>NC_060141.1:218268463-219518463 GCF_021461385.2 Schistocerca piceifrons | reverse complement strand
ACCAAACAAATTCACTTCTTGTGTGACTTGATTTGCAGATACATCAGTTATGTAGTACACTCAAAGATAAATTGTATTTTACCATAACTGTGGAACCCCCTTTGCAATACTTCTGATTGCTTCAGGCTTCAGCCATATTCTCTTGGAGCGAAGGCACATCCTCCCCACTCCTGCCCAACTGGGGCAACAGTAACATCACACCATCACCTTTAAGAACTGTTAATGTTTTTGATGTTAGAATACCTTCATGGATAGTGCCAAGTAAAAACCTTGCAGAATGATGTCTGCCAGAATTTTACCTCTCCTATGATTATTATAGTATGTAACTTTATCATTCCTCACCTTTACCATGTCTGTTTGTGGCATTTTGGACTCTTCCACTCATTTGATAAGAAAGGGTGTCTGCTGCTGCAGAATATGCAGTTTGTATCCATTACCAGCCTTTGTAACTTTTCTGATGCCATGGCTTCACCTGCATCTCTAATAACTTGCGTTTCCTCAGCCACCACCACCCCTTTCTGTGACAATGGTAGACCCCACTTGCTTCTGGCAATTGTGAATTTAGATCAGCCAGCCAATGAAAACTTAAATATCTTGTGATTCACAATTCAGATCACATTGTGTTATTTACCACAACTATCCTAAAAAAAATTCTGTATACAGCTAGATATGCCTATACTTGCTCAGTTCTTTTCTTCAGTATTTTAATTTATCCAAGTATGGATGAGGAGTACAATGAGTGTGGACAGTGAACAAACATAACACTGTTACATTTCAACATATGCTTAATATGCGGTATTAGTTTTGATAAAGCTGCAACAAAGAAACTGTGAAACTTGGAGGGGCAATTATCTTAAGCCCTCCTGGCCCCTCCCCCCTTTTTTATTCTACTTCAGAATAATAAATTTTTCTCTTTCTAAATATGCTGTACATTTCATGCTTAATTAAGGGTGATTTACTGTACAGTTAATATCTTTTGATTAAGCAGAGCAAGTTGATACTACATCAAGAAGATGATGGCCTCCATTTCTTCTATATAAAATACATTGCTGTACCTAAACTGCTCGGGCTTAAATTACCTTGTAAGATTTGACATAAATGATCGAACTTTAATGCCTATGTACCTACACTATGTGATCAAAAGTATCCAGACACCTCCAGAAGCATACATTTTTCATATTAGGTGCATTGTGCTGCCACCTACTGCCAGTTACTCCATATCAGTGACCTCAGTGGTCATTACACAATGTGAGAGAGCAGAACAGGGCACTATGTGGAACTCACGGGCTTCGAATGTGGTCAGGTGATTGGGTGTCACTTGTATCATACATCAGTACGTTCAGAATTTCACATGAGTGGCCTGCAATATTATCAGCTCTCCTCACCAGAGGCACCATTGTCAGGCATAAGCAGTGTTATGCAATTAGATATGTTGTTAGCTTCCGGGGAATGTCCAATGAGGTTACTAAACCCACAAGCAAGAGTCAGGGAAAGATAAATTACTTGTGTATGAAAACACAGATCCTAAACAGTTATAGTATTGTTGGTTGAATGAGCTGCAGCATTCTCATACTGAAACCATACGTCCTGTGGCGGATATTTAGGTTGTTGTTGTTGTTGTGGTCTTCAGTCCTGAGACTGGTTTGATGCAGCTCTCCATGCTACTCCATCCTGTCAAGCTTCTTCATCTCCCAGTATGTACTGCAGCCTACATCCTTCTGAATCTGCTTAGTGTATTCATCTCTTGGTCTCCCTCTACGATTTTAATCCTCCACACTGCCCTCCAGTACTAAATTGGTGATCCCTTGATGCCTCAGAACATGTCCTACCACCCAATCCCTTCTTCTAGTCAAGTTGTGCCACAAACTCCTCCCCAATCCTATTCAATACCTCCTCATTAGTTATGTGATCTACCCATCTAATTTTCAGCATTCTTCTGTAGCACCACATTTCGAAAGCTTCTAATCTCTTCTTGTCCAAACTATTTATCTTCCATGTTTCACTTCCATACATGGCTACACTCCACACAAATACCTTCAGAAACGACTTCCTGACACTTAAATCTATACTCGATGTTAACAAATTTCTCTTCTTTAGGAAAGCTTTCCTTGCCATTGCCAGTCTACATTTTATATCCTCTCTACTTTGACCATCATCAGTCATTTTACTCACCAAATAGCAAAACTCCTTTACTACTTTAAGTGTCTCATTTCCTAATCTAATACCCTCAGCATTACCCAACTTAATTCAACTACATTCCATTATCCTTGTTTTGCTTTTGTTGATGTTCATCTTATATCCTCCCTTCAAGACACTGTCCATTCCGTTCAACTGCTCTTCCATGTCCTTTGCTGTCTCTGACACAATTACAATGTCATCAGCGAACCTCAAAGTTTTTGGTTCTTCTCCATGGATTTTAATACCTACTCCAATTTTTCTTTTGATTCCTTTACTGCTTGCTCAATATACAGATTGAATAACATCAGGGAGAGACAACAACCCTGTCTCACTCCCTTCCCAACCACTGCTTCCCTTTCATGTCCCTCGACTCTTAAACTGCCATCTGGTTTCTGTACAAATTGTAAATAGCCTTTCGCTCCCTGTATTTTACCGCCGCCACCTTCAGAATTTGAAAGAGAGTATTCCAGTCAATGTTATCGAAAGCTTTCTCCAAGTCTACAATTGCTAGAAACGTAGGTTTCTCTTTTCTTAATCTAGCTTCCAAGATAAGTCGTTGGGTCAGAATTGCCTCACGTGTTCCCATATTTCTACGGAATCCAAACTGATCTTCCCCGAGGTCGGCTTCTACAAGTTTTTCCATTCATCTTTAAAGAATTCACATTAGTATTTTGCAGCTGTGACTTATTAAACTGATAGTTCAGTGATTTTCACATCTGCCAATGCCTGCTTTCTTTGGGATTGGAATTATTGTATTCTTCTTGAAGTCTGAAGGTATTTCGCCTGTCTCATACATTTTGTTCACCACATGGTAGAGTTTTGTCAGGACTGGCTCTCCCAAAGCTGTCAGCAGTTCTAATGGAATGTTGTCTACTCCCGGGGCCTTATCTCGACTTAGGTCTTTCAGTGCTCTATCAAACTCTTCACACAGTATCATATCTCCCATTTCATCTTCATCTTCATCCACTTCCCTTTCTATAACATTGCCCTCAAGTACATCGCCCTTGTATAGTCCCTCTATATACTCCGTCCACCTTTCTGTTTTCCCTTCCTTGCTTAGAACTGGGTTTCCATCTGACCTCTTGATATTCATACAAGTGGTTCTCTTTTCACCAAAGGTCTCTTTGATTTTCCTGTAGGCAGTATTTATGTTACCCCCAGTGAGATAAGGCTCTACGTCCTTACATTTGTCCTTAAGAATGCCTGCTTAGCCATTTTGCACTTCCTGTCGATCTCATTTTTGAGACGTTTGTATTCCTTTTTGCCTGCTTCATTTACGGCATTTTTATATTTTATCCTTTCATCAATTAAATTCAATATTTCTTCTGTCATCCAAGAATTTCTACTAGCCCTCGTCTTTTTACCTACTTGATCCTCTGCTGCCTTCACTACTTCATACCTCAAAGCTACCCATTTTTCTTCTACTGTATTTCGTTCCCCCATTCTTGTCAATTGTTCCCTTATGCTCCCCCTGGAACTCTGTACAACCTCTGGTTTAGTCAGATTATCCAGGAAATGTCTTACAATTTAAAACTTGCTTCCTAAATCTCTGTTTTACCATTATATAATCTGTATTCACCTGACCAAAAGTCTTGTTTCTCCTGCCACCGAACTTCGCTAATTCCCACTATATCTAATTTTAACCTATCCATGTCTATTTAAAGTTTCTAACCTACCTGCCCGATTAAGGGAACTGACATTCTACGCTCCGATCTATAGAACGCCAATTTTCTTTCTCCTGATAACAATATCCTCTTGAGTAGTCCCCACCTGGAGATCCGAATGGGGTACTATTTTACCTCCGGAATATTTTACCCAAGAGGACGCCATCATCATTTATCCATACAGAAAAGCTGCATGCCCTCGGGAAAAATTACGACCTTAGTTTCCCCTTCTTTCAGCCGTTCGCAATACCAGCACAGCAAGACGGTTTTTGGTTAGTGTTACAAGGGCAGATCAGTCAGTCATCCAGACTGTTGCCCCTGCAACTACTGAAAAGGCTGCTGCCCTCTTCAGGAACCATACATTTGTCTGGCCTCTCAACAGATACCTCTCCATTGTGGTTGCACCTACAGTACGGCTATCTGTATCGCTGAGGCACATAAGCCTCCCCACCAACGGCAAAGTCTATGGTTCATGGGGTGGGGGATCTTTAGGCACAGATTTTAAAAATTTCTGCACCATTTATGTGTAGTATTCAGTATTCACTTTCCGTTGAATGAATGTATGCATAGGGAATGCTTGCAGTTGGCGTGTGTTATAGCCCAAATATGTGAATTGAGTGCATTCACACATACGGGGTGCATTCAAGTTCTAAGGCCTCCGATTTTTTTTCTCCGGACTGGAAAGAGATAGAAACATGAGCATTGTTTTAAAATGAGGCCACGTTCATTGTCAATAAGTCCCAGAGATGGCAGCACCGTATGGCAGATGGAATTTTACCGCCAGCGGCGAGAATGAGAACTGTTTTAAATACTTAAAATGGTGACGTTTTCCTTACTTGAACAGCGTGCAATCATTCATTTTCTGGATTTGCGTGGTGTGAAACCAATTGAAATTCATCGACAGTTGAAGGAGACATGTGGTGATGGAGTTATGGATGTGTCGAAAGTGCGTTTGTGGGAGCGACAGTTTAATGAAGGCAGAACATTGTGTGACAACAAAGTGAAACAACCTCGGGCTCGCACAAGCCGGTCTGACGTCATGATCGAGAAAGTGGAGAGAATTGTTTTGGGGGATCGCCGAGTTACTGTTGAACAGATCACCTCCAGAGTTGCCATTTCTGTGGGTTCTGTGCACACAATCCTGCATGACGACCTGAAAATGCGAAAAGTGTCATCCAGGTGGGTGCCACGAATGCTGACGGATGACCACATGGCTGCCTGTGTGGCATGTTGCCAAGCAATGTTGACGTGCAACGACAGCATGAATAGGACTTTCTTTTCGTCGGTTGTGACAATGGATGAGACGTGTATGCCATTTTTCAATCCAGAAACAAAGCGCCAGTCAGCTCAATGGAAGCACACAGATTCACCGTCACCAAAAAAATTTCGGGTAACCGCCAGTGCTGAAAAAATGATGGTGTCCATGTTCTGAGACAGCGAGGGCGTAATCCTTACCCATTGCGTGCCAAAGGGCACTACGGTAACAGGTGCATCCTACGAAAATGTTTTGAAGAACAAATTCCTTCCTGCACTGCAACAAAAACATCCGGGAAGGGCTGCGCGTGTGCTGTTTCACCAAGACAATGCACCCACACATCGAGCTAACGTTACGCAACAGTTTCTTCGTGATAACAACTTTGAAGTGATTCCTCATGCTCCCTACTCACCTGACCTGGCTCCTAGTGACTTTTGGCTTTTTCCAACAATGAAAGACACTCTCCATGGCCGCACATTCACCAGCCGTGCTACTAATGCCTCAGCGATTTTCCAGTGGTCGAAACAGACTCCTAAAGAAGCCTTCGCCGCTGCCATGGAATCATGGCGTCAGCGTTGTGAAAAGTGTGTAAGTCTGCAGGGCGATTCGTCGAGAAGTAACGCCAGTTTCATCGATTTCGGGTGAGTAGTTAATTAGAAAAAAAAAATCGGAGGCCTTAGAACTTGAATGCACCTCGTACATCAAACTGGAACCATGCCTCATTGGACTAAAACCATGTGTTGTTACAGATAACATGAATCACTGACACATTTCCAATACCTTCATGTAGCAAGTCAAGAACAGTACAATTTCTTTGTGGATGCATCTTTAAATATGTGCACCACCAATGGAGAAATGAAATTGGCTAGATCGGTGTCACAAATATTTTTTGGAACTAGAAAATACAGCTTGTATGTCTGTCAGTTTTATTGGTGTTAGCACTTTTGTCTGGGCAGTTTCAGTGGAATCTGCTGCATTTCCTGTCTTCTAGGACTCATCATACAGCTGTTTTATGGTGGATTTGTTTGTGGCATCCTTTGAAGACATTTATGTAAAAGTATTCTGTGTCTTGGCATAAATGGCACATCCAATGTACTGAATATTACACATAAATGGTGCATAAATTTTTAAAAACTTGTTTCTTCCTCAATTAAGAAATGGTCATGCATACTACAAAACAGAAACATTCTTTCATAAAGTTATATCACTTTTAGAACACGCTTTTATAATGTCAGGTAATTATAAATTATCATTGTAGCACATAGATTTGCTATTTTATATGTATACATGTTATATGTAAAATAAGTCATACAACTTCTTCTTTATCATCTCCATCACCACTGTCACTACCACCACCACCACCACCACCACCACTACTACTACTACTAATATTATAGTTTGGAACGAGTGGATACTATCTCTTAAGAGAGGGTGTCAAGCGAATTTTTATCTGCTCTTTTTTGTTTCGTTACATCGTTACAGCAACCTTATGGTTATCAATCCCTGTCACCATTGTGATGCTCCATATTTGCTCAGGATTATTTGTTGCTAAGAGGTCAATTATGTTTCTGCAGCCTTTTACACTTCCAGTGGACTCCTGAGCTAACTGATTATAATTTTCAGAGAAAGCATTTACTACAATTTATGATGATAGTTTGTACCTACCACTGGCTTTAAATATGAATTTTTGCCAATGTATTGAGGTTAATTTGAAATTATCATCAGCTTTGATGCTAGAAGTATCACATGGTTCATTTTTGACACAGGATTTTTTGAGAGCCCTATCTCTGTCCATAATCATTGCAGGACCACCACTCCTGTGTATTTTCTTCTTTTATAGGGCTGTACAACTCACCAAAATTTCATACCCCTGTCCCAACCTGAAGTATGAAAAACTCACGTGTAATATCAATAGTACCATGTGCATCTATTTTACCCATACGCATTTTAACACAATTTGATATCAGTTTGATACCAGTTTTTAGACATTGAATAGTTTCTGGATGTCTCTCAACATTACTCATGAGATGTTGGAGTATATTATGATGCTTTGGGCTAAAAATAACATAAAATGCGAAGAATTTGGAGGTCGGGAGATACTTTATATCAGTGCAGCTTTCCGTTTTCTGTGGACTGGTGACATGCAGACCTATGAAATGACACTGGGAAGCCACACAGTAACATATTATTCAGTGGGGAAGAAGCCCCTCCTCCCCCTCATACTTCGCTGTCTGGGGCATTGCTAATAGTTTATCTTACATGACAGATGTCAGGCTCATCACTCTTACGGAAATTTCATGGCAGTACTTCTTTACCTGTGGTCAAGCTAAGTGGGCTGAGACAGTACTGACACCAGCAGTGTGAGCATGCAGTTTATTTGTGTGAGGTCGCTTAATTGAAGCTACGATGGCAAGAAGATGTCACCTTATGGAGGCTGCAATTCTGTGCTATCTGGAGAACATTTCACCGACACAATTGAGTGATAAATCGGGTAGTGAGATAAATGTGAAGGAGGATGACAATTTTGTTTCATTGGATACTGCTGACTCAAGTGATTTATATGCATCAAATGAACAGCAAGCAGAATCAGTTCCATCGGACAATGTCCTGCCTCTCGCACAACATAAGCATGAATCATTCTACCTAAGTTTTTGAACCAGCAAGCGAGAAATCCACTATATGGCTTTCTTTCTTTTATTCTTTAAGTGTCAGATTTATGGATCCTACTCAAGGGCATGATGAGCCAAACATGTGCACTACAGAACAGGGCCTTTGACAAGGATGAGGATGGCAGGGCAGAGGAGTTATCTATCAGCTACCTGTGGGAGTCGGCAAGTCACTAATAAATAAATCAACTCGAACACCGTATCAGTGATCATCTAATGTAAATGCAGAAGTCGGATTGCGTCATGGCGGTTCTTTTGCTGTCATTCCCTATCTCTCACTAGTTACAACGAATTTTGACACAATACAATTTGTAGCTGACAATGGTGATGATCCATGTGTTGTGGACAATGCACAAGACTGATGGCATGGCGGTTGGTGCAGTTGACAGAGCAGCGAGAAGTGGATATGGTTGCAGTATATTGGGTGCCAGACATTGTGCAGCAGCTCATTGTGGATGAGGAACAGGATGCACTGTGCAACATCCACTGCCAGGTGAGGAAGTGGAGAGATCCAATGGCACCAAATGGACACAAACTGAGCCAGGCAACACAGCAAGTAGGTGCAGTGCCCACAAAGCCTTCTGGGAGGTGTGCCAGCTGACAGGACATGCCAAACAACATGTTGTAGATGACTTGCCATCCGCTACGTTGTGGCTATATTTCAGTGACCCAATCTTGAAACTGATAAAAATGTATGCTGAAGAAAAGGCTCACAGCACAGTTGGTAATAATGAGTGGTCCCTAACCCTGGAAGAGTTAGATGCTTTCATTGGATTACTCTATGCTCATGGAGCATATGGTGCTCAGGGTATTTCATATAAGGATTTACAGAACAATTTCTTTCAAAGCATTATGTCATGGAACATATTTGCAGAAATATGCAGTCACTTTTTGTTTGATTCTATGTCATCAAGAAGACAATGTTGATAAATTTTCCCTTGCTTCAGAAATGTGGAATCTATTTTCTGACAATTGCATTGCCTGCTACAAGCCAGATGAGAACTTCACTGTCGATGAGCAACTATATCCTTGCAAGCGCAGTGCCCATTCATACAGTACATGCTGAGTGAACCTGGCAAGTATTGGATGAAATACTGGCTTTCATGTGATACTGACAAGGATTAGATCCTGAATGCATTCCCTTACCATGACAAGCACAAAACTCGTGATCCTAGCAAGGGTCTTGGTCACTTTGTCGCTATGAAGCTGGTACAGCCCTCCTCAACTGTGGTTGCAACACCACAACTGACAACTTCTTCACCTCCTTGAAACTGGTATGAGGTGAAACAATAAAGGACAAATTTAGTCGACACTCAAAGAGGTCCCTCCGGCGCCGTGTGCAACACTCTTGTACAAGACAGGTGACAATCTTCTCACAGTATACCAAGGGAAAAAGAAGTCGTTATTCTGAGTCACATGCATGCTGGATGTCAGGTGAATGAGATTAACGAAAAGAAACTTCCAGAAACTGTGAAGTTTTATAATGAAACTAAGGGTAGAGAGATATAATTGACCAAATGGCTAGACACTATAGTGTCAGAGCTGGCACATCTTTTGCAATATTCTTGACCTTGAAATGATCAATGCTCACTCAGTTTTTAAATTACTTAGCTCTAAGAAGATTTCATGCTGAGACTTTGTCCTCAGAGTAGCAAATGAGCTTGCTGCCCCCTAAAAACTGCAGAGAGCAGCTAATGTTCTCGTGCAGGCACTTGACACCAGCACTGGCCAATGTGAGAATAGAAAGTGTTGTGAAATTCAGGTTTCCTGCAAAGAACAAAACAGGAATAAGAACATCAAACCTATGTTTCAGGGACAACAAGGATGCGTGCAAAGGCCACCAAGCAAGAGCTATTGTTGAATGTCTAAACTGTGGGCCTATACCACCTGAGACAATTCTGTCTACTCTTTGTTCCTAATTGTTTCCAAATATTTATAATTATAGACTGAAGTTGTTTGTTCTTATGTTTTAGTTCCTTGATTGTGATAAGCAAGAATGCATGGAGAGCATTTCAGTCACCAGCAGCATTTTTAATCTTTCACAAATACTCGGTACTTACCTTATTTGTCTGTAAAAGTAAAAATACTATTAGTACTAACATAAACAGTGTGTTTTGAGTCCATTTCAATCTTTTTACAAAGAAAAATATTGTGACATTGTTTTACTTACTTGTTTTAACAATGATTGATGAAAGTATAAAGAATTTCTTCTGTACAATTTAAAACAAAGAAAAGTTTATTTCTGAATATTTATGTTTGACAGTGTATGATTCATTTCAGAGACCAAATGATCCTTTAGGTATACTTTACAGTCTTTCTGAACGTATTTTTAGATCAGAAATGGAGAAAGGAGGAGTTGCCACATTCATCAGGAACTGTCATAAATTTAAGAACATGGACATGCATAAATTTTGCCTATAACAGCATATGGAAGCATGTACAACAGAAGTAGAATTTCACAAAAAATCCTTCATAATATTAAATGTACATCGAGCACCTGCAGGTAACTTTAATCTGTTTGCAAACCACCTTGAAGCTGTACTGGCCCATTTAACAACCAAAAACAAAGAAATAGTGGTTGCTGATGATTTCAATGTAGATTTCCTTAAAGACTTTCCCAATAAGAACTTATTTGAGTTAGTAACACTATCATTCAACTTAATTCCCACTGTAAAGTTCCCCACTAGGGTAGCCAATTGCTCACAAACAGCCATTGATAATATCTTTATAGAAAAGTCCAATGAACAAAATTATATTACAAAACCAACAGTCAATGGCCTCTCAGACCATGACATGCAGTTCCTTCTGTTAAATGTTAATACTAAACAGGATATAAAATCTGAGCTCAAGAGGGTAATCAATAAGTCAAAAATTGATTATTTTAGGGCACTCCTCAGAGACATTCACTGGGCTGATGTTTACAGTGCTCATGGCATGAATGAAAAATATAACACTTTTGCTAATAAAGTGCTTACCTTATTCGAACACCGTTTCCCCCCCCAAACCTTACCAAGGTTAGAGCAAAGTCTACAAAGAAGCCATGGATTACTCAAGGAATAGGGGTATCTTGTAAAACAAAAAGAAAACTGTATCTGTCAATCCGAAACAGTTCTGATGTTGATGCTATAGCACATTACAAGATATACTGCGAAATATTAAAGACTGTAATACAGACGTCAAAGCAAAAGTATTACAAGGAAAAGAGTGTCATATCAGATAACAAAGTAAAGACAATATGGGATATAGTGAAGGAGGAGACTGGTAGAACCAGATGTGAAGGGGAACAAATTGCATTAAGAGTAAATGATACATTGATGACAGATGTGTATAGTGTTGCAGAACTTTTAAACAAACATTTTATAACTGTTACTGAAAAGATGGGGCTGTCAGGTTCGGTAGATGCTGCTATGGAATACCTCAGACCAGACATTTCAAGTAACTTCCATAATATGAATTTGACCCTCACTACACCAACAGAAATAATGTCCATCATAAAATCTTTAAAATCAAAAACATCTAGTGGGTACAATGAAATGTCAACAAAGTTAATTAAAGCACATGATTCTGAGCTAAGTAACATATTAAGCCATGTGTGTAACCAGTTGTTTATCTGTGGAATATTTCCTGAATGGTTGAAATATGCTGAAGTTAAGCCACTGTTTAAGAAGGGAGATAAAGAAATAGCATCAAACTTCCATCCAATTTCACCGTTGCCAGCATTCTCAAAAATTTTAGAAAAAGTAATGTACAGTCAGCTTTATAACCATCTTATCTCAAATAACATACTGTCAAAGTCACAGTTTGGATTTCTAAAAGGTTCTGATATTAAGAAGGCTATCTACACTTACAGTGAAAATGTGCTTAATTCATTAGACAAGAGATTGCATGCAGCTGATATATTTTGTGATCTGTCAAAGGCATTTGACTGTGTAAATCTCAATATCGTTTTATTAAATTAGAATATTATAGTGTAACAGGAAATGTTGCAAAGTGGTTCAAATCTTATATCTCTGGTAGGAAATAAAGGGTGTTATTAGGAAAGAGACATGTATCAAGCTATCAGGTATCATCCAACTGGGAACTAATTACATGTGGGGTCCCACAAGGCTCCATTTTGGGGCCCTTACTTTTTCTTGTGTATATCAATGACCTTTCATCAGTAACATTACCAGATGCCAAGTTCGTTTTGTTTGCCAATGATACAAACATTGCAATAAATAGCAAATCAAGTGTAGTCTTAGAAAGATCAGCTAATAAAATATTTGTGGACATTAATCACTGGTTCCTAGCCAATTCCTTGTCACTAAACTTTGAAAAAAAAAACACACTACTTGCAGTTCAGAAGTTTATATACTTTCCCAAGACTGTCTAACATAAACAAATAATAATAATAATAATTATTATTATTATTACTATTAAAAAGGTGTAGTCCATGTCACACAGCCCCCACTGTACATGAACTGTCTTAGCTTTTGAAATTATTGGTTCCTTCCTTGGGAAGGAGGGAGGGATAAATAAGGAAGGTTGATAATGATACGCTGGTCATCATACCCTAGGATGATAGAGACCCACTTGTTCTGATAATGAAGGGGAGGCATCATGGAGAATAGGAGGTCAAAGATAGTAGATTGTTCTTATTCTTTATCCATGTCTTCCCTCATCCTCACAACAGATAGGTCCCTCTTATCCTTGGGTCTGAGTGTTATTCCCTTACTTTTGAACCAAGTCGACCTATTGCTCTCTCCTCCACGAGGAAAAAACGAACAGCTCTCAATTTAGAATAGTGTTGCATAATTTTATATGTATTTATTGTCAGTGCTAAATATTTTGCCTCATGGTGGTAAGTGCTGTTTCTTTTTGTGAAGGGTGACAGCAACAGTGTTCATAAATAAGACAGAAAAACTTTGTTTTTTCTAATCCAGAACCTACAGAACAGGAATGTTATTTGAGTGACATTGAAAAATGCTGGATGTGAAGAGTCACTTTGCTCTGTTACTTAAAGTGTTTAGCTGATCCTTTGATATGACTTTTAAAAAGATATGTCCTATTATTTTTTCAACTGTGCATATTGTTTGTAACTGTTTATACAAATACAGCAAAAAACTGTTTTGTCCGTCACAGGATTACTAGAAAGTCCCAAAAATAAGCCATGCTGAGAGCACACTGACTGCTAAACTGGAAGACACATTGAGAAAAGAAATTGATATGAAATATGACCAAGATAAGTAGTTGCAGCTGTTTATTCACACACAACATTACCAAGAAAGTCTTATTTTCACAATTATCTACATTTTTCATGTGAAGTACACATATGTTAGTCTGTGGATATTGTGATAATGCTGAAGGACTTTTTTTGTTATTTGATTCTTGTGCCTAATAATCTTTATAAGATATTGTAGCACTTAGCTTTGTTTTATTCACACAACTGTTAACATCTTAAATTCTTGTGGATGTGATCTGTAATACAAGGTGAAGTCATGACTGTCACAATTGCATAGCTGATGAGAAGAGATACAATATCAAGCCAAGGAAGAAAAACAAAAATATTAAAGTAGTAGTGACTGGTTTCCTGTAAATTATCTTGTAAGTCATTTTAAATCTGTACCAAAATTTTAACCACATTTACTTTTTTTCTATATGTACATACCAATACATTATATTTTGTGGAAGCTACACACTAATACAAACTAAAACGTTCTTCTTCTTTAGCCATCTTTGTCTCAGCAAAACTGTGGAGTTACCAGAAAGTTACTTTTCTATCTATGATAATACTATATTTTACAGTAAATGTAAGACTATCAGTATATATTAAACTTATTTTTTAACAGTTTGCAACTTTACTTTCTGTCTTTGTCTTTTAGAGTACTGGCTTTGCTAAGTTTCTGTGCATATGTACAGCGTGTCTGTCAGTAATACCAGTCCATGTCAATTTTGTGAAGAATATCATTTGCCTTAATAGAAGAATGAATCTAGTAGAAAAAATGAGTGCAAGCAATATATGACAAATTTGTCTTAACCAAATGGATTAAATCCTTTGAGTAGAAACTGTTGAAGAATGATATAATGACATTACTGCTGATGTACATTTAGCAAAGTAGTGGTGCTAGACAGAAAGATCTCATACTGTCTGTAATTGTTACACTATTTTATGGGTAAAGAAGAAAGAGAGTATTTTTTAATTATGAAAAAGTCTCATAACTCAGGCATTCTTGGGACAACTGAAAAAATACCAGCATTTTGCAATGGCGAAACTGTAGTTAAAATTATTTAAAAATGTCACCTGTGACTGTCTGATTCTTTACTTCATGGGTTTTACATTTGGTTGAGAAACACTCTATGCTGACTTCTAAATGAGAGGTGAAATTTCAGAGCATTGGAATGACAGTAAAGTAGCGCACAAAAGAGTTTCAGCTTATTGAAGTGTACAGTACACATAAAGTGTGGCAGAATATTATTTTTATGCTCTAATTGATAAAATTCGCAAATAGAGTGCCTTAAGTTTTCCTTATTTCCATTACGCAGCCTGTATATCTTATTTGGTATGCAATGAAGTGGAGAATAGTCCATAATTTCATGAGTTGCATAAAAATAATGGCACATTTTCCTTGGCAGTAATCAGACTGTTTACAGATTCAAATTACTGTAGCTTTCTCATCCTGCATGTTATCAAACTCTGATGGACAGGTAATTAAAGGTGTTGTGGATTGTTGATTAAGAGAGGAATAATGAAGAAATATTATTTTGTATTGCTAAATCATAAAATATGATTTAAAGTTACCTATATCAAGTTTTTAGTTTATTTTCCTTCCCCCGTTACTCAGTGTATCGCTAATCTATACACGGAGCACTTTGAAGATTTAGTGCTGAACACTGGCCACCTAAAACTGCTGCACTGGTGTAGCACCCTTTTCTGGAGACATATGATGGGACCATCCATAGAAAAGGTCAGTGGTAGCAGCTATATAGATACACAGAACACAGCATCCCAGCACTTTGGCTGAAGATAATGAGTCTGAAACTTAGTGACACGATGACACCACCACTCAGATAATCACCTGAGAAAATTTTATCCTCAGTTTATATCCCCCCTTTTCTTTGATGAGTGGGAATGGGGTGAGTGGGCATGCCCTGGAGGAATGATAAAGCAAAACAACATAAATTCTTGAGACATAAATGATGTGAGTGGAGAAAGACTTACAAAATTACAAATATTTTGTTGTTGCTGTTATTATCTGTTGGTGCTTATGTACGAATTTATGCAATTTTTTTCACAATTCCTTAATGTTTGTGAAATATACCAAAACAACGTAGACACATTTCTGCAATGTACAGTGATTTTACAAAGTAATAAACTGATTGAAACTTAAGAATTCATGGAAACTGGTTACCCTTTGTATGGATTTAAAAATAAGGTTATGTTAATAACTTACCTAAGAAAATTTCTGTGGAATCAGAAGAAACCATTCACCTGGGGCATAAAAATACACTCTTAAACAAGTAGGCAACAAAATGGCATTGAATATCATCGACATACTGTTGTACTGTAAGAGTGTTGCAGAAGATGACCAAAGTTCCCCTGCTATGAAAACAAATGGCACCTCAGACCATCACTCCTAGCTGTCAGGCTGCATCAAAGTGACAGTCAGGTTGGGGTCCCACCACCGTCTGAGGTGTCTCCAGGCACGTCTTCACTTATCATTGATGCCTAGAACCTCAATAACTGGATTAGAATTGTCTTCAGCGATGAGTTCTGCTTCGAAATGAACCTCGATTTTGGTATATAAGGGCCTTTTGACAGACTTTGGCACAATCTCCCACAGGAGGACATCCAACAACTCAGTCAGTGCCAAGCCAAATAATTGCTTTCATAAGGGCCAGAGGTGGACCAACAAACAATTTACTTGCTCAATTTGTGAAGCTCTTTCTCTTGAATAAATCATCAAATTTTTCTGAAATTGAAATCATTTGTTTGTAAGTACATGCAAGTCATATCTACTGATTTCTGTCCCATTCGGATAATTCGTTTATGGTGTGTTGATGTTTTTGTCTTAGAATGTATTATACAGAAATTTATACTGGAATGAATTCTACTGTAAATTTCATTGGTGACTGGCACCACACTCCATAATATTTTCCTTTTACAATATTTTATGTGCAGTTTCCAATTTAAAATAACTGATTATAACCATACTCATGCAGCTCTGGAAATGGACAAGTTTGACACACTGTCCAGCAACAAGTGTTGAGAATTTTTTGTTATTTGATTTTAAAGGTCAATTGGGGTAAGGGATCTACCAGCTCCTCATACGTGCAAAATACTGGGGAGAGATGATATGTCAGCATGCACAATAAGTTTTTTCTTTCCTTTAAATAAACAACCTGAGGAAAAAGCTATTTTTCCTTTAAATAAACAACCTGAGGAAAAAGCTATCTAATAAGTATATTCATGAAATGGTGTTAACAATGGTAACAATTAAAGTTAAATTGCATTTGAGGCCACATTAACGAACAGCCATCCTATAACATTGCGCTTCAGTTTGCTAAATCAGTTGGTCTGGTAAAAGTATTCTCTCAAAATAATTCAGTATTTTGAAATTTCTTATTTAAATCAATGCAAAGATCAAACACCAGTTGTAATGGATGATAAGTAGCTTATAGTGTGAACCTTTGTATGTCTATAATCTTCTTGCCACTCACAGGCACCTTTGTGTTGAAGAATGCTACATGAACTAATTTAAATTACACTTATTTCCTGTGCACAGCCCAATACTATTGTCTTTCCTCTAGTGGTGGCACCAAAACTTCTTTGCATGGTCCTTGGGTTAGCAATTCCACAGCATTTGCTATTACTTGTAGGATCCTAGCACTCATTAATAGATTGAAAATGGTTTCTTAAATGACATATTGCCACAGAAATTCTGGAAGAAAGCAAGCAATTTAAGAGTAAAAGGAGACCACTTACTGAACAGTAGAATCATAAAGTTGTTGACATAATAATAATAATAGTAATAGTAATTTTATTGTTATTCAGCCATTACAAGAGGCCTGTCATTAATACTATGAAATTATATTACATTTGAAATAATTATTTATGTCATAGAATGGGTGAGCAACTTCAGTTTTTGTTTGAATGCTTGTTCAGGTAGTTCTTGTACATATTGTGGAAGCTTATTAAATAATTCATGCCTCATCAGTTCATAGCTGTTAAGTGACTTTGACAGTCTGTGGTAAGGAGTATAAATGCGTGTGCTCCTTCTCATGTTGTAGAAATGTAAATTTTATCTACGTTTTGCTTCCAATAACTTCTTCTTTGTGTGGAGTAAAATATATACGTTTATTACAGTCATGATTTTTTGTTCACAGAACAATGGTTTGCAGTGTGCTTTATATAGAGAACCAGTAATTATCCTAATGGTTTTTTTGGTAGTATTAGGATGTCATGTACTGAACTCAAGTTCCCTCATAAAATAATACCGTATCTTAGGATGCTTTGGAAAAATGGAAAATTTGACATTCTAACATAATTTTGAGGTACACAGTCCGTAAGTCGCCATAGCAAATACATCACTCTAGACAATTTACCACTAATATGTTGTACATGTTGACCCCATGAAAATTTTTCGTGTATATATACCCCTAAAAACATAACACAACTAGGATCATCTGATTGAGGCTTGTCTTTTAGACTAAAAACCAAGTGCTGCATTTTGTTATCATTCAATAGGAAGCCATTTGCTTTAAACCAATAGGATGCTTGAGCCATTGTCTCTGCAACACAAGCTTTGAGGCTACTGAAATCATTACTACAATGAAGGAAAGTTGTATCATCTGCATATAGTACTGTCATGGATTCCATGAATGATGGCAGATCATAAACAGTTATTAGGAACATAAAAGGCTCCAGTACAGATCCGTGTGGTAAACCTATTTTACTTAATTCAATACTGCACTTTTTTTTTTACCGACACAAACAGCTTGCTTGCTATCCTGTAGGTACAATTTAAATAGTTTAAGGCTGTTACCTCGAATGCCGTAGTACCCCATTTTTTTCTAGGAGTATTTTATGCTCCACACAGTCAAAAGCCTTATGTAAAGGTGACTTGAGCAAATCCTCTATCCTCAAACACTTGATGTATGTTTGACTACTAAGTCTATAGCATCAACAGTTGACAAGTTTTTCCTAAAACCATACTGTGATTCACTAATTATTCCTGTATTTTCAAAGTACACGGATAACTGTTGATATATTATACATTCAAATACTTTAAAGAGAGCTGGGACTATGGAAATTGGTCTGTAACTTCAAGGTGAGTCAGTATCTCCTTTTTTAGATATTGGGAGTACCCTAGACACTTTTAGCTCATCAGGAAAATATCCTTCATATATACACTTATTTATGCAGTATGTTTAAGGATACACAGTACAATCTAATACTTTTTTTTAGAATGTTACAAGAAATGTCATATATGTCTACACCCTCTGATGATTTCAGATGTTTAACTATTTTTAGAATGAAACTAGGTGGGACCTCAGTGAAGGTAAACGTACTTGTATTTACTAGTGGTTTACAGACATTTTTTGAAATAATCTCAGATGAGCTAATGACAGGTTTGGTGATAGCATTTCCTACTTCTTGTACTAATTTAGTAAAGAAATCATTCAATTCCTGAGAGAATATACTGTTTTTTTTCATTTCTTTCATCTTTAGTAACACCATTTATTAGTTTCCATGCAGATTTACATTTATTCCTGGAATTCTCAATATTGCTGAAGTTGTGTGCTCTTTGGCTTCCCCAGTGGCTTTTTTGTACATATTCCCACATTGAACATATGCTGATCTGGCATGTTTGGTCTTCAGATTTTTATGTATACTGTGCAACAACATAACTTGGTTTTTCAGATTTGTTAGTTGTGTAGTATACCATGGGTTTTGTTTGTTTATATCCTTGCCTTTGGAACCTTTGTCAATTATTTTGCATTTCCTTATCAGAATGCAGTCATTAAATTGTGTCAAAAACGCTTTGAAAAACCTTTCAAATATTAGTTTTGCTGACAGATCTTTACATAGACTATAATTTGTGTCACCAGACCATTGACCAAACCAGTCTCTGACAGTAAGGGACTTACAAAACCTGTCACTTTTATCATCTGTGACCTATCTTGTGATTACCATTTTTGGGACAGATTTATCAATGTTACTCTTATCAACACAGAACCTACCTATGTAATTTAATGATACAGAATCATGATCAGAGAATGGGAATACTGACTGTCACATCACATGATTCTTCTGCAGTATTGAAGCTGGCAAAGATATTATCAAGACATGCTTCATATCTTGTGGGTCTATTATTTATAAAGTGCAGATTGTACTGTCTTAGAAGAGTTTTGAACTCAGTGACACTATGTTTGGCTGTTGTTACATCAAACTCTGCATTCAAATCTCTGCCTATTACAATGTCATAATGTAACAATTTTGTCTTTCTAAATACACCTAACAGCATGTCCAGTTTTTCTAAAAATGCATTAATGTTATCCTTAGCTGATCTGTATAAGGCTATTATCACTAACTTAAAATTGTCACTAATTATACCAGTGGCTTCAAACTTCTGTTCATCACACAAATAGCCTAGATCCAACCTATTGATGGAGTGGCTGACTGACTGGTTAGTATACAATGCCACACCACCCCTTTTATGCACTTTTCTACAGTAATCATTTGCTATTTTATAGTTGTAGATTCACTCTCAGTTGCCCCGTGTTCATTCAGAAAAAAAAAATCAAATTTGTTCTCTAGTCCAAAATTATTTACAATAAATTCTTTGCCTTTTACTCCTTGAATGTTCAGGTGTGTTCACATGCACGTGTGTGTGTGTGTGTGTGTGTGTGTGTGTGTGTGTGTGTGTGTGTGTGGGTGTGGGTGTGGGCGCGCACGCGCATCCTCTTACTTGTTAAAGGATTCGTCAGAAAGCTAGGACAGTTTTCATTATTTTTGTATGACTATTGATGACTCAACACTTCTACTATTTGGTGAGTGGTCTCCTTTACTCATAAATTATTCCCTTAAGTATCAGTGCAGCAGCAAGTCGCATATTTAGCTTCATATTTGTTTTGTAGTTTGAATCTTAATTTCTTTCCGAGTGTTTGTGTGCCTGCATATTTAATTACATAAAATCCTTGCGTATTCTCGTATTTGAGAGGAGTAATATTGCTTATTGATAGCTGTAGAGTATAAATTCACGGAGTCGTTAGATATTAGCAGTAGGATGGATAGGGTGTGTGCATGGGCGCAGGAGGAACTGACCGCAGTTCGCGAGCAGCTGAGAGTGCTGTTGGCCACGGTCAGCCGCCTTCAGGCTGTTGCCTCGAGGTGCAGCGATGGCGGAGGGTCTGGCGCGTCGCTTGAGACACCCCATGTGTCGCTTGCTGCGTCCGCTGACTCAGCCGCCGAGGCACCTTCTAGTGTACCCGGCGCATTGGGGCCGCCCTCACCTCATGGTGAGTGGTGGACTGCAACGCGTTCTCGTCGCTCGAGGCGGAAGGCCAATGTAGAGGCTGGCCGGCTGGCCTCGCCCGTTCATCCTGTCAGTGGGCAGGTGGCTGCTCCTTCAGCAGGGCCCGAGCAAGCACATGGGGGCAAAGGCTTGCTGGTTAGTGGGAACTCCAACGTTAGGCAGGTGATGGAGCCCCTTTGGGAAATAGCGTACAGGGCTGGAAAGAAATCCAACGTGCACTCGGTCTGTCTGCCAGGGGGCCTCATCCGAGATGTGGAGGCGGCCTTGCCTGCGGCTATCGAGCGTAGGGGGTGCAGTTGTCTGCAAGTAGTTGCTCACGTTGGCACCAATGATGCCTGTCGCTTGGGTTCTGAGGCGATCCTCAGTTCGTACAGGTGGCTGGCGGATTTGGTGAAAACCACTGGCCTCGCACGTGGGCTGCAAGCAGAGCTCTCTATTTGCAGCATCATTTCCAGAGTGGATCGGGGTCCTTTGGTTTGGAGCCGAGAGGAGGGTCTCAACCAGAGGCTTTGTCGACTCTGTGACAGTCTTGGCTGCAGATTTCTAGACTTGCGCTGTTGGGTGGGGAATTGTAGGATGCCCCTAGATAGGTCAGGGGTGCACTACACAAAGGAAGCGGCTACTCGGGTAGCAGAGTACTTGTGGCGTGCACATGGGGTTTTTTTAGGCTAGGCAGTAGTGCGAGGTGTCCTGATGAACACTCACCAGTAGATGTGCAGGCAGGGAAATCAGGATGCGCTCAATGTAAAGACACTTCAGCTATCAAGATATTAGCAGTAAATTTTCAGAGTGTTTGGAATAAAGTTCCTGAATTTATTGCCCTCCAGGAAGCGTGTGGCGCGCTAATTATTCTCGGGACTGAGACCTGGCTGAACCCTGAGATAGGAAGTTCTGAAATATTTAGTGAGGGTTGGAACGTGGATCGGAAAGACAGATTAGACACGGTAGGAAAATTATTTCGAGCAGTTAGTCCACGAACCCACGTGAATTGTAAATGGTTGCGAAAACACACTTGACCTCTTAGCCACAAACAATCCAGAGCTAATAGAGAGCATCATGACTGATACAGGGATTAGTGATCACAAGGTCGTTGTAGATAGGCTCAATACCGTTTCTTCCAAATCCACCAGAAACAAACGCAAAATAATTTTATTTAAAAAAGTGGATAAAGTGCCACTAGAAGCCTTCCTAAGAGACACTCTCCATTCCTTCCGAACTGAGTATGCAAATGTAGACGAGATGTGGTTCAAATTCAGAGATATAGTAGCAACAGCAATTGAGAAATTCATACCTCATAAATTGGTAAGAGATGGAACTGATCCCCCATGGTACACAAAACAGGTCCGAATGCTGTTGCAGAGGCAACGGAAAAAGCATGCGAAGTTCAGAAGAACGCTAAATCCTGAAGATTGGCTAAAATTTACAGACGCGCGAAATTTGGCACGGAATTCAATGCGAGATGCCTTTAATAGGTTCCACAACGAAACATTGTCTCAAAATTTGGTACAAAATCTGAAGAAATTCTGGTCGTGTGTAACGTACACAAGTGGCAAGACGCAGTCAATACCTTCGCTGCGCAGTGCCGATGGTACTGTTACCGACGACTGTGCCGCTAAAGCGGAGTTATTGAACGCAGTTTTCCGAAATTCCTTCACCAGGGAAGACGAATGGAATATTCCAGAATTTGAAACACGAACAGCTGCTAGCATGAGTTTCTTAGAAGTAGATACCTTAGGCGTTGCGAAGCAACTCAAATCGCTTGGTACGGGCATGTCTTCAGGTCCAGATTGTATACCGATTAGGTTCCTTTCAGATTACGCTGATACAATAGCTCCCTACTTATCAATCATATACAACCACTCGCTCACCGATAGATCTGTACCTACAGACTGGTAAATTGCGCAGGTCGCACCAGTGTTTAGGAAGGGTAGTAGTAGTAATCCATCGAGCTTCAGACCTATATCATTGACGTCGGTTTGCAGTAGGGTTTTGGAGCATATATTGTATTCAGACATTATGAATCACCTCGAAGGGAACGATCTATTGATACGTAATCAGCATGGTTTCAGAAAACATTGTTCTTGTGCAACGCAGCTAGCTCTTTATTCGCACGAAGTAATGGCCGCTATCGACAGGGGATCTCAAGTTGATTCCGTATTTCTAGATTTCTGGAAAGCTTTTGACACCGTTCCTCACAAGCAACTTCTAATCAAGCTGTGGGCCTATGGGGTATCGTCTCAGTTGTGCGACTGGATTCATGATTTCCTGTCAGGAAGGTCACAGTTCGTAGTAATAGACGGCAAATCATCGAGTAAAATTGAAGTAATATCAGGTGTTCCCCAGGGAAGCGTCCTGGGACCTCTGCTGTTCCTGATCTATATAAATGACCTGGGTGACAATCTGAGCAGTTCTTTTAGGTTGTTCACAGATGATGCTGTAATTTACTGTCTAGTAAGATCATCCGAAGACCAGTATCAGTTGCAAAGCGATTTAGAAAAGATTGCTGTATGGTGTGGCACGTGGCAGTTGACGCTAAATAACGAAAAGTGTGAGGTGATCCAAAAGAAATCCGTTGGAATTTGATTACTCGATAAATAGTACAATTCTCAAGGCTGTCAATTCAACTAAGTACCTGGGTGTTAAAATTACGAACAACTTCAGTTGGAAAGACCACATAGATAATATTGTGGGGAAGGCGAGCCAAAGGTTGCGTTTCATTGGCAGGACACTTAGAAGAAGCAACAAGTCCACTAAAGAGACAGCTTACACTACACTCGTTTGTCCTCTGTTAGAATATTGCTGCGCGGTGTGGGATCCTTACCAGGTGGGATTGACTGAGGACATCGAAAGGGTGCAAAAAAGGGCAGCTCGTTTTGTATTATCATGTAATAGGGGAGGGAGTGTGGCAGATACGATACGCGAGTTGAGATAGAAGTCATTAAAGCAAAGACGTTTTTCGTTGCGGCGAGATCTAGTTATGAAACTTCAGTCACCAACCTTCTCTTCCGAATGCGAAAATATTTTGTTGAGCCCAACCTACATAGGTAGGAATGATCATCAAAATAAAATAAGAGAAATCAGAGCTCGAACAGAAAGGTTTAGGTGTTCGTTTTTCCCCCGCACTGTTCGGGAGTGGAATGGTAGAGAGATAGTATGATTGTGGTTCGATGAACCCTCTGCCAAGCACTTAAATGTGAATTGCAGAGTAATCATGTAGATGTAGATGTAGATGGTGTCTTCACTGCAGTTGACAAAAATATTGTGTCTACTGAGGTCGAAGTAGAGTGTGATTGTGAAGTTATCTGGACACGTTTAACTGGGCTAGGGGAAATAAAGTTAATTGTGAGGTGCTATTACCGGCCACTAGGTTCCACCATGACAGTTCTAAAATCATTCAGAGGGAGTCTACATTCTGTATCGCAGAAGTACCCGGATCACGCAATATTAGTTGGAGGCGACTTCAACCTACCTAGTATAGACTGGGCTGTCTATGGATTCATTACAGGTGGTACAGACAAGCCGTCATGCGAATTACTTTTGAACACATTATCCAGATCTGGTAGCCACGAACAGACAAGACCTCATCGATGGTGTCAGTGTTGAGACAGGGATTAGTGATCATGATGTTGTCATTACGACTATGGTTACGAAAGTTAAAAAGTCGGTCAAAGAAGGCTAGGAGAGTATTCTTACTAGACAGAGCAGATAAGCAGTTGTTGGTTTCCCACTTAGTAAATGAATCGACTTCATTTACTTCCGGTACGATGGACGTGGAAGAATTATGGGCAAATTTTAAATACATTGTAAATCACTCATTGGACAAGTATGTGCCGAAAAAGTGGGTTACGGACGGAAAAGACCCACCGTGGTTTAACAGTGCAATTCGGAGAATGCTCAGGAAGCAAGGGCAGATGCACTCGCGGTACAAGATTGAGGACAGGCAAAAGTTAGTAGAGATTCGTGCTGCTCTAAAAAGAGCGATGCGCGAAGCATTCAACCACTACCACCGTCATACCTCAGCGAAAGATCTTGCTGAAAACCCAAGGAAATTTTGGTCTTACGTAAAATCGGCAAGCGGGTCGAAGGCTTCCATCCAGTCACTCACTGATCAGTCTGGCCTGGCAATGAAAGACAGCAAAACGAAAGCTGAAATTTTAAATTTAACATTTGAGAAATCTTTCACGCAGGAGGATCGTACAAACATACCGCCATTTTGAGTCTCGTACAGATTCCCATGTGGAGGACATAGTGATGGACATCCCTGGGGTTGTGAAGCAGCTGAATGGGTTGAAAATAAATAAATCGCCAGGTCACGATGGGATTCCAATTCGATTTTACAGAGAGTACTCTACTGCATTGGCTCCTTACTTAGCATTTATCGCGAATCTCTTGTCAACATAAAGTCCCGACCGACTGGAAAAAAGCGCAGGTGACGCCTGTATATAAGAAGAGTAGAAGGACGGATCCTCAAAATTACAGACCAATATCCTTAACATCGGTTTGTTGCAGGATTCTTGAACATATTCTCAGTTCGAATATAATGAATTTCCTTGAGACAGAGAAGTTGCTGTCCATGCATAAGCACAGCTTTAGAAAGCATGCTCCTCCGAAACACAACTCGCCCGTTTTTCACATGATATCTTGTGAACCATGGATGAACGGTATCAGACAGATGCCATATTCCTTGACTTCCGGAAAGTGTTTGACTCTGTGGCCCACTGCAGACTCCTAAATAAGGTCCGAGCATATGGGTTTGGTTCCCAAGTATGTGAGTGGTTCGAAGACTTCTTAAGTAATAGAACCCAGTACGTTGTCCTCGATGGTGAGTGTTCATCGGAGGTGAGGGTATCATCTGGAGTGCCCCAGGGAAGTGTGGTAGGTCTGCTGTTGTCTTGTATCTACATAAATGATCTTTTGGATAGGGTGGATAGCAATGTGTGGCTGCTTGCTGATGATGCTGTGGTGTACGTGAAGGTGTTGTCGTTGAGTGACTGTAGGAGGATACAAGATGACTTGGACAGGATTTGTGATTGGTGTAAAGAACGGCAGCTAACTCTAAATATAGATAAATGTAAATTAATGTAGATGAATAGCAAAAAGAATCCTGTAATGTTTGAATACTCCATTAGTAGTGTCGCACTTGACACAGTCACGTCGATTAAATATTTGGGCGTAACATTGCAGAGCGATATGAAGTGGGCCAAGCATGTAATGGCAGTTTGGTAGAATTCTGGGAAGATGTGGTTCATCTGTAAAGGAGACCACTTATAAAACACTAATACGACCTATTCTTGAGTACTGCTCGAGCGTTTGGGATCCCTATCAGGTTGGATTGAGGGAGGACATAGAAGCAGTTCAGAGGCAGGCTGCTAGATTTGTTACTGGTAGGTTTGATCATCACGCGAGTGTTACGGAAATGCTTCAGGAACTCGGGTGGGAGTCTCTAGAGGAAAGGAGGTGTTCTTTTCGCGAATCGCTTCTGAGGAAATTTAGAGAACCAGCGTTTGAGGCTGACTGGAGTATAAATTTACTGCCGCCAACTTACATTTCGCGCAAAGACCACAAAGATAAGATAAGAGAGATTAGGGATCGTACAGAGGCATATAGGCAGTCATTTTTCCCTCGTTCTGTTTGGGAGTGGAACAAGGAGAGAAGATGCTAGTTGTGGTACGAGGTACCCTCCGACACGCACCGTATGGTGGATTGCGGAGTATGTATGTAGATGTAGAATAATAGTTTTCTCAGAATTATTATGTATATACTGTAATAAGTCAGTACTCTGTCTCTTAGGAGTCGAACTGAGCTTCTTTCCATGACATTCTGCTAGGTGTACTTTTATCCATTTCTTCCAGAAGCGTAAGCTGTGAACATTCCAAATGTACTCGTGTTGACTTGTGCAGAGTGGTTTAGTTTGTGTCTGCAATTTCATTGTATTTGATCTTAATTATTAATGGTGATATTTCAATACAAAATTAGTTTATAAAGCTGAAATTTTAATGCAAAAATTTTTCATGTTTAGCAGCTTCATTTGTTGAAGGAAACAGAGTAATTTATTGTGAGTGAACACTCCGTCAATATATACTTGTATCTAGATAAATTTAGCTCACACTCATAGTTTTTTGCTTCCAATAATAAAACAATAAAGACAATTCAATTTAAAATACCTAGTTTAATGCGAGTATGTTTAAGTGATGTATAAATGGTAGTGACTAGGGTTTGTATAACCTCTTTTTAGTATTAGATCTAGTTACTTTTATGCATTTGTTAAGGCAGCTTACTCAGTTTTAAAAACGGAAATCATACGATACAGTAACTGAAGAATATGTCAGAAATTTTGCTTATTTTATTGCTGTTATGCCCATTTCATTATGTATGCAGCACTATACTGTTAAAAAATGTCATAGACCAACAGTCAGTTCAAATGCTGAATAGTAACATTTAAAGAAATTCATCTGTCACAAATGTACATAGGAAATAGTTATAATTGTGCATACATTGTCTTACTGGTGTTTTTTGTAACCATTTTTAAAATGTAGACTGTATGAGCTAATGTGAAATAGGTAGATATTCAGACAACTCCTATTTGCATTTAACCAAATTTTAGTGCACTGGCAATTGCTTTTATAAATCTTATTAATCTAGCAAATACGCTTCTCGGGTTTGCTGCCTGATCGTATTGTGTAAATCACACAATATTTCTTCGATGCAACTGCTCGACATCATCAGGTGGTGGTAGCTGCTGCTGACACTGCTGCAAGGTGCGACTGATGATAATCTCACGGCGGTGTCGGAATTTATCATGACGGGAGCAGGCAATACGCGTGCGCGGGAAGACGCTCGTAGTTGGAGGAAAGCGGCGCTCCTGGTGCCCCCTACTGGGAGCTCCAGAAAGGCCATCCGCGCGTGCGCTATGGGCAATAACTGTGCTGCCGGACGCTCTTGTGGTTAAAGTCTGAACTAAATCTCAACTACGCGTTGCGTCACTTGAGGAAACAGAAGTTCTTGTTTTCCCCGTTTTTGATTTTATGGCAGCCAGTGTTGGATTCCAGGCGGCGCTCAGTTGAAAACCTGCATCCCTGTTGATAAGACTGTCCGCCTTGCGGATATGTATGGCCTCCTTAATAATACAGTCCCAGAAAGATGACGCTGGGGATAAAATTTCCATATGTTCGTAAAGCAAACAATGTCCCGTGTCCAGGCAATGCTCCGCTATGGCTGATTTATCAGGTTGCCCCAGGCGTGCATGACGATGATGTTCGACGCAACATTCTTGCATTTTTCGGCATGTCTGTCCAATAAAAGATTTTGCACATTGGCATGGGTTTTTATACACACCACGTTTCCTGAGGCCAAGGTCGTCTTTGACCGAGAACAATAAATTCCTCAGTTTTGCTGGTGGCCGAAAAGCACACTTGACGTCGTGCTTTTTGGGGATTCTTTCTATTCTCAAAGACATGCCGCCAAAATAGGGCAAGAACGCTGTTGCAGTGGGTGCCTCTGTATCTTCATTTACATCCCTGCTTTGAGTTTGCTTGGAACGGAATGCATGGCGTGTCTGCCTATCGGAATAGCCATTCTGTTGGAGTACTGTTCTCAGGTGTTGTAGCTTACCAGGTAGACTGTCGGCTTCTGAGACTACATGTGCTCTATGCACCAAAGAGCATAGGACACTACCGCGTTGCGCAGGATGGTGGCAACTTGTGGCCTGCAAATATAGCTCTATATGAGTTGATTTGCGATAGACGCATGAAAAGTCACAACTTGTTAATGTAATCTGCCACTAAACATCCTACCATTTTCTGATGAGAATATTTGCAGCACAACTTACATAATGAGATAATAGCAAACGAAAACATGGGAAAAACATTCCTGCAAGTTAAAACTAATTTGAACATAATATAAAACTTGTCAGCTTTCAGCTGTCAAAGACAGCCTTAAATATATTTCAGTGCCCAGTATAGTTACTATTTTTAAGCAGGTTGCTTCAGAGTTTTTTTATCCCATGAAATTGCATCTCTTTAGGATGAGTTTATTCATCAATTTTTGTTATCTTAGTTAAAATTTATATTTTAATTGAATGTTTTTGTCTAAGACGCAGAAATTTACCAAACAGGAGTTATAAAAACCTGGAAAACAGGGTACTCATGTGGAATTGATGGAATATCAGATGCAATTATTAAAAAATGCTGTCTAGTCTTAACTGAATCCTTGACACACTTGTGAAACAGCTCACTGGCATCAGGAACCTTCCATTCAGGCTTAAAAACAGCAAAATTGAAACCACTGCTCAAAAAAGGAAATCCAGAACGTGTTTCAAATTATAGACAATTAGCCCTACTACCTGTATTTTCAAAAATTTTAGAAATTATTTTTATAAGAGTTTGCCTGATTTCCTAAATAGAAATAAAATTCTCTCTCCCTCACAGCATGGTTTCAGGAAAGGCTATTCAACTCAAAGTGCAATATTTGAATTTCTTAATGAAATCTATGCTAAACTGGAATTAAGTGAGTTTGTGATGGGCATATGTCTTGATTTATCCAAAGTTTTGACGTCATTGATCGTAATGCCCTACTGCAGAAGCCTGACCAATTAGGAATTAGAGGTATACCCAATCAGTGGCTCAGGACATACCTATGTGGTCGCAAACAGGCGGTTGATGTGCAATTTACTGACGATAACAAAATGAGATACTACTATTCAGGTTGTGAAATATGGCATCCCTCAAGGTTGAGTATTAGGACCCATTCTGTTTGTCCTCTATGTCAATGATCTTATGTTCAACAAGTATTGCCAAACTAGCCACCAATTTACCAATTTGCAGACGATACAAGCTTCCTTATTAGTGGTAAAACAAGAAAAACTAAAAGACTCTGCTATCCAAACAATAAACAGTGTAGAACAGTGGTTCAGCTATAACAAGCTAATTATAAAGAAAGAAAAGACATTAGCTCTGACCTTCTATAATCTAAAAGGAAGACGCCACCCAAACATACAAATAGAACTAAGGGACAGAGTTCTTGAAAGCGTTGACATACAAAATTTCTAGGACTCTGGCTCCAGAACAACACAAAATGGGAGGTACACATTGAATATTTGCAAAGAAAACTAAGCAAAACCTGCTACGCGATAAGGATCTTAAAAACTTGTTGCAGCAAAGCCATGCTGTTAAATGTATACTACTCCTGTGTGCATTCTGTAATTAAATGTGGCATAATATTCAGGAGCAATGAAACAACAAATATTTAACTTTTTAGGATGTAAAAGAGAATATTAAGAATTATTGAAGGGGTAAACAATATGAAATCATGCAGACCCATATTCAAAAAACTGTCACTTCTTTCTCTTCCTTGAATTTTTATCTATGAAACATCAGCTTTCATCAAACAATATATTGATAGGCACCCACATACCTTATTAAAAAATAAAGATACATATGCATAAAATACAAGGCAAAAATGTGACCTTCACATGAAACAGGTGACAATATCATTGTTCCAAAAAGGCACTCTACATACTTGGATAAAAATTTACAATAATCTGCCTAAACATATTAAATCAGTAAGTAAGCTGAGTAGTTTTAAGGCTGAACTAAAGGCATATTTAATTGCTCATTGCTTTTACAGTCAGACAGAGTACCTAGAAACCAGACAACAAAAATAAAGATGCATTTTGAATATTCTACATTGTATGTTGCTTTTAATGTTTGTTCTATATATGATTATTCGCTAAATTACTTTAATATCTAGTCCTTATGAATGCAATACAAACTGTATTTTATCTTGTAAAGACCTAACAATGTCCAATACCCTTGTATATGTTCTATACATGTAGGATTTGCAGGACTAAATAAATAAATAAGTAAGTAAATTCTTATAGGATTCCTTCATTTGAATAAGAATATGTAATCTCTCTTTCTTATGATACAATATATTCAAAACAAATTTAGCTCTACACCAGAACAGTAATGGTAATTTCATTACATATATTTCTATGAAAATTTCTTGTATCTGAAGTGAGAGAAATTAGTGATATTTGTGATCAAGACATCAGTTTTAAGCCAGCGAAGGAATATTTGCGTAGCAGTAAACTGCCAGTGGAAATACATTGGACTATAGTTTGTGAATGTATTTCTAAGTATAATTCTATAATTAATCACTGTTTAGGTATCATACCTGAATTCCCTCTATCTCATAAAAATAACATCATATTTTCTAAGAGGTAGAATAGTGCCGAAAGCCATAAAAAGTTGGATAAATAGACCATGAATGTGAGAGGACCTTTATTTAGCATTCATTATTCCTGAGTCCCTTTATAATGGTATAGGAATCTTTGCCAACTTGTAGGAGAGTGGTAATTTTTAGAGATACAACATGTGTTGAGAACATTTTGGGTAGTAAACTTTTAAAGTGTTATTCCTTTTGCATTAACAGAAATATTCTGGATGGTAAATTATAAATTGTTTTAGTATGGCAGATTTTGGATAAAATAAATCAAATATGGTATCCATTCACAAAACAAGCTGTTTTGTTACTCTGCTATTCTTTAGAAACAATGCATGACTCTTTTTTATATTTTAGTATCTATAATTGTAAATTACTGAATTTTGATATTGTGAAAAACTTGTTTGTCATCAGATGAGAGAGAAAAAATTTGAGATAGTATCAAATTTCGGCAGTAACTGTAAGACAGGTGAGTCGATATGTGTTTTCATTGGCCCAAATTTCTCCTAAAATCCTTTGCATTAAAATATTTGTTACAATACTAAGAAATGAATATACAAAATATTGTGTAACTGTATGTTTAGGCATTTATATTGAACTGCAGTTCTTTCTGTATCTTGCTTGGCTTGTCATTTCAGAGGTTGGAGGAAGGCAAAGACATGCCACCTCCAAAAGAACCATGCCTAGTAAAGCAATGCAGTGTTCAAAGCAGAAAGATCCTACTTTTAGTTGCTAATGGAGGAAAGACCCAGTAGTTGTTACAAACAGCTTCTTTATTAACTTGAAAAACACTGGTGGTTACAATAGGAAAAGTAAGATATTAACTCCACCTCTTCAACAGTTCCAACTATATACAGTTCTTTGGTACAGTCTCTAGGTAATTCTAGGGAGCTGGAACTAAAATGGGGAAAGCTAGGACTGAAAGAACTGATACCTACTATGCAGCCTAACTTCTCAGTATGATGCAGTTTTCTGCAACGGAATGTCAATGAGAGTTTAAGTGTGGGACCTGTTGCTGATGCCTGGCAGGGTACCCAGTAGTCCATAGTCCTTGGTTCATCCTCAGTGGGAGGTTATCACCTCATCTCATAAAACTGGAACGGAACAAGGTGTTAGGGCATGCCTCAGAGGTTCCAGTCCATGTCTTTCCCAGACTTGATTAATGTGTCAGTGGTAGTGGCCTCCTTGTATCAACTGGACTGCCACTACTGATGACCTTGTTTGTATATTAGTACCCTCACTGGACCCTGAGGAGAAAAATGACGCCATCTCTTAGCCTTTGATGGCCAGGGGCTGTTCTGGGGGTACACCAGGGGTAATTGCAAACTGTGCTGGTGGCCATGCAATATCTCTGCCAGTGAGGACTTGTCCTGAGGAGATACACGGTATGACGAAAGGTATAACGTTCAGGCATCTTCAATGGAGTGATGTTAAGATATTTCTTCCACTTTGGTTTTGAAGTGGTTACCAAACTTTCAGTCATACCATTTGAGGCAGGATGGAATGGAGCTGTATGGATTGATGTGATGTCATTACATCATTAATTAGAGAGGCAGAATTCGTAGTTTTATCAAGGTTGTGGGCTGCATGCAAAACAGGAAAGGGACCCAATTGCTTGCATCCACATCCGGGAAAATATCCAAGGACTTTCAAAATCCAAATGTAGACAGGACCAAGGAGTCATGGTGAGCCATAGAAAATACAGACAAGTGGGGGAGGGGGGGCCCTGCTTGCTTGCTTTGACCTGTGGAACACTCCCTATCCGCATCTATACCCATCCAGTAAACATGTTGCGAGGTGCTTTGTTAGTATGAGTGGGGAGTGGCTATCATGGAGAAGCTGAAGTACCTAATGTCAGAGGGTGCCAGGAGTAGAACCCAAGAATGACCCATGGCGCCCTATAGCAACAAATTACCATAAATATGAAAGTTTGTACTGCCTGTTCGAGTATGCTTGGAGGTCCAGATGTGTCAGTAGTTCCTTGTCTGGGGGCCATCCCTTTGTTGTATATTGCAAACCCACTGGAGGGACAGGGTTGTTCGCTGTGTGTTGTCCAACGAGGTGCAGATTGAAGGGGAGATTGGACATGATATTTGTAGCCTCTCCTTCCAAGTGAAAACGTATTTCTGGATCCTCGTCACTCTTGGCTTGTAGCCTAAGGAGGTCTTCACAAACATGGTGGCATTAGTGCGATATTGGATATCATAGTTGTATGCTGAGGGAAAAAGGGCCCATTGTTGCAGCCTTTGTGCCTTTCAGGTCAGTACTGCTGTTGATGAAGAGCAGCAGTTGAGGTTTATGATCTGTCAAGAGCATGAAACAGCAATCATAGGTATAATTATGGAAGTGTTTGATTCCAGAGATGATGCTCAGAGATTTCTATCTGGCTGTAATTCTTCTGCGCTGCCATGAGGGTTTTCGACGTAAATGCAGTGGGTCACTCCACCCATTCACAACCAGAGACAAAAATGCACTGATCCTGTGGTCAGGAACATTGGCTGCCAATACTTGTGGTTTTGCTGGATTCTACACTGTTATGTAAGTAGGCAGAAGAATGCGTTATTACGTTGGGAGGACTGCTTTCAGGCCACATTCTTGTGGAGCCAGTTGTGCATCGACTCTGCGATTGTTGTGACAGGGGGACTGAACCACAGGTAGCAGTTAAGCTTCCTAAATATAAATGCATAATAATGGCCTGCACTATGCTACATCAGTAGTGTGTGAATGTTTCTTTCACATAGAGCTGAAGACACTATGTCTTGTGTACAGAGATTACTCATGAGTTGTGCCAGTTGTGAAATGCTATACCCATCCTATACTGTGTTTTATAAACTACACACATCAAAACAAGTTTTGCATCACCCTGATTACCAAAACTCCTGAAGATAGTTGGCTGTGACTGTTTAGAGATGTCACTAAACCCGCCCAGAGACGTAAACAACCATGCATGAGTAGCGCCTATTAGACGGAGGGGTCTGACAGTTAATCTGGAGGTAAACGGCTTATGTTGTCTGTTGTTCAATCACTCCTAGACCGTCAATACAGCACGTCAATCACATCTGCATTGTTACGTTGTACCAGGAAGGGCTCTCAACAAGGGAAGGCATCTTGGAGTGAACCACAGCAATGTTCGGACATGGAGGAGATACAGAGAGACAGGAACTGTCGATGACAGGTCTCGCTCAGGCCTCCTAAGGGCAGTGGGACCACTACCTATGGATTATGTCTCTGTGGAACCCTGACAGCAATGCTACCATGTTGAATAATGCTTTTCGTGCAGCTACAGGACATTGTGTTATGACTCAAACTGTGTGCAATAGGCTGCATGATGCGCAACTTCACTCCTGATGCCTATGGCGAGGTCCATCTTTGCAATCATGACACCATGCAGCACAACAACATGCCGAATGGACTGCTCATGATTGGCATCATGTTCTCTCAACAGATGAGTGTCACATATGCCTTCAACCAGACAACTGTTGGAGATGTGTTTAGAGGCAACACAGTCAGGTTGAATGTCTAGGACACACTGTCTAGCGAGTGCAACAAGGTCGAGGTTCCTTGCTGGTTTGGGGTGGCATCATGTGGACCGGTGTACACTGTTGGTGGTCATGGAAGGCACTGTAACAGCTGTACAATATGTGACTGGCATCTTCCAACCGATAGTGCAACCATATCGGCATCATATTGGCGAGGCATTCGCGCCCCCATCATGCACATCTTGTGAATGACTTCCTTCAGGATAATGACATCGCTTGAATAGAGTGGCCAGCATGTTCTCCTGACATGAACCCTATTAAACATGCCTGGGATAGATTGAAAAGGGCTGTTCATGGACGACATGACCTACCAACCACTCTGAGGGATCCACCCTGAATCGCTGTTGAGGAATGGGACAATCTGGACCAACATGCCTTGATGAACTCGTGGATAGTATGCCATGATGAATACAGGCATCCATGAATGCAAGAGGACGTGCTGCTGGGTATTAGAGGCACCAGTGTGTACAGCAATCTGGACCACCACCTCTATAGGTCTCGCTGTATGGTTATACAACATGCAATGTGTGGTTCTCATGAGCAATAAAAAGGCCTGAAATGATGTTTATGTTGATCTCTCTTCTAATTTTCTGCACAGGTTCCAGAATTCTCCTAACCGAGGTGATGCGAAACTTTTTTAATGTGTGTTATTTTGTATCCTACTTTTTGTAGATATCAGATAGTGCATTAATTCTGAAACGTGTCATATGAGCAATGAAATCATTCCTTGCCTGACGATGTTTGGCAGTTTCCATTGCAACCTAGTCGGCCTGAATGCAGAACTACTGATTATTTTATGTCACACATTAACGTCTATGGTCCCTTAGTAATGTAAAAAACATGAACCATCTAAATCAATCCAGTCAAAAGACATGGCCTTTTATGTCACGTATGTTGATGTTTGCAAACACACTCGTTAAAACCTACAGGTTGACCTAATATCATGAAAATAAGCAATGTTTCACACTACAACCAAAGGAAATAAAATCCAAAAACTATTAATTTACAATTATATCGTGAATTTTTTCTGTTTGTTATTGGCCTGTCTGTATGTCTGACTGTTTGTTGAGACCTTTTTTCTCCGGAACAGGTAAATGTATCAACTTGAAATTTACGTCACATACTCAGGTCTATGATCGCTTGGCAGTATAATAAACATTAGTTTCTAAGTCAGTGCAGTCAAAAGATACTTTGATACTCGCGATCTCACTCATTTCAACATATAGTGTACTTCCCCTTGAAGTAGAGTCTCAGTATCATCAATGACCACACCATAGCACACAGCGGTATGCGGCCAGGAATCAGATGGCTTTCAACTCATGACCAATAGGTGGCAGTACCACCGCCACTTAACACCGCAGGCGCGACCACTCCTTTAAGCCACTTCCATTGTAACCACAGCTACGCCAGCTGGCGTCCATACAAGAAATAGCAACCGGTCGACTACGAGCCAATTACGCCATGCCACGCCACCACGTGCTCACCAGCAGCCTGTGTTGGTCCTGCCTTGCTTCTGGTTAGGTGTCTCACCACCTCCAACAAGGGGGCCACTGTGTGTCTTTTCTTCTCTTGTTTTGTGCAATCGGTGTTGGGGGACATCGGTTTGTACCTTTGCTTATGTCTTCCTTGTTTCTTCTCTCCTCTTCGCCATGGTGGCTTCCCAACCTGAGGAACCTACGTCACTCAAGGAGTTTTCAAATATCAACTGATGCAATTCTCTCAACTGATGGCAAAGTTGACATTGCTCTTGAATGACCAGCAGTTACTGCAGCCCACCTTGCATCATTGCCTCAGCCAGGCTGACAAAAAGTAGGACGCTGCATTGGAAGAATGTGACGAGTACAAATGGCAGCTGTTTCAACACTTTGTGGCCTACGAAATTTCAGGTCATGTTCAGCACTCTTATTTCTCAAATGTTCAAATGTGTGTGAATTCCTAAGGGATCAAACTGCTGAGGTCATCGGTCCCTAGACTTACACACTATTTAAACTAACTTAAAGCTAAGGACAACACACACACCCATGCCGGAGGGAGGACTCGAACCTGCGGTGGGAGGGGCCGCACGATAAGTGACATGGCATCCCTAACCGCGCGGCCACTCCATGAGGTGCTCTTCTTTCTTCTCTTGGGTTGGTTTCCCATACCCAGCTGGAACTAGTTCCTTTCTAGGATGTCATTCTTGTTCTAGATCAGTATTTTGACTCTCAGGTGTTGGTCGCCTCTGCTTGTTTTAAGACTTTTCGCACAAAACGCCAACATTTCCATTTATAATGGCAATGGCTCATGGAGTTATGTGGTTTGAAATGCGCATACAAATTTGTCTGTTCTTGTGGTAAGTCATATGCTCACGCTATGTTGCAGGACACTATTGTTCAAATTGTTACTGATTACCAACCTCATCCAGAGGTTCTCAAGCTCTCAGACCCTTCCCTTGAGGATGTCATTTGTATAATCAAGGCACAAGAATTATTCAACACAGCTGAGTTGCAGATATCACTTCCCCATGGTGGCTGCCCTTGACACTCGTTGGTCCCCTCCGCAAAGGCCTTCTGTTTCTACTGAGCACTGTAGAACAACCCACATCAAGTCTGTGGCAGCTCTGTCCCACTGGCAAGTTGCAATCCTGTCGTCAGTGCTACATAGCCCATGATAAGAATGCCTGTCGTTTTCACCAAGCCAAACGTTTGTTTTGCAAGGAAGTTGGCCACTTTCAAGAAGTTTGCTCTAAGAAATTGTTCAGCAAGTCTGTCCCTCTGTCCCTTACAGGTCAGAGACAATAGATACCAATCAGGTCCATAGCGACAATGCTGTATTCCTGTATCAATCAGTTTCTGACGAGTCATCAGCCCTAGTTGTCAGTCATCCACAGCATCCCTCTTTGCCTATACAGGAAATAAAAAGAGCTGTTCATTCATTTGCTCATATGGAACCCAGTTGTACAATTCTAGCTGGATATTGGGGCTTTGGGGACTGATTAATAGAGGAACATTCGAGAAGCTCAGTTCTCCATGGCTCGACACTTCAACACAGGCTCTAATTGCATACCTGTAGAGTGGTGATCGCATTGCTGTCCTGTGCACCTATTCTTTGTTGATCCAATACCGATATACCTCTAAGACAGTTCTGATCACGGTGCTGCACTCCTATGACAGACCTGACGTTTTTGATCTTAATGCCTTTGACATTTTTGGTCTTCGAACTCAGATGATGTGGCGATTATTATTTCTTACAACTGTGTCACAAAGCTCTGTGACAAATTCCACCAGCTTTTTGAGGTATCTCTGGCTAGGGATAAAGGTTTTTCAATCATATTACCTTGAAAGATACGGCCCAGCCAAAGTTCATCAAAGCTCAGGAAATTCCTGATGGTATTTGGGACACCATTGCAGCAGAGTTGCATTGTATGCGACACCTGGGGTTCCTTCCAACCATTTCTGCTAGTCAGCGAGCATCCCCAATGCAACCTTCGCCTGCGTGCTGATTTTAAATGCACCGTTAATGCAGAGTCTGTCATAGATTACTGCCCTCTCCCTGAGCAGTTAGTGGACAAATTATAATGAGGCATTTTCTTTTCCACGATCAATATCTGGACTGCTTACTTACAACTTCTGTTGGACAATGATACAAAGTCCTTTCTCATCGTCAACACTCACATCAGGCTGTTCCAATATCAGTGTCTCCCCTTTGGCAGAGCTTCTGTCCCAGCCATCTTCCAATTACTTTTGGAACAACTGATATCGAAAGTACCACCTTGCGCCAATTATATGGATGACATTCTCGTTTCAGACAGGTCTCTAGAGGAGCACCTCTGGGACCTGGAGTGCCTCTTCCAGACACTTACTGATGCTGGTCTCAGGTGCAACTGAGAGAAATGCTATTTTTTCTGCACTCAGATCGAATACCTTGGTCACATCATTGATGCACATGGTGTTTGTCCTTCTGATAAGGTATCCAGGAACACCCTTCTCTGGCGAATCTCTCTGAGCTTCAGGCTGCTCTTGGAAAGATCTGACAGGTCACAAGCCCCTCACCTGTTTCTTCCGCCCAGCCAAGCCTGTACCCGTCCGGACAGCACAAAAACTTCAATGTTAGGCGCTTATCATGGAAACCTGCAATTATGAGTGAGCTGTGCTGCGGCTCACATTGGTGTTGTTTGTAGGTTTCCGCCCCCTGTTGAAGGCCAGACCGTATCCTTTAGTTAGCATGGTTGCAGTTGTTTGTCTTCTTCTTGCATTGGCTGGCGCCACTCGTTTCGCAAGCGTTGCCTTTCCGCTAGTGGCCGGTTCTGGCTTTAGCGTGTTGTTCCATTCCTGAATTTGATTTATTGGACATCAGGTAGCATCAGCGAGATTTTCATTAGTCATTCGTTAGACTGCTACTAGTGTGAGTTACCATCTTGTGAAGTGAATGCAACTCTTGGCTGCCTATCTCATCGATCACGAAAGTGTTTGTTGCTGGACCATCTCAGAGGTCGATTCCTGGAGCACCGTGACTGGTCCTTGTGTTTTATTATTGTATTATTTATTAGCATACCTTTTAATGCCTACATTAAAGGTTATGCATGTCTAGTTAATAGTTCTGGTCACCTTCTGGAATAAATCTAGCAAAGGGTTATGTTACGAGGTTACTATCATCTTACTTCACCTGTTTGCTTGTTAGTTGCTTGTTTCTTTTAATTAACCTTTGCTTGTATTTGCTATTTTACAGCGGGTTTCTAAATTTTTTATATAATTGCCATTCCTGGTGTGTAAGGCCTTCAGCCGTGATTGTGGTCATTTGCTTTGAAAAAAATAATTTGATATTTCTATTTTAGCAGTAACGGTTAAAACCTTGTTTACTTGCATTCCTGGCATCTGATACCTTTTGCAGTGTGTAGCCACTGACTTTTTAATATTTCAATACCTGTAAGTTGTAATTGCAGCGATGTAAGTTGTAATTGCAGCGAGTTCTTAAACATTCTTAATTTATTGCCATTCTTTGTGTGAAAGGCTTTCAGCTGTGATCACAGTGGCTTGTTTTTTTTAAGCATTATCTGTATGTTATGGTGATTTGCTAAATTGTAACGCACTAAGAATACTATTATTTACACAGTTGTCTATTCCTTCATCAGTAATGTGTGGTATTTTTTATTTATTGTTGAGTCTGGAATTCTTGTTTTAAAAATAAATGTGTTTAACTGTAAAAGGCAACCAATAGCAACTGATTATGGCCCTTTCCACGATCGTAACTGATTCCTGTCTTCCCTTGACTATCAGGTCTCAATGAGATTCTCTATTGACCATCTGCCTGCTTGTCCCTATTTCCCTGTCAGTTCAAATACAGAATTTGATTGTTCTCAGAGGGCATGTTTTCACACTGACCAGATTGAGGAAACAGCGTGGCTTAATTCCCAATTGACCACCATCAACTTGCAGCAACCACTTGGCAGGATGCTACTTTCTGGCTCCTCTGTCAATTAATCCAGTCCAGCTGGCTGGAGACGAAAGCCTTCCTTCTTACTGAGTCACTTCTGCATTTGTTTCTCCAGTGTGATGCATTTTCTGACAGGGGGTTGTCCTTTTAGACACACCAAAAGAGCAGACCTGGGTGCTAATCCCAGCATCTCTACAGGAGTATATGTTAGACTTACTTCACAAGGGTCACTGGAGCATTGTCCATGCAAAGCAGTTGGCCAGGCAGCACCGTACATGGTTGGGTATGGACAATGCTTGGTCATGAGTAGGAAGGATTGTGCTGAGAATTTGCTTGATCCTTCCTTCAATTTTTCGCCTGCCTGACCAGCTAGCCCCTGGCAATGGGTTCACATCAGTTTTGCTGGACCGTTTTGGGGTTCACAATGGTTTATCACGGTAGATGTCATTTCCAAATTTCCTTTTGTGGTCTGTCAGATTTCCATGACGTTGACCAATATGATCCAGGCCTGGGAGATTATTTTCTGCCAAGAAGGGTTGCATGACATTCTTGTATTGGATGACAGCCCACAATTCACCTCCACTGAATATGCATCCTTTTGCAAGGCTAATTGCATCACTCATTTCTGCTCAGCGCCATTTTCACCACAGTCCAGTGGAAATGGGAAAGGTTCATGCGAGCTTTCAAAGTCCAAATGACAAAGCTATGACCATTCCACTCCAAGGAAATGCTCCACTCTTGTTCCTCCTACTGCATGATGCATCTGGGAGATACGTCGTCAGCTGAATTTCTCAATGGCAGTTTTCACCAGACCATTCTGCATCTCCTCCATCTTCCATGCTCCCATGATCCCCCCCCCCCCCCCGATTCAGAACCAATGACAAGATCTACTTTTGGGTTTTTCACAGGGGTCATTCATGGGCTCCTGGGATTGTCATCCACTATGAGGATAGAGCTACATACGTTATTCAGGACGGAATGGGGCACCATCAGCACAGGCATCAAAATCATCTGCACCCTCACGCTACTCCCAACCCTTCTGTGACTTCTTGGTTACAGAGCAGGTATGGACAGGCGCCATCTCTCCTGGTGGTTCCACGAAACGAATGTCATCCCAATGGCCTGGCACTGACTGCAGTATTTAGCATTGGACCCACTGCCATCACCACCATCTCTGCCTTGGGGGCCCGCACCACCTCTGTTGTGAATTCCACTCCTTCCACCACTGCCATCGCCACCCCTGCCTCCAGCCCAGACGTTTGCACCATCGCTGCTGTGGCCATGCTCACTATGCCACAACAGTGCAGTATCATCAATGACCACATCATGGTGCACAACATTTCGTGGGCAGGAATCAGATGGCGTTTGCTCACGGTTGATAGATGGTGGCATCACAGCTGCATAATAGCACAGGCGCAACCATCCCTAAGCTGCTTCTGTGGTAACCTCGTCAACACCAGCCTGTGCCCGTACAGAAAATAGCAATCTACCGACTATGGGCCAATCACGCCATGCCATGCCATGCCACACCACTGCATGCCCTCCAGCGGCCTGTGTACTCCTGCGCTGCCAGACAAGTTAAAAGTGCATGCACGCCATGGACGGCAGTACTAAGTTAGGATCCAGTCTCACAAGGTTTTTGGACTCACCACGTGTAACTGTGGACATATACAGTGTTGTATGACTGTGACAGGGACTCAGTGTAGAATTCCGTCTGACAGTGTTGTATTCTGATCGTTTGTGAACTTCAGTTGAGAGATAAAACTTGTTTTGCCACTCACGCCTCCAGTCTTTGTTATTCAACATTACGTGGATAAAACGGAATCATGTTGGCAAGGTTTTACAGTACAAGTAAAGGAAAAAAATCAGAAAATTGTTAAATTGTAATTATATTACACGAAAAACTATTTCATTTGTCATTTGTTATTTGACTTCAGACTTGAAATTAAAGCATTTTGGGATGTCTTGGAAACTGTGGGAGATCTTACCAGTATCAATGTCAACGACAGGCAAAGATCGTCATGTTCCTCGATTCCTGGAATGGATGAGCTGTTTATTAACAAAATGAAGTTTGTACGAAACCATCAATGCGTGAGTCCTACTCGCACATGTACAATTTTTTGAAATGTGATTTGCTTGCGATGTACACTCAGCATGGCAAAGCAATGAGGTGGGTGTGTAACATAGTTTACAGTACATCTACACAGTTTTGCTGTTTGGTGCCGCGCCTCGCAATAAGCAAAATACATTAATGCCAATAACTATATTACACAGTCCTGATTCAATGTGTCCTTTGTTCTGGAAGTTTGTACTTACGAAGATGGTCATTACTACATCTACCAGTAGTGTAGTGTGTCGTTACCGAAAATTCCACTAAAAATAAAAGAGCTGTAGCACACACGTACTGAGATGATTTATGAAAACTACAAGCAATATCCAGAAGCAGTGGAAATGAAAAAAAGTACTTCTAACCAAGACAACTTTTGTGTGCTCTAATCATTGCCGATTGGTGTTGTTACAGGTCTTCATGCCCTAATCAATCGCCATTCGACAGATCCCAAATATCCCACGTATCCTATTCTCTCTACATGTGAGAGGTGTTGTCCCCCTGATAACCATCATCAGATGTGATTACCAGTAGGAATGCACCTTCTTCCCTGTGCCAAGATCTCCAGCTCTCCTCACTGGGCTGTGCTGCCCATGTTTTCTTGCGCGCTGCCCTTGAGGATGGCGCCCAGACCACGGATTGGAAATGATCTCTTCCAAGGTACTAAAGTCTCGGACGCCACCATGACCTTTGTGCTTCTGTTGCGTTAAGTTCTTCAAGAGTTATAGGGTGCTACAATATGTTACACCGATAGCTCTAAAACTGGTGGATTAGACGGGATTTTCATTTTCATCTCCTGCCTGTATGGGATGTCATACGCTGCCAGAAACATATAGCATGTTACAACGAGCTGATAGTTGTTACCAGAACCCTCCATTTTACTAAATAGGCCTCCCTTGACCATGTTTTAGTATGTACTGGCTCAATGAGCAGTCTCCATGCTATTGACCGATGCTTTTTGTGGGACACTTTGGTCTCCTCTATTCATGACTTTGTTGTGCTGCATGCTCAGTTATCTTTCTCTGTCTGTCAAGTCACGTGGGTATCCCAGGGGATGAAAGACCAACCGTTTGACTAGAGGAGCACTTAACCACTCCCCATTCGCTTTGACGATCCTGGGTGCGCTCGCTCAGAAGTGAAGTGACATTTGCTGGGCTGCTGCAACATAGTGCTCTTCCTTGTGCTTCAGCCAGAAGAAATCCACAGTCCTATATTATCTTCATTTCGGTCATACCATGTTAAGCCAAAGTTTTATTTTGTGTAACATGTCACCTCCATATTGTGGTTGTGTAGTCTTCCAGACAGTAGCTCATATTTTGGTGGAATCCCCCTCCATTTGACCCTCCATGCTAAATTTAGACTTCTGGACTCATTGGCTCTAATATTGGCAGACGATCCATGAATGATTGAACTGGTTCACATTTTTCTTCGTGAAAGTGGTTTTTATTCTCAGTTATAAGATTTTAATCTACCTCAAGAGCAGGGGCAAAGTGATTAGGGTTGGGACATCTCTAGCTATGTACTGGGTCTGGGGAGTCCCTGACCCCACCTCTTAGGCCAAGCCACTCTTTCACCCCTCTTTTACTCTGTTTTAATAACTTTTAGATTGAGTTTGCCTCCTTTCTTCCGCACCCAGTTTTCCATTCAAGGTATCACACTCTGCTGTGTTGTGGGCACTCTTGATTTTAATGGATCGGAGTGGGACATCTGTGGTTGGGACGTTTCCTGTCACATGCAGAGCCCCAGGGATGTTGATGGTACAAAATATGTCCATTATGCTTTAAGTCTTTACGGTTATACTGTTATGAATCTCCCAACTGGATCAGATCATGTCTTGATGGATGTCTCTACTTCTGGATGTGCCACTCTTGGATAGAGGGACTGATGACTTTGCTCTTTAGTCCCTTAACCCTGCTCCACCCCTTTCCCACATAACAACTACCCAACAAGATTATTATTACTGCAATGTATCTGTTGCTTAGAAAAATCTGGTTTATGAGCATAATCTACAGTTATTTCACAAGACATTGGCTGTGACATGAACTTGCTGGCTAGCAAGTAGAGCTATCAAGAGACCTCGTCAAATCAGCACTACGGACAGGTGGACAGTTCATGATTAAGGCGACACTAGCAAGTAGCTACAGTAGCAGTAGTGAGTTATTACACAGACCTGCTGTTATGGACGATGTGATATAACCACAAGTGGCTAACTACTCATTTGTATCTGTAATGAAATGTAGAATATGCAAAACGACATGTCATATTATTTAACCACCACATTTGAACAATAATGTAAAACTAATTTGTATGTAGAAAATGGTGAAAGTTTTGATGTTTGATTTATAGTATAAACTACTATTTCGGGTCACTGGAATGATTGTATACAGAAAGGGTGTCGTCTTTGCAATTAACCAGGTCAGTACCAGTGGTTTCTGCCTCAAACCATCATCTTATTAATTTTGTTTTGAACTAACAGTGAGTTTTCGACAAACCCACTGGTGCTGTTGCAATACAGACACATGTAGTGATAGAATGAGGTGTTTATTAAGTATATCTGAAGTTATTGTAATGCAAATTTGAAACCGCTGGTGCAGTATTCACTTCTGTAGCTAGGCCCCTGACAAGAGAATCCCATTGTTTTATCTCACTGTACATGAGATGTAACATGAATGGTGGTACACATGCGACAGCATCCACTACCCGATGTGTTATAAAATTAGTTTCTTCCAGAGCAGATCCCTCATGTTACATTGGTTACGCAAATGGAGGAGATCGCTTGGTTCTTTTTGCATTTGATATGGTCTACGGTGGGTCTTAAGATGTTATGGAGGCCTGATTAGTTTGTGGGGGTTCCTAAAAATACCAAAAAAGGTTTTTGTACCATTTTTTCGTACCAAATCTGAGCCGCTGAATCCAAGATGGCTATGCACAGCAAATGCCCGAAATAAAGCGTCAAACCTCACACTTCACAGCAAATGCCCGAAATAAAGTGTCACATCTCACACTCCATCTGATTACAAAGATTTTTCCCAAAAATTTAGAATTATACAAATTATCGATCCTGACTTAAAATTTAAATCTTTCAAAAAAATCTCATTCTTATACACTAAAATTACAAATTTCTTACTCTGGACTTTTTCTCTGCCTTGTGATGACTGGGTGTTGTGTGATGTCCTTAGGTTAGTTAGGTTTAAGTAGTTCTAAGTTCTAGGGGACTGATGACCATAGATGTTAAGTCCTATAGTGCTCAGAGCCATTTTGAACTCTGGACTTGGTAGTCTACAACTAACCTAGCCTAATCTTTTAGTTTCTTTATGAAAAATTGTTTCTTACTTGGCAAAGTTGATGCAGATTTTCAAAACAAATTTTCAATCTCTTAATATCTTTTTCAGCATTTTTAAATTCATATTTCATGAAAGTGTTTTAAAGTTAACTACTTGTTCACTTCTTTATCTAAAGGCACTGCTATTTGTGTCCTTCCATTTAATAATGGTATTTCATTCTGCCTTAGCACTAGCAAATCACTTTTGCCTTCGTCACATTCATTTCCCTGGTTTTTCATTATGGCACATTTGCATTGTAGCGGCCATAACATTCCTCCATTCTCCATACATCTGTCCTCCTAGGATTTACACGAAACTTTGTCCCTGAAACCATACTTCCATCTAAGACTACTTTCTTTACATACATCCTAATACACAATCACTTATTATTAAAGAAATTATTTACAAATTTTATATTTCGTTTAAACTGACTGCAAATGAAAGTAAATTAACAGGGTGTTGCTTCTTTATTTTACTTTAATCAGCCAGATCAAATCTACTAGAAAACGTTTTTTCGAGAATCTATTTCCTTTGGAAGACTTAATGAGTTTTTTTATTAGAAAAAACTAGTTGTTATTGAAAGCAAAACTTACTTTTCCTTTACTGTAACTCAACTTGAGAACATTTAATTGTGACAAAGCAATTATTTACAAACATTTTACAATACATAGTTTCCACTTTTATGCAGTGTCTCTTTGTATCACTTCTTCTTCATATTTTTTACCTCTATTGAACAGAAATCAAATTTTTTTATTTACAGTACGTTTACCATCTCCACATTCATTCATATTTCTCTCATAATAAATGTTCTTCAGCCTTATACAGGTATATTTTTCCTCATGTTTGTTAAACTTCCTTTAACTATGTGGCCACTGTACATCCCATTTCATCATTAAAACACGCCTTTCCGCGACCACTACACGTAAGTGTTCATCATCAAAATCTCATTAACTGCACTTGTCACATCCAGTTATTTTTTATCCCTATATTTCTCTCTGCCTCCAATTTACTTTTACTTACTGCAGCCGGATATTTCTTCCTATCTGCCAGTATTTTAACTGTTAGTTAATGCTTCATACACTTCCACATATCATGGAATAACTTCTCATATTACTGAAGTCAATCCTTACTGTCAGCTTCCAGCAGGATAATGTATCTTTTTCTACTTTCGTTTTACGTCATTACCTTCGTACCTCAATCATTTTCGCACGTCAACATACTTATGTTGACATTTCACTCCATTACAATTTGACCCTCATTTCTCTGACCATAAACCTTATTTCGTTATAAGACACCATAACACCCTCTGACGCTCTCAAATACCTAACCTTCACTGATAGAGAAGAAAATTAAAGATGATAGGTTCAGCTCAGAGTGACAGAAGAGGAAGATTGACAATACGGAAAGAAACTGAAATAGCATTGTCAATAACTCGAGCACCTGGTGTTCGTCAAACACCTAGCATTGCATAGGTTGCAACGCCCTCTGAAGCCTTATTTCCTCAGGGTCCACCCCCACATCATCCCCATACTCATTGTAATCCTCTAAATCTCCCAGCCTTTTACAGTACCTAATTGGTATACTGGCTACTTCTTCTTTGGTCATATTATTTTTTCAAAAAAATGGTGGAACCACTTTTTCCCATATATTTAAAAATTACTACATTTTCATTAAAAGTTAATCTCCCTTTGTACTGGTTGAAGAAATCCACACCAATAAGCATTTTATACATAGATCAGGAAAGTTATGGAGTACTTGCACACCACTTATTTTTACTAGCAACAGACCTTCTTGTTAAACAGGTTTTACAACTTTTCCTGTAGCTGTAATTACCTGCAACCCTATTACTGGCATTATTACAAGTTCATTTCTATTTGGCAGCGATTCTAACCAAGTTTTACTCACAGCTCATAAATCACTGCCACTATCTGCTGAACACTGTACTTCTTTGTTAAACACTTGCAGACTAATTATTGGCTAATTCAACACCATCCTTTCATTGCTTGTGTCAGAACCCTCCTCCAACAAATCGTTCACAACCTTCCTTCTGTTGAAACCTTCCCTGTTTCCAGAAATTACACAGATTTTTGCAGAATTACCCTCATCCCTTTTCTCCCTACTAACTATTCTGTCCATTAATGACAGCTCCAAAAAAATTTCCGGTGTTTCACCATTCTCCCTTTCCTCTCTTTCACAATTAGTTGGCTGACCCCGTTTTGGTCACTGTTTTCCTGCATCTCCCTTATAGCCACACAAACCTCGTCATTTATAGACACTAGTATTTCGTCTACACTGACATCCCTAATCTCCTGTAATTCTGCAGCTTCTGTACTTTCCCCTTCCCCAGAACGTGATTCGACTTCAACCAGGTTGCTAATTCCTTCGTGTCAATCAAGTTCTGTCACATTTTCTGCTAACACATCACCCATTTCGTCTGCAATACAATGCTTATTTTGCTTATGTCTCTCCAATAAATCTCCTAAACCTTCGTTAAAGGTACAGATTTTTATGTAGCTCATTTCGTGTGTTGTTACTTCTTTCTTCTGCTCCTCACTTATAATCCCAATCTAACACATACAAAGGGTTTTGCTAGCGGGTTCAAAGTATTACTTCCTGTCTTGTAAACGCTATCCCTTTCACAGACAGCATTTAGTTTAATGGATTCTGTACCGCTTATTACGTTTAACTCCATTTGCTGTTGCCTTGGCGCAACATCATACTCTCGCACCAGAGAATACAATCGATAACTGTGCACCTGCTCCCCATTATTTCACCTATCATTTGCTGGATAGCGCCACCTCCCAGCACCTCTGCTCCTGCTGTTTCCACGGTACACACCAATTCTGTCAACGTTCACATTCTGCTGTGGTTCTGCATTATTTTGAGCCCTGACATTATGACCTGAATGCCCCTCGCCATATAACAACTTTTCAACTCTCCCCAAATAACTAGTAAATTTATGAACATCATCCCTCGGATCTGCAATAATTTTGTTTCGCCAGTTCATGGGCAGTTTACCTTCCAGGCCCAAAACAATTTGTTCTGGCTCGACTTTAATGTTTACATATGACAAATTTGCCATTCACTTTAACACAAACTTTATTACGCTTTCCTTTCTGGGATTTAACTTTTCCCCAGCCTAGAAGCTATTTAGCGAATCCATTTGTTTTTGCTTGCCCCAATATTCTTTAAAAAACGCCTCTTTAAATTTATCTAGAGTATCATACTGTTCAGTAGCGATAACCTCCAAGTTCTAGCCACTTCCAAGAATTTAGGCGTAATAAACCCTAATTTTTGTTTGTCTGGCCACAAACTAGGTAGAACACCTTCAAAGTAATTCCAGAATTCTTTTGTCTGTACATTTCCTATTGGACCAAAATGTAAAAACTCCCTGTTAATGACATATGATATTTCAGACAATTCTACTACAAAGCTACACCCACTACTGTTAGTTCCATGTCTGCCGTTAGTTTCAACTTGGCATAATCTGCTGCTATGCTCATCCAACTTATTTTCAACCTCTTCTACTTGGTTAGTTAGTTAGATGAAGACAACTCTGTCAGACACGCTTTTTACTTAATTCATACATTTGGCGTATTCAAAACTGATTTTACTGTCTAACAATTTGTGATCATTTACACATATAGACTATCGCCGCTAGTTTGACTTCTACTTTCTGCACACTTTCTTTTATCAAATCTATCCTTTGTTTATTTCCAATAGCAAATCTTTTCAAGGCATCTGTTAATTCACTTTTTACAGTTTTAATGAATTGCTGGCAGTTATTCTCAACTTGAGAAATTTTGACATCCACTTTACTTTCTAACGACTTCAAATCAATTTCCACATTTCTTTTAAAACAGCAGTCTGATTTTAGGGTTTTTCATCAAGTTTATTAATTTTCTGACCAATCGTTTCAGCCAAATTAGTATGTTGTTTGTTTTCATCTTTTATAGAACCCACTAATGCTGCAAGCATTTCTTGCATACTTTCAGGTTCTATTTTTTGCACTACTGTTTCCTGTTTATCTTGTTCCACCGGTACTATACCAAATTTGGCATCCACATTTGAGACATTTGATTCAGTAACACTACCAACACTTGTCATCACACAAATGGTTGTTACCGATTTCATGCTTAATGTCACTTTCAGGACTTACATTAACCCCACTAGTTACATTAACTGACATCCTTCAAGCAGATTCTACTCCACTGTCCATAAATAACACAGAACTCTCGTCAAAAACCTTCTCTTTTATTTTATCATCTGCTCCTTCTCTCCGTTCAGGCAAGCTAGTTAGTGAAGCACTTACACTGAATGAGAGTTCTTCCTCTTTTAGCATATTTACAAAATCTTTATTACTTTCCATGCTACTCAGTCTTTCAGCAAACACACAACAAATGTGACAAACTTAATTTATTCTTTCATTGAATGCTGCAACGTCAGCTTGCTGAAACTGCGAGTCCAACCTCCTTCGTCTGCCATACCAGTTTCATGCTCCCCGCTCGTTGTGTTAAGTTGGCAGTGCTGCCCTGACTGCTGCTCGTTGATATGGCTATGACGTCGTTTGCTGCTTCAATGCGCCCTCGTTGTTATTGTGACTGTTTAACATCACCTTCTTTCTTGTAAAGCCTAGTTTACACGACGACACTAGGTTGCAGCCCACTGCACTTCCGGCCACTGTGCATGGGCGCCGAGCATTTGCGCCACTCGTCGGTGAAACTAAACAGTTTAGACGTGTTCCAACTTTGGTGACACCAGTTCATGCGTTTTGAGGTTATGTGTGTTTGTAGAGTGTAGACAAAATCAAATATGAAGTGGGGAACGGAGAATACTATTCGTTTTTTGGATATCAGAGCTTTGCACACGTGTTTGTGGGATTTCAGTGATGCTGATTACAAAAGTAAGCAACATATTGCTGCTTCTGAGACCTTCACATGCGATCAGAACATAGATAGTTTGACAATATCTGAGCTGCAAGGCAAAATTTATTGAATTAGGGGCACATATACAACTCATTTAAGAAAAATATAAGCAAATGTAATTCTAGACATAGAAATGCTCTCGTCTACAAGACTAAAATCCCATCGTTCGAGTTGGCCGACTTTTTTTTTTTTTTAAGGAATATTGTTGACAGGAGGGAAGGCTACACAAATCAAGAATCTACATTCTTTATTCAATATTCATGTGTTTAAAACGTTGCAGCAGTGCTCCCTATTCACATATGATTGAATTTTGAAATATTTCCACTGTACAGATCTATCTTCAATAGAGTAGTTTGCAAACCATTCTCTTCTTAATGTGGCCTGCTTTGAATAATTACTGCTGTTAATGTTAGTAATTATCACTGTTAATAATTATTGGTGTTAATGAAAAAGTGTCATCACCAGCTAGAACCGCATCTTATGGCATGCCGAATGTTCTTGATTACAGTGCATGCAATATGATGTGTAATTTCAGTTCTGGCGGCAGTGCTTCAAGCATTACAATATCTTTAGTCCTTATCGCATAATTAACTCTATTTAGAAGAAACATTAACAGTTCTAGTGACATTCTAAGATAGTTAAAAGAACTTCTTGGGTCCTCCAGTACAAATTATTTCAGCAAGGATGCTGAGCAACCGAGCTGACGTCTTTTCTTCATCCAGTAATGAATCGAAACACGTTTCTCATATTTTTCCTTATGCAGCGATTCCATGCAACAAGCTTGAACTCCATCTCAACTCCTGCGATGTGCAGGTGCCAAAACTTTCATTTCAGACACGATTCAGGAACCCACAAAACAACGAAACTGAAGAACATACTGGTTTTGCCGTGTCTACAGTCAAATATGAAACCATTTGCGTGCAACTAATCCCACGCAACGCGTGGCGCAACCCAATGTCGTCATGTAAACTAGGCTTAAGTCTCTCCGGCGACTCGAAACGGGTTACGTTCAAAATTTCTCGTGTATCGATTAATTAAGTTTTTCATTATCGTTCACTACGGTGTTTCACAAAATTTCTCTCAACTACGGGTGCAATTTACTACGGCTTTTTAACTGTTTTCCAGGAGAATCCACCACGTGCGGCGGCGTGGCTACTATTGTCCATTACCTGGATCAACCTGTGAACTCGTTGCAGCAGATCGCCGGTAGGAAAGCTGAGCAATGTCCACCGTATTGCAACTCGCACCAGGCTGCATACAAAGTAGACATTCCAAGAATCGGGAAAAATCCTTAATTATGAACACGTTCACTGCCAAACCCGTACTAATCTTAACACAGTCATGCACAAACCATTTCATTCAGGTAAGCAAGTTTAAGGTAACGTATTTCCCGAAATTTGAACAGCTACCAAACACGGATTGTTCTTACGGGAAGATGCTCGCCATCTTATTAAGTTTATCGGTGTCTAATGCACTCAAGTTTTTAGTCACCGATGTGCTCAATATGCCATGCAGAATTACTGTCTTTTCTCATAGACAAAATTACTTAAAAATCCGTAGTTTCTAAAAAAAAACACACCAGAATAAATATGCCTTCACTTTGAAACACTTTTGAAACTAAAATCGGCAAATTATAACTTCCTTCGGAGCTCATACTGCACACGACCGTAACATTGAAAGACTGGTCTCTGACTTTCTTAGACTGCTGTAAGCATTCTGTATCTCCAAGAGTAAAGATGCACGAAGAACGCTCCAGTCTGACTGGTCAGTTTTCATTAAGGCCAATAGAGAATCATTATTCTCCTGCGTTAGTCCGCGCTTTTGATGACTAACCAGTCATCAAATAATACACTTTCAATGGCTCTAAGCACTATGGGAGTTAACATCTAAGGTCATCATTTAAACCTAACTAACCTAAGGACATCACACACATCCATGGCCGAGGCAGGATACGAACCTGCGACCGTAGCAGCAGCGCGGTTCCGGACTGAAGCGCCTAGAATCGCCCGGCTACAGCGGCCGGCCTTAACACGCTTTCGAACTATACTTTTTCCCAAAATAAATATTTAACATTCTGATATTTTGTTTATACTTTAAGTTATTAACTATTTTCATTTACACTCGAATTAGCTTTCCTTTTACCATAAACGTAACATATTATGATACAAAATTCCCCATCGCCTGCATTCACACTGTCTTAAAACTTTCTTACATTAGTTCGTACAGCGTTCATCAGTAGAACAATTATCTACATATTTGCTTTAGACAACATCCACGCATCATTCACATTATTAGAAGTATATACAAAACCGCACAAACATAAATAAACAAAAAAGCCTTCAAGAAATAAACAGAAGAATTCACAGAAAGATTCTCTTGGCCTGTTTCTTAAATATCTCTGTCAGCTGCTGTCCTCTAGCAGATGAAAATTAGCACTACATACTCGACTGAACCCGCTTCAGACCATCTGTCACTGTACACACGAGTCATTCTCCCGATGCATAGGCTCCATACAGGAGCGATATAAGGCGCCACGCCTCAAAGTGTCATACGCAATCTCCATCGACGTTAAGTTCCATCCCCATCACATCTCTCTCCATCAAGTGCTGCATGGAAACCATTATGAGAATTGTGTTAACTTCTGTTTATTGGCGTTAGCACAGAGTACTCCAGACATACCACATATTTTACTTGGTGATGAAGCCACATTCATCAATCATGTCCAGGTAAACCACCGACGCTTGCACTATTGGTCTGTTGACAATTCCTTTGTATTCGTCATGTGGAATGACAGCATCCATGGAGTCTAACGAGTGGTGTGGGATAGTGAACCCTCACCTCATAGGCCCATTTTTCATAGACGAAATGCTGAACGTGCACAAGTTTCACAGCCTACACACTGTGTCACTAGCATTTAGATTTTTGGGTGTGGAGAAGGAACTTGTCCCAGGCAGTATGAAATAGTTTAATCTCTTTCTACCCAAGCCTGAAGTAACACATACACTATACAGTCTATTAGCACAAATAGTGATAAATGCATTTAAAAAACTAAATAAAACTCTGCAGGGTGGTGGGGATGAGAAGAGGGACTGAGTAGGATATTGACGAATGTCTAGCGCATGTGCCTCTTTCGATTTATGGCAGTTATTCATCCCCGTACAACCCCGTGCGTGTATTTCTTATGCTCTTGACACATCAGTATCGCCCATCCGAGGGTATTTCATCATTCTGCTTGTACAAGTTTCCCCCTCTCTGACTGTGTGTTAAATACCTCTTCGACTGTTTCTATGATGGATTGGTGCATTGGGACATAAACTCTACCCACGAAACAGTTCTTGATAAATACGCATTAATTTTCTTTATGGCTAGTTTGCAGATAAGTTGCTGTCAAAAAACGACCATAAAGAGCACAAAAACGGTGCATAATAATGTAGTTCATTTAGCGATGTAATTTTAAGGTGAGAGTCTAAACAAAACAAAACAAATTGCACAATTGTAATTCTTAGGTCTACAACAGTTAAATTATTATAAATTTCATACTGTACATTACAGAAATAAAAATTTGACCCACAAAAGATGACACAAAGATGTCGAAACATGTCTGGGTAAATACAAAAATAAACAAATTGTGTTTGCATAAGGCTAATTTTCAAAACAATCCAGTTTTAAATCGCACACATGGAAGAACATCAAGAGCAGCATGAAACCTTAGTATAATGAATATTGAACTCTGTGGGTGACTATTACAGTTTAAAGGCACTAATGGCACTGATTTGCTTAAAATTACTGAAATTTAACAGCAAGCATTGTAATAAAAACTGAATAAGCCTCTCACTGCTATTCAGTAACGAGACAAATTGTAAAAACCTTTTTTTCTGGGTTGATGACTCGGACATTATTAAAACTTTTATATGTAGCCGACCGTTGTGGCTGAGCGGTTCTAGGCGCTTCAGTCTGGAACCGCGCGACCGCTATGGTCGCAGGTTCGAATGCTGCCTCGGGCATGGGTGTGTGTGATGCCCTTAGGTTAGTTAGGTTTAAGTAGTTCTAAGTTCTAGGGGACTGATGACCTCATATGTTAAGTCCCATAGTGCTCAGAACCATATTTGAAAACTTTTATAGGATCCAACCTGGAACGAATTATTTACTTAATAGGTACCCTAAACAGTGTTATTTGCCATTGAATATCACCTATACCTACTTCGCGTACTTCCAGCGAGCAATACGGGCAGAAGGGACAGGTTGTGTCCACTCGGTACGTAATACTCGAGCCATAGAGAAGTGGAATGTTACAGGAGACGCATTTAGACGATATTCCACAAGAATCAATCAAAGACAAGTTAAGAGACCAGCCAGCAACAACAGACACGATGCGAGCGCAATAACTGAGCGTAGCATAATTTCATGGCATTGAAAAAGCTTCATGGAAGAGGAAAAATTCGACTACAGTAGAGGTAAGCTCGGTTACCTGCGGCAGTCCAAGGCGAGGAAAGTTATCTTCCCTCAAATACACAAACATATCCAACCAGCACAGAACCTACCCTGGCTAGAGGACTAGCTTCTGGGCCACACAACTTTCACCAGATTGTGTATCTCTGGCTGTGATAAGTTGTTTTATACACTTGGCGAACCACTAGATGTATGGCCTTCACATTAAGACAATGGGTGGCGCAGTAAATGTTGTACATAGCCCGCCGTCATCGACGCAAGAGTGACAGCATAAAATGCCGTTCAGTGTTGGTACTGTTGTGTTCTTTACTCCGAAGATTGGTTTGCTGCAGCTCTCTATGTTAGTTTGTCCTGTGCATGTCTCTTACTTTCTGCATAACTACTGCAACCTATAGCCATTTGGATCTGTTTACTGTATTTGTCCCATGGTTTCCCTCTGCGCAGCTTTACACCCACACTTCCCTCTTTACCAAATTCCTTGATGCCTGAAGATGTGTTCTATCAAATGATCCCTTCTTTTAGCCGCATTGTGTCTAAATTGCTTTTTTCCTCAGTTCTCCCCATTACATACCCATAAGTTACTCGATCCACCAGTCTAGCTTTCAGCATTCTTCTATAGCACTACGTTTCAAATAGTGTATTTCACTCAGCATTGTCAATCAATAATGTACTCAGGATCTTGGTAGAACAACATTATAATACATGAAAAGCACCAGTTTGCTTTTGTTCTACAATATTACTTTTATTGTTAACTGGTTTTCGGCTTACAAGGCCATCTTCAGACATTTACTGAGTATTATCACCAAAGAAGCTAAAATGTTTGCAAACAACAATGGAAGAGAAGTAACACGTCTAGACTGAAGTAGAAACATACAGTAAGTAACATCTTTGCAATGAAAAAGTAAAAATTGAGCAGTATATAAATAACAATGGAGTAGACAGGAAAACCTTTAGCAAAAAATAGGAATAGCATGCCTACATAACACTAACTATTAATAAACAAAACTAATAAAATAAAATAAAATTAGTACTAGACAAGGCTACATCAGGAGGTATGAAACATGGAGAGTGATACACAAACCAATTAAAAAAAGAGACACACATCAATGTAACTACAGAATACATAAGGAACTTAGGCAATATCAATAAGATAAAAAGAAATAAATAAATGCAGGAAAATGGAGGTGTTTGAGGGAACCTACAGTTTGAGAGTGTGGTGGTACTGCATTTTAACATTAACATTATAACTGAAGCAGTGGCTGTGTAACAGTTTTCATTAAAGAAATGAGGAAAGTAAAATATGAACAGTATTTGATGAGACAATTACAAGGGGTGTTAAACATGGACAGTAATACAAGTACCGGTATCAGTTAATATAAAGCCTTAACTATTGAAACTACAGTCTATATGGAATACAAAGACAACTTCAACAAAACAAAACAACTTAATGAATATAGGGAAAAGGGAATATGTAGGAAGAGAGAGTGTGGGAAGTAATGAACAACAGAGATGATTATATGAAGTTTAGGGGAGGGGAAGTGTTGAGCTGTGTCTGGTCACTTAGGATGAGATCTGGACTGTGAGCAAGATGTTTGTTAATTTCCAGGGCTTCCAACAGGTTGAGTTTATGGCCTTTGTTTGCTAAGTGAAGTACATGGTTGGTAGTTGTGACCCTCACTCAGTACATGCTCAGAAAATGCAGAGTCTGAATTCTGCAACCTCCATCTGTGTTCATGTTCAGCCAGCCTAGTTGATATGTCTTTGCCGCACTGACCAATGTAAAATTTGTCACAATCAGAACAGGTGATTTTATATACCCCACTGTTGGCTAATAACTGGATCTTATCTTAGCTATTAAAAACACACTGGGCTGTCGTGTTACATAGTAGGGAAGCCTATACTTGCAGGATTTCAGTGCTTTGGCTACAATATGTGATACCTGACCTAGAAATGGTAGTGTACACCATTTCTTACAGACAATGGATGGGGAAGCAGGTGGGGCACAGAGGAGGGGTATAATTTTCCATTTTTGTTTCCTGTGCAAGATGTGGTCAGTATGAACTGGATTGTAGCCATTGGCTGTGGTAATAAATTTTATTGTATCTAACTCTGCTTTAAAATCATCTCTGGACATGGGGATAGATATGAGACGGTGTACCATTGAGTGGAAAGCTGCATGTTTCTGAGCTATGGGGTGTTATGAGCAAGAAGGTATTACTGTGTCTGTAGTAGTTGTTTTTCTGTAAATTTTGAAACAATGTGTGTGTGTACTAATGTCAATGGTGAGATCTAAGAAGTTTATGGATTTGTTGCCAATCTCCATAGTGAACTGGATATTTTTATGTTGACTGTTGAGTTGTCTTGTAGCACCAGTCCACATAGACAGGACATCATCTACATATCTAAACCAGTATTTGATGCTTGCACCCAAAGCTTCTGTTTTTAGAAAATTTTGTTCAAAATGGTCCATAAATATTTCAGCCAACAGTGGACTAAGAGGGGAACCCATTGCTAAGCCATCTAATTGTTTATACTTATGTTACTTACTGTATGTTTCTACTTCAGTCTAGACGTGTTACTTCTCTTCCATTGTTGTTTACAAACATTTTAACTTCTTTGGTGATAATACTCAGTAAATGTCTGAAGATGGCCTTGTAAGCTGAAAACCGGTTAACAATAAAAGTAATATTGTAGAATAATAGCAAAGTGGTGCTTTTCATCTATTACTCAGGTTTTCCCTTTTTTAGTCTATCTTCTAGGATAAGTGTTAGGGTCAGTATTGCCATGTGCATTCCTACATTTCTCTGGAACCCAAAGTGATCTTCCCTGAGGTCGGCTTGTACCGGGTTTTCCATTCATATCAGTATTTTGCACCCATGACATATTAAACTGATAATTTGGTAACATTCACCCTTGTCAGTATCTGCCTTCCTCGCAACTGGAATTATTACACTCTTCTTGAAGCTTGAGGTTATTTCTCCTCTCTCGTACATCTTGTACACAAGATGAAATACTTTTGTCACAGCTGGCTCTCGCAAGGATCTCAGTAGTCGGGAGGGCATTTCGTCCACTCTACGAGGATTCTTTCGATTTACGTCTTTTAGTGCTCTGTCACATACTTCTCTCCGTACCAATCTCCCATTTCATTTTCGTTTACTTCCTCTTCCATTTCTATAATATTGCCTTAAGGTTGGATGATGAGTCCCTATTAACCAACACCCCCATTACAAATACTGTGGAAGCAACCGATAGTATTTTCGGTGTGTACTATGGCAGCTGAGGTCTGTTAGGTATCGTCCTACGATGGCATGCGCGCATTTTCCAAGGTGAAACATAGATCTGAGTTCTCTCTGGTGGATGACGTTATCGTTCTGCACAGTGGTAGCCTGGTGGACGTAAGACAAGAGGACAACTACACGCATCTGCAGAAATCTGCTTGCTTCTCGAACTTAAATTCGACTAGGTGTGGATGGAATGCTCTAGGTAGGACGACTGCAGTGCTAAGATTGCCACCATTGTTAACCTCCAGAAAGCGATTGTCTAGCAATGGGAGACGTCACCGTAAGCTGTGCTGGAAGATGTGATCCACAGTATAAGGAAATGGGGAATCGTATAGTCGTTTTATGGTATCACATCCCGTATTGAAGCTTTGCATACCACTGGCAGAGGAACAACACACATGGTAAGTGCCACGCATGTCTCATGGCCGATATGCCACGCATGTCTCATGGCCGATATTCTGGTATATCCTGTAAGCAAATCACAATTCAAAGCGTCAAAATGTAGCTTGGACACCTTGCAGTGGATACACTTCCGCCGTCCTAGTTGTTCCGTAATCTCCCTGAAGGAAGGCAGATTAGGGTTTGAAGAGGTCGTTAAGAGATGGAACACAATGTCGGATTATTTTACATGACGCTTCAGCGATACGATATTATGTATTGTTTACTAAGACTGGAGGATCTCCTGGATTTCGGACACAGAGTCAGGGGTTTTAGCCTATACATTCCAAGTTGCAGGTATGTCAACACTTTGTAGCTAAGAGAGCTCAGTTTGCTGGGGACGTTGGGTGAACTCAGAAAAAAGCGCCAACATGTCAAGATATTTTGATTTAAATGTTTTGGAAGCTGCTAGATAAGTCAAAAAGCTAGTTCTATATTTTACATCCCTGACTTCGCCTAGCATATATTTGTCTTTTTTGTGCTATGGTATGAGCATTTTTCCTTCTGGTTCCCAATTTTTACTCTACCATAATTTTGACATTAGACAGCCATAGCTTTTCAACCGTTGTAGGCTTTTGTTGAGTCAGACAACGACTGACTCAGTCTAAATTTTTTTTATTGTCTTTCGAACCATGTTGCTTATATCGTGGCAACGGCAAGGCTTTCGCCAAACAGCAAGACCATTGATTACACGTATTTGTCAGCCTTCTTACAAAATTTTAACCGATTCGCACAAGTGTGAAACATAGAAGAAGCGCGCGTTAAAACCTCACAAAAAGATGTTTTTTGTGCGTAAAATCCGAATGAGGCTAGATTTTTGGTAGCGAGGTTTTAATTTTATTGCGAGAATTAACTTTTTATTTATTTGATCCACTTCAATCCATTTTTGTGCATTCAATTCACATAAGAACGAATTTCATGTGATAAGATTTGCTCAACTTTAAACAATAGGATCTCGACAGCAAATAGAAATTACTAAATGAAAAAAAAATGAGTTTTGAATTTATCCATCTTCGTGCAAAGTTTGAGCCGATTCAAACAAGTTTAAAGTATAGAAGTGGCGCGCTTCAAATACCTCCCAGAAAAACTTGTTTCTTTCATGATTTTACATGTAAATCCGAACCGTGTACATACAAATGATGTCATTAGATGAGCATTAATTCCAGCCCAATTAAAATCTTTTGCAAAATGAATTAATCGATTCGCAAAATTTGCCCTCAGTCCAGCTCTGGTTCATTGTTCAAACCTCGCTTAATGTACAGTAACGTAGCTACAGTAGGAAAGATGTTTGAATGGCTGTACAAATAGCCGCTGGTCCAAGCTAAACCAAAAACTTTTTGCCTCACGTTCCTAGTTCAAATATGAAGCGAACACCTAGACCACCCAAATCATTATTCTGCATGCGACGTTTTTAGACAAACAGGCTGTCTCAAAACTTTTGGATCAAATAGAAACATGAAAGAGTGGATCCACAACTGATTATGTTGAGAAAGGGACAGGCACAGCGTACACCACATAACAACAACGTAGCTCATAGTAACTGTTCAAAGCGGAGGCCACCCAACTCAGATCATTTATTGAAATGTCTGAGTAAGGACAATCCCCATGCCACCCACATCGGTGGCCATCTGCAATGACTGTCTGTCAAGCTATGGGCTGGCATTGTCCAAGATCAGCTAATAGGACCGTATTTTCTGCCTGCATGTTTGACTGGTCCACACTACCTGGTGGTACTGCGAAGTTTGCAGCCACAGTAAGTGGAGACCATACTCCTTGTTGCGCGCGAAAGGATGTGATTTCAACAAGACGGTGCACCAGTCCACTTCGATGGTAATATCCGCTAGCACCTGCAGAACTTGCACCCTCATCGCTGGGTAGGAAGGGGAGGTCCTGTCCCACAGCCAGCGCGATCACCGGATTTCACACCTCAGGACTTCTTCCTCTTGGGTTACATCAAAACATTGGTGTATGAAACCCCATAGAAACGGATGAATACACGCTTGCTAGGGTCAAAGCAGCCTTGCGGCGCGGTACGTTTCTTTTTACCGCCCTGTCAGTGTCCATCAATGTTCATCTGCCTAGCTAAAAGCTGTAGTAGAAAATACTAGACCACTACTGTCTACTGCAGGTCGCAACACACATAGAATTGTCCGGTAAACGGGATGTGGCTAGCTACTGAAATAAAGGTTCTAACTTGGCAATGTAAATTTTCAGGTGTATTTTTATGATAAAGATCACAGTTAATACTGCCAAGTCTGTACTAAGTGTCTACACAAGGTAAAGCTCCCACACACACCACAATCACACACGTAGCCAGTTTATGGTATTTACACCCTTTACCGAAGTTAATAGAGTTCACCGGATCGTTTAGTTATGAAAATGCTCGCTCAAATGTTGTGCACTCTGCTCTACACATAATACCTGTTCCAGTCTTAGATCGCACAACACGCCACGCGGTTTTAACTAACAGTCAAGCAATAATTTTGATATTCCGTCCGAAATTCCACACGACTTCCACTAACCGTTCACTTAAATACGCTTTTTACTACTTCGCGAACTGGTAATTAGCATTTTTCCGCGATTTTATAGTACTTTTGTCGGAGCTGCTTTCAATCAGATGTTACTAGTTCGAACCCTCAGCTCCGACTCTCCTAGATCACACCAAAGGGTTTTTCCAAGCATAGATTGGCGCGAGCCTGCATTTTTCTGATTGGCTCATATCACAAACAGCAAATCAGGTTGCAGAATTATCCCGCGCTAACCCGCGACTTACTTCAATGACGAATCATAGTAAAACATTTCTTTCTATGGCAATTGCTAAATAAATAAATTTAGAAAAGTATCAAATATAAAATTACTCCTTCCGAAATTAACGATTAACTTGTGTTCTACTCACGATTTATTAGTACCATAAACTGGCTGCACATTTAATTATAGTAAATCCCCTGTATAGTTTAACTGGTACTTCGTGAATAAACAAAACAATTTTCATTTACTTCTGTTCTTCTTCAATCATACAACACTCACACTGCTAATTACTACACATATAAAACAATTATAATTATGCAAATACATTAAATATTAAACATAACTTTACAACATTGTTTTGACTATGACTGCTAGCACTGTCCGTCAACTGCTGACCTCTGCCGCCTACTAGTACAACTACGTGCAGCTCTGTAACTCAGGTCCATGTCAGCTGGTGACATCTGTCGATGACTCATGCCTATAACGATATCGTCCTAACAAGTGACAGGAGCGATGCGAAAGCGCTACGCCTCACACCCCCTGTAATTATTAAAATTGTAGAAAACAACTTTTTATAATTTTACTACATCGTGACTGTCTCCTTACTCTCAAAACAAATGTGAAATTTGAAAATTACTAATTTAAGTTACAGAATTCTTACTATGTACTTGGCATACTAGCCTATCTATGTCTAATATTTTACAAAACTTTTTGATTTTTTAGGAATTCTTTTACAAAACTTTACATTTGAACTAATTAATTTTTTCCTTCAAAACCATACTTTCCACCAATTGTGACTTTACATAAAATAGTTCTTGTCCATTACAATTAAATTTTTTGCCTTTTACCTCCCCTTATTTACATGAACTCACTATTTCATTGAATCTCCACCCACTTTGATTGGTGTCCTGGTGTAATTTTGAAATCACTCCTCCCTTACACGTTACACTGCATAAGTGTCCTCTACCTCACGATTTTTCTCTTAGCATGTCACAACACCTTGGTTGGTTGGCGTCCACAACATTGCACATTGGTCCACTCTCAGGCCAGTCCTTATTGTACAGTGGTTTTTACCTACAAAACATAGTTTCGTCTAAGACTACTAATATACATAACCGTCTCAACTCATAGTATAAAATTGTTCTCCCTGTGCTATACTCTTTAATTAGTTATATTTTATCTATTCAAAGCAAATTAACAGACCATTTGACTCTTAATGCAAGAAAATTTGCATTTTCTTTTAAAGTGTTTAACTACTTCAGCAAAATTATGTGTTGCTATTGAAGGCATACACTGAAATTACTTAATTAGGTTAAATTCTGATTATTCCCTATCCACTAAATCTTTTCTCTAAACTTGAAAACTACGGCAAAGTCTTTATGACAGCTTTTACCAGGTTCCATAAATACCCTTAACTCTATGATTTCTTCTTCAAAAAATGTTAAGAAGTCTTTTACAATAGCAAATAATACACCAAATTCAAAACTTGACCATGACTTCAAAACCACGTAAGATATTAAATTCAAATTCATATAACTATTTACAAAATCCATTATATATGCCCATTCACTCTTACCTTTCACACCTGGTAGCATTAGTATTAGTAATATTTTGGTTGTCATCTCTATCGGTTTCTTTTTATTACTCACCTCCGGTAAATCTCATGTCATTTTTGGGATAGATTCATTTTCCATTATGACCATGCATCTTCATGCAAATCATCTTACTCGCTATCCATTAGTAATCAAATGCTAACTAACACTTTTCTTTTGTTTGCAACATCAACTTTTGTAACTACACTCCACAATTCCTTTACCATTTTCCAACAGGGTAACACTACCTTCTACAACAAGATATGTCCTTCCTCCTCATTACTCTGAGCCCTTTTATTATAATATCTAATCGGAATCTGCTCACCTTCCCTCTTTGTAAGCTTTCTTTTCTTAGAGAAAGGCACTATAATGTTTTTCCCACTCACTTCCAGGCTTATACTGTCATTTTCTAAGTCCAGCCTCCCCTTGTACTTCATTGCGAAATCAATTCCCACTAACATATCTATACTTAAGCCCTCAATAACTAGAAAGTTATGATACAACTGGTTACCATTTATTATGATAGGCAACATCACTTCATACTTTACATGCTTCTTCACTTTTCCTGTGGCTACAATTATCTGGATTCCCATTACAGGCATAATTACTAGCTCTCTTTTATTAGGCAAAGCATCTAACTATTGCTGACTAACAGCACACAAATCACTGCCACTATCAGCTAGGCACAGTACTTCTTCCTCTTGCAGTAAAAGATTGATTACTGGTCGAACTTTCTTTTCTTCCTTAACAGTGACTTCATCCTCCTCAAGCAAGTCGTGCACAATTTTACGCCTTGCGAAACCTTCCTTGTGCCCAGAGATTAGACAAATATCTACAGGATTGCTTTCACTACTCTCCCTTCCTACATTCTGTATCTTTGCCACTATGGATAGATTAAAACACTTCTGCAAATCTGCAGCTCCCTTTTCTATAGTAATTAGTTTCTCCACTAATTCTTCTACCTCCTCCTTCTACATTATTTTTACTCGGCTGACCCCCTTTCTGGTCATCACTGGCATGAAATGCTTCCATAGCTCCCTCTAAGTCCCTATTTACTGACATCAATAATTCTTCTACCCATTTCTCATCTAGCTCCTGCAATCCCTGTATATTCGTATCTCCTCCTCCTCCCTGGCAAGATTCCTCATTCGCTCTACTGTACACTTCTCCCTCACTGCTAGATTTTGCATCACTTTCAACATCTTTTTCCACCAAACAACCTGCAGCACAGTGCTCCTTTTGCCTGCTCCCATCTACATAGCCACCTTGTAGCATGCCTATTCTATCATCCTTCGGTTTACTACTTTCAATTGTATCACTATTGTCAATAATTTGGACTTCAGTTATTTTATTCTTATTGTATACAAAAGGTATGGCCAGCGGATTCAAAATACTGCTGCCCGTTCTGCATATGCCAGCCCCTTCACAGACATGATCTAGTTTCCCATGCCCTGTGATTCTGCTCCGCACCCCCACCTGATCTCTCTCCTGAAAATCATCGTCATCATGAATTGGCGATCGCGATCTGTAAGTGTGCCCCTGATCATTATCAATTGTCATTGGAACTGGAGCAGAGCACCAACCCCTTCCTCGGCTATTATGTGACACAACCATTCTGTTTACATTAACATTCTGACCTCTCTCAACTGTATTCTGAGGCCTAAAACTACGATTTTTCTACTCCTCTCCCTGCATAAGCTTCTCCACCCTTTCCAAATAGCCAATAAACTTATCAACATTGTCCCTAGGAGCAGCAACTATTTTATTTCTCCAGCTTAGAGGCAACTTTCCATCTAACCCCATAATTATTTCCTCGGGCTCTAATTTGTTCGTCAAATATGACAAATTAGTCACCCATCTTGAAGGAAATCTTTTTATATTCTCTTTCCTGGGATTGAACTTTTCCCCAGCCCAGAAACTGTTTTGCAATTCTATTTGCTTTTGCTTGCCCCAATATTCTTTGAAAAACGCTTCTTTAAACTGCTCTAACGTCTCATATTGTTCCGTTGCCGTCGTTCCCCATATCCTAGCCTCACCCAAAAACTTCGATATTACGAAACCAATATTCTGTCGGTCACTCCACAAACTAGGCAAAACATTTTCAAAATCGTTCCAGAACTCTTTCGGAAGAACATTTCCAGCTGGATCAAAACGAAGAAACTGTTTGTTTGTAATATAAGACACTTCAGCAGTTTCCGTCACCATACTACAGTTCACACCGTTAGCACCCAATATAATATTACGTTCCACTTTGTTTAGTCTACTGTCATGCTCATTTAGTTTAAGGGCTATTTGTTCAGTTTTGTTAGTAATTTGTTCTACACCACTCACAAACGCATTCACTCGTTCAGACACATCTTTAACACTGTCCAAACCATTTTCATTCACAGAATCAATTTTTCTATTTAAATTTCCATTTGCAGTTTGACACATAGATTCTACTGATGTCAGATTTGACTTGACTTGACCTACTCCTTTTCTTATCTGATCTATATTCTGTTGGCTTCCAATAGCAGCCTTGCTAAACAGCTCTGTTAATTCACTTTTTACATTTTCTGAAGACTTTTTACACCTACTTTCTGCATCAGAAATTCTCTTATTTACATGAGTATCAAACACCTGCAAATCCGTCCTCCACATGTTCTTAAGCTCAACAGCCTGTTGTTCTATTTTCTCATTAATTTCAGTCTTAAACTGTTTCAGATCATTAGGTAGCTTGGTAATACTACCAGAATGTTGTTCAACTTTCTGATCTAACTTCCCAAAATTTTGTTTTACCTCAGTGAAATTCTGATTAATATTACTGAAATTTTGATTCATATTCGTCATTAAAGCTGCAAACATATCTTGTAAATTTACTGGTTTGTTTTCCTGTTGTACAATTTTTTGTTCAGCTAATTGTACAGGCATAAAGGCCCGTCCACACGCAACGATCTATCTGCGCAAATGTCTGCGCACATCACATCTGCGCAGACAGATCGTTGCGTGTGGACAGAAGATTTGCACCAACCTGAGGTGTGTGCAAACCTGGAAGTTGGTGTTGGAGGTTTGAGCGAAACCTCTCAAATCTGTGGGTTCAAACTACATCTGCACAGACAAGTTGGAGCGTGTGGCCAGGACATCGCCGCAAATCTGGCGCGAAACAGCTGAATTCATTGAAAAATATAGAAACCACCCATGTTTGTGGAAGATTAAAAGTAAAGAATATAGTGACCGAGAGAAAAATACAGCCGCATACAATGCTCTAATTGAAAAATTGCGGGCATTTGACGCCTCGGCAAACAGAGAAACGGTAATTAAAAAAAAAATTCGTTGCGAACTGGCGAAATTATTTGCGGATGGATGTCGAAACTTATAATTATCTCTTAAAGCTTGTAAATCCTCATATTATGAGAAAAAAATACTTGTATGAGAAGGGTAATTTCTCCTCATGAACGGCTGGCAGTAACATTAAGATGCCTAGCAACAGGAAGGAGCTACAAGGATTTGGAATTTTCAACTGCAATATCGAAACAAGCGTTGAGTAAAATAATACCCAATAGATGTGAAGCTATTTATGCTGTCCTGAAGGATGAGTTCATGAAGGCAAGTCAAGTAAATTAAGTCTGTCAGCGAACTGTTTACCGAAAAGAGTTATCCAAAGTTCAGAAATCTAGAAGATCTGGTGTAAGAGTAGATCAAGTACACCAGTCGACATTATGGTATTTTGATCTGCTTGGCTTTCTTAGTGATCAAGAAACGCCACGACCAAGCAGGAGTACAATTGAAGATGAAATTGGAGTGTCAATGTGCCAGGAAATGGAACACGAGGTAATGTAAAACAAAACAGGTTCTCCCTGCAACTCTCGCACTAAATATACGTGAGAAAAATACTTTCGCTCTAGCAGCCACTGTCTACACCATTTTGCCCGCTTTCTCTGTTTCCTGCGGTTGGTCTGAATGTTTTTTGCAACACAAGTTGCGAACACAGACCACAACAAAATTTCCTCCGTTTCTATATTTCAAAATAACTGAATTAAATTTTCGACGTTTACGGGGAGCGTAGTCGCTTGCCACTGATATTTCTTTACTACACCGACAGATGGCGGGCGAGTAGTAGACTTGGGTTTGTGTCGTGTGAACACCCCACATTTGCAGCGATCTTTTGCATGTACAGACATCTGCGCCGATGTCTGCGCAGACAGATCGTTTCGTGTGGACCGGGCTTGACACCAAATTTGGTATCTGTTCTGTCAGCCTCCTCACTCACATTAACACTACTGACATCAAACAAATTATTAATACTGAAATCATTCAACTGACTATCGTGAAGATTTAAACTGTCACTCATACCAGAATCGGTCGGAACATTATGTTCCACTTCCATCTTTACAACTAGAGATATCTGAGGCACATCGTTATTTAATTACCTCCATATTAACGGTATCCCCTACTTGCTTTTGTTCAGGAGTACTTGCCTGACTAGCACTCACATCAAACTGACTTACATCACCCTCTCTCACAACCACATAATTATCATTCCCATCCATACTAGCAAGTCTGTTTACACATGCAAATAATACACTATATAAACTTAGCTTATATTTCTTCGTCCGATGAAGTCGCAGTGTGTTGAAAACAGCAATCTGCCTTTCTTCCTGCGATGTACCAGATTCACGGGCCCCCACGCACTGCCACTGCGATGGAAGCTGCTGCGCCTTGCTGTCCGCTTACTGTGCCATCTGTTGCTCAGTGGACCAATGCTACGCTGCGCCTTTGCAGTCCAGTAGCATCCAGTTCGCTATACAATCTCCGTTCCACAGGTTCTCTCCTTGTTGCATCTCAAAACGTATGTTCGTCTTCACAGCAATATCCCACTCGCGCCTACAGTCACTGTTGTAAAGTTCCTTATTGACCGTTCCTCTCGATCACGAAGTCGGTTCCTACAGCTTAATAGCTTCCCGGCCGATGCACCATGTGCGGCGCTGTACGTTTCCTTTTACCACCCTGCCAGTGTCCATCACTGTTCATCTGTCTAGTTAATAGTTGTAGTAGAAAATACTAGACCACTACTGTCTACTGCAGGTCGCAACACACACAGAATTGTCCGGTAAACGGGATGTGGCTAGCTACTGAAATAATGGTTCTAACTTGGCAATGTAAATTTTCAGGTGTATTTTTATGATAAAGATCACAGTTAATACTGCCAAGTCTGTACTAAGTGTCTACACAAGGTAAAGCTCCCACACACACCACAATCACACACGTAGCCAGTTTATGGTATTTACACCCTTTACCGAAGTTAATAGAGTTCACCGGATCGTTTAGTTATGAAAATGCTCGCTCAAATGTTGTGCACTCTGCTCTACACGTAATACCTGTTCCAGTCTTAGATCGCACAACACGCCACGCGGTTTCAACTAACAGTCAAGCAATAATTTTGATATTCCGTCCGAAATTCCACACGACTTCCACTAACCGTTCACTTAAATACGCTTTTTACTACTTCGCGAACTGGTAATTAGCATTTTTCCGCGATTTTATAGTACTTTTGTCGGAGCTGCTTTCAATCAGATGTTACTAGTTCGAACCCTCAGCTCCGACTCTCCTAGATCACACCAAAGGGTTTTTCCAAGCATAGATTGGCGCGAGCCTGCATTTTTCTGATTGGCTGATATCACAAACAGCAAATCAGGTTGCAGAATTATCCCGCGCTAACCCGCGATTTACTCCAATGACGAATCATAGTAAAACTTTCCTTTCTATGGCAATTGCTAAATAAATAAATTTAGAAAAGTATCAAATATAAAATTACTCCTTCCGAAATTAACGATTAATTTGTGTTCTACTCACGATTTATTAGTACCATAAACTGACTGCACATTTAATTATACACTCCTGGAAATTGAAATAAGAACACCGTGAATTCATTGTCCCAGGAAGGGTAAACTTTATTGACACAGTCCTGGGGTCAGATACATCACATGATCACACTGACAGAACCACAGGCACATAGACACAGGCAACAGAGCACGCACAATGTCGGCACTAGTACAGTGTATATCCACCTTTCGCAGCAATGCAGGCTGCTATTCTCCCATGGAGACGATCGTAGAGATACTGGATGTAGTCCTGTGGAACGGCTTGCCATGCCATTTCCACCTGGCGCCTCAGTTGGACCAGCGTTCGTGCTGGACGTGCAGACCGCGTGAGACGACGCTTCATCCAGTCCCAAACATGCTCAATGGGGGACAGATCCGGAGATCTTGCTGGCCAGGGTAGTTGACTTACACCTTCTAGAGCACGTTGGGTGGCACGGGATACATGCGGACGTGCATTGTCCTGTTGGAACAGCAAGTTTCCTTGCCGGTCTAGGAATGGTAGAATGATGGGTTCGATGACGGTTTGGATGTACCGTGCACTATTCAGTGTCCCCTCGACGATCACCAGTGGTGTACGGCCAGTGTAGGAGATCGCTCCCCACACCATGATGCCGGGTGTTGGCCCTGTGTGCCTCGGTCGTATGCAGTCCTGATTGTGGTGCTCACCTGCACGGCGCCAAACACGCATACGATCATCATTGGCACCAAGGCAGAAGCGACTCTCATCGCTGAAGACGACACGTCTCCATTCGTCCCTCCATTCACGCCTGTCGCGACACCACTAGAGGCGGGCTGCACGATGTTGGGGCGTGAGCGGAAGACGACCTAACGGTGTGCGGGACCGTAGCCCAGCTTCATGGAGACGGTTGCGAATGGTCCTCGCCGATACCCCAGGAGCAACAGTGTCCCTAATTTGCTGGGAAGTGGCGGTGCGGTCCCCTACGGCACTGCGTAGGATCCTACGGTCTTGGCGTGCATCCGTGCGTCGCTGCGGTCCGGTCCCAGGTCGACGGGCACGTGCACCTTCCGCCGACCACTGGCGACAACATCGATGTACTGTGGAGACCTCACGCCCCACGTGTTGAGCAATTCGGCGGTACGTCCACCCGGCCTCCCGCATGCCCACTATACGCCCTCGCTCAAAGTCCGTCAACTGCACATACGGTTCACGTCCACGCTGTCGCGGCATGCTACCAGTGTTAAAGACTGCGATGGAGCTCCGTATGCCACGGCAAACTGGCTGACACTGACGGCGGAGGTGCAAAAATGCTGCGCAGCTAGCGCCATTCGACGGCCAACACCGCGGTTCCTGGTGTGTCAGCTGTGCCGTGCGTGTGATCATTGCTTGTACAGCCCTCTCGCAGTGTCCGGAGCAAGTATGGTGGGTCTGACACACCGGTGTCAATGTGTTCTTTTTTCCATTTCCAGGAGTGTAGTAAATCCCCTGTATAGTTTAACTGGTACTTCGTGAATAAACAAAACAATTTTCATTTACTTCTGTTCTTCTTCAATCATACAACACTCACACTGCTAATTACTACACATATAAAACAATTATAATTATGCAAATACATTAAATATTAGTCAAACATAACTTTACAACATTGTTTTGACTATGACTGCAAGCACTGTCCGTCAACTGCTGACCTCTGCCGCCTACTAGTACAACTACGTGCACCTCTGTAACTCTGGTCCATGTCAGCTGGTGACATCTGTCGATGACTCATGCCTATAACGATATCGTCCTAACAAGTGACAGGAGCGATGCGAAGGCGCTACTCCTCAGCCTGTCTCCTGGTACAACAGACACAAGGGATCTTTGACAGAGTGTGCCAGAACTTCATGCGCCGTTGTCATGCATGCACTGAGACTGGTAGCTGTCGCTTTCAACAAGTACTACGAGCTGTGTTGATGTCATGCCGTGTACGTGAGTATGTCCATAAAACAATAAATACGCATTTCTGACCATTGGTTCTCTGTCGAAGTTTAATCGGCTGTGGTCCCACTATCATCTGTTTTCGAAAAGGATTGATATTGGCTGTATTTATTATAGCGTTTCACCGCTGTAACGATTTAATTGTAATGTTCATATTTTCTCTGTATAAAATCGATGTACTAGTACCAGACATAAGAAAACACGTGTAAAGGTTCATATAAACACAAGCATCTAAAGATGGAGCCACATTCTTGACTAACATCATTTGTTAGTACCAGACGCAAGAAAACACATGAAAGGGTAAATGAACTGAAGAAAAATCGCAGCACCATGAAGGAGTTGTGCGACATAAACGAAGGTTGGTAGGCTTGTTTCTACATATGAAACATGATGTCTATTCGAATTCCGCGCCAGTCGCATAAGAGTGACCCTAGTAGCTTCACTATGAGGATGCAAATTAGGTTTGCTGCAAATATATGTTTTAATGGTCGTGAGCATTAGTGACCTTTGGACTGAACGTGGTGAGCTGATGTTAGTAAAGCATGCCTTTAAGGTGACAAAGACGCCATTGTCGATACCTCAATGAGTTTGAACGAGGCCATGTATTAGGGCTGCGAGAAGCTGGATGTTCATCCAGGGATACTGCAGAAATATTTGGCATGAACGTAGTCACTGTAAATGACTACTGGCTGAGGTACTCACGAGAATTTACGGTCGCAAGGTGACCGGCCTCTGGACGACCTCGTGACATTACCCAGAGGGGGGAACATCGTGTTCGGTGTGTGGCTCTGGCGCATCGTACTGCATTTGCAGCAGCAATTTGAGTAGCAGTTCGCACCACAATGACACAGAAAACTGTTACAAATCGGTTATTTCAAGGACAGCTCCGATACGCACGGCCTGTGACATGTGTTTCACTGACCCTAAACCATCGCCATTTGCGACTTCAGTGGTGTCAATCGAGAGTAGAGTGCAGGTCTGTTGTGTTTTCTGATGAAATCTGGTTCTGCCAGGGTGCCAGTAATGGCCGTATGTTGGTTATAAGGGGGACGGCTTAGGACCTGCAACCAGCATGTCAGCATGTTAGCTAGACACACTTGACCTATACCTGGAGTTATGTTCTGGAGTGCGATTTTGTATGATAGCAGGAGCACTCTCATAGTTATCCAACTCACCTTGACTGCGAACCTGTACATCAATCTGATGATTCGATCTGTTGTGATGCCATTCGCTAACAGCTTTCCTGGGGTGTTACGGGGTATTTTTCAACAGGGTAACGCTCGCCCACATATCGCTGTTGTAACCCAACATGCTGTACACTCTACAGAGTGTCGACATGTTGCCTTGGCCTGCTCGATCACCAGAACTGTCTCCAACGACCACATATGAGACCTCATCGGACGACAACTCCAGCGCCATCCACATAAAGTACTGACCGTCGTTCCTGCAACAGGCCTGGAATTCCATCCCAGAAACTGACATCCGGCAGCGGTACAACACAATGCATGCACTTTTGCACGATTGAATTCCACATTCTGGGGGTTACATTGATTATTATGGTACCACCATTTCACATTTCAAGTGGCTAATCTTGCGCTTACATTAACCTGTGATCTTGCAATGTTAATCACTTAAATATATTTCCTGGCCAAATGTATTCCTGAAATTTTATTACTCTACATTTGTTGCTTTTTGGCGTCCGCGGCACGTGGTCATCCAGTAGCGTACTCGCTTCCCACGAACAGAGTCCCGCGTTCGATTCCCGGCGGGTTCAGGGATTTTCTCTGCCTCGAAATGACTGGGTGTTGTGTGTCTTTCATCATCATTTCATCCTCATTCACTCTGAAGTCGCATGAGAGGCGTTAAAGAACTTGTGGAGCGGCGGTCGTACTGCCCAGCGAAGGGTCTCCCGGCCACAAATGCCATAGGCTCATTGTTATTTACTTTTTGGCGTTGCGACTTTTTTCGTCAATGTGTAAACACAAACATCTAGAGGTGACTCCACGTAATCGATATTTCGTCGTGTAAAATATAAAATAAAGCTGCATTTGTGACTGAAGACAATAAATGTATACATGATCTGTGTTACCAAACCAGTTATTTCAAACTTAATGATGATCACGAATCTATCTCAGATCATTTCATAATTTCACCCGACTGACTCATTTCATTTCAGTGAGTTTCATTCAATGCACTACATAATTAAATTGCTATCCAGCTTAGCTGCCCTACCCAAAGTTTGAATCACGATCATCGCCGTCAAATGGCGTCACTCCTTGAGACAATATGAAGTGTTTTGGAAGTTAAAGAAGTTGGTGGACAGCTTAGTTCTTAAGATATGCAAACCACAATCTAAAGACTGTTAACTGTTGTTGTTGTTATAGTTTGGGTTTGTGGCGCTCAACATTTTTACAGTTCATAGCGGCCCGACAATCTTTCGAGAAGTCGCTGACGAAATGGTGGATACAGAGCGACTATCTTCGTGTAGCGTGTTACCACCCTAACGCGCGTTACTATTGTTTATTCAGTGATATTTTGACAACCGTCAGGAACTTCAAGTTTATTAGCAATAGCGAAGTAACTCCTAAGTAATTACTAACGGGGACAAAAGTTAACTGTGGAGAGATAATGTCAAGGTTTCACTTCGTTGAAAATGTCTGTGTGTAATGATATTGATTACGCGACTAATATTCTCAAAAGCCATTGATTTAATTAGCTAATGACGCGTTCCTCGTAAGATATCTCGTTTTATGTAATGCCTGAACGTGTCGAGGAAGTTTCGTCGGTCAGAGTAGCTGTAGTTATCCGGAAATTGTAGGTACGCTTTGTTACGCCACTATGCCCTCCTAGTGTCATAAAAATTACGGAAAATTTCACTGTTGAATTATTACGTTTAAGTGCTACAAAAGAGTTCTTGAGTTTTGATTCCACTAGGAACATGTGGTCTATGACCGCAATATTAGTACAGTCCACAAGAAAAATGGCAGTCTCTGTCGTACGAAGTTTCAAATTATTTATTACAGCAAAAGGATTTCACTCACTGTGTGGGCATCTTCATTGCAAGTGTTAATTAAAGTCTTGAAGACTCATGTAATAGAAGCTTATATTACAACTCCAACATAGTGTATGTACAGAAGAACATAGCAACTATCGAACACATTTTGAACTCAAAATTGTCAGTGTGTCAAATAATAAATTACCGGGCAGTTTTAACCGTACTAGTAACACATATATCGAATTTTTCAGATGACGTCAGTAAACATGGACACCGCAACAGCCCCAGCGACCACTAGAAAGCTCCTATTGGCCAGCAAACCGTTCCACGTCGTGTGCAAGCTGTTTGGCCTCATGCCGTTTACCGTCGATGTGAACACGGCGTCACTCAGCAGATGCAAATCGGATTTGGTGATCTTGACCCTCGGCTGCTTAGCACATCTGGCATCTGCTTTCACTTATCTGTATTTTTTTTTTTTTTCGGTACAGACATTTTCCACAACTGACGTTGTTGGTCTTATAGGGAATATAAATTACACAATTATGAGTTTAATTCCTGTAATCTCCGATGCTTGCCTTAACAACAAAAAGTATGAAGTCATGCTTCAGCTAATTACATCGTGTGACAGAATTCTGACAGTCTATATCAAAAAGGAGAACAGTAATTACGGAATGTTCATAATGCTGCAGCTGCTCTTACTATTTTCCTGTGCTTGGTTGATGTTTGTTATTGTGTTCACTTCTTTTACTGAACAAAGCAGCGGGCTAGCAGGAATGTTTAGTATCTATCTTTATGGAACAACCCAGTTACCTATTTTACGATTTTTGAACTTACAGCTGGTGATAAGGCAGAGAATCTCACGCTTGAATATTTGCCTACTAGAAATGCGAGACAACTTACATGCTACAAACCACAGGCAAGTGCATTCCATTCGAGGGGTTGCGTCAGGAAAAAACGTAAATGTCAATCGAGGAGGTGTCTGTTGCACATCGGAGCGTGTGCGATTCCTCAGGAGAGTGTATTTGGGACTATGTGAACTGTCCACGGTGGTATCTTCCGCTCACGCAAGTTTCTTGATATTATATTTCGTAGCGACGACAGCGATAAATGTATTGCAGTTGTATTTCAATATTACAAATGCATTATTCCTAGGTAGAGATATGAAAAGCAGGAAGTGGCAGATACAGTTGGGAATGTACATGGAAATGTGCTCACTAGCACTTCTGGTAGTCCCCGCCCACTGTGTGGAGGCGGAGGCGGGGCGCACACAGAAGCTGTGCTGGCAGCTGCTGAAGGAAGGGCGTAGCGTGGGCGGCGCCGCCCACCGCGAGCTGCGGTTGCTGGCGCTTCAGACGACCTCGGAGCGGCCAGAGGCCAACCTGGCAGGTGTGCTAAGGCTGCGTATGAGTCTCGTCGCGACGTACATCTCCGTCCTCACCACCTACACCACCCTGATGATCACCTGGTGGCCTTCAGGTAACTTAACCATAACATTCTTATCCATTATCAACTTCGGTCGCCACAAGGTGTTTTTCATTTCTTTCTTATTATCTGATATCGACTGCTTGCTCTTCATTTATAGCTGCTTCGCACTTCGTCTTTTATCTCGTCGTAACTTCGTCCTTTTCTAATGTCAGCCAGCACTCCAAGGCTTCTTCTTCATTTTCACTCTTCCCTGGAATCTGTCCGTCAATGACTTTTTGTTGCGGGTGGTTCCTTTGGTGTATATTCTTTTTTCCCACGTGCTTTTGGATTATAATAGAGAGTACTACAAAATTATTGTGAAGATGGCTCGATGAACCCTCTGCCAGGCACTTACGTGTGATTTGCAGAGTATCCATGTAGATATAGATACGTCCGAACAAAAAATTTATCCGTCATTCTTACCATTCCTAATAGTGCTTCTTCCTCTCCTCTTCTCAGAAGCACTTTTCATTTGTCATCGTGCTAGTCATTCCCACATTTAGCATTTGTCTCCACAACCGCATTTCTAAGCTATACACGTATTAGTTATCCAACAATTTCTCCTGTTTCTTTTTCACTGTCCACGATTCGCTACGTTCAACACTACACTCCACAAAAATGACTTCTCGAACATCGTTCTTAATTATATCGGAGCTTTTTCTGCTGTCAACAAACTTTTCACTTTTTCAAAAGTGCGTACAAATTCTGCTTCTTTCTTCCCCCAAAATTCGCGTTTCTAGTCATTAGGATTTGCAAGTACTAAACGATTTTACCCATTTTAAACTCTTACCTTGCAATAATAGTTTGATGCAGCCTTCACGATTACTGATCTTTCCCTGTATTTTTACCAATTCCATAATTTTTCCATTATTATGATTCTCTTCGTCATAAATTGTAGATATGGACCGTACCCAGGGCAGGGGGAGGGGGGCGGGAGGGACGCCACTCGCATCTCCGCTTCTCTTTAGGGAAAGGAAAATAAAATATAATATAGTCAGTGGTGCTTCTTCCAAGAAAACAATTTAAAAGTCGGTGTTACATACGTTTCTAAGAGGGACTTTTTTATGGCTACATTGACGTTACCATTCGTCTTCCAAAATATTGGAGACACTCCATACATCCATGTCTTGCTCACCGCTGCCTCCCCCGCTACAAGCTATCGTACACACGCTCTCGATTGTAGCTCCTCTTCTGATTCAGTCAACACTGCCTCGCCATCTGCGTACTTATAATTGTATTTATCCTTTCTCTGCCTACTATTATGCATCTTTTTTCTAATTTTTTGCACGTTACTTTCTTGGCTTGAACTGAAACGCGTTTGTAATTAACAGTGGCCGTGCGGTTCTAGGCGCTACTGTCTGGAACCGCGCGACCGATACCGTCGCAGGTTCGAATCCTACACGCATCTGCAGAAATCTGCTCGCTCCTCGAACCTCAATTCGACTGTGGTGCATGGGGTGCTCTAGGTAGGACGACTGCAGTGCTAAGATTGCCACCATTGTTAACCTCCAGAAAGCGATTGTCTAGCAATAGGAGGCGTCACCGTAAGCTGTGCTGGACGATGTGATCCATAGTATGGGGAACTGTATAGTCGTTTTATGCTATAGAATTGGGGAGAAGAGGAGTTTGTGGCACAACTTGACAAGAAGAAGGGACCGGTTGGTAGGATATGTTCTGAGGCATCAAGGGATCACAAATTTAGCATTGGAGAGCAACGTGGAGGGTAAAAATCGTAGAGAGAGACCAAGAGATGAATAGACTAAGCAGATTCAGAATGATGTAGGTTGCAGTAAGTACTGGGAGATGAAGAAGCTTGCACAGGATAGAGTAGCATGGAGAGCTGCATCAAACCAGTCTCAGGACTGAAGACAACAACAAAAACAAGAACAACAACAACAACAATCTCGTATTGAAGCTTTGCATACCACTGTCAGAGGAACAGCACACATGGTAAGTGCCACGCATGTCTCATGACCGATATTCTGGTATATCCTGTAAGTAAATCACAATTCCACGCGTCAAAATGTAGCGTGGATACCTTTTAGTGCATAGATTGCCGCCGTCCTAGTTGTTTCGTAATTTCCCTGAAGGAAGGCAGATTAGGGTTTAAAGAAGTCGTTAGATGCGGAACACAACTTCGGATTAGGAAAACCAGGCCGTGTATTTATCAAAGAAATCGTTCTGGTATTTCCCTCAAGCGATTTAGGAAAAATAGAGGAAACCTAAATATAGATAATTGGGCGATGATCAAAGCATAAAAGGCAATAAAAGTGTCTACATTGCGATCTCGGCGTACCAAGTGTGTTCATTTTCTTCATTTTCAAAGTTTAGTATGAATGCAGCCCTACTTTGGATACATCCTATTTCCTCTTACACATGGACCCCCACTCACGGATACTTCCGATCGTAGATACACCTTGCTCTCTTGGAGCACATAAATTTGTGTCTATTTTTTTCTTACCATACATGTAACAGGAAGAGGGTTTTGGGGAGAAAAGGCCACCATGGAGAAGAAAATCTACGCACTACCCCGCCCACACTCAGAAAAAAAAATGTTTTAGCATCCCATCAGGAACAAATCCATACCCATTAATTCTGTCCCTCCAAAAAAACATTTTTAACTCTTACATGACGCTTCAGCCATACGATATTATGTATTGTTTACCATGGCTGGAGGATCTTCTGGATTTCGGACACAGAATGAGGGATTTTAGCTCATAAATTTCAAGATGCAGGTATGCCAATACCTTGTAGCTAAGAGAGTTCAGTGTGCTGGGGAATTTGGGTGAACTCAGAAAAAAGCGCCAATATGTCAAGATGTTTTGATTTAAATGTGTTGGAAGCAGCCAGATAAGTCGAAAAACTAGTTCTATCTTTTACATCTCTGACTTTGCCTAGGACACATTTGTCTTTTTTGTGCTATGATATGAACATTTTTCCTTCCGGTTCCCAATTTTTACTGTACCATAATTTTGACATTCGACAGCCATAACTTCTCAACCGTTGTAGGCTTTTGTTGAGTCGGACAACGACTGATCGGGTATAGATTTTTTATATTGTCTTTCGAACCATGTTGCTTATATCGTGGCAACTGTAAGGCTTTCGCAAAACAGGAAGACCATTGATTACACGTATTTGTCAGCCCTCTTACAATATTTTAACCGATTCACACAAGTGTGAAATATAGAAGTGGCGCGCGTTAAAACCTCACAAAAAGATGTTTTTTGCTCGTAAAATCCGCATGAGGCTACATTTTTGGTAGCGAGGATTCAATTTTATGGCAAGAATGCAATTTTTTATTTATTTGATTCACTTTAATCCGTTTTCGTGCATTCAGTTCACATAAGAACGAATTTCATGTGATAAGTTTTGCTCAACTTTAAACAATAGTATCTCGACAGCAAATAGAAATTACTGAATGAAAAAAAATGAGTTTTGAATTTATCCATCTTCGTGCGAAGTTTGAACCGATTCAAACAAGTTTAAAGTATAGAAGTGGCGCGCTTCAAATACCTCCCAGAAAAACGTGTTTCTTTCATGATTTTACATGTAAATCCGAACAGCGTACATACAAATGATGTCATTAGATGAGCATTAATTCCAGCCCAATTAAAATCTTTTGCAAAATGAATTAATCGATTCGCAAAATTTGCCCTCAGTCCTGCTCCGGTTCATTGTTCAAACCTCGCTTAATGTACAGTAACGTAGCTACAGTAGGAAAGATGTTTGAATGGCTGTACAAATAGCCGCTGGTCCAAGCTAAACCAAAAACTTTTTGCCTCACGTTCCTAGTTCAAATAGGAAGCGAACACCAAGACCACCCAAACCATTACTGTGCATGCGACTTTTTCAGACAAACAGGCTGTCTCAAAACTTTTGGATCAAATTGAAACATGTAAGAGTTGATCCACATCCGATTATAATTGAGATAGGGAACCAGTGGACATGCATATTTACTTTGTTATGGACATACACAGCGTACACCACATAACAACAACGTAGCTCATAGTAACTGTTCAAAGTGGAGGCCGTCCAACCCAGAGCATGTATTGAGATGTCTGAGTAAGGACAATCCCAGTGCCTCCCTATGGGTTGGCATTGTCCAACATCGCCTAATAGGACCGTATTTTCTGCCTGCACGTTCGACTGGTCCACGCTACCTGTGAAACCTCCCCTTGGAAAAATTTATGAATGATTGTGCTGATAAACCCCTTACATTATTTGATTTTCAAACAGCTGAGCAAAACTGAACATGCACAGACATTTCTCTCTTTACTTATTCAGATCATCAACAAACTGACACACAATATTTTTAGCACAACGCAATCTGACTTTCAATAATCCCTACAAAAGAATGGCGCTGACTAACAATAACCTATACTTTTCATGAATCACTTACCTCACAAAAATCTTCATTACTCGAACTACTGCAATACAGCGAGCGCCAATACTGCCAGCTATATAAGACTCTAACTACTGAAGGCACTAACTACTGATAGGCATAGTTAGCAAATGAAAGATTTTGATACAGAACAAAAAATTTATTTACCTTAACAGTGTTCAAAAGTCACTATATATTTATATATGTATATCAGTTCATGACATCCAGTCTTACAAATTTACTGTCTCTGATGGACGCACGTCCAGATCATCCGTTCTCAAAAGTCCGCCATCTCTCTCCCCACATCCACCACTGCTGGCGGCTCACCTCCAACTGCGCAACGCTCGCGCTGTTCACATCCAACTGCCCAACACTACAACAGCGAATGTTCCAACAATGCCAACCAGCCACAGACTGCACACAGCACAGCCAGTGATTTTCATACAGAGCGCTACGTGACGTTAACAACATAAAAACCTAAACAGCCTACTTACACCAGGTGTTACTGCGATGTTTACAGCCACAGTTCTTGGAGACCGTACTCCTTGTTGCTCGCGAAAGGACGTGATTTCAACAAGACGGTGCACCAGTGCACTTCGATGGTAATGTCCGCGAGTACCTGTAAAACTTGTAACCTCGTCGCTGGATAGGAAGGTAAGGTCCTGCCCCACAGCCAGCGTGATCACCGTATTTCACACCTCGGGACTTCTTCCTCTTGGGTTACATCAAAACGTTGGTGTATGAAACCCCATAGAATCGGATGAAGACATGCTTGCTAGGGTCCAAGCTGCCTGTCTTCTGGTACAACAGACACCAGGGATCTTTGACACAGTGTGCCAGAACTTCATGCGCCGTTGTCATGCATGCACTGAGACTGGTAGTCGTCTCTTTCAACAATTACTACGAGCTGTGTTGTTCTTATGCGGTGTACGCTGTGTATCTACATAAAACAATAAATACGCGTTTCTGACCAGTGGTTCCCTGTCTAAGTTTAATCGGCTGTGGTCCCACTATCATCTGTTTTCGTTTGAACCAAAAGGTTTGAGATTGGCTGTATTTATTATAGCGCTTCAGCGCTGTAAAGATTTAATTGTAATGTTCATATTTTCTCTGTATTAAATCGATATACTACTACCAGACATAAGAAAACACATGTAAACGTACATATAAACACAAGCATCTAAAGATGGAGCCACATGATTCGATTTGTTAGTACCTGACGCAAGAAAACACATGAAAGAGTACTGAAGAAAAATCGCAACACCATGAAGCAGTTGTGCGACATAAACGGAAGTTGATAATCTTGCTTCTACATATGAAAGATGATGTCTATTCGAATTCCGCGCCAGTCGCATACGAGTGACTCTAGCAGCGCCACTATGAGGATGCAAATTACGTTTGCTACAAATATATGTTGTAATGGTCGTGAGTATTAGTTACCTTTGAGACAGAACGTGGTGAGTTGATGTTAGTCAAGAATGCCTTTAAGATGACAAAGACGCCATTGTCGATACCTCACTGAGTTTCAACGAGACCATATATTAGGGCTGCGAGAAGCTGGATGTTCGTTCTGGGATACTACAGAAACACGTGGCATGAACGTAGCCACTGTAAATGACTGCTGGTGCGGTAGTCACGAGTATGTACGGTCGCAAGGTGACCGGCCTCTGGACGACCTCATGGCATTACTCAGAGGGGAGACCATCGTGTTCGGTGTGTGGCTCTGGCGCATCGTACTGCTTTTGCAGCAGCAATTTGAGTAGCAGTTCGGACCACAGTGACACAGAAAACTGTTACAAATCGGTTATTTCAAGGACAGCTCCGATACGCACGGCCTGTGACATGTGTTTCACTGACCCTAAACCATCGCCATTTGCGACTTCAGTGGTGTCAATCGAGAGTAGAGTGCAGGTCTGTTGTGTTTTCTGATGAAAGCTGGTTCTGCCAGGGTGCCAGTAACGGCCATGTGTCGGTTATAAGGGGGAGGGTTGAGGACCTACAACCAACCTGTCTGCATGCTAGACACACTTGACCTATACCCGGAGTTATGTTCTGGAGTGCGATTTTGTATGATAGCAGGAGCACTCTCATAGTTATCCAACTCACCTTGACTGCGAATTTTTACATCTAGCTGGTGATTCGACCTGTTCTGATGCCATTCACTAACAGCTTTCCTGGGGTGTTACGGGGTATTTTTCAACAGGGTAACGCTCGCCCACATATCGCTGTTGTAACCCAACATGCTGTACACTCTACAGAGTGGCGACATGTTGCCTTGGCCTGCTCGATCACCAGAACTGTCTCCAACGACCACATATGAGACCTCATCGGACGACAACTCCAGCGCCATCCACATAAAGTACTGACCGTCGTTCCTGCAACAGGCCTGGAATTCCATCCCAGTAACTGACATCCAACAGCGGTACAACACAATGCATGCACTTTTGCACGATTGAATTCCGCATTCTGGGGGTTACATTTATTATTATGGTACCACCATTTCACATTTCAAGTTGCTTATCTTGCGCTTACATTAACCCGTGATCTTGCAATGTTAATCACTGAAATGTTACCTGGCCAAATGTATTCCTGAAATTTTATTACTCTATATTTATTACTCTTTAGCGTCCGCGGCACGTGGTCTTGCGCTAGCGAACTCGCTTCCCGCGAACGGGGTACCGGGTTCGATTCCCGGCGGGGTCACAGATTTTCTCTGCCTCGAGATGACTGGGTGATGTGTGTCTTTCATCATCATTTCATCCTCATTCACATTCAAGTCTCATGAGTGGCGTTAAAAAACTTGTGGAACGGCGGTCGAACCGCCCCGCGATGGGTATCCCGGCCACCAATGAAATACGCTCATTGTTATTTACTTTTAGGCGTTGCGATTTATTTCGTCAATGTGTAAACATAAACATCTTCAGGTGCCTCCTCGTAATTCGATCTTTCGTCGTGTAAAATATAAAATAAAGCTGCATTTGTGACTGAAGACAATAAATGTATACATGATCTGTGTTACCAAACCAGTTACTTCAAACTTAATGATAGTCACGATTCTATCTCCGATCATTTCATAATTTCACCCGACTGACTCATTTAATTTCAGCGAGTTTCATTGAATGCACTACATAATTAGATTGCTATCTACCTTAGCTGCCCTACCCAAAGTTTGAATCACGATCAACGCCGTGAAATGGCGTGTCTCCTTGAGACAATATGAAGTGTTTTAGAAGTTAAAGAAGTTGGCGGACAGCTTAGTTCTTAAGATATGAATACCACAATCTGAAGATTGTTAACTGTTGTTGTTATTGGCTCTGAGCACTATGGGACTCAACATCTATGGTTATCAGTCCCCTAGAACTTAGAACTACTTAAACCTAACTAACCTAAGGACAGCACACAACACCCAGCCATCACGAGGCAGAGAAAATCCCTGACCCCGCGGGGAATCGAACCCGGGAACCCGGGCGTGGGAGTTGTTGTTATTGTTTGGGTTCGTGGCGCTCAACATTACAGGTAATAGAGGCCCGACTATCTTTCGAAAAGTTGCTGACGAAATGGTGGATACAGAGCGAGTATCTTCATGTCGCGTTTACCACCCTAAGGCGCGTTAACTACTGTTTATTCAGTGATATTTTGACTACCGACAGGAACTTAAAGTTTATTAGCAATAACGAAATAACTCCTAAGTAATTACTGAAGGGGAGAAAAGTTGATTGTGAAGTAATAATGTCAAGGTTCCACTTCGTTGAAAATGTCTGTGTGTAATGATATTGATTACTCGACTAATATTCTCAAAAGCCATTGATTTAATTAGCTAATGGCGAGTTCCTCGTAAGATATCCCGTTTTATGTAATGCCTGCACGTGTCGAGAAACTTTTGTCGGTCAGAGTAGCTGTAGTTATCTGAAAATTGTAGGTACGTTTTGTTACACCACTATGCTCTCCTAATGTCATAAAAATTACGAAAAAATTTCACTGTTGATTAATTATGTTTAAGTGCTCCAAAAAAGTTTTTGAGTTTTTATTCCACTAGGAACATGTGCTCAATGACCGCAATATTAATACAGTCCACAAGAAAAATGGCAGTCTCTGCCGTAAGAAGTTTCAAATTATTTATTACAGCATCTTCATTGCAAATATTAATTAAAGTCTTGATGACCCATGTAGTAGAAGCATATATTACAACTCCAACGTGGTGTCAGTACAGAAGAACATAGCAACTAGCGAACACATTTTGAACTCAAAATTGTCAGTGTGTCAAATAATAAATAACTTCGTACTAATAACACATATCTCGAATTTTTCAGATGACTTCAGTAAACATGGACACCACCAGAGCGCCAGCGATCACTAGAAACCTCCTATTGGCCAGCAAACCGTTCCACGTCGTATGCAAGCTGTTTGGTCTCATGCCGTTTACTGTCGATGTAAACACGGCGTCACTCAGCAGATGCAAATCGGATTTGGTGATCTTGACCCTCGGCTGCGTAGCACGTCTGGCATCTACTTTCACTTATCTGTGTTTAATTTTTTGGTCGGCACAGACATTTTCCGTGATAGACGTTGTTAGTCTTATAGGGAATATAAATTACACAGTTATGAGTTTAATTCCTGTAATCTCCGATGCTTGCCTTAACAACAAAAAGTATGAAGACATGCTTCAGCTAATTACATCGTGTGACAAAATTCTGACAGTCTATATCAAAGAAGAGAACAGTAATTATGGAATGTTCATAATGCTGCAGCTGTTCTTACTGTTTTCCTGTGCTTGTTTAATGCTTGTTATTGTGTTCACTTCTTTTACTGAACAAAGCAGCAGGCTAGGAGGAATGCTTAGTGTCTATCTTTATGGAACAACCCAGTTACCTATTTTGCGATTTTTGAACTTACAGCTGGTGATAAGGCAGAGAATCTCACGCTTGAATATTAGCCTATTAGAAATGCGAGACAACTTATATGCTACAAACCACAGGCAAGTGCATTCCATTCGAGGTGTTGCGTCAGGAAAAAACGTAAATGTCAATCGAGGAGGTGTCTGTTGCACATCGGAGCGTGTGCGATTTCTCAGGAGAGTGTATTTGGGACTATGTGAACTGTCAACGGTAGTATCTTCCGCTCACGCAAGTTTCTTGATATTATATTTCGTAGCGACGACAGCGATGAATGTAGTGCAGTTGTATTTCAATATTACAAATGCTTTATTCCTAGGTAGAGATATGAAAAGTCGGAAATGGCTGTCACAGTTGGGAATGTACATCCAAATGAGCTCACTAGCACTACTGGTAGTCCCCCCCCACTGTGTGGAGGCGGAGGTGGGGCGCACGCAGAAGCTGTGCTGGCAGCTGCTGAAGGAAGGGCGTAGCGTGGGCGGCGCCGCCCACCGCGAGCTGCGGCTGCTGGCGCTTCAGACGACCTCGGAGCGGCCAGAGGCCAACCTGGCAGGTGTGCTGAGGCTGCGTATGAGTCTCGTCGCGACGTACATCTCCGTCCTCACCACCTACACCACCCTGATAATCACCTGGTGGCCTTCAGGTAACTTAACCATAACATTCTTATCCATTATCATCTTCGGTCGCCACAAAGTGTATTTCATTTCTTTCTTCTTATCTGGTATCCATGCCATACGACAGGTAGCGACTGCTTGCTCTTCATTTATACACTACTGGCCATTAAAATTGCTACACCAAGAAGAAATGCAGATGATAAACGGGTATTCATTGGACAAATATATTATACTAGAACTGATACGTGATTACATTTTCACGCAATTTGCATGCATAGATCCTGAGAAATCAGTACCCAGAACAATCACCTCTGGCCGTAATAACGCCCTTGATACGCCTGGGAATTGAGTCAAACAGAGCTTGGATGGCGTGTACAGGTACAGCTGCCCATGCAGCTTCAACACGATACTACAGTTCATCAAGAGTAGTGACTGGCGTATTGTGACGAGCGAGTTGTTCCGCCATCATTGACCAAACATTTTCAGTTGGTGAGAGATCTGGAGAATGTGCTGGCCAAGACAGCAGTCGAACATTTTCTGTATCCAGAAAGGCCTGTAGAGGACCTGCAACATCCGGTCGTGCATTATCCTGCTGAAATGTAGTGTTTCACGGGGATCGAATGAAGGGTAGAGCCACGGGTCGTAACACATCTGAAATGTAACGTCCACCGTTCAAAGTGCCGTCAATACGAACAAGAGGTGACCGAGACGTGTAATCAATGGCACCCCATAGCATCACGCCAGGTGATACGCCAGTATGGTGATGACCAATACACGCTTCCAATGTCTTTCACCGCGATGTCGCCAAACACCGGATGCGCCCATCATGATGCTGTAAACAGAACCTGAATTCATCCGAAAAAATGACGTTTTGCCATTCGTGCACCCAGGTTCGTCATTGAGTACACCATTGCAGGCACTCCTTTCTGTGATGCAGCGTCAAGGGTAACCGCAGCCATGGTCTCCGAGCTGATAGTCCATGCTGCTGCAAACGTCGTCGAACTGTTCGTGCAGATGGTTGTTGTCTTGCAAACGTTCCCATCTGTTGACTCAGGGATCGAGACGTGGCTGCGTGATCCGTTACAGCCATGCGGACAAGATGCCTGTCATCTCGACTGCTAGTGATACGAGGCCGTTGAGATCGAGCACGGCGTTCCGTATTACCCTCCTGAACCCTCCGATTCCATATTTTGCGAACAGTCATTGGACATCGACTAACGTGAGCAGCAATGTCGCGATACGATAAACCGCAATCGCGATAGGCTACAATCCGACCTTTATCAAAATCGGAAACGTGATGGTACGCATTTCTCCTCCTTACACGAGGCATCACAACAACGTTTCACCAGGCAACGCCGGTCAACAGCTGTTTGTGTATGAGAAATCGGTTGTAAACTTTCCTCATGTCAGCACGCTGTAGGTGTCGCCACTGGCGTCAACTTTGTGTGAATGCTCTGAGAAGCTAATCATTTGCATATCACAGCATCTTCTTCCTGTAGGTTAAATTTCGCGTCTGTAGCACGTCATCTTCGTGGTGTAGCAATTTTAATGGCCAGTAGTGTAGCTGCTTCGCGCTTCGTCTTTTATCTCGTCCTAACTTCGTCCTTTTCTGATGTCAACCAGCACTCCAAGGCTTCTTCTTCATTTTCACTCGTCCCTGGAATTTCTCCGTCAACGACTTTTTGTTGCGGGTAGTTTCTTTGTAGTATATTCTTTTTTTCCTCGTGCTGTTGCAGTATAACAGAGAGTAATAGCGAATTATTGTGAAAGTGGCTCGATGAACCCTCTGCCAGGCACTTAGGTGTGATTTGCAGAGTATCCATGTAGATGTAGATACGTCCCAACCAAAAATTTATCCGTCATTCTTACCATTCCTAATAGTGCTGCTTCCTCTCCTCTTCTCAAAAGCACTTCTCATTTGTCATTCTGCTAATCATTCCCACATTTAGCATTTGTCTCCACAACCGCATTTCTAAGCTATACAAGTATTAGTTATCCAACATTTTTTCCATTTTCTTTTTCACTGTCCACGATTCGCTACGTTCAGCACTACACTCCACAAAAATGATTTGGCGAACATCGTTCTTAATTATATCGGAGTTTTTTCTGCTGTCAACAAACTTTTCACTTTATCAAAAGTGCATACGTGTTCTGCTTCTTTTTTCCTCCATAAGTTTCCATTTTCAGTCATGAAAATTAGCAAGTACTTAACGATTTTATCCATTTTAAACCCTTTCCTTGCAATAATAGTTTGATGCAACCTTTACGATTACTGATCTCTCCCTGTATTTTACCCAATTCCATAATTTTTCCATTATTATGATTCTCTTCGTCATAAATTGTAGACAAGGGTCATACCCAGGGCAGGACGGAGGTGGGGTGGGGGGGTGGGGTGGGGGGGGTGGGGTGGGGGGGAGGTGCGCCACACGCCCTTACGCTTCTCTTTAGGGAAAGGAAAATAAAATATAATATAGTCAGTGGTGCTTCTTTCAAGAAAACAATTTAAAAGTCGGTGTTATGTACGTTTCTAAGAGGGACTTTTTTATGGTTACTTAGACGTCACCATTCGTCTTCCAAAATATTGGAGACACTCCATACATCCATGTCTTGGCCCCCGCTGCCTCCCGCACTACAAACTATCGTATGCGCGCTCTCGATTGTAGCTCCTCTTCTGATTCAATCAACACTGCCCCGTCATCTGCGTACTCATAATTGTGTTTATCCTTTCTCCGCTTACTATTACGCCTCTTTTTTCTAATTTTTTGCACGTTACTTTCTTGGCTGAACTGAAACGCGTTTGTAACAAACAATACTCTGGTCTGACATCTCTTCCAGTACCTGTCCCATCCGTTTCATCATCACCTAGTCTCATTACCACTGCTTTCTTGTGTAGATTTCCTTTATAAGTTTTGCGTCCGTCTAGTCTACACCACCATCTTTTAAGGTCTTCAGGAGCATTATTTTTAGCCATAATAATTACTGCCGGAGATTTATCATTCTGTTAATTTTAGGGATCGTTGTGTACAAGCAAAGGGACACAAAATGTGGGAAACTTATTGAAAACACAGCAATGGTAGATAAAACGCGACAAAATATCAGTGACAGACACAGACACGTAAACTTTCCAAATTGTATAAAAAATTTTGTACTTTCCCAACCATAAAGTGTTTGACTGTTGCATTTTTTTCACGGCAAATATTTACAATTAACTGGATGAGTGCCATACTACCCAAATTCTATACAACTGGAGACAGCAGTCTTTTGAAAATGAACTCAAAGAAAGGTGACTTAATATGTATTCAGCTTTACACCGAAGTGACAAAGGTCATGGGATACCTACTGATAACGTGTCGGACCTACTTTCGCTCGACGTAATGCAGTAACTCGACCTAGCATGGATTCAAGAAGTCAGAAGTCCCCTGCAGAAATACTGAGCCAAGCTGCCTCTATAGCCATCCATAATTCCGGAAGTATTGCCGGTATAGGATTTAATTCACGAACTGACTTCTCGATTATTTCCCATAAATGTTCGATTAAATACATGTCGGACCATCTGGTAGCCAGATCATTCTCTCAAATCGTCCGGCCGCACGAAGTAGCCGCGTTGTCTCAGGCACATTGCCACAGTTCGTGCGGCTACCCCCATCGGAGATTTGAGTCTTCCCTTGCGCATTGGTATGTGTGTTGTCCTTAGCCCCTAAGTTAGTTTAAGTTAGATTAAGTAGTGTGTATGCCTAGGGACCGATGACCTCACCAGTTTGGTCCCATAGGAACTTACCACAACTTTCCAATTTCCAAAATTGTCCAGAATGTTCTTCAAACCAATCGCGAACTATTGTGGCCCAGTGACATCGCGCATTGTCACCCATAAAAATTCCGTCGTTGTCTGGGAACATGCACTCCATGAATGACTACAAATGGTCTGCAAGCAGCCGAACATAACCACTTCCAGTCAATGATGGATTTAGCTGGAACAGAAGACGCCGTCCATTCCATGTAAACACAGCCCTCACCATTATGGAGCCTCCAACAGTTTGCACGCGGCCTTGTTGACAACTTGTGTCCATGGCTTTGTGGGGTCTACGCCACACTCGAACCCCAACTTCAGCTCTTACCAACTGAAATCGGGACTCATCTGACCAGGCTCACTTTTCCAGCCGTCTAGGATCGAACCGATGTGGTCACGAGCCCAGGAGAGGAGCCGCAGGCGATATTGTGCTGACAGCAGAGGTACTCGGCGTCGGTCGTCTGCTGCCATATCCCAGTAGCGTCAAACTGCGTCTCACTGTCCTAAAGGACACGTTTGACATAGAGTTCTGTGGGTATTTCACGCAATGTTGCTTGTTTGTTAGCACTGACAACTATACACAAATTCCACTACTCTCGGTCGTTAAGCTAAGGCCATCGGCCACTGCGTTGTCTGTGGTGAGAGGCAACGCCAGAAATTCGACACTATCAGCACTCTCTTGGCACTGTGGGTCTCAGAATGTTGCAGTCGGAAACCTTTTCAAGTGAATCATCGGAGTACAAATGACAACTCTGCTGTTGCACTGACCTTTTATACCATGTGTAGCCGATACTACCGCCATCTGTACATGTGCAACCGCTAATCACCTCATGTATGTACCAGGTACTCCCAAACCAAGAGCTTCTGCTGCTGGACGTGGCATGAGCTTAATGTTTCGCAGTGGGTAGAGAACTGGCTTAATCATGCTATATTTTGCTAGCGAATGTCCTGTCTCTCGCGAAATAGCTAGCTAGCTCTGTGGTGTACATTTTTTTTTATTTTGGTAGTTTGAATTGTTTTAGCTTACTTTCTCTTTGAAAGTACGAAAAGGAGGGAAGATCAGAAGAAGAAACAGGTGTCGATTTAGAAGAGATAGGGAATCCAGTATTAGAATCAGAATTTAAAAGAGCTTTGGAGGACTTAAGGGCAGAATGGATAGATAAAATTCCATCAGAATTTCTAAAATCATTGGCGGAAGTGGCAATAAAACCATTATTCACGTTGGTGTGTAGAACGTATGAGTCTGGCGACATACCATCTGACTTTCGGAAAAGCATCATCCACACAATTCCGAAGACGGCAAGACCTGACAAGTGCGAGAATTACCGCACAATCAGCTTAGTAGGTCATGCATCCAAGTTGTTCACAAGAATAATATACAGAAGAATGGAAAAGAAAAATGTGGATGCGCTTCATGACACTCAGTTAGGCAATAGGAAAGATAAAGGAACGAAAGAGGCAATTCTGACGTTGCGGTTAATAATAGAAGCAAGACTAAAGAAAAATGAAGATACGCTCATAGGATTTGTTGACCAGGAAAAGGCGTTCGACAATGTAAAGTGGTGCAAGATGTTCGAAATTACGAGAAAAGTAGGGATAAGCTATAGGGAGAAACGGGTCATATACAATACGTACAACAGCCAAGAGGGAATAATACGAGTGGACGACCAAGAACGAAGTGCTCGTATTAAAAAGGGTGTAAGACAAGGATGCAGCCTTTCGTCCCTACAGTTCAATCTGTACATCCAGGAAGCAATGATGGAAATAAAATAAAGGTTTAAGAGTGGAATTAAAATTTAAGGTTAAAGGATATCAATGATACGATTCGCTGATGACGTTACTATCCTGAGTGAAAGTGAAAAGCAGTTACATGATCTGCTGAACGGAATGAACAGTCTGATGAGTACAGAGTATGGACTGAGATAAATCGGAGAAAGACAAAGGTAGTAGGAAGTATTAGAAATGAGAACAGCGAGGAACTTAACATCAGGATTGATGGTCACAAAGTAGATGAAGTTAAGGAATTCTACTACCTAGGCAGTAAAATAACCAATGGCGGACGGAGTAAGGAGGACATCAAAAGCAGACTACCAATTGCAAAAAGGACATTCCTGGCCAAGAGAAGTCTGCTAATATCAAATATCGACCTGAATTTGAGGAACAAATTTCTGAGAATGTACGTCTGGAGTACAGCATTGTATGGTAGTGAAACATGGACTGTGGGAAACCGGAACAGAAGAGAATAGCAGCATTTGAGATGTAGTGCTAGAGATGAATGTTGAAAATTAGGTGGACTGATAAGGTAAGGAATGAGGAGAGGAAAGGAGTATGTGGAAAACGCTGATAAGGAGAAGGGACAGACAGGATGATAGGACATCTGTTAAGACATCAGGAAATGACTTCCACGGTACTAGAGGGAGTTGTAGAGGGCAAAAACTGTAGAGGAAGACAGAGGTTTGAATATATCCAGCAAATAATTGAGGGCGTAGGTATCAAGTGCTACTCTGAGATGAAGAGGTTGGCACAGGAGAGGAATTAGTGGCAGGCCGCATCCAACCAGTCAGAAGACTGATGAAAAAAAAAAGCATGACTACACTGTTTGTTGTGGTCTTCAGTCCTGAGACTGGTTTGATGCAGCTCTCCATGCTACTCTATCCTGTGCAAGCCTCTTCATCTCCTACATCCTTCTGAATCTGCTTAGTGTATTCATCTCTTGGTCTCCCTCTACGATTTTTACCCTCCACGCTGCCCTCCACTGCTAAATTTGTGATCCCTTGATGCCTCAAAACATGTCCTACCAACCGATCCCTTCTTCTGGTCAAGTTGTGCCACAAACTTCTCTTCTCCCCAATCCTATTCAATACCTGCTCATTAGTTACGTGATCTACCCACCTTATCTTCAGCATTCTTCTGTAACACCACATTTCGAAAGCTTCTATTCTCTTCTTGTCCAAACTATTTACCGTCCATGTTTCACTTCCATACATGGGTACACTCCATACAAATACTTTCAGAAACGACTTCCTGACCCTTAAATCTATACTCGATGTTAACAAATTTCTCTTCTTCAGAAACGATTTCCTTGCCATTGCCAGTCTACATTTTATATCCTCTCTACTTCGGCCATCATCAGTTATTTTACTCCCTAAACAGCAAAACTCCTTTACTACTTTAAGTGTCTCATTTCCTAATCTAATTCCCTCACAATCACCCGATTTAATTTGACTACATTCCATTATCCTTGTTTTGCTTTTGTTGATGTTCATCTTATATCCTCCTTTCAAGACACTGTTCATTCCGTTCAACTGCTCTTCCAAGTCCTTTGCTGTCTCTGACAGAATTACAATGTCATCGGCGAACCTCAAAGTTTTTACTTCTTCTCCATTAATTTTAATACCTACTCCGAATTTTTCTTTTGTTTCCTTTACTGCTTGCTCAATATACAGATTGAATAACATCAGGGACAGGCTACAACCCTATCTCACTCCTTTCCCAACCACTGCTTCCCTTTCATGCCCCTCGACTCTTCTAACTGCCATCTGGTTTCTGTACAAATTGTAAATAGCCTTTCGCTCCCTGTATTTTACCCCTGCCACCTTCAGAATTTGAAAGAGAGTATTTCAGTTAACATTGTCAAAAGCTTTTTCTAAGTCTACAAATGCTAGAAACGTAGGTTTGCCTTTTCTTAATCTTTCTTCTAAGATAAGTCGTAAGGTTAGTATTGCCTCACGTGTTCCAACATTTCTACAGAATCCAAACTGATCTTCTCCGAGGTCCGCTTCTACCAGTTTTTCCATTCGTCCGTAAAGAATTCGCGTTAGTATTTTGCAGCTGTGACTTATTAAACTGATAGTTCGGTAATTTTCACATCTGTCAACACCTGCTTTCTTTGGGATTGGAATTATTACATTCTTCTTGAAGTCTGAGGGTATTTCGTCTGTCTCATACATCTTGCTCACCAGATGGTAGAGTTTTGTCATGACTGGCCCTCCCAAGACTGTCAGTAGTTCTAATGGAATGTTGTCTACTCCCGGGGCCTTGTTTCGACTCAGGTCTTTCAGTGCTCTGTCAAACTCTTCACGCAGTATCTTATCTCCCATTTCGTCTTCATCTACATCCTCTTCCATTTCCATAATATTGTCCTCAAGTACATCGCCCTTGTATAAACCCTCTATATACTCCTTTCACTTTTCTGCCTTCCCTTCATGACTACACTAGGTGAAATTAATTATCTGCCCTTCGTATAACAGAGAATTTCATACCATATCATAGTACATTAAGAAGCAAACTGTAATCCCTGACACAGTACTCGTTAAAGCCTGTGCTATGGTAAGTGAGCGAGATCCACCTTATAAGAAAGGATTTTTTCGTAGATATCGACCGCGTGTACCTGAATGGTGACGAATCAGACTTACATCCACTCTGTAATAACAATGATCCGTCAAGTAAGTTTGAAATGGATGGATGGATGGATCAAAAGCAAACCAGAAGATGCTACCAATGTGACAATAACACGGTCGCCAGCCTAATTAGGCATTAACTGAGTTTCTTCCCTGTACCAGTTGGTATATGTCCATGCAAAACAACAAGATGTAACACTGTATAATATGGTAGAATTTTAGACCCAGAAAATCTATTGAACTGATAGTTTCACGTTCTGTACTGATATGGAAAATCATGAATACATAACACTACACTATAATGTTTACTACAAAATTTTATACTGTCTATTAATCTGATTAAAATCGGGCATAGGTTACCCTAGAAATTTTACTTTCATATCTCACACAAAATGTCAATTTTGATAAAGATAAAACACTGATAAATTTTGACTTTTATATTGACTTTAACTTTTGCTGGTCAAACCAATTTAGAACACTTCAGAATTCAAATGAATGAGGGGCGGGGGGGACCCTGAAACTGTTATGATCGCTGTATTTAAAAAAATGATTACTGAATTTATTATTCATTCAAGATTTCCAGCATATAAGTTACTACTCTTTTCATCTTATTTACTGCTCATTTAAATGCTTTTAAATCTGTCTCGAAATAATAAACTTCATTACTATATCAATACTAAAGTTATCTTTCGACTCGTTAGAACTTCGCTATTCATTTGCTGGTTCATTAACAAAATATTTCTTTAAACACCATTCTAATATAGCTAGTTCTGCAAATAATAATTATTAACACAATTTTTAATTTTCATTTGGGGACACTCTGATTGCACAACGTTTGGAAAGGACCCTGTCTAGGTTAGTTGAGAGGATAATTAAATGATGGAAAAGTTCTGGTAAAATTTAGGTTATTATTACACCAAACAAACACAGTTCACCCTCTGATCCATACGAATACAGTACTAAAAGTTTCAACCTGCTAGTATCGTTGCGGCGGTTGGCGGGCGGCAAGATGGCGAGGCACAGACACACATACAACCGCAGCTATGGCTCTTGACGCATCGGCACTTTAATTCTTCTTAGCGTCGCAATACTTTTCCATTTAGTGCGTATGGAATTTTGCCATGCTGTGTGGGCGTTGGAACGGCATACCCGAGGCTCAGTGAAGCTCTGTCTTCCAGGAGAGCCTCCTCGCTCCAGAAGGTGTTGCTCAAACCAGTGCCAAACTCCAACTACTACTACTGAGCCCGTTGTGCCGTGCAGTGCCCGCGCGCATTTTCCCGCACTCGTCTGCCATCCACCTTTTACCGCTCCCTGACAGACCGGGTATTCACCCGAGGTTTTGCATTCTACATATCCTAACACATTGCCTACGTATGGACCAGACGCACAGTTACAATTTTAAACACCTTACAACAGTTTCAACATTTGTTACATTTCAATTCTTTTACAATATTACTTGACATTTGGCATAAACGTTAATATTCACATTGAATCTTATTTACAGTTTTCGTAACATAATGGCATGAAACAAAAAGAAATGAAATCAGAACATCAATTACACAAGTTTACCGTAATATCAGATGAAATGAATTACTTATATGTACAATAGTACAGAGTCGTTGTTGTTAGAAAACGTGTTAATTAGACACACCACTGAATCTAAACAACCCAGAACACCACAGAAATAACACAAGAAAAGAAGATTTTGCTATTAACTCATTGTATCACAATATGTACGGGCGCAGTACGAACAGTGTAGTGTTAAACTAGATCTGTACCTTCCAATTTCATAGCTGTTGCAATAATTTTGAACATGAAAGAATTATCTAAATTTTGGTTTCGTTGTCGGATTTCATTTAGCAGGAATTGAAATATATATTAACATGGTTCTCTTTATTGGCACAGCCACACAAAACGGATTTAATGTGCAATACTTTTATGCATACAGAAGATTGCGACTTTAGTCCTGACTCGATAATACTTTGGTGATACACGTTCTAATATTGCTGTGGTTGTGTAACAGCAAAAACGCTTTAAAAACGTAAACAGTTCATAAAATTACGAGTTCACAGTTCTTCTATAAATAGAATTTTTCTTTATAACTTGAAAGTTTTAAAATTTGAAAAATTGATTATACTCTCTCTCTCGTTTTCAAAATTCTTAGCAAAACTAATTTAGATCTCTGACAGATGTTTTCAGTACAGCCTTTTACTGTTTTTTCCATATTTTGTCACTTATATTCAAGTTTTGGGGTAGGGACAATGAACTTGTTCCAGCCAGTATTAAATAACCTAATCACTGTATGTACATTGTATTTTGGCTATTGGCACAAATACTGATTCATTCATTTACTAAACTAAATAAATCTCTGCCAGGGGGCCATGAGATGAGGGGCTGAGTAGAATGCTGTGGCTTACGTAGTCCATCAAGACCCTCTGGTTTATGACAACCCTTCATATCCGTACATTCTACAGTGTATCCTGGAGGCTAGCATATCTACTTCTTACGCCTTTGACACAATACTACTTGAACCAAGTCTTTCCCTGTCCGGGTGCGTGTTAAATACACTGCCTGGAAAAAAGAATGAAGTATCCAGAAAGGGAGGAGGGAACGAAGTGAAACTTCACAAATTGAGAGAATGTGATGTTATGATAGGACCTGAATATCGAGCAGGCACTTCGTAGACACACGTTCATGTGTGGACGAGCTTTGTCCTGTTGAGAAATGGCACCATCGTACTACTACAGGAGAAATAATACATGGAAACGCAGCATGTCCTTGCTCTACCATTGAGCTGTCAGAGTTCGCTCGATCCCTGCTGGCCATGACTCAAAGGTTCCCCACACAATGACGCCAGGAGTTAAGCCACTGTGCCTTTCCAAACCATTGGAAGAATGGGACTGAGCCGGTCCACTATCGATGTTCAAAGATACCGAATCCGCGTCTCTAGGCAGCGCCTACCCCGGCGTCGCGCTAGGCGGCGGTGGGGTCGAGCTATGTGGCTTTAAAGCACTATAGGTGGATCAGCTCACAGTTTTGCCACCTCCAGCGAATGGAAGAGCTATTAAGTCTGGTGGGAGAGTGGGGGAGCTGTTCGCATGTGGAACTGTAGCTGCGGGGTTGACGCAATGTTACCGAGGCCGGACGTTCAGTGGCAGCTTTTGTAATAGGTGTTCACAGGCTGGGTCGGCCTTAGGCATGAGCAAATGGTGCAATCGCACAGGACCCTTCGCGGAACACTGGAAAGTAATTTGAAAATTGTCAGCCGTAATTTTGTTATTACAGATAAATGGAAAACTAAAGTAAGGTGTTTCTAAAACTACTTTTAATGTAATGTAATTCAATTATATACCCATTGTGACACGACTATGGCCACTGGAGTACGTCTCAGAAAATTATGCCTGCATCGGTGCCGAGGGAACCAGAGGCTAAGGTACTGAAGCGCTGTAGTAAAAAATGGTTCAAATGGCTCTGAGCACTATGGGACTTAACTTCTGAGGTCACCAGTCCCCTAGAACTTAGAACTACTTAAACCTAACTAACCTAAGGACATCACACACATCCATGCTCGAGGCAGGATTCGAACCTGCGACCGTAGCGAAGCGCTACAGTATATCTGCTGTCAGCACATGACTATTGATCGTGCGTAAATTAAGAGGTACGCGCCCTTTCGGCTCACTATTGTGGCTAAACAATCTAGCATTACTTTCTTCCGTCAGCAGGTGTCCTCCACAGAATGATTTATTCATTCCCGTCAGTTTAAAGGTACGGTGTTTTTCCAGTTCACGCCGTTTCACATGTTGTGTGCGTACTCTGTGTGAAGACACAGTGTTTTTGTCTGTCATGTGTAGTTCAAAATGCCAACGGGGAAAAATCTCGTGAAAGGGACAGATTTAGAAGATACGATTTAGGAGCTCAAAAGATCAAGCAAAAGCTACGACATGAACAGTTTCTGAACTCACAAAAAGGCGCTTTCGAAAAATTTCTTCGGACAGTAACTTCATACGGTGAGACTAAAGTGCGCTTGAAGGACGATGGCTTTAAAAGTAGTCTCTCATCATGTGGTGTTTTACATACAAGTGATTGCGGACCTCCTGCTATCTCACATTCAGATAGGCCTAGTAGTAACAGTTGTGAAGTAATCACCAATGCGGACCCCGGCACTTGGCCTAAAACGTTAATATACCCCATTATAAACGAAATTATACAGAAAGGCCCTACTAAAATTGTAAATTTTGAGTATTTTTTACATGAGAACAGAAGAAAATTTTGAACTTATTTTTACGTAAGAACTTTACCAAATAGAGAAAAAAGGGATCGTTAATGGCTCGTATATTCGAAATCTATCGACAATATTTTTTGCTTTTGTTTTAAATTTTTTAGATCTCCTTCAAAAAAGCTATCAAGTGATGGACTCTGTGATTGGGCTCATTTAGGAAATCGGTTTCAAGAGCATGAACAATCATTTAACCACATAAATTGTACAAAAAAATGGATAGATGTAAGATAAGTTTGAAACAAAAAGTGGTATTTATCAAATTGACCTTGAAGTACTGGAAAAAGAGAAGGAACATTGGCGTCAGATTCTAAAAAGAATGATATTCACCATCAGGTACATAGCTCAACATTATATCGCCTTAAGGGGTAACAGCGACCAGCTATATCAAGAAAATACTGCTAATTTTCTTGGTTTGATCAAAATGATATCAGAATTGAACCCTGTTTTGGAGGAACATTTAAGGCGGGTAAAAACTCAAGAAATTCAGGACCGTTATCTTGGGAAAAACACTGAAAATGAACTCATAAATTTGCTTGCCAACAAAGTAAAAAACAGCATTGTTAATTTTGTGAAAGAGAGTAAATATTTTTCTGTCATACTTGATTATATTCCCGATACAAGCCACAATGAACAAATGACATTGATGGTTAGGTTTGTAAATTTATCAGAAGACGCAGTGACTGTAGAAGAACAGTTCGTCGAATTTCTGAACGTCACTTCAACAATAGCAGAAAGTTTGACTGAAATCCTTTTGTAGAAACTAGATCAACTAGAACTCGATATTCATGATTGCACAGACAAAAGATACGAAAATGGCGCAAATATGAAAGGTTATCGAAGTGATATTCAAGATCCCACAGTGCAATCCAAGAGCATTTAATATGCCCTCTGCGAGCCGCAACGTAATCCTGTTTTATCAGATTCGGCAAAATCGACAGCAAAAGCATACACATTTTTTGGTGTAGTTCAAAGAATATGCATTGTTTTCAGTGCATCCATTCAGAGATGGGAAATATTATGGAAGAGGGTGCCAACTTTAACAATGAAGAAGCTTCAGATACTCGATGGGAAAGCAGGGTGGAGAGTGTCAAAGCTATAAGTTACTAGGCAAGAGAAGTCAGACATGCTCTTCTTGAGGTGAGCAAGAGCACTGTTGAATCGAAAACAAAGAGCGATGCGCACTCGCTTGCTGTGAACGAACTAGAAAGCTTCGAGTTTATCGTAGGTGTTGTCATATGGTATGACCTTCGCTTTGCCATTAACGCAGCAAGTAAGACACTACAAGCAAGAAAACATGGACGTGAAAGTAGCATCTAAATCCCTCAAAAGTTTAGTGAAGTTTATTGAGAATTTCCGTGAAAAAGGTTTCGTTAATGTGCAGATAACAGTGAAAGAGATAGCTGAAAGTTTACAGATTGAACCAAAATTTGAAGAAAAGGGTACTGCAAAGAAGGTGTAGCAACATAATTATGACGGTGACAACATGGTTTGCAGAGCTCAGCCTTCGGAGAAGAAACACAAAATAGATTTTCTCTCCTATCGTTGACACAGTATTAAAATGGTTGAAAAAAAGGGTTGACCAACTGTCTAAGTGTTCCGAAATTTCAGCTTTTTGTTTTCTCCTGAAAGTTTAAAATATGAGGTTCATTCAAATGACACCTGGTCAATGCGTCCACCCTTGTCCTACACGTGAGGTGGCACCACGTAACTGCGGGTATGGTGGCGCCATCTATTGGTAGAGATTGACGCGTGCGTACCGTTTGATGTTGCATAGCGCCAGTGTGGCTTCACGGTGAAGAGAAGGTGGTTACACAAGTTATCGTCCACTATCGACTGAACATGCAGGTGAGTAAGCAGGAACAACAAGGAATGATTGGATTTTTGGCGGCGGAGGGAGTTAGAGGCCGTGAAATATATCGACGGATGAAGGCTGTGTACAGTGAATACAATTTGAGGCGTTCAAGTGTTGTGGAATGGCGCAAACGATTCCTTGAGGGGCGCGAGTCACTGGAAGACGATGCTCGTCCTAGACAGGCTCATCGTGTCATCACACCGGAAGTGGTTGCAGAAGTGAATGCTCTAGTCTTGGCCAACCGCAGAATGCGTCTTCTACAGGTACGTGCCGAGTAAAACTATGAGGGACGAGAAAAACCCACCGTAGGAAACTACTGCGAAAGCAAAGAGAGCTTCACTCCAAGTCTAAACGCAGCCAAAACCTCTCAGACAAACAGAAACTAAACGATGTCAAAGTTAGCGTAAGGAGGGCTACGCGTGAAGCGTTCAGTGAATTCGAAAATAAAATTCTATGTACCGACTTGACAGAAAATCCTAGGAAGTTCTGGTCTTACGTTAAATCAGTAAATGGCTCGAAACAGCATATACAGACACTCCGGGATGATGATGGCATTGAAACAGAGGATGACACGCGTAAAGCTGAAATACTAAACACCTTTTTCCAAAGCTGTTTCACAGAGGAAGACCGCACTGCAGTTCCTTCTCTAAATCCTCACACAAACGAAAAAATGGATGACATCGAAATAAGTGTCCAAGGAATAGAAAATCAACTGGAATCGCTCAACAGAGGAAAGTCCGCTCGACCTGACGGGATACCAGTTCCATTCTATGTAGAGTACGCGAATGAACTTGCCCTCCCTCTAACAGCCGCGTGCCGTAAGTCTCTAGTGGAACGGAAGGTTCCAAATGATTGGAAAAGAGCACAGGTAGTTCCAGTCTTCAAGAAGGGTCGTCGAGCAGATGCGCAAAACTATAGACCTATGTCTCTGACGTCGATCTGTTGTAGAATTTTAGAACATGTTTTTTGCTCGCGTTTCATGTCGTTTTTGGAAACCCAGAATCTACTCTGTAGGAATCAACATGGATTCCGGAAACAGCGATCGTGTGAGACCCAACTCGCTTTATTTGTTCATGAGACCCAGAAAATATTAGATACAGGCTCCCAGGTAGATGCTATTTTCCTTGACTTCCGGAAGGCGTTCGATACAGTTCCGCACTGTCGCCTGATAAAGTAAGAGCCTACGGAATATCAGACCGGCTGTCTGGCTGGATTGAAGAGTTTTTAGCAAACAGAACGCAGCATGTTGTTATCAATGGAGAGACGTCTACAGACGTTAAAGTAACCTCTGGCGTGCCACAGGGGAGTGTTATGGGACCATTACTTTTCACAATATATATAAATGACCTAGTAGATACTGTCGGAAGTTCCATGCGGCTTTTCGCGGACGATGCTGTAGTATACAGAGAAGTTGCAGCATTAGAAAATTGTAGCGAAATGCAGGAAGATCTGCAGCGGATAGGCACTTGGTGCAGGGAGTGGCAACTGACCCTTAACATAGACAAATGTAATGTATTGCGAATACATAGAAAGAAGGATCCTATATTGTATGATTATAAGATAGCGGAACAAACACTGGTAGCGGTTACTTCTGTAAAATATCTGGGAGTATGCGTGCAGAACGATTTTAAGTGGAACCGTCATATAAAATTAATTGTTGGTAAGGCGGGTACCAGGTTGAGATTCATTGGGAGAGTCCTTAGGAAATGTAGTCCATCAACAAAGGAGGTGGCTTACAAAACACTCATTCGACCTGTACTTGAGTATTGCTCATCAGTGTGGGATCCGTACCAGATCGGTTTGACGGAGGAGAGAGAGAAGATCCAAAGAAGAGCGGCGCGTTTCGTCACAGGGTTATTTGGTAACCGTGATAGCGTTACGGAGATGTTTAATAAACTCAAGTGGCAGACTCTGCAAGAGAGGCGCTCTGCATCGCGGTGTAGCTTGCTGTCCAGGTTTCGAGAGGGTGCGTTTCTGGATGAGGTATCGAATATATTGCTTCCCCCTACTTATACCTCCCGAGGAGATCACGAATGTAAAATTAGATATATTCGAGCGCGCACGGAGACTTTGAGACAGTCGTTCTTCCCGCGAACCATACGCGGCTGGAACAGAAAAGGGAAGTAATGACAGTGGCACGTAAAGTTCCCTCCGCCACACACCGTTGGGTGGCTTTTGGAGTATAAATGTAGATGTAGATGTAGATCACCATGGACGAGATCCATCGGTTACTGGGTATCAGCGTTCTCACCACCCACGACGAAGTGTGTGACTGGATCCAGGCCTGGATCTGACAGCAGCCTACTAGCTTCTTCAAGGATGGAATCGACCGTCTAGTGTCGCAATGGGATAAATATGCCAACTGTTTTGGCGACTATTTTTGACTATATGTACTGTGTAGAACTACATTTTTGAGTTAATAAAATCGTTACCGTTACTTTACACTAGTGACCGGGGTTCATTTGTTCATTTGAATGGCCCTTTTACGTACAGGACAAAGAACTGAAAGTGGTATGTAGAAACCTTGGGAAAGAGCTAAGTGTAAACATAAATGGCGAATGTTCGAATGACATTGCTGCATCATACCTTTTGACAGAAATGAAAGACTTCAGAGAAATGGTGCCCGAGGATGTGAAAACTCCTATGTTAATATTGAAATACCGGGTGATCAAAAAGTCAGTATAAATTTGAAAACTTAATAAACCACAGAATAATGTAGATAGAGAGGTAAAAATTGAGACACATGCTTGGAATGACATGGGGTTTTATTAGAACCGAAGAAAACAAAGTATTCCTAGACGCGTGAAAGATCTCTTGCGCGCGTCGTTTGGTGATGATCGTTTGCTCAGCTGCCACTTTCGTCATGCTTGGCCTCCCAGGTCCCCAGACCTCAGTCCGTGCGATTATTGGCTTTGGGGTTACTTGAAGTCGCAAGTGCATCGTGCTCGACCGACATCTCTAGGGATGCTGAAAGAAAACATCCGTCGCCAATGCCTCACCATAACTCCGGACATGCTTTACAGTGCTGTTCACAACATTATTCCTCGACTACAGCTATTGTTGAGGAATGATGGTGGACATATTGAGCATTTCCTGTAAAGAACATCATCTTTGCTTTGTCTTACTTTGTTATGCTAATTACTGCTATTCTGATCAGATGAAGCGCCATCTGTCGGACATTTTTTGAACTTTTGTATTTTTTTGGTTCTAATAAAACCCAATGTCATTCCAAGCATGTGTGTCAATTTGTACCTCTCTATCCACATTATTCCGTGATTTATTCAGTTTTCAAATTCATACTGACTTTTTGATCACCCGGTACTTGAATGACGTTGGAAAGGCATTTCCCAACATTTACATTGCCTTCAGAATTTTGCTAACCTTGCCAGTGACTGTCGCCTCCGCTGAAAGGGGCTTTTCGCGTTTAAAGCTTCTCAAGAGTTATTTCAGAAGCAGCACGTCGCAAGAACGCCGTTATTCTCTGGCCGTGCTGTCAGTGGAACACGACTTGGTTTCAGAATTGAATTTTGAGGATATTATTGATGAATTTGCTCGCCAAAAAGCAGGAAAAAGATGTTTTGTGTAAAGTGTGTATAAGCAGAACACCCTTAGCGTTTACAGCCCACAACTCATTTAATTTCTTGTAAATGTAGAGTACAGTCAAGTGATAAAAACATTTAAGTGTATATCCTGAACAACATTTGTGAACCTTATTTCATTTTGAATTTCATTAAATTGAAAGGATTTCCATAGCTAAGATAGTTCTTATTATTAACATTTTAATAATTACCTTACCTATTAAAATTACCTCTCCGGTTAATTATATTACTATCATAACAGCAGGTCTACTGTAGTAACTCTCTTTTGATATATTAATAGTACGTCAATGACGAAGCTTTGAATTCGTTTGAACGTGAGGAAGGTGTATAACCTCTGTTGGAGGAGGGAGGGCAGGGGAGGGGGAGATGCGGGTGAACCTCACGCGGAAGTTTTGCACATGGCCCCACGCCGGCTAAGACGGACCCTGTTCGCTGGGTCACCTGGAAGTGACGTGGAACTCTGAGTTATGTTTGGAGTCTGAACTAAGCGTTGGCACGAAAGTATTATGCTTTCTGGGCCAACTAGCTCACCGTGGGATTACGATTTGTGCATACAATGTTGAATGTGCAGTCTGTTTTATCTAAAGGTTGGCAGGTACAGTAAGCATGGCTTGTGTCATTTGATAATTTGGTTGGATTTCGCCGTAATGCTTGTGGATGGTCATCGCAGCGCACAAGGGATAACGCAAATGAATAAACTGTGAGATTACAGTTTGATAGAGAGTCATTTGTCAACATTTGGTATTTATGAACGCCACTGATTAATCTTGTTTAATAGCCTGACGGTGTCTGAGAGCATTGTGTTCAAGTCCATATCGTGAGTGGTACACTGTATGGTCAGACGGTTCCCGATCTTTCAGTATGTTGTTCTGGCCAAGTGCCGTTAAGTTTTGTGTACCCATGTTGATGTTTATTGGTGCAGTGTTTTTAAAATTATATATCAGCAGGCACCTTTACTCTTGCTAAACACCAAGCGAAGAGAGACTTTGGCTAACCTGTGATTCAAGTCATGCAATGTGCTTTTGAAATTATGTTGTAAGAGAGTTGGTTTAATCTTTTAATCTTGATATTTTGTCTAAGTATTGGTAAAAATCTTGTTTATGAAGCCCTGATTTAAGATTTGTTTTAGTATCGTTACCTGGTTTTCAGATCACATTACCCAATAAAGTCTTCTCCCTCCTTTTCACACTGTAAAGGGTTTAGTTCCTTTTTTCCTTTTAAGACATGTGTTGTAATTGTTTTTTTATGTGTGTTTTAGATCACTGAATAGTGTGATCCCCTCTGTATCATAATTAATCCGTCTGAAAAGGGAACATTTTGGAAGACTGGACATGGCAGTTGTTTTTGAAGTGTTATAAGTTGTTGCACTCCACAAAGGATTGTATCTAATTTAATGTTTAAGCTGTACATGTTTTTAAAGAATTATTGTTGTTTTTCAAATTTTTCAACTGGCAGTTTTATTTAGAGATATTTGATGAAATAAAATTATTTTATAAAAATTGCGTGTTTTTATTTCTCGGTACGTATACGTGTACCTTCCATTACCGAACTAAGTGTTCTATCTTGTGACAATTTTCAGATAACTCAGGGACCTCTGCCCAGATCGTCAACGCACTTGCTAACTAGATGATCCGCGGTAATGGTCTGCAGCTCGTGGTCTAGTGGCTAGCGTTGCTGGCTCTGGATCAGGGTCGCTGGTTCGATTCCCGGCCGGGTGTCATTCGTGACAGTGTCTAGACTGGTTAGCGTAAAATTGATGACCGCGCAGTTGAGCGCCCCACAACCAAAACATCATCATCATCATCATCGTCATCCACGGTAGTGCAGAACTGCAATTCATTGCTGAACACAGCGTCGTCAGAGACCAAACATGCCAGTCACGCCATTCTAAACACAGGCGTTTGTGTTCTGTTGTTAATGACAGCCTAAGGATAGGCTTTAGAAGTCATTTAACATCTGAAAATGCTTTATTCTCTTTTCTCTGTGAGGTACTGGATGGGTTAAACAAAAGGTTTCGAACGCTAGGCATATTTTTTAATTTAACTAAAGCGTTTGATTGTGTTGATCACGAAATATTGCTCCAGAAGTTGGACCATTACGGAATACGGGGAGTAGCTCACAATTGGTTCACCTCTTACTTTACCACCAGAAAGCAAAAGGTCATTATTCACAATGTTGAGAATGGCTGTGATGTGGGGTCTTAATCGTGCACTGATCAGTGTTGGGGCCACTCCTGTTCCTTATTTATATAAATGATATGCCCTTTAGTATTACGGGTAACTCTAAAATATTTCTGTTTGCTGATGACACTAGCTTGATAGTAAAGAGTGTTGTGTGCAACTTTGGCTCGGTTTCGAATAGTGCAGACTTAAGTCCATGGCTTGTAGAAAATAAACTAACGCTAAATCACAGTAAGACTTAGTTTTACAGTTTCTAACACACAATTCAACAATACCTGATGTTTTAAATTCACAGAATGGGCACATGATTAGTGAAACTGAACAGTTCAAATTTCTAGGTGTTCAGATAGATAGTAAACTGTTGCGGAAAGCCCATGTTCAGGAACTTGTTCAAAGACTTAATGCTGCCATTTTTACTATTCGAACTGTATCTGGAGTGAGTGATCGTTCGACACAAAAATTAGGTTACTTTGCTTATTTTCATTCGCTTATGTCATAAGGTATTATGTTTTGGGGTAACTCTTCACATTCTAAAAGGATATTTTTGGCTCAGAAGCTGGCGGTGCAGGAAATTAGTGGTGTAACTTAACGAACTTCTTGTCGACCCTTGTTCACTAGTCTCGGTATTCTGACATAGGTCTGTCAATATATATATTCCTTGCTGTCATTTCTTATTAACAATATTAGCTTATTCCGAAGAATGAGTAGCTTTCACTTCAGTTAATACTCGGCAGAAATCAAACTTGCATTTGAATCGGACTTCTTGTGCAGAAAGGTGTGCAGTATACTGCTGCATCAATTTTCAATAAGGTACCACTTGAATTCAAAAATCTTTGCAGTGATCCACGCGCTTTCAAATCGAGACTGAACAGTTTCCTCATGGATCACTCCTTGTATTCTGTCGAGGTGTTCGGGAAAAATTAAGATGATTCCTGTTGTAGTGTTGATTGCGTTTATTTAAACTTATGGATTGATTTTTTTCGGGTCCATAAACATTTTATTTTTATCTGTTATTACTTTTATGTTGCAATTTCATGTACTGACACGTTTCATGACCTTTGAGATTTGCTCCTCGATTTGGTCCTACGGAACTTGACGTGTAAATAAAAATAAATAAAGGATGGTAGTCCCTAGTCCGGCAGCTGCAAATCTGTGACCAATGGTGCAGACGACAGAATGTTGCAGGGAGTCCATTTCTTGTTCTAAGATGGGAGGCGCAGATGTGAAGGGGTTATGATGTGTCTGGCGCACCATACAAAGATCCTTCCTTGCGTTGGTCACATGCGGTCGACTGGATCCTTCGCTATGGGTATGCCTGCTCTCAGGTTCCCATGCAGTCCAACATTTTTTTTATATATATATATAGGCTGGAGCCTCTCCATGCCTACACTGGCATGATGGCCAACACAAAAGATCCACTAAGTGAGGTCTCGCAGGGTATGGGTAATGTGATGTTAACGTACGTCTAGTTATGGTTACCCATTAACGCGTCCTCATCTGTAGATAGATTGGGTCGAAAGTCGAACTAAGGTTAGCAGTTTGAAGGGCAGAGGGGAAAAAAGTGCCACGGCAACAGCCAAGGGGAAAAAAACCGTATGCGATAGCTGAGTCGGGCTGTAAGAGCAGTAGTGAATTTCTTGCTGCCTGCGACAGGTCATGCAAGGACAGGTTGTGTTAGTAGTGGGTATAATTCAGGCGTTGTGAAGCGTGGTTACTCGGCGGCTGCAGCTGGGTACCGGCGTTGGCTTTTTGACCAACATCGGAATACCTGTAACAGTTGGGCTCATCACCAGTTAGTGTCCGATAGGTCATATATCGGATTCACAATGTAGGGTAGTCTTGGCGGTTTGTTTGTGCATTAGTGTGCGAGCTTGTCGGCTTCCCTGCTGTAGTCTGTTAATCGGCTGCTTTATTTTTTTTATTTTTAGTCATCATTCTTCTGACTGGTTTGATGCAGCCCGCCACGAATTTCTCTTCTGTGCCAACCTCTTCATCTCAGAGTAGCACTTGCAATCTACGTTCTCAATTACTTGCTGGATGTATTCCAATCTCTGTCTTCCTCTACAGTTTTTCACCTCTATAGCTCTCTCTAGTACCATGGAAGTCATTCCCTGATGTCTTAAGAGGTGTCCTATCATCCTATCCCTCCTCCTTGTCAGTGTTTTCAACATATTCCTTTCCTCTCCGATTCTGTGAAGAACCTCCTCATTCCTTACTTCATCAGTCCACCTAATTTTCAACATTCGTCTGTAGCACTCCATTTCAAATGCTTCTATTTTCTTCTGTTCCGGCTTTGCAACATTTCAATTTTCACATCCATAAATGCTGTACTCCAAACGTACATTCTCAGAAATTTCTTCCTCAAATCAAGACCTATGTTTGGTACAAGTAGAATGCCCTTTTTGCCATTGCTAGTCTGCTTTTCATGTCCTCCTTGCTCCATCCGTCATTGGTTATTTTACTGCCTAGGTAGTAGAATTCCTTAACTTCATCTACTTCGTGACCATCAACCCTGATATTAAATTTCTCACTGTTCTCATTTCTGCTACTTTTAATTACTTTCGTCTTTCTTCCATTCACTCTCAATCCACATACTGTACTCATGAGACTGGTCATTCCATTCAGCAGATCCTGTAATTCTTCTTCACTTTCACTCAGGATAGCAATGTCATCAGCGAATCGTATCATTGATATCCTTTAACCTTGAATTTTAATTCCACTCCTAAACCTTTCTTTTATTTCCATCATTGCTTCTTCGTTATACAGTTTCGAAAACTACATTGCTGTCTTACACCCTTTTCAATCGGAGCACCTCGTTCTTGGTCGTCCACTCGTATTATTCCCTCTTGGACCTCGCACATTATTGTATATTATCCGTCTTTCCCTATGCCGTAACCCTATTTTTCTCAGAATTTCGAACATCTTGCACCACATTACACTGTCGAACGCTTCCTCCGGGTGGACAAATGCTATGAACGTGTTTTGATTTTTCTTCAGTCTTGCTTCCATTATCAACCGCAACATCAGAATTGCTTATCTGATCCCTTTGTCTTTCCTAAGTCAGAACTGATCGTCATCTAATACACTCTCAATTTTCTTTTCCATTCTGTGTACATTATTCTTGTAAGCAACTTGGATGCGTGAGCTGTTAAGGTGATTGTGCGATACTTCTCGCACTTGTCAGCTCTTGCAGTCTTTGGAATTGTGTGGATGATATTTTTCGAAAAGTCAGATGGTATGTTGCCAGACTCATACATTCTGTACACCAACAGGAACAGGCGTTTCGTGGACACTTCACCCAATGATTTTAGGAATTCTGATGGAATGTTATCTATACCTTCTGCGTTATTTGATCGTAAGTCCTCCAAAGCTCTTTTAAATTCTGATTCTAATACTGTATCCCCTAACTCTTCTAAATCGGCACCTGTTTCTTCTTGTATCTCATTAGACAAATCTTCCCCCCCCCCCCCCCCCCCACCCATAGAGGCCTTCAATGTACTCTTTCCACCTATACGCTGTCTCCTCTGCATTTAACAGTGGAATTCCCGTTGAACTCTTATGTTACCACCCTTGCTTTTAATGTCACCGAAGGCTGTTTTGACTTCCTTATATGCTGAGTCAGTTCTACCGACAATCATTTCTTTTTCGATTTCTTCACATTTTTCATGCAGTCATTTCGTCTTAGCTTCACTGCACTTCCTATTTATTTCATTCCTCAGCAACTTATACATCTGTATTCCTAAATTTCCCTGAACATGTTTGTACTTCCTTCTTTCCTCGATCAACTGAAGTATTTCTTCTGTTACCCATGGTTTCTTGGCAGTTATCTTCTTCGTACCTATGTTTTCCTTCCCATCTGCTTTGATTGCTCTTTTTAGAGATGTCCATTCCTCTTCAACTGTACCGCCCGCAGAGCTAATCCTCATTGCTGTGTCTATAGCCTTAGAGAGCTTCAAGCGTACCTCGTCAGTCCTTTGTACTTCTGTATCCCACTTCTTTGCGTATTAATTCTTCCTGACTAACCTCTTAAACTTCAATCTACTCTTCATCACTACGACATTGTGATCTGAGCAATCCAGTTTCTGATTATGGAATCTCTGTCTGACCATGATGTCATCTAGTTGAAATCTTGCGTATCACCCCGCCTTTTCCAAGTATACCTCCTTGTCTTTTGATTCTCGGACAAAGTATTCGTTATTACTACCTGAAATTTATTACAGAACGCAATTAGTCTTTCTCCTCTCTTATCCTTGCCCCAAGCCTAAATTCTCCTGCAACCTTTTCTTCTGCTTCTTCCCCTACAACTGCAGTCCAGTCCCCATGACTATTAGATATTCATCTCCCTTTAGGTACCGTATTAACCTTTCAATATCCTCTTATACTTTCTCTGTCTCTTCATCTTCAGCTTGCGAAGCCGGCATGTATACCCGAACTATCATTGCCGGTATTGGTTTGTTGTTGATTCTTATAAAAACAATCGTATCACTGAACTCTTCAGAGTAACATACTCTCTGCCCTATCTCCCTATTTATAACGAATCCTACTCCCGTTATACCTTTGTTTGTTTGCTGCTGTTAGTATTACCCTATACTCATCTGACCCGAATTCCTTGTCTTCTTTCCATTCTACTTCACTGACCCCTGCTATATCTAGATTGTGCCCTTGAATTTCCCTTTTCAGATTTTCTAGCTTCCCTACCACATTCAGACGTTCCACGCCTCGACTAGTAGAACATTATACCTTCGTTGGTTATTCAGTCTTTTTCTCATGGTCACTTCCCCCCCCCCCCTCTCCCTTGGTCCGCCCCGATAGCTGAGTGGTCAGCGTGACGGATTGCCGTCCTATGGGCACGGGTTCGATTCCCGGCTGCGTCGCTCAGGGACCCTTGGTCCGCCCCGATAGCTGAGTGGTCAGCGTGACGGATTGCCGTCCTACGGGCCCGGGTTCGATTCCCGGCTGCGTCGCTCAGGGACTGGGTGTTGTGTTCTCTTCATCATCATTTTATCCCCATCCGGCGCGCTGGTCGCCCAATGTGGCGTCGAATGTAGTAAGACCTCCACCAAAGCGGCCGGACCTGCCGGCCAATGACGCCAAGCGCTCAGTTCCATTTACCTCCCCCTTGGCAGTCCCCTCCCGGATATCCGATTGGGAGACTATTCCGGAATCTTTTGCCAATGGAGAAACCATCATGACACTTTTTCAATTACAGGTCACAAGTCCTGGGGATACACGTTATGTGTCTTTAACGCAGTGGTTTCCGTTGCCTTCTGCAGGCTCATGCCGTTGTTCATTGCTGATTCTTCCGCCTTTAGAGGCAGTGTCCCACCCTAAGGACAAGCGAGTGCCCAGATTCTCTATTCGCTCTTCTGCCCTCTTTGACAAGGCCGTTGGCAGAATGAGGATGACTTCTTATGCCGGAAGTCTTCGGCCACCAATGCTGAATATTAATCAAAATTTAAGCGGTGGCGGCTTTAGAGCCCTGGACCGAGGACGTTTTGATTACTAATCAAAGACACTACCCCTGGACACGGGTGTCCATTCGACTGTGATAGCATCTGCCATATCCAGTCAGCATTGCTGTTGTGCAGAGGCTTGCCGATGTTGTCACTTGTGAGTGTATGTCAGCTCGCAAGAGGTGGTTATGCCCTAACTAGCAATGTCTTTGGCCGCTTATGCTTCCACCTAGTGTTGTGATCATAGTTTCCTAGAGTAAAGATGAAAGGATTGTTCGAATGTCTCGAGTTCCTGTGTAGTCGCGTGGAGTATTTTTTGAATTCTTCCATAAGAATTTCAATGTGGCCTTCAGTGTGAAGATCCACGGTGCGAGTGTAGTGTGGAGCGCTGCTAATGATGCGTAGCAATTTGTTCTATATGTTCTAGGGGCTGCGAAGGCGTGTAGGAGTTGCATGTCCACAGACGGGAGTTGCGTACGTCATCAGAGGTCTAATCAATGTCATGCGTATGGACCTCGACACCCTCCTATTTAGTGTGATTTCCCTGTTCAGCCTTGCGTAGAGTTGTTTGAGCCTCACGTGCGCTCTGTTGGCAACATATTCCATGTGGTCCCCCCATATAAGTTTCCAATCCAGTCAGACGCCGAGGTATATGACTTTCTCTCAGAAACGTACTGGGCGTGCATAGTGTTATCTGTTGAGAGTGTTGATGTTTGCGCAGTAGCTTCGGTTTGCGTGTGAACAGAACTGCTTCGGACTTGTCGACGTTTACTGTAATGTGTCATATATCCAATCAAGGCTCGGGAGTTCTAAGTGCCACCTGTAATCGTGAATTTATGTTCGACAGTTTTCAATCTTGCGCAACGATGGCTGTGTCATCCGCGGAGTAGATGGCTAATGCCGTGTTTTGTGTTCCTGGAAGATCACTAATGTAGAGGTTGAACAAGATGTGTCCCAGAATGCTTCCCTGGGGTATTCCAGCTTAGACACAATTATGTGTCAATTGTTTGCCCTGCACATCCTTGTTGAAACATCTGTTCGTGAGATATGAGTTTATGAGATGTACGAGTCCGTCGAGGAAACCAGCATCGCTTAATACGCCCTACATCAGGTCAGTGTCGCATTCAGATGGCCCACAATCTAAATACAGTACGATTTGGCCAGCTGTCCAAATGGAAACCCATAATGAGGCCCCTTTAAAGTTCTGTCATGGGCTGATAACGCTGTCTCATACTAGTACACAGCATCTCCTTATCCTTCACAGTGATCTCTCAACATCTGATACTGTTCATGTCTAGTATTATCCCACCAGGCCTGGTAATGACGCTAAACACTAATACGTTCCATTGGCCATGCTACCTATTACAGAGGATTTCAACTCTTGTCATTTACTTTCACACTGATTGTGTGAACGTATATGAAGTTACATCGACGTCTGGTCACATCTTCCCGACATTTCACTTTTTTTCATGGTATGTACTTGATAGCTCCTGTTCGATTGTGTCTGTGATGGCTTGGCGCCTCCCACTATTCACTTTGATGCTTTTGTGTCTCCCTGCCACAAAGAGACTTCATCCTCTTCCCGTCCCTCCCACAAACTCTGTACCAGAACTTGATTGTGCGAACATATATGAAGTTACATCGACGTCTGGTCACATCTTCCCGACGCTTCACTTTTTTTCATGGTATGTACTTGATAGCTCCTGTTCGATTGTGTCTGTGATGGCTTGGCGCCTCCCACTATTCACTTTGATGCTTTTGTGTCTCCCTGCCACAAAGAGACTTCATCCTCTTCCCGTCCCTCCCACAAAATCTGTACCAGAACTAACTGCCAAAAAAAGGGAATCTCCCAGAAGACATGGTTGAATGCCAATGCAGTCTTGCACGTACACAGCATCGTTGAATATGTAAAAGGTTAGAGTTGCAATTTTCTGTGATAATTACAACCACACAGCCACAAGAATGCATTAATGTTGTTTGGTGTTGTTAGCACGCCTTGTAGTATATACAAAGGGCTTGAAAAGTGTCAGATGTTGAATGATCACTGTGAAGGACATGGAGATGCGCCATAGTCACTGAGACAGCATTATTAGCACCTGGCAGAGTTTGAAAGTGGCTTCATTTTGAGCCTCCATTTTGCCGCTCGTCGAATCATCCAGTACCCAGATGTGTAGAGCATTTGGATGTGACGGTCATCCGATGTTGGCCTACATGGCAACGTGAGGGCAGGAATACTCATCGAGAACGTTTCAGTAGACCATATCTGTCCATCACAAAGGAAGATGGCCAAATTGTGCACCAAACACATCATAACCGCTTCACATCTGCACCCGCCATCCGAGAACAAGTAATGGACTGACTGCAAAATTCTGTATCTTCCTGCGGCATTGGTCAGAGACCAGCAGCAGCTGAATTGAGGAATTACAGCCGTCTAATGCTTAGGCTAGCATCAATACAATGACACAAGTAGCTATATTTGGAGTCGGGCTGGGACTGGGAAGTGCAGACTGCTGATGAGTGGCGTCGTTCTGTGTTCAGCGACGAATAGCATCTCTGCACTACCCCAGATGGCCGTTGTTTGCGAGCGTGGCTGCGACTTGCAGAAAGGTTCCGTTCTTCCAATGTTGAGAGATACAACAGCAGTGTTAGTTCTGTCATCATAGCGTGGGGGGCCATTGGGTATGACTTCAGGTCGCAGCTGGTCTGAAGGACTCTGACGGCACCATGGTACATCGCAGTCATCCTGCATCCTCATGTGTTACTCCTCATGTGACACTACTATAGTGTCATTGTTCAACAGTATGACGCTAATCTACAGGTCGCAGGTGTCTCTATGTACTGTCTGCATGGTGTTGAAGCGAGCAAGATGCCCAGGTTATCCCCAATGGAACTTTCGTGGGACCGTCAGCTCGGGATTCAATTTCATCCCACAGCAAGTACCCCCTACACGAAGAACGGGTTGCAATAGTTGTGGGCCAGCTTGGCTCAGGAGAGGATGTAACGACTTTGTGACCCCTTCCAAATCGAATCAGAGCATGCATCCAGGTGAGGCAAGGTGCAAAACTAATAAAAGGACATATACTGCCAAGTCCTTTGTAAACTCGACTCGATTTTTTATTCTCTGAAATAATATCACATCTTCTCTCAAAACAAGAAGTTTCATTTTATTTCCTCCTCCACTTGTGGGTGCTTTGGTTTTTTGGTCAGGCAATGTTATTAATTACGTGTAGTAAGCTACAACGGTACAGTTACAACCAAATAATAGGTTCTACAAAACTATTATTTTTTAGTAGGTTCCACATAGACTGTGAAGGGCACTGAAACCAACGAAGTAGTTCCAGTTGCAATGTTTTCTTCCTGTTTCACGTCGTTAATGAAACCTTTTCAAATTCTATTTATTTAAGTTTTATCGAACATTCAAAATGATCTATTCATACATACTTCTACAAATAATTACGGACAGCACACTGGAAACTGTAAACATCTCATAGCTGGCATGTTGGAACGACGTCACTGCTCGGACAATGGAATGACTCGTTGGTTGCTCTTTGTTGCACCCTCCAGGGCGTAGCTGCCACATGGAAAGGCAGAGGAAGACGTTGTAGGTGCGCAGGTAAAGCCCTGACTGAGCGGACATGTTAATGACTCATGGTTGAAGCATGGAACGGCTGCAGTGGAATGTTCAGAAGGAACAGTATTAGCTGTGTTGTAACGTTTTCTAGAGGGTGCTGTTTATGAACAACCAGCGTCAATCAGAATATGTTGCAGGCACACTAATAACACCCTGGCTGAATCTAGTGACATGCATGTAATAGCCTGCAGTATTGAACTCTGTGGCTGTCTATTACAGTATCAACACATGAATGGTTCTGATTTCTTTAAAACAGCTGATATTTTAATAGTAAGGAACTGAATAATTTTCTCTCTGCTATCCAAAAAAGAGCCAAATAATGAAAACTCTCCTCTCTATACGAATGAATCGTACGACATGAAAACTTACATAGTGTTCAGCAGAGAACGAATTATTCGTTTAATAGGCACTCTGCAACAATATTACTTAACATTGAGCATCGTTCATTCCTTCTTTGGGTGCCTCCAGTAGCCTATGTGGACGGAAGCTACAAACACTGCGTGTTCTGTGAATGCGGTATACAATATTTGAATCGCAGGAAAGTGGGATGGTGTAGGAGACACATCTGGATGATATTCCTCACGAATGAATCAGTGACATGTTAGAAACCAATCAGAGAAATTCGGCACGGTGTAAGCGCGACGTAGAGCACAGTATCCTTTCATGCTGGTGGAGAAGCTTCCTGTACAGAGATAAATTTCGGCTACAGCAGAGGCATGTTCTATCAACTGCTACAATCCTGAACAGGAATAATTATCTTTCCTCAAATGCCCAAACGCTTCCAACCAGCTCAGAACTTGCCCTCAGTAGAGATCTGAGAGAAATTGAGTAATACTCTCTTGTCAATGTTGTTGTTGCTATGGCCTTTAGTCCGAAGACTAGTTTCACGCAGCTCTCCACTCTAGTTCGTCCAATGCATGTCTTTTGATACCTACAATAATTATTGCAACCAAGAGCCGTTTGAACCTATTAGCTGTTTTCATTTCTCTGTCTCCAGTTTAGCTCAGACTGTGATACTCCTCGTTGTCCATGCCGCTATTACAGTCAAATATTGTGAAAGTGACTCAAAAGATTTCCTGTGTGTACTATGCCGCTTGAGGTACGTAGTGTATTATCCAGTTGTGGCGTGTGTGCCTTCTCCTTGGTGAACATGGATCTGAGTTCCACCTGGTGGATTATGTTGTTCAGCAACACTGCGCTCTCCTGGGAACGTAAGACATAAGCACAGCTATACCAGATGCCTTGTCACGGCTCGAGCGGGTCCCCCCCCCCCCCCCCCCCCCCCGTCGGGCATGGGTGTGTGTGTTGTCCTTAGCGTAAGTTAAAGTTAGATTAAGTAGTATGTAAAGTTAGGGACCAATGGCCTTAGCAGTTTGGTCCCATAAGACCTTATCACAAATTTCCTCGTACTTAAATCAGAACAAACTGCAGTCCTAACACCACCACTGTTGTTAACTTCCAGAAAAAGTTTGTCTAACAATGGGAAGCATTACTGTAAGGTATGCTGGACGGTGTGACCCACAATAAGGAGAGCTGAATTGCTGTTTAATGGTATCACATCTCGTATTTGAGGCTGTGTATACCATTGGCGCAGGGACAGCGCAATAATAAGCGCCACCCACCGGTCGTGACCGATATTCCAGTGTGCCCTGTATCTGTGTCACGGTTCCACGCTTCGAAATATTGTGTGGGCATCTTTGAATGGCCACATTACCGCCATACCACTTGATGTTTTGTAATATGAGGGAAGATTAGGATTTGACAACGCCATCAGAGATGGACCACAAGTCCATATTAGTAAAAAACTGGGAAGGAAATCGGTCATGTACTTCTCGGAGAAAGCATCCTAATATTAGCCTGGCGTGACTTGGGGAAATCATTAACCACCAAGAACAGTGATGCTAATTAATGACACAAAACCTCAACATTTCAGAGAAGAAGTTAATGTTTATAATCCTCGAAAAACTTATTTTAAATTCTATAGGGGATATATGGTTTATTATCCTTCAGTTATAGGTTTGTTTGTAGCCAAAATGCATCATTTCGTATATGTAGCTCTTGTGTATGATCCATGCTGTTATCTTTGTTACCAATGTCAACATGGAATATGCAAGTAAGTTATTCTAGAATCATTACAAAATTTCATCTGTTGAAGTATGTCTGGATCAAAAAGAAATTATTATCTCTGTATAATTTGTGTCTTTCTGAAGAGCAGTGTTCTTTTTTTTTTTTTTTTTTTTTTTTTTAAACATATGCAAGCCAGAATCAAACATGATTGTGCACTTTTGACTCACATATCAATTGCTAGACCTGAGTCAAATTCGAGAATGGGGCCTTATACTAATCTCTGTACTGTTTTCAATAGATGGCTGTATCCACAATGGGCATATGTCTTTCAGTTGTAAGAAATTAAAACATATATGTTATAAAACATTTATTTTCTATTTTAATCACGTTGTCATGGAGTTCGTAAGTGACACATCATACAAACGTAAGTAGTATTAATAACATTTTTTCTTCTACATGGTAAATATGTAAACACTCAACTTTTGCAGTTACATTTCTTATTTTTACAGCTTCTTTCTATCTCTCAGATTTACGGGGTTTTATTGAACATCACTGTTAAATATCAGGCTTACGTATTACAGGGGTAATTTCTACTAAATCTGTTTGTAACACAGCCATCAGAATTTACTACTTAAATATTATTCACAATTAGGAACGATGACTGTGGGTACATTGGATCTCCAGTGCCATGTATCACTTTGTATGTACAAATTTTGAGACTGAAATTAGAGGAAAAAATAATTTTGTTTACTGAAGAACAGAAAGGTTGAGCTGCATAAGGACAGTTATTTGTTATCTTACAGCACTGCATTTACAAAACAACAGTTTGACATAACAGTGGCAATAATACATGAATCCCTTGGATGCAAAACTGTTAATGTCCACTTTAAAAAAAAATTGAGTTGGCAACTCTGCATTGTAGAGCATGACATTTTACACATGCTTGAAATGCTATTTATGCTCAAAGCTCTCCATGTCCTATGGAAAACAGCTCACGAAAAGTGTGGTTAGATTCAAAACTGTCCATGTCCATCAGTAAGTTGGGTGAAAAACTTGCCTTGTCCCTTTTGACAAATCGCATTGAAGGCTGGGGTCATGTGACTGTAATGCAAGATGACTACCATAAACACGTAAACATTGTACTTGTGTGGTCTCTTTCAGCTGTTTATTCTGAAAGTTATACACATTTTACATTTAAATAAATTATAAATTGTGGAACATAATCAAGGCATGACAGAAAGACAATCTGACCGTTTTAGGAAGCAGGTACACCGTGAAGACCAGTGGAAACGAAGTACGGCAAAATTGAAGAGGTATGTATTATTTTTGTCTTTACATCATGCTGTAAATGATGGAAATCTTAACATTAGAATAACAGTTCAGGGTGTTAAGAAAAAATGTATACCCCATTAATCGTATTTGTGTGAAAGTAATAAATACATGTGTTGACTATTATTATTGACATGACCTAACATTGATCTATGAATAACTTTTTGTTTGTATGTGTGATTTCAGATATTCGTCAAAAGGACTTCCTGAGTATCCAGAATGTGGTCATCGAGACGGATGGGACTGTGCTAGCCTGACAATGACAGATATTAAGTCTTTTCATACCAGCTATTATGCAAAGTGTGATAAAATTTACCAAGATAATTTCCTTCTGAAATACATGAGTATCAAGACACCTTCGAGATCTCGTTGTAGGGGAGAAAGACAAATCAACAGAGGAAGGACAATCTCTTATTTCGTACGAAAAAAGGTACCTGGTGGATCAGTGAAAGTGAAAGTATGTCGTGAAACATTTTTGAACATTCTTGGTGTTTCAAAAGCAAGAGTGCAAAACATCGCACGCCATCACCTCAAGACTGGAGATATTGCTAAGGAGAGAAGAGGAGGTGATCGCCAGACGATGAAGAATGAGCCCAAACGACAGGAAGTAATTGCTCCTATAAAAAGGTATGTTCCAACTGAGTCACATTACTGCAGGGAGAAAAGCTGTCGCGTGTATTTACCTGTGACTCTCAACATTAGAAAGATATGGCTACATTACAATTCCATGGTTACTCCTGAAAAGCGAGTCACGCAGAATTTTTTTAGGAACACATTTAATACAAAATTTAACATTGGATTTGGGCCTCCAAAAACAGATGTTTGTTCCATGTGCCTCAGTCTTTTGGAGCAGATCAAAACTGAAAAGCGTGACGTTAAGAAAGCTCCACTTATGGGTCGAAAGAGACTTCATAAACCTAAAGCAAACAGTTTCCATTCACTGCTGAATGAAAAGCAAGACAGTCTTCTGACAATGTCCTTTAACTGCCAAAAGAATTTACCCTTGCCAAAAATACCTGATCAGAATGTCTATTACAGTAAGCAATTATACCTATACAATTTTGCCATTGCTGTAGGCTCCTCTAAATCAAAGTTAACTACTAATTATGTCTTCATGTATACTTGGCTTGAACATGAAAGTAAGAAGGAGTCAAATGAAATAAGTTCAACTCTTTACCACCGTTTGTGTCATACAGACATGAGCAACGTACAGACTTTGAGATTAATTGCCGATCGATGCCCTGGGCAAAATAAGAACACAATAGTTGTCTCAGTGCTGTGTCACTGGATGTACAAACATGCGCCAAGCGTAAACAAAACAGAAGTTATTTATCCCGTAACTGGACATTCATTCATGCCTCCTGATAAAGTTTTTGGGCTCATCGAAAGGCAACTGCGGAAACGAGAAGTGATAGTTCAGCCATCAGAGTACCATACCATCTTGGAACAGTATGGGACCCTTCACATTCTAGGAAGAGACTGGAAGGTAGTTGACTGTAAAGGAGCCATTCAAAACATCACTAAACCCGCAGCACTATTCCCCTTTCAGATAACGAAAGTAAAATGAGTGATCATCATCCGTGACTCTCAGAATGCCATAAAAGTCCAAGGGGAGCCTAATTATAATTCTGAAATCAACCTACCAGCGTCCGTATGCAAACGTAGGAAACACTTAGGACACATAAACTCGAGCTGCATTACGAACACGGTTGTTCCTATTAATGAAAAGAAACTGGAGGATGTTTCAAAACTCCTCGAGAAACACTATGGTGAGTCCCGGAGGGAACGTGAATCCCTGTCGTGGTACATGACATTACTAGGTTCCAGCTGGTCAGGGGCATCAGTTGAATCAGAATGCCTAGCAGGAGGGGATGAAGACATTGTTCCAGATATGATGTATTAAGTGGATTGCAGTTTGTCAGTTGTTACACCATGTACCTTCAGAAATATTAAAAGAAATTAAAACTGAATACACAGTATTGTGCTCACCCCATATCCTCTCCTCATGTACAACTAGTCAGGTTCAATACTGTCCATGTCCTTTTCAGTTGCATGCAAAAGTGGCCATCTGCAAAGTCAGATGCAAAACTGTCCAATTCCATTTTTATTTTGCTTATATTTGACATGCATTGAGTTCCTGATCTTTTTTCAATAGCCCAAATGGTTTTATACTAATCCATACTTATGTATACAACATACAGTGTAGGGCAGTGTGTATTTACCCAGTGGAAACAATTTTTCCACTTTTTCTCAAAACCGGTTATGAAGGACATGGACAGTTTTGCATCTAGGCGATTCATATGTACGTACATTCGCATCCACTTTGGAATATAAGGAAAGCATTCATGTAAACACTTTGAAATGCAATCATGTGACATCACAATCCGAAATGGATGTACCTACACCTCCTTATAATTTGAAGAGCACATTTTACAAGGGCAATGGACTTTCAAATTAAATATTACCAGACCTAAATTGTCACTATATTGATGCTACTGAAATAAATTACAGGTTAGACGACAACCACTGTTTGATCTTTGTACCACAGGTTAAATTCATCATAATATATAAAAACTGGTTGCAAAACGTACACATGAGTACTGCTGCAGATCTAACTTGCAGTCTAAAGTGACCATTAACAACGTAAACAATATTATTCTCATATCAAAAACCAGTCTGATAACACAGTAGCTCATACACCATAGTGATCTCTCACTTGGGTATTAACTTTAACTTACAGTATAAAACGTCTGCCTTCCACTGTTATAGCACTGTGGATAAGTTATGACATTTTTACCCTCCATACAGCTTTATGTTACAGAAAACTTGTAAAATATTGTTCTCTATATTACAGCAAAATTGTAACAAACTATCAATGTTACCATGACACTGTAACAAACTGCCCTCTATGTTACATCAAAACTGTAACAAAAATCCGCATGTTAAAGCAAAATTCTAACAAATTGCTTTCCAAGAGCAAATCTCCCTCGATGTTACAGCAAAATTGTAACAGAATTGCTCTCCATGTTACAGTAAAATTGTCTATGTTACAGCAAAACAGTATGAAATTGCCCTCCATGTTATAGTAGGAAAATTGTAAAAATTGCCCTCCATGTCACACTGAAATCGTAACAATTTGCACTCTATGTTACAGCAAAATTGTAACAAATTCCCCACCGTTTTACATAAATTGTAACAATCTGCTGATTCAGCAGAAATTTGCACACAAGACAAGAAATTCTACCGCCTGCCCCCCTCTCCCTTCATCTGTTGAGTCAGCAGGCGAATAGTTCTGAATACTATTATACTATTATATACAATATTTCCAAGTTTGCCACATCATCATTACCATAATCAGTACGTTTTATTTCTCTGACAGATCTCAGTAAATTTTCTCTATCACTCTGTAATGATTACTTTAATGAGGGAATAACAACTTTAGATATTAGCCTTTTACCTGTATGTTTGCTCATGCGAACATATGTCACGTATATTTCACCTATTAATATCTGATTCTTTGCTGTTTTACACTATGTGAACCAAGAGAGAATGTTAATTTTTTCTTTGATTGTTCTGATTCCCATGCCAATGAGAAGGATACAGTACACCCACTATTACCTCTCACCTCTTCCCTCTCCACCTGCCCACTACCCCTCTCCATCTTTCACCTACCTCCTATACATGCCCCTGCCCCACTTTTCACTGTCAATCTCCTCCTCTCCACTGTCTCTGTCCATTTATTTCTCCACCTCTATCTCTTTCTCCGCCCTCTTTCCATCCCCTCATCTCCACCCTCTATGTCCATCTCCTCTTCCCCCTTCTCTCTGTCCATCCTTTCTTCTCCCTCTCTGATTACATTTCTCCTTCCCTCTCCCTGTCCATCTCCTCCTCCAATCTCTACCATCTCATTTGCCCTCTCTGTATCCATCTCCTCTTCATCCTCTCTCTTCCATCTTCTCCTTCCCCCCTCTCTGTCCATCTTTTGCTCTCCTTTTCTCAGTCTGTCATCAACCCTACATCCATCTCCTACTCCCTCTCTTTCTGACCATCTCTTCTTTCTTCTCTCTGTGTCTATCTCCTCTTCGTTCCTCCCTCGACCATGTTCTCCAACCATCTCTGACTTCGATTTTCCTCCCCTCTGCATGTCCTTATCATCCTTCCCCCACTGTCCATCTCCTGATTCCCACCCTCTCTGTTCATCTCATCCTTTCTCTTATCTCTATTCATTTCTTCTTCCTCCCTCTCTGTCCATCTTCTTCTTTCTCTTTGTCCATCTCCTCCCCCTCTCTCTATGCATGTCATCCTGCCCCCTGTCTCTGCCCCCCTCCTCCTCTCTCTTATCTCTGTTCAACTCCTACTCCCCCTTTCTCTGTATATTTACTACTCCCCTCTCTTTCTGTCTCATCCTCACCCATCTCATTGTCCATCTTCTCTTCCTCCTTCTATGTATTCATCTCTTATTCCCCCCTCTCTCTGACCATCTCCTTTTATTACATTGAGGGCAATTTGTAACAATACCACTGTAAAGTGGAGACAATTTTTTACAATTATGCTGCAACATGAGCAGTTTGTTACGTTCTTACTGTAACGTGGAGGACCATTAGTTACAATTTCACTATAACATGGATGGAAATTTGTCACAATTTTACTGTAACATCATGATTTATGGAGGGGTGAAGTGTCATGTAGCGATGACAGGCGTTTTCCATTGTAACATAAAGCCAATATGCAAGCAGAGAGTCACTATGATGAATGACTCACTATCATATCATACGACTGTTTGACATGGGAGTAACATAGTTTAGTTTGCTATTTCATGGTGCACTTTAGATACTAAGTTAGATCTGCAGTAATGCTCATGTGTGTCTTTTACAATCAATTTTTACATATTTTAATGAATTTAGTGCGTGGTACAAACACTGAAGTAAGCTGCTCTACTAACCTATAATTTGTTCCAGTAGGGCCAATATGCAAGCTGTGTGTATTTTAATAAGTAGTACGACTATTTTAATGTGAAAATATCTAACTTGAAAGAACCATTGTTCCTGCAAAGTGTGTCTTTCCAATAACACAATTTTTTATGTTGCAGTTCGAATTTTTTTTAGATCCGTAATTATACTTTCATGTAACCTGCATGTGTTTTGGTAAATAACTTTACTTTTGAGATATCGATGCTGTCATCTTCTTCAGTGATGTTTCAGCTCTTTCGCCACTTGGATCATGTTTTGTGCGTAAACAAAGCAGATGTTCTTCTTATGTTCTTATGTACTGCAGATTAAATGATACATTGAAATAAAAATTTTCTTCTTAAAATGGATTGTATGAGAATGTGGTATTGTTAGTTGTTGACTACAGTTCTAGAGAACTATTAAAGTGCATGCAGTCTTCATTTTGTGCTTAACCCCTATTAACCCTACTTTTAATGCAATATTGAGTCTGGACTACATTTTTCTAGTGATGCTTTACCTTTTTTTAGCCACACATTGGTGATGAAACACACCTGAAAAATGTTAGATGGCGACTACAGACCGGATTGGAAAGTTTTAACCTTATAGACTCTAAAAAGTACTACACTGAACTTAAAACCTTAAATAAGATTTGCACAGATAAAAGGAGGGCTAAAGAGGACTTTTGCAGAAAAATACGGTTTTTAAATAGATTTTTTAATTAGTACCAAAGGAAATCAGTAATAAGAATCTGCACATTCCAAGAAAAGACGTAATGAATTTATACACAAAACTGAAATGAAGAATGTGTATGACATAATGTCACTTGTCTTTGTAACTCTACATCGTGTCAGCACTCTCTCCTGCTTCTGTGACACCTAAGTATTCTTGTTTTTGAAGTTTGGAAGGCATAAGAAATTTAGCTCGCATTGAAATCAACATTGTACGTGACACATTGTCGCTGCACTGTCGTTTTGGAAATATATCCACATGCTGCTGCGTTGGGACAAACCCAGCCAGACTTTGTTTAAATGATATCTGTCAATAGACAGGTATATTAAAGGATCAAATCGCTCATGCTTGAGTCTATTTATGTTTGTAATTACGAAGGAAAATTGTGTGGTGTGTTGACTCGCATTGAGTAAAGGGCTGTAAGTGTAATTTTGTCGTGATTAAACAGAAATCTTCAATAATTGGTATTTTCTGGCTGTGAATTGGGGAAGACTACAATTTCACAACTGACAGTTGAGTAATTTTTTTGCCAAGCCTGTCAAAAGCAAGTAAGTGAACACGGGCTATTTTTATTGTTCTTTTTATCTACCAGTCTTCTTGCTAGTCTCCTTTCCTCAGATTTTCAAATCGAAATTTAAAATTAGTCTACGAATATGCATATACAGTTTAATTGAAGTTGGAAATTACATGATCACGTTCTTATGTTTTAGTTTCTGGTATCTTCTTGCTGTTTGTTTGTTTTAATTTTAGGTTTCTTTCAACACAGAAATTTCACAGCTCACATTCCGAGCACCACTAGTACAAGTAGTATAGTGGACAGCTGTTATATAGGCTTGTGCGAGGCTTTAGTGTCGGCTAATGTGCCATGGAACATGCTATAGAACTCTAATTTTAAGGGCTTTCGGCAGAGTATCAGCTGCGCCTGTTTATTCACAGTTTTATGCGAATATTACGCTGAACACTACCAAAGTCAAAGTGGTAGTAAACACATACAGATCTAGTGAAAAGAACGAAGAGAGCCCTTAAGAATAACAAGAATGGAGCATAATTGCATTTTAAGAGTTCACTTCCAACATCTACCTGTTGCAATTCAACTCTTAGGGTTGGCATCTCGACCACCGATAGATGTTGGAAACGTGATCTCTATGGTGCAGATATAGTTGGAAGGAATACCTGCTTCAGTGGGTGCAGCATGTTTCACTAAAATAAGGAAAATTTTTCTGGGGAATCCCAGATAGGAAGATATGAAGAAAGTGCCTGCCATTATTCAGGGAGAGAAGTTCGAAGGTGGATAGTATTGGGGCCACGAGCAAATGCGTCGATGAAATATGCACCATTGACCTCTTGTGCTGTATAGAGATCCTTCTCAGCCTACCAGAATATGTTGAGAGACAAAAGGAAAGTTTTCGATTTACAAAATTTAGAAATGTGGTTAATTGTAAACTGCTGTACCAAAATGTAAAATAAAATGTCTTGTTAGTTGTAGCGTTTGGCCAATCAGTACTGGGGTCGCACATATGTACACATGCGTTTTTTATGAGTGATACAAGACACAAATTTTTGAGTTAAAGAACTTTTCTTATCATTCATATTACAAAAAAGAAAACAATTGTATCACAGCTAAATGTCTTAACTGTTTATGCATTTTTTCTAATGGATACAAGGAATAATTGATTATTTATTTTCCACATGAACTAGAACAGCTGTATCAAAATTACAAATAAATATTCTATGTTAATATCAGAATTCATTATATTTTTCATCAGAAGACCTCAAAAAGCCTGCAATAGTTCGTTTAAACCCAAAAAGGCCTATTCCAAGAAAATAAAGGGCTAAAATCAGTTTTATAAATATGTAAAAATACGGGTCCTAAAATGACTGTACGTTTTTTGGCACAGAATCAGACTGAAATGACAACACCCTCCATGTACTTCGTTACTATTGTACACTTACAGATGTGGAAACATTTAATTTGCTGGTACATTGTGCCTGACACAAAGAGTAGCGCAAAATAGCAGCATTCTTCTAGGAATTCAGACCACCCATTAGTTTTTGTGTTTGCCTAGTGTTCTAGCTAATATACATTTTCTGCCTGGTAACAAGTTAGAATCAATCTTTAAGCCACATTTGTCTGTTTAGCATGTTGTTTGTAAGTATTTAGATATGGTAATAGCCTCAGGATTGTTTGCAGTAGTGTTCTGGGCGCTGGTTGAACGGATATGTACGTACATGGAAAATAACATTGCAATACATGAGTTACACATTGCACTTTTCTGTACTGCTGGCGTATTTTGCAGGCACTTTAAACATTGAATTAACATTGTGGCACTTGATAAGCAACACACGCGTTGAAAGTAAATAACTTGAGGCTCTGTTGTGCCTTACACTATGTATGCTACATTAATCAAACTATGAACTGTAAGGGCTTGACATAAAACTCTTACAGTTTCAAGATAATAAAGCATGGAGTAAAGGGATGAAGGCCAGTTGGTACACTAATGAAATAGCATTAGCATGACATACATTTATTAGATTTAAGGGTTACAACTGAATCATCTTCTCCATGGTCATGGTGAGGGCAGTGGATACAGCACACAGCTGTAGAAGGTGCTGACTTTCCACCTCAGCACATCCTTGAGGTCATTGTCTCCATAACTACTGCTCATGTAACAGCACAGCACCGTGCACGGCAGCAAGCTACTGATGCTGCTCGTGCAGTGGCGTCAGCCACGAGATCATCAACTGCTTTTTACTAGGCACTCTTGTTGACATCGAAGATGTGTGCCCGACTAAACTCCAACAGCTCTTCATGGGATGTAGAGTGTACTGCAGAATTACAGTATGGATTCTCCACCATTGGTAGGCCTTGAGTGCTAGTGTCTGCTCACAGGTGCAAGTCAGGGGCAGCAGCCTTTAGCACACCTTTTGGATACAGTGACAGCTTGATGGTGCACCAAACACCATCACTCCGACATTCAGCAAGTTGGAGGTAGAAGTCCCCAAGACTTCATATCAACAGGCGACCAGGGGGACAGCAGTCTCGAAGGTGAAAGTTATCTGGTGAATGGTAGGCAGCACATCACGTGGCCTGCATCATAGTTGGCTCACTATAACTGACTCATATATCGGCTTGGAAGCTGTCAATCTAAGGCAATGACATTATGTCTTGCCGAGGTTACTGCACATGTCTTTGTGTTCTGGACCCATCAGTGTTATTTGCCACACCTCAGTGCTTGATGCTTTCCTGCTACGTCAGTTGGCTGATAGGTGTTCTTGTCGAACATTTACCCATTGTTGCAGCATTATGTTGTGCTGTCATTATGAAATTAAGATTTCTCTTAAGTGAGGCCATGTTACTGAATCAATGAGTCAGTCTTCTCACTCAAATGAGGTGAAGCAACAGCTTCTGGCTTGTGCCATATTATTTGCAGTGTTGGCTCTCATCCTGTTTGTCGTTCTGGTTGCTACGTGGTGCGCTGGCCTGGTTTGACTTGGCTGAGTGGTGGCTGGAGAAAACTTTCAGAAGATTTTGTTTCTGCCTACTGTATCTTTCTGTGGTGCAACATGAGTATAAACCTCTCCTTTAAAAAATTCGTCCTGAATGTTTTTTTATTTTGCCTCTGGAACACTCTCATGTCATACACACATCAAAAAAAGTTTTGGATCACCCCGGTTCCCAGAACGCCTGAACATAGACGTTGACTGTGGATATTGTACCACAGACACAATCTCTTTGACTGTTCACAGATGTCACTAAACCCGCCCAAAGATATAAACAACCATGCATGAGCAGAGCCTATTAGACGGATGGGGTTCGACAGCCGATCAGTTCCAGTCATTCCACCAGGAAGGAGGTACCCGGCTCGTGTTGTCTGTAGTTCAACCGTACCTAGACGGTCAATACCGCGGTTCGATCACATCATCATTGTTACTTTGTGCCAGGAAGGGCTCTCAACAAGGGAAGTGTCCAGCCGTCTCGGAGTGAACGAAAGCGATGTAGTTCGGACATGGAGGAGATACAGAGAGACAGTAACTGTCAATGACATGCTTCGCTCAGGCCGCCCAAGGGCTACTACTGCAGTGAATGACCGCTACCTGTGGATTATGGCTCGGAGAAACGCTGACAGCAACGTCACCATGTTGAATAATGCTTTTCGTGCAGCCACAGGACGTCGTGTTACGACTCAAACTGTGCGCAATAGGCTGCATGATGCGCAACTTCACACTCGACGTCCTTGGCGAGATCCGTCTTTGCAACCACGACACCATGCAGTGCGGTACAGATGGGCCCAGCAACATCCCGAATGGACCGCTCCGGATTGGCATCCAGTTCTCTTCACCGATGAGTGTCGCATATGCCTTCAACCAGACAATCGTCAGAGACTTATTTGGAGGCAACCCGGTCAGGCTGAACGCCTTAGACACACTGTCCAGCCAATGCAGCAAGGTGGAGGTTCCCTGCCGTTTTGAGGTGGCATTATGTTTGGCCGACGTACGCCTCTGGTGGTCATGGAAGGTGCCGTAACGGCTGTACGATACATGAATGCCATCCTCCGACCGATAGTGCAACGATATCGGCAACATATTGGCGAGGCATTCGCCTTCATGGACGACAATTCGCGCCCCCACCGTGCACATCTTGTGAATGACTTCCTTTAGGATAACGACATCGCACGACCAGAGTGGCCAGCACGTTCTCCAGACATGCCTGCGATAGATCGAAAAGGGCTGTTTATGAACGACGTGACCCACCAACCACTTTGAGGGATCTACGCGAATCGCCGTTGAGGAGTGAGACAATATGAACCAACAGTGCCTTGATGAACTTGTGGATAGTATGCCAGGACGAATACAGGTATGCATCAATGCAAGAGGACGTGCTACAGTAGAGGTACTGGTGTGTACAGCAATCTGAACCACCATCTCTGAAGGTCTCGCTGTATGGTTGTACAACATGCAATGCATGAGGAATAAAAAGAGAGGAAATGGTGTTTATGTTGACCTTACTACAAAATTCTGTACAGGTTCCGGAACTCTCGGAACCGAGGTGATGCAAAACTTTTTTTGATGTGTGTATATGTTACATGGATAATTACACACTGTACAATTTCTTATTATTTAAATGTTTGCAAAAACTTATTCACAAAGTACTTGTTTTGTTTTTTAATCCTGTATTGTCCCTGTTGAATCCTTATGCTCTAAAACAGGTATAGAATCATATTTTATGTTACAGTTTTTTGCTCCTTATTAATACTATTTAACCACTTCACAGGTATTTGATGTATTGATGATTTAGGGGGATGAGTCGTTTTATGTTTCGGGCGAAAGTAGAGTACATATACCGTCAGCAGAACCATGGCAGTTATCATAGTGGTAATACTTTTAGTCGTGATGTTATAACGTTTGACGCTATCAGCTCATCCAATGAGTGTAATAGGTCAGCGTTTAAGAAGTTGTTGAGGAACTTGAGTTTTTGGGATGGTAACTCTTCTAACAGTTTTTTCGGCCAATACAACACAGTTTGTGATAACTTGATCATGGACATGCCAGTAATGATAACTGGAAGGCGAAATTGTGCTGCTGCTCCGTCACACAATGTACAATTTATTAATATACCACTGTTTTGTAGCTTAATTTTGGTCATTTGGTCCATTTTTGTGACAGTTTGCAATGACACCTTCTGGTGAGAAAATCCAATGTCCTCCCACTGTCTGGAAATCGGTCATGGGGCAAACACTCCTCTTCGACACTCTGCTACTTCTGTTTTTCCTAAGAACAACTGTACCTCACATGACCATGTGTTATTCTGTATCACTCTGTCTGGACAAATGGTGATGCCTTCTCTTAGAAATTCTTGTAACTCTAGCGACACAAGAATGTACGCCTCTCACTATTCTGAGATTAATAGTAATTCCTGCATTTGTATCTGTATTCACCTGGCTACAGTTCCTGTCTGGACTGACTTTAATGGCTGCTAGGAGAATAGTACTATGTTTTTCTCAGTTAAGTTCACTGCATAATCCGACTATGAACTGTTTTGGAGGCGACAGCGAAGAACTCATTCACCCATCGACAGCATAGAGAAATATTCTTACGTTGAGAAAGGGTCACTTGAGATGATATATAGAGTAAAAAATTTTCATGTTTTCTTGCATGGCATCACATTCCAGCTCCTTATAGACCATAAGCCGCCCATCTCTCTCTGTTTGGTCCCCAGTCGAAGCACCCAGATAGAATGGAACAGCATTTTGAGCAGTGGGCCTCGCTTCTGACTAATTGTTCACAGCGTGCGAATACATGTGCCTTGTCACAGTTACCTATGCATCCTAACGTCGACGTCAAAAAGCAAGAAGTAATCGGTTTCGCGCTAGACCAGAATCTTGAGTATACCATCAATGGATGTCCCTTGATAGCATGGGAAGTAGTGGCAGCTATCTGCGAGGATCCATTCTTGCACAGAATAATTACTGCAGTCTAGGAAGGGTGGGCAGAACGTTTTCCAACTTGGTCAGAAAAAAGCGCTGCGCACGTACTTCAAACTTTGAGGTTGACTCAACACTATAGCAAGTGTCCTACTGCTAGCAGAACTGCCACATTTTTATTCTACCATCGTTGCGACAATGCATTTTGTAGATGTTACATGCATTACATTGGAGGATGTTGTGCATGAAACTACTGGCCTGGAAACATGTCTATTGGCCAGCAATTAATTCTGCCATTGAATACATGGTGCCTGCCTATTAAGTGTAAGCCAAGCGCCCATGTGAACAGGGATACAAAGAACTGTCCTCCAAGACATTTAAGCATTAGTTGCCATTTTCGCTATCGATGGAGGCACTACACGGTCTGATTTCAGACAATGGTCGCCAGTTTGTGTCAGAGCAATTTGAAGCATTCTGCTACCAAAATGAAATTCAGCAACTGACTACTGCACTGTTCCATCAGGCATCAAATGCAGAGATCGAGCAGCTGATCACAACGCTGAAATCGCAACGAAAGAAAACAGTCTTGGCACCTCTAGAGGATGCTCTGTCAAGTACCTCTTTCGACCACGTGGACTTCAAAGTCTTTCACATGATAACACGAGCCCAGATCTTGTTTATTTTTCCTACATTCGCTTTACATATATGTTATGAATTCTTTACTCTGTTGTACTCAGTTTCTTTGTTGTCCTGACGATGGCTTTGGATTCTCTGCTAACTGGTTAGGTTGACACTCAGCGTTTCCACGAGCTCCACGTGTCATGGCATGGCACGCTGGTGCTGAGCATCTTGGTGGACACTTGCTTTTCGCTACGCGACACATAATAGGTGTAGAGGGCGAAATGCCACCGTATCACCAAGCAGAGTTATTGAACACTTTACTCCTTCTATCAGTTCAGCACAAGTAAGGGTAATCATCAGAAGGTTTGCCGAAAGGTAAAGCAGGCCACCTATAGCAGCTGTAGTGAAGGAGGATGTCTCCAAACAACAACTGAAGACATCAGCTAGACAATGGCACAGGATTTCGCCAAGACTACTAGTAACACCTGATTGGATCCAGCATGCCGTCGTCACCACCTGTACATGGAGACGGTGGATTGGACTTCAGACTGAACAACACTGATTCCTGTAACTGCACTCTCTTCATGTGGGAACTGAATTCAGCCCTTATCGAGGCTAGCAATACTGCGCCCGAGCACGGACGAATCAGGCAGAGCCTACTGCGGCAATTAGGCAAGGGAAATCTTTCTAGAAATTGGTAATACTCGTACACTATGGCGGACAGTTTCGCACATTATCGAGGAAGGAAAATTTTGTCCTCCTCAAAACAGAGAAGCTCCAACCGAGTACCAACAGTTATCGGATTCTCGCCTTATCTAGCTATCTAGGAAATAACATGGCGCATATGGTAAACCGTTGACTGATCTGTATCCTAGAATTCAGGAAGCTCCTTAGTCGCTCTCAGATAATATCGATCAACTACTGACATCCTGTCACTGCTGCAGACAGCTATACTACAGCCTTTCCCTTTGAGGCAGCACCTGTTGAGCATATTTCTTCACACGTTGAGGTGATAAAAGTCATGGGATTCCTCCTAATATCATGTTGGACCTCCTTTTGGCCGCTGTAGTACATCAATTCGACATGCATGGATTCAAGTCGTTGGAAGTCCTCTGCACGAATGTTGAGCCATGCCAACTATATAGCCGTCCATAACTGAGAAAGTGTTGCCAGTGTGGGATGTTATTCACGTATGGATCTCGATTATGTGCCATAAACGTTTGATGGGATTCATGTCAGGCGATCTGGGTGTCACGGTCTCTCGCTCGAATTGCCAAGAATTTTCTTCAAACTGATCACGAACAATTTTGGCTGGTAATGGTCTCCAAGTATCTGAACCCAACCATTTCTAGCCAGTGAACCATCAGATGGACCAGAGGACCCAGCCCATTCCATCAAAACGCAGCTCACGCCATTATGGAACCACAACCAGCTTGTGCAGTGGCATGTTGACAACTTGGGTCCATGGCTTCGAAGGGTCTGCGACACACTTGAACCCTACCATCAGCTCTTACCAAGTCGATACGTGACTCATCTGACCAGGCCATGGTTTTCTAGTCGTCTAGGGTCAACGGATGTGGTCCCAACCCCGGGTGAGGCATTGCAGGCGAGGTGACTCTCTCTGCAGAGGCACTCGTGTCGGTCGTCTCTGCTGCCACAGTCCATTAACGCCAGATTTCGCCTCTCTATCACATCGGACACGTACGTCGTATGTCGCACATTGATTTCTGCGGTTATTTTTCGCAGTATTTCTTGTCTGTTAGCATTGACAACTCTAGGCTGTATGCCACTGCATTGTCTACGGTGAGAAGAAATGCTTGAATTTTGGTATTCTCGGTACACCCTTGACACGGTGGATCTCGGAATACTAAATCCCCTAACGATTTTCTAAACGGAATGTCCCATGCGTCTAACTTCGATTACTATTCCTCGTTCAAAGTCTGTTAATTCCCGTCGTGCGGCCATAATGATGTCGGAAAGCTTTTTGCATCAGTCACCTGAGTACAAATGACAGCTCCGCCAATGCACTGCTCTTTCATACCTAGTGTACGCGGTACTACCGCCATCTGTATTTGTGCATATTGCTGTCCCATAATTTTTGTCACCTCAGTGTATAATTAATGTATATGATACTACCAGGGGGCACAATTGTGGCAGATCTATCAATGAGGTTTCCGCAAAAGAATCTCTATATTCATACAATCCTTTCTAACCCAACGTTTGTTTGGATACCAAGTTGGTCAAGTACTATCTGACAGATGTGAGCAGGAGAATAGTGTCTGTCAAGATAGTATTTATTGAGTAGCTTTGTTTTCAACTACTGAAAATGGCATAACGTCCATGGTAAGGAACGCAGAGGAGTGTTCGTTATTTGTGGACGATTTTGCAATGTTTTGTTCCACTTCTAGCCTTGTGCAACCTACCATCAAAAAGTTGGAAAAATGGGCTGCCCATACTGATTTTAAATTTTCCAGAGATAAGGGCATGCGTGTTTATTTAACGCTTTCTCGTGATTTTTTCGATTTTCTTTGATGTAGCTGACCTGCAAATGGGGGATACAGTTCCAAATCTCAAAGATTCGGTGAATTTTCTGGGCGGGAATGAGGTATTCTGCTGGGCACTAGGGTACAAGGGAATAAATTAGCAGATGCAGCACATAAGGAAGCGTGTATTCCAAATCAAGCGGCTCAATCTGCTGTCAGCTTGCATGCTATGTCCTTGTTATTGAGGTACAGGCCCATGGAGAAAGGGAACAAGAATGGATGAAAGTGCCGGCCGGAGTGGTCGAGCGGTTCTAGGAGCTTCTGTTCGGAACCACGCGACCATTACGGTCGCAGGTTCGAATCCTGCCTCCGGCATGGAAGTGTGTGATGTCCTTAGGTTAGTTAGGTTTACGTAGTTCTAAGTTCTAGGCGACTAATGACCTCAGATGTTAGATGTTGGGTCCCATAGTGCTCAGGCTCAGAGCAATTTAAACTTTTTTTTTTTTTATGAAAGTGACGAACAGTAATTGCAGTCGATAAAACGAGATACTCGATATCGCACTATACTTGCTTCCAGATACTGAGATGAAATGAAGTACTTCTGATTCACCAACGAATGGAGCATTTTCCGACGATGTATGACTTGCTGATACAATGGGAGGACCCTTCAGTGTGTGGTCCTCCTGACATATAGATCACCAGTACACCTCATTTTAAATGAATGCACTTTTTATTCCAACAAGACGAGAGAGGTTAGCTTACCATCTGATTTGTCATGTAAGTTAGCCAACAATGAGAGGAATGTGATTCGACTTTTAAGATATTTCGAGATGTTTGACTTGCTCCCTAAAGTATTCGTGAAATGGTTAGCTTGTTCTATCAAGTTTTTGTAAGTGATCAGTCAGTCTTACCTGCTTGAGTAATTATTATTTATCCTTTGTCCTACAGTTCAGCGATAATTTTAATAACACATTTTAACACTGACAGGGTCAAAAATATTAAGTTCTGTATAATTGAATGCCCTGCGGGACACAGCTGAATAGCTATAGGATTGGTTCTGCCAGCCAATACTATTCTATTATAATATGCCAACGGCCTTGCCGCAGTGGTAACACGGGTTCCCGTCGTGCTTGGCTAGCGCTTGGATGGGTCACCGTCTGGTCTGCCGAGCGCTGATGGCAAGTGGGGTGCACTCAGCCCTTGTGAAGCCAATTGAGGAGCTACTTGACTGGGAAGTAGCGGCTTCGGCCACGGAAACTGACATTGGCTGGGAAAGCAGTGTGCTGACCACGTACCCTCCATATTCGCATCCAGTGACGCCTGTGATCTGAGGACGACACGGTGGTTTCAAAGTCTGTTCGGAGAGAGTTTATTTTAGTGTAATTGAATGTGACTGGGTAGCTGAATGTGAGTGCACATGGCAGAGAGTGATCGTAATTTTCAGTGAGGCTACACTGTGCAGTCACAGTAACGTGACCACCTGTCAAAAGCCTAAACAGCCCCTTTTGCACCGTGTATCGCTGCGATACGTGCAGGAGGAGGGCCAGTGAGGTTCTGGAAGGTGCCGACACCGATGTGGAGCCATGCTGACTCCAGTGCCATGGCCAGCTGCGCTAGGTTTCTAGGTTGAGCATCCATGGCGCGAGCAGTCTAATAGAGGTGTTCCCACAGACTATAGATGGGTTTAAATCCAGGAGGGTTGGTGGACAGAGGAGGACGGCAAACTCATCCTGGTGCCCTTTGGACCACGCACGTACACTGCAAGGTGTGAGACGTCGCACGTCCTGCTGTTAAATGCCATCATTCCGAGGAAAAACAAACTGCGTGTAGGGGTGGACATGGTCCCCAAGGAGAGATGCATACTTGTGTTGATCCAATTTTCCTTCCAGAATTACGAGATAACTCAGGGAATGACACGAAAACATACCTCTGACCGTAACACACCCTCCTCTGACGACTGTTGCAGGGTCAGACATGCGGACAGCCGTCTGTCCGATGAAGCATTAGACGTGATTCACCCGAAAAGACCATCCGTAACTATACAGTGGACATTCAGTTGCGGCTTTGGCGTTAAAATTCCAGCCTTCATCGTCAATGAAAAGCAATCGGCAAGGATGTATTAACCATGCGCCTGCTACGGAAGCCCATATGCGAAAACGTTCACTGAATGGCCATTGAAGAGACGCTGTTGGTAGCGCCTTCGTTCATCTGGACGGTGACTTCCTCAACAGATGCACGAGTATCCGCCCTTACGTATTTCTGCAGCCTCGTTCACACCTGTCATCTACGGCCCATGGTACACACCACAGTTTCAGTGGATAGCACTATTTTACCATCACAGCAGACTTTAACAAAGGTGGCAAGCGAACAGGTTGTAAACTTAGCAGTTTCGGAAGTGCTTCCACTCTTGGCCGGAAAGAAAATGGTAATGCTGTATTGGACGTCACATAAATTGCTCCGTTTCCGCATTACGAAAACGACTGCACTGTTTTCCGCATCCTCCCAGACCTGCTTTATATGCCCTCCACTGCCAGTGCTACCACCTACCGTCTGTGAATGGTTAGCGCACGTCGACGTCGAATATAAGTGGTGGTCACATTAGTGTGACTGGACTGTATATTTTAGCAATGTTGCTCTTAAGATCGCTGTTGAGCTCCCTAGATTCACAAGCGCACATTTAAAATTCCGGAGACATTAACACGTGTAAAGTGGAGAGGCGAAGTAGTACGGAATGACCTAAAATGGACTGACTACATGAAAGCAACTTTAGGAAAAGCGGGTGCCATACTGATATTCAGAGAAAGAATCTCAGGGAAATGTCATTCGCCCATTAAAGAAGTGACTTACAAAATATTTGTTCGACGGATTCTTGAGTGCTGCCTATCGGTCCCTGGGCACCTACCAGGTCGGATAAATAGACCTAATTGAGAAGACACAACCAAAAACGGCACGTTTCGTCACAGGATTTTTTAGTAAGTGGAAGAGTTTTATGTAGATAGTCAACAAAAAAAATGGCTCAAATGGCTCTCAGCACTATGGGCCTTAAATTCTGCGGTCATCAGTCCCCTAGAACTTAGAACTGCTTAAAACTAACTAACCTAAGGACACCACACACATCCATGCCCGAGGCAGGATTCGAACCTGCGACCGTAGCGGTCGCGCGGTTCCAGACCGTAGCGCCTACAACCGCTCGACCACTCCGGCCGGCGATAGTCAACAGTTTGCGGTGGTAAAGTGTGCAAGAAAGGCGTTGTGCGTCACAAAGAGGTTAACTGTTCAAATTCCGGGAGCTTAGTTTCAACAAGAGTGAGACACCTATCGCCTGCTTTCACATACATCTCGCGAAATGGGTACGGCGAGAAAATCAGAGAAATTGAAGGTTACACAGAGGCGTACCGTCAGCCACTTATTCCTTACACCATTCGCAACTGGAAAAAGGAAGGGGCAAAAATTAATGGTACCATACATACCCTCCGCTACAGACAGTAAGGTGGCTTACGGTGTATAGATACAGATATACACGTAATTTAGATGCTGTTAAGAGATACTAAACAAGGCACGGGATTAGCAACCACTTTCCCATACTGCATAATACTCTTAGGTAGTCTGCTGAAATACATTAATAGCGGTGTACATAATTCTAGCAGTGAACATCAAACTACTAGCCAGGCCGAAAAATGCTTCCAGAAAAGAAACCTAAGTTCAATTCCGCGATTCTGTCAACTGTGAAATAGAGTTGTGTATCCCTAAACGTTTAAGCTTAATGACAAGTAAATGTGACTTCATCAGTAATTATTGAGAATTTAGTCCTGCGGCTCATTTCCCTAATGGAGATTACAAACGAAGCGATATCGACCAGTTAAGCAACACTGCCGAAAGCTGTTACGATATTAAATGAACTTGTCTTGGGACGTGATGTCTCATCTAACACTTTCTCACAACGAAACAGTTTGCTCGATCTTCACGGCCACAGTCAACTTGCGACCGAAGGTAAGTTTCTGTGTTACACAAGTAGGGCCTGCTTATCTACTGTTACAGCTAATTGCGAATCAGCTAGTTCTCAGCCTCCATGGAACATGTTCACGATATCTTTTGATGATAGGAAATTCGTAAGTTATAATGAGTAAAAGGGAATTAGCTATAATTTTGGCACACTATGCTGAGGAGAGAAAGGGGCTCATATGACTACTCCGTAACTTCATTTGCTCCAAGAGCGTCCACGAAAATTGCCACAACTTCCTGATCAGATTAGTGACTGAACACACAAAAATGTATAATGCAAGTGAAGTTTTTTTAAGTGTACAAAGTCTTTCCGATGTTTAGAGCCTTGTTAAGGTATAAGTCAATTCGCGATCACCACAGTCCATTCTGTCCGATTATAAGCGAAGGGATGGTATATGTTTCATTGACTTATTCTTTTGTAATTTTAGCTTAATTTATTCACACGGGTAGCGTACAAGAAACAGAATAATTTCAGTGGTATGTAGTCTTATTGCCTGACTTTTGAATATCTCACTATCATGGTGGAGTCTAATGGTAGCTGTAGCACTGATGTGTGTATTCTTCAGTATAGCAACATAGGCCGAATCAGTACCTTATTAATACATCGTTATTTTCATAAAATTTCCAAAAAATCCAAACTGTTCGTTGAACACATGTTACTTTGGTTCTACAACTGAAAACAATGCATAATTTACCCAACAGATGACCTAACTTACACTAAACGATGGTGAAAACAGATACGTCTAAAGAGGTGACAGAAAGAAAAATTATTTCATAACAAATGAATTGTTATAGTTTTATGAATAGTGCTATGTTCCTACTTTATGGCTGGTCCCTGGGGTAAAGTAGAAATAGCTCTAATTTCAGCTGAGGGTAATATTAATGTTCGAAAGTAGCTATGCCACAAAGCCAGTGGGTGAGTAATGGGGTGGTGTAGGTGGTCACAACGGAGTCGAAAGTCGAGGTGAAGTACATCTGCTGCTTCAGCAGGTCCTTCAGCTTGAGAGGTCGCCGCTCAGAGGTCGCCAGCGGCGGCACCTTGCGTTGGGCGAAGTCGCCCACACAGCAGCTGCCAGCAAAGCCCGTGTGTGCGCTTAGCTTCAGCGACCGATGACTATCACCAACGCGAGTGCTTTCAAGTTGTAAACCAATCGCACACAAGACAAATAATAATTTGATCGCAGGGAAGTAAATGCACTATGTGATAAAAACTATCCGGACACCCCTAAAAACATACGTTTTTCATATTAGGTGCATTGTGCTGGCACCTACTGCCAGGTACTCCATATCATCAACCTCAGTAGTCATTAGACTTCGTTAGAGAGGAGAATGGGACACTCCGCAAAACTTACGGACTTTGAATGTGGTCAGGTGATTGGGTGTCATTTGTTTCATACGTCTTTATTCACACTCCTAAACATTCCTAGGTCCACTGTTTCCGATGTGATAGTGAAGTGGAAACGTGAAGGGACACGTACAGCACAAAAGTGTACAGGCCGACCACGTCTGTTGATTGACAGAGACCGCCGACAGTTGAAGAGGGTCGTAATGTGCAATAGGCAGACATCTATCCGGAGCATCACAGAGGAATTCCAAACTACATCAGGATCCATTGCAAATACTATGACAGTTAGGTGAGAGAAATTGGATTTCATGGTTGATCAGCTGCTCATAAGCTAACATCATGCCGGTAAATGCCAAACGACGCCTCGCTTGGTGTAAGGAGCGTAAACATTGGACGATTGAACAGTGGAAAAACTTTGTGTAGAGTGAAATGCACGGCGAACGTCATGTGCCAGCATGTGTAGTGCCAACATTAAAATTCGGAGGCGGTAGTGTTGTGGTTTGGTCGTGTTTCTCATGGAAGTGGGCTTGCATCCCTTGTTGTTTTGAGTGGCACTATCACAGCACAAGCCTACATTGATGTTTTAAGCACTTTCTCGCTTCCCACTGTTGAAGAGCAATTCGGGGACGGTGATTGCATCTTTCAACACGATCGAGCACCTCTTCATAATGCACGGCCTGTGGCGGAGCGGCTACAAGACAATAACATCCATGTAATGAACTGGCTTGCTCAGAGTCCTGACCTGAATCCTACAGAATACCTTTGGGATGTTTTGTAACGCCGTCATTGCGCCAGGCCTCACTGACCGACATCGATACCTCTCCTCAGTGCAGCACTCGGTGACGAATGAGCCGCCATTCCCCAAGAAACCTTCCAGCACCTGATTGAACGTATGTCTACGAGAGTGGAAGCTGTCATGAAAGCTAAGAGTGGGCCGACACTATACTGAATTTCAGCATTACCGATGGAAGGCGACACGAACTTGTAAGTCAATTTCAGCCAGGTGACCGGATACTTTTGATCACATAGTGTTTGTATGGTAGTTGTCACTGAGGGACTAGTTCTCACTCAGGGACTGTTCTACGAACAAAGTGCCAAGAAATTTTCGTGGGTGGCAGCTACCACCGTAGACAGTCCACAAAGTTCTGTATATGTTCATCTAACTGATCAGCGTGAACTGGACGCCTTTAATGTTAGATTCTATGCTGCAGCTCAGCGGAAATGTGGGCATTGTATCGTCTTGCATTTTGCGTAAGCGAACATACGAGACCAATACTCTGCACCTGTTCGTTAACTAATCATCGTGAAATAACGGACACAGTGTCATGGATATGATACCCGAATTGGGGTGTTAATAATTAAAACAGAGGCCTTTTTCTTTGGAACAGGATCTTTTGGGGAAACTTCAATTATTAACTTTCTCCTTAGAGTGTGAAAATATTTTGTTGGCTCCCACCTACATAAGGAGAAATGATCATTGTAATAAAATAAGAGAGATTAGAGTTCGCATTGTTCGACAATGGAACAGTAGAGAAACAGTTCTAAGGTGGTTCGATGAACACTTTGCCAGGCACGTAATTGTGAATTACAGAGTATTCATGTAGACAGGAATTGAGTACGCTTATCTCTAGTCACGTGAATTTTATGGGATCACACAAGCTCGCGGCAGTTTGGGGGCGACACCGTCGTACCTCGCTTCCAATGGAACTCTTAAATACAGGATTATATTTCAGTGCATATGTGCACTCTTATCCGTCACGAGAGCGGCGGTGGAATGCAACACAAATCCGATGATGAAAGAGAAGATAGTTTTTCGCTGCTTTGAAGATTACAGCATGCTGCGACTATTATCTGTGAGTACTGCCACTGCCTTAAACGCAAGTGGCCCCTTTGAATTATGGTCACAGCGCACTTCAGTGAGCGACTCTGCTATTTTGATAAAACAATACAGACAACCTAGACTTTGACCTTGGATACGCTTATGCATCCTCTGCAGTAAACGTCTCAGAATATATTGTTTTATAAGAGTTCACCAACAACTCGTGTTTTGGTAATCGATTTCTACGTTAAATAATTAAAACTACAGACAGACAGATAACAGTTCGCATTAGATCCACACCTGCCGAAGACAACGTGGACATCCCCAGTAATAGTTTCATAAACAGCGATGTCTTGTAGATGGAGCCTAAAACGCGTTTATACAGCTTTTTTAACATGTATTTTACTGTAGACCAGTTCCAACAGCAAGAATGTGGTTCTTTATTAAAAAATAATAATGTGTGATTATGAAATGTTGAGCATTAGAACTACGGGACAGTGTTAGGCGGTCGCTGGCTGACAGATAAGACCCAGGATGGCCATGAGGTGGAGATATCGAAAGCGACCGTCAATTCAGCAGCGTCAAATCTAACCTTTCACACAGTAGTGATGAGGTATGGACAGCAATCAACCTGATCTGACAGCATCTCCAGAGTTCTCTCTCTCCATTGTGAATTAACTCCCCTCCAAAACAAACAACTGCATGTGTCGAAAGCAGTATATTTCCCACAACTGATACTGTCAGAGAGAGCAATTTAAATAATGATTGAAACTAAGATAAATGGTTTAAAAAGTAAGACAAATGCTGAGCAATTATATTAGGTGCTAATCTAAGTCATCTAGTTAAAAATTATACTACTCGTGATGTGCAGTAAGTCCTTTTATCTCTACGAGCAAAGTTATCGTTACTTCATATGGAATGATGTCAATATGTGATCCATCTGCATCGCATTTCGTTTATGAAATCATACCACTTTGCATTTTATCTGACACACATCGTAGTGTAACTAAAATATGTGTCTGTCTATAGCAGAAAAAAGTCAACACTCAACCTGTACATCAATCCATGTATGTGTGAGTGGTTCAGCATTGGGATTGTCAGCTGGAATTACGTGGGTTGACATCTGGGAGAACTATAGTTTATAGTTACTCTGACTGAGTTGGGACTCTGTATCAGAGTTGGATCGTAAAAATAACCCACATCTGGTAATGTAAACAATAAGAGCATGTAAGACTCGTACATTTACACACAGAATATGGAAAATATGGGAAAAATTGGAATAATCGGAAAAATGGAAAAATATGACAACAGTTTGAATGCAGTGTAAAGTAGTGTGATTCCACAAATGGAAAGCGATATACATGGATCGCGTACTGACGCTATTACAGATGGAATAAAGAGAAATATGCTGATAGAGAATAACTATAATTAAATATTAGGATTGCTGCTGCAATCTGACTCCGAGCAATGTATTGGAAATTTCTCCTCTTGACAGCCGCGGTTCTGGAACGAATCTCTATATCTATACCGCACATAATTTTTCATGTAAAAAAGATCTTTCATTCCCCTTACGGCTACTTATGTGCTGAGTCTATACCTCCCTCATGATGGGACACACAGTAGCGACCACCAGACACATGTATATGTACCACGAAGACTTTAGTACAAGGGCTGGGTCAATTCCCCTCGGCACAAAGGCGTCACTGTTTTGGCCCTGACCTGCTTGCTTGCTTTCTACACCCATCTCTGGAATTACAAGAGCACACGTATTTTCACGTTGTTTGCCAGTATATTATGGCATTTACGCGATACTTCTCGATATCAAGTACATAGCAATATCACTTACATAGAATTTTCGCTTGGACGGTATAGTTCAGAAGATATAGATTGGAAATTATTTGCCTAGAAACCCAAAACTTAGCGACATGCAGGGTACTGTAAACCAATGAGTAAAATTCTATGTACCGACTTGACAGAAAATCCTAGGAAGTTCTGATCTTACGTTCAATCAGTAAGTGGATCGAAACAGCATATCCAGACACTCTGGGATGATAATGGCATTGAAACAGCGCATGACACGCGTAAAGCTGAAATACTAAACACCTTTTACCAAAGCTGTTTCACAGAGGAACACCGCACTGCAGTTCCCTCTCTAAATCCTCGCACGAACGAAAAAATGGCTGACAACGAAATAAGTGTCCAAGGAATAGAAAAGCAACTGAAATCACTCAACAGAGGAAAGTCCACTGGACCTGACGGGATACCATTTCGATTCTACACAGAGAACGTGAAAGAACTTGCCCCCCTTCTAACAGCCGTGTACCGCAAGTCTCCAGAGGAACGGAAGGTTCCAAATGATTGAAAAAGAGCACAGGTAGTTCCAGTTTTCAAGAAGGGTCGTCGAGCAGATGCACAAAACTATAGGCCTATATCTCTGACATCGATCTGTTGTAGAATTTTAGAACATGTTTTTTGCTCGCGTATCATGTCATTTCTGGAAACCCAGAATCTACTCTGTAAGAATCAACATGGATTCCGGAAACAGCGATCGTGTGAGACCCAACTAGCTTTATTTGTTCATGAGGCCCAGAAAATATTAGATACAGGCTCCCAGGTAGATGCCATTTTCCTTGACTTCCGGAAGGCGTTCGATACAGTTCCACACTGTCGCCTGATAAACAAAGTAAGAGGCTACGGAATATCAGACCAGCTGTGTGGCTGGATTGAAGAGTTTTTAGCGAACAGAACACAGCATGTTGTTCTCAATGGAAAGACTTCTACAGAGGTTAAAGTAACCTCTGGCGTGCCACAGGGGAGTGTTATGGGACCATTGCTTTTCACAATGTATATAAATGACATAGTAGATAGTGTCGGAAGTTCCATGCGGATTTTCGCGGATGATGCTGTAGTATACAGAAAAGTTGCAGCATTAGAAAATTGCAGCGAAATGCAGGAAGATCGGCAGCGGATCGGCACTTGGTGCAGGGGGTGGCAACTGACCCTTAACATAGACAAATGTAATATATTGCGAATACATAGAAAGAAGGATCCTTTATTGTACGATTATATGATAGCGGAACAAACACTGGTAGCAGTTACTTCTGTAAAATATCTGGGTGTATGCATACGGAACGATTTGAAGTGGAATGATCATATAAAATTAATTGTTGGTAAGGGGGTTCCAGGTTGAGATTCATTGGGACAGTCCTTAGAAAAAGTAGTCCATCAACATAGGAGGTGGCTTACAAAAGACTCGTTCGACCTATACTTGAGTATTGCTCATCAGTGTGGGATCCGTACCAGGTTGGGATGACAGAGGAGATAGAGAAGATCCAAAGAAGAGCGGCCCGTTTCGTCACAGGGTTATTTGGTAAGTGTGATAGCGTTACGGAGATGTTTAACAAACTCAAGTGGCAGACTCTGCTAGAGAGGCGCTCTGCATCGCGGTGTAGCTTGTTGTCCAAGTTTCGAGAGGGTGCGTTTCTGGATGAGGTATCGAATATATTGCTTCCCCCTACTTGTTCCTCCCCAGGAGATCACGAATGTAAAATTAGAGAGATTCGAGCGCGCACGGAGGCTTTCCGGCAGTCGTTCTTCCCGCGAACCATACGCGACTGCAACAGGAAAGGGAGGTAATGACAGTGGCACGTAAAGTGCTCTCCGCCACACACCGTTGGGTGGCTTGCGGAGTATAAATGTAGATGTAGATGTAGAACTAGAATCTTATCCCGTCTGTGAAAACCTTCAAGTGAAAACTCGAAAAAAATACAGTAAACTGATATTTCCACTAGCGAATACCGATGTTGGTGATATAACAGATTCCAAATCATCCCTCAAAATCAACTAAGGTGTTTCTCATGTTTAGAGAACCAGCAAACGTGTCTTCGACTCGTCTTTCACCTGCTATGTGCACGCACCACAATCGATGTTCTCTCAACTAAATAAAGGCGGGAAATGTGCAGAAGCATGCAACTGGATAATTTACGAGGTGCATTCAAGTTCTAATGCCTCCGATTTTTTTTCTAATTAACTACTCACCCGAAATCGATGAAACTGGCGTTACTTCTCGACGTAATCGCCCTGCAGACTTACACATTTTTCACAACGCTGACGCCATGATTCCATGGCAGCGGCGAAGGCTTCTTTAGGAGTCTGTTTTGACCACTGGAAAATCGCTGAGGCAATAGCAGCACGGCTGGTGAATGTGCGGCCACGGAGAGTGTCTTTCATTGTTGGAAAAAGCCAAAAGTCACTAGGAGCCAGGTCAGGTGAGTAGGGAGCATGAGGAATCACTTCAAAGTTGTTATCACGAAGAAACTGTTGCGTAACGTTAGCTCGACGTGTGGGTGCGTTGTCTTGGTGAAACAGCACACGCGCAGCCCTTCCCGGACGTTTTTGTTGCAGCGCAGGAAGGAATTTGTTCTTCAAAACATTTTCGTAGGATGCACCTGTTACCGTAGTGCCCTTTGGAACGCAATGGGTAAGGATTACGCCCTCGCTGTCCCAGAACATGGACACCATCATTTTTTCAGCACTGGCGGTTACCCGAAATTTTTTTGGTGGCGGTGAATCTGTGTGCTTCCATTGAGCTGACTGGCGCTTTGTTTCTGGATTGAAAAATGGCATCCACGTCTCATCCATTGTCACAACTGACGAAAAGAAAGTCCCATTCATGCTGTCGTTGCGCGTCAACATTGCTTGGCAACATGCCACACGGGCAGCCATGTGGTCGTCCGTCGGCATTCGTGGCACCCACCTGGGTGACACTTTTCGCATTTTCAGGTCGTCATGCAGGATTGTGTGTGCAGAACCCACAGAAATGCCAACTCTGGAGGTGATCTGTTCAACAGTCTTTCCGCGATCCCCCAAAACAATCCTCTCCACTTTGTCGATCATGTCGTCAGACCGGCTTGTGTGAGCCCGAGGTTGTTTCGGTTTGTTGTCAGACAATGTTCTGCCTTCATTAAACTGTCGCACCCACGAACGCACTTTCGATACATCCATAACTCCATCACCACATGTCTCCTTCAACTGTCGATGAATTTCAATTGGTTTCAAACCACGCAAATTCAGAAAACGAATGATTGCACGTTGTTCAAGTAAGGAAAACGTCGCCATTTTAAGTATTTAAAACAGTTCCCATTCTCGCCGCTGCCGGTAAAATTGTATCTGCCGTACGGTGATGCCATCTCTGATCTCTGGGACGTATTGACAAAGAACGCGGCCTCATTTTAAAACAATGCACATGTTTGTATCTCTTTCCAGTCTGGAGAAAAAAAAAATCGGAGGCCTTAGAACTTGAATGCACCTCGTACATGGGAGAGAATAATGGTCCAGTGCAAACACACGTCCATGTTAAATCTTCTGAAATTTCCGTGGGGAACACACGCCATAACGAAAGCGGTCCAACGCATACAGAGTATTAGTTCATTATTCAGGCGTCTAGAGGACGAAACCGGCAGGTCATCTACATTCCTGCACACCAACAGGCCTTTCCATTCGGACAGCTCCTGCCGTTAGCCAGAAACATGGATCACTTCCGCCACAGGCCACCGCCGCCGCACGCCATACACCCCAGACAGAATCGTCCTAGAAAACTGGCTACATACATCTTTGTTTGCTATACTTACAATTTAATATTACGATTGTGGTCTCTGTTGAACGACATTCAAGAATGAGTGAAGTATCAGAAATACCCCCTGCTTTAGGCTGTGTCTCAGGAAATAGAAATATCTGTATCATTCTTATGACTTGGCATACTTTTCCAATTAAAAAAAGAATCTTCCACTCCCTTTGCTATCGCAGTATTCCACATCAAATCCATACTCTTCTTTCGACTGGACATAGTCATTTTCTATACTAAACAAGCCTTATAAATCGAGGTATGACATTACCTCCGAACATCGTGGTTTTTCCAGACAAGTACCGCGACACTGAATATGGTGATCACCGGAGTGTATATTATCGGACCAACAGTGCGGTTACGCGTCGCCGACGGTGCAACCACGTTATAAAATCACCAAATTTAGTAAGTGATTCGGCTAAAGAATGCGTTATGAAGCCGATATTTGTAACTCCCTCACGCCGCTGCTAAATATTTTTCCAGTATTTGTAACGCATTCTGTCTCGATGTCATGTCAGAGGTTCTGCGATATATCCACTGGATTACAGGTGATGACTGATTAAGAATAATCACAAACAGAAGATGGTGTGCTGACTGAGATGGTAAGAAATGTACATAGGCTTTTCAGATCTGTAGAGTTACAGTCTCTGGCAGAAATGCTGTGATTTGGAATTAAGTCTTTCCTTCAACCACATACCTGCATTGAATCCTATGGAGAAGTCCTATGATGATACAGCCACTAGTGAATCATATTTGTGGCACTCTCATATCACAAAACGAGTCACCTTTTTAGAACCTGTCTGTTAAAGCAAAATACTAACGTGGCTTTTTAGGCAGTCCCTATGCCTCTTGCAACTGCTGCCATTCCTGCAGCTTTATGCATGTGATTGTTCCAATTTAAATCGGAACTGAGCAGAAGTCGGTGAGAGCTATATCTACCACCTTCTGCAACCTGTGTAGAAACGGAGTGACCTGAGTTAGTGTGACAGGACCCTGTTTTGACCATTCGGTGGAAATGGGAACATGTTGTCATAGCTCCGACAACAGTGTATGATGTGTAAGGTCAGCGCCAAATGAAGCCTAGTCCTGCAACATGAGGTAGTAAATATGGGAACTGGGAGAAGGACGAGGATTTTGCTACTGCATTGTGGTGCATCTTCGAACTACATACAGGTACTGCAGTCCGAAGCGAATCCGCGTCCCTCATGATCCATTCACATCTGTCACCCCAAAATTTTATCATTATTATTCTGTACCATCCAACAGAGAAAAATTACGAATTTTCAAAGTTAACTTCATCCAATAGAGAACTTGATAAGATTTTCACTGCATCTCCCTCTTCCCACACATGGGAAACCAAATATCGACTGTGTGCTGGCATCAAGCACATGTGGCGATCCTATTAAATGTTCGGGTATTGATCCATTGCTCAGACCAGTGTAAACTGTCAATGCTCATACTGTAGGAGAAGGTGGATGACCGTAGTCCACAGACTATACAGTCAGTCCCAAGAGAGGCTCCCTGTGTCGTTGTTTGAAACTTTTTTTTTCTGCTGTAACACGCTTTGTACACTGTCGTACATTTTGTCTTTACCACCACGACTTCGAGGTCAGATTCTAAACTGACATTAACACATTGTGTTTCATTGCCTCTCACAGAAAACTAGGCGTTTCACGATGTAAATCATGTTGTTGCTCCTGCTGCTAGCATAACACACACGCACACTGGATGTTATTAAATAAAAGACAGTCACAACTTAAGGATACTGGAAGAGTTTTGCGGTGTTGTGGAGAGTTTGCAAACTGCTGTCCAAAGCTGATTGATGGCCTCTACATTTAAACTCATCTGTCACAGTGATGGGGTATCTGATGGCTCTGCATTCCATATCGACCGATTCCTCATATTGCAGTCATGTACGCAATCACGCCATGTCCAGATGGTGTTGACCCTCCACCAAAACTCTTTCTCCATCTCAAACAAGTGATGTCAGTCAATCGTTATGTGGTAACCAACAGCGTATCAGGGAACGGATGGGATGGAAAAGACACTATCGTTGTACTGTAATAATAAGCATCACAGTTGATAGTGTAAACAATTTTAGCAATATTACACTAATTTCAACACCGACCAATGATGTGACAGCATGTTTCCCAATTTCAGTTTGATCCCAAAACTGCCCCTTCTCTACTTTGCAAGTATCATTCCGAGTGTAGATAGATGACGGTGCAGTCGTCCATTCATTGTTAATTCTCGAACATATACATTATCAAAGTATACCAGGCCGTGTGGGGTAGCTGTGCGGTCTGAGGCGCCTTGCAACGGTTCGCGCACCTTTCCCCATTGAAGGTTTGACTCCTCCCTTGGGCATGGGTGTGAGTGTTGTCCTCAGTGTAAGTTAGTTTAAGTCAGTTTAGGTTAGATTAAGTAGTGTGTAAGCCTAGAGGCCGATGACCTCAACAGTTGGGTCCCATAGGAACTTACCACAAATTTCCAAAGAAAGTATCCCAGACAGTGATATACATATTTCTAGCACCTCGAACATAGTGCATAATTTATGATCTGTCTCTAGGCAGATGGGAGTCTCAGGGCTTTCTCGCAGTCTTAGGGTAAAATTAGAGACTGAAAGATCCTCTCGTACTGTCTTTGACCAACCCACCCTGCAGCACCGTTACCGATTCACTGTGCAGCTGACCAGAAGTAGACTGTTACATTCCGCATGTATGAATGGAGCTTACCGAGTTCTCGCCCATCCAAGTGCACAAGATTTCTCCAGATGCACCCATGTTGAGGAGATTAGCACCCCTTATCGGTGTATAGTAGCGGATTTGAAAGTGTTGTGATGTAATAGCAGATGGCTAAGAAGAACAAGAAATGATTGGCCTTTATGTATGATGTAGCTCCAGACAGATGGAGTTCGAAGCATTTTACGTAAATGAACTACGCTATCAGTTTTAAAGTATTGTTCTAGTGTCTGGGATCAGTACCAGGAGGGCACTGGTAAGAGGGGTCATGAACACACACACTCAAAAGGCTACACGGTTCTGCATTTAAAACCGGCTAACAGTTCGGAAATTATGCTATTCTCTCATCAGTCCTTTATGAAATGATTGTTAGTAACAGAGAATATCTCTTACAAGGAAAGAGATGAATTCATACCAGAGGCGTTTGACATGTGAAATTACACGTCATGCCGCCACTAACTCTGTAAACAGGACATCTGTCAAGCAGGTGTACACACGGGGATTGCAGTACCTTACATACACCTATAACTAACTTAGAATCACCTTAAATATGGAACTGAAGTCTCCATTTTATACCCAAGATGCAACAGGGGAATGGAGTACGTCACATAAATCGTCGTTCATGTAGAGGAATGTTTCGAAACAGGATGGTCACGTTTCATTACACATGAGATGGAAATCCTCTAATGACTGAGGGGTTTGCTGTTAACGATCGCAAGTAGACAGTGCTCTAAGTCACATACAGAACACGTGGTTGTATACGAGTCGAATTCAGGCTATGTCACACGACTGACGCATCCAGATAGAACAGCGGAAAAAATGGTCAAATGACCTGCAGCAACATCTCCTTCCCCCTCTCTAGAATGCATCCTCATTCTGTCATTAAATCATACCTCGTTGCAGCTCCATCTCAACCGATCACTCTCTGTTATCCTTTAACGCAGATGCATGTAAGTTTAGAGGCAGATGGTACTCTGTTTCCCTGAAAAGCGTCAAATACATTAATCAACTTGCGTGTTTCTCTGTTACCTCAATAGACATACAGTAGAATGCTGCCTCGACAGGAAAAAAGTGACAGTTTCCCTGGTTCCCTTCGCTTTCATGTTGACGTGTTCTCGGATTCTTCTTGCTGTCACATACTTGTTCCCATGTACAAGAATTGTTCTGTGCCAACCAGAAGACACGCAAGTACTTCCTCAATTTCTCCGTATTTCGGTGTATTTTCCCTCAATTTTCCACCATTTTCCGTAATTCTATCGATTTTATGTCACTTCTACCCATGCGATCATGACATCACTTGTCGTTCCGTGTTTTAAAATTGCTTGTAAATGTAGTACAACTGCCAATACCTAGCGCAAAATGCACTATTTTTCTGATAGGGCGACATAGTACAGCACTGTAGCGGATTGAATCCAGTCGCCTCCACCCACATATTCCACATTTGCAGCGCGTTTGCTTTGTTTTCTGTATATGTGCATGTGCGCTATAAATATTGAAATTCGTTCCAGAACCACGGCCGCCAAGAGGAGACATTTCCATTACATTGCTCGGTGTCAGACGGCGGCAGCAGTCCTAATATTTAATTGTAGTTACATTGATAAATATGTGCCTGGTTGCCAATATTCTTGTGAGTCTGGAGATGGCCGTAGAAAGCACAGCAGCAAGCAGGCAGGTCGGGGCCGGAAACAGCATCTCAGTGGATGCCTTTGTTCTGAGCTGGGGCTTGCCCATCCTTTGCACGCCAGTTCGGAGAATCCGAGAAAGCTTCTGGCTTATGACGATTTGTCTCGCAGCTCCCTCTGGATTGGTGAATAGTCGCCATCAGGACGGCATGTGTCACGTGTGTACTCTGCGGAAATTTGAGAAGATTCAATACGACGAGTGTTTGCGCTAGCAGTATTGATGGCGTTTTAACTCCTACCACTCAGGTCCTCCTGGGATGTTCACGGCCGGCTGGCCTCTCTCTGGCTGACATGTTCTTCTGCAGCTGCGGACATGGGCCACGATTATAGTGGCAGTTTCCTCTGCCAGCACTGCACAGCAGCACGGCGGGTACGTGGAATGTATTTGACGATCTGTAAACCACTATTGTGGGGTTTAACTGTCAGCGCAACATGGCGATCTACACAAAATAGTTTTATTCATGAAAGTCTCGTCTGCAGAAATAAGTGTTGGGCAGTGCACCCACACCGGCAGCATCAGTAATTTGGCGGGCAAATTCAGTAAGATCCAACCAGAATACTCCATTCATTGATAAGACATCCTAAGTGCTAGGCCACAGGAGCCTCTACAAATTGGTTTAAACAAGATGGAACCAAGGTATCTATCGAAAGTTCTGAGAAAGCAAGTGTTCAAATACAAGTTGAAGTAGACCATCCATCTCTGGCGGGGATGCTGTCACTCGTTAAGCCTTAAGACATCTCCAGACCAGTAGCTGCAGGACATCGAAAATTTCCGCCATTTTTCTCTTCTGTAGGATAGTGCTTTGAATTCTGTTTGCGTAATTGTTCTGAATTCCCTGGCTGTGATTAGACAGTGCTCTCTTTCGATACAACAGGAATGCTTTTATGAGTAATGGTGTTTTCGTGAGCGTGCACAGACATGAGGAAGGCTTTTAGCAGTGAGAACGTTTACCGTTTCTGAGACGTATGTTGAAAAGAAGACGTCTCGATTTCCAGGAAGGGAACACATGATGCCTCATTGCGACCATAAGGAAGAATGCTATCGGTGTTATGGATGGTTCAAATGGCTCTGAGCACTATGGGACTTAACATCTGTGGTCATAAGTCCCCTAGAACTTAGAACTACTTAAACCTAACTAACCTAAGGACATCACACACATCCATGCCCGAGGCAGGATTCGAACCTGCGACCGTAGCGGTCACGCGGTTCCAGACTGAAGCGCCTTTAACCGCACGGCCACACCGGCCGGCCTATCGGTGTTATTTTGGGCTATTTTCGTAAGCAGGTTCTGTTAGGACAAGAATCTCTATACAGACAAGCTGAGACTTAATGAAACCGCCAACAACAACAAAACCTACCGTTAACTATTTCTGCGAGACTTCAAGATTTCCGGGAAGGAACTGATATGTAATGGACGTGCTGACCCGTTAGGATTGCTAGGAAGAATCCACCCTGTGTCATTCTGGGGAGCATTGCAAAAGATTTCTATAGCACACCCAGATGGACACTTGGCTGTTATTTACATAGACATGTGACGTCAGTATAACACTGCCAACTTGCGTTTTGGCCCAGTTACGGATTGGACACTGCCAGTTCAGCCACCGCCATCTGCTGACGGCTGCGCCGGCGCCGTTCTGCCCATGTGGGCAATTGCTGACGGTAGGCCACATTTTAACGTCCTGTCCGAATTTTAATACACTGCGCATTGATCTTGGCCTGCCATGTACTCTGGATGAAATTTTAGCGGATGACCCAGGAGCAGCTGCTCGCGTTCTTCGTTTTATCCACTTGACAAACCTGTCTAAGGACATTCGATTATGCTGTTTTCTTTTAATCCCTTGCCTGTTAATGTGCCTTTTGTAATGTTGTCCTTTTTATTTGCTGTTTTAACATTGTGCCTTGCAGTGCATTCATAATTTAGTCTGGGCGCTAATGACCACTGTAGTTGTGCGCCCTAAAACCACAACAACAACAAAATTAACATCTTTTAGCTGCATCTACGAGGATGAGCCTTCTGCAAACAGCTCGCTGAAGGTGATCTGCTACGCGAACATCAAGCTGGACTGCAGGTACGTTATCGCACCAGCAACGGTGTCTAGGTAGACACATGTTTCGGGGCAGTTATTTCTCAGGTGTCAAGTGTGAAAGGGATGCTGCCACCTCATGCTCTTGGGACCCAAACTGACACCCTCGCGTGGTTCGGAGGCTGACAGCCGCGTCGTCGCTCTGCGGGGCCACCAATGCATCCTGACTCCTGAGAGCGTGTGCGGTGTTGCTCTGTGCAGTTCAGTGGAAAGGGGACGGTGGACGGTGCATGCTTCACGATCGATTTTTAACTGTGTAGTTATGTGTGATGTGAGTTCCATGACAGTATTCCTTGCACGACTGGAATAAAAAGAAAGGCGATCGATTTAATTACTTCTTGCGGGACCTGCAGCTTTCAAAACAGTACAGAATGGTGAGCAAGAGCAATCCAACCCACACTAACTGCTTTTCTTAAATAAATAAACACTACACCCTTGAATTTCCACTGGAGAGCCACCAATTTTCAGGTATCTGAGGGGAGGGGGACTGGAGAGGGCGGGATGGGGTGGTGGAAGTGGCGGGATCGATTTCCTGAAAAATTCTTTAAATAAATAAATATGCTATATTCTTTACACTGCCTTGAATCTCAATAAATCCTTAAATAAACAATGTTCCACACATTGTCTAAATTGTTTAAACAATATTCCATACACTGCAATCGATTTCTGGAAAAAATTTTTAACCAAATAAATGAACTATATTCCTTACACTGCCATAAACAATTAAACAATATTCTATACATTGTCTAAATTGTCTGAACAATATTCCACACACTGCAATCGAATTCCCTCCAAATGACCAATCAACTGAGTCTTTTCCCGCCAATTTCCAGGCGGGAGAGGAAGGGGGAGAGGTTAATTAATTGATCAATTTAATTAAGTAGTCACTCAAATTGATAAGAGTAAGTGGGGCTATTTCATTAACTGAGACCTGGAAGTGTATCCATAGCAGCGAGGAGAAGGGCGGCCTGAATGTTTCCTGAGGGGGGGGGGGGGAGGAAGCGGGCAGGGGAAATATACGTTAAGAACCTGACAATCAAAAGGAAAGATCCTTTTAGCAGAACAATGGGTTAAGGACCTGTCAATCAAAAGGAAAGATCCTTTTAGTGGAACAATAGGTTAAGGACCAGTCAATCAAAGGAGAACAATAAGTTAATGACTTAACAATCAGATGAGAACAAAAGGTTTGCCCCTGAGTGCATACCTGCCCCTGATGTAGGTATCGACACTAAAAAACACAGTTGTGCCACCCTTGTCCCCCTACTAACTGGCCATCACTGAGCTGCAGATTTGTCGTCAAATCAATCAGCTGGTTGTTCGGGATGTTGGCTTATAAGCTGTGGTGGTCATGGAAATCCGCACCCAGGATTGGCTTGTTGACATCAGCCACAGTCAACACAAATGTGAGGCGCAGTCCATGGCCAAATTTTAGTCATGTGTGCCATACGTTTTTATTGTTGAGTTGTTTGCCAACATAAAAGACAGTACCTCGGTCTTCTGGTGGCCTGATAACATAGATCAGGAGAACTTGACAAATCGGAATGCATGTCGACAAGGTTCTTCACACTGCCAGCCTATTCCGTAACGAAGAGATATTGCACTGCAGCTGCGAGCGTCAAGGTTCGGTTGCAACTGGCATTTCATTGTGGGCAGGGCGGCTGTCACTTCTACATGTACACCTACATCGACATGGATACTCTGCAAATCACATTTAAGTGCCTGGCAGAGGGTTCATCAAACCATCTTCACAATTCTCTATTATTACAGTTTCATATAGTACGTGGGAAAGAATGAACCCCTATATCTTTCCATACAAGATCTTATTTCCCTTATTTTATCGTGGTGATCGTTTCTTCCTATGTAGGTCGTTCTTAACAAAAATTTTTGCGTTTGGAGGAGAAAGTTGGAGATTGGAATTTCGTGAGAAGATTCCGTCACAATGAAAAATGCCTTTGTTTGAATGACATCGAGTCCAAATCCTGTAACATTTCAGTGACACTCTTTCCCTAATTTCACAATAATACAAAATATGCTGCCTTCTTTCAACTCTTTCAATGTACTCCATCAATCCTATATTGTCAGGATGCCACACCGTGCAGCAGTATTCTAAAAGAGGATGGACAAGCCTAGTGTAGGCAGTCTCCTTAGTAGATCTGTTACAATTTCTAAGTGTCCTGCCAATAAAATGCAGTCTTTGGTTAGCCTTCCCTACAACATTTTCTATGTGTTCCAATTCAAGTTGTTCATGACAGTAATTCCTAGGTAGTTAATTGAATTTATGGCCTTTAGATTTGAATGATTTATCATGTAACTGAAGTTTAATAGATTCCTTTTAGTAATAATGTAGATGACCTCACACTTTTCATCATTTACGATCAACTGCCAATTTTCGCACCATTCAGATATCATTTCTAAATCTTTGTGCAATTTGTTTTCATCTTCTAATGACTTTATTAGTCGATAAACGACAGCACTGTCTGCAAACAACCTAAGACATCTGCGCAGATTGTCTCCCAAATCGTTTATATAGAAAAGGAACAGGAAAGGGCCTCTAACACTACTGAAGAGGAATGTTGGACAAGGATTGAAACTGTCAGGATCGCCCGTATTTACTATTTCCAGCTACAGTGCCCCCGTTCCTCTCAGTCTCCGTCACCAGGTCCCACAATGCTGAGGACACCATTTCGCTGTCTGTAAAATGGCTCGGCGCGGAATGGCTGCCTCAGCGACCTATGCAGAACACTGCTGTGTGTCCGCCTTGTACGGCTGTGCAGTTGTGATGACGTCAGGATGTGTCGGCAGCCAACTCAGTGGTCTCTGACCCTGATGACTCACGGCTGCCCATTCAGAGTTGTAAGGCCGACGTGGCTTAGATCGCTGCGACATCAAGCGCCCACGATACAGCACCTGCATCTCACCTCGGGATGCCTCCAGCATGTGTTGGGAGCCAACAAGACAGACCGCGGTAGCGAGTCGTGGCGTGGCTCGCCGCTGGCTGACTGTGGACCCTGTGTTGGCCTCAGAGGGTCGAACCAGTGACCTGCTGTGGACTGGAACGCTGGCGCCCCATCTGCTGCTGTGTGTAACCGGTGGTGTGACATGCCCCACCGTCCAGGACAGCTGTCACAATTCAATGCTCTCGTTAGAAAACTAGTACCTACTTATACACAGCAGTGCGCCTCTGTTTTGCTAACACACTGCTCCAAGTCATGTATTCATAACACCTAGATAGGCCAGTGGGCCCATTATGCCTGTAACGTGCGCCATGCAAACTGCTGCATTTACTCTTTTCAGCGGTTCTATGGCCCTGTGGCCTCCATTCTGCTTCGCATCCACTGGTATGCATAACTTACTGTCAACAGGCCTGCGCCTGGCTGTAACTTGTGCGCTTAGAAATACTGCACCGAATTTAACCTTTTCCCATCTTAAATGGTGGTGCCGCTACACTACCTTGGGGAATGCCAGAAATCAATTCTGTTTTACTCGATGACTTTCCATCAATTACTACGAACTGTGACCTCTATGACAGGAAATCACAAATCCAGTCTCATAACTGAGACAATATTCCATAAGCGCGCAATTTCATTACAAGGTGCTTTTGTGGTACAGTGCCAAAAGCCTTCTAGAAATCCAGAAATACGGAACCAATCTTAAATCCCTTGTGAATAGCACTCAAAACTTCACGAAAATAAAGAGCTAGTTGTGTTTCACAAGTACGATGTTTTCTAAATCCATGCTGACTGTGTGTCAATAGACTGTTTTCTTCGAGATAATTCATAATGTTCGAACACAATATAAGTTCCAAAATCCTGCTGCATATCGTCATTAATGATATGGGACTGTAATTTAGTGGATTATTGCTTTCTTGAATATTGGTGTGACCTATGCAACTTTCCAGTTTGCGGGTACAAATCTTTCGTCGAGTGAACGGTAGTATATGATTGTTAAATATGGAGCTTTTTTGTCAGTATACTCTGAAAGGGACCTAATTGGTATACAGTATGGACCAGAAGACTTGCTTTTATTAAGTCATTTAAGTTGCTTCACTACTCCGAGGGTGTTTACTTTACTCACGTCGGCAGCTGTTCTTGATTCGAATTATGGAACATTTACTTCGTCTTCTTTTGTGAAGGCATTTCGGAAGGCTGTAATTAGTAACTCTGCTTTGGCAGCACTGTCTTCGATAGTATCTCCATTGCTATCGTGCAGAGAAGGCATTGATTGTTTCTTGCCACTAACATACTTCACATACGACTAGAATCTCTTTGGATTTTCTGCCAGGTTCCGAGACAAAGTTTCGTTGTGGAAACTGTTATAAGCATCTCGCATTGAAGTCCGCGCCAAATTTCGAGCTTCTGTAAAAGATCGCCAATCTTGGGGATTTTGCGTCTGTTTAAATTTGGTATGTTTGTTTCGTTGTTTCTGCAACAGTGTTCTAACCCGTTTTGTGAACCAAGGAGGATCAGCTCCGTCGTTTGTTAGTTTATTTGGTATAAACCTCTCAATTGCTGCCGATACTATTTCTTTGAATTTAAGCAACATCTGGTCTACACTTACATTATTAATTTGGAATGAGTGGAGATCGTCTCTCAGGAAGGCGTCAAGTGAATTTTTATCTGCCTTATTGAATAGGTATATTTTTCGCTTATTTTTCGAGGATTTGGGGATTACAATATTCTCGCTACAACAACCCTGTGTTCACTAATCCCTATATCGGTTTTGATGCTGGTTATTAACCCAGGGTTATTTGTTGCTAAGAGGTCAAGTGTGTTTTCACAACTGTTTACTACTCGCGTGGGCTCATTTACTAAATGCTTGAAATAATTTTCAGAGAATGCGTTTAGCACAATTTCAGATGATGTTTTATGCATACCTCTGGAATTAAACATGCATTTTCGCCAACATATCGAGGGCAAATTAATGTCACCACCAACTATAATCGTATGAGTCAGGTGTGTGTTTGAAATCAAACACAAGTTTTCTTTGAACCTTTCAGCAACTGTATTATCTGAATTATAAGGTCAATAAAATGATGCGATTATTATTTTACTCCGGTTGACAACAATGACTTCTGCCCATACAAACTCACAGGAGCTATCTACTTCAATTTCGCGACAAGATAAACTACTTCTAAGAGTAACAAAGTTTGCCCCTGGTAGCTAAGTGGTCAATGTGACGGAATGAGATACCTAACGGCCCGGGTTCGATTCCCGGCCGAGTCAGAGATTTTCTCCTCTAAGGGACTGGTTGTTGTGTTGTCCTTGTCATCATCATTTCATTTCCATCGACTCTCAGGTCGCCGAAGTGTAGTCAGCTCGAAAGACTTGCACCAGCCAAACGGTCTACCCGACAGGAGACCCTAGCCACACGGCATTTCCATTTTCAACAGCAACAAACACGCCACCGCCAACCATGTTAGCCTTTCCTTTCAGAACACCGTTAGGTTCTTCGCAAAAAATTCGGCTGAGCTTATCTCTAGCAGTAGTAGTATAAAGCCGGTTTCAGCTCAATTTTGATATAAAATTAATTTGCAAATTAATTAAATTGATCAATTAATCACCTGCACCCACCCCCGCCCCTGACAACGCCCACCCCTACCCCTGGATGACATCATGTGTTTTTCTCAGCCTGCACGTGTGCCCCAGCTCCTCCCACTGCGTGTCCCATCCCCACCCCTCCCCATCCACCAACTCACCCTAATGACGAAAATTTAGAATTTTAGCGGGAATTTCGAATTTTGATGGGAATTTCGAATTTTTGCGTGATTTTCTTTGTCCCAGGGCTGTGATAACATCCGCCCCCCCCCCCCAAAAAAAAAAGGTCACTAAATGACAGGAAATTAAAATTGGTGATGTCCTTCCTGAGTATCGAACCCTGGTCCTCCTGGGCGGAATGCCGAAATGTACCCCCCCCCCCCCTCCCTTACACAATTAAACCATCAGAGGCACTTGGAATTGACAGGAAATTAAAAATGGCGGTGCCCTTTGTGGGACTCGAACCCGATTCTACTGGACTGAAAGCCCAACTGCTCCCCCTAACAAATGGAAACTGTCCAATTGCAGGAGAGGACGTTTAGGTTAGTATATTTTATTTATTTTGGTCGGAAAACTGATGCTAAGATAGATCCTAATTACGTAATTAATCACAAAGATTGGGCCTAATTACATAACTGCATGCAGAGCACTGCACAAGGATGGCATGAAAGCGCAATACAACTCAAAAACTGACGATACCATACAATTTGAGTTATCCTCCAGGGAAGAAATTTCTCAATACCACTCGAAACTAGCGACAGACACACTCAAACTCTACCGTACACCTACAACCTGGCGGGAAAAAGGCAGAGGTGTAAGGTACTATATTTATTCTTTTTGGCAGGGAACAGACTCAACTGACGAGATGCTGGTGTTAGACAGAGGGGAGCTTAAGAAGTGTATTACCTGTAAGCATAGAGTATTTATCGTTGTTTGACATCAGAGGTCGCTACAGACACCTACTAAAAAACCATCCTGCAACCCAGGTAATCGAACCCAATACACGATACCACAACTGATAGAAAAAAATGCGTCACAATGTTAATTACTCTTCGAAATTGTGAAAAATCCACCACTCATAATGAATGGGTCATAATGCAGCACACGTTCTGGGGAAAATGGTCGTCCTAAAAGACTGGGAAAGGGGCGGTAGTTGACCATGCCTTCCTGTTTGCCCACAGGATGCAGAAGGTCTTAGATATAGCGCTCTCAAACTTCCGTACAGGTCAGACTTAAATTGGAATTATCACATGAACTAAGCTGCAGGGAGGGCGGGACAGAGACTTAGGAGCAGTTACAAGATGCAGAGGGACTGTCTAAAAACAGCGCTGGAGTTCGTGGTGTATGGGATCCTGAGCAGATAGGTTCGAAAAAAAAAGGTGACTCGTTTCGAGATACGAGAGTTGCACGAATATGACTCATCAGTGGCTGTAATCATTAGAAAACGTCTCTACAAGATCCAACGCAAATATGTGATTGAATGGATAGACTTGATTCCAAATTGTGGACGCATTTCAGACAGCATTTCTACCTGAAAGCGTAACACTACCAGCGACCCATGTGTGCCTCTGTAGACTCAAGACCGCTTTTTATGTGGGGTGAAGTTAACATAGGTGTTATGATCGTGTTTTTAATAGTGCGTTCCTTACGCGAAATGTATGCTGTGGGCTGTAGAATCCCTCTGTGTCAGCTTCAGATGTCATTTCTCAATAGTGTTCCTCGAATAGAATCTCGTTTTCCCTCCATGGATTCCCAGTTGTCTTACTTGGCGAGTGTAATCCGATTGCTGAAAAAAATTTTTTTCGCCGTGCAAAGTGAGCTCATGATCAATTTCATTAAGTAGCCCATCAACTTGATATCAATGACGTGTCGTTTGGGGGGAGGGGGGGGGGGTGGAAGGGATGGCTAGGGTGCCACGGGATGATTCTTGACAAGTGTTTCCTTTTCCTTAGTTGCAGTGATATCTTTTAACGAAATTTCAGTCTCCCACCTACACAGGGAGAGACAGGCTCTCACGATTTGTTTCGTATACGCTAGTATGGTATAGCATCCCACTGGTAAAAGGGGACCTGTCATAGTGTACAAAACAGCTACGTTCTCTTGAATTATAGCTTGCTGTTATCGAATGCAAAATGATTGCGTTTTTCTTTTTTAATAGTTTCTTTATGATAGGAGTCGAGTTGGTGTTAAATTGTCCAGCGCAGAATGGCGGGCGAGTATCGTACGAGGCCGTGGCTCTCCCTCGGTTGGGATAGCAGTCATTTATCACGGTTCTGAGTATGCCGGGGTACGGCTGCGCTCGCTTTAGGCGGCATGGGCTTCCTATTTGAAATGGCCATCTGGAGCATTCCCAGGATGGGCGGGATTATGCTACTTAATTTCCCTTTTGTGTTGCCTAGGACCGCCGCCTGATGAAATGCCGCGTATCGCGAGTGGTGCAAAAGGCCTCGGGGGCCTGCAGCCATACGTGGGTCGGCAGAATAATAGCAAAGGGCGGGCAACGGGGCGAGTCTGCTGTGAGCGGTCGCCAGACACGGCCGCTAGCTACGTGGAGAGCGACGCGTGGGGGCTCTGTCGCCAAATTTTAGACGAACAAGTTGCGCTTCATTGTGTTGGCGCAGGATCGTCGCCTTAAGGCGGTAGCCACATGTTGGAAAACCGAGTGATGCGATCCATCTGCTGAGTGATGCGAGATATATGGACCGTTCTCTGGAATTTCGTTGTTGTTCCGTAGGGCTTCGGTTTTTCAGAGAAATACTTTTAACAGATTGCAAAAAAGAGTTTTTGACGTCAAATAAAAGTGTTTTCCATCGCAGAACGAGAGATCTGTTGGAGGTGTTGCGGGCGGTCGCCGGCTACAGCCGCTCTCTGCCCAGGGGGCGGTGCATGGGAGCTCTGTCGCTATATTTTAGACAAACAAGTTGCACTTTATTGTGTTGGCGTAGGATCGTCGTCTTAAGACAGCAGCCAGATGGTGGAAAACCGAGTGATGCGCTCCGCAGCTCGTGGTCGTGCGGTAGCGTTCTCGCTTCCCTCGCCCGGGTTCCCGGGTTCGATTCCCGGTAGGGTCAGGGATTTTCTCTGCCTCGTGACGACTGGGTGTTTTGTGATGTCCTTAGGTTAGTTAGGTTTAAGTAGTTTTAAGTTCTAGGGGACTGATGACCATAGATGTTAAGTCCCACAGTGCTCAGAGCCATTTGAACCATTTTGAACCGAGTGATGCGATCCATCAGCTGAGTGATGCGGGCCATATAGACTGTTCCTGGAATTTCGTTGTTGTTCCAGAGGGCTCCAGTCTTTCTGAGAAATACTCTCAACAGATTGCAAGAAAGAGTTGTTGATGTTAAATAAAAGTGTTTTCCATTCCGGAAACGAGAGACCTATTGGATGCGTTGGGGGCCTACCTAGTCTGTGTCAGGTCACTTCTGCTGGTGCGCCCTGCACATCGAGGAGAACGCATGTTCAACTACCGCCTCCTCTGCAGTATTTTAGGACGACGATTTTCCCCAGTACATGTGTTGTGTTATGACCCATTCATTACGAGTGCTAGTTTTTTCACAACAGTTTCGAAGTGTAATTAGGATTGTGACGCATTTTTTTCCATCAGTTGTGGTAGCTTGTATTGGCATCGGTTACCTGGGCTGCAGGGTGATTTTTGAACAGGCATCAGTAGCGAACTCTGACGTCAAGTAGCGGTAGATACTGTATGCTTACAGGAATACACTTATTAAACTCCTCTCTGTCCAACATCAGCATCTTGTCAGTTGAACGTGTTTCCTGCCAAAAAGACCTTACACCCCTGCCTTTTTACTGCCAGCTTGTAGGTGCTTGAGTGTGTGTCACTGGTTTTCGAAGGGTATTGCGAAATTTTTTCCCAGTTTAATAAAACCAGTTGTATGGCATCGTCTGTTTTTGAGTTGTATTGCGAATTTATGCCGTCCTTCTGTAGCGCCATGCATACAATTATGTAATTAGGGCCAATCTTTGTGATTAATTACCTAATTAGGATCAATATTTGCGTTAGATTCCCGCATCTAGACAGTTTCCATGTGTTATGGGGTGCACTTAGGATTTCCCTTCAGTATAATCAGGGCTCGCATCCTGGAAAGGGCACCGCCATTTTTAATTTACTGTCGATTCCAAATATCCCTGGTGATTCAACTGTGTTTGGGGGGGGGGGGGGGGGGGGTTGTACACTTGGGCTTCCCACCCAGGAAGACCAGAACTTGAGTCCTGGAAAGGCTACTGCCAATTGTAATTTCCCGTCAGTTCCCGGGTGGGTGGTGGGGTGGGATGTCAGCACAGCCCTGGGACAAAGAAATTCCCGCCAAAATTCGAAATTCCCTCCAAAATTCGAAATTTCCGCCAAAAAATAGTAATTCCATCAAATAGGGAATATTGGCGGATGTGGTAGGGTGGGAGAGGGGAAGAGGAGGGGGGGGGGGGGAGAGGGTTGCCGGTCGGAGTGGCCGAGCGGTTCTAGGCGCTACAGTCTGGAACCGCGCGACCGCTACGGTCGCAGGTTCGAATCCTGCCTCGGGCATGGATGTGTGTGATGTCCTTAGGTTAGTTAGGTTTAAGTAGTTCTAAGTTCTAGGGGACTGATGACCTCAGAAGTTAAGTCCCATAGCGCTCAGCGCCATTTGAACCATTTTTTGAGGAGGGGGTTGGGGCACAAATGCAGGCTAAGAAAAACTCGTGATGTCATCTAGGGTCGGGGGTTGGCGTGGTCGTGGGCAAGGTCGCTGGCGGGGTTGGGCGGGTGGCAGGGATGATTAATTGATCAATTTAATTAATTTGCATATCAATTTGATTCAAAATTGCACCCATAACCCCACTATACTACTACTACTTCCGTCTTTAGTCAGCTTTCAGTGCCTATAACGATTTCAGCATCAGTGCTTTCTATTAGCGCTTTGAGCTCTGGTACTTTCCCAACACAGCTACGGCAGTTTACAACTGTTATACCTACGGTTCCTGTATCTACGTTCTGTCGCTATTGAAACTTTAGAGAAGACAGAAAACGTGACAAAGATAGGTAGAGGCGCATTAACGAAGTTGCAGAATCGAGGGAAACAAGTAGAAATAGCGCAGCTGCAAAAGACAGCAAATAAGGCATTGATCGCAGAATTCTCCCAATTTAAACAGAACATAGAAAGCGAAATCAAGCAATTATCTCAGGACGTCACGTTGCGACCAAGGGAAAAATCACCTCTCAGAAAAGAAATAGTAGGCGATCTGGAAAAAACGGAAACCGAAAGAGCCGGTTCAAGCTCTACACGATCATGTCCAACCCAGACGATATTCGAATGTACTCGAATATAAGAGTTGCTCGTCAACTACAGACTGAAAGTGTATATGCAGAGCAACGAAATATCGCTAGAGATATGGGCCACACGCCTACACATGGCACAACTGGGTCGCAAATTACGAATACGGAGAAGAGCAATGAAATATTTCATATGCATAATTCTTAACCAACAATGCGCGCCACGAAACATTTTTCCACTGATGCAAACGTAACAGGGAGTAGAAGAGAGGATGCCCAAAGTAATGGTAGACTGGAAACGTTAGCGCCAAGTGAGAATGTGGTAGGCCGAGCGGGAAGAAACTCTATGAAATTTTCGATTTTAAGCATTTTATCTCTGTACGAAAATTTCAGCATTACAAAGACGAGGGTAATGTTTTATACCCGAAAACCTTTATTGGTCAGTTTGAGTTATCATTACCTCCTCACTGGCCTCTGATGTACAAACTGGACTCCGTATGTTCACATATCGAGGGAACAACGGCCGATACATGCGGAACATTGCAAAAACGTGCATGTCATATGCAGTGTTTCGTGACAAATTTTTAAACAAATACTGGTCCAAGAAGACACAGGATAGGATCAAGCAGGAAATAATGATAAGCAGGAAATTGGAGAGTTCCGGGTTCCATAGTACGGTGAAGTATTTCGAAAACTTGACCAAGAAAAATCAGTATTTGGACAATCCATGCACACCAACTGAGATCATAAGATTATGTTATATGAAGTTGGCAATTTCCTACCAGCAAACGCTCGTCGGCCGATATGGAAGAGATGTAGAAGGGTTCAAAGGTATCCTAAGAAAGTTGGAGTTCGCTTTCAACGAGCAGCAGGAGCGAGAAAAACGTAGGCACAGAGACGTGCAAGGTGAAAGAAGGGAGAACAACGGAGGGAATAACAGAGGCCATAATTGGCAAAACAATGTAAATCGTCCGCCTCACCAAAACATGATCCAGAGAGATCATAGTGGAAATAATGGACAGTGGAGGAACTATGCCAGAGAATATGGGCAACAAAATGACCGGAGATGGGAGCCACAAAATAATGGCGCATCATGGGACAACAATAGAGAAACTCGTCAACGGTCTGACCAAGGATGGGGTGGAATGAATAGTAACAGGAACCGGGAACAATCAGTTGAAATTAGACCACCCAATCCTGGGAGAGTGGGGCAAAATAGCGTAGAATAAGGAGGAGGAATTAAGGCAAGTTGGTATGGCGACAGTAAAGTATTGTGTATAGATAGCAATTAAGTTAAGTTATACACTGAAGGGATCTGTAGATTTATCAAATTTTCTATAATATTATCATGTTAAAAGAGGTACTACAGTATATAAAAGGGCAGGATGTCGTGGGTACGAAAATTAGGGTATGTTTCTTGGTAGGTTATAACTACGTGCACAGCAAGCTGAGCGTACAGTTTTAGGTGTTTAGAGTTTAAGATGTGCTATCTGTCCATGAAGTAATAAAGTGAAATTGAGAGACGTGTGGTACTGCAGAAGTGTTTTAAAGATGTGTTAATAGATAAAAAAATTGTTAACTAATTGATGTGGAATGTATTAGGAGAGAACGTCAGTAAAAAATTGTTAGAAATGACAAATCATACTTGACGACGCTCTTGCATGTCGCAGCAAACCCTGTTAGCAAGTAACTCACTTATGATCCTATTGCTAAACATGTAAAATAGGCGACGCACAGGAGAACAGCACCAAACATAACACTGACGTGGCACACTGATCACTGACAGTAACACTAAGTACAAAGCCAGCACACAATTAAAATCACTCCTCTCGACGAATGTTGCAGGTCCTGCACGGGCCTATCTGGATACAGAAAAAGTTCGACTGCTGCCCTGGCCAGCACATTCTCCAGAGCTCTCACCAATTGGAAACGTCTGGTCAATGGTGGACGAGCAACTGGCTCGTCACAATACGCCAGTCACTACTCTTGATGAACTGTGGTATCGTGTTGAAGCTGCATGGGCAGCTGTACCTGCACGCCATCCAAGCTCTGTCTGACTCAATGCCCAGGCGTATCAAGGCCGCTATTACGGCCAGAGTTGGTTGTTCTGGGTACTGATTTCTCAGGATCTATGCACCCAAATTGCGTGAAAATGTAATCACATGTCAGTTCTAGCATAATATATTTGTCCAATGAATACCCGTTTATCATCTTCATTTCTTCTTGGTGTAGCAATTTTAATGGCCAGTAGTATATTATTGTATGAACAGCTAATGAACATTATTTTTGTAGGTATACAGGTGCTGATAGGTATTTAATAATTCATCGACATAGGTAGAGGCTTATTCCTTTATAAGGAACATTAACTTTGTACATAAAAATTATCAAAATAATAATCATAGTAAATAAGTGAGTGTCTTGACTAATTTTTTTTTCTTTATTGTATTTCAGTTCCCCAACGGGGCGGGCTGGCAGCAGCATATGCGCTGCTCTTCAGTCAAAAGACATAGAACATACAATAGAAGACATTTAAAAATAACATAAAGGAGAGAACATGACGTACATAGATATAAAAAAGGGGGTAACATTATGGAAGACAATAGACACAAAGGGGCGACTGTAAAATGGAGATAAAAACTGTAAAAAAGTAGTGCACACAAAAAACCATAAACTGGGACAATTAAAAGAACACAAGGTGAATTATGACCGGAGCATAAGAGTATCGATGGTTGGCGTCGATTGGTGTGTTTTTAATTGTGTGCTGGCCTTATGCTTAGTGTTACTGTCAGTCATTCCGTAGAACTGGCCACCATGTCTGAAATTATTCTGTCTCTTTGGACAGCGTAAATACAACTTTCCCATACAAATAACGGTGCATAGACATGTGGAGCTGGCCACCTATTGAACTCCCGTTTCTCTGAATGGAGATGATCAAAATGGAGGATCCGCCAAGTGCAAGGAGATGAGGGAGAAGGGAAGAAGGGAGGGAGGGGAAGAGAGGGGGGAGATGGGTGGAGGGCATGGCAAAGAGGGTCAGGGAGAGAGGGACGTGGGAGGGAAAGAGGTGAGGATGGGGTGCAGGGTCTCAGGGGGGAAGGAGGAAAATCCGCTTTGTGAGAAGGAGGGGAGAGGAAAAGGGGGCGCTGGGGAGCGGGGAACAAGGCCAGGTTATAGCTGGAAGGAAGGGTATATGTCACAGTGAAGTTCATCATCTGGGAAGCGGAGGCGCTGGAGATTGCCCTAATGAAGGAGATGGCGGGTGTGGAGGTGGAGAGAGGGAGGGATACAACGATAGAGGCACAGCAACAGGTGGGGGTGGAGAGGAAGGAGGAAACCAGGGGGTGGGGGGATCAAGCCTGCGGACAGTGTAAGAGATGCAGAGATGTTGGAGGAAAAGGAGGAGGTAGGGGAAGGGGATGAGTTCATACAGGAGCCATGTGGGGGAAGGATGGCGGATATGGAAGGCAAGGTGGAGCCCATGGCCTTTGAGGATTTGGAGGGACTTGTAAAAGTGGATGGGTGCGGAGATCCAGGCAATGCTGGCATAACAGAGGATAGGACGGTTGAGGGATTTGTAGGTGTGGAGGATGGTGGAAGGATGCAATCCCTATGTCCGACCAGACAGGAGTTTCAGGAGATGAAGGCAGGAATGGGCCTTCTGCTGGATGGTCGGGAGGTGAGGGGTCCAGGTGAGGTGACGGTCGAGGGTGAGGCCGAGGCAGCTCAAGGTGGGGGTGAGCTGGATGGGATGACCATAAAGGGTGAGGTAGAAATCATGGAGATGGAAGGAGTGGGGGTTGCGGCCTATGATGATTGCCTGAGTTTTGGAGGGGTTGAGATGGAGGAACCACTCGTTACACCAAGTGGTGAACTGGTCAAGGTGGGTTTGGAGAATGCGTTGGGACCATTGAAGGGTAGGATAGAGAGCCAGGAAGGCGGTGTCATGAGCATACTGGAGAAGGTGGACAGGTGGGGGTGGCTTGGGCGTATCAGCTGCATACAAGAGATAAGGGAGAGGGGAGAGAACAGAGCCCTTGGGGACGCCAGCAGTGGGATAAAAGATATGTGGGTTGGTGTTGTGGAGGGTGACATAGGAAGGGAAGCGACTAGATGGATAAAATTGATAGGCAGGGCGTAGGTTTGGTGTTTAAAGAGGAGACCGGGATGCCATACACGGTCATAGGCATTTTGGAGGTCGAGGGATACAAAAATGGCGAAGCGACAGGAGTTAAGCTGGAGGGACAATAGTTGAAGGAGGTTAAGGAGTTGGTGTTCAGTGGAGAAGGAGGGTCATAAGCCACACTGGATAAGGGGGAGGAGGTGGTGTAGATTAAGGTGCTGATGGATACAGTGGCAGAGGATGTATTCGAAGACCTTACTTAAGATGGAGGTGAGGCAACTGCCCCAAGTACTGGAGACTAGGAGCAAGTGGAGCGACCGAGGGATCGGCACGTTCCATGATGGTGGGAAAAAGAGAATAATCGAAGTGGGGATCATCTGGGACGGAGAAGGCCTCAGAAAGGTGGGAAGCGAAGTGATTGGCCTTGCTGAGGTTGTCTGGAAGGGGGCGGTCGTTATGGAGAAGGGGGTAGTGGGGAGTGGAATGGGAACCAGTAAGGCGACGGAAGGCAGGCCAGTACTTGGAGGAGTTGATAGGGAGGGTGGCGTTGAGTCATGTGCAGGTCTGGCGCCAGTCCCGGCGTTTCTTTGCTGTAATAAGGTTCCGTACGTGTCGCTGTATTTGCCGGTGGCGTTGGAGTGTATCCCTGTCATGAGTGCGCAGGAAGGAGCGATAGAGGCGGCGGGACTCGCGAAGGAGGAAGACAGCTCACGGAGGGAGAGTGGGACAGTGGGGGTGTATGGTTTTAGTTGGAACATGGGCCTCCATGGCATCAGTAATTACCTTCCAAAGGAAGGACGAGGCGTGAATGATGTTGTCGGGATGGTGATAGGTAAGAGGGTGGCTTTCGACCTGTTGGCTAATAATACAAATAGAACAATATCAAATGTAAAGGTAAATGACCTCACTAGTGAGTGCATCTTAAAATTTTATATTTCATAAATGTCAATAAATTGTTTTATGTATTGTATAGTATTTGTTGTAAATTGGAAACTAATTGTGGGCATTAGTGAGCTCAGGATGCCCAAAAATAACTTTGTGTGACACTAGCAGCAACAACACCTTGAGCGGACGGAACGGTCCAGGAGCAAGGGGCGCCATTAGCCATGTCACAGTGAATATGAGGACGTGGGCTATTCATCAGCTGCCTGAAGACCTCGCCCGGGTAGCAGACAATGGCGCCAGGTAATGTAGCCAACGCAGCGAAGGTGGTATTTAAACGGCCACTACTGACTTGTCACCACTGTTGTACTACACGATGGAGACGAGATAATCCAATTGTACGCATAATACAGTCACGTAAGCCTACAGCAACTGCTAATAGCTGTACGGAACTGTCAACTGTGTTTGCTTTCTTCTGTGGTCCTCCGCCGTCTTCTGCAGTCAACTAGCATTGACTTCTGAGGAATCTGAGTCACACACAACGACTCAAGTTCCATGTATAGTGTCACCAAACAGATAACCTACTTGTCACAATTACCGATATCCTTATCCAAAATACAATAGTTATATCAAAAGAAAGAAGCGACACGAAGAACTGAGGACAAGGCACAATTACACTTCTCTTAGCCGACGCAGAAGAATTCTAGGTGACCTATAACGATCTTACCTGACAGTACCTCCCTCATACTGTGTGCAAATTCGACGGTAACTTGGCTGTTTCAAATCATACACTCACTTACCTGGCTGTATAATCCGAGGATCCTCCCACATCATCAATTCTACGAGAGACTAGTAATCTGACGAGAGCAGCAATCAGCTGAGGGTCCAAAGACTGGCTTGTAAAGGCAACATATCCCATCTCAAATCATCTTCGCGTCCTAAACTCAAATAGAAAAAAAAAAACTGTAGCTTCCATTCCCGTACACAAATGAAGATGAAAGTGTGTGGTGAAATCCGAATCAGTTGTGACTCTTGATAAAAAAAAAGGTGCATAATGTTATGAACACTGAACAGCTTCACCCACAAACTAACAGTTTCCGATATCTATCATCATGTAAGCTTCTTGTACTTATTTTTCAGGGTGATCTTAAGAAAATATTTGTGTATATGTTCATGTAAAAATATTGTTTGACATTATCTTTGATAAAGATGTGATGTCCTCACTGTTTTTATATATTTTTGTATTTCCAGAATTGTATTTGTGTATGTATTTATGTAAAATTATTGTTTGTCATGTCTCTGTTAATGATGCTATGGGTTTTTAACGTTTTTATGTATTACATTTAACACATTGTGAATAAACACATTAGTTAAAATTGCTGGTCGCTCGAACTCTTATTACAAATATTAATTGTCACAGTATATGTAAATGCAGTTCGTCAAAGAACGCTTTAGAACATACAATTTTGGAAATGTTTAAAGAGTATACACGTTAGTGTAACACTAGACTTGGTCAATCAGTTTGTGAAATGATATTTTTTTGTGATGTAGGACAAGAGCATAAATATGACAATTAAGAATTATGCAGAATGTTTCATAGAATTTTATATTTGTATAATGAACAATAGATAACCTCTTGAATAATTGATGTAACTACTTGTTTTGCTATCAATGGCTAAATGAAGACCATGTAATTTATTGGATGACCACTTTGGAAACATTAGGATACTTAAATGTTTCTTGCCTCAACCTATGTCTTAGGAATGGTTGAATGACAGAGAGTGTAGGCCTTAAGTCTAAAGAAAGATGGGAACTGCCATTTTTGAAAGGGCATAAAGAAATTTTTTGTAATCTTAGTTAAGTTGTCATGTCTCGGAACATTGTTCCAAATATAAGGGGTAGACATTATAATAAACATGTATTAAGTAAATTTATGGCAGTAAACCCATGAATGAATGCAGAATGACTCTAGAAGAACGTGTCATAATTCAAATGTTCCTCTGCCCTCGTATTCTTATTAGTTCGCTTGTACAGACAATTGATGGTCATATGATTTTGTATTGGATCACATAATACTATAACAGTAGGCCTAACCTCATCCTAGTACAAAATAGTTCGTTGTTGTTGTTGTGGTCTTCAGTCCTGAGACTGGTTTGATGCAGTTAGTTTGTTAAGTGGGAGTATTGTAAGGTGGCTATAATTTCACACCTAACAAACACTCATCCACATACTTTGCCGTGATCTACAACCACATTAGGTATTACTTGATAGGTAGTACATCGTATATATGAGTATTCAAAGGAGACTGACGTTGTCACATACGCCTTGTAAATAATTGTTAACGCTTATTGCATGAAAGGTGACGGAGTGTCTTTATTATCATACTAGTAGATGTTGGCACGACAGTGGAAATGAAACGGCAGGCAGAACTCACGCCCTGGGTGGAAAGCCCACACAGGTATGCTGGCCCTGCTTAAACACAGAAGTAGCAAGACAGACGTTGGGGCACCTGAGCACTGAGGCACAATAGAGACGCGACCGGCCAGTTTGTAGCCGGACGGGGAGGATTATCCTTCGGAAACTACGAAAATCTTGAACGCAGCTGACAGGAATGAGGAAGCATCACCTCGGAAACCATGCAGGCTGGGTTATTTCCAACGATTTTTACTCAGATGCGTACCATGTACGAGTATCGGTTTTTCCTCGCAAACTTTCCGCGCTGGACCACAAAAGACTAAAATAAGGTTGGTCGCCGTTCGGAAGAATCTGTAGAGAAGGAGAATATTCCGTGGTTTCGGGAATATTATTCGTTTTAGGAATTACGGTGGTGGGCCTTGCTGGGAAGCCAGTGCTGGAGAGACGTGGTCATCCGTTGTGAGCGCCCATGTGTGACGGTTGTTTGATATCAGCTTTTGTTGGTTCAGACGGACTTGCTGTCTTTGCTCTCAGTAGAGTTTATAGTTAGAACAGTTAGGAACTGTACTGTTGCGAACCTATACGATTCTGGGCTTCACCTCCGGGTTGGAAGTCGTCATTGAGTGCGCAGCGTTCAGTAATTGAGAGCACTTCTTCTGCCTATACTTACGTTGAGACGTTATCTGAACTCCGTCGTTGTGGTCGGGAGTTCGCATTTCTCGTCTGTAGAACACAGAGAGGAGAAGACATTATTAGAGTATATTAGTCAGAGGATCGCCTTCTGCCATCCTAGTGTTTGAAAGAGTTTATTTGTGGCAGGAGTTCTTCCATTGTCGCAGACGAGTACGAGAACCATCACTTCGACGCACCAGACGCAGTATATATGGTGATATCGCAAATTTCTTTGGATAATTGGCGCTATAAAAGCTAAACAGATGTGATCACGTTAGTTTATTTCCACTGAGGTTCCACGCTACCGAAGATCACCTTTGAAAGTAGTGTCTTCTAGTGTTTCGTACCTAGATGGTGTCAGTCATTTCGTGTTATTGATATTTTGACCGCGCAGTCATAATAAGCGGCAGAGTTGGGCAACTGATCAGTAGTTTCACTTAGGGAATGTAAACTTTGTAATATAAAGGTTTTTTCAAAAATCTACAATAAATATATAAGCAGGAACAGCGTTTATCATTTAGTAGGACTAGTTGCCTTCATCATTCATTTATGTTTAGATTGTAATTTATAGGATTAAGAGATCCTAAGATCTGCTTCAGTGGGTAGTCAGACAGGGCCAAATCTTCATTTTAACGTTTATTATTTTCCTTTGCGAAAATACATTTTACACCCGCCTGGAGTAGCATCTTGGACAGGGAGAATTTAAACGTATAGCAGCAGGTTTCTTTTTCTAGCACCTTTAGGCTTCTTTGCAATGCTTTGACAAACCCACGGTTGCTGGTTGTTACGATATTTTCTTTCCCCTGAATGTAGTAGGGTTGTCAGGTGACATTTGTAACCGGACGTATTCAATTATTCTGAATGAGCGTATGTACAACCCGTGGTCTAGTGTGCTAAGATCCCTGAAACCCTTTGGTTCTGTTTTATGGAGAAGGAGTCTATTGTCCTTGGCGCTGGAAATGGCTCGAATCCAATTTTCAGTGTGAAAGGATATTTTGTTCCTATCTATAAGGACAAAATCTCTATCATATGGTGAGGAACTACGTCCTGTATTGAGGAATTTCTGGTCTGCAGCAGTGAAATATTTACGGATAATTAGATTCTGGAAAAGTCTCATAATATTTTTAATATCTCTCACAAAATCAGCAATGTTACATTCAAATGAAAATTATATGAAAACTAGGAATTGTGATCAGAACATTGCAGTTTCGTTACTTTTCTCTGGCTTTGTCAAGCGCAGTAAAGAAACACTTTTGAGACGTTCTATAGGAATGCTGGAAACAGTCAGGATTCAAGTTGAATTATTTCATTACGTCGAATGTGTGATATTTCTTTCCTTTTTTCAACCATAACGGATGTACCCAATATCTTCTTCGCTCGCCAGTGTTTACGAGATATAAACGATCCGCTGCATTAATGACTTAATTCTGTATCACAGAGAGCATCTCTTCGGTGTGAAATGTTCTTGCCGCGCCACCACCAAGCAGTCGCGTTAGGCCATTCCAATGCACACCACACATCGCATTTAACACCGCTTCCTTCCTTCCAATCACAGCCCCAGAACACATACGTCTGGCACTTCCAAAAAGTGGATACTTGGGACGGGAGCAGCATGGTCTCACCTACTTATTTGTATCTACAATCATTTATATACACGATAAGTGACGTTGCTTCAATGGGTACAGATTTATACCGTGATCGGTAATAGTTGAACATGTTCTCAAGTTAACTGATATACTTACCAATTTTGATTGTAAATAATTGCTTATGAGTAATAACTGCAGTTTCTCTGCGTGAGCTTGCTGAATGTATTTTCTGTATCGACGTCGCTCAGAGTGAGGGATGCGCGGCATAGCGGTCGTAGAGTGAAGTACTTGGTCTTCTCGCGTGCGGTGTCTTGCGCCAGTTTCTGACCGGAAATCGATATCACAGCTACTGTACACACCTGGCTGCAACGACGGATGAACAGCTAAAACGGAACTCATGCTCAAGTGGAATATGATTGTATATTCGTAGCTATAAAGTTCGTGTACTTTTCGTCATTCTAATCCCTCAGTTACCCATATGGACTCAACAAATTAGCGAGCATAGTATGGAAAGTTATAGTACTCACTACATTTTAATCGCGTTTGAGAACTGTCTCCTGACGTAAAGTAATTATGAAATTTATATATTTGTTGTGTGACCCCCATTGTACAAACACACTCAAGATTAAATAGTAGTGAACATTTGTTGTAACGGACGTGGTGAAGTTAATTATGTTTATGCTTTAAATAAGGCGGAATATATTATGGTATCTAAGCTTTCCTCGCAAAATTAACACAACAAAAAGCATACCATACACTTCTGGCACACTGGAGATTACTTTAAATACATTTATACAGATATTTTAAATAAAATGTAATACTTACTCTATACCCATAAATTACTTTAATCTGGTATAATTGTTTCTGTGAACCAAGTATGCAACCTACAGATTTGATAAATACTTCTCTGTTAGCGCTTGGTGTATGACACGAAACTCACATATTTTTCTCGGTTTCTATATCGTTGGTAAATGTAGTTTATCGACATCTTCATCCCAGCGAAATTAAAACTATTAGGATGCGAAATATAGGTTACTACCATATGTGGGTTCATGTTTATGTACAACTCTTTGTGATAATGACTCACCCAACTCTTGTTTGCTTTTGGAATAAGGAATTTTTGAAGCCTACCGTGGTAATATAATTAATGTTGTAAATCACTGAGAATGGTGGCCTATATGGCACAGTCACGTATTCAATATTTCTTTGATAGCTGTTGTTTTCTTGCCACAAGAATGCTGTTAGCGTACAGTATAGTTTCCACAGAGAAAATTTTAACAGAAGAAAGGGTAGCATCGAAGCAACTATTTTTCAATTACAATTGCTTCTAATGTGTGAACGATGACTGATAGGCTATATGTCGCAGCAGTGGATCACGGATAACAGATAATCATTTATATTACAAAAATGTATGTATGTATGTGCGTTCCACGTCTCTCCCGATGCCACTTGATTGCTGTGAGGGGTAAGGACGCCTTACCTAGGAAATGGAGGGGGGGGGGGGGCGTGAGAAAAAAGTGTAGGCCACGACGCGCGAATACCCACCTTCTGTTCACTCGGCCTTTAAACCATGAGCATCCTAGCATTGTGACAAGGCCTACAAGAAAGACAGGCCGCAGCGCATTCATCGCGAAGTTAGGCCTGCGCTCGCTCAACTCAGCAGACGAATTATGTTTCTACAACTATTAACTCGTAACTAGGTGTGTACGTACAGACGAGAATTGCATCTTCTACTGGAATCCGCTATTATGGAGTGCCTACTTATAATTTGTTATGGCTGTACTAAGATGCAATAAAACGAAAATCTTGCCAAAATGATGATCAGTTGCATACTTCTTGTATGTAATAAGGACAGTTAGGCAGACTTTTTCTTTTCCTTTATTGAATTTCGATTCCCCCCTAAGGGGGCGGGCTGGCAGCAGCTTAGTACGCTGCTCTTCAGCCTACAGGCTTTTTAAAACGAAACAATAAAAGGAGGCGATAAAACGGTGACTTAAATAGTGAAACGGTGGAAAATTGTGGAAAGTTAAAACATAAAACAAAGGGTTGGCAATGCTAATAAAATACACAGGAAGCAGACAGGTAAAATAGTAGACAGACAATTAAAAAACATGGCGACAGTCTGGTTTCTGTTCGCAAGAGATATAAAAATCACACCCAGCGACAGTATGATTTCTGTTCACAACACTTCGGAAAAGACACACAACACTGAACACCCACTGTAAACACTGCACTAAATGTCGGCACAGAGATGACACACCATAGCCAAGGGCAGATGGGGGGGGCTGGACAGATGAGGGAGAAAACAAGGAGGGAGGAGAGGAAAAACGAAAGGGAGGGTACCGAAGGAGGTAGACGACTCATAAGGGGGGGGGGGAGGAGCAGGGCAGACGCGAGAGGGAATGGAAAAAAGCAGAGTAGGGAAATGCAAAAGGACTCGGGGGAGAGAAGTGGGGCAGAGAGAGGTTAGGCGGGGAAAAAAGAGGATGGAAGGGGGGGGGGGAGAGGGAGCCCAGGAAAGGACAGAGGAAAGGACAGGGGGTGAGAACCAGAGTTGATAGGAGGGATAAATGGAGGGAGAGAGGGCATCATGTGGGAGGGGGAGTTGATGGAAGCCACCTTGGGAAAGGAGATGAAGGGTGTACAGATGGAGGGATGGGGGGACACAACAGTGAAGACGTGGCAGGGGGCGGGGATGGGAGAGGAGAGGAGCAACCAGGGGGTGAGGGGGATCAAGGCGGCAGTTGGTGTAGAGTATGTGGATATGTTCGAGGAATAGGAGCAGATGGAGGAAAGGAATGAGGTCATAGAGAATCTGTGTGGGGGACGGGAGGCATATACAGAAGGCGAGGCAGAGTGCACGATGCTCAAGGATCTGGAGGGACTTAGAGAATTTGGGGGGGGGGGACAGATATCCAAGTGGGACTGGCATAACAGAGGATGGGACGGATTAAGAATTTGTAGGTGTGGAGGATGGTAGAGGGGTGCAACCCCCATGTCCGGCCAGAGAGGAGTTTGAGGAGTTGGAGGCGGTTGTGGGCTTTGGATTGGATGTAGCGGAGATGAGGGATCCAGGTGAGGTGATGGTTAATGGCGAGGCCAAGGTAGGTGAGGGTGGGGGTGAGGCAATAAGGCAGACAGGACGGGTGCAGACGGTTAAGGAGAAATCCAGGAGCCAGAAGGAGCGAATGGTATGACCTACAATGATTGCCTGGGTCTTGGAAGGATTGATTTTCAGGAGCCACTGGTTACACCACGCAGCAAAAAGGTCAAGGTGATTCTGGAGAAGGCATTGGGACCGTCGGAGGGTAGGAGCGAGGGCGAGGAATGCGGTGTCATCGGCATATTGCAAGAGATGTACTGGAGGGAGGGTTGGGGCATATCTGCCGTGTACAGGAGGTAGAGGAGAGGGGAGAGGACAGAGCCCTGGGGCACACCTGCAGAGGGGTAGAAGGTGTGGGAATTGGCATTATGGATGGAGTTAGGCAGTTTTTATTCCTTTATTGTAATTTTCATACCTATATAGACACATAGGTATGCTGGCAGCAGCATCATACACTGCTCTTCAGCCTTTGATTTTCCAATGATAAAAAACAGTAAGAAGATACATAATAGTTAGACATACAAAAATACAAAACACGGAGCCGTTCACACTTGATGAAAATTACACTGAAACACGTTGGCACGGCGCACAAACACTGATGATTTGACGGCACAGGTGAACGTAGGAGTGTGACGGTGAACACTAACACAAACACGATGGCACACACACGAGAAACTGATGGCAATGATCTCCGGGGCGCGAATGTCCACGTAACGTGTGCGAGTCTGGGGACCTGCCAAGAGTGGAAGAGGGGTGAGGGGGAGGGAGAGGGGACAGCAGAGATGCCGATGGCAGAGGAGATGGGAGGAGGAGTAGAGGGACGGGGGTAGGGGAAGCCCGGGGGAGGAGTCGTGAGAAAGGGAGAGTTGGGCAGAAGAGACTAAATCCTATAAACAAGCCGCTATACCATTTAAATCGAGTATTGAACTTATATTAAATTTTGTTGTAGTAGTGTCAATCAGTAAGACTTCAGAACAGCAGATTCCAGCAGTAGATACAATTCTCGTTAATATGTACACGCCCAGCTGCATGTTAACAGGCTTAGAAACGCATTTTGTCTGCTGAGCTGAGCGAGCAGGGGGCTTCAGATCTACCTTCATGAAGCACGCGCCACAGCCTGTCTTTCTGCTTTCGTCCTTTGCCTCGGATCGTGACGTCACATCATCTAGTATGAAGTGCTGCCACTAGATGTTAACCCCAGCGAGTCGTTGTCGGGACTTCCGGTCATCTCGGATGTCGGTCACGTGACTCCTTTGTTGATGTTTGTGTGTTTTGTAAATACTAAATAGTGTTTAAGCGCCTGTATACGGATTTGTACAGTAATAATATACCCGATAACTGATTACTGAGAACACGGATTTATAACTTTTGGGGAAGACTTTTTTTGTGACGGAATATCGTTTCCGAAATTAACACACAGCGAGCAAATAAATCATTTCTTCTTATCTTTTGTTCGCCTTAGGTTGCGGTGTACGAGTATGTGTTAATAGTATTCCAGAGTTTCCTAGATACTAGATAGACTCCTGGTTTGGCGAAAGATAATTTGTTCCGAAATAGGGAGGTTTATTAAAGGAGAGAATTTTAGTGAATACTTTGCTTACATTTGTTGAGTTACTACATGAACATGTGAAATGAGAAATTTACGAGATAAGTAAAGAATGTACACGGGCAAGTTTTCTGAGTATCACCACAGTGAGAAAAGTATACACGATAGAAATCGAGTAATGTGTCATTAGTGCCAGTCAAATTGTTTATCATTGTGGAACTTTGCATTCCAACATGTGAAGAATAACACAGTTTGGGCAATTAGTGGTAATATATTGTGCAAATGGGATGAATTGTTTTTGCAGACATGTCCATTCATTGTGTTATTTGTTAAATGTGACCAATGTTTAGTTCTGATTCGTTTACTGAACCATTCCATGAATTGTAACTACATAAATTTGAAACAGTGACATTTTTATGAATTGTTAATTTAGCTGCCGATGATTTATTATTCTTTCATACAATTAGCTTATTTCAGTGCTACTGTCATTTTCTAGTATTCCCACAATTACTATAGCAAAAAAAAATACATAATATAGACCCCGGTAACTGGACGGTACGGTAATTTACATAGACACACATTTTCCATAAATTACCATCTAATAGACGACATCTGTACTATGTATAATGATTGTAGTGTACTAGAAAATAACAGTAGCGCTTATTGTGCGAGAGAATAATAAAGCATCAGCGGACAACTGGAATTAACGATTCATAAAAATGTCATACACCGACCTATATTATCCTACAGGCCTTACAATCCATAAATTACATAAATTGGTGCTAAATGTAGCGTTGTCAATGAAGGAGTGGGTTCAATAGCCTAGCACTTGTAAAACATATATGTTGATTTAACAGGTATACCACACATTTAAATAAAAGTAGCTTGGCACTTGTTACATAAACTTGTTTAAACAGTTACTTGTCATCTATTTTAAGAAATATTTTATTAGTAGCATTTAACTTCAATTCTCTTCTTCAAACTAAATCCTTCTACTGTTGTTACAATTTTTTTCCAATGAAATTGGGAAGGAGTTACATAGAAGCAATTGTGAATAAGATGTTTAGAAATTTTATAACACTGTGTTAATGAAAAGATTGAGAAACTTTCCCAAACAAGTTCTTTTTCTTGATACTTCAGAAAGAAAAAGATACTTCAGAAAGAAATGTATGGGTGACTAGAGATATCTAAAAATCTTCTGAAACTATTCGTATTTGGCATCCTCTCCCCTCAGAAGAATACAAGCAGGCTTCATACATACGAATAGGCCTACCATAATTGTGAACATACTACATCAACATGACTTGATAGAAGACTCATACATGAAGAAACAAGTAGTTGAAATCAACATTAAATACAAATAACTCTGTGGTCATTTCAGTAATGTGACACTAAAATACAAGTAGTTCTAATAGGAACTAATATACAAAAACATGGGCAGCACTTTAATTACTCTGGTAAACTAGCCTTACACAAAGTTATTGAAAAAGTTGAGGTCAAAGTTACATATTAGACCCCACTTGCATTTTTCAGTATGGCACGGATGTAAACATTAGACTTCGCTATTGGTCAATTTGTAACCACAATCAGATTTTCCACTTTCATGTTACTTGGCTTTGCCAACTCACAATCAAATTGTCACCATCTTAAATAACCTAGACCTCAGGCTGTGCGATTGATCAGTTTGTCATCACAATCAAGATTTCAGGGAGGGAGGAGGAGTGTCCAATATGTAACTTTAGCCAAAGCAGAAGTGTCAAAATTTGAGGAAACTGCCAATATTCTTGAACATGAGGTCTTTTCCAGAGAAACTTGCAATGATGGCAAAGCTTTCAAGTGAGTCTGTTAAATTACAGCAATCTTTAAGTCCACAGTCAGGTAATGATAAACCTATGGTACAATTAACTGTTAAATATTGTGAATATCTGACCTCCTTTCACATAAACATACAGCCAGTGATAAATAAAGCTGAACTACTTTCAGAAGTATTGTAGTGTAATGTACTGTGCCTGAATAAACACTGGCTTAACATGTTGACTGCCACAAGGCCGCAGGCAGCCTCAAGGCAGTCAATGTATTATGGAACACAAATTCAAGATGTGTAATCCAGTTGGCTTTAAATTTTTAACTGTTTATTTTAGATCAGATATGAAAACTGGTGGGGTATCAGTCACACAATTAAGATCATATATTTCACAGATTTATTTCATGAAGTAGCACTGGTACAGAAGTTCCTGCCCAATATATACTTTATTACTAGGTATGTATCATTTACTTCATGACTGGACAGACTGCATCAGACTTAAATAATTTATCACATTACACATGAAGAAAGTTAATTATAACAGTTTTTAATAGAACGTATAAGAAAATTATTTCCAAAAGGACATAAAAACAGATGAAAAACAATATTATTTTCTCCCATCAGTTGAGTCGTTATTGAAAAACTTTCACCAGGGTGTAATGGAGGCTGCTTCAAGTCCTGTGCAGTTTCCCTTCTGAATAATCGTGGCATCAGACATAGTATTTCTTGAAGCAATGTACTGAACATTTTTAGAAAAACTATTGGGAATCTGTCATGTGTTCCAGACAGTTGGCGGCTTAGTATTTCTAGATAATTATATGTTTGTTGCCTTACGACGAAAGTCACTCAGTTTTCTTTTACACTGATGAGCCATAAAACCACATACTGACTGAAAATGGTTATCATTCCTAATTGTGTGACTACAGACTTGTACTGCTCTCTCTGTTTCTTAATTTCTGGACACTATTTTTGGTCACCTTTACTGGTACTCTGTGTGCCAGCTTCAGGAATTCTGTAAAGGATAAACATTCATTGATTACTATGGCTAGTAATTGAGCAAGCTCTATATTGATTGTCCTGAGGGTTGTTCAGGATATACTACGCTTATCTGCACTCTCTGGGGGCTTACATGAATTCATGATTTTTCCAATGACCGTACATAGTTCCAGTTACATATGACTCTCAGTCTGCAATTTCACTTAAGTATTTTACACTATGCTAATGAAGTAGTGACTGTAACCATGATGTCTATAGGCATTTAAGGCAGTGGCATGCTTCTTCCTGTGCTCATCTACCCGATTCTGAGTTTATTTATATGGCTTATGAACCTCTTTAATTAGGTATCAACCTGTAGCTGTATTTCTTTTTTTGCAAATTCTGTTAATGTACCATTTTTATATAAGAGCCATCAAATTTTAATATTTGGTGATGTTAATACTAATGTGATGATGCAAAATTCTAAAACCAATCTTCTGCCAGATACCCCAAATCTACAATTTCTCTTCCCGTAACACACCAACTGCCACATGGCTGACAGTGACCACAGCAGCTGCTGGAGTCAGCTAACATGTTAATTGTAAGCCTATCGGGCAATATGCTTGTACCAATGTTATATCAAACATTTGCAAAGCTGATGTAGTTTTAAATGTTGTTAAACATATGTTCCCTGGCCAAGATGGGATATTCCAAAAGATTAATGAGATTTAAAAATGGCCATTATTAACCAATAGATACGATGACAGTGAGACACTTAAAACAACCAAAAGTAACAAATCACACACAAGGACCACTGGTGTACAGTGGTGTACCACTGTAATGGAGAATGAGTCATTAGTGATTCTTTTCATTATTTCTTACATACCATTAATATTATCTTTTGATGAATACTGCTGTACAGTGTCCCATCAGGTAGGTTGGTACTGACCTGTCTGACTAGCCTTTATAGAAAATTGCCACAATAATTCCTTCATTCACTGTGTTCCATAGATCCCATTGAGGAGAACCTTCAGGGATGCAAAACAAGTCAAGATACACATTAACACGGGACATGGGCATCATAGAAACTTAAATTTGTACACTGTACTAACATTAAACGATCACTCCACTGTTGAATGCTTTTCAGCCTTATGTCACCTAAATTTAATTGAGTAAATTAGTAACAAAGCTGGTACTTTGAAAAACATTGCTGCCCATTAGGTTTTATTATTGAACTGCTGTTTATCTGTTATTACTGCAATAGCTTGATATTTGCTTGATTACAACATTATTTTTTCAAAAGAAAATATTTCTTCATATAATTTAACCCTGTTTATAGTACACTATTACTTGTTATACAGCTATATAGCACAGACAAGCTATTTGCCATATAGATGCCAGAAATTTAAGCCTTGATATTCAGATAATTTGTAGAAAGAGTGGTTAATTAGAGATTGTGTATATTCCACTCCTTCCCAATTCTGATGTGCTGTCCTTATCATTGGACAAAACTTTCTTCCTTATGTTTATCCATTTGTGTTTGGTGATGAGGGAGCAGTATTCATCAAACCATTTATCATCCACGTTTCATTTCCATACATGGCTACACTCCATACAAATACTTTCAGAAGCGACTTTCTGACACTTAACATCGAGTATAGATTTCTCTTCTTCAGAATCGCTTTCCTTTTCATTGCCAGTCTACATTTTATATCCTCTCTACTTTGACCATCATCAGTTATTTTGCTCACCAAATAGCAAAACTCATTTACTACTTTAAGTGTCTCATTTCCTAATCTAATTCCCTCAGCATCACCTGACTTAATTCGACTGCATTCCATTATCCTCGTTTTGCTTTTGTTCATGTTCATCTTATATCCTCCTTTCAAGACACTTTCCATTCCGTTCAGCTGCTATTCCAGGTCCTTTGCTGTCTCTGACAGAATTACAATCTCATCGGCGAACCTCAAAGTTTTAATTTCTTCTCCATGGGTTTTAATTCCTATTCCAAATTTTTCTTTTGTTTCTTTACTGCTTGCTCAATATACAGATTGAATAACATCGTGGATAGGCTACAACCCTGTCTCACTCCCTTCCCCCACAAAAATTTCAGCTCAAGAATCAGTCTCTAGACATGAAAAACAGGAGCCAACTACGAGAAAAGAAGATAAGTAAAAAGTTTATAGTAAATCTTACTCCTGTTGAAGCTTATTAAAAGATTTAACTGAGACGACAGAGACAATCACTAAATGATGGGAGGGAGGGGTAGATTACTATGTACATTAGGAAAATATTCATCTGTATGCTAAAAACAACTGAAAACATGAGCATAAAACAGAGTGACTAAGGAGAAAAAACAAGTGTAAAACACGAATTGGTGTGGTATATCATGGACTATAACTGTAAAACAGCCTGCCAAAGCAAATTACAAGTTGCAAAAGATCCCAGCATCTTTAGCCAAATATTAAAAACCTTTATTACATAAGTTGTTATACTGTAAATGCATACATAAAATAGTTTTTGATAGCAGAATAATTTCCATGAACATATAATATGTAAGTACATGGACATGTAATACATAACAACATGTATAGGACTCTCATGGAGACATAAAAAGGCCAATGAATATATACGTGAAAACCAGAATTATACATCAAAGGAAAGTAACTTACATGGGATTGCTTGTAAAGAGAACAACAAAAGAAGGAGAACTAAATACAAGATTTAGGTACACACTGATAGCAGAAGCCAATAGTAGCAAGTTTCTGGAATTGACAATAGATATATAACTCCAAGAAAGCCATATGCTTAAAAATAAGCAGCAACGTACTTTTAATGAAGAATATCTCCCACACAGTTGATGAAGATACACTATTGTAATGTATAATGATATAGGGTAGAGCAGAAAATGTGCATATTAACACAATGCTTAAGTGTTTAAAATTTTGCGTCTTCTCTATGCCTATTTGAAACAAACTCAAATTAGTGCACCAATGCTAAATAGAGAACTACACACAAGACAGTAATCAACCAGTCATTATGTAAGCACAAATGGTCAATAAACAGCTTCCTAGATATGACTGCTTATTATACCTACACCATGCAACCATGCAGTTTAAAAATTATAAAAGCACAACAAATCTTGAAAACAAAACTAAGAAGTACACTCAAGCATTGCAGCATAAAGTGAAATTGGGTGTCTATATCTAGCAAATGAAATTAGTAAATAAGTTTTTGTTTTTCCTACGTTTCCATATACGTTGATGTATTCAATATTGCTCTAAACAGAGATCAATAAATGAATACACATCTACTTAAATGTTCTTACATTCTGAAGTACAAGAGGCTCAATGTCATTTTCATTATCTGTGGGGCTCACAACAGTAATAAATGTTTCACTTTGTATGTATCAGTTTTCTGACACTTCAGGTGCTGGTGATACTTTACAATTTTTCTAGCAATGTTGTTGATATTTTCTGCCATTCAGTTGCATCAGGTTTTGGCAGAGGAACACGTTGAGAAGTTTTTGTCTTCTTTGTTGAGAAAAGCATTCTCTGGGGAACAATTTTTCTCTTACAACTTGGTCCCTCACTTCTCGGAATAAATATATTATGTACATCATTATAGAGTAGCTTCACAGGAAGCTATGTGCTTTTTAAGTACCTCAAGTTCCCTGTGTGTTGAAATTCCTCCAACAAGGTTTTAGAGCTTGATGAGATATGGCGGCATGATTATTAGGTATCTCCCTTCTGCTGACCTGTGGCAGTATTTCCTGCATTTCATTTACAAAAGAAGCTTGTACTCTTGAAACCAACAGTTTATTTTCATTGTCTGAACTACTTGCAGGCTGCTGTATAGTTATAGTCTTCTTACACACAATGGGTATGGGTTTACTACACATCTGCCACTTAATTCTTAAATAAAAACATGAGCAGTACTTGTTATACATATGTTATACAATTCAAAACATTAATTTACATTTACACTCCAGCTCATTATCCTCTGATAAAAATATTTCTGACATATTTGAAAAAGGTGATGTTTCCAACCACCATCCACCTTGATAATGGGCTGTTTTTGTTGCTTATTATTTTTGCTTAAATTGTGCCTGTGGCTAATCTCTTTCAGTTTGTGGGTGAGCTTTCCTTTTGTCAGGACAAGAAGCCTGTTGAACATTTTTTCCTTATCAAATGGCATCAGAGCAGGTGTTCCTTTGTGTAGGCATTTCAAACGTAAACCTTTCAAATAAAAATATTTAATTGTGTAATGCACATTTGTGTTTATGCCAACATTTAGTCTGTGGTGCCAAGACCAGCACAGTACATTATGCAGGTAGTTGTCCTGTAACTAAGATACAAATTCAGATGTATCTGGATTCCTATTAAGTTTCTGGACAGCAGCTGGAAACATAAGTTCAAATGCTATCACATTCCTTTCCTCCAATAAAGCTCTGACAAATTTATAACCTGGGATTAATTTTCTTACCAATGTTTCTTCTCCATGCTTGGTCCACATGCCAAGCGCAAAATAGTCTCTTCACTGGTGGATCTATTATTGCATTCCAGGCATTACAGAGTCAGTCATATCAGACATGTACAACTTGAGCTGAATTAACCTACCTCAGATCTTATACACTCCAGAAATATGGACATCACCAGAGTATCAGTCCTGTTCAATGTAAGAAAGTCATGAGGGAACCCCTGCCTCATACCATCTAGCACTAATAATATTGCCAATTCAAAATCGTTGGCATTCAGTCCATGGGCTGCAGTCATACATACACAGTCATTTACACATTTTTTCAGAAATTCTCTGAGCTTTATTCATTATAATTAGCACAAAATCGCTTTTTAGTCTTGGATGAGCTTCACTAACTTTCCTTGCAGCTTATAAAACAGCACAGAATGATTCTCACCTGAGCTCATTTCACATACCCAGGCCTCTACACTAACAGTGTCATTCTGATGTTTCACTGAAATGGATAAGGTGTATTTTGATGTTCATAAGGAGATGAATCCTTTCCAGTTCAAAACCAGAGTCTGAATCTCTGATTTTGTCCATAATAGCTTGAAAAGGGATTTTGTTGTGATGTCTGTGGCTATGCTGGCTCTTTCTCTTATGGTTAATGCAATTTGACAAGTCATTGTAGTGACAATTTTGCATAGACACAAATATTGCCTGGCATGGGTGACCTGTGGTCTGGGTAACTTTAATCTGCACTGGGCACATTTTTTTGCTCACTTCCACTTTCAAGTGCCTGACACCCTTACGGTTTGGAATAAAGTGACCTGAGTGGTGGCAAATATAATAATGTCTCACTGTACCATCAGCAGCCACTGTAAATCCACAGTTTTCAACAAAGGCTGTTCTTGTTGTCTTCTCTGTATCTTGTTTCTATTGCTTAAAATCAGAAAATGATGAGAATCAAAGATTTTCTGTAGTCGTTTTAACGTCATGCACCATTTCTAAATGATCAAAATAGCACTTTCCTGACCATGTTAAAGATCACACACACAGCATTTTGTCATCTCTCCAATTATGTCTTTTGAGATCTCACCATGACCACACTGATTACGCACAAAGCTGTACTCTTATTGTTTGCTTTGTGCACATGAGACTGGAGTGAGTGAGATAATGGTGTTCGACTGGTTTTCTTTTTGTAGGGAAGTGTGTTCTCAGTATGTTAAGTACAGGGGTAAGTTGGGTGGGTGGGGGTGGTGGTTGAAAGTGGATACAGGAAGTATGGGAGGGGTAGTTCTCCGGTTGGTTTGTGGATGTGGGAGGGCTGTGATTTTGGGGGGTGGGTATACTGACTGTGTTTTCAGGGTTTTGGAGGGACATACCAAGAGGAAAGTGGAGGGGGGGGGTTCATTGAAGAGTATATTGAGGAGAGGAGTACTGTCGTTTCAGATGCTTTTTCATCCTATGTGGGTTTGGGGAAGAGGGGCTTTGATCATTTAATTGTGAACCATAGTTCAGAGTTTAAAAATTATAAAACTGGGGCATGTACTAATACAACAGAGCAGTTTTGGGGGAGGTGGTTAAATCAGTCATAGGGAGGGGGAAGAGGCATTCTTCTAACCTGCGGTGTCATTTAGTTGACTATTGCTGGCGGAAGAGAGTCCCTGGGATCATTGTACTTTTCGTGTTTTCCTGAGGGCTGTGGGCTGCAGGTTAAACGTACAGGCTGAGGGTGGTTAGTTGAAGGGGTTTGGTATGTATGGGTGGGTGGAGGTGAGTTGGTAATTGTTGTGGAGTTAGGTGTGTGGGTTGTGGGTGGGGAAGGGGATTGTTTTATGATTATGTAGTAGAAGACTTTTTTTGTTGCAGTTATTGATTTGTGATGTGTGATTGATTTTCGTTTATTCTGTGGCTTTTTTCTGTTGATGGTTTTTTGTTATTGGGGGGAGGGAGGGGGTACATTGGTCATTTGGGGTTGGTAGGTTGTGGTTGGTTTGGGAGTTTTTTTTTTGTTCGTGTTTTCCTTGTAGGTGTGTGTGTTTGTGTGTGTGTGTGTGTGTGTGTGTGTGTGTGTGTGTGTGTGTGTGTGTGTTTGGGGTTGCTGACCTAGTTTGCAGCGCTGTAATTTGTTGATAGTAAGTAATTATTGTTTTTTGTCTATTCTTCTTGAGTTGTGATGTTTTGTGTATATGTGGTGTATTGATTGTGTTTTAATTTATATAGGGATGTTTGATTTTTGGGTTTTTGAGTTGTTATTGTTTGGTTTTATTTTTCATAGTTGTAGGTATTGGTTTTTTGGTATTGGTAGTTGTGGTTGACCTATATAGGTCGAGGGAAATCCCCGATTCCAAGTTTTGTAGTTGTACGTGTTGATATTGTGGTATCGACATTTGCAGTTGAGCTGTATAGGTCATGGGCAGTGTCTAATTCCTGTGGATTTTGATGGTGTAGCGTAATGATGTAATTTTTTTGTTTTTTGTTCGTCATTTTGCGTGTTTTGGGACAGTTTTTTAACTGTAGTATTTAGCTTCTTCCCACCTTAAAAACCCCTATTTACCGCAGTTGTACTGTTAGTTTGGTTGTATTTTGGAGGGTATTGTTATTGCCTTATGTATATGTATTTTCGTGTTTATTGCCATGTTCATGTAGTGACGTCATAGGCGCCATATTGGAGACGCTGAGAATGGCCATATCCGCTGTATTGATGACGTCATGTGTCAAAGCATACGGGTGGAATCGGACGCATCTGTAATCCCTGAAATTTTTATCGCAGGCTTCACATTGATAAATATAAAACGTGATTTTTCTTGATGGCTGCTATTATGTCCAGTTTTTCTGGGTGAATCTTTGAAGTATATGCTTCTCATACATGAAATACGTATTTATATTCTCTTGCTTTCGGTGGGATAGCATGCAACTACACACATATTCGAAAGTATTTTGTCTTGGAAAAGTTGTAGCTTATGTCATTGAATCTGTGTGATTCGGCTGTTTTTAAATGTATTTCATGATAATTCATGTCACTTAGTAATTTACTAACGCATGGAACGCAAAAATTTAACGACTATTGCGTTAATTAAGTAGAAAATAATTAAAAACAAACATTATCGTTACGATGCCTGCGAGTGACTGCTCTCTCAGCGCTTGAAGCAGTTCTGGAGTTGCTGGTTTATATATTCCTCCATCAGTGGTTAGAAGTAATGTGGAGCTCATTACAGCTTTCTCATATACACTAGCAGTTCATTCCCAGTGGGAATTCTACATTGCGTTATTGGCTTAGCTGACAATGGGCAGAGAGAACTGAATAACTCTGGGTAATCCACCAACAACTCTTCCTTTACCTCCATACCCTTTCCTTGAAAATGTGACACTTTTCCCCACACTGCAGCCAAATCAACAGACTGATGCAGCTTAGAATACTTTACCATGAAATAATATTTTACCCTGAAATCTAATACTTCTACCTCAAACACATCCAGATTGATAACTCCACTCCCATAGATCCAGGATTATCAAGGCTGCCGAACACCATCTGGTTACCATTGATGTCTTGTAGATACAACAACCTGCCATGTACAAAGCATTGTCCTCCGTCCAGTTTTTTTTTCTTTTTCTAATAAAAGCTCAACTAAACATAATATATTAATGGGAAAATCCTTTTTTACATCCACGTATATTAGCTTCCTGTGTCTTTCGATATTTTGCCCTATGAGTCAAGTCGAAGGGATCTCTCACTTTAGTTGGCTTTTAATCCCACATCTGGGTATACCTTGTGGTGTTATATTTTTCAGGCAGAGTAGTGTCCCATCCAGCTCTGCTATACGCTCTTCCTGTTTACTCAGGAAATCCAGTCTTAAGTATTCCATTGTAGCTTTGGCCTACCAGAGGAAATACTTCCACAGAAGTCCTCATTTCACATCTGGAAGCTTGTTTATGCCAAACTGAGGAAGTTAATACTATTTCCACCTACGCCACGTAATCTACAATGAGCTAGGTTCAACTTCTTTATACCAATTACACCTTGACTTGCTATATACACCTGCAATCCCTTATCCAATGAAACTTTATATGCCTTTCATCGCATAAAACTGGTTAAGTAATAGTCTGCCACTGATTCCGCACACAAGCACCCTGTGCTGACCTTCACTGGGAACACTGCACAGTGGCCACATTTTATGTAAAAGTGGCACACAAGTTTATCCTTCGAACATTCCTGTTCAGAGTGCCCTACTTCCTGTACACTTCCCACATAGAGTTTTTCTGAAGTTCTGTCAAATGTGGCCAGGTAGACCACAACAGTAGCACACAAGTTCCACATCAATGACCATTTCTTTTCCTTTGTCCTGGTCACGGTATCTGTTTATGCTAACCTGTTGCAATCATTACAACCTTATGTAAAATGTTTGGCACTTGTACTCACGCCATGGTGGAAATTTTGCCAGGAAGCCCCACAAAATGCTTTTAATACCCTCTGCTCGGTTTCCTGAAAAATGACCCTGATAGCGTTGACAGCTCATAAGTACTGACGTTTTATTTCTTAGTTCGATTAGCAAAGCTCTCTACACACGCTCGCCGTCTCCATGCTATTGCAGTAAGCTGCTCACGATAAAATCTTCCCTTGATACTGTTTCACCAAACACTCCTGTAGGTCCTGAAAACACCGAGCATTACTTAACTTCGCCTGGTGTGTCACATTGCATATGCTCTAGCATATCCTGTCACCTATGGTTGGTTGGTTCTGAGCACTATGGGACTCAACATCTGAGGTCATCAGTGCCCTAGAACTTAGAACTACTTAAACCTAACTAACCTAAGGACATTACACACATCCATGCCCGAGGCAGGATTCGAACCTGCGACCGTAGCGGTTGCGCGGTTCCAGACTGAAGCGCCTAGAACCACTCGGTCACCAGCGGCCGGCCCTGTAACTTTTAATCGAGTCATACTCAGTAACTGTTCATCTTTAGATTTCCCCCCCCCCCCCTCCCCCCCCCAATCCCGCAGCTATCAGTATAAATCATCTACAAACCTAAAAATATTTTCCCTGATCCTGAAAAAGGAGTTACTAATGAGGTGGTACTAGTACCTAGTGCAGGTGAGGTCACATTAGGAGAGGTCTGTTTCCTTCTCGTCCCCTGTGGACTTTCAAGCTACTTGTGTAATTCTAAATTATTAGATCGCATGTGAGAAATCTGATCCCACACTTGTTGAACTATTTCTGTAGCTGAAATCTTTTCCTTTGGCCTGATTTTGATTGCTGTCTATTACTACAAAAGCACAAAGTAACAACATTCCAAAGCTCAAAGGAAGAAGAAGGAAATAACCATGCAGACCCATACAGAAAACTCATAGTTGGCAGTCACTAGTTCTTTCCTGTTGCTGCAGCCATGTTTGCTCCCTGATGCTGACAACGTCGAATCACCCTGCAGTTTCCACAAGTACTTCTGACGCCACTTGCAGAGAGTGTGGGTATGCACTGGTGGAGAATGGTGGTTCAGGGTGATTCAGAAGCTGCTTGTAGGTAGCAGAATACCTCTGTTAATTTATTGCAAGCTCAAGTTCTCATCTGATGTGTGCAGGAAGGTTGACCTCGATCCACAGACTGGCGGCAGTGAAAAGTTGTCGTCGCCTGCAGATGGGCTCGCGAGAAGAATACAGCAAGGGCCATCACCCGATTTTCGGGAGACTTTAGCTCTGTGAAAAAGGTTCAAAATAAACGAACACACGTCTCAGCTTATCCACAGATACTCAACCGTTTCTGAAGAAAAGGTAGACCAAGTTTTTGAGGTACTTTATGTGCCTTTTACTGCGCAATATTCTCAGACAAAACGGTGGCTTCGTGGTTAGCATTGCAACTTCTTAATTTTATTCCCCATGTTCAAAACCCGATTACTTTTTGTTTATTTTCATTTTTATTGTCTTGTTTTCGTTTATCTACCCCTGTCTGTAGAAGGTTACTACATGATTGTTCCTTATCACATTGGGGGATACAGTTATAGTAATTGTAAAATTACAACTGGATTTAACAATAAGTGTCATACAGTTATTATGTAATATACACTCCTGGAAATGGAAAAAAGAACACATTGACACCGGTGTGTCAGACCCACCATACTTGCTCCGGACACTGCGAGAGGGCTGTACAAGCAATGATCACACGCACGGCACAGCGGACACACCAGGAACCGCGGTGTTGGCCGTCGAATGGCGCTAGCTGCGCAGCATTTGTGCACCGCCGCCGTCAGTGTCAGCCAGTTTGCCGTGGCATACGGAGCTCCATCGCAGTCTTTAACACTGGTAGCATGCCGCGACAGCGTGGACGTGAACCGTATGTGCAGTTGACGGACGTTGAGCGAGGGCGTATAGTGAGCATGTGGGAGGCCGGGTGGACGTACCGCGGAATTGCTCAACACGTGGGGCGTGAGGTCTCCACAGTACATCGATGTTGTAGCCAGTGGTCGGCGGAAGGTGCACGTGCCCGTCGACCTGGGATCGGACCGCAGCGGCGCACGGATGCACGCCAAGACCGTAGGATCCTACGCAGTGCCGTAGGGGACCGCACCGCCACTTCCCAGCAAATTAGGGACACTGTTGCTCCTGGGGTATCGGCGAGGACCATTCGCAACCGTCTCCATGAAGCTGGGCTACGGTCCCGCACATCGTTAGGCCGTCTTCCGCTCACGCCCCAACATCGTGCAGCCCGCCTGCAGTGGTGTCGCGACAGGCGTGAATGGAGGGACGAATGGAGACGTGTCGTCTTCAGCGATGAGAGTCGCTTCTGCCTTGGTGCCAATGATGGTCGTATGCGTGTTTGGCGCCGTGCAGGTGAGCGCCACAATCTGGACTGCATACGACCGAGGCACACAGGGCCAACACCCGGCATCATGGTGTGGGGAGCGATCTCCTACACTGGCCGTACACCACTGGTGATCGTCGAGGGGACACTGAATAGTGCACGGTACATCCAAACCGGCCGTACACCACTGGTGATCGTCGAGGGGACACTGAATAGTGCACGGTACATCCAAACCGTCATCGAACCCGTCGTTCTACCATTCCTAGACCAGCAAGGGAACTTGCTGTTCCAACAGGACAATGCACGTCCGCATGTATCCCGTGCCACCTAACGTGCTCTAGAAGGTGTAAGTCAACTACCCTGGCCAGCAAGATCTCCGGATCTGTCCCCCATTGAGCATGTTTGGGACTGGATGAAGCGTCGTCTCACGCGGTCTACACGTCCAGCACGAACGCTGGTCCAACTGAGGCGCCAGGTGGAAATGGCATGGCAAGCCGTTCCACAGGACTACATCCAGCATCTCTACGATCGTCTCCATGGGAGAATAGCAGCCTGCATTGCTGCGAAAGGTGGATATACACTGTACTAGTGCCGACATTGTGCATGCTCTGTTGCCTGTGTCTACGTGCCTGTGGTTCTGTCAGTGTGATCATGTGATGTATCTGACCCCAGGAATGTGTCAATAAAGTTTCCCCTTCCTGGGACAATGAATTCACGGTGTTCTTATTTCAATTTCCAGGAGTGTATTTGTATATGGTGTGCAGAAGAGTTATAATCTTTTAAAATTCTCGTGTTGTGATATTTCACTTTCATTTATTCTTCAGGAAGATTGGGTGCATTCTCTTGGATGATACTGATCGCAGAACATTCAAAACACAGATATTCTGAATACTATGGGTATCACGCAAAGGGAGATTTGCAACGGTGACACTTCTTCGTACGAATATCATTAGGGAAACTTGTTAATATTATTGAATATTTCGTGTGTTGGCAACAATTTCGCAGCAAACCATGCATAACAAATCACTTTTCCGAAAACTGGCGCTTGCAGCTGAATATGAATCAAGATGCACTACAGAAATTACACCGAAAAAAATTTCAAATAATTTTCAACTGTTTTACTTCATTCATCTGACATACGATTAGTAGTCCAAATAAGCACAACATTACATCAATACACACTGGAATTCATTTGTGTGATAATCTTCTACAGACATGGATGTATAAATGAAAAACAGAAATAAAATTAACAGTCTGGTTTCGATTATAGGACGCAAAATTAAAAAGCCGCGACGATAGCCACTATGCCACCATTTCGACTGAGAGTGTTGCGCAGTAAAATGCACATAAAGCACCTGTAAAATACCTAGAGTATTTTGACCGTCCTTATTTCAGAAATATTCGAGTATCTCCACACAAACCGAGACACATATTCGCTTGATTTGAACCTTCTTCAAGTGAGCAAAGTTTCTGGGAAATTTAGTTATGGCACTCGCCGTGTTCTCCTCATCAGTGCGGCCAGTCGTGGCGCAACCTTGCGCCATATCCAATCATGGCATTCCGAGGTACATCAGGTGCTGATGTAGCAAGCTCATGCTGCCTTTGGCGCGCAAAGTGGCGGTCAATGTTGAGTTCCGCCGAGCCACGGGAACTGACGGGCGAAGACGCCCAGGGAGGAAACCCCCGAGAGGTGACTAGCTGGTGGTGGCCGGGAGTGCCTCGGTTTGCTCCACAGCCCATTAGGCGGCGGCTGGACCCTCTCGGTAGGAGGTACTATCAGGATGACGGCAGAGTGATGACGACCTCATGGCGGAAGCTGGCATGAACACAGTTGACGACTCTGAAATGTCGATTCGACCAGTTACCAGCTTGAACAGAAGGTCGGCATTTATAAGCGCCAAAGAAGATACGCTGTGGTGCTATGGCTACTGAAGTACGTTTGCCACATAACGAAGTGCACCTGGTTCCAGTAGGTGCTGGAGCACCGACTGGCAGGTAAACAATGACACTGAGGCATGATACTGGTTCTGTATATTTCCATAGCGGCTCGCTTCATGCATCGATCCCATCTAACTGTGCCCTTGTCTCTGCACAAAGCCAGGGACAGGTGGTTAGACAAAATGCTCATCAGTTATTCCTCATCCTTTCGGGTGGAATGCTAATTGTGAGAGTATACTGAAGTTCCATGTCTTTCTCTTCGTTTTAGTTCTCCTTTACACTTTGGTATCCATTGTTGCTACATCTCGTCATGGTCATTGATATTTATCGATATGGATATTATCTTAGAGGCCATGTCTACTTGTTGCCATCAGCTCAAATATATTTCCGCCGTGACTGTTATTCTGAAGTATCATATCCAGGTAGTTCCTTGAGAAGGTATTTACTATTTTTTGTTGGATGTCTTGTAACAACCATCATTTACTAAACTGTAACTATACCTGTCGATTATTGGATGACTAACCCCTCCTCCAATGATGACAGTATCATTGGGGAACATCTATGAGTCCATCCATTTTCCACTCATCAGTCATCATAAGCATGAGCTGGAGGCACGGGACTTTAAAATTTAAAACGGCAATTTTAGGAAACGACACGTCTGATCTGCAGCAGCATATACAAGAGATAGGCAAAATAACGTGAAAAGTGGTTGTAATGGGGTGGTTGTGTTTGATGGTCAACAATACAGGTAAGACGTGTCGTGCTGGACTGTGTGTGTTCGGTATGGACTATGCATCAGTGCAGGTTGTTTACAGGTAGTGCAAACTTCGTATTTGTATTCAGAGGCCGACGTCGACGTGTAATGGAAAATCTAGCAGATTTCAAGAGAGAGCAGATTGTGGATGCCCGATTAGATGGAGCATCGGTAACCAAGACAACCAACTTATTGAATGTTTCAAGAGCAACTGTTTTAACAGTCATTACAACTTACACAAAACATAGAGATACATCATCGTGTAAACGTAATAGCGGGCGTAAATCAAAACTAAATGACAGAGATCGTCGTACGCTAATACGAATTGTGTAAGAACAGCACAAAACTACGGCGGCTAAGGTGACTGCAGAGATCAATAGCCACCTTTGAGATTAGATTAGATTAGATTAGTTTTCCGTTACATAGATCCGTGCTGAGGAGATCCTCGTGGATGCAGAAAACGTCATTTTTTTTTAAAGCTGAAATAGCAATACTAATAGTATGAATATATACATCTTTTGTTTCTGTTAAAAAATTCATCAATGGAGTAGAAGGAGTTGGCCACTAGTAAGTCTTTCAGGCTCCTTTTAAGCTGATCTTTATTTGTAACAAAAATGTTTAATGTTTGCTGGCAAATTATTGAAGATGAGTGTTCCTGAGTAGCGGACCCCTTTTTGAGCTAAAGTAAGTGCAGATCATTTTTGTTCCTGGTATTGTATGTATGAATTGAGCTGTTTGTTGGAAAAAGAGATATATTATTTAGGACAAATTTCATTAAGGGGTAAATATACTGAGAGGCAGTAGTTAGTATACCCAGTTCTTTGAAGAGGTTTCTACAGGACGTGCGTGAATTTACTCCACAAATAATATGTACTACACGCTTTTGGACTCCGAAAACTTTTGTTTGACTTGAAGAGTTACCCCAAAATATTATACCATATGACATTATGGAATGAAAGTAGGCAAAGTATGCAAGCTTTTTCATTTTCATGTCGCCTATGTCTGCTAACACTCGAATTGCAAATACAGATTTGTTAAGGCGTTTCTGCAGTCCTGTGGTGTGCTCCTCCAAACTGAATTTATTATCAAGTTGTAATCCCAGGAATTTAAGCCTGTCAACCTCTTTTATCTGCTCTTCTTCATACTTCATGCATATGCTGGATGGAAACCTCTTACAGGTTCTGAATTGCATATAGTGAGTCTTTTCGAAGTTTAATGTCAGTGAGTTGGCTTTAAACCATTTATTAATATCCATGAAAATATCATTAGCAGAGCTTTCTAGAACTACACTCGACATACTATTTATTGCAATACTTGTGTCATCTGCAAACAAAACGAACTCTGCTTCTGGCAGTGTAACTGATGAGAGATCATTAATGTACACAAGAAAAAGCAGTGGCCCTAAGATGGATTCTTGTGGGACACCACATGTAATTTCTTCCCATTATGATGATGACTGATGACTTAATTCACTAATCCCTTGCACTGACACCCTTTGTTTCCTGTTAACAAAGTATGACTTGAACCATTTTGCAGCACTGCTTGTGACTCCATAGAATTCTAATTTATTTACAAGGATGGTGTAGTTCACACAATCGAATGCCTTTGACAAATCACAGAAAATACCTGCTGCTTGTAACTTGTTATTTAATGAATTAAGTACGTTTTCAATGTAAGTGTAAATAACCTTCTCAGTATCAGAACCCTTCAGAAATCCAAACTGTGTTCTTGATAATATGTTATTTGTGGTCAGATGTTTGAGCAGCTGCCTGTACATTACTTTTTCTAAAACTTTTGAGAATGCTGGCAAAAGTGAAATGGGTCTGTAGTTTGATGGTATCTCTTTATCCCCTTTCTTGAATAGGGGATTAACATCTGCATATTTTAGCCAGTCAGGAAATGTCCCAGTTATAATTGGCTGGTTACACAAGTAACTTAGAATTGTACTAAACTCACAAGCACTCCGTCTTCAGGCCAGAAGTGGCCCATCGGGACCATCCGACCGCCGTGTCATCCTCAGTGGAGGACGCGGATAGGAGGGTCATGTGGTCAGCACACCGCTCTCCTGTTATGATGGCTTTCTTTGACCGGAGCCGCTACTATTCGGTCGAGTAGCTCCTCAATTGGCATCACGAGACTGAGTGCACCCCGAAAAATGGCAACAGCGCATGGCGGCTGGATGGTCACCCATCCAAGTGCCGGCCACGGCCGACAGCGCTTAACTTCGGTGATCTCACGGGAACCGGTGTATCCACTGCGGCAAGGCCGTTGTCACTAAACTCACAAGAACATGCCTTAATTGACTTTGTTGATATTTCATTGTAACCACTAGAATGCTTTGTTTTTAAAGATTTTATTATGGAAGTTATTTCTTTTGGTGAAGTGAGTGACATTCATGTACCCGAAGCTATTTGTAAAGGCTAGTTTCAGATATTCAAGGGCATTATTTACTGATCCTGAGAGTCCCATTCTATCAGTAACGGATATAAAATACTTGTTAAATAAATTTGCCACACTATGCCCATCGGTCAGACCCTGTATCTATCGACACTGTCTGCTGAGTACTCCACAAAGCGAATATTCACGGACGATCTGCTATACCGAAACCACTAGTGGCGACAACCAACGGGAAGAAGGGTTAAACATGGTGTCAGAAACACAAATCTTGTGAAGCTTATCAGTGGAAACACGTCATACAATCCGACGAGTCAACGCTTTCGTTATTTCCAACATCGGGCCAGGTTTACATCTGGAGAACGCCAAAGAAGCCTACAATTCTGATTGCTTGACTCCAACAGTTAGGCATGGAGATGGAAGTGTGATGGTGTGGGCAGCCATTTAATAGCATTCTGCTAGTCCCATCATTAATCTCAAAGGCCGTATTACAACCGACGATTATGTAAACATTTTAGATGATTCGGTACACCCCATTGTTGAATTGTTTTTCCCCAAAAATGATGCCATATTTCAGGACGATAATGCACCGATTCACACAGTCAGGAAAGTACAATCGGGGTATGAGGAGCATGCAGATAAACTGTGACGTCTCCCCTGGCCAGCACAGTCCCTGGACTTTAAAATTATCAAACCCTTTTGGGCGGTATTGGAGCGCAGACTCCTGAGCAGATTTTGGCCACCCTCATCACTACAGGAATTCGAAGAGGTTCTGATCGAAGAGTGGCACAGCATTCCACTTGAGAGTACACAATCATTATATGCCAGTATTCCAAGAAGAATCGCGGCTGTATTATGGGCAAATGGGGGTCCATCCCCTCAGTAATAAACCATCCCCAAGTAAGTACAGGTGTTCACATTATTTTGCCTATTCTCTGTATGTCTTTCTGCACGTATTTTGTATGAACATATTGATTAATAGTTATATCTGCAGGCAAAAGTATGAGTGTTTGTGTCTACTTATTAGTATTCTAATGTACACGTTTATTCCTCTTGTATGTATGAAGCGTAACTGAGGTCGACACGCTTATCTACCCCTCCAGCTTGAAGATGAAAAACTGGAAACGAATGAAACTACGTCTAGGAAGAGCAACAGAACCAACTCAGAACGACTTGTGGACAAATCGGTACTGTTCCCTCCTCCATGATCTAACACTCCTGACAGGTTACCTCATAACCACCTCAGCTGGTTAACAGTTTCCTTCTTGTAAGGATCGAAAAACATGGGGTGGCTTTTAACTACTTATTCATCCCAACAGCGGTTTTTCTTCGTTATGTGACTGAAGCTACCAAGAGCCGAATGCAAGTGGCAGTTGCAGTGTCTTGACAAAACGTTTGTTATGTTCCTCAGATAATGGCTCAAGAATCAATGAGCATAGACTATGTCAATGCTAAAAGTAGGGAAATAAATTTTATTGGCAATTACTTCCTCGTATTATTCTGAAGTAAAATAACACTTTTAAAAAATAGTTCATATTGCTGCGTAGTGGCCTTACAGCTCATAGATGCTAAGGCATCCAAAATCGATCCTGTAAAGGAGCTATCAGTAATTACTGGCTTCATTTGGTTTGCTCTTCACAGCATCCAATGAGATACCTATCTGCCACAAATCCCATTACTCGATGACCTTGTTCTCACTACTGTGTTAACTGTATAGGAAATCCCATAGTGGTGTGTTATAAAATACTAAGAGAGGTAGATTGTCACTGTTTCCATTCGATTTTCGATGACGCAACAAATGCGAAATTGCATTGTGAGTGTGGCTGTAATCGGGGTTTGTGTAGTGTACTGTTGTGTTTTTAATTTTTCTCGCGGGTGATTACAACTGCCAAGAGTGGGAGAAAGTGAAATCCGATGTCGTTACATACTCAACGTCACTCATTAGCACGGACGGGGACGTCAGGATTAACACTCCCGTCCGACTGAAGGATCTATAACAATGACAAATGCGCTTGCTTCTTGTAACACCATGGAGTGATTTGGTTTGGGCTTTATACTAGCTTGGGGGTACACTGTGCTGTTGAACTTTGCACACTACCAACTGTCTTCTATTATTTACCGAATGATAGTAACAGGTATTTCTTATACCACCAAAATTCCAAATGGCTACGTGTGGATCGAGCGTCATCATAGTTATATCATAATACATAATAATGATGCATCTCAGAGTACTTGGACACAGAATCAACCCTGCTAAACCCAAATACCCAAGTACTTCTGAATTCCTTGGCTTTTGTTTCTAAAGCACATTCTGTTAAACACAGAAGGAAGCAAAGCTCTTATCCGCTCTGCAACAGGTGGTCCTATGTACTTTTCAACGAAAGATAACACTAGGAGGAACATTCAGTGTAAGGTGTTAATAATATATGACATCAGAAGGAGTTCAATAAGGCTTTAAGGAACACTTGGCAGTATTATCAGAAAGATTTCAAATTGTGATCTTGATCTTGTAATACGTTCATATTTTGTCATCATTTTGTAATTAGACACTTTTCCTTACAAATCTTGTCTATAATAGCCAGTGGATTATCTTAAACACTGTGGTATGCATAGATTTACACGACTGTGATATGCTTTGTATTAATTAGTGAACGAAAATGAATGAAGTTTTGGAGCTAATCCACATCCTCGAGGATCACTTTCCATAGCAAAGGGAAAGGAACGTTGGGTCATCAGCATCAGTAACACTTCTGGGTAAGTGATCGTATCGTTATGATGTTTTATGGACCAACGTTTTGGCTACTGTTGCAAGTGACGATAATGTGATGTGCTCAGGGATACACATATAATTATTTTTAGAGTGAGGGGAAAAAGAAAGTCTTACTCACTCAAGGACGTAATTTAAAAAATGCTGAAATTTGTTAAAAAAAATAGTCGATACTTCTGGATAAGCAAATAAATAATGGTTCCCTATTTTACAATGTGCAAAATACATAAAAATACTCCAGTTAGTGTTGTATTCGACACTTTAGTTCGTATAAAGTACAGAAAGGAACAAAAACTGTCGTTGACGATAAAAACTGTCACTGAAATCTACTATTAAATGCTAGACACTACATAATACTTTTGTATTAGTTCAAATTTTGTCGTTAAGTTATTTGGTAATTGAAGGATACAGCTGAACTACAAGATTAAAGCTTCAATCCAGTTTTGCAGCACATGATGATGGAAAAACGATAATTACTCCAATATATCTGGTACTCTTTGAAACGAAACTGAGGAATTACTGGTTTTTACAAAACGGATCAATTGCTAAGTCTTTTAAAATCATCGACTGCTATGTGGATCAGCTTTATTTTTGTCTTATAATGTATTAAGAAACTTGGCTATGCTGACATTTGCTGTAAGGGATTGGGAGGGAAGGGGGCAACCTCGAGGACCCTTATACTCCCTCTTTCCCTCTTATAGGTGCACCTGGATGTCGGTTGATAAAGTACACTTGAAACAGTGGCCAAAACGTAGATCTAAAAAACACAATGAAGTTCATTGAGGTTCAAGTGCCCTGACTGGTCAGGGCGGCAGATTGTGATGCAAGAGGCCTGGGTTCGATTCCCGGCTGGGTCGGAGATTTTTTCCGTTCGGCGACTGGGTATGTGTTTTCTTCATCATCACATCATCCTCATAATCATGCAAGTCGCCGAAGTGGCGTCAGCTAATAAGACTTACAGAAGCGTGTGGTATACCCGACGGGAGGCCCTAGCGACATGTCATTTCATTTCAATGAGATTCAAGTGCTGGTCACCTGATGAGAAGTTTGCACAGCCTTTCGGGTGCCGATGGTGGAATGCCGTCGAACAGTTAGGGAGAGCAAAAATACAGATCGTGACAACATTTCGTGAACACCGCTAGCACTAAACCATGTATGGGAACCAACTAGGAGTATTTCTGGGAGACGTGGGAGGTGCTCTGTAATGCTGTAATGAAGAATGGGAGACTCCTGACCAACAACAGAGACTTTGCACAAACCATGGTGGTGCTCTTCGTTCAACTTACGGTCACTGTCATCCTAGATCCATCTTACCCTCACTTCCGAGTGCTTGTGTAGAGGGTCAGTTGGGACTTTAGTCCCACAAATGATAAAGTCTATAACTGCCCCAACTCCTTGTGGAAGCTGGGTTCAGCATTGGATGCAGCATCCGACACGACACCAGTTCTTGACAAAATCCGTTATAGCATGTTGCGGCATCTCACTGTAACTTCTGAGCGAATCCTCCTTGCAGTTTTTGGCTCAATATGCGAAAATGGATAACGTCCTAACTCACGGAAAGAAGCTATTTTACTTCCCCTTCTTAAACCTTCGAACGACTGAAATGCTCATATAGCTACTTACTGTTTTTCTCACCAGCTGCATCGAAAACACCATGGAGCGGATAATCAACCGCTGCCTTGACTGGATCTTAGAATTCAGGCAGCTTCTTCGTCGATTTCAGTGTGGATTCTGGAGGTATCACTCCACAGTTGATGAACTGACGCTGTTGGAGGTGCTACACACTGAGGTGAGAAAAATTATTCAAATGGCTCTAAGCACTATTGGACTTAACATCTGAGGTCATCCGTCCACTAGACTTAGAACTAATTAAACCTGACTAACCTAAGGACATCATACACATCCATGCCTGAGGCAGGATTCGAACCTGCGACTGTAGCAGCAGCGCACTTTAGGACTGAAGTACCTTGAACCGCTCGGCCACGGTGGCCGGCTGAGGCGAGAAAAGTGCTGGGATAGCGATGTGCACATACGTAGATGGCTGACGTATTGCGTACACATGATAAAAGGGCAGTGTATTGGCGGACCTGTCTTTTGTATGCACAAGGGAAACTACTCATTGCAGCCCCTCAGATTTAGTGGTAAGATGACCCCGTTGACAGTCCGTCAAAAACTGAACATAGACCAAGCGTGAAAATAGGAAGAAGATATACTGAACTTTGAAAAAAGTGTAAGTAAGCTGTTTAGGTTTTTATGTTGGTAACGCAACGTAGCGCTCTGTAAGAAAATCACTGACTGTGCTGTGTGCAGTCTGTGGCTGGATGGCATTGTTGGAATATTCACTACGGCAGTATTGCTCAGTTGGATGTGAACAGCGCGTAGCGTTGCGCAGTTGGAGGTGAGCCGCCAGCAGTGATGGATGTGGGGAGAGAGATGGCAGAGTTTTGAGAGCGGACGATCTGGAGGTGTGTCCGTCAGAAAAAGGAAATTTGTTAGACTGGATGTCATGAACTGATATATATGTTATGAATTTTGAACACTATTAAGGTAAATACATTGTTTGTTCTCTATCACAATCTTTCATTTGCTAACTATGCCTATCAGTAGTTAGTGCCTTCAGTAGTTAGAATCTTTCATTTAGCTGGCAGTATTGGCGCTCGCTGTATTGCAGTAGTTCGAGTAACGAAGATTTTTGTGAGGTAAGTGATTCATGAAAGGTATAGGTTATTGTTAGTCAGAGCCATTCTTTCGTAGGGATTATTGAAAGTCAGACTGTGTTGCGCTAAAAAAAAAAAAAAAAAAAAAAAATGTCTGAGTACATTCAGTTTTGCTCAGCAGTTTGAAAATCAAATAACGTAAGAGGTTTATCAGCACAGTCATTTATAATTTTTCTAAGGGAACGATACATATGTCGACCCTTAGCCGACGATACCACACTGGAATCTTCTGATTTTTTCTTGTAGTTTCTGTAATTAGTGTAGTTATTGTTTATTGCTAGCGTGTAATTGTAGAGAAAGTCTCCTTTGTAGTTGTAGTTTTTCATTGTTGTACTGTAAAGCAGTTGAGGCATGCATGTAGGTTTGCACCAAGTATTTCGCAGCCGCGCTTCCAATTAATTAGATATTATTTTCAGTGCTATTTTAATGGTTTGTCTAATTTGCTCTTCAAATTGTGCTTTTCTGTGTTATCGTGTGAAATACTGTGACAATTATGGCATGTGAAAAACGCAATACTAAGGCTCCAAAGTAAACTGGGAAAGGACAGTGAAAACGAGATTAGTGTGTTAGCGCCACCGCGTAATGAATTAACTAATGTTCAACATAGTAATTTGGTAATTGTACATAGGAGAATGGACCAGGCAATAAATAATCGTGTGGGCAGTGAAACAGCTAGTGAAGAGGGTAGTATTGTCGATCGATCGGTCGACAACAGCTCGCCCCAGGAACCCGAAATGACAGGACACAATCTTGCAAATGCTGTAGATTCAGGTTTTACGTCCTCATATTTTTTCTCAATTAAGTCAAGACATATTTTCTGCTTTTCAAAAAGTGAATGTTGCCGGTGCAAATGAACTGCCGAAAAGCATAGAGGAACAGATTTCAGACACTAATACATTATTATTCCAATTAATGCAACAAATGAAACAAAATAAAAAACAAATGGGACAAAATCAGAGACAAACACAGCAACAGCTTCAAAAGTTAGACACAATGGAACAAAATCAGGAACGAACACAGCAACAGCTACAAAAATTAGACACAATGGAACAAAATCTTCAAAAGTTAAACACAATTGAGCAAACCCTTGAACAAACACGTCAAGATTTAACTGCTGAGTTATTTAAAATCGAATCGAAATGTCAAAAAGTCTGTAATGACGTAAAAACACAAATTTGTGAGCATTTCCAAACTATTTTTTCGCATCATAAAAATGCATTACAGAATCACGAAGCAGCCATAAAAGAACTGCAAACTATTGTTCATGAAAATCAGGACACCTTGCAAGCTAAAGCTAACTCAGTTGCATCTACGGATTCGGTTACGCAACTTGCAAAAACTCAGGGAAACTTAAAGGACATAGTAGATACGCATTCAACACAAATGGACACTCTGAAACTTGGTTCAGAAAAACACACTGAGGAAATCAGTTCATTATCGGAGAAAGTAGCCGAACTTTCGGATCAGTTCACAAACTTATCTACAAAGGTAGATGATGATCTGAATGACATAAGACCGGTAGCCTTCACTGACAGAGAAGAGTATGAACAAATTAGAAAATTCAAACAAAATCAGAATCAAATCAATACACAGTACAAAAGAGAAATCCGGGAAGTACAAGATCAGTTGACACAAGTAATACAAGAATTACATATTTCAGAGGACACTCGCGCCCCAATACGGGAAGAGGGACTTAGAAATACGAAACAGCCACAAAATAATAACACAGGACATTTCGGAAATTATGAAACAAATTGGCAAGGTACACCGAATTTTGTGATGGAACCGCCGAAACGACGTAACAGTGATCGATATGCGACTCGCCGACATGATGATTTTGACTATAAGCTGTTTATTACAACACGTACATTCAAAACATTTAAGGATTCCGGCAACGACATTCCTCCACAAGCATGGCTTCATCAATTCTCTCATTGTTTTCCTCCTAACTGGTCATTGGAGCACAGATTAGAATTTATGTGTGGCTGCTTAAAGAATGAAATAGCCGTAAGAATGCGATTGGTCATTCACGATTGTCACAGTGAAGGAGAATTTTATCATGCCTTCCTCTCAGCATATTGGTTTCAAGCTACTCAAGATCGCGTAAAACATAACATCATAATGATGAAACGTTTCGAACAATCTCAATTATCCAGTCTTGTCAAATATTCTGAAGACATGTTGCATAAGCATCAGTATCTGTCAAACCCATAAAGCCCTTCAGAACTTGTTCACATTTGCTTAATCAAATTGCCTGAACATTTACGACATATTATTTTGGCAGGACGTTGCAAAGACGACATCGAAGCTTTTCGGGGACTGTTACAAGAATTGGAAATCGACACTGACAATCGCGGGACGCAAAAACAGGAACACAACAATTACAGGTCACATCCGTCACAATTCCGCGAGGACAGAAATAATAACTGGACACGACAAGGCTATTCTTACAACGCAAATCGTGACCAAAACAGACGCCATCCGTATGACAACCGTTGGCAGAGTACTAATAATTACAGGGAAATATCACCTCTCTGCAGTAATAACTATGTTAAAGACAATCATAGAAACAGACAATATGGGAACCAGAACTGTTATTATCAAGGGAGACAGAACAATTTCATACGCAACAGCCCAGAGCGCAGTTGCGACTCAGGGAGAAGTTCTCCATCACGTGACCGACAAGAAATAAATTACAGAAACTACTGAAATGAAGAGTGGCTATATAATCTTAACAACAGACGAGAATTTAATCAGAATTGGCGGGATTCAAACAGGGCAGGGCCCCCCTCGACAAGCTGAAATTGTGGAGGTTAGATCTCCAAATGCCAATAACAATGCACGACAACAAATAGACAGTAGACTATGATTCACACCGCTGGCAGCCAGAAACGTACTTATGAAGCTGACGACGCAGCTGCAGTGGCTATTAGTTCCGTAAAAATGGAAGACATTAGGGACATCTTACTCCAGGAACACGATGTAAAACAGAACAACATTGCATATACCGTAATTCACATTACAGTAAATAATGTAAAATTTACGGCAGTACTTGACTCTTGCAGTCCCATTTCAGTAATTAGTGAAACAGCCTTTAGCAAATGTAACAAATCGAACGCTTGCCCCACACTTCCGTTTCGTAAGATTAAGTTACAAGGTCGAATCTTTGGAAAAAGTGTAGATGCATGCCATCTAACTAACTTAGAATTCTTTTGTCAAAGCCACAGTTTCTCTATGAACTTTCTTATCGTTCCATTATTGTCAATAGAAACTATATTGGGAGTAAACTTTTTGAATGAATACAAAGCAATCTTAAACTTCCACGATGCTGAAATAAGTTTAGAGAAAGAAGGTAAGTCAATAGCTTTGTAATTTGAAGATTGGCTCTCAAACCATGACGAAGAAATTAATCGCCTTTATCTCCTGCTAGACAACAGTTCAGAATTTTCGACGGAACTTGACACTAACAGTCACTCTGCAAGTATTGACAGGGATGATATCGACAGCGTATTTGAAACTAATGAGTTAATTAAGAATAAAATTCAAACAACTGAGAATTGTAATAACACTGATAGGCAGGACCTTTTTGAGATTTTACAAGCACATTCCACAGTTTTTAATCACAAAACAGGAAACATCAAGGGATTTCAATACCAATTTCGTGTTCGTGACCGTACTAAATTTTGTATTAGACCATACATAATTCCGGCACATTATAGGGACTGTGTTAGAACAGAAATACAATCTATGCTTGACGAGGGCATTATTGAGCCTGCAGTAAGCTCATACAATAATCCATTACATGTTGTTGCGAAGAATTCCACTTCACAATAGTCTACATTCCCGACAAGGAGAACATTGTTGCACGTGCACCGGCTGGGCTTGAGAAAAGTAACGCAGAAGGCAATTTCGAAAAAAATTTCAGTGTTCTTTACGTTCAGAAAGTCGCTTTTGAAAACTTCATCATCACGTCTTTAAAGGACATTGCTTGCGATCAAGATTAAGATGCGATTTCGAAAGACATCAAAAGTAAATAGCATGAAATGACACACACAGATTCGGCATTATATTCTGGTTGTTCTTGTTGTGCTCTTCATTCCTGAGACTGGTTTGATGCAGCTCTCCATGCTACTCTATCCTGTGCAAGCTTCTTCATCTCCCAGTACTTACTGCAACCTACATCCTTCTGAATCTGCTTTGTGTATTCATCTCTTGGTCTCCCTCTACGATTTTTACCCTCCACGCTGCCTTCCAATGCTAAATTTGTGATTCCTTGATGCCTCAGAACATGTCCTACCAACCGGTCCCTTCTTCTTGTCAAGTTGTGCCATAAACTCCTCTTCTCCCCAATTCTATTCAATACCTCCTCATTATTGAATAGAATTGGGGGGAAGAGGAGTTTATGCCCCCCCCCCCCATTAACCGTGGACCTTGCCATTGGTGGGGAGGCTTGCATGTCTCAGCGATACAGATAGCCGTACCATAGGTGCAACCACAACGGAGGGGTATCTGTTAAGAGGCCAGACAAACATATGGTTCCCGAAGAGGGGCAGCAGCCTTTTCAGTAGTTGCAAGGGCAACAGTCTGGATGATTGACTGATCTGGCCTTGTATCAATAACCAAAACGGCCTTGCTGTGCTGGTACTGCGAACGGCTGAAAGCAAGGGGAAACTACAGCCGTAATTTTTCCCGAGGGCATGCAGCTTTACTGTGTGATTAAATGACGATGGCGTCCTCTTGGGTAAAATATTCCGGAGGTAAAATAGTCCCCCATTCGGATCTCCGGGCGGGGACTACTCAAGAGTATGTCGTTATCAAGAGAAAGAAAACTGGCGTTCTACGGATCGGAGCGTGGAATGTCAGATCCCTTAATCGGGCAGGTAGGTTAGAAAATTTAAAAAGGGAAATGAATAGGTTAAAGTTAGATATAGTGGGAATTAGTGAAGTTCGGTGGCAGGAGGAACAAGACTTCTGGTCAGGTGACTACAGGGTTATAAACACAAAGTCAAATAGGGGTAATGCAGGAGTAGGTTTAATAATGAATAGGAAAATAGGAATGCGGGTAAGCTACTACAAACAGCATAGTGAACGCATTATTGTGGCCAAGATAGACACGAAGCCCACACCAAACTACAGTAGTACAAGTTTATATGCCAACTAGCTCTGCAGATGACGAAGAAATTGAAGAAATGTATGATGAAATAAAAGAAATTATTCAGATTGTGAAGGGAGACGAAAATTTAATAGTCATGGGTAACTGGAATTCGAGTGTAGGAAAAGGGAGAGAAGGAAATATAGTAGGTGAATATGGATTGGGGGAAGAAATGAAAGAGGAAGCCGCCTGGTAGAATTTTGCACACAGCACAACATAATCATAGCTAACACGTGGTTTAAGAATCATGAAAGAAGGTTGTATACATGGAAGAACCCTGGAGATACTAAAAGGTATCTGATAGATTATATAATGGTAAGACAGAGACTTAGGAACCAGGTTTTAAATTGTAAGACATTTCCAGGGGCAGATGTGGACTCTGACCACAATCTATTGGTTATGACCTGTAGATTACAACTGAAGAAACTGCAAAAAGGTGGGAATTTCAGGAGATGGGACCTGGATAAACTGAAAGAACCAGAGGTTGTACAGAGTTTCAGGGAGAGCATAAGGGAACAATTGACAGGAATGGGGGAAAGAAAATACAGTAGAAGAAGAATGGGTAGCTTTGAGGGATGAAGTAGCGAAGGCAGCAGAGGATCAAGTAGGTAAAAAGACGAGGGCTAGTAGAAATCCTTGGGTAACAGAAGAAATACTGAATTTAATTGATGAAAGGAGAAAATATAAAAATGCAGTAAATGAAGCAGGCAAAAAGGAATACAAACGTCTCAAAAATGAGATCGACAGGAAGTGCAAAATGGCTAAGCAGGGATGGCTAGAGGACAAGTGTAAGGATGTAGAGGCCTATCTCACTAGGGGTAAGATAGATACCACCTACAGGAAAATCAAAGAGACCTTTGGAGATAAGAGAACGACTTGTATGAATATCAAGAGCTCAGATGGAAACCCAGTTCTAAGCAAAGAAGGGAAAGCAGAAAGATGGAAGGAGTATATATAGGGTCTATACAAGGGCGATGTACTTGAGGACAGTATTTTGGAAATGGAAGAGGATGTAGATGAAGATGAAATGGGAGATATGATACTGCGTGAAGAGTTTGACAGAGCACTGAAAGACCTGAGTCGAAACAAGGCCCCCGGACTAGACAACATTCCATTGGAACTACTGACGGCCTCGGGAGAGCCAGTCCTGACAAAACTCTACCATCTGGTGAGCAAGATGTATGAAACAGGCGAAATACCCTCAGACGTCAAGAAGAATATAATAATTCCAATCCCAAAGAAAGCAGATGTTGACAGATGTGAAAATTACCGAACTATCAGTTTAATAAGTCATAGCTGCAAAATACTAACACGAATTCTTTACAGACGAATGGAAAAACTAGTAGAAGCCAACCTCGGGGAAGATCAGTTTGGATTCCGTAGAAACACTGGAACACGTGAGGCAATGCTGACCTTACGACTTATCTTAGAAGAAAGATTAAGGAAAGGCAAACCTACGTTTCTAGCATTTGTAGACTTAAAGAAAGCTTTTGACAATGTTGACTGGAATACTCTCTTTCAAATTCTAAAGGTCGCAGGGGTAAAACACAGGGAGTGAAAGGCTATTTACAATTTGTACAGAAACCAGATGGCAGTTATAAGAGTCGAGGGACATGAAAGGGAAGCAGTGGTTGGGAAGGGAGTAAGACAGGGTTGTAGCCTCTCCCCGATGTTGTTCAATCTGTATATTGAGCAAGCAGTAAAGGAAACAAAAGAAAAATTCGGAGTAGGTATTAAAATTCATGGAGAAGAAATAAAAACTTTGAGGTTCGCCGATGACATTGTAATTCTGTCAGAGACAGCAAAGGACTTGGAAGAGCAGTTGAATGGAATTGACAGTGTCTTGAAAGGAGGATATAAGATGAACATCAACAAAAGCAAAACAAGGATAATGGAATGTAGTCTAATTAAGTCGGGTGATGCTGAGGGAATTAGATTAGGAAATGAGATACTTAAAGTAGTAAAGGAGTTTTGTTATTTGGGGAGAAAAATAACTGATGATGGTCGAAGTAGAGAGGATATAAAATGTAGACTGGCAATGGCAAGGAAAACGTTTCTGAAGAAGAGAAATTTGTTAACATCGAGTATAGATTTAAGTGTCAGGAAGTCATTTCTGAAAGTATTTGTATGGAGTGTAGCCATGTATGCAAGTGAAACATGGACGATAAATAGTTTGGACAAGAAGAGAATAGAAGCTTTCGAAATGTGGTGCTACAGAAGAATGCTGAAGATTAGATGGGTAGATCACATAACTAATGAGGAAGTATTGAATAGGATTGGGGAGAAGAGAAGTTTGTGGCACAACTTGACCAGAAGAAGGGATCGGTTGGTAGGACATGTTCTGAGGCATCAAGGGATCACCAATTTAGTATTGGAGGTCAGCGTGGAGGGTAAGAATCGTAGAGGGAGACCAAGAGATGAATACACTAAGCAGATTCAGAAGGATCTAGGTTGCAGTAGGTACTGGGAGATGAAAAAGCTTGCACAGGATAGAGTAGCATGGAGAGCTGCATCAAACCAGTCTCAGGACTGAAGACCACAACAACAACAACAACACCTCCTCATTAGTTATGTGATCTACCCATCTAATCTTCAGCATTCTTCAGTAGCACCACATTTCGAAAGCTTCAATTCTCTTCTTGTCCAAACTATTTATCGTCCATGTTTCACTTCCATACATGGCTACACTCCATACAAATACTTTCAGAAACGACTTCCTCACACTTAAATCTATACACGATGTTAACAAATTTTTCTTCTTCAGAAACGCTTTCCTTGCCATTGCCAGTCTACATTTTATATCGTCTCTACTTCGACCATCATCAGTTATTTTGCTCCCCAAATAGCAAAACTCCTTTACTACTGTAAGTGTCTCATTTCCTAATCTAATTCCCTCAGCATCACCCGACTTAATGCGACTACATTCCATTATCCTCGTTTTGCTTCTGTTGTTGTTCATCGTATATCCTCCTTTCAAGACACTGTCCATTCCGTTCAGCTGTTCTTCCAAGTCCTTTACTGTCTCTGACAGAATTACAATGTCATCGGCGAACCTCAAAGCTTTTATTTCTTCTCCATGGATTTTAATACGTACTCCGAATTTTTCTTTTGTTTTCTTTAATGCTTGCTCAATATACAGATTGAATAACATCGGGGAGAGGCTACAACCCTGTCTCACTCCCTCCCCAACCACTGCTTCCCTTTCATGCCGCTCTACTCTTATAACTGCCATCTGGTTTCTGTGCAAATTGTAAATAGCCTTTCGCTCCCTGTATTTTACCCCTGCCACCGTTAGAATTTGAAAAAGGGTATTCCAGTCAACATTGTCAAAAGCTTTCTCTAAGTCTACAAATGCTAGAAACGTAGGTTTGCCTTTCCTTAATCTTTCTTCTAAGATAAGTCGTAAGTTCAGTATTGCCTCACGTGTTCCAATATTTCTACGGAATCCAAACTGATCTTAGAAACAACATACTCTTCAAATGTTGCACTGTTGATGACAATCTATGGGTACTTTGCATTCCTGATGAGTTTGTTAATAAGCTCATCTGTTTCATTCATTTCAGCTACGCCCATTCAGGTCTACGAAAATGTTATCATATTCTTTGGACAGCTCGTTATTTTAATAATATGGAAAAGAGAATTCGGAGAGTCGTATCTATTTGTAAGCTCTGGCTGGCTGTTCTCTATTAAAATCTCTCATTTGTTAACTATGCCTATCAGAAGTTAGTGCCTTCAGTAGTTAGAATCTTTCATTTAGCTGGCAGTATTGGCGCTCGCTGTAATGCAGTAGTTCGAGTAACGATTTTTGTGACTTAAGTGTTTCATGAAAGGTATAGGTTATTGTTAGTCAGAGAGCTCCAGAAGCTCCAGACAAAAGGTGAAAACTATACGATAAAACAACTGCAAAAAAACTATATATTGGTCAGAAACTTCTCATTAAATTTCATTCATTGTCACATAAGAAGAAACACTTGAGTCACAAATTCTTTCTGATTTACAATGGACCTTACTGAATCCGACGTATACCATATGCATTGAAGTTGAAACTCTGTGTACTAGGAAGAGTAAAGAATTGCACCACATTTCACATGTAAAACCGTTTATTGAGAGGTAATCTGCTTTTTAACTTAGTCTTTGCCATAAAATCTTTCACTTCACATTACTAATACACTTTGACACACTTACAAACTGTTAACACGCAACAATGTTTTAAAATTAACTATCCAGTCATGAACGTAGGGAACTTATTTAGACAGTAATTGAAAATGCATTGTTATAGTGAACAGACGACACAGTGTTATTGTGTGTATATTCTTGTTTGTTAGTTGAACGATTTTGTAACGACTTACATATTTAGAACATATACCAGTGCTGCTAATGAGATTTTAATGCAACATTTTGGTTTACTTGAAAATACATTCTGGATTTAAAGTACTTTCTAAGAGATACCAGATGACACAGTGGTTACTTTATTTGACAGCTACACGATTATATCAGGACGCTACTAATGAATGACACAATTAATATTATTGCTTTTGCGCTGTATCTGTTTTACATCTGCACAGTTTTTCTGAATTCTTCTGGAAAGTAAAACATGTTTTAATACTAACTTTTGTGGTATAGCTACAATGAGACAGCCTTTTCTGTAGCACAACAATATGTTACAGTATAGTACTTTCTTGATCACGGTAATGTACGTAATAACTACGATATCTATACGCATAGCATTTCACTTTTGCTTATCACAAGGTAAGTACATTGTCTTCTACAGAGACGATAATTACGACACTTGGCACATTTTTACCGTTAAGTAATGACAGAGATTGTCTTACAACAAGACACACAGTTTAGCGCTACTGTACATGTATTTGAGTGAATAATTTTGTACTTAAAACATTCATCTTTAAAGATTTTTGAATTACATACATTCAAAGAAGGTTTTCTGTGATACGTTTCATTCCATTGCTGTAATCTGTAACACTTGATGGCATAATTACATTAATCCTCAGGGGGTACACGCCTACTTTGTGTACTAAGTGTGTGGCAAGCACTAGGGGCCTTAGCTAATATGGTATTTGCTTATACAACTTTACACATCGGTACCATATTTCTCTAACACAGAATTATACAGCTATCTGATCATTTAACTGAGAGAGACAAACATTTTTTTTTCCTGTGTCAGTGACACATGTTTACGCAATTACACAGTTTGATAACTTCACACTTAAGAAATTGTATTCTGTCCGTACTTTGTGAACTCTTCATATTTTTTCGGAACCATTGTGATACTATGAGAGCTTTGAATGATGTATTTAGTATGGGATCATGATTTTTGAATTTCGTTTGAAGTAGTTAACACGATTGAAAAAAGCAGAGAGTGTTTTTTAAGGTTTTGAAATTACTGAAAGAAGCTGCGACGATTTTGAGATGTGATTGATCTGTTATGATGATGTTATTATGACAATGGTGTGAATTATGCTGGTGAGATATGTTTATGATCAATAAGATGATGCTATATGAGGAATGTGATTATGTGTTTATACATATATGAGTAATGAGTAGTGGTTAGAGACTCTGATTTGTGAAAAAGGATGCTGGAAACCAAGAATCGTACTTTAAGAGTTATGAAATGTGTGTACATGCGTGAATGTATCACAACACTGCTATTCATGAGATTTCGTTTCTACACATTTCTACTGGGATTTCTCGACATGTAAAATTTTATTTGTATCAGACTGTCACAGTAGCAGAAACTGCTGTTGTAAAAATGTCAGTAAGGAAGGCAAGTCACTTTGATGTAATGTGCCGTGGGCGCCCATCTGTGCAACCGTCACCTGGAAAAGAAATCCATTAGTGCGTACCTTTGAGAGGGACAGATGGAGAGAAACGAGGCCATTAACCTCAGTATTGACATTCCTTTGTAGAAAGCACCGCAAATATGACACGCTCATTCTTGAAAATATATGATTTCAGTTTGGAGCTTTTACTTTCTGATATTTACTGAATTTTGAGAAACATTTTACGACTAATGTCTTTCTAGTTGAAAGACATTTTACTGCCTTATGAAATGCTATATGGCTATTGAATGACGTTTCATGCCTTGCTTTATGTATATATTTGCCAATTTTGTTTAATATCTAGTTTCTAGTTGGACTACAGCATTGGTTAAAACAAAATTTAATAGGTGCACTAACATCACTATTTTATCCCTACAGATCAATTAAATAATAATTTTATGATCTACTTTCTTAAAAAAGGGAGCACAAACAGATATTTTCCGTCACAGGAATTGTATACATAATTTTTCAACGATTTGGTACCTTTTTTGGTAGAGTAAGTTATTGTGATCCATCATTCTACTGTTAAGACATGACATACATATTAGACATTTCCTATCTTTACTGTAACACTTTTTCTGCTTGTACTTTGTCATGTTTAGGTAAAAGTTATTGCATTTGCTGCTGCTGTTTGTCAGGCATAGTTCTACTGAATTTTACATTGTATTAAGCCAGTATACTACTGATTTATTTTTCTTGTTGCTGTACATTGACTCATATTAGTTGTAATGTTGCATTTGCTGTGCTAATTTATATTTACTGCTGCTTGCTTTGCCAATTTGCATTTTTTTGTCATTGCTGTTTGTGTTAATTGTTTTGTGCTGCTGCATTGCCTCGTTCTCTGATATATATCTGAGCACAGTAGATTTAAGTTAGCTTAAGAGGGATAGGCTATATAAGAGAATGAGTTGTGATGAATTCGAAGAAATGTATTGAGAAGCTATAAGAAAAAAAGTATGGTGAAAAAGTAGTGTACAATGAAGAATAATTATTTTGAAAGAGTAGGGTTTAGGGACAACGGGTATAGATAGGACTTTTAGGGAATAATGATGAACTAAGGGAGATCTCCAAAAAGTAAAGAAAGTTTTGTTTGCAAATCAAATATGATAAATACTGCAGTACCAAATGTCACACTGTAAACAACTGCTGCCCTTTCCTTTTGTGTTATTGTGCTATGTGTTTATGTACCCTTGTGTATTTGTGTTCTTCCTGTCTTCCTGTGTTTATCTGATAAGAGCATGTTGTAGAATTTTTCTAATGATAAGGTACATTCACTGTGATGAGGTATACTGTTATCCTCAAATATAATTTGCACTTATAATATGTTATTTACTTTGTAAAGATGTTTAGACATTATTTATTCTGTTCCATTTTAATCCTCACGTGTGAAGTTAATGTTTCGAAAGCTGTTCTCATTTTTTTATTTATTTACGTATGTCATAATTCCTGTATCACTGATGGATATGTTTATTTCAATTCTTCTGTAAAGGCTGTATTACTACAAATTTTATCTGTATTATTATGTTTTTAATGTTGTATTCTGTGCCTTTGTAATTGTATTTTTATGCCATAAATTTGTAATTTTATAGATACCACTTCATCAAATTAAGTTTCATTTCACTACACACGTTTCTGTTGGTTGTAGTATATGCACAATATATGAGAAGATAAAAAAAGGGACTGTTGGTGCTCGCATGTGTGTTGATAATTCAGCAAGCGACTGGCTTTAAGGATATTTCAAAATTTTTTTTGCACAAGTGGTGGTTAATTTATATGCTATATTATCCACAAGACTCTTCGATGGTGAATGTGCACCTGCACAGTCACAACGGATGGCTGTTAGCCATCTCTACAAGGACTATGATGGGTGTGCACCTTTGATGGCCCACAAGTACCATTATCTCTACAAAGACTGCAGTGGGTCTGCACCTCTGGTGGCCCACCAATACCATAATCTCTACCAGTACTACAATGGGTCTGCTCTGTGATGACCTACCTACCAATATTCTTCAAAAATTCGATTGATTCTGCTGTGGGTTTGCTCTGTTGAGGCCCATTACCTGTCTGCAAGTCAAGAGTTAGCACTGTCTTTCCATTGGAAGGACAACACTACTTATTCAAGACTGCATGGAAATCCACTTCTTTCGTGCGCATTTTCTTTTACTGATCAGACTTTGTGCAATGTAATTACTAATGTGATGAATGATCAGGACTGTCTTTATGGACAGTGGACAATTTTAGCTTTTGACCAACAGTGTATCAGTAATTGTGTGCATTTGGTATATTTGTTAGCGTTAATATAAATTTTTTAAAAAATATATGTATTGGACACTGCCCAAAACAATTTGTAAAATTTTTGTGGGGAGCATGGGGCTATGTAAGTAGGTTGTTTAAGTTTTTATGTTGGTAACGCCACGTAGCGCTCTGTATGAAAATCACTGACTGTGCTGTGTGCAGTCTGTGGCTGGTTGGCATTGTTGGAATATTCACTATTGTAGTGTTAGGCAACAGCGCATAGCGTTGCGCAGTTGGAGGTGAGCCGCCAGCAGTGGTGAATGTGGGGAGAGGGATGGCAGAGTTTTGAGAGCGGATGATGTGGAGGTGTGTCCGTCAGAAAAAGGAAATTTGTTAGACTGGATGTCATTTGAATTTTGAACACTATTAAGGTAAATATATTGTTTGTTCTCTATTAAATGGTTCAAATGGCTCTGAGCACTATGCGACTTAACTTCTGAGGTCATCAGTTACCTAGAACTTGGAACTAATTAACTTGGAACTAATTAAACATCACACACAGCCATGCCCAAGGCAGGATTCGAACCTGCGACCGGAGATGTCTCTTTGTTCCAGACTGTAGCGGCTAGAACCGCACGATCACTCCGGCTGGCTGTTCTCTATTAAAATCTCTCATTTGCTAACTATGCCCATCCATAGTTAGTGCCTTCAGTAATTAGAATCTTTCATTTAGCTGGCAGTATTGGCGCTCGCTGTAATGCAGTAGTTCGAGTAACGATTTTAGTGAGGTAAGTGATTCCTGAAAGGGATGGGTTATTGTTAGTAAGAGCCATTCTTTTGTAGGGATTATTGAAAGTCAGATTGCGTTGCGCTAAAAAAAAAAAAAAAAAAAAAAAAAAATAGTGTGTCGTTTAGTGATGATCAGAGTGAAATGTCTGAGTACATTCAGTTTTGCTCAGCTGTTTGAAAATTAAATGACGTAAGAGGTTTATCAGCACAGTCATTTATAATTTTTCTAAGGGGACGTTTGAAAAGAAGTAAAACTGAAACAGTGAACGGTCCAAGGTGAAGATATTGCAACATGAGCGAATTTGAATACCCACGGCATGTTGGACTGTGAAGAGGAAGACCGAGTTCAAGTCTCCCTCGTGTCCCATTTTTGTGCTAAATTATGAATTGTCCGTCCGAACATTGATGTGTCTCTTCGCTGTATTTAAATTTGTGTCCGTGTCGAGGTGTAAAGTCCGTCTGCAATACCGTGCTATATGGAAGGGACCTCCAGATGTACGTACCTCCTATTTCTTTTACACATGTGCATCTTATGACTCTTGCGTTCCTTTCTGAAAGTTTTGATTCTTGAAATCCTTTGTTGTAACATAGTTCATGCGTGTTTGTTAGTTGTCTTCCTTTCTGTGAGAGGACTATGTGACATCTCGCCTGCTGTCATTGTTCATCACATTTACTTGAGACGGTAATATGTTGTTACCATATGACTCATGTTCTACAACCACTGTGTAGTATAATAACTGACAGGAGTGCAGAAGCAGAACAGACACGTCAATGCATGGATGGAAAATTCATAATTTTGTAAAAAAAAAAAAAAAAAAAGTAGAGCGAGGGATATTTAAACAAAGATCTCTCCCTTTGCAGTCCAAAACCGTGATCACACAACCACAACACCGTTATTCTTCACTGCTTCACTTTTGCTTCTTATTTCACAGTTCAGTACACCTTCTTCCTGGTTTTATCCTTGATCTGTGTTCAGTTTCTGACAGGCTATCCACTGAACCATTTTACCATTATATCTGAGTGAGGTGCGATGGAGAGTTTCCCTTGTGAGGTGATTCATGTGAAAAGATTTCTGGCGTGATTATGGCTGCACTACAGACGTTGAACACGGAATGGTAGTTGGAGCTAGATGCATGGGATATTCCATTTCGGAAATCGTTAGGGAATTCAATGTTCCCAGATCCGCAGTATCAAGAGTGTGCTGAGAATACCAAATTTCAGGCATTACCTCTCACGAAGGATAACGCAGTGCCCAACGGCCTTCACTTAACGACTGAGTGCAGCGGCGTTTGCATAAAGTTGTCAGCACTGAAAGACAAGCAACACTGAGTGACAGAACCGCAGAAATCAATGTGGGACGAACGAGGAACTTAACCATTAGGACAGGGGGGCGAAATTTGGCTTTAATCGGCAGCACAACATCACCTGCTCGTGACCAAACTGGTCAGGCCCTATTCGACTGGAAAACCGTGACCAAGTCAGACGAGTCCCAATGTCAATTTCTATGAGCTGATGACAACGTTCGAGTGTGGCACAGACGTCACGAAGTCATGAACCCAATTTGTCGATAAGGTACCGGTGGTGGCTCGATAATAGTGTGGGTTGTCTTTATGTGGACTGGACTGTGTCCCCTGGTTCAACTGAACCGATTAGTTACTGGAAATGGTTATTTTCGGTACTTGGAGACCATTTGCACCCATTCATGGTCTTCATGCTCCCAAATAACAATGGAATTTTTGTAAATGGCAATGTGTCAGGCTTCAGAGTAACATGTGTTCACGACTGGTTTGAAGAATATTGTGGACAGTTTGAGCATATGATTTGGTCACCCAGATCACCTGACTTGAATTCCATTGCACATTTCTGGAACCTAATCGAGAGGCCAGTTCGTGCACAAAATTGAGTCCATGCAATGTCGAGATGGTGTTACTGCATTGCACCAGGCAAAAGGAGGTTTGACACGATGTTAGAAGGTATCGCATGACTTTTGTCACCTCAGTGTACAACAGGGTTCCCTACGCAACCATCACTTAAACAGGTTTTTTTTTGTTGCCTTTACTACTTGGAAGTATTATATTCTCGGACAAGCCGACAGCATGGGATATTTGGAGGCGTTTTACTGTTTTTATATGCTCCTTCCTCTTCCCCTGTTATTTCAGATATCCAGTTAGTGGTGTTTTATGAGATCAGGAAACGGTATTGCTCAAGGTAGTATTTGTAGTGAGATCTTTTAATAGCTATAGATAGTATTACATCTTTACATCTACATTAAGGAGTCGTTTCAAGTGCTCTTTATTTGTGATGAGCTTTTCCGGTTTTTTTTTTCAGTAGTCTTGAAGCAAGTGCACGCCAGTTTCAGTTCACTGTTAAGAGGCTGGAGGAAAGGGCGCTAGAAACTGGTTCCACACTTTCGCCAGAAAAATCTGTGTGCGTTGTTTTAACTTAATCTTCCAGAATTTAAATTGGGGGGACACCATTTTAAGTTCTAGAGTCGGTGAGGTATCTTGGCGTTCGTTTTGATCAGAAACTTATGTGACAGCCATACTTGAGGGACTTGAGAACGCGATCCGTCAAAACCCTTAACGTTTGAAAATATGCAGACTGAACATGTTTTTTCCAGTTTCGTAGAGCTGTTGTGTGGTCCTGGAATAATTATGGTTGCACGGCCTACGGATCTACTAGCTATCATACCTTAAGGTACTGAATATCATCCATCATGAAAGCATTAGGTTCGCAATGGGTGCATTTTGAATGCGCTCTGTTCCCAGTCTCTGTGACGAAGCTGGCGAGTCACCAGTTCAGTTCAGGCGCCAAGTACTCATGGTGCAACAATTGTACAAAATGTATACCGGACTCCAGCACTTTCATCCCATAAAATTGCTCATCCAGCAATGGAGCAAAAATTCCACTTGGAAACCAAGCAAAGAACCATCTTTGGGAAAAGGGGAAGGCTAGTGTCAGTTTTTTACACCAAGGGTAAAGTAAATTATCATTTTGGCTACTTCAGAGCCCCAGAGTTATTTTAAATTTTGCTAATTTTGGTAAGCAGTCTACCAAACTGGGCTGACCGTGATTGTATGGCTGAGACGAGACCACAGAAAGTTGTTTCTCATCTGCTCAGATTCATGTAATGCTATACAGGCCCCTCAACAAATGTAGTGAACAGAAAAACTTTTACAGAACGTGCAAGATGCTCTTCTCTTGTTGCAGCGTCACAGGGAAATTGTGGCATTCTCCTGAGCACATAGGTTTTGTACTCAGTGTTGAGCCAAAAAAATCATGTATCAATGGAAGATTGATTGGAGGTGAGTATTGGACAAGGGCGGCACTGGCACACACTGCATTGTTGCCAGATACACTCCTGGAAATTGAAATAAGAACACCGTGAATTCATTGTCCCAGGAAGGGGAAACTTTATTGACACATTCCTGGGGTCAGATACATCACATGATCACACTGACAGAACCACAGGCACATAGACACAGGCAACAGAGCATGCACAATGTCGGCACTAGTACAGTGTATATCCACCTTTCGCAGCAATGCAGGCTGCTATTCTCCCATGGAGACGATCGTAGAGATGCTGGATGTAGTCCTGTGGAACGGCTTGCCATGCCATTTCCACCTGGCGCCTCAGTTGGACCAGCGTTCGTGCTGGACGTGCAGACCGCGTGAGACGACGCTTCATTCAGTCCCAAACATGCTCAATGGGGGACAGATCCGGAGATCTTGCTGGCCAGGGTAGTTGACTTACACCTTCTAGAGCACGTTGGGTGGCACGGGATACATGCGGACGTGCATTGTCCTGTTGGAACAGCAAGTTCCCTTGCCGGTCTAGGAATGGTAGAACGATGGGTTTGATGACGGTTTGGATGTACCGTGCACTGTTCAGTGTCCCCTCGACGATCACCAGTGGTGTACGGCCAGTGTAGGAGATCGCTCCCCACACCATGATGCCGGGTGTTGGCCCTGTGTGCCTCGGTCGTATGCAGTCCTGATTGTGGCGCTCACCTGCACGGCGCCAAACACGCATACGACCATCATTGGCACCAAGGCAGAAGCGACTCTCATCGCTGAAGACGACACGTCTCCATTCGTCCCTCCATTCACGCCTGTCGCGACACCACTGCAGGCGGGCTGCACGATGTTGGGGCGTGAGCGGAAGACGGCATAACGGTGTGCGGGACCGTAGCCCAGCTTCATGGAGACGGTTGCGAATGGTCCTCGCCGATACCCCAGGAGCAACAGTGTCCCTAATTTGCTGGGAAGTGGCGGTGCGGTCCCCTACGGCACTGCGTAGGATCCTACGGTCTTGGCGTGCATCCGTGCGTCGCTGCGGTCCGGTCCCAGGTCGACGGGCACGTGCACCTTCCGCCGACCACTGGCGACAACATCATGTACTGTGGAGACCTCACGCCCCACGTGTTGAGCAATTCGGCGGTACGTCCACCCGGCCTCCCGCATGCCCATTATACGCCCTCGCTCAAAGTCCGTCAACTGCACATACGGTTCACGTCCACGCTGTTGTGGCATGCTACCAGTGTTAAAGACTACGATGGAGCTCCGTATGCCACGGCAAACTGGCTGACACTGACGGCGGCGGTGCACAAATGCTGCGCAGCTAGCGCCATTCGACGGCCAACACCGCGGTTCCTGGTGTGTCCGCTGTGCTGTGCGTGTGATCATTGCTTGTACAGCCCTCTCGCAGTGTCCGGAGCAAGTATGGTGGGTCTGACACACCGGTGTCAATGTGTTCTTTTTTCCATTTCCAGGAGTGTATATCCAAGATGGCGGCAATGACGTCATCCAAGATTGCAGTGTATAGACTTGGCAACAATGCATGACATCATCCAAGATGACAGATTTTGGCGGGATGTTTGAATTTTGGTGTGAAGATAGGTCAGTTGGGCTACCTCTACTAACCTAACCCCCTCCCCCAGAAAATGGCGGGAAGTTCATATTCCATCAGGATAGTGCAATACACCAGTTGACTAACCTAAGAAAATGACAGGAAGATAGGTCACTTGGACCACCTCCACTAACCTAAGTCATCCGACCGCCACCTCATCCTAGGAATTGGTGGGAAGTTCATATTCCATCAGGATAATGTAATACACCATGGTTACCTCTACTAACCTAAGAAAATGACAGGAAGATAGGTCACTTGGACTACCTCGACTAACCTAACTCGTCCAACCGCCACCTCTTCCTAGGAACTGGCGCCAAGTTTGAATTTTGGCGGTAAAGAAAAGTCACTTGGGCTATCTCTACTAACCTAAGAAAATGGCGGGAAAGAAAGGGCAGTTCGGCTACCTCTACTAACCCAGGTCACTCGACCGCCACTTCCTCAAATGGATTGGTGGGCATAGGACTCAACCTGTGCTGGACATAAGTCTTTATTATTTTGCATGCACCAATATTTATTTAAACAATTATCACTACAGATATTCGGATTTAGGTTGACGATGTGGCGCAAACAAATAGGGAAACTCTGCATGACCCGCCGAAATGTCGGAACATCGATGATGTCGATGACCTCCTGAACGGCTGTTTTCAGCTCAGAAACAGTGTTTGGGTTATTGCTGTGTATCTTTTCTTTAATATAGCCCCACAAAAAGGAATCCAATGTGTTTAGATCCGGAGAATATTTCGGGCAATCGAGGCCCATGCCAGTGGCCTCTGGGTACTGGAGAGCCAGAATGTGGTCCCCAAATGCCCCTCCAGGACATCAAACACTCCTGCATCGATGGGGTCGAGCTCCATCTTGCATGAACTGCATCTTGTCGGAAACAGGGTCACTTTGGATAATAAGGATGAAATCATCTTCCAAAACCTGCACGTACCATTCGGTAGTCACTGTGCCATCAAGGAATATTGCACCACTTATTCTGTGACTGGGTATTACACACCACACAATAACCCGTTGATGCTGTAAAGACTTCTCGATCGTGAAACGCGGATTCTCAGTCCTCCAAATGCGCCAATTATGCTTATTGATGAACCCATCCACAAGTTAATGGGTTTCGTCACTATGTGCATGCGCATACTAATTCCCATCATGACCTGTGACCAACTGTGCAGTTGAACGTCCTAACTCAAACTGTTCAGGAGTTATGATGATTTTGTTTCATATAGTTAAATAATTGTCACCCTGTATATGCTACGTTTACATTATATTGGCGTGTATATACTGATAAACTTGAAAATGAATTATTTAAAAACTGATAAACAAAAGCAAGCAAACTGTGTTATGTAACTGCCTCGAGTTTTCTGTGTTGTTACACATGACCTTCCAGCGCAAAAGTGTTATAAAGATGTTACAGAAGCACCTAGAAATGTGTAATTGTTTGGGTTGTTTTCAGGAAAAGAACGAACCTATTCATGACATAAAATGATAGATATGTGTTGGGTATTTTTTTAAAAATAGTTTTAAGTTGCTGCACTAAACTTGATGTAATGAAAAGAGAATAGGAAATGGATTTTTATGTCTTAGAGGTGCCCCTAGAAATGTGTATTTTTCTGCCTTGTCTGACAAACGTTAAACTCATTATTACATACTGAAATAAACACAAAATAATAAAATAAATGATACATTTCTCATCGAACATAGAAAAGTGATTAATTATGAAACTGAATGGAAACCAATCAGCTATAGAGTTTATCGTAATTCACATATGTAACTAAACTGCGAATGTAGGACTGAAAGAAAACATCCTTGTATGTGTTACACTTATTTAACCACATCAAAATTTACTGAAAAATAATACCCTTGTTAAACGCCTGTAAATTCTCATAAAAAACCCTTAAGTATTGCTGAAACCTTTTGAAACTACTACATATGAAAAGTAACATGATTCATGTATTACAATCAAAATGATGCATTGAATTAAAAAATATTAAACACGTTCTCAAATTGGAACTTATTGAAGTGTACTTTTTTGAAAAAAGGTCTTGTCAGCCTCCATCTTCTGGTTTGCTAAAAATAATATTACCACAACCCATTCACGTCTAACACTGTTGATTAGAGTAATCTTATTAATACACAGAAGACACAGATGTACACAAACATGTAGAGGTACAAATCTAACTTAATTACTGAAACGTTTATACCAGTGGTCAAATGATATTCGGGAAAACAGATTATGTCAACTGGATTAGAGGAACTTAATTCCACGGCTGGAATTAACAGTCCCTCAATTTTACACTTGAGTCCTGGGATGTTCTGGTGTACTGAGAATAACCGATGTTGCATAGTGCCTGATTTATAACTACTTGGACAAAAAATTCTGGTAACTTCTGAATATTTTGTGATAAGGTATGTTTGCATCGAAGCTGTACGCAAAAATCTACCTGCTGCTTAGCTGTTTTCTCGGTTTTACATAGAGTACTCTACGCCTTTGACCCCTGACTTATTTATCACGAATCTCACTCCCAGTACAAAGGCCCAAGCGACTAGAAACAAGCGGAAGTGACTCCTGCGTAGCAGAAGGATAAAAGAACGGACCAGTGAGATTACAAACCAATAGCCTTCGGCATGGATTTGCTGCAGAAGTCCTGAACATATTCTCAGTTCGAGTATAACATATATCTTTGAGATAGAAAAGATTCTGTCCACGAATAAGCACGGATTTAGAACGCATCGCTCGTGCGAATCCCAGCCAGTACGTTTCTCGCACGATTTCCTGCAAACCACAGATGAAGGGCAGCAGGCGGATTCTATATTCCTAGATTTCCAGGAAGCGGTCGACGTGGTGCCCCACAAAGATCCGAGCGTACGGTTCTCAGATACGCGAGTGGTTTGAGAACGTCTAAGTAAGAGCATACGTTGTTCTCGTCGGCGAGTGCTCATCGGAGACAGGGGTAGTGCCAGCAGTGGCCCAGAGAAGTGTGGAAGGGCTACTCTTGTTCTCTATATACACCACAGAAAGAAAATTAGTAAACTCTTTTAGTGGCTTCTGACTCACTCAAGATTTATTGTTGCAACAGTGCATATGTAGTACATGAAATGGTTACATTTACAGATTAATGACACAAGCGCTTTTGAGGCAGCACGTATCGACCCACGCTGGAACACCTATATTTGTACTTGGTGTTGCCTCAAAAAAATGGTTCAAATGGCTCTGAGCACTATGGGACTTAACTTCTAAGGTTATCAGTCCCCTAGAACTTGGAACTACTTAAACCTAACTAACCTAAGGACATCACACACATCCATGCCCGAGGCAGGATTCGAACCTGCGACCGTAGCGGTCGTGCGGTTCCGGACTGTAGCGCCTAGAACCGCTCGGCCACCCTGGCCAGCCCCGGTGTTGCCTCCAAAGGCGGCAATGCAGGCACTGTCCCTGGCGTCCAGTCGATCGTACAGATGGCGAATACTGTCCTGGGATACATTATGCCACGCCTGCTCGACCTATTCAAGCAGTTCTGTAAGAGTTGCTGCTTGACGAGTTGGACGAGTCACTTTCGTCATATAGTACCCCACACACGCGCGCAGACATACTGGCCGGGGACGTTGCTGCACGTCTCTCAGAGCACGTTGAGTTTCACTGGCAGTGTGTGGGTGAGTATTATCATTTGGGACTACGTATCAGTTTCCTTTTACGAAAATGGTAAAAGAACAGGTCTAACGAGATTCTGCACGTACCGAGAGCTGGTTAGCGCAGCCTCCAGAAACACCAAAGGTGAACGAGAGTTGTAGCTTTTTACACCCCAGACCATAAGTTCTGGGTTGGGGCCAGTGAGTCTTGGACGAATGTACTCTATGAGAGTGATAACCTGACGTACGTCGTACACGCAAACGATAGTCGCTTGCAGGCAGAATTTGCTTTTATCGCTGAAGATCTCGACGCACCAGTCCGTCTTCCAAATGGTCTTCTGACAGCACCAGTTGAGCCGTACTAGTCGATGCTGTAGCGTGACTGGAGGATGGGCTAGTGGTATGCGTACCCGTAATCCGACTTCTAATAATCGGTCCGTAACAGTTCGTGTTGACACATCTGGGCTCGCAACCCTTCTCAACTGTGCTGTGGTAACTGTACGATCTGCCACTATTGTCCTTACTGTACGACGATCCTGCGGGTCGGGTGTACTGCATTTATGTCCAGAAACTCGTCCATGGGTGTGAAAATGTCCATGTGACCACTGATACCAGCAGCACGTCCAGCTTGTGAGGCAGTTCTCCGACAGGACCATTCCGCCTCTCGGGTGGCCGCAATTTCATCTCTTTCTAACTCGCTCATTTGGCTGTAGGAAGGGCGAGTGGGTCTCAGTGGCGTGGTTTCCCGCGTGCTTTACACGTTTGCACCACAATGAGCATTCTGGTTGTGAGAATTCACTATTAAAGGGTATACAAAGGTGGCACTCTGGTAGCTGTGCCATACGTTATCTGTTGGCGGACGACGTTGAAGCCATTATCAGTACATCTATGATCCCCCAGGTGGCACTGCCGTAATGAGATCAAAATCGAAGTAGTCGTTCCAGGTGTACAAATTCCTTTTCCCGCCAGTGTTCAGAAACTAGCAAACCCAGCAGTGTTTTGCAATTTCTAAGTCTATATGAGAACTGCATATACAGGATGTATGTATTGTCACCTCGGTTGCACAGAATTATTTTCAAATTGACCATGGTTTCGACTGCACTAAGGCGGTCTTCATCAGAATAAAAATTACATAGGATTATCCAGAAAATGTGACATGGCTTGAAATACAATATACTTAATAGGATTACTTCCATAAATTGTACAAACAGAGTGTACTTACATATAATCACACCTTATGTGAAAAACGTCGGAGCAAAAGTGCTCTCGTCACATAGAAAATGTCGCAAGAATAAGAACTAAAATGTAAAAATGTAACATATTTATCAAATGTATAAAATATTCCATGGAGATACAATTGCAACCGCGAGGTCGCTTAGGGCCAAGAATTGCAGCAACACAGCCGCTACCGGCAGACTACACGATTAACAGGCCAAGGCAGTCATAAGATGGACACAGATTCGCGCCATCTAGCAAGAAGTAATCGAATTACAGACAAGAGCAAATGAGGCATTGCAAGACAATTTTAAACAATACAGGTAACAAACAGGAACCAGTGTATAAAGTTGCAACATAACGTTACAGTCTTTTTTTACAAGAGAAAATATAGTTCAAGTAATGTACAGAGAATACATGAAAATAGGCAGGGAAACCGATGTCTAAGAGTCTACATTGAGGAGAGTATCGCCATTCAGACCATTTTTATTAGCGCCTCTGTACCTTGAGAAAAGTTTTTGTTGCGTAATTGCAACTGTTCGTTATGAACGAGACCATCCTTCAGAGACAGGTGTTTAAAAATTTCTAGCTATTCTAAAATGTTAAGCCTAAAGCCTTTTTTTTCTTCGAGTGCAAGATCTGGACGTCTTTTACATATGTAGGATTATGTCCTGTGATTAATAAATAGTCAGCGATAGATGAATTGTGGAAATTGGTGCCTTTTTCGCCTAGAAGGTGTTCCTTAAATGTTATCGAAATAGCTCGGCCTGCTTGCCCTATATAATAGACGGGACAATTTTATAAAAACCAGAATTTAGCAAAGGGGAAAGCGTAGGTTATACGTTATTTGTGACGTTACTTTTTAAAGAATTATTAGTGGAGAAGGCTACCCTACAGTTATATTTATTTGGAAGCAGACGTTGTATCCTGTAAGAAACTGGACCCAGAAATGGTATAGAGAAACACCATTTCAATAATTCTGCTGTAATGGAGTCTTCACTACTCGCTTTGCTATTTTTGAATGATTTGATGACTTCATGAATTTCTTGCTCTGTTGGTGGGAAATCATCCTCCACGTTTTGTGGTATTGCTGAAATTCCAATGTAACTGTTGGAACTGGGCTGTTTAAGAGCCTGTCAAAAACTTATGATATTATTTCACAATTTTCTTTGTTATTTAATCCTATTTTGCTTGGTGCTTGATGCCCTTTAAGTACATGTTCAATAGTTTGATAAAAATTTATAGTAATGTTTTCGGTAAAATTTGCTCGTATTTCCACTAGCTGAGTTTTTTCAAAGGTTTCTTTGATTTTTCGGATTATTTTTCGTGTTTCTTTTCTTTGTTGTCTAAATTCATCTAAATGTTATCATTTGAACACCTCCATTTCCTTCGCTTTTGATCTCTTTGTTCTAGTGTTACTTCACACTCTTCGTCCCACAATGTCTTCTTTTTATTCTTGGCAAGCACGAAAGTTTTCTCTGCTGCTTTAGTAACTGGTTCCTGAAGTTCATGCCTATCACGTTTTTTCGTTGTCTTAGTTTCTTCTCTAAATCTGTTTATATTTTCTATTGTAATATTAGCTACAGTGAAGTTGTATATAATTACTTTTTTGGTTGAAATTTTTGTTTGGTTGAAATTTTTGTTTTTGATAGGAGAAATTTAATTTTAGTCTTAGAGAGATAATGATGTGAGGTAAGTCCCCATTTATGATTACTTTAACATTCGTAATATCAATTATACATCTCCTAGATATGGCTATCTGATCCAGTTTAAATGCTCCTAGGTTTGGATTTGGAGATATCCAAGCTTTAGCTTTTCTTGGTAGTTTCGGAAAATGTGTGGACGTCAGTTTTAACTGGAACTGTTTACACAACTTGATCCTTCTTTTGCCATTTCTGTTTGTTCTTAAGTGTGCTGAATATTCGACTACAGTATTCTTAAATTTCTTTTCCTTCCCAATCTGCGCGCTGAAGTCCCGAGACTATTTTAGTTATTTGGTTACTATGGAGATTTCAGATTACAAAAAATCCCAAAACTGATTTACTTTCTGCATATTTCTTCAGTTATCAACATTTATGGGTGCATGACAATTTATAAGGCAATAGCTTTTATTCTTGCACTTTATTGTTAGATGCGGGCATTCTTTCTGATTTCGACTTAAATTCTGTTATACTACCTACGTTTATTTGCTCACATAAAATTCTGTTCCAATTGGCTCATTTCCTCATTTTTCTTTCTGCTGGTTTCCCTTTATAATTTCTATAATGTTGTGTGTCAACTACATTCTCATCTGCGAATCTCATGTCCTGCACCGCTAAAATTTGTGCAAGTTTATTCTGTAGAAATAATTCGAATTCCTCCTGCTTCCCGATTTTCAGAAGAGAAACTACATTTAATGTTCTAAAGTAGCATTTCTTCTTGAACTTAAACCTAGAAAGCATTTGAGTACAGTCCATCTTAGTCCATCTCTGCGTCACCGCAAATGCTGGGGCTTCCTAGAACCCTAGGTCCCAATGAATTAGAAGAAGTCATATAAACTGAAGAGCTAAAGAAACTGGTACACCTCCCTAATATCGTGCAAGGTCCCCGCGAGCACGCAGCAGAAGTGCCGCAACACGACGTGGCATTGGCTCGACTAATGCCTGAATATGTGCTGGAGGGAACTGACACCATGAACCCTGCAGGACTGCACATAAATCCGTAACAATACGAGGGGATGGAGATCTCTTCTGTATAGCACGTTGCAAGACATCCGAGATATGCTCAATAATGTTCATGTCTTGGAAGTTTCGTGGCCAGCGAAGTGTTTAAACTTAGAAGAGTGTTCCTAGAGGCACTCTGTAGCAATTCTGGACGTGTCTGGTGTCGCATTGTCCTGTTGGAATTGCCCAACTTCGTCGGAATGCATGTATCTAGACGTAGCAGGGGTCCCATATCACTTCAACTGCACACGTCCCGCACCACTACAGAGCCTCCACCAGCTTGAACAGTCCTATCCTGACATGCAGGTCCATGGATTTATGAGGTTGTCTCCACACCCGTACACTTCCATCCTCTCGATAGAATTTGAAACAAGACTCCTCCGGCCAGGCAACTTGTTTCCAGTCATCAACAGTCCAATGTCGGTGTTGACGAGCCCAGGCGTGTCGTAGAGTTTTGTGTCGTGGAGTCATCAAGGGTACACGAGTGGGCCTTCGGCTCCGAAAGTCCATATCGATGATGTTTCGTTGAATGGGTGGCACTCTGACACTTGTTGATGGTCCAGCATTGAAATCTGGTGCAATTTGCGGAAGGGTTGCACTTCTGTCACGTTGAACGATTCTCTTGAGTCGTCGTTGGTCCCGTTCTTGTACGATCTTTTTGCAGCCGCACCAATATTGGAGATTTGATGTTTTACCGTATTTCTGATATTCAGGGTAAACTCGTGAAATGGTCGTACCGGAAAATCCCCATTTCATCGCTGCCTCGGACATGTTGAGTCCCATCGCTCGTGCACCGACTATAACACCACGTTCAAAGTCACTTACATCTTAATAACCTGCCACTGTGGCAGCAGTAACCGATCTATTAACTGTGCCAGACATTTTTTTGTCTTTCATAGGCGTGCCGACCGCAGCGCCGTATTCTGCCTGTTTACATATATCTGTATTTGAATACGCGTCTACCAGTTTCTTTGGCGCTTCAGTGTTTATATACTTTAAAAAAGTATATAGCCTATGTTCGGCAAAATTTATTAGATCACAGTGTAAACATTTGAAGTAAATCGGTCAGGAACTTTTCCAGATTTTTTATGACAACGTTAAAAAAGGAATTGTATTTATGTTATGTTATAGTACAGATGATCTGACAGATAGTGTGAGTAGCAGTCTGCGAGTGTCTGGTGATGACGCTGTGTTGTACAGAAATGAGTCGTCATTGAGCGACTGTAAGAGAATACATGATGACTTAGAAAGAGTTTCTATTTGCCGTGATGAATGGCAGCTTTCTCTGAATGAAAAAAAATGTAATCTGATGCGACTGGGTAGGAAAAACTATCCCGTAGTGTTTAAATACGCTATTAGTAATGTGCTGCTTGAGACAGTAACGTCGCCGCGCGGAGTGGCCGCACGGTTTGAGGTGCCATGTCACGGATTGCGCGGCCCCTCCCGCCGGAGGTTCGAGTCCTCCTTCAGACATGGGTGTGCGTGTCTTGTTCTTAGCATAAGTTAGTTTAAGTAGTGTGTAGGTGTAGGGACCGATGACCTCAGCAGTTTGGTCCCTTAGGAATACACACACACACACACACACACACACACACACATATATATATATATATATATATATATATATATATATATATATATATATATATTAATGTTGCAAAACCGATATGAAATGGAATGAACCATCACGGTCGGTAGTAGGGAAGTCGAATGGTCTACTTCGGTTTATTGGGCGAGTTTTATGAAAGTGTAGCTCATCTACTAAGGAGACAGCGTACAGAACACTTGTGCGACCCATTTTTGATTGCTGCAGAGGTGTCTGGGATCCACACCAGGTTGAATACAGAAAGAAGTCGTATAAATTCAGAAGCGTGCTGCTAGATTTCATACTGGTAGGTTTATAGAGATGTTTCGTGAACTCAAACGGGATCCATTGAGGGAGGACGATATTCTTATCGCAAAACACCATTCATAAAGTTTAGAGAACAACCATTTGCAGCTGTTTGCAGAGCGATTCTACTGGCGCCAACGTACATTTTGCCTAAGGACCGGGAAGACAAGATAAGAGAAGTTAGGGCAGAGAGACAATACTTCTATCTCTCTTTCCATTTGCGACTGAAATAGGAAATGAAATGACTAGTGGTGGTACGTGGTAGCCTCTGCCATGCAACATAGCGTGTCTTGCAGACTATGTATGTTGATGTAGATGTAGTTCATCAAAGGTCTCGTTAGCTACAACGGGCACCAAGCGTTTTGAAAAACGTGCAGACCTTTCTTGTTTTCAAGAAGGGTCATCGGACAGATGCACATAATTGTAGACCGACATCACTGCCGTTTGTTTGTTGTACAATAGTTCAGCATGTTTTGTTCTCACTTATTATGATGTTTTTGGAGAACGAATATCACCTATTTACACTCAACACGTATCAATGTTGCGAAATTCAGCTCGTTCTGTTCGTCCTTGAGAGGCAGAGCACCTTAGATAAAGGCTGATGATCGATGTCGTCTTTCTCGACATCTGGAGAGCATTCGATAAATTTCCGTACTACCGTGTGGTGCAAAAAAAGAGGGGGGGGGGGAGTTTACCGAGTATTGACATAGATTTGTGCCTGTATTCAGGACTTGCTATATGATAAGAACTCATCAACTTGTTTTTAAAGGTAGACGTAAAGGTAATTTCAGGAGGAAGAGGAGATTATTGTTTAAAGTTCCGTCGACAACCAGATATTAGAGACGGAACCCCAGTTCGGATTAGGGAAGGACGGAGAGGGAAAACGGTCATGCACTTTCGAAGGAAACATCCCGGCATTAGCCTTAAACGATTTAGGAAACTCACGGAGAACGTCAATTAGGATGGGCGGACGTGGATTTGAACCATCGTCCTCGCGAATGCTATTCCAGTGTGCTAACCACTGCGCTGTCCCGCTCGCTGCAATTTCGGCAGTACCTTCAGTGAGTGTTATAGGGCCGCTATCGTTTCCAACATATGTAGGCTAAATTATCTATTGGATCTCGTCGGAAGCTCCATGAGGCTCTTCGCAAACCATACTGTTGTTTATGGATGTGTTGCAGTGCCAGTAATCTATAGAGAAATTCATGAACACCTGTCGAGGATCAGCGTTTGTTGCAAAGACTGTCAGTTGAACCTGAACGTAAATAAACGTAACGTATAGCGTACAAGTAAGCGAACAGATCCATTGCTTCTCGATTGCACTGCTGGCGATAAACTGTTGGAAACAGTAAGAGTTGTAAAATACCAAGGCGAAACAGTCTCTTGCGACCTAAGATGCAATGACCACATAAAAACAACTTTATGAAAAGCAGATGTCAGGTTTAGATTCATGGGCAGAACCTTAAGGAAATGTAATTTATCCCCAAAAGTAGTGGATTACAAAATACTTGTTGGACCAGTTCTTGAGTTTTGCTCATTAATCTGGGTTTAACAGAAGAGAGAGAGAAGATCCAACGAATGCGGTCGATGCGAGAGCGATATGCAAATACTCAACAAACTCTACTAGCAGACGCTACAAAAATGCGCTGCAAATCACGGAGAAGTTTACTGTTGCAATTCCTAGAGCATGCGTTCCAAGAGGAGCGAGGCTCGTGCTATTCCCCGTACATTTGTGCCGCGAATTAAGCACAGTGAAGAAGTCAGAGAAATGACAGCTCATACGGATGTTTACCGACAGCCATTCTTGGCACGCCAGATCGCAAATGGAAAAGTAAAGGGACGAAACGATGGTACCTAAAGTACCCACTACCACATGCCGCAAGGTGGCTTGCGGAATATAGACATAGCTGTAGACGTTGTTATTGGGCTGAGCGAGGCAATATTAGCAGCTGCCGCTCCTCACTTCCAATTCTCCTAGTTGTCAAGTTAAAGTCTTTAACAGAAGTATAGATGATACTACCAATGAACATCAAACTACTAGCTACCCACACTGAGTCTTCCAGGAAGCAAACGTACACTCCATTCAGCAATTCAGTCGAAAGGAAAAGAATGCTATATCTTCCATAACGTTGTTGACCGTGGTGCCTTTAAGCTTAATGAAAACGATAATCTGTCTTCTTCAGTAATTGTTAGAGGAGGACTAAGGTCTCGAGCTCATCTCCGTAAGGAGATAACAATGCAGCGAGATCGACCAGCTACACATTCTTATCAAAGGCCAGTATCGGAACAACGAACTTAAGACATAACATGCTGTCTAACAGTTTCTCGTACCGAAGAAGTCTACTGGATATTCATGGTACTAGTCAGGTAGCGACCACAGGTAAGTTTCTGTGACATGATTCTTTCACATGAAAGTATGTGTCCACTGTCATAGAGGACTATGTGTTTGTTAGTTTTCAGACTCCACAGATCATGTCCGCCATATCTATTTACGAAGCAGAACTAGTGAGTTATTATGAAAAAAATTATGTTAGTTATACAGCTACAAAATACATACTACAAATTCTGCTGTAGTATTTTAAAGAAAGTCATTAATAAGTCCAGAACTATGCATGCCATGACAGAAATAAATAGTGCACATAACAGGATTAAAACTATATGGAATATTGTTAGATGGGTGACAAAACAGACATATTCATTTTACAACATACCATAACAATCGAACTAAATGACAATACTGTGACCAATAATTCACAAATTGCAAGCACTTGTAACATTCTAAATGTAACAGCAGAAATAGGATTAAATAGTTCACCTGAACAATTAAGAAAATACCATATGTTAAAATGTCATTCCAGAAAACTTTAAGCAAATAAACGTGGCAACAACATCCTTCACTAGAATTAATAGAATTATAAAAATTAAAAAAAGCTTGTATGGTGTTGATGGAAATCCAAACAGAACTCTAAGGAGTTGGTCTAGCCTAATAAGTAATGTTTTTAGTGATACAAGTAATGCATCATCGGCACAGGGGATTTTTTCCAGACAGATTAAAATCTGCAATATTGAAACCACTGTACAAGAAAGGTGAAAAGAAAGACTTAAATAACTGTCGTCCAGTTTCCTTAGTAGTCTCACATTTAAGTAGAAACAATTCACTTAGCATACCACAGTTTGGATTCCAGAGGGGTTACTCGACTGAGAATGTGATTTATACATTCATTTATTAAATATTACGAATCTTAAATAACAAAATATCACCAGTTTGTATTTTTTGTGGTCTTTATAAGGCATTTTCTTGCATAGATCATGTTGCAGTCTTAAAAAATTTACACACAACTGATTTCACTCATACTTAAGAAACTGAATACAAAAGGTAGTGCTGAGAAATCAAACTATGTTGAAAGGGTGAAAAATTTTAGCAGCAGGGTAGAAATCACAAAGCTAGTCCCATAGGGTTCAGTTTTGCATCCACTCCTATTCCTTCTATATATGAATGACATTCCACTTATCTTTCAACAAGCAGAACTCATAACTTTTGCAGACAATACAGTGTTACAATAAATGCCACCTAGAGTGAAAACAACATAATGTGTTTATTACGTTTTTTACGGGATTGTTAAGTGGTTCTCTGAAAATGAACTCACCCTTCATTTTGAGAAATCACACTATATTCACCTCTATGCAACAAATAGTCACACCAATAATTGATGTAGCTCAAGAACAGAAGGCAGTAAATATAACGGAATGCAGCATACTTCTGCTTGTACATATTGACGTGTACTTGGACTGGAAGAAGCATATTACTGAGATTCTTAAACAATTAAGATCAGATACTTTTCCTTCTTGTGTAAGATTGCTAGTCTCGGAAACAAACGAACCAACATCCTGCCATATTTTGACTGTGCTAACCTCTTCATCTCAGAGTATCACTTGCAACCTATGTCCTCAATTAGTTGCTGGATTTATTCCAATCTCTGTCTTCCTCTGCAGTTTTTGCCCTCTACGGCTCCCTCTAGTGCCATGGGAGTCATTCCCTCATGTCTTAAGGGATGTCCTATCATCCTGTCCCTTCTCCTTATCGGTATTTTCTACATATTCCTTTCCTCTCCGATTCTGTGTAGAACCTCCTCATTCCTTACCTTATCAGTCCACCTAGTTTTCAACATTCGTTTGTAGCACCACATCTCAGGTGCTTTGATTCCCTTGTGTTCCGGTTTTCCCACATTCCATGTTTCACTACCATACAATGCTGTACTCCAGACAAACATCCTCAGAAATTTCTTCCTCAAATTAAGGCCTCTTATTTGATACTAGTAGACTTCTCTTGGCCAGGAATGCCTTTTTTGCCACAGCTAGTCTGCTTTTGATGTCCTCCTTGCTCCGTCCGTCATTGGTTATTTTACTGCCTGGGTTGCAGAATTTCTTAAGTTCATCCAATTCGTGACCATCAGTCCCCATCTTAAGTTTCTCGCTGTTCTCATTTCTACTAATTTTCATTACCTTCGTCTTTTTTCTAAATCTACAAATACTATAAATATAGGTTTGTCTTCGTCACCCTGTCTTTGAAGATAAGCCATAGGGTCAGGAACAGAAACTGATCTCCCAGAGATCAGCTTGTACCAGTTTTACCATTCTTCTGTAGATAATTCATGTCAATGTCTTGTAACGATGACTTATTAAACTGCCTTCTTTTGAATTAGAATTATTATATTCATACTAAAGTATAAAAGCATCGTCATTTGCCTGTCTCATCTGTCTTGCAGACCATGTAGAATAATTTTGTCATGGCTGGCTCTCTCAAGGATCTCAGTCGTTAGGAGGGAATTTCTTCTATTATAGAGGCTTTTTTACGACTTAGGTCTTTCAGTGCTATGTCCAATTCTCCTCGCAGTATCACATCTTCCATCTTATCTACACATACTTAGACTACTCTTCTCTGTCTATAACATTTTCGTCCAGTTTGTTTCCCTTGTATGGACCCCTCTGTATACTTATTCACCTTTCAGCCTTCCATTACTAGCTTAGTGCTCGTTTACCATATGAGCTCTTAATATTCATACAGCTGCTTCGTTTTTCTTCAAAGGTCTCTTTAATTTTCCTAGAGATGGCATCTATCGTTGCCCTAGTTCTGCATGCTTCTATAGGATTGCATTTATTTCCTTGTCATTCCTCTTTGTCATTTTGCTTTTCTGTCAGTCTAATTTTTGACTCTGTATTCCCCTTTCGCTTGTTTCATCTGGCGCATTTTTATGTCTTAATGGGTCTCTATTTCAAATCCGATCATCAGCAAATATTTGATATTTAGTATTTATCATTTTTGGAAGTTTACCGACTATTCTTATGTTAGCAAAGTTTGTACATTCTGAAATATTCACTGCGTGTATGAATAGCAGCATTCTCCATCCAGGAGGCAGTTCTGCTCGATCTGTACATTGCTGTCCATGAATATGTGCTTTGAGTTCTAAGTGTTGCACTTAACTGACGACCCTGCATTCGGATATGTACTTGATTAAACTGGATTGGTGCAAAAGTTCGTATCGTTTTACTGTAAGTAATAAACACAGCAAATACATATAACTGAGACTTTGTTCTTCAATAACACGTTCTCCTTCATTAAACAGTCTGCCAACGTTGGGGTAACTCTTAGATTCCGTGGCTGTAGAAATCATGTAGTTTTGAGGCAAAGGGCTCGTCTAGCCATGTTCTGGGCGCATTTTTATCCTGAAAGGAAGTTCCTCGAGGGTTGTTGGATACAGTGCGGAAAAGGTGAAAATCTGAGGGCACAAGATCAGGTAAATGAGGTGGGTGCGGAATGACTTCCCAACCTACCTCCTTTATAGTGTTTTTTGTCAGTCTATAACACTAACGTACCGCGAAACACGCTAACGTCATCCTCTGAGAGGATTTCAAAGTTCGATCATACATCTGTCTAATGGAAAAGAGTTGTTGTTGTTGTGGTCTTCAGTCCTGAGACTGGTTTGATGCAGCTCTCCATGCTACTCTATCCTGTGCAAGCTTCTTCATCTCCCAGTACCTACTGCAACCTACATCCTTCTGAATCTGTTTAGTGTACTCATCCCTTGGTCTCCCTCTACGATTTTTACCCTCCACGCTGCCCTCCAATACTAAATTGGTGATCCCTTGATGCCTCAGAATATGCCCTATGAACCGATCCCTTCTTATAGTCAAGTTGTGCCACAAATTTCTCTTCTCTCCAATTCTATTCAATACCTCCTCATTAGTTATGTGATCTGCCCATCTAATCTTCAGCATTCTTCTGTAGCACCAGATTTCGAAAGCTTCTATTCTCTTCTTGTCTAAACTATTTATCGTCCACGTTTCACTTCCATACATGGCTACACTCCATACAAATACTTTCAGAAAAGACTTCCTGACATTTAAATATAAACTCGATGTTAACAAATTTCTCTTCTTCAGAAATTTCTCTTCCTTGCCATTGCCAGTCTACATTTTATACCCTCTCTACTTCGACCATCATCAGTTATTTTTCTCCCCAAATAGAAAAACTCCTTTACTACTTTAAGTGCCTCATTTCCTAATCTAACTCCGGCAGCATCACCCGATTTAATTCGACTACATTCCATTATCCTCATTTTGCTATTGTTGATGTTTATCTTATATCCTCCTTTCAAGACGTTGTCCATTCCATTCAACTGCTCTTCCAGGGTATCGGACTATAATTTCGAAATTGTGAAGTTGACAGTAAGACCAAATGGAAGTTACACAAGTGGTAAAATTATAAGTGAATGAAAAAAATGAACAGTCGCTAGACTAATTAGGCAAATAAATTTGGAAATATATATTTAAGAAAATTGGATATTAGTTACTGAAGTTACTTTTCTTGAGATTTCCCTTTGATTAGTAAACAGGATACAAACTGACACAGTGCACTCTGTACTGTGTGTAGCAGCAGTTACCAATAAAACACACAACAGTAAATTATGGAGAGCAAAATTGCAATGAGCTCATACTCATGATGGCCACAATCATTAGCATTACTTAATCAAAATACTGAAACATCACTGCATGAAGTGCAGGACTAATTTTGGACATGAGGAGCTTCTATCCTGATGACATGAATAACACAAATAAAGATGATTAATATCTTAAATACACTGTTTAAGCTCCTCTGCATGTATCAGTTTTCCTTAGTAACAGTAATAGCTCATTTTTTTCTTAATAGGAGGACAATATGACAGGGACCCATAAACTGGTATATTTTCACTACCCAAGATTCTTTGATTATTGCAAAAGCAAAAACTATCTCTAAAAGCTAATCATTCACTTAAATTACTTTGCAAGGTAATGGAATGCAACACTGGGCTTAATTAACTTCAAAAGGAACCATTCATGATGTGTACCAAAACTACACTATCTTTGAAAATGTGCATTGCTTCACTTCTAATAGTACTACGGCAAATCGGTTCATTAAAGATTTATATGTACTTGTACTTTAATCACCTGTGAAACAGGTGTTCTTGGCAATAATATTTACACAATCTTGCACTGTAATCCTACAAAGCTACATTTTATAATAAACTAAGGATACTTTAGCAAAAGCCTATCCAACTTCACTTTTATGGGTTTAGCTTTTAAATAATTAAGGTTTTCACTTTCCTATTGATTGATCTTTAAATTTTTGTATTTAAAGTCCCTACCTTAACAATTTCACTTGGAGTAGTCCATAAACGAAGCACCCAAATTTTATTATTGCTTTAATTTTTGCAACTTCTTTTACTTAGACAAAAAATCGCTTTTAAACAGATAACTGTCAGAACTGTTCATTTAAATCAGGATACTCGATTTAGTAGCACTTAGCTGAAGACCCTGTGCAGGTTCGTGATAAAAGTTATGGTTTCGAACACGTTTTATGTGATTATTATTGAAACAACACATAGATTAACCGGTCCATGCCAATATACATTACGTAACTGAATGTCTGAAGTATGTGAAGCAGTGGCGAAGATTAGTGGCAGGCGAAATGTCGGCTAACTGTACTCACAGCTCTTGATGTGCGAATGCTCTATAAAATCTCTTCTTGGCGTCAGATTTTGTGAACCATTCCATTATTTTGTGAATACTAAATAATAGCCAGATCCACATCCGAGGCAAATCCTTTTTAATGCCGCTTCCAATTGCCTGTCTTAGCAAAGTCGAGGTGTACCGTGCTAAGGCTAGCCGCACACTGCGTGCCGTTCACATAAAGGAGCCGTACAGTTCGATACCAAACCCACCTTATACATCGCGCCAAGCCACTTTCGTTGCGGAGGGACTTCCCTACAGCGTTTACATGTTACAAATACAAGTGCCCTAAGCATGAACCAGCTTTTAACAAACATGCGTCTTTCATAAACATATTCATATTACAATAATTTAAAATTTCAACATATTCTTTTCCTTTTTTCATATATACATTACAAAACTCTAATGTTATTGTCATGCATCAAGGAGTTCAAACAACACACAATGCACACTTCATAAATTGCAGGTTCACAATTACTTAAAATAAACCTACTCCTAATCGATATAAGGGTTACAAGTCTAGCAGAATGCGGGTGAGTGTTTATCGTGGAGAAGCATCACTTCACGCAGTCCTGCTGGTCATTACACGTGGATAAACGATTTCCATGAAACCCCAAAGGTCTCCCTGAACGCAGACAGCCACTAATGTCAAACCGATTCTCCTTTAAATGAGAAAGCCAATTTCTTGCCGTGCTATGTCCAACGCCACTATCCCGTACAAGGCGCAAATGTTTGCAGCTGCCTCCGCTTGTGTCACTCCTCTACTGAACTCAGAGTGATACGTCGCAAATATTCCGATTTCTCCACTTGACACTCCATTTACCAGCGTCTGCAGCTCTGTTCGCTATCTCCAAATGACGAAATGACAATATGTTCTGTTCCACACTGCTGCTGGCTTGCCTAAATTATGTACCTAAATATGCAAGTGGATATAGAGGAGCCACTCAACATTAAACACAACACTGTCCTACGTCTGGTATGATCAACTATATTCTGAGACGATAAGATAATCGCAAATTTCACTGTGCACATTCTAAGTCATAAGTGTTTATCCCAATTAACATTCTTGATGATTATGTCCACAATATGACTTGGACGAGCGTACGTGTAACCGACGCGACGTGGGTGATTGTTGATGATGCGGAAGCCGAATGATCGAACGAAATTTCTTACGCTCATCACGCATACACGGATATTTGCTACCAGTCCTCCTTGACACTAGTAATAATATAATACTGTTCATAAAGTTAAATTTTCAGTTCTCAGTTCTCACTTGAACGAGCGTGCGCGTAACCGCCACGACGTGGTTGATTGTTGATGATGCGGAAACGCGATGACCGAACGCACGTTCTCACGAGCTGATACACAAAAACGTTATCGGTTGCACTGCTCATATTTAATTACTTCTTTGCACGCTTTTCACTGAAACCACTTCCACATCTCATTACTTCACTGTAATAGCACTTGTAGCAACACTTGAACTTCCATAACAATGCCTTCTACATTTAGAGCTACCAACAGCACAACATAACCGCTCCCAGTCGTGTGATCGACTCTGCAAAAAATGCAGCCGCGCGCAAAGGTGCTCCGCAACCAAGCCAGCGATATGACGATACATTTACATTCCCGCACGAAAAAATTTTCGAGTTGTCGAAGAGAATATCGAAAATCGAGGTAATTCTCTCCCACAAGGGGTTAAGAGATGGTGTGGGGGGAGGCGGGGGCAGGGGAGTGGGTATACTACCCCATCCCACATGTATAGACCCATTGCCACATTGTGGACCAGACATTAGTTACAATCACAGAGAATCATAAAGAACAGTAAGTAAACAATTGCCAAATAGAGAAAAAAATACATAACCAAAGAAATCAACCTACAGTGCAACTTGTATAGCAAAACACAGTTACAATACAGTGGATAAACAAGAGTTGAGAATATTGAGTCCCTGATAAGAAAGGTTTACAAATACAAGAGGTTATACACGGTATACAGCTCCCTGAAACAAAGAGATAAAAGAAAATAGTAGAAAAACGCATGCGCTCACTGCTGCTCTTGGTAGACAATATCACTGGTGACAGTATTAGGCGTAACAACTAGAGAAGCTTCATAAGCACTAGGCCGTCAAAATCCAGCTAAAAAAATTATTTCACTACTCACAACACTGCGTCACAAGGGAGTATTCTTTGCACTGAAAGGGGGTGGGGAATGGCTGTAGCGTCGATGCTGCGCCGACCGGCTGATGGGCAGTATAGCGATCTGCTCGCTACTCTCTCCTCGCTGTAATCCGTCCATTGGCGTACATGAAACAGGTTAATGACGCTCTCAGTGTTGTCCTAGGAATGCCTATTCAACCTACTCATAGTCTGTTACTACTGCAGAAGACATTACAATGTTCTATATGACATAATAAACACATAGGCTAATATCAAAAGAGTATATGGATCTCCACTAAGTTAAATTTAGTTACTAAGTGAATAATACATAAATAATAGCAATCATTAAGCAGGAGTGGTAAGAAATTTTTAATTGAAAATCCTTTTGGATAGCACAACCTATAGACAGTAGTAATCACTCAAACCAAATCACTGTATGGGCAAGAGGAAACTTAATATATATAGTCTAGATTGAACAGATAGGAAGTGAAAAAAATATAATACTGCATATGGTGGTAAAACATCCTAGTTAAATCTCACACGATTAGAGTATCCTCATAAAACCTCATAATAATCAGAAATGAATGTTTGTACTTAAGGAAAATAGCAGGTGACATACGTACATATTCCCAAATATCACATATAACAATTAGTCATTAATCTTGCTCACTATGATATGGCTTAATGTTTTCTACATGGTGTTTGTATATTTATTAAATTTCGTCCATGTTTTTCTGTTTAAGGGGTTTAATCTCGCGTTTTTGCAAGTATAAATTCATTCAGTGTGCAGCGCTGTAGTTGCTCACTGAACAGCCAGCTACATTGCCCATTAGTGCATCAGTGCCCATTGGTGACGCATCAGGAGGGTAGCAACTTGCATATCTAGGATTCTGTCTGCTTTTATGTGTTACTTCTTCAGCTAATGTTGCTAGGATGGTTAGGTGTGCATGCTGTGTTTGGATGCAGGAGCAGCTGCAATTCGCGAACAACTGAATGCTCTTTTGACTATGGTCAGTCACTTCCAGGCTGCTCCCTCAGAGTGTAGCGGTGGCAGAGAATCTGGTGCGTCGCATGGCATACATCTGGTGTCGCTTGTTTTGCTAATGGTCTCTGCTTCCAATGCATCTCCTAATGCACCCGATGCGGTGAATCCGCCCTCACTGCAGGGTGAGTGGTGGGTGGTAACGCGTTCGCGTTTCTCGAGGCAGAGTGCCAATGTGGAGACTAGCCACCTGCCCTTGCCAATTCACCCTGCGAGTCGACAGGTGGCCGCTCCTTCAGCAGGGTTCGAGCAGGCACGTGGGGGGAGAAGGGGGGGGGAGGGATTTACTAGTTATTAGGAGCTCCAATGTTAGGCATGTTATGGAGCCCCCTTCGGCAGATAGCGTTCAGGGCTGGAAAGAATACCAATGTGCACCCGGCATGTCTACTGAGGGGCCTTATCCGAGATATGGAGGTGGCCTTGCCTGCAGCTATCGAGTGTGCAAGGTGCAGTTGTCTGCAAGTTGTGGCTCACGTCGGCACCAATGGCGCCTGTCACGTGGGTTCTGAGGCCATGCTCTGTTCGTACAGATGGCTGGTGGAGGTGGTGAAAACTGCTGGCCTCGGAATTTGCGACATTGTTTCCAGAGTTGATCAGGGTCCTTGGGTATGGGGTGGAGAGTCTCAATCAAAGGCTTTGTCGGCTCTATGACGGTCTTGGCTGCAGATTTCTAGATCTGCGGTGTGGGGACTGTAGGACTCCCCTTGATAAGTCAAAGGTGCACTACACAAAGGAAGTAGTGTTTTGGGTAGCAGAGTACTTGTGGAGTGCACATTAGGTTTTGTTTAGGCTAGGCGGTAGTTTGAGGTGTTATGATGAACACTCACCAGTCGATATGCAACAAGGGAAATTAAACGCCGTTCAGAATAAAGACACTTCGACTGTCATAATTTTATCAGTAAACTGTCGAAGTATTCGTAATAAAGTTCCCGAATTTACTACCCTCCAGGAAGATTGTCACATTCAAGTTATTCCTGGGACCGAGAGCTGGGTGAAACCGGAAATAGAAAACTCCAAGATATTCAGCGAGTCGTATAACGTACATCGGAAACATAGATTAGAGGACATAAAGGGGGGGAGTATTCATTGCAACTGACTAAAATATTGGCTCTATTGAGGTCAAAGTTGATTATGACAGTAAAGTTAACTGGTCGATTATAATAGATGCACGTAAAAAAAGATAATTGTTGCATGTTTCTACAGGCCATCGGATTCTGGTGTGATAGTTCTAGAGGCATTCAAAGAAAGTCTAAGGTCAATAGCGCGCAAATACCCTGATCATGCAGAACTAGCTGGAGGGGACTTTGACATACCGATTATAGACTGGGATGCCTATGGATTCATTGCTCGGGGTACAGACACACACTCATGTGAAATATTTTCGAACACGTTTTCTGAAAATTGCCTTGAGCAGCTAGCTCGGCAGCTCACACGCAGCGGAAATACCTCAGACCCTTTAGCTACAAATAAGCCGGACCTTATCGACATTGTCAATATAGAAAGAGGGATTAGCGATCAAGATGTCATTATAGCAAATATGATTACGAAAGTCAAAAAGGCTAGGAGAATGTTTCTGCGAGACATAGCAGCTTAGCAGTTATTAGCATCTCACTTAGACAATGAACTGACATCACTTGGCTCCAGTAAAATGGATGTAGAGGAATTATGGGTAAAGTTTAAGAAAGTTGTAAATCGTGGTCTGGAGAGTTATGTTCCTAGTAAGCGAATAAAGTATGGAAAAGTCCGTCCATCGTTTAGTAACGAAATTCGGGGGATGCTGAGGAAGAAGAAGCTGTCGCATTCTCGGTTCAAAAGGGAACGCACAAATGACGATGGGAGATTCGTGCGTCAGTGAGAAGATCTATGCTCGAAGCAGACAACAATTACCGTCGTCACACCATAGCAGAAGATCTGTCAGAGAACCCGACAAAATTCTGGTCTTATGTAAAACCGCAGGTCTAAGGCTTCCATTTAGCCCCTTGTTGACCAGTCTGGTGCGGCAGTTGAAGATAACAAAACGAAAGCCGAAGTTTCAAATTTCACGTTCAAGAAGTCGTTCACACAGGAGAATCGTACAAACATACCTTCGTTTGATCATCGGGTAGACTCCTGCAGGGACGACTTAGCAATAAGCATCCCTGGCGTAGAAGAAAGACTGAAAGATTTAAAAGCAAATAAATCACCAGGTCAGAATGGATTCGATTTTACAGAGTACTGTACGACACTGGCCGCTTACCTAGCCTGCATTTATCGTAAATCTCTAGTTCCAAGGGACTGGAAAAAAACGCAGGTGACTCCAGTATATAATATCGGTAAACTAACGGACCCGCAAAATTACAGACCAATATCCATAACTCCAGTTTGCTGCAGAATCCTTGAACATATTCTCAGTTCGAATGTAATGAATATTCTTGAGACTGGGAAGCTTATGTACACAAACCAGCACGATTTTAAAAAGCATTGCTCGTGCGAAACTCAGCTTGCCCATTTCTTACGTGATACACTGCGAACTATGGATGAAAGGCAACAGGTAAATTCCATATTCCTAGATTCCAGGAAAGCATTTGATACGTTGCCCCACTGCAGACTGTTAACGAATGTACGAGCATATGGAATAGACCACAGATATGTAGGTGCCTCGAAGACCTGTTAAGTAATAAAAGCCAGTATGTTTGTAACGGTAATACCGACCACGTTAGACGGTGACCGATGCTAATATTAAACCTCTGCTAGGAATTTTTGAGAAAGTCGCAATCATGAGATAACCTAATGGGAACAGAACAATCGGGCTGGGATTCGTTTCGGAAACACTCTAGCAGAGTATAACCAACAGGAAGCGGGTGGGTGAGGACCAGACGTTCTCCCAGCATTAAATCAAGCTGTAATACAACGTATTAATATCGTTCGCCACCTATTTAGGCATTCTTGTGTCAAACAATATAATAAAGCAGAAGGCAGTGCTAAAGTTAACCTAACTTTCCTTGACAAACACACTAAACTCTTTCTTTATATCTGTTCACACTACAACACAGTAACCTAACCTTGCAGATAAATGTGCTACTAAATAGCAAGTCAGACAAACAAATGACCAATGAAATAGCCAACAGTAACATATGCCTCTCAACAACACGTACCTTAAATGAGCTAAATGCAGCAGTCTATAGAATCAATCACCAACACACATGAAACTAATAGCAATACTAAACAGGGAAGAGCATCAAATGATTCTGACTTAAATCAGGGGGGTCTGTTAATGATCATACTCTATAACATCATTGCTTATTACAGGGTCTCGATGCCTGTGCATTAACCAACTTGCAATAGAATAGCTAACATAGTAAATATTTCTTTCTTAAGCTCAGTTTGAAGCAATTAAACACAACCAAATCTAACTACACCGGCTCTGAAGGAGCCTTTACTTTGCTTCATTAACTAACTAGCCTAGCACATGAGGGCCCTTAAACTTCCATGGTTTGAAGAACCGTGCTCATTAACAAAACTACTCAAGTATGTATGAGAAATTGTAGGTATTCTCATCAATAATTATTAATTAAGTAAAGCACAACAAACTATAATTTTTTAAATAAAAAATGTGCTTTGATAATTAGTCTTTTAACCTATTCAAAATATATTTGGCTGTGCAAATGCCAACACAACATTAAATTCAAGTTCAAACACTTTCTCTTGAAATGAACACTGATAAAACTTTGTAATTCTGATCAATGTGCATAAATGCAACAATTAATAATCTTTATCGCTTCAGATATATATTATTGTTCTTTTAACAAACAACTTTACTATTTTCAGGCAGCTTTTCAAGAAAGGCAAATTATTTAAGGAAATGACGGCAGATTCATTAAAAAATGCACTGGAAGAGGAGTATTTCTCAAACTATAAAACTTAACTTTAAACACTATAATTCCACACATTAGAAACCAATCACAACTAGTTTTATATCTGCCAAATAAGTCTTTCCGTAATAAATTGGGACACTCGGAATTAAATTCACAAGGATAGGATTCCTGTCCAGGTTTGTGATTTGGGATAATCACGGGCGTAAGATAGAGTTTTTAGCAACACCTCGATTATTATTAAAATCAACCAGATTTCACAAATACCTGGTCCATTTACAGAGTGCCAAATACAAACAATTTAGTGGAAGGCTAGTGGCACTGGTGGCGTAATTTGTAGTGGTTGTTAACACGTCGGTGATGCAGTCATGACAGTACCGTTGGCCACGCCCTGTTATAGATTTTCTTAGCTTCGGAATTATGTTTTACAGGCCAAAAACCACGTCATGATTATAGCATCACCAAATGCAGCATCCGAGGCCCATAAATACTGCTCTTAAGCTCCCCTGGCCTCAAAACTCCAAGAATATGAGCCACAGTGATCCGCTGCTGCTAGCGAGATGTTAACCACAGCACTGCCCAGCCCGGACTCCTTACCTGTCACAAAGGACGAGTTGCCACTAGCGCGTCAACCACACTTTTTTCCACTCTGCCAGGCTACTTCAGAAGCTGCTGGGCTTCCCCACATCTTTTACATTCAGCCCTACGTTCCATAACTATGGACCAAGTCATTTACAGCACATTATATAACAATCATTGCAGTAGTTATTTAAATCCACAAGCACAGTTTAAACAACATCGTTCAAAAAGTTCACATAAATGAAATATTTATAGATAGTCAAAGAATTTCCTTGGCAGATACAACGCTGTGTTTTATTGGCAGGACACTTAGAAAATGTAACAGACCTACTAAGGAGAGTGCCTACACTACGCTTGTCCGTCCTCTTTTAGAATACTGCTGCGCGGCGTGGTATCCTTACCAGATAGGACTGACGGAGTATATCGAAAAAGTTCAAAGAAAGGCAGCTCGTTTTGTATTATCGCTAAATATGGGAGAGAGTGTCATAGAAATGATACAAGATTTGGGCTGGAAATCATTAAAAGAAAGGCGCTTTTCGTTGCGACTGAATCTTCCCACGAAATTTCAATCACCAACTTCCTCCTCCGAATGGGAAAATATTTTGTTGACACCGTCCTACAAAGGGAGGAACGATCACCACGATAAAATAAGGGAAATCAGAGCTCGTACGGAAAGATATAGGTGTTGATTCTTTCCGCGCACTATACGAGATTGGAATAATAGAGAATTGTGAAGGTGGTTCGATGAACCCTCTGCCAGGCACTTAAATGTGATTTTCAGAGTATCCATGTAGATGTAGATGTAGATTTAGATGTAGAACACTCTGCATAAGCGACACTGCAAATTGACTTAGAAATATCGATATACAAAATAGGTCGAAAATAGATGTTACATGTTGTCCTCGAAAACGAATGTTCATCAGAGACAAGGGTATCGTCAGGGGTGCCTCAGGAAAGTCTGATAGGATCGCTGTTGTTTTCTATATATACACTCCTGGAAATTGAAATAAGAACACCGTGAATTTATTGTCCCAGGAAGGGGAAACTTTATTGACACATTCCTGGGGTCAGATACATCACATGAACACACTGACAGAACCACAGGCACATAGACACAGGCAACAGAGCATGCACAATGTCGGCACTAGTACAGTGTATATCCACCTTTCGCAGCAATGAAGGCTGCTATTCTCCCATGGAGACGATCGTAGAGATGCTGGATGTAGTCCTGTGGAACGGCTTGCCATGCCATTTCCACCTGGCGCCTCAGTTGGACCAGCGTTCGTGCTGGACGTGCAGACCGCGTGAGACGACGCTTCATCCAGTCCCAAACATGCTCAATGGGGGACAGATCCGGAGATCTTGCTGGCCAGGGTAGTTGACTTACACCTTCTAGAGCACGTTGGGTGGCACGGAATACATGCGGACGTGCATTGTCCTGTTGGAACAGCAAGTTCCCTTGCCGGTCTAGGAATGGTAGAACAATGGGTTCGATGACGGTTTGGATGTACCGTGTGCACTATTCAGTGTCCCCTCGACGATCACCAGTGGTGTACGGCCAGTGTAGGAGATCGCTTCCCACACCATGATGCCGGGTGTTGGCCCTGTGTGCCTCTGTCGTATGCAGTCCTGATTGTGGTGCTCACCTGCACGGCGCCAAACACGCATACGACCATCACTGGCACCAAGGCAGAAGCGACTCTCATCGCTGAAGACGACACGTCTCCATTCGTCCCTCCATTCACACCTGTCGCGACACCACTGGAGGCGGGCTGCACGATGTTGGGACGTGAGCGGAAGACGGCCTAACGGTGTGCGGGACCGTAGCCCAGCTTCATGGAGACGGTTGCGAATGGTCCTCGCCGATACCCCAGGAGCAACAGTGTCCCTAATTTGCTGGGAAGTGGCGGTGCGGTCCCCTACGGCACTGCGTAGGATCCTACGGTCTTGGCGTGCATCCGTGCGTCGCTGCGGTCCGGTCCCAGGTCGACGGGCACGTGCACCTTCCGCCGACCACTGGCGACGACATCGATGTACTGTGGAGACCTCACGCCCCACGTGTTGAGCAATTCGGTGGTACGTCCACCCGGCCTCCCGCATGCCCACTATACGCCCTCGCTCAAAGTCCGTCAACTGCACATACGGTTCACGTCCACGCTGTCGCGGCATGCTACCAGTGTTAAAGACTGCGATGGAGCTCCGTATGCCACGGCAAACTGGCTGACACTGACGGCGGCGGTGCACAAATGCTGCGCAGCTAGCGCCATTCGACGGCCAACACCGCGGTTCCTGGTGTGTCCGCTGTGCCGTGCGTGTGATCATTGCTTGTACAGCCCTCTCGCAGTGTCCGGAGCAAGTATGGTGGGTCTGAGACACCGGTGTCAATGTGTTCTTTTTTCCATTTCCAGGAGTGTATAAATGATTTGGCGGACAGGTTGGGGAGCAATCTGTGGTTGTTTGCTTATGATGCTTCGGTGTATAGTAAGGTGTTGAAGTTGAATGACTGTTGGAAGATACAAGACGACTTCGACAAAACTTCCGGTTGGTGTGATGAATTGCAGATAGTTCTAAATGTGGAAAAATGTAAGTTGATGCGGATGAGCGAGAGAAACAAGCCTATAATGTTCGGGTACAATGTTACTAGTGTCCTGCTAGACGCAATCAAGTCGTTTAGATATCTGGACGTGCGAAACGTTGCAAAGCGGTATTAAGTGTAACGAACATGTGAGAATTGTGGAAGGGAAGGCGAATGGTGGACTTCGGTTTAGTGGGAGAATTTTAGGAAAGAGTGGTTCACCTGTAAAGGAGACCGTATATAGGACGTTGGTGCGACCTGTTCTTGAGTACTGCTCGAGTGTTTGGAATACGTTTATTTATTTATTTAGCGTAGGGCAATGCACATCACTTTATGCTTCTTACAAATGTTTAAACAAAGATACATGAAAACACAATAAAATATGTATACAAGAAGTATAAAACATACATACAATGGACAATACAACTAAATACAAATATCAAGATTATGTATGGTCAATGCAATTAAATACAAACATCAAGATTATGTATAAAGTCTTTTGAGGCGTTTGTTGCCATCAGATCACTGAAATTGCCACTGTATGCTCTTCTGTCGCGCCCTTTGACGATGTGGCGGATGGTCTGTCTGCTGATTCCTCAGTCACAGTTGGGAGTTGGTGTTTTTCCCCATTTGTAAAGAGTATCTGCACATCTTCCGTGATTTGTGAGCATTCTGTTAAGGGATGACCATATTTTACGCGGTAGTTCATATCTGGGCGGTCTCTCAGTGATGCAGGGGAGGGCTTGATAATGCTCAGGGCACACCTCTCGCCATTGTTCCCTACAGGTAATTATTGCATTAAAGTTTATACTCTGCAATTCATTGACTGTTATAGTTGTTCGATGTCTAGACCGAAGTCTGTTTCTTCCAGGTCAGGCATGTCGCAGTGTATAGGGAGCTGGGCGTTGTCGGTTATCTTCCTATATTCCTGGAGAAGAGCATTCTTTCGACGTAGGTCCGCAGGTAGTATGTGGCTCAGAATTGGCAGCCAATGTGTTGGGGTTGATCTCATGGTTCCGTGCTATTCAGCTGCACGTCGACTTTTTTTCTTTTTTTTGTGAATACTGTTCATCCAGACCGAGTAGACCAGTCCGAGTGCCAACGTGTGTAGCGTGTCAGCCGAAGAGCCCCAAGTAGTGCTGCACAACTTCTGGAGAATATTATTCCTCGTCTTTAGTTTGGCTGCAGTATTTTCCAGATGTCATTTATAAGTGAGCTCTCTGTCCACAGCGACTATAAGGTTCTTTGTATGCTTATTAGATCGGAGCCGATTTCCCTCGAGACGAACGTCAAGTTGTTTGCTCGCTAATTCATTATTGAGATGGAAACTTGTAGTTTCGGTTTTTGTAGGATTTGTCCGTAATCTCCACTTACGAAAGTATGTACTTAATGTCTCCAAGCCAAATTGAAGGAAGGCATCGAAGTCATTCAGAGGCGGGATGCTAGATTTGTTACCGATGGGTTCGAACAACATTTAAGTCTTATGGAGATGTTACAGGAACTGAAATGGAAATCCCTCGAGGGGACAAAATTTAGAGAATCGGCATTTGAAGCTGACTGCCAAACGATTCTACTGTCGCCAATATACACTGCGCGTAAGGACCACGGAGATCAGATATTTCCCGTCGCCGTACGAATTTACCAGCCACACGTCTAGCCGCCAAATTCAGGAAAATTAAGCAAACCTACTGTATATGGAAATGAAGCCATCAGAGATGAAAATCTAACGTGTACGACAGTTACCAAGATAACAGGAAATCTTATCGACGTCAACATCGATGGCCAAGCAGTCCGGGCGCTGTTTGACTCAGGTGCTTCTTTTCCCATAACATCGAATGCTCATTATCGCCAGCCCTAGAAGAGTACATTCCTTGATAAGAAAGCAATTGCCGGCCGATGAGGCCGAGCGGTTCTAGGCGCTTCAGTCTGGAACCGCGCGACTGCTACCGTCGCAGGTTCGAATCATGCCTCGGGCATGGATGTGTGTGATGTCCTTACGTTAGCTAGGTTTAAGTACTGTAGTTCAAAGCTCCAGGGGACTGATGACCTCAGATGTTAAGTCCCATAGTGCTCAGAGCCATTTGAACCATTTGATTTTTGAAGAAAGCAGTTGTGCTGATGTCCTGAAACAGGAAATGCGTTCATCCATCAGGAATATGTACTGCAAGACTATCAGTGACAGAGCCCTTCGAATTTGTCGTTTTAACAATATGTAGTCATAATGTTATTCGCGGATGAAGTTTCTTGCCGGCATCAGAGCTCTAAACTAACGAAACTCTTCCAAAAAGCACAATAACAAAGATTGCATTAGGCAATTGATTTCTAAAGGAGATATTGTTGTGCTGCTGTCATCAACAAGAAATGTTGCAGTCGCCAACATAGTTTGTCAGTTAAACTGAAACGCCCCCTTTGAAAAATTATATAGGACTGTGCTTAAACTGACACGCAATATTTTGCTAGCGCAACGCAATCTGACTTTCAGAAATCCCTACAAAAGAATGGCCCTGACTAACATTAAACTATACCTTTCACAAATCACTAAATCACTTACCTCACAAAAATCTACGTTACTCGAACTACTGCAATACAGCGAGCGCCACTACTGCCAGCTAAATAAAACATTCAAACTAAGGAAGGCACTAACTACTGATAGGCATAGTTAGCAAATGAAAGATTCTAATAGAGAACAAACGCTGTATTTACCTTAATAGTCATAACATATATATAGCAGTTCATGACAAATTACAAAACTCCGCCATCTCTCTCCCCACATCCACCACTGCTGGCGGCTCACCTCCAAATGCGCAACGCTACGCACTGTGCACTTCCAGCTGCTGCTGCCCAACACTACAATGGCAGACAACAATGCAAACTAGCCACAGACTGCACACAGCACAGCCAGTGATTTTCATACAGAAGTGGCGTTACCAATAAAAAAACCTAAATGGCGTACTTACATAGCCCCCATGCTCCCCATAAAAAATTTTACAAATTGTTTTGGGCAGTGGCCAATAATGATTTGATAAAATTTTTCATAATTACAATAACAAAGAAATCAAAGGCACACACTTATTGATACAATGTTGGTAAAAAGCTAAAATTTTCTCACAGTCCATAAAGACAGTCCTAATCGTTCATCAAGGTAAAATAGCGGTGTTTTTCTCAAAGTCTGAACAGTAATGGAAAATGCACACTGAAGTAGTAGATTTCCAAGCAGTCTTGAAGAAGTAATGTTGTCCTTCCAACGGAAAGACAGTGCTGACTCTCGACATGCAGACGGTAATGGGCCACAACAGAGCAAACCCACAGCAGAGTCAATCGAAGTTTTGAAGAATATCGTTTGGTAGGTCATCACAGAGCAGACCCACTGTAGTCCTGGTAGAGATTACGATATTGGTGGGCCACCAGAGGCGCAGACCCACTGCAGTCCTTGTAGAAATAATGGTACTGGTGAGTCAGCAAAGACGCAGACCCACTGTAGTCCTTGTAGAGACGGTCAGCAGCCATCTGTTGCAAATGTGCAGGTGCATAATCACCATTGAAGAGTCTTGCAGATAATATAGCAAGTCCATAAACCACAACTTGTCCACTCACAAAGTTTCTGGAATTGTCCTTACAACCAGCAATGCTGTTATCCAGTCCCTTGCTGAATTATCAACACACGTACAAATACTATCAGTCCCTACTTCTCTCATATTATCCATATACTATGACCAACAGAAACGTGTGCAATGAAATGTACCTTACAAGTTACTTAATTTGATAAACTGGTGTCAATTACAATTTTATAACATAAGAATACAATTACAAAGGTACAAAATACATCATTAAAGAACATAATAGTACAGATAACATTTGTAGTAATATGGGCTTCACAAAAGAATCGAAATAACGTATACATCAGTGTTACAGGAATTATGACATAAGTGCATACATAAAAGATCAGAATAATTATTGAAACATCAACTTCACACATGAACAGAACAGAATTAATATTGTCTAACATCTTTACAAAGTAAATAACATATTATTAATGCAAATTATATTTGAGGATAACAGTATTCCTCATCATAGTTCATGTAGCTGAGTATTAGAAAAATTCTACAACATAAGTCTTATCAGATAAACATATAAAGACAGGAAGAACATAAATACACAAGGGTACACAAACACATAGTGGGATAACACAAGGAAAGGACAGGGTTTGTTTTACTGCAGTATTTTGCAAACAAAACTTTCGTTACTTCTTGGAGATCTCCCTTCGTTCATCATTATTCCCCAAAAATTCCTATCTATACCTGTTTTCTGTATTCTATTAATATTTCTTTCAAAATAATTATTTCTCAGTGCACAATACTCATTTTTGCCAAATCTGTTTCTTATAGCTTCTCAATGCATTTCTTCCAATTCATCATAGTTAGTTTCTTATATAGTCTACCCCCTCTTAAGCTAACTTAAATCTACTGAGCTCAGATGCTAAACTAAGGGGCGAGGTAATGCAGCAGCACAAAACAAGTAACACAAACATCAATGACAAAAAATTCAAACTTGCAAAGCAATTGCAATATTACAACTAATATAAGGCACTGTGCAACAAACAAGAAAAATAAATGCGTAGTAAACTGACTTAACAGCATAATACAAAGTCAAATTCAGTAATACTATGCCTAGCAAACAGCAGCAGTAAATGCTATAACGTACACCTAAGCATGACAAAGCTCAAGCAGAAAAAATAGTACACTGAAGATAACAATGCAGACAAGGGAAATGTATAATCACATCTTAATGTCTATGTAATTAAAGTGGTGCACCACAACAACTTATTCTAAAAAACAATATTACCGTGTACTTGAAAAGAATATTATGTATGCAGTTACTGTTACTAGTCCCTTCTTATTGTTCTTACCTTTCCAAGTGCTCCTTTTTTGAAGAATGTGGATCACAAAATTATTATTTAATAGATCTGTTGACAGAAAGTGTTCACATTAGCAAATGCATTTAATTTTATTTTATAAAACTAATGCTGCAACACAGCTGGAAACCAGATATTAAATGAAATAAGCAACTATGTACAAAGTAAAGCATAAGATAATCATTCAGTAGTCATGAGGCATTTCATAAGTTAGTAGAAATTCTTTCAATTCTCGTAGATAGACACTTGTCCTAATCAGGTGTGCAGATGTAAGAATGTTTCCAAGTTATGAGCGTGTCGTATTTGCGATGATTTCAACAAAGGAATGTCAATAGCGAGGATAATGGCCTCCCTTTTTTATTCTCCACCTGTACCTGTGAAAGGCACACGCTAATGGCTTTTTTTTTTTTTTTTTTTTTTCAGGCGGCTGTCGCCCAGCTGGGTGCCCACGACGCATTACGTGCAGGTGGTCACTTAACTTTCTTACCGAAATATTTACGACACCAGTTTGGATTACAGTGACAGTCTCACATAAAAAATTTCACCGGTCGAGAATTTGCGTTGCAAATGTGTAGAAACAAAATCCTATGAATATAACAGTGTTCAAAACGTTTTCGTCGGCATTGTGATACATTCATGCATTTACACACATTTCATAACTCTTAAAGTACGATTCTTAGTTTCCAACAACCTTTTTCACAAATCAGCGTTCCTAACCACTACTCATTATTTCTTACCTTATTACACATATACGTATTTGTAGCATTCTTCAATATTTCATTATAATAAATACATAGCAAAATTAAATTCCTCATATAGCATCATCTCATTGATCATAAACATACCTCAACAGCATAATAAACATTGTCGTCATAATAATAACATCATAACATCTCAGTCAAATCTCAAAAACGTCGTAGCTTTTTGCAATAATGTCAAAACCTGAAAAAAATTCTCTGCTCATTTCAAGAGTGTCATCTACCTCAAACGTACTTGAAAAATCGTGATCCCATACCAAATACATCATTCAAAGCTCTCATAGTATCACAATGGTTCCAAAAAAGTATGAAGAGTTCACAAAGTACTGACAAAAATACAATTTCGTAAGTGTGAAGTAACCCAACTGTGTAATTGCGTAAACATCTGTTACTGACATAGTAAAAAAAATGTTTGTTTCTCTGTTAAATAATCAGGTAGCTGTGTAATTTGTGTGTTAGAGAAATCTGGTACCGATGTGTAAAGTTGTATAAACAAATACCATATTAGCTAGGGCTCCTTGTGCTTGCCAGACACATGGTACACAAAGTAAGCGTGTACCCCCCTGAGGATTAATGTAATTATACCCTCAGGTGTTACAGATTACAGCAATGGAATGAAATGTATCATGGAAAACCTTTGTATCATTGTACTTCAAATATCTTTAAAAATAAATGTTTTAAGTACAAAATTAATCACTCAAATACGTGTCCTGTAGCGCTAAATGTGCGTCTTGTTGCAACATAAACTCTGTGGAAGTGTCGTAGTTATCGTCCTCCGAAAGCTAAGTTCTGCAGAAGTCAATGTACTTACCTCATGGTACACAAAAGTGCATATGAAACGTCCCCTTTGAAAAATTATACAGGACTGTGCTTAAACTGACACACAATATTTTGTTAGCGCAACGCAATCTGACTTTCGGAAATCCCTACAAAAGAATGGCCCTGACTAACATTAAACTATACGTTTCACAAATCACTTACCTCACAAAAATCTTGGTTACTCGAACTACTAGAATACAGCGAGCGCCACTACTGCCAGCTAAATAAAACATTCAAACTAAGGAAGGCACTAACTACTGATAGGCATAGTTAGCAAATGAAAGATTTTAATAGAGAATAAACACTGTATTTACCTTAATAGTCATAATATATATAGCAGTTCATGACAAATTACAAAACTCCGCCATCTCTCTCCCCACATCCACCACTGCTGGCGGCTCACCTCCAACTGCGCAACGCTACGCGCTGTTCACTTCCAGCTGCCGCTGCCCAACACTACAATGGCAGACAACAATGCAAACTAGCCACAGACTGCACACAGCACAGCCAGTGATTTTCATACAGAGGTGGCGTTACCAATAAAAAAAACCTAAACGGCCTACTCACAAAACTGTCAAGCTTCTACTGATTCTAAAAAGCTGCTCGGGCCCACAAAGAGATCTTGCAAGCGACGATCATAAGTATTGCAGGAAGTCGAAGGAAAATTTTTGTTACTACTGCCATGCGGAGCCCCAGTTTATCCACAAGGCATGCGCGCAAGGGCAGCTGGTCTAATCCAGCATGAGCACTCAGTGTCATCGACGAACAATCATGATCCGCTTCCACTACAGACAACACAGCGGAGGAAACTGCTATGGAACGGCCAGCAGGACCTGGCCTGAGCGAGGAACAACATTGGCGAGTGGTAGCCAGTTTTGGATGCTTTCAGATCCGGTGTGGAGACCAAGCGACACACAATATACCACCATATCAACACTAGGGATCATCTACCAACCAGCCAGCGCTCGTACAGGATTAAATGGAGAAGATCGTGCAAAATTATATCATTGAATTGCGTTCCTGCTTCGACTGCAGGCGCGTGAAGGAAATCACAAAAAAGATGTCTATTCATTGCCACGTGTTTATGACATTCTACAATGCTTAAAAGGAGTGAGGCATTTCTCAACTATGTCTCCTTGAGATAGGCTACTGGCAAATCTAGGTTGACGAAGCTGATCGAGAAAACGTTACCTACGTAACTCCTCATGACGTCTATGAATTCGCAATTGTGTCTTTTGGATAATGAAGCGCTTCAGTCACCTTCGAATATAATACAGAAAAAGTGCTTCGACACTTTAAATGGACGACGTGTCTTTGCTATCTAGATGACACTGTCGGTTTTTTCGGTGAAAAAGGATCCGTCAGGTCGACTGGAGAGATGTGCCATGAGGCTTCATGCGTGCTAGGTCACAGTGGTATAAAAAGCGGGCGCATACACAAGGACGGCAGTTGCCCTTCAAGGAATCCTTTGTGGAACACAGTAGTGTGGATGAAATCTCAATCATAGGTGCATTAAGCGACGTTGCTTCCAAACAGAGCCAAAATCCAGCTTTGCTGAAAGCCGTAGAAGCCTTCAAGAGGGTGGAACCGAACAAGGGAAAATTACAGTTAATAAATGAAACATTGTATAGCAGGAACTATGATCCAAAGGGATAGAAAAAGTTTTTCGTCGTCCCGGCTCATCTATGGCCAGTCATCATGAAGTATTTCTATGACGCTCCAACTTCTGGTCATCTGAGATTTCTGAAGACTCTAGATACGCTGTGCGGCTGGTCCTGGCGGAGGTTCGAGTCCTCCCTCGGGCATGGGCGTGTGTGTTTGTCCTTAGGATAATCTAGGTTAAATAGTGTGTAAGCTTAGGGACTGATGACCTTAGCAGTTAAGTCTCATAAGATTTCACACACATTTGAACATTTGAAGAGTAGATGGAATCGGCTGCGTGTATCACTGGCCAAGTCTCTATTGATCCATTAGACACTCTGTGAGCAGTGGTTAAAAGTTTCATGGAGCCACAGCAAGGGAAGAAACTGGACACTCACTGAGAACACAGACATTTCACATGAACAAAAATGACCACTGCACATGTCACGACTCTAGAAAATAACTCTAATATCTATACATATTTTCGTTAAATATTATTGTAGTAGTATTGTTTAACTATGAGGTTTATATCTCGAAAAATGTTGCTCCATTACATTATTCGAATGTTAACAAATTTTGTGAATGGTAGTGTTCTCTGAACAACTGTTTCATATTTCTGAAACAGTCACGGCCTTTTAATAGTCAATGTGCTTTAAAAACATTATCTAACTCGATTTTATTTACTTTCACGTATACATTATCTGGTCAAAAGTATCTGGACATCTATTAGTGGACATTAATATGCGGTGTGTCCGTCGTTTGCCTTTATGTCAGCTTGAACTTTCCTTGGGGTATTTTCGATGAGGATTTGCATGTCTGTGTAGGAACAGCAGCCCGTTATTCCTCAAGAGGTGAAGCCAGAGGAAGTAGTGATGTTGGACGCTGGGATCTGGAGCATTCCATTAGATTCAGGGTGAGATTCTGGACAGTCCTGCCCAGTTCCAGTTCAGGAATGTTATTGTCCTTAACCATTGCCTCAAGATGCTCCTTTATAAAAGGGTGCAATGTCATGTTGACAAAAACAAACATCGTTTACTAACTGTTCTTGTATTGTTAAGAGCGCGGGTTTAGCCGAGCAGTGTAAGGCGCTGCAGTCATGGACAGGGCGGCTGGTCCCGGCGGAGGTTCGAGTCCTCCCTCGGGCACGGGTGTGTGTGTTTGTCCTTAGGATAATTTAGGTCAAGTAGTGTGTAAGCTTAGGGACTGATGACCTGAGCAGTTAAGTCCCATAAGATTTCACACACATTTGAACATTTTTTTGTGTTGTTAAGAGTACACAATGCAGTAAACTACGTTCATGTCTTTCCACATTTTACGCTTTCTTGAGCGCAATAACGGGACCATATCTAAACACGGAAAACACCTCCACAGTGTAACACCACCTACCTGTACTTCACTGTTGGCAAGTCACATATGGCAGTTGACATTCTAGAGGCATTCGCCAAACCCAGACACGTCCATAATTTTGCCACTGCCAATAACGTCATTCATCATCCCAAACCATTTGTTTCCAGTCATCTGGTGTGCTGTGTCGTCCGAACAAGACACAGCGAGGGCAAAACCACCACAGGTGCACATATGCGAACTGGTACCTGTGCCACTAGCACGAGTTCCACCAGCGCCACGGGCGGCGCTGGATGAAGCTATCGACTTCGTCTCGTCCAATTGACGGCCGAGTACGATCCGCCAATGGCCGGACGACAACGGACAGAAGCGAACTCGGAAGACAGAAGAGCAGCTCTCGCCCACATGATTATAGATCATCGTCTAGGACTGACTTAAACAGGGGACGTCATTTAGTGAACTCTTAAAAGTGGACAAACAGTTGTTGTAAATTGCATTTTCTATGTACTATGAAGTTTACCAACGATTATTTGCACGTAGCCATAGAGGGCCTATTCTGTGTTATATTACATTCAGTGTTGCAAACTTCATTATTTGACAAGTCACAAAGATAAGTGAACCTGTAATGTCACTTATAATCCGTCTTGCTTGCAAAATATTTTATTCATATGACCAGTTTCGGTTGATTCAGAACCATCTTCAGATCTGATATTTCAGTTACAGGAGTAACCCGTCCAAATCCATCATGTGACGCAGCATGTGAAAGTTGCTGGGTTACTCCTGTAAATGAAATATCAGATCTGAAGATGGTTCTGAATGAACCGAAACCGGTCATATGAATAAAAAATTTTGCAATCAAGACGGATTAAAAGTAACATTATACAATCACTGATTGCTGCTATCCCATCAGACATTATGTCTGTTTTTGCATAACTGAACCTTTTTACCTCATTGGTGTGACTTTGTTACTAATTCGTTGGAGTGTTGTAGAACCTTCGTTCTCCTATCCTGTTACCTGACCCTGATGCATAGCTGTGTAATAGCAGCAGGGAGAAATTGTCATAGCGGTGTACTGCAACAGAAGCACGAACTCACAGATTCGGCCTACCGTAACGATAGTGGAAACTTGGCCTCCACAGCAGTAGTGACGAGGCTTTTACAAAACTGGCGACGAGGGTTTACAAAACAGTGTCCAGCGGCGCCTCTTTACACCACCTCAAGCGTCGCTTAACACTGACTAGAGAACCCTACTCCCTTCAGTTCTTGATGCACAGACATTGTGCTAACTAGACTGCTGGCAGCGCATTGGAACTGGCTGATTTCATATAATTTCTACAACCACCCTCAGCAATGTTCGTCGGTCCCTTTCCACCTGTACATGATGTCTGCCTGGGTTAGCTGTGGTTGATCCTTCGCGTTTGCAGTTCGCAGTTACGTCACCAACAGTCGACTTGGGAAGCTTTAGAAGGGTTGAAGTGTCCCTGATGGATTTGTTACTCAGATGACATCCACTAGGTGTTCGAAGTCACAGCTTCCTTGACCGACCCATTCTGCTTTTTATTTTTCTCCAGCTGATCAGTTCCATATTACATAGGGGTGTCCCTTTACTTTTGATCAGACAGTGTATCTGCATTGAATTTCATAAAAATTTATATTGCTACTACACCACAAGGCCCGGAGTGTTCTAGTGCACAGTACGATCGCACACAGGAAACGGCACTTATTTCCTTACAGATGGGTTCCAACGTAACCACACATCATTCGAACATAAATCTGCTCCCAGAGCGACAAGGAAAATCCTAAGAGCAATAGGATTCCTGAGAGCATCCAAAAACCGTCCAGCATGTTTCATTTCTGGGAACCAGAGGTAAGATATCCGGGACGCATCATATTTCCAAAACTGTTCCAACAATTAAGTGAAACTGGGCAATTAACATCAATGCATACTACCGAGGAGGAACGTTAAACTACAAGGAATCCCGACTTAGAGGGTGAAGCGCCTGCAATCAGCACTCGGTCAGTTGCTCATGCCGAGTACAGTGTGCCGCGTATTACGGAAAATGCAGCTACACCTCTACCATCCACGGACAGTGTTTGCTTTGATTCCTGCTAACTTCGGACGTCGTGTCGTGTTCAGTCAGTGGTTCTTGCAGCGCCTTACAGTTGATACTCTCTTTCCTGCAAATGCACTTTTCACAGATGAAGCCTGTTTCACCAGAGACGAAATATTAAATAGTCGCAATAGTCATGGTTGCCCCGGTGACAATCCCTACGCTTCAGTTGTGACGGACCAACACAGATTATCACTCATCGTATAGGCAGGTGTAAATGATCACGTACAAGGCCCGTTTCTTTTTCCTCCCCGCTTCAACGCACCAACATACATAGTGCTTTTTAGGGACATACTACCCAGGTTCCCGGAACATATCCCTCACCTTACAGTGAATGCCTGACTGAAGTGTTTGTTGACGGAACAATGAACAACGTAGTTTTATTCATATTTTGCAGTTATGCACGTGACTGTAATCAGTATACAGGAGGTAAGGAAAATAACGACTTCAGTCACAAAAAATAATGTAATTAATGTTTTGCACCTGATGATGGACCCACAGAGTCCGAGACGTATCGTCTGATTTAACGTAACATGAAATTTTTGTGACTATAGGCGTTATTATTCTTACTGCCTGTGCCATAAACAGTGCGTTATCCATCCACAACGTCATCCATCCTTTTCTGCCGTTGTTTTTACAATGTGAGACTACTTCAGCATGATAGTAGCAATACGTCTTTTCTGGCGTTCCCCATGGCTTGCCATGATGTTCATCAACATCTCTGGCCGATAAGGAACTAGAAATGTCCGCCTGTTGAGTATGTGAATTCTTTAATAGTCTCTAAGAAATAGCCTGAGAGCGTATTACGATTTGAATGGACAGTGTGTAGAAAAGAGGTTACAAGATGAATATTACTAAACATAAAGCAACGGTAATGGACTGTAGTCACATTAAATCAGTTGATGCTGCAGGTATTAGATACTAAAGTACTATTTGGGCAGCAAAAAATATGATGTTGGCCAAAGTATAGAGAATGTAAAGGCAGACTCACTATACCACGAAAAGCGTTTCCGAGAGAGAGGAAGTTGTTGATACTTAATGTGAACCTAAACGTTAGGAAATCTTTTCAGAAGGTATTTGGAATGAAGCTTTGCGCGAAAATGGAGCGTGCACAATAAGCATTTCAGACAATAAGAACACAGTACATTTTGAAATGTGGTGCTGCAGAAGAATACTGAAGACTGGATAGGAAGATCGAGCAACTAATGAGGAGGTATTGAATCGAATGGGAAAAAAATAAATTATGACGGAATTTGACTAAAAGAATGCATGAGCTGATAACCTTAAGTATCAAGGAATCGTGAATCTGGTAAGGGAGTTAACATTGTAGTGGGAGATCAAGCAATGAGCAGCTGCAAATAGATGTTGGTTGGAGTAGTTATGCAGAGATGAAGATCCTTGCACAGGATAGACGAGCGTGGAGAGCTGCATCAGACTAATCTTCGGACTGGAGACCACAACAACAGCAGCAACATTACGACTGGTGAAGACTACTCAAAAATACTAAAATTATTGCCCCATACCATTAGCACCAACTAAATGTTAGACACTTTGAACTTATTTTAAATAATGTAATGCCTATATAATCTGTGAATAACATTTCAGTCCTGTGGGATTACTGCTTCAGTAGTCAGGAAGAAAAACAAAATTAAAATTTATTGATAGTAAAATATGACGTGTTCTGAGCAGTTGTGTGTGTCTTCTTCCAGATGGTGCCAACCAACATGTTAACCGTCGCAGCACCAGAAATCACCACGTCTCTGTCGTCGGTGGACAAAGCTTTCTACGCCACTTGTAAACTTTTTGGTCTGCTGCCATTCAGTATGGATATACGAACCGGATCACTGAAGAGATCAAACTCGGACTTGATCATTTTGATCCTAGTCTGCTCGTCGCAACTTACTTCGACTTGTACTTTACCATACTTTTTTTCCTATGTGGTAGACACATTTTCTGTCATTAATTGTATTTTCTTTATTGGAATATGGCATAATTCTGTTTTGGCCTTCGTTTCTATAGTGTCTGACGTTTGTTGTAATACGGAAAAATATGAAAGAATGCTTCAGCTGATAACGATATGCGACAAAATTTTGACACAACATATACCACCAGTGAGTGCCCCCGCTCAAAAGTGGGTGAAAATCCAACTCTTGATCTTTCTTTGTAACTTCTGTTCATTGTGCAGTACTGTCATCAGTCCCTCTGTTAGCATGCATTTCAAATTATGTAGCATATGCAGCGCAAATAACTATTTAACATCTGTGTTAACGGTGATAAGATTTACGACCTTACAATTAGTGATCAGGGGCAGAATATCATTATTGAATATTTGCTTACTCAAAATGCAAGACGATGTGTACGGTGCACGTAAAATGCTACTACATACGACGTCCGTATTTCCTCTGAGTAAAGGCACAGAAACGATAAGTGAAAGTGTCCGTTTCACATCATCCTACGTGCGATCAATGAGACGGGTGTTTACGGCGCTTTGTGAACTGTCTGCAGAGGTAAATACCGCTCACGAAAATTTCTTGGTACTGTATTTTGTAGCGCAGTCGCTGATGATGATCACATTTATTTACTTCCCTGTGAGCAATTCGCTGTTTATGGGTGTGTCAACAGTGAACATGACAGGGTATTCTTGCATAGGAGCCATTTATAGCTTGAGCACACTCGCGTTGGTGGTAGCCTCCGCTCACTGGGTAGAAGTGGAAGCCGGGAGCACACACGGGCAGTGCTGGCGGCTGTTTCTGGGAGGGAGGCGGGTGGGCGGCGCCGCCCACCGCGAGTTGCGGCTTCTGGCGACCTCCGAGTGGCCCCAGGTGAAGCTGAGGGGCCTGCTGAGGCTGCGGCTGCGCCTCGTCGCAACTCTCGTCTCCATCGTGACCACCTACACCGCCCTGCTACTCACCTTCTGGCCTTCGGGTACGCTTGCCAACAGTAATATTACTCACATATAAAATCCGAGGTAACTGCCATAGTACGCAGCAGTCAGTTGTTTATTACAGGCAGATTACACTGCCGTGGTAAAAATCACCAGGATATCTCCTAATTCGTGTCGGACCTCCTTTTTCCCGGCCTACTGTCACAACTCGACGTGCCATGGACTCAACGAGTCGCTGGAAATCTCCGCAGAAATACGGAGCCATACTGCCTCTGTAGCCGTCCATAATTGCAAAAGTGTTGCCGGTGCAGGATTTTGTGCACGAAATGACCTCCCCAATGTGCCTCATAAACGTGCGATGGGATTCGCGTCGGGCGTTCGGGATGGCCAAACCATTCTCTCGAATTGTCCAGAATGTTCTTCAAACCAATCGCTAACAATTTTGGGTTGCCGACACGGTACATCGTCATCCATAACATGAAGCCCACGAATGTCAGCAAATGGTCTCCAAGTAGCCGAACGTAACCATTTCCACTGAATGATCGGTTCAGCTGGACCCGAGAACCGAATCCGTTCCATGTAAACACAGCCCACACCATCATGGAGCCACCACCAGCTCGCACAGTCCCTTCATGACAACTTGGGTCCACAGCTTCGTAGGGTCTGTCCCATTTTCGAACTCGCACTGTTCTCCGTCGTCTAGCGTCCAATCGATGTGGACACGAGCCCAGAAGAGGCGTTGCAGATGCCGTTGGCAAAGGCACTCGCGTTGGTCATCAGCTGCCATAACCCATTAAGGGGGGTAGGACGTCAAACGGGACAACTTGGAGTAGGAGAGGCACCAGAGGACATTTTAATTTCCACTGTCTATACTTTTACGAATAAATTCATAAAACATTGTCAAAATGGCCAGAAAGGATTGTGGATTTACACTCACAGCAAGGAAAGTTCAAAAATATAGGAAAATATTTTTTTTTACATTTGAAATTTACCATTTTTCACTTACCATTGGCTGCATTTGTTGCTATAGGTACATTTTCCTTCATAAGTAAGGGAGATTCTTCCATGAATTTTGCACAGCATACAAACCATACTTACAGGTGTATGGAACTCTAGGATTTTTCAAATCTATTGAAAACTGTGGTAAAAATTGAGATAAATAACTATAAAATTTGAGTTTTTTCTAAACATGAAGTTTAGAATATAACAGCATATTCATTTTTTCATAAATTAAATAATTTCTAGAGTTTCATACACCTGTAAGTATGCTTTGTGTGCTGTGCAAGATTCATCGAAGAATCTCTCTTACTTATGAAGAAACGTGTACCCTTAACAAAAAACGCAGCCAATAGTAAGTGAAAAAAATGATGAAATTTCACATGTGAAACAAATTATTTTGTTATGTTTTTGAACTTCCACTGCTATGAGTGTAAATCCTGAAGTCTTTCTGGTCATGCTGACAAAGTTTTATGAATTTATTCGTAAAAGTATAGACAGTGGAAATTGAAATGTTCTGTGGTGTCTCTCCTGCTCCAAGACGGCCCGTTTGACGTCCTACCCCCCTTAGCGCCAAATTTAAAAAAAAAAAAAAAAAAGAAAAAAAAAAAGAAAATGGCTCTGAGCACTATGGGACGTAACTGCTGAGGTCATCAGTCCCCTAGAACCTAGAACTACTTAAACCTAACGAACCTAAGGACATCACACACATCCATGCCCGAGGCAGGATTCGAGCCTGCGACCGTAGCAGTCGCGCGGTTTCAGACTGCAGCGCCTAGAACCGCTCGGCCACCCCGGCCGGCGCCAAATTTCGTCGCACTGTCGAAACTGATATGTTCATTGTATATCCCACATTAATTTCTGTGGCTATTTCAACCAGTGTTGCTTGTGTGTTGGGAAGGGCAACTCTACGCAGACGTCGCTGCTCTTGGTCGTTAAATGAGGGTGGTCGGCCACTGCGTTGTACGTTGCGAGAGGTAATTCTTGAAATTCTGTAGTCTCGGCACACTCCTGACACTGTGAATCTCGGATTATTGAATTCCCTAACGATTTCCGAAATCAAATGTCCCATCCATCTAGCTGCAGCTACCACCCCGCGGTAGGTGTCTTAGTTCCGATCGCGCGGCCATAATCACGTCGGCAACCTTTTCACTTGAATCGTCGGAGTACAAATGACAGCTCCGCCAATGCACTGCTTTCTTATACCTTTTGTACGTGATACTACCGTCATCTGTCTATGTGCATATCGCTATCCCATGACTTTCGTCATATCAGTGTATAAAAGACAGAAACACATTGCACTTGTCACTGGATGCAGCAATGTTCAATCTTTTGACACAGCTGCGCCGGTGTTTCTTTGTAGCAGCATAGCGACTGCACCACAAGAGATTTCATATTGTGTGTTGGAATTCAAACGAAGTCAATCCAGTATTCGAGTGCAACGTGTATTCCGCCGTCGGTTTAGCAAGAAGGCGCCTTTGCACAAGCTGATTTATAAATGGCATAAAAAATTCTTGGAAGTTGGTTGCATGTGCAAAGGGAAGAGCGCTGGTCTGCCAGGCGTGTCTGATTAAAATATCGAGTGTATACGAGACGCATTCACCCGGTGGCCTCGGAAGCCCACAAGACGGGCAGGCCAAGAACTTCAGCTTCCTCAAAGAACGATGTGGCGTCTTCTGAAACGACGTCTTGCATATGAAGTCTTACACAAATTACCGTTATTGCAGAAACGGCGTCCCGGCGGCCGTAACAGTAGGTATGAATTTTGCTTTTCAGATTTCCAGGGTATGGCTGAGGACACTTTTTCCGAAAGACTGATATTTTCGGACAAATTGTCGTTTCACCTATCGGGTGAAGTAAATTACCATAATGCAATAATTTGGGGTCACAAGATCCTGGCGTCGTTTTCGATCATGAAAGAGACTCTGCGAAACTGAATGTGGTTTTTGCTGTTTATATTCACAAAGTTTACTAACTGTGACAGGAATAGCATCCCTGCACCTGCTACAAAATCGGTTGTTTCCTCAACTTCACGAAAATTCCAATGATTTCATTTTCACACAAGACGATGCCCAGCGTCACTTTCACTTTGAGGTGCGGGGTTGTCTTAACACCACACCACACCGTGGTTTGGAAGAGGTGGACAACAAGATTTGCCCACACTTTGAGGTTCTTTTCTGTGGGAAGGGTGGAGGGATTACATAAAAGTCGGGGTCTTTTCCCCACCTATGGCAACGCTCTTCAAAATTTGAGAAATCTAATTGTTGAAGTTGTCGATTCAGTAAACAGGGACCTGTTGATTCGTGTGTGGAATGAAAATGAGTACCGTTTCGATGTTTCTCGAGCAACGTATGGTGCTCATGTTGAGTGCATGGTATAGCGTCTGTTCGAACATAAAACTTTGAACCCTCCTCTATCCAGTGACATGACAAATTTCTGTCTTTCACAGTTTGACACTGGACTCGCATTCGGGAGGACGACGGGTGTTAAAAAAGAAGTGTCCAATATTTTGAAAGGTGCTAGCACTCACCAAAAAAGAAAGAAAGTTCAGTAAACTTCGTCTCTAAAATGCGTATCTTAAGACCTATGAACACTTCTTCAATAGAATAGATGTGTTTCACAGTATCGAAGAGGAACAAATGTCCATAGCTATTAAGATGTGTATTTTAGAGCACAAGTTCATTGGGCTTTCTTTCTCATTTTGGTGAGTACTAACATGTCTCAAAATATTGGCATTTTTTTTTTTTTTTTGATATCCTGTATAGTGTCGCGTCAAGGCATGACCGCTGTCAGAGGTGCGAAGAATGATGTAAGAGGGTAGTGACCTGTGTGCAAGCGCAACACGAATAGCCAAATCCTAGCCGCAAACATCAACTGTTTCATTGTTAGCCTGGTAATAGGGGCCAATGTCACAAGTTCAGGCTACAGTACCGACGCCAACCCTGCTCAGCTCTGTTACATCCCCTGAAAACAATTTACCCCTTAATACTGCTCTACTGCACTTACACGTGGTACACAAGTTTAATGTTTGTTTTTAACCCACTGCATTTCACAGTAAGTAATAGTTTTATAGCATTAAAACACTATTTTTAATAATTGGCAGAATTTCTATTCGTTGCAACGGGGGAGCTTTGCAACGGAGTAACTATTAGTCCTAGAGTAAAAAAGAATGGGACCTTTTTTATGGGAAACCTAGTTTAATTTTGTACTGAAGCCACAGTTCTCGAGTTGTTGTTGTTGTTGTTGTTGTTGTTGCTGTCTTCAGTCCTGAGACTCGTTTGATGCAGCTCTCCATGCCACTCTATCCTGTGCAAGCTTCTTCATCTCCCAGTATCTACTGCAACCTACATCCCTCTGAATCTGCTTAGTGTATTCATCTCTTGGCATCCCTCTACGATTTTTACCGTCCAAGCTGCCCCCAATACTAAATTGGTGATCCCTTGATGCCTCAGAACATGTCCTACTGTAAGTATGTTGTTCATGTTTTCTCTATGTAAGTAGGCTGTTTAGGTTTTCTTATTGGTAACGCCACCTCTGTATGAAAATCACTGGCTGTGCTGTGTGCAGTCTGTGGCTGCTTTGCATTGTTGTAATACTCGCCATTGTAGTGTTGGGCAGCGGCAGCTGGATGTGAACAGCGCGTAGCGTTGCGCAGTTGGAGGTGAGCCGCCAGCAGTGGTGGATGTGGGGAGAGAGATGGCGGAGATTTGTAATTTGTCATGAACTGCTATATTTATACATGATGATATCAAGGTAAATACATTGTTCGTTCTCTATTAATATCTTTCATTTGCTAACTATCCCTATCAGTAGTTAGTGCCTTCAGTAGTTTGAATCTTTTATTTAGCTGGCAGTAGTGGCGCTCGCTGTATTGCAGTAGCTTGAGCAGCGAAGATTTTTGTGAGGTAAGTGATTTGTGAAAGGTATAGTTTAATGTTAGTCAGGGCCATTCTTTTGTAGGGAATTCTGAAAGTCAGATTGCGTTGCGCTAACAAAATATTGTGTGTCAGGTTAAGCACAGTCCTGTATAAATGGTTCAAAGGGGACGTTTCATATGTCGACCCTTAGCCTAGGATACCTGACTGGAATCTTCTGATTTTTTCTTGTAGTTTGTGTAATTAGTGTAGCTATTGTTTATTGCTAGCACGTAATTATAGAGAGAATTTCCTTTGTAGTTGTAGTTTTTCATTGTTCTACAGTAAAACTGTTGTGGCATGCATGTAGATTTGCACCAAGTATTTCGCAGCTGCGCTGGCAATTAAGTAGACATTATTTCCATTGCTATGTTATTTTATTTTGCTCTTCAAATTGCGCTTTTCTGTGTTATCGTGTGAAATACTGTGACAATAATGGCGTGTGAAAAACGTAATACTAGGCTCCAAAGTAAACTGAGAAATGACAGTGAAGACGAAAGCAGTGTGTTAGCGCCGCAGAGTAATGAATTAACTAATGTTCAAAGTAGTAATTTGGTAATTGTGCATAGGGAAATGGAGCGGGCGGCAAACAATGGTGTAGACAGTGAAACAGGTAGTGAACAGGGAAGCGTTATCGATCGATCGGTCGGCAACAGCTCGCCTCAGGAATCCGAAATGACAGGAAACAATCTCGCAAATACTGTAGATTCAGGTTTTGGATCCTCACCGTTTTCTCAAATAAGTCAAGACACATTTTCTGCTTGTCAAAATGTGAATGTTTCCGGTGCAAATTCACTGCCGAAAAGCACTGAGGAACATGTTCCAGACACCAGTGCATTGTTATTACAATTAATACAGCAAATGGGACAAACACAGCAAAAGCTTCAAAAGTTAGACACAATGGAACAAAATCTTCGAAAGTTAGATACAGTGGAACAAAATCTTAAAAAGTTAGACACAGTGGAACAAAATCTTATTAAGTTAGACACAATGGAACAAAATCTTCAAAAGTTAGACACCACACTTGAACAAACACGTGAAGATTTAACTACTGAGTTACATAACATTGAATCGAAATGTCAAAAAGTCTGTAATGACGTAAAAACACACATTTGTGAGCATTTTCAACCTATTTTTTCACGGCATGAAAATGCATTACAGAATCACGAAGCAGCCATAAAAGAACTGCAAGCCATTGTTCATGAAAATCATGAGACCTTGTGGGCTAAAATTGACTCAGTTGCATCTACCGATTCGGTTACGCAACTTGCAATAACTCAGGAAAACTTAAAGGACGCAGTAGATTCGATTTCAACACAAATGGACACTCTGAAACTTGGTTCAGAAAAACACACTGAGGAAATAAGTACACTATCAGAGAAAGTAGTTGAACTTTCGGATCAGCTAAATGATTTATCTACAAAGGTAGATGATAATCTGAATGACACAGAAGAGTGCGAACGAATTAGGAAATTCAAACAAAATCAGAATCAAATTAATACGCAACACCAAAGAGAAATCCGGGAAATACAAGATCAGCTGACACAGGTAATACAAGAATTACATATTTCAGAGGACACTCGCGCCCCAATACAGGAAGAGGGACATAGAAATACGGAACAGCCACAAAATAATAACACAGCGCATTTCGGAAATTATGAAAGAAATTGGCAAGGTGCACCGAATTTTGAAATGGAACAGCCGAAACGACGTAACAATGACCGATATGCGACTCGCCGACACGATGATTTTGACTATAAGCTGTTCATTACTACACGTAAATTCAAAACATTTAAGAATTCTGCTAACGACATTCATCCACAAGCGTGGCTCCATCAATTCTCTCATTGTTTTCCCCCCAACTGGTCATTAGAGCACAGATTAGAATTTATGTATGGCTACTTGGAGAAAGAACCAGCTGTAAGAATGCGATCGGTCATTCACGATTGTCACAATGAAGGAGATTTTTATCATGCCTTCCTCTCAGCATATTGGTCTCAAGCTACACAAGACCGAGTAAAACACAGCATCATAATGATGAAACATTTCGAACAATCTGAATTTTCCAGTCTTGTGAAATATTTTGAAGACATGTTACACAAGAATCAGTATCTTTCAAACCCATACAGCCCCTCAGAACTCATCCGCATTTGCTTAATCAAACTGCCTGAACATTTACGACATATTATTTTGGCAGGACGTTGCAAAGACGACATTGAAGCATTTCAAGGACTCTTACAAGAACTGGAAATTGACACTGACAATCGCGGAACGCACGAGCACAACAATTACAGATCACATTCGTCACAATTCCGCGATGAAAGAAATAATAACTGGACGCGACAAGACTATTCTCACAACACAAATCGTGACCGAAACAGACACCACCCGTATTACAACCGTTGCCAGAGTAGTAATAATTACAGGGAAAGATCACCTCTCCGCGGTAGTGACTATCACAGAGACAATCAGAGAAACAGACAATTTGGGAACCAAAATAATTATTATCAAGGGAGACAGAATAACTTTAGATGCAACGGTCCAGCGCACAGTTACGATTCAGGGAGAAATTCTCCACCACTTAACCGACAAGAAAGAAATTACAGGAACTACCGACATGACGACAGACGATGTGATCGTAACGACAGACCTGAATTGCATCAGAACTGGCGGGATTTAAACAGGGCAGGGCCCTCTCATCACGGTGAATTTGTAGAAGTTAGGTCTCCAAATCCCAATAACGACGCGCGCCAACAAAGAGACAATAGGCAATGACTCACACCGCTGGCAGCCACAAAACGTTCTTATGACACTAACGAGGCAGCTGCCGTAGCTAGTAATAACGTAAAAATGGAAGGCATTAGGGACATCTTACTCCAAGAACACGACGTAAAACATAACAACATTGCATATCCTGTGATTCACATTACAGTAAATGACGTAAAATTTACGGCAGTACTTGACTCTGGCAGTCCCATTTCAGTAATTAGTGAAACAGCCTTTAGCAAATGCAACAAATCGAACGATTGCCCCACACTTCCGTTACGTAAGATTAAATTACAAGGTGCAATCTTTGGAAAAAGTGTAGATGTACGCCAACAAACCAACTTAGAATTCTTTTGTCAAAGCCACAGCTTCTCTACGAACTTTCTTATTGTTCCATTATTGTCGACGGAAATTATATTGGGAGTAGACTTTTTGAATGAATTCAAAGCAATCTTAAACTTTCACGATGCTGAAATAAGTTTAGAGAAGGAAGGTAAGTCAATAGCTTTGGAATTTGAAGATTGGCTCTCAAACCATGACGAAGATATCAATCGGCTTTACCTTCTGTTGGACAACAGTTCGGAATTTTCTACGGAACTAGACACTAACAATCACTCTGCAAGAACTGACAGGGATGATATCGACGGCATATTTGAAATTAATGAGTTAATTCAGAATAAAATTCAAACAATTGAGAATTGTAATGACACTGATAGGCAGCACCTTTTTGAGATTTTACAAGAACATTCCACAGTTTTTACTCATAAAACAGGAACAATCAAGGGATTTCAATACCAATTTCGTGTTCGTGAGCATACTAAATTTTGTGTTAGACCATATGTAATTCCAGCACATTATAGGGACCGTGTTAGAACAGAAATACAATCTATGCTTGACGAGGGCATTATTGAGCCTGCAGTAAGCTCATACAACAATCCATTACATGTTGTTGAGAAGAAAAATGGATCGATCAGGCTTGTTTTAGATTCGAGACAAATCAATACGATCATTATTCCTGAAACAGACAGGCCGCAAACGTTGGAAGAACTTCTTCAAAATTTTAATGGTGTAAAAGTGTTGTCTTCCATTGATCTCAGATCCAGCTTTTATCAGATCGAACTTCATCCAGAATGTAGAAAATACACAGCTTTCCTTTGTTTCGGCGTTTGTTATCAGTTTCGGAAACTTCCCTTTGGTTTGAACATTTCTTCAGCAGCATTCATTCGCGGGCTAAATTCCATATTACCTGAGTTCTTAAAACGTCACATCACCTTATATGTGGACGATATTCTAATAGCAGAAGCTTCATGGGAACTACATAATCGCATCCTCAACAGTTTGTTACGTATTTTTGCAGAATCTGGAATTACAGTTAACTTGGAAAAGTTTGAATTCGGTAGGACAAAGGTGGAGTTTTTGGGACATATTATTTCTTCTGAAGGCATTCAGCCGGATCCTGAAAAGTTAGAAGCAATCAGAGCGATTCCAGTTCCATCCACAAAAAAACAAGTCCGCAGTTTTCTAGGTCTCGTAAATTTTTACCGTCGTTTTCTGAATATGCAAATTCTTGTTACACCAAAACTTTGCTCTCTCACTGGAAAAAATACTATTTGGAACTGGGACGAACAAGCACAGTTGGAATTCAATTCTTTGAAAGAATCGCTACTTAACGCGCCAATCTTAGCTCATCCAGATCTGTCACAAGATTTCTGTCTTAGCACGGATTCTTCTAAAGTCGGTCTTGGTGCCCATTTATTTCAAGAAGCCATAGAAAATGACACTACCATTCAGAAAACCATTGCTTTTGCTAGCCGAGTGCTAACAAAATCTGAAAAAAATTATTCCGTTACTGAATTAGAAGCGTTAGCTATCGTTTGGGCATTTAACAAATTCCGTTTCTTTCTTTCTGGTAAGCACGTAAAAGTATACAGTGATCATCGTGCATTACAATTTCTTATGTCTTCAAAATTAAATCATGACAGGTTAAAACGTTGGGCATTGTTTCTGCAAGAATTCCGCTTCACAATAGTCTACATTCCCGGCAAGGAGAACATTGTTGCGGACGCACTGTCTCGCGCACCGGCTGGGCTTGAGAAAAGTACCACAGAAGGCAACCTCGAGAAAAATTTCAGTATTCTTTACATTCAGAAAGTCGCCTTTGAAAACTTCATCACCACATCTTTAAAGGACATTGCTCATGAACAAGATAAAGATCCGATTTGGAAAGACATCAAGAGCAAATGGCATGAAAAGACACACACACAGATTCGGCATTATTATCTGGTTAGAAACAACATACTGTTCAAACGCTGCACTGTTGATGACAAGCTATGGGTACTTTGCATTCCTGACGATTTTGTTAATAAGCTCATTTGGTACATTCATTTCAGCTACGCACATTTTGGTCCACGAAAATGTTATCATATTCTTCGAACGATTTGTTATTTTAACACTATGGAAAAAAGAATTCGAAGAGTCTTGTCTATTTGTAAACTTTGTCAAAAGGCGAAACCATCTACTGTCTCACATCGTGCTCCATTGTTTCCTATTATTCCTTCTAAATTAAAAGAATTTGCTGCTGTTGATCTCTTGGGACCGCTTGTCAGAACATCCAATGGATTTTCGTACGTTCTAGTCGCTGTTGAACTTACTTCAAAATTTGTTTCTTTCACTCCGTTACGTAAAGCCACTGGACGATCTGTCTCCAACGCCTTTGTTAAAAATTTCTTACGTGAAGTTGGCCACGTTGCTAAAGTCATTTCAGATAACGGACCGCAATTTAGATCTGCTGTTTGGTCACGCACGCTTCGGAATCATAAAATCAAACCTGTTTTTATTTCATTGTACTCACCACATTGCAACCCGTCTGAACGGATTATGAAAGAAATCAATAAGCTTTGCAGACTTTATTGTCACACAAAGCATCAGCATTGGGACAGATATTTACACTTATTTCAAAACGTGCTGAATGAAATGCCTCACGACTCCACTGCTTTACCACATACTCTTGTACTGAAGAATGAAGAACCACCGAACAGAATCAGAGAGGTTGTACCTTTCCCGAATACACGTAAACTTCGACACAAAGACATAATTGATTTGGCTCTTAAAAATATAAAATCTGCAGCAGACAAAAGGAGAAAACTACACGGTAAAGCAAATGCAAAGAAGTTGTATATTGGTCAGAAAGTTCTCATTAAAGCTCATTCATTGTCACATAAGAAGAAACACTTGAGTCACAAATTCTTTCTAGTTTACAATGGACCTTACAGAATCCGACGTATACCACATGATAATTGCGTTGAAGTTGAAACTCTGCGTACTAGGAAGAGTAAAGGTTTACACCACATTTCACATGTAAAACCGTTTATTGAAAGATAATCTGCTTTTTAACTTTGTCTTTGCCATAAAACTTTTCACTTCACATTTCTAGTATGCTTTGTCAGATTTAGAATCTGTTAACATGTAACAATGTTTGAAGTGAAATATCCAGTCAAGAACCAAGAGAACTTATTTAAACAGAAATTACGAATGCATTGTTATAATGAACAGATGACACAGTGTTGTTAGTTGTACATTCTTGCTTGTTAGTTGCACGATTACGTAACGACTATCAGGCTTACATACTTAGGACACATACTGGTACTGCTAATGAGATTTTAATGCAACATTTTGGTTTACTTGAAAATACATTCTGGGTTTAAAGTACTTTCTGTGAGATACCAGAGGACACAGTGGTTAGTTTACGTGACAGCTACACGATGTTATCACGACTCTACTAATGAGTGACAATTTACAATGTTGCTTTTGCAGTGTATCTGTTTTATATCTGCACAGTTTTCTGAATTCTTCTAGGAAGAAAAACATGTTTTAGTAGTAACTTTTGTGGTATAGCAACAATGAGACAGCCTTTTTCGTGGCATAACAATACGTTACTGTACAGTACTTTCTTCATCACGCCAATAAGCATAATAACTACGATATCTATACGCAAAGCATTTCACTTTTGTTTATCATGTGGTAAGTACATTGACTTCTGCAGAACTTAGCTTTCGGAGGACGATAACTACGACACTTCCACAGAGATTATGTTGCGACAAGATGCACAGTTTAGCGCTACAGTACACGCATTTGAGTGATTAATCTTATACTTAAAACACTTATTTTTAAATGTTTTTTTAATTACAAAGAAAGTTTTCCGTGATACATTTCATTCCATTGGTGTAATCTGTAACACCTGAGGGTATAATTACATTAATCCTCAGGGGGGTACACGCTTACTTTGTGTACCATGTGTGTGGCAACCACAAGGAACCCTAGCTAATATGGTATTTGCTTATACAACTTTACACATCGGTACCATATTTCTCTAACACACAAATTACACAGCTATCTGATCATTTAACAGAGAAAGGAACTTTTTTTTACTACATCAGTGACAGATGTTTAAGTAATTACACAGTTGGATAACTTCACACTTATGAAATTGTATTTTGTCAGTACTGTGTGATCTGTTCATATTTTTTCGGAACCATTGTGATACTATGAGAGCTTTGAATGATATATTTGGCAAGGGAGCATGATTTTAAAGTACGTTTGAGGTAGATGACACTATTGAAATGAGCAGAGAACTTTTTTAGGTTTTGAAATTATTGCAGAAAGCTACGAGGTTTTTGAGATTTGACTGAGGTGTTATGATGTTATTATTACGACGACGATGTGTATTATGCTATTGAGGTATGTTTATGTCAATAAGACGATGCTACCGTATATGAGAAATAAGAAGTATGTTGGAAACCAAGAATCGTGCTTTAAGAGTTATGAAATGTGCGTAAATGCGTGACTGTATCACAATGCTGACGAGTATTTTATTTGGACACTTATATTTATAGGATTTTCTTTCTACAGATTTGCAACGCTAATTCTTGACCTGTGAAATATTTTTATGTGAGACTGTCACTGTAGCGGAAACTGCTGTCGTAAATATTTCCGTAAGAAAGTTAAGTGACCACCTGCACGTAATGCGTCGCGGGCACCCACCTGGGCGACAGCCGCCCGAAAAAAAGGCATTAGCCTTTCAGCGGCACAAGTAGAAAAAAAAAAAGAGGGGAGGCCATTATAATGACAAGTGTCTTTCTATGAGAGTTGAGAGCTACTGACTTACGAAATGCCACATGACTATTGAATGATATTTTTATGCTTTGGTTTGCGTAATTGCTTATTTCATTTGACATCTGTTTTCCAGCTGTGTTGCAGCATTGGTTTCATAAAATAAAATTAAATGCATTTGCTAATGTGAACACTTTCTGTCAACAGATCTGTTAAATAATAATTTTGTGATCCACATTCTTCAAAAAAGGAGCACTTGGAAAGGAAAGAACAATAAGAAGGGACTAGTAACAGTAACTGCATACATAATATTCTTTTCCAGTACATGGTAATATTTCTTTTACAATAAGTTGTTGTGGTGCACCACTTTAATTACTTAGACATTAAGATGTGATTATACATTTCCCTTATCTGCATTGTTATCTTTACTGTAATATTTTTTCTGCTTGAGCTATGTCATGTTTAGATATAAGCTGCTGTTTGCCAAGCATAGTGCTACTGAACTTTAATTTGTGTTATTCTGCTAAGCCAGATTTATTTTTTTGTTTGCTGCGCATTGCCTCATATTAGTTGTAATGTTGAATTGCTTGGTAATTTAGATTTACTGTAGCTTGCTTTGCGATTTTCCATTTTTTTTTTCATTGCTGTTTATATTAATTGTTTTATGTGCTGCTGCATTGCCTCGTCCCTTAGTTTAGCATCTGAGCTCAGTAGATTTAAGTTAGCTTAAGAGGGGGTAGCCTATAAGAGAATGAGTTGTGATGAATTTGAAGAAATGCACTGAGAGACTATATAAGAAACTGACTATGGAGAGTAGGTAAAGAATGCGTTGCGAAGTTATATGAAACAGACTTGGGCCAAAATGAGTATTGTGCACTGAGAAATAATTATATTGAAAAAAATATGAATAGAATACAGAAAGCAGGTATAGATAGGACTTTTTGGGAATAATGTTGAATGAAGGGAGATCTCCAAGAAGTAAAGAAAGTTTTGTTTGCAAAATACTGCAGTACAACAAACCCTGTCCTTTCCTTTTGTATTATCCCACTATATGTTTGTGTACCCTTGTGTATTTGTTTTCTTCCTGTCTCTGTGTAGTTTCATAGAAATTTTTTTTCTTTTAATATTAAGCTACGTTCACTATGATGAGGAATACTGTTATCCTCGAATATAATTGGCATTAATAATATGTTATTTACTTTGTAAAGATGTTAGACATTATTAATTCTGTTCTGTTTAATGCTCATGTGTGAAGTTGATGTTTCAAAAGTTATTGTGATCTTTTATGTATGTACTCATGTCATAATTCCACTGATGTATATGTTAGTTCGATTCTTTTGTAAAGCCTGTACTACAAATGTTATCTGTATTGTTATGTTTTTAGTGATGTATTTTGTACCTTTGTAATTGTATTCTCATGTTATAAAATTGTAATTGACACCAGTTCATCTTATTATTAACTTGTAAGTTACATTTCACTGCACACGTTTCTGTTGGTCATAGTATATGGACAATATGTGAGAAGTAGGGACTGTTAGTGTTTGCATGTGTGTTGATAATTCAGCAAGGGACTGGATAACAGCATTGCTCGTTCTAAGGACAATTCCAAAAAACTTTGTGAGTGCACAAGTGGTGGTTTATGGACTTGCTATATTCTCCGCAAGACTCTTCGATGGTGAATGTGCACCTGCACAATCGCAACAGATGGCTGCTGGCCATCTCTACAAGGGCTACAGTGGGTCTGCACCTCTGGTGGCCCACCAATACCATTATCTCTACAAGGACTACAGTGGGTCTGCATCTTTGATGACCCACCAATACCATTATTTCTACAAGGACTGCAGTGGGTCTGCACCTCTGGTGGCCCACCAATACCACAATCTCTACCAAGACTCCAGTGGGTCTGCTCTGTGATGACCTACCTACCAATATTCTTCCAAACTACGACTGACTCTGCTGTGGGTTTGCTCTGTTGTGGCCCATTACCTGTCAGCATGTCAAGAGTCAGCACTGTCTTTCCGTTGGAAGGACAACACTACTTCTTCAAGACTGCATGGAAATCCACTACTTCTGTGTGCAATTTCTTTTACTAGTGAGACTTTGTGAAAAAAAACCTGTAATTACTATTATGATGAATGATCAGGACTATCTTTATGGACTGTGAGAAAATTTTAGCTTTTGACCAACATTGTATCAATAAGTGTGTGCATTTGATTTCTTTATTATTGTAATTATGAAAAATTTTTGTCAAATCTGTATTGGCCAGTGCCCAACACCATTTGTAAAAATTTTTTGTGGGGAGCATGGGGGCTATGTAAGTATGCTGTTTATGTTTTCTCTATGTAAGTAGGCTGTTTAGGTTTTCTTATTGGTAACGCTACCTCTGTATGAAAATCACTGGCTGTGCTGTGTGCAGTCTGTGGCTGCTTTGCATTGTTGTAATACTCGCCATTGTAGTGTTGGGCAGCGGCAGCTGGATGTGAACAGCGCGTAGCGTTGCGCAGTTGGAGGTGAGCCGCCAGCAGTGGTGGATGTGGGGAGAGAGATGGCGGAGATTTGTAATTTGTCATGAACTGCTATATTTATACATGATGATATCAAGGTAAATACATTGTTCGTTCTCTATTAATATCTTTCATTTGCTAACTATCCCTATCAGTAGTTAGTGCCTTCAGTAGTTTGAATCTTTTATTTAGCTGGCAGTAGTGGCGCTCGCTGTATTGCAGTAGTTTGAGCAGCGAAGATTTTTGTGAGGTAAGTGATTTGTGAAAGGTATAGTTTAATGTTAGTCAGAGCCATTCTTTTGTAGGGAATTCTGAAAGTCAGATTGCGTTGCGCTAACAAAATATTGTGTGTCAGGTTAAGCACAGTCCTGTATAAATTGTTCAAAGGGGACGTTTCACTACCAACCGATACATTTTTCTAGTCAAGTTGTGCCACAAACTCCTCTTCTCCCCAATTCTATTCAATACCTCCTCATTAGTTATGTGATCTACCCATCTAATCTTCAGCATTCTTTTGTAGCACCACATTTCGAAAGCTTCTATTTTATTCTTGTCCAAACTATTTATCGTCCATGTTTCACTTCCATACACGGCTGCGCTCCATACAAATACTTTCAGAAATGACTTCCTGACACTTTAATCTATACTCGATGTTAACAAATTTCTCTTCTTTAGAAACACTTTCCTTGCCATTGCCAGTCTACATTTTATATCCTCTCTACTTCGACCATCATCAGTTATTTTGCTCCACAAATAGCAAAACTCCTTTACTACTGTAAGCGTCTCATTTCCTAATTTAATTTCCTCAGAATCACCCGACTTAATTCGACTACATTCCATTATCCTCGTTTTGCTTTTGTTGATGTTCATCTTATATCCTCCTTTCAAGACACTGCCCATTCCGTTCAACTGCTCTTCCAAGTCCTTTGCTGTCTCTGACAGAATTACAATGTCATCGGCGAACCACAAAGTGTCCGCAGCTCGTGGTCGTGCGGTAGCGTTCTCGCTTCCCACGCCCGGGTTCCCGGGTTCGATTCCCGGCGGGGTCAGGGATTTTCTCTGCCTCCTGATGACAGGGTGTTGTGTGGTGTCCTTAGGTTAGTTAGGTTTAAGTAGTTCTAAGTTCTAGGGGACTGATGATCATAGATGTTACGTCCCATAGTGCTCAGAGCCATTTGAACCTCAAAGTTTTTATTTCTTCTCTGTTGATTTTAATACCTACCCCGAATTTTTCTTTTGTTTCCTTCAATGCTTGCTCAATATACAGATTGAATAACATCGAGGATAAGCTACAAGCCTGTCTTACTCCATTCCCAACCACTGCTTCCCTTTCATGCCTCTCGACTCTTATAACTGCAATCTGGCTTCTGTACATATTGTAAATAACCTTTCGCTCCCTGTATTTTACCCCTGCCATCTTATGAATTTGAAAGAGAGTATTCCAGTCAACATTATGAAAAGCTTTCTCTAAGTCTACAAATGCTAAAGACGTAGGTTTGCCCTTCCTTAATATAGCTTCTAAGATAAGTCGTAGGGTCAGTATTGCCTCACGTGTTCCAATATTTCTACGGGATCCAAACTGATCTTGCTTGAGGTCGGCTACTACCAGTTTTTCCATTCGTCTGTAAAGAATTCGCGTTAGTATTTTGCAGCCGGGACTTATTAAACCGATAGTTCGGTAATTTTCACATCTGTCAACACCTGCTTTCTTTGGGATTGGAATTATATTCTTCTTGAAGTCTGAGGGTATTTCGCCTGTCTCATACATCCTGCTTACCAGATGGTAGAGTTTTGTCAGGACTGGCTCTCCCAAGGCTGTCAGGAGTTCTAATGGAATGTTTCTACCCCCGGGGCCTTGTTTCGACTTAGATCTTTCACTGCTCTGTCAAACTCTTCACGCAGTATCATATCTCACATTTCACCTTCATCTACATCCTCTTCCATTTCCATAACATTGTCCTCAAGCACATCGCCCTTGTATAGATCCTCTATATACTCTTTCCATCTCTCTGCTTTCCATTCTTTGCTTAGAACTGGGTTTCCATCTGAGCTCTTGATATTCATACAAGTGGCTCTCTTTTCTCCAAAGGTCTCTTTAATTTTCCTGTAGGCAGTATATATCTTACCCCTAGTGATATATGCTTCTATGTCCTTACATTTGTCCTCTAGCCATCCCTGCTTAGCCATTTTGCACTTCCTGTCAATCTCATTTTTGAGACGTTTGTATTCCTTTTTGCCTGCTTCATTTACTGCATTTTTATATTTTCTCCTTTCATCAATTAAATTCAATATTTCTTCTGTTACCCAAGGATTTCTACTAAACTTCGTCTTTTTACCTACTTGATCCTCTGCTGCCTTCACTACTTCATCCCTGAAAGCTACCCATTCATCTTCTACTGCATTTCTTTCCCCCATTCCTGTCAATTTTTCCCTTATGCTCTCCCTGAAACTCTGTACAACCTCTGGTTCTTTCAGTTTATCCACGTCCCATCTTCTTAAATTCCCACCTTTTTGCCGTTTCTTCAGTTTTAATCTACAGTTCATAACCAATAAATTGTGGTCAGAGTCCACATCTGCCCCTGGAAATGTCTTACAATTTAAAACCTGGTTCCTAAATCTCTGTCTTGCCATTATATAATCTATCTGAAACCTGTCAGTATCTCCAGGCTTCTTCCATGTATACAACCTTCTTATATGATTCTTGAACCAAGTGTTAGCTATGATTAAGTTGTGCTCTGTGCAAAATTCTACCAGGCGGATTCTTCTTTCATTTCTTACCCCCAATCCATATTCACCTACTACGTTTCCTTCTCTCCCTTTTCCTACTGCCGAATTCCATTCACCCATGACTATTAAATTTTCGTCTCCCTTCACTATCTGAATAATTTCTTTTATTTCATCATACATTTCTTCAATCTCTTTGTCATCTGCAGAGCTAGTTGGCATATAAACTTCTACTACTGTAGTAGGCGTGGGCTTCGTGTCTATCTTGGCCACAATAATGCGTTCACTATGCTGTTTTTAGTAGCTTACCTGCACTCCTATTTTTTTATTGATTAGTAAACCTACTCCTGCATTACCCGTATTTGATTTTGTATTTATAACCCTGTATTCGCCTGACCAAATGTCTTGTTCCTCCTTCCACCGAACTTCACTAATTCCCACTATCTCTACCTTTAACCTATCCATTTCCCTTTTTAAATTTTCTAACCTACCTGCCCGATTAAGGGATCTGACATTCCACGCTCCGATCCGTAGAATGCCAGTTTTCTTTCTCCTGATAACGACATCCTCTTGAGTAGTCCCCGCCCGGAGATCAGAATGGGGGACTATTTTACCTCCGGAATATTTTACCCAAGAGGACGCCATCATCATTTAACCATACAGTAAAGCTGCATGCCCTCGGAAAAAATTACGGCTGTAGTTTGTAACCTCCCTCTCACTTATCGACCTTAATGACAGTGAAAAATGAAACCGCGTGTACCTAATGGGAATTTTGGAAAAGCAATCGTCACCGAAGTTAACCTGTCGGTAAAGAGGGAGGAAAGGGTTACATCTAAATGAAAGGAAAAATGCAAGTGAAACTGGTGGAAATTAATTTTGAAATAGGGATAAAGTTAATAAAGAAAGTAAATGTGCGGCCATTACGTTAACAATCAACTAGCGGTAATTAGATATTTGAGATTTGGGGGAAATTAGGGTCGCCAGTCCTATGGACAATTACTATAATAACTGAAAAAGAAAGGTTATTACACATATAATTAGCACTAGAAGCGTGGCAACTGAAGGTTGACACGTGTAGTGTGAAAACTGAAAGTTTGTCAGAAGTAATAAATTTCGCTACACTTAATTTAGCAAAAGAATTAATGAAACCGGAAAATCGAAAGTTAATTTAGTGACTGAAGTTAATAGTGAGCTTTTTTTCTGAAGCACATCGAAATACAGTTAGTCTTGGACTACCTCAACAATCATTTCTAAAGCTACTTGAATCTACGCAATTTAGAAAGAAGAGATTTAACTTTGAACTTGAATTAAACGATTCTGAACAATTAACAATAGTAAAATTTAGTACGTACCAAGCTGAGCTGCAGTCACAGGTAAGCTAAAATACGGTAACAAAACTCGCACTCTTAATTTGTGCTTGTGTAATCTAACTATTGTAGCCAGCTATGAATACTTAAATTGAACTTTGAAATTAAAGCAGTCAAATGGAATTATGCTGGCGTTTGAATTTCAAAGACACTCGGGTTCATTTCGGAAAAGGAAGGAATCCTGCTTGGCAATGCAATTGGGACAATGAGCAACAAAGGTTCATGCTAAGTTGCTGTAATTTTGCGAGGCAAATGGAACAATTTGAAAAGCTGAGGTCTGCCACACAGTTCTGAAACTTTACGTGCTTTTAGTCTTCCTTGTTGGTTGATTGAGGGTATGAAGCCGTCGATCGAGGAGGTGGCGACAGTCACTCATTGTCGGCCGTCGCTGTTGCAGAAGCTGGATGTTGGCGCGCCTTCTTCTCGACACGGTCACCAGGCGACACGGGCTCTTGATGTGCGCCAGCTAATGCTTCCCGTCCGTGACACCATGTCAGAAACTATCATCGCGAGTCGAGCGCAATTACATGGTGCCAAACCCCGAAAGCGCGGCAACTCGCGGGAGCGTGCGTCACACAACACACCTGCTCCACTCGCTACTCCAGCCAGACTCCCACAGCTCTGCCCGCGCTCCACGCGGGAGAGTTAACACTACCAAAGATCTTACACACTTTGAGTCTTCACACGACCTATCGCTGTAATCGTTCGATAGCAGTTTTCCCTAGGCAAGACCCAGCGTAAAAATACAAATAATATTTACGAAACAAACCAATTATACATCGTCATAAATGCATGAATATATATACACAAATAGTAAAACAATTACAATATGTAAAGACACAGAAATGTCATATATTCAGGTAACAAAAATAAGGAAAACAAATTATAGTACAATAGATGGAAATAGGAGGATATGCTTTTCCGGCGTTACACGTGCCCCACATTGTCTGAGGATGTTCGTGTAACGTAAACAGACACAGAAAATGTCCAAAAAAAAAGAAACAGCGGAAATGCATATGCTCAAAACATCAACAAAATTTAGCATTCGCCTAATTAACCATAAACCAATTTTTAGACGATAATAATTGAGTGGAGACACTCCTAATCTTATTCCACTCTGTCATCTTGATCAAAATAAAACAGGTTGACAACATATTAAAATTCATAGAAAACATAGAAAATGGTTTAGCTATTCTAAAAATCTAAATTCCTAGCAGTATCAAGAAATGGAATACTATTTACAAAATTAATCAGATTACATGGTCATATAAAACAGGTATATCACAATACGCAAATTAATAATTAATTACATAGAATACGTATTTTATATAAACTTTTCATAATTAATATTCTCGTCATGAGTGTGCACTTAACGCTAAACAAGAAAATAACATATAGCAGATCGACAAAAACATAAATATTGACAACAGAATTCTTTCATATCAGCTGTCCGGGAAGAAAAACAACTCCGCCTTCCGTACTCGCAAGTACAAAGAATGCCGACAGCGGCACAAGAGCCGACAGCGGCACAAGAGCCGACAGCGGTTCCGCCCCGCCAGTATTGTTGCGCCCGCCTGTGCGGCACGCTTGGTCTCTCTCGCCCTTGTAACGGCATTTCCAGAACGTCCGTTTCACTGAATTCTTTCGGGAAAACTCACTCCCGAGTAATCTCAAGGAGTCCATAAACACTATCACAGTGGATAACTCAACACTGTCCATCTTCACACGCATGTACTAGCCTGAAATTTAAAACAGCGTCTAAGTACACCGGCAACGACTAATAAATCACATATTTATGAAATCTTACAGCTATTGACAAAATCATATTTACATTCCTTAATCTTCTGTGACTCAGCTGAAAACTTAAACTAGCAGCTTGGATTTTTCAGTTGATTAGATCATGATTAAATTGATTAAAATTAAATTGATTAATCAAAATTAATTACTTATTAATTACAACTTCTTTAATGACCTTGGTCAGTCAAAAGCATGGCAATCTACCAAATCGTTAAATCTTACACTCTATTTTACATACTGTACAAATTACCCATTCTGTGGTATTAATCGATCCTAGGTTGGTACAATTTCAGGTCTACAATGTTCCGTATACCTAATAGTTTTCCAGAGCTTGGATACTCTAAGCAACAAGCATTTGTGTGAGGTATACCAATGACTTTATATGGTCCATTATAAACAAACTTAAATTTAGAGATTTCATTGTCTATCTCGCTCGATTCCTCATGAGCTTTTACAAGTACTAAGTCTCCGATTGCAAACTTAGCAAAACGCGCTTTAGCGTCATGACGACGTGTGCGATCATCGGCTTTTAGCTTCATTACTTCTCGCAAACGATCTTTTTTCACACCAATACTAATGTTAATCCGTGGAGGGAATTTGATTATCTCTTCTACTAAACTTTTACTTCTGTCATCCAACAGGATTTCCTCTGGAGAAAATCCCGTCGATTCATGTCTCAAGGTGTTCATAATTCTCTTAAATTCTGCTTCATATTTGCCCCATGCCCTATGGTTGAGATGGCAATAGGTACGGGAAAGTCGGCCTCGTCTTAGTTCGTGTGTTACGTTTGACACACCGTCTACAATACTTTCCAATTCACTTTCTACATTATTGTCAATGCCGAGATTCTTCACATTACAGTAGTTCAGATTCATACCTACGTCAATAGCATCCGGCCAGTTAACAATGTGTATAGGCTGGTATTGCCTATGCACACAGTCTCCTGCCTCGTCAAAACTAACTACTATTGTCTTATCTTGTGACGTACATGTCAAAGTTTTGCTTTCGCAATTAATCGCTGCACGGTACTTTAATAGCCAATCTAACCCGATAATTACTTCCGTAGTTAAGTCTGGCACGACGACAAACTCTTGTTCAAATCGTGTCCCACATATCTCGAAGTGGACAAAAATCTGTTTTGTGACCGGTTTACAGGCCTTCCCAGTAGCACCGATAATTTTCACTCCTGTTACTGGCATAACTACGATGCCAGGTCTATCTTTCAGTAACTCAAATATTTTCCCAGATACAACACTCAATTCTGCACCGGTGTCAATCAACACGTTTAGTTGTAGGTCGTGCATATTAACAGACACTACTACCCGTCTACACTTGTCCTCCACTGTTTCTTTATTTTCCCACAGTAAATCCTCGTCTATATCCAGCTCATTCCAGAAAAAAACCATCCGGCTTTGATCCCAAATCCGGCTTATCTGGCGGCTTTTTCAGCCTCTGTTCACATACAGTTTTAGTTTCAACACGATTGTCCTGAGGCTTTGTCTGTAGCTTCGCCTCCAACACCGAAACCTTTTCCTGTAACTCGTCAACTAGCGAGTGTTGCTTTGCTATCAATTCACTAATTGTCACCTTCGTCGATTCCTCTTTAGCCCGATTGATCTCATCTGCCAATCTACCTGGAGAAATGTGCCCGGTAGTATCTGCAATTACTTCCTCTAGATCTGCGCAACCCACACTGTTATCGTCTGACCGTATAACGTCAGCTCTAACCTCATACACACTGTAATCTACGTGGTTTTCTACCAATCGTGTCCGGCTATCACTAAAATTTTCGCAATCTTTCTCCTTCATACTTTCGCAATGTTTAAACTGGAGGTTTGCGTCGGATGGGTCGGCTACTTCTACCACTGAAACTTTCGGTAAGGTCTGCCGGTTAGGGCCAGAACTTTCCGTTACTACTTCAACATCCAACTCTTGCGGGACGAAACATGACCAATCTTGCTCGTGCTCCCCATTAACATCAACTATTTCTAGTAAAGTCTGCCGGTTAGGGCCAGAGCTTTCTATCATTTCACAAACACTATCTTCCTGCGGGACGAGACGCGGAAAATCCTGCACGCGCTCCCCATAAACACTTCTCCCATACAGGCCCCTATAATCTCTTAGTTCGTCGTATAAGCGACCGAACTGCCTTAACCAGACCTCATCCCTCTCTGCATCCCCTCGCTCGATGACGGACGTTTTATCCGACATCTGATCTTCTCTCAACACTTGCGAATCATTCTTAAACTCAATCTCCAGTTCCGCTGTGGGTATTACAGCTGCCACTTTATAATCGATTTCCGGAACACTACTTAAATTGTTCTCACTGACAGTGAATGTACTTCCCACTGCCGTGTATACAGCTGATCTACTACTTGTGGGCGCACTCCTTTCTCCTAACACTGGCACACGCTCCCGCCGTTGATTATTCCACACGGAATTTTCATATCGACGACACCTGGGTTTTCTCCTGCTATTTGGCCGCCAAAATTTCTCCACGCCCGGTCGGCCCCTCACCGGCGCGGCTAATGGTTTCCCTGTCTCGTCCCAGCAGATACGGTCCCCGGATGCTGCTGAGGCGGCTGACCACACCCTCTGGCGTTATTACTATTCTGTGAAGCCCGTATCACGTTAGTATGATACTGGTTTCCGTCATTCCTGTTGTTATTTGCGTTGTACCGATTGTTATTACGATCCGAACCATTATTGTTATTGCTGCCATGGTTGCGGTATGCATTATTCCCATGGTTATCGTTGTTGTGGTTGCTGTGGTACCCGTTGTTCTTACCACGGCCTCTGCCACTGTCGCGATTATTGCGCCAATTGTCCTCGTCCTCCACTCTTTCCAGGAAATCAATGATTGTCCTGTAATTGCTTCCTACGTATCTTTTTGTATCATCTGGAAGCTTCTTGTAGAGTTCCCAGACTATTTCGGATTCCGAGCGGCGATCACGCAAATATTCCAACTTGCGGATCCAGCCCTCACAAAACTCCTTCATCGAACCGCGCGAATTCGCATCGAAAGGCCTTGATACGACAAATTCGCGCCAGACACTTTGCTGTTTTTGCTCTGACCAGTATTCAGCCAGAAACAAATTTTTAAACTCGTCAAAAGTCAGGTCCGTAATGTTGAGGTTTAAGCCCCAACGCTTGGCATCACCAGCCAACACATCAATAATCGCATTAATTTTTCTCTCATTAGTCCATGATCTGGGTAAAACTCTTTCACAATTCTTAATGAAATCCGTCGCGTGTATACCGCCTTTTTTCAAGGGGTCGAACCGCTCGTCTTTCGTCAACAATTCCGAACTATGCGCATAGATTGGCACATAGCTCTGTTTTTCGTCAAGTTTCTTTTCTAATTCCGACACTCTCGTAATTACTTGGCAAGTGTTGTCGCAAGCGTTTCTACTTCCCTTTTTTTCTCTTCGCAGGTATTAGCCTGCTTCGTCACTTTGGTATCTACTTCGGATACTAAAGCCTTTAAAGTTTCCACCTTCTTTTGATCCTCTTTTTTCACTAATTGAATTTGCTCCGTCACCTTATTCTCGATGATCGGAGGAACTGATTCTCCTACACTTTTCTCGATTCTGCTAATTTCGGAATAAAAACGACTATTTATGCTCGCAATTTCCGCCTGAACGCCTATCATTTCCTGTTTAAGATTACCGATTTCGCTATTAATCACAACAATATCTGCATTGATTTTATCAACTTTTGTGTTAACAACTCCAACATTGTTGTTAACAACATTAATAGCTTTGTTGTGACTGTCTAGCTTTCGTTCAATTTTTTCAGACTGAGCTTCTTGCTTGACCGATTGACTCTTGATTTCGTTAGTCAAAACATTCAATAAATCAGTTAAATTCCCGGAAACTACCGGTTTTACTTCCGTAGCGGCTTCCTCTTTAATTGTCCCCCCGTATTCGTCATCAAGGGATTCGCATTTGGTTTTCACTTCCGACTCCGAAACATTTTCTAAAGTGTGGAATTCCATTTCTGCTCTCTGTTGCGTTTCGGCGGTTGCGTCTTTCATGCTAGCCGCCTGTCCCTGAACAATGGGTACCGCGGTGCGCGTTCCCCACTGTTCGACCGATTGTTCCTTATCCAAGCCTACCAAATTTTGCTAATTGTTGCCTTCACTCATTTTAATAATTTTCAATATAAATGCCAAATCTCAAATCTAATTAGGATTCCTCACACTAATATTCTCGCTGACGTATCGACCATTTCGTAACCAGTACTTTGTTACGAGATTTGTACAATGCAAAATTCGTGTCCAGAACAACCTCAAATTTGAAGATTGTTCTGTCACCAGGTCGCCACGTGTAACCTCCCCCTCACTTATCGACCTTAATGACAGTGAAAAATGAAACCGCGTGTACCTAATGGGAATTTTGGAAAAGCAATCGTCACCGAAGTTAACCTGTCGGTAAAGAGGGAGGAAAGGGTTACATCTAAATGAAAGGAAAAATGCAAGTGAAACTGGTGGAAATTAATTTTGAAATAGGGATAAAGTTAATAAAGAAAGTAAATGTGCGGCCGTTACGTTAACAATCAACTAGCGGTAATTAGATATTTGAGATTTGGGGGAAATTAGGGTCGCCAGTCCTATGGACAATTACTATAATAACTGAAAAAGAAAGGTTATTACACATATAATTAGCACTAGAAGCGTGGCAACTGAAGGTTGACACGTGTAGTGTGAAAACTGAAAGTTTGTCAGAAGTAATAAATTTTGCTACACTTAATTTAGCAAAAGAATTAATGAAACCGGAAAATCGAAAGTTAATTTAGTGACTGAAGTTAATAGTGAGCTTTCTTTCTGAAGCACATCGAAATACAGTTAGTCTTGGACTACCTCAACAATCATTTCTAAAGCTACTTGAATCTACGCAATTTAGAAAGAAGAGATTTAACTTTGAACTTGAATTAAACGATTCTGAACAATTAACAATAGTAAAATTTAGTACGTACCAAGCTGAGCTGCAGTCACAGGTAAGCTAAAATACGGTAACAAAACTCGCACTCTTAATTTGTGCTTGTGTAATCTAACTATTGTAGCCAGCTATGAATACTTAAATTGAACTTTGAAATTAAAGCAGTCAAATGGAATTATGCTGGCGTTTGAATTTCAAAGACACTCGGGTTCATTTCGGAAAAGGGAGGGACCCTGCTTGGCAATGCAATTGGGACAATGAGCAACAAAGGTTCATGCTAAGTTGCTGTAATTTTGCGAGGCAAATGGAACAATTTGAAAAGCTGAGGTCTGCCACACAGTTCTGAAACTTTACGTGCTTTTAGTCTTCCTTGTTGGTTGATTGAGGGTATGAAGCCGTCGATCGAGGAGGTGGCGACAGTCACTCATTGTCGGCCGTCGCTGTTGCAGAAGCTGGATGTTGGCGCGCCTTCTTCTCGACACGGTCACCAGGCGACACGGGCTCTTGATGTGCGCCAGGGGCTAATGCTTCCCGTCCGCGACACCATGTCAGAAACTATCATCGCGAGTCGAGCGTAATTACATGCTGCCAAACCCCGAAAGCGCGGCAACTCGCGGGAGCGTCACACAACACACCTACTCCACTCGCTACTCCAGCCAGACTCCCACAGCTCTGCCCGCGCTCCACGCGGGAGAGTTAACACTACCAAAGATCTTACACACTTTGAGTCTTCACACGACCTGTCGATGTAATCGTTCGATAGCAGTTTTCCCTAGGCAAGACCCAGCGTAAAAATACAAATAATATTTACGAAACAAACCAATTATACATCGACATAAATGCATAAATATATATATATATACAAATAGTAAAACAATTACAATATGTAAAGACACAGAAATGTCATATATTCAGGTAACAAAAATAAGGAAAACAAATTATAGTACAATAGATGGAAATAGGAGGATATGCATTTCCGGCGTTACAAGTTTCCCCTTGCTTTCAGCCGTTCGCAGTTCCAGCACAGCATAGCTGTTTTGGTTAGTGTTACAAGGCCAGATCAGTCAATCATCCAGACTGTTGCCCCTGCAACTACTGAAAAGGCTGCTGCCCCTCTTCAGGAACCACACGTTTGTCTGGCCTCTCAGCAGATACCCCTCCATTGTGGTTGGACCTACGGCACGGCTATCTGTATCGCTGAGGCACGCAAGCCTCCACACCAATGGCATGGTCCATGGTTCATTGGGGGGGGGGGGGGGGGGGGGTACTTGAGTTATCCGAGTAAAACATAAAAAAGTGACCTTTAAACAGCACCTCACCCCCACCCCCATAATCACATCATACCGGTGGGGATTTGTACTATGTTGTTCATGATACTCTCTCCTGCCACTGTACCAAAATTTGCGACTCCTCAAACTTTATTCCCCCGAATTTTCGTTCGTTGACTGGACTAGGTAATATGCAAGCATTGACAGCATATGCTGCGACATGTGGTTTTTATGGAGTGACAGGCGTACGAGCTCATGAGAAAAACTGTCTCCATTTCAGCCATACCACTGTGGAACAAACTGCCCTGTAATCAGACTCTAATTCAAAACCACTCTGCATTCAATAGGACATTAAAGCTTTGTCTGTTACCATCAGCGTAGCTTCCCTCTCGCCATATCGCAGCTGTTTTATTTCTTTCTAACAGGGAACCAGTACCGCTGCCACATTGTAAACTGTCTATGCCTTTCTCACACATTTCTATTTTCTTCCTTCCATATCATTTGTTAATATTCCTCTGTTACATCTCTCTCTTCTTGTAGCCAGTCAATTTCTTCTTTATATTGATTTCTTCTGAATTGGAAAGCATGTTTGTATTAAATGTCATTACTGGCGTTCGACAAAGATGTAATAACGAAATTGCTTAATACATTATTAATGAGACTGTCATTTCTTAAATGCCATATTTTCATTACTATACATATTATCATTATCATTATTATTATCATTATTACTATGTACTGCTCATGTACTATACAGATTGTAATGTTTACACGCTATAGATATCTGGTTAGATGTAAGAGGCCCTTATATTGCCATTGCATAAATAAATAATTTAACATCTTCTCAGCATGTTGTTGTCTTCCCATAGTCCACATTGATCTCCTTCTCTAGTCCCATTCTAGTCACCACCGCTGCCAACAGTCATGTACGTTGGATACATTCCTCACCAAGTCGTTCTCCAATACCACAGAAGGAACAGCCAGCTTCTCGTATCCTGTTACACGATTTCATTCGAACTCAGTGAGGTGTTCGCATTGGCGTATTTCTCGCCTTAAAGGCACTCTTAACTAATATCAACTAACCACGTCCTATCCCATACGTAACTAACGCTCCCGACCATTACTGCGTGTATTTAAAGCAAACATGATTTGCATCCTCATAGTGGCGCTATTAGCACCACTCTTAGGCGACTGGTGCAAAATTCGAACAGACAACATCTTTCAGATGTAGAAACAAGTTTGTGTTACACAACACCTTTTTAGTGCTGCGATTTTTTTTTGCCGTCAGTCTAGTTTCGTGTTGCTAGAGATTTTAAGTGTACTGTTCACATTAGCTAGCTGTACTCTTTCTTCCACCGTTGGTTCTCTTTGAAGGGCATTAGATTTAATACGGACGGGCAAACAGTGTGGAGCCCTTCGTGTCTGGTGCTGGAGTACGATCGCGAGGCGCGCTGCCACGTAGTGATGGGACAATCGACAGTTTTTGACAATCGATTTGTCAGTCGATTGTTTTTTAGTTCACGCAATTGTTTTCAGTCGAATGAAACAACCGAACGAAACTAGTCTCTGCAGGCATATCAGCTATATGCATGTTTTCACTCACTCACCGCCTTTGAGTGGTTTCATTCAATGCGGGCCAACCAATTGAAACAAGTCTCCGTCGATTGCGACCATTGTTTGATGTTTTCACTCACTTACCCTGTTTGAGTGATTTTACTTGCATCTTTTTCAGCCTTTTCAGTTATACATGAACCTTGAGTAGGGTTCGCAACTTTTCTTAGAGACAAATAAAGTATCTTATTTCAAGGAGATGTGAATGAAAAGTATATTCCTAAAAATAGAGTAGAGTCCCGTTAATCCGAACTAACTGGGACCTGACATTGTGTGGATTACCGATTTGTTCGGATTAGACGGAACTACGGCGACGAATTTCTAGAATGAAGTAAACCAAGCAGTGCACTGCCAGTTGGCTCGCAAAGCGCTTGGTTTTGTTAGTTATCGATCACTGGCACGCGTAACAGTTGTATTGTATTCGTTCAGGTCTAGTGGTGTACGTATTTTCGTCATGAGTAAACGCAAACATACAACGTTAACTCTCAAAGAAAAAATGAATGTTTTGAAGCGGATACACAATGCTGAGAATGTATCTAAACTGGCAACGGAACTGGGTGTTGGTAAAGTAACCATTTGTGCTTGGAAGAAGAACCAAGTGAAACTAGAACATTCCTGTGCAACGTCTTCGGGAAAAACCCTCGAAATTCGGCAGACTTTGAAACAGTCCCAGTACGATAAAGTGGATGAAGCTCTTTTCCTCTGGTTTACGCAGGAAAGAGAAAGGGGAACTCCTTTCAGTGGAGCACTGGTTTAGGATCAGGCTGTTTATCTGAACAAGTTAATGAAGAAATCAGAATTATGTTAATACCTTCAGCTGCTAACGGGAGTTGATATATATCAACGGGGACAGATGAAAATGTGTGCCCAGACTGGGACTCGAACCCGGCATTTATTTCCTACGTGGTAGACGCTCTATCCATCTGAGCCACCGAAGGCACAGAGGATAGCACGCCTACCACGAGACCCACATTCTCACCTTCTACGTCCACACACTACATTCGTAGTGTCCCACCCCAGCACACTCATTACTCGTGGAGATATTCTTACCAAGTCCCGTAAGAATTCGGGGAATATGTGTGCATCCGCACACAAGAAGGTCATGGCCGGTGTTGCCAGAACTATAAAGGGTGGTCCATTGATCGTGACTGGGCCAAATATCTCATGAAATAAGTGTCAAACGAAAAAAACTACAAAGAACGAAACTTGCCTAACTTGAAGGGGGAAACCAGATGGCGCTAAGGTTGGCCAGCTAGACGGCGCTGCCATAGGTCAAACGGATATCAACTGCGTCTTTTTAAAAATAGGAACCCCCATTTTTATTACATATTCGTGTAGAACGTAAAGAAATATGAATGTTTTAGTTGGACCACTTTTTTCGCTTTGTGATAGATGGCGCTGTAATAGTCACAAACATATGGCTCACAATTTTAGACGTACAGTTGGTAACAGGTAGGTTTTTTAATATAAAATACAGAACGTAGGTACGTTTCAATATTTTATTTCGATTGTTCCAATGTGATACATGTACCTTTGTGAACTTATCATCTCTGAGATCGCGTGCTGTTACAACGTGATTACCTGTAAATACCACATTAATGCAATAAATGCTCAAAATGATGTCCGTCAACCTCAATGCATTTGGCAATACGTGTAACGGAATTCCTCTCAACAGCGAGTAGTTCGCCTTCCTTAATGTTCGCACATGCATTGACAATGCGCTGACGCATGTTGTCAGGCGTTGTCGGTGGATCACGATAGCAAATATCCTTCGACTTTCCCCACAGAAAGAAATCCGGGGACGTCAGATCCTGCGAGCGTGGTATGGTGCTTCGACGACCAATCCACCTGTCATGAAATATGCTATTCAATACCGCTTTAACCGGACGCGAGCTATGTACCGGACATCCATCATGTTGGAAGTACATTGCCATTCTGTCATGCAGTGAAACATCTTGTAGTAACATCGATAGAACATTACGTAGGAAATCAGCATACATTGCACCATTTAGATTTCCATCGATAAAATGGGGGCCAATTATCCTTCCTCCCATAATGCCGCACGATACATTAACCCGCCAAGGTCGCTGATGTTCCACTTGTTGCAGCCATCGTGGATTTTCCGTTGTCCAATAGTGCATATTATTCCGGTTTACGTTACCGCTGTTGGTGAATGACGCTTCGTCGCTAAATAGAACGCGTGCAAGAAATCTATCATCGACCCGTAATTTCTCTTGTGCCCAGTGGCAGAACTGTACACGACGTTCAAAGTTGTCGTCATGCAATCCCTGATGCATAGAAATATGGTACGGGTGCAATCGATGTTGATGTAGCATTCTCAACACCGACGTGTTTGAGATTCCCGATTCTCGCGCAATTTGTCTGCTACTGATGTGCGGATTAGCCGCGACAGCAGCTAAAACACCTACTTGGGCATCATCATTTGTTGCAGGTCGCAGTTGGCGTTTCACATGATGCTGAACACTTCCTGTTTCCTTAAATAACGTAACTATCCGGTGAACAGTTCGGACACTTGGATGATGTCGTCCAGGATACCGAGCAGCACATAGCACACGCCCGTTGGGCATTTTGATCACAATAGCCATACATCAACACGATATCGACCTTTTCCGCAATTGGTAAACGGTCCATTTTAACACGGGTAATGTATCACGAAGCAAATACCGTCCGCACTGGCGGAATGTTACGTTATACCACGTACTTTTACGTTTGTCACTACTACAGCGCCATCTATCACAAAGCGAAAAAAGTGGTTCAACTAAAACATTCATATTTCTTTACGCACTACACGAATACATAATAAAAAATGGGGTTTCCTATTTTTAAAAAACGCAGTTGATATCCGTTTGACCTACGGCAGCGCCATCTATCGGGCCAACCATAGCGCCATCTGGTTTCCCCCTTCAAGCTAAACGAGTTTCGTTCTTTGTAGTTTTTTCGTTTGATGCTTATTTCGTGAGATATTTGGTCCAGTCACTATCAATGGACCACTCTGTATGCTTATATGGATATGATGACCTGCAGCCGTCTAGAACGAAATTAGAATTGTAATAATACCTTCAGCTGTTAACGGGCGTTGATATATATCAACGGGGACAGGTGAAAATGTATAGCCCGACCGCGACTCGAACCCGGAATCTCCTGCTTACATGGCAGACGCTCTACCCATCTGAGCCACCAAGGGCACAGAGGAGAGCGTGACTGCACGCTTCCCGCGAGCCCCACATTCTCACCTTGTATGTCCACACACTACATTCATAGTGTCCCACCCCCACACACTCATTACTCGTGGAAGACATTCTTACCAAGTCCCGTAAGAGTTCGGGGAATATGTGTGCAACCACACAGAAGAAGAAGGTCATGGCCGGTGTTGCCAGAACTATATACTTATATGGATATGGTGTCTGTTCTTTCGGACATGTCCGAACACTACCTGTGAAACGGAAAACGCCGGGGGCACTATGTAGCTGGTGATATAATTTTCTGTACAAAATATTTACCTTCCACACAAACAAATGGCTGAACATTCAAATGATTTTGCGTTTGTGGACATCATCACACATTGCCTATAAAACGGAGCGTAAACTGTGCTAAAGCGAGCAAGATTGCTTTCTTCTTCATATATCATTAAGGGAATCACTGCGCTCATTATGGTATACTGATAATTTTTCTCATGGACCGTCTGAAAGCAACTGAATAAAACACAATTTTAGTGCCACGTGCGTTTCGCCTTTATTTTCTGCAAAGCATCATCAGTGGCCTGGAATATGTACATTTGTTAGCTATTTAATTTACATTTTTGTCACTGTGCCTATAGGTTATAAACAGTTCTGGTGGTTGGTATTTCCTATTAAGTAATAATGTTTTGAACTGTACTTACAGGTTCCGTGGACAGTTTCACATATTACGCTCCTGTTGCATTTTTGGTGTTCTTCTTCTTATGAATGCCAATTCGCGGTTTTTTCCCACATTCCACAGCACTATAAACTGAACGCTTGTTTCAATGCAACGTTTTGGTTTCTGTTAGCGACTGTCAAATGTTTTTGCCAAAGATCAAATGTTATTGCCAAACTTTCGAACGTAATTATTGAATTATCTGTGATCTGTTCGTGTATGCATTTGTGTGTGCGTTTGTGTATGTGTATGTGTGTGTGTGTGTGTGTGTGTGTGTGTGTGTGCGCGCGCTATGGTGTGTTTGTTTTGCTTGTGTGTGTGTGTGTGTGTATTTTGGTGTGATATTTTTTTTGTGGTCTCTCTCTCTCTCTCTCTCTCTCTCTCTCTCTCTCTCTCTCTCTCTCTCTGTGTGTGTGTGTGTGTGTGTGTGTGTGTGTGTGTGTGTGTGTGTGTGTGTCCAGATGGTGTGGAGAAGAGTTTTTTTTGTTTTATGTTATCATTTCCTTTATTAAATGTAGTAGGGAGCCTGTGCTGATGTGTATTTGTCCATTTATCACATGTTTGTTTTCTGCTATGGCTTTCTGAATGTGGAAGTTTTCTTGCGTTTGTATAAGATGTTTGTCATGGTTGCTTATTCTCATTATTTTCATTTCTTGTTACGTGTTTGTAGGATGATGGTTATGGTGTTTTAAATGCTTTGCATAAGTCCATAAATAAAAATTATCAATATACCGTAATATTACACGCAACTGAAGAAGACAGGACTACAAAAGTTGAAGATGTCACTGTGCTCATCTTTACATCCCCAATTACGGCTCCAATACGTCGGACTTCCCCAGATTGATCCAGAGGCGTGCACGAGAGATTTTTGTACAAGTGTCCAGGGTAAATCGGGACCTTTTGTCGTGGCTGTGGAAATTCGATTGAATGGAAATAAATGTAATAAGACTTAGTTAAAATTCATTAAAGGAGTCTATTAAAAACGCAGCGGCAAGCACGCTTAGACGCTCTCCTATACGCATGTAGTATGTTCCAAAACGATCTTTACAACTTTGATCACGTACAATTTAGAAATGGGAATAGGTAGAAAGGTGCGTCTCACGGCATAATGTAGACACACACCTACAGCTGATTTTTTTCCTTATTTTCCCATGCTAGTTGTTGACTGGCCACCCTCCAGCAGTTAGCACAAAGTGTGGAATGGTTGGTACAGACCGGATCTAAACCCATGTCCTAGAGAACCCAATTACATGATTTTCTTCGGGTGGGGCTTGCACGAACTGTGAGTTCGCATCAGGGCAGCAGTAGCACACTTTAATGAGGACATCCTGCGCCAGATACGGACTGAGGTGACCATCCGTCCCTCTGTCTCCACTTTTTTCGTGATAGTCACAATTTTCCTAGTTCTGTCCCGATTTTTTTCGAAAGGAATTCCGTACACCTATTAGTCCTGGATTTAACAATTATGCAGCGATTTATTCCGAAGTCGACGTTCATTTCACCTGTATCAGTATGCAGTTACTGAAATGGTATTTTCCCAAAATAGTAATGTATGGACCAGTGACAAAACACGAAACACGAAAGCAATGATAGTGACTAGAATGAATTATGACGAAGCTTGAGCTGAATGATTTCATAATGCTGTTGAAGAATACAGATGTGCAGAAGAAAATTTACAGCACTGATGAATACCGTATGTCTGCTTGCACTCCTTCATCTTAGAAGGTACTAATAAAATATAAATTAATTTACTTTTTGTGACAAATTAAAGTGATAATGTGCATTTATTACATTCAGTTAAGACTTTTTTTGCAATATCAAAATTTCTTAATGTGTCCCGAATTTGGATCTAGAAAATATAATCACCTTAACAAACTGAACTCTGTTAAGCGGCGGCTAGAACGTTAGGGATCTATGAACATTATACTGCAAATCGCCATTTTCTACCTATCCCCATTTCTGAACTATATGTGATCAAAGTTGCAGAGACAATTTTGGACCACCCACTATTGTCCACACTACTTTATTGGGACAATGAGAAGCCACCGACAATTGCGTTTCACTCACTGAGCTGTATAAAACTGATTTCATTTACGTTCACATTCCTTACTGCAAATTAGTAGTACGTATGAACATGAATGTTTCTACAATTCGCTTTCACAAACCCTTGTCCGTCTCATGTGTAATTTACATCTGCTGGTCGGATGGAGGTGAGCGACCTTTGGCGATGTCGGCACTGAAACGTAAGCAAGAAAACGTGCTCCCCTGAAGTCCCCGCTCCCCGCGCCACATCCTGGTCTTCGACCACCTGATAGTCTACAGACCGTTGGTGTAGGGGAAAATAATCCAGTTTGACCCAGATGTCCGTGGTTTTCAAAGATTTTGTCTGGGGTTGGCAATTTAAGTGTGGCAGGCCTACCCTGGTGACACGTCAGGTTAATTAGTTACGCATTAATGGCACCTGGAACAATTTAATCCACAACAGTAGGGGAGAGTCGGTTAAAATAGGGTACTTAATAAACAAATGGCACATGTAATGAACTCTGTGTACCGATCTGTTGAGTTTTTAATGACTAGTTGTCTACTTACAATTGGACATGAAAAACATACATTTAAAAAAAATGGCTTATCAGAGATAAGAATTGTTTACGCTTGTGTCAACTAGCCCATTTTATCAGACTAGTTGGATAAAACAGGGTACTACATTATAATGAAAATTTTAAAAAAAAACTCCATTTACAAACCCTGACAATCACTTCATGTACAAAAATAACATTTATATGTTTCACTATCATCATCATTAATACCGGCTCACTGTTCATGAGCCCATTCAATACACTTATAACACTTCACCCATCCTTCTTCAGACTTAGAATTGGAGAAAAGTTCATTACAATAAATGCAAGCTGTATTATTGTCTTTTCCTTTCTCTTCTGACGATGTGCTATACTCCCGTACTCTTCCAACTTTCTTTGCTTTCTTCTGTCCAACATTTCTGACTTTAGTAGGCCTAGAACTGTTAGAACGTGGCCCCATTTGAAGTTTCCTATTGGGAGACTTCCCCTTTTTCATAGAAGACTTTAATTATTCCTTATAAGGTTAACTTCTAAGATCAGCTGTCTTTCCTCTTCTTCTATCAGATTTTTGTTCCATTCTTTTAGCTATCGGCACTACTTTTATGTCTTTTGGAGAGACGTGGAAAGCTGATGTTGAAGGCTTAGGCCTACCCCTCTGGGAAGACCCTGATGTGGTTGGTAAAGATGTTTCTCTGCTTAATGACTCTGAAGTAGGTTCCGAAGGCGGGACATAGTCTTTCTCCAATGGTGGGCCAGTCTCTGTTGTTTCAGCAGGCTGATGCATCCAGTCAGGAAAAATATCTGCATCCAGTGGGAAGATTCCAGTTTTACGGAATGCATTTACAGCAGTCTCAATAGAAGCAGCTTCCATGAATGTTGTCCCATACAGCCCTGCGACTTGATTTATTGTTATAACTCGTCCAGGATGACACTGAAGCCACTTTAGAAATTCTTTAGAGTAATAATTACTCAGTGGGGCCATGAATGCAACATCCAGTGACTTCATTCGGTGGGTGCAATGTGGGGGAAGCATAAGAGATGAACATGGTTTTCTCTAGCCATATCAATAAGTTCAATACTCTTTGTGAGTGTTGAGTGGCCATCCAAGAGCAGAAGAACGGGTTTCTCTGCAGTTGGTTTAGAAAATTCAACAAATCGTTGAAACCACTTTAGGAAAATTTCTTTCTGCATCCATCCGCTAGGGTGATACTCCACAGTAGATCCTGGTGGAGCATTGTGCAGCAGCTCAGTCTTGGTTCTTTGTCTAGGGAACACAAACATTGTGGGCACATAAATTCTAGAAGCACTCATACAGGCTGCAGCCTCTCTCCGCAAAAAACAAACGGCCAACTTGACGTTTTCCCCTCAAGGCGAACACCTTTGATTGCTTATTAAGGGCTGTTATTGTTCCTGTCTCATCCACATTATAGACTCTATCGGCTGTGAAGTGTACCTATTATAAACTTCTAACAGCAAACCAAAGAACTGCTTCACCACTGCACGGTTAAAGCCCATTGCTATGGCAAGAGATGTTGGCTGGGTAGAACACAGGCTTATTTCTGGATTCCTCTTCAAAAACGAATAGAACCAGCATTTACCTGCCATCTTCTTAGTCTTGCTGAAGTTATGTGGCAAGTTATTTTTTTCTGCCAGTTCTAAAGCAAGACTTCACACCTCATCGACGGTCAATCCAAACAATCTGCTTTCCATTAACAGGATATATTCAGCCAGTTCATTTTCCTGCTCCTGATTAAATACAGGTTTGTAGCAGCCTAGACCTAAAACAACAACAACAATAATAATAATAAAAACTGCAACAGTTTAATTAATTTCTTCTAAAATAGTAAATAGGCTTACGTTTCTTTGTAGCATCCTCTAAACATATTCCACTCTGGGCCTTTTCTATACATGCTTCCAGAGTACTCTGAAGAACCCCGAAGGGCTTTGATGCTTTCAAATAGCCTATTGTTTGGGCTAAAACTGCTGCTACAGCTTCTTTTACACTTGCTTGACTCCATGACTGTATGTTAGTTTCCCTTCTATAAGGAGTCATAATTATGGCATAACTTAAGTTAGATCCTGTGAATAATAATAATAAATTTTCTAATTGAACAAACTAAATAAACAATTTGCAAATCGCAAACGGCGATTTTTAAATCAGTTCGATAAAATGGGGTACTACCCTGTTTTATCAAACTTAGTGGCACCCTGTTTTATCCGGCAACGCCGTGTTAAGAACAAGTTGATTTCAACAGCCCTTGAGCGGGACAAACATTTTGAAACACTCAACGATCTCTAGTGCAGACAATGTTTAACTTACATCATATTTATTATGCAGCCTTCAAAATAGTGTCTTGCAAATGCACAATTCACAGTCAAGTATTACAACACTGTAAAAATACATTTTTCCACCAAGAGAATTCACGATTGCTTTCAACGGACTGCAGCTACTCTAAGAATGAAGGTCATCGAGTGGGAAAGAGGTTACTATGTTTACTGGGAGATGGCAGCACATATCAGACGAGAAAAGTACGATACCTTGTATCATCAGAATACCCTGTTTTATCAGACTCTCCCAGCATGAAGCACTTTTAAATTATGAAAAGAAAAATTACTCTATTCAGTACGTAATTAAACGAACATGTACACCGTTTATTTTAACTTTGGTACACCCCTGAGGTACATCTTCACTTAGGACCACCGTCTGCAGTATAATGTAGCACTGTTTTAGCTCAACTAATTAAGTTATTGCAGGCTGGTTTCACTCAGAAGAATGAATGGATAGCTCGGTCATTATAACACTAAAGAGTGGTTTCAGTTATAATAATGAACCCTTGGTTCAACCGACAGAAAAACTACTGAATGAATAATTCAGTCAAATGCAAAGCTTCAACGGTGTTGTATCTTTTCATTGGATTGCTACCACTGACTGCTTTCAATCAAAAGAAGTAAATGAATAATAAAAAATGAAAATGATCGTATGGCATTGTTGGCCAGGAGGCAACCGACAGGTAAAACTACGACTGACTGACAGGATTTTTTTCATTCGGTTGCTCCCACAGATTGGTTTCATTCAAAAGAACGATTCAGTAGTCCAACGACTGAACCGATTGTTTTCATTCAGTTGCTCCCAGAGACTAGTTTCACTCAAAAGAATGAATGAGTAACTCAAGCGATAGAAGTAACACCAACCTAATGAGCCGATTGTTTTTCAACAACCGAATGAATCGATTGTTTTCATTTGGTTGTTCCCATCACTGCCCTGTTAACGATAGGGAAATGTTTGCAGTTTGTTAACAGGGGAGAAACAAAATCATAACTTGAGTGTTTCTTACTTTTGATTATTGCAAACACTGGAAAAATTGTCACTGGTAATGCAAATACGTGTACAAAAGATAGAATTGCGATTTCAACAATGAGCGTGTAATAGCTACAATGATAGCTACTGATATTTAATAATAAATTCCAAAAGTGTCTTGAAACTTGATCTGAAGTGTTATTGTTCAATATTTTCCCCAGTCATCAATAGTGCAGACTTATAATAATGACTTTAATTGTGGTGGGAACGCTTTCTTTCACCTGATGTTCAAAGTCCTGATCTGTCGCCTTTTGCTTCTAAGAAATTTAATTGTTGGTCACATCTGCTAGATTCATCGAAAGCTTTGGAAAACTCAGGGTATTGTCTTACTTAATTTTGGTTTTATTTCTGGAATGGTTTTAATGTTATGTTTCCTAGACTCAGCTGAAGAGCAAAGGCTATAAACCATTGATCACCTCACAGCAGTTCTTTTTCAAATGTGAGAAACATTTCTCTCATAAATTTTACTTGTGGATTGTTGTTTCCATTCGTTTTTTACACGGTAGTTTCCTAAATTTGAAGTACTAAACGTCACCGTTAAGATGCCTTGTGTGTAACCAACGGACGTAAATGAGTTCAAGACACTTGTGGAAAGCGTCAGACTCCTAGGCCAGGGTAGACCATTGTGTTTCTCTTTACAAGAAACGTATTTCAAGTTATCTGATGCTCCTGCGTCAAGGGCTTAAAACTTCGACAGAAAGATGAAGGAGGAGTACAGATATATACCACTCCTCAACTCTTCCTTTCAACATCATCCTCCAAGCAGTTGCTATTACAGCAGATGTGAAACATAGAATTACTGTGTCTGCCCCTTCATGAGCCAACTGACCAGTAGACTCTCGTCAACCTTCACACAAAACTACCCCACTCTTTTCAGGACTGTGAGCATTTTAATGCTCATCTCATTTCATGCGGCTCTTCTACCACCTGTCTCAGGGTGTAGTATTAAACTGAGTAGTAAAAAATATTGCCAAATATGCAGTAAAAAATTAAATACCCATCAGATGAAAGTCAAAGACACTCATTTTACAGAAAGATATTTGCCTCTGGCATAATAATGGTGTCAAATTTCATTACTTACACACATGTACAAGGTGCGACAATAAAGTAATGAGACTGATGTGAAAAAAAATGTTGGTTACCGTTTTAGTCAAGTTCAGTGTTGTCTCCTTCAAAGTGGTTCCCTTCTGATTGCACACACTTTTTCCAGAGCTTCTGCCATTGATGGTAACATTTCTGGAACTGATCTTCTGTAATATCCTCCAAGACTCTCGTCACAGCTTTTTGGACATCTTGTGTGGTTTGAAAATTGTGTCCCTTGACCACCGTTTTGACTCTTGGAAATAGCAAAAAGTCGCACGGAGAGATATCTGATGTATAAGGTGGGTGTGGTTGACCTGAAATTTGTTTTGAGATTAAAAATTGCGGTACTGACAGAGCAGCATGGGATGGCGCATTATCGTGATGCAGAATCCAATTAACAGCAATGTTGGCATGAACACGAAGAACTCTTTTACAAAGTCTTTCTAAAATTTCTTTGGATGATGACATCAAGGTCATCAGTGATATCATGCATGATGTCGCTGAAACATAAAAAGTGAGTCTGGTAGTCCATCCGAGATACCAGCAGTACAGATCTATAGCAACACAAGACAGTATGTGGAGTATGAAATAAATCGGAGAAAAATTAATAATATTTCCTCTAGATTAGTTGGGAGTGCGAAATACATTTCAAACGTATGCCAGGCCGGGTCAGTGCCCAAGTGCACAGCGTCAGCGAAACTCCCTCCAGGCTACATGAGAAGAGACACTCGAGATCGCGTCCTTACGGTAAGAAATGATAAGTCGAAATAATCTTCTACGTCATACACCAAGTGTAGACGGCCTAACACATCGATACCCTGATTCAGCTAAAGCTAAAACTCTCCAAGCTCATACTAGACTGGAATATCTCCGGACAGAGACAGTAAATCTAATAACTATTCGTAAATGCTTGGAAATCTTAAACTTCTTCTAAAGAGCAATCCGAACATCAGCTGCTCTGTGAATTCACAAGTTTACTGTATCTCTATATACTTACATATCCTTGAACAATAAGTAAAGTTAGAACTTCCAATCAGTGATTGTAACTTATTATCACAGTTATTTTGTAAATATTTAAAGAAGAGACCGAGTGGAGTGTTGTACAGGGTTACCCGTAAGCCGCTCGGGAGTTTCAGAAGATGACTTAACGAAAACTACAATCCATACAGAGACAAGACACATATAGGTGGACAGAGCATCTCTCTAAGTTTCAGTTAGCAATACCCGTTGTGATGTAGTTGTAAAGCGCACCACTAAAGGCAGGCATATCATGACATATAGACAAATCATCCTTTCCATATTGATGCAAAGAATTACTTCACGCCTACAGACAGGCAACGTATTGAACTGATTTCGAATGTTGCCTGCTGTCGTGACTTTCTGTGCAGCCGGAGCCAGCAGCAACTTCACTAAATTATAAGAATTTATTTATAAACCCGCTACAAATAATGTCTAAATTAAGCGCCTGTGATGTGAATTGAAGTCTTGGAGAGAGGCTGTGTCCAATTATGTGTGTCTATTTTCTGTATGTCTTATAGTTTTTGCGCAGTAGTCTTCTGAAAATCCCAGCGGTACTTACGAATAAAGCTAAATATCAGGACATCTCTCACTACAGCGTTAAAATAACGGTTCCTTTCCCCGCCCTGAGTGCATCACCTTCATGTCTTCGGTGACAAATAGCCTACTATAGTGAAAGATCCGAAGTTCTCAGCAACTGCGTGATCTCCTGTATATAGTGACCGACAAGGAGGGAGCCCCCCCTCCGCCCCTCCCCAAATTAGAAAATAAATTATTTGTTAATTGAATCCACATCCTGCCTCGCAAAACATATGAAATAAATATCAATCTGAAGCAAACCAGAACGCGTAATGCACGTTTACAGGGAACAAGCGTGCCCATAGCCACTTACTTTGGATCATAAAAATCATTTTGTCACTCATCATCATACTGCAAAACTAACGTAAGTTGCCTGCTTCTGACTTCCCTCCACCTCTCCTCAGGTCATATCCAGGATATCCTCTAGTTGGTCTTATATGTAAATGAACACAAGACAAGCAGTAAATACCGTAACAACCTGAAGATGTCGAATACTTCCTTTGAAAACGTGTTCTGGGACATATATATTGTTATCCAGTATCAAACAAGAGATGTGTATTTGCAGTTTTTCGATAGTTTCCTGGTCAACAGTGTGTTTATGGAAGGGGTCACCGTCGTTCATCGCTGATTGTAATAAATGATAGTGGAACTGTTGTGGAGCAGACCACTCGCTAGTTCAGCACTGTGTGACAACAGCAGCCATACTGGCCAGCATCATCTCTGCATAAAAGGTGCACAAACAAATGGTGCTCACTTGTGACTCAACGTAAAAAGGCACGGATACTAGCAAGAGTGCAGGAACAACCACATTTGACGCTGAAAGTTTGGAAAAGAGTCACATGGGCTGTTGGTTCAATCCTACGGCAAGGTTCGAGTGCGTCGAAAACCACCTCCTTGCCAATAGCGCATCGTTCTGACAGGTATTCTTACGCGGAGGGATTTTCAACGCTACAGACCTCATGTGGGGACTGGGGACCGATTTCCTGTACTGCCAGGAACGATTCGTTGGTGGGAGGACTGAAACGGGCTGCACTCAGCCTCTTGATGACAATTGTGGAGAGACCAGACTGAGAGGCAGCACCTCCACGGTCGAAACGCAGACAACAGCCAGGAATGAGTTGACCCCCATTCCCTACATACCGCTACCGATGATGAATGACTGAGGATTAGACAGCGGTTGGTCGACTATCGCGTGGTCTTCAGGATCTTTCCTTTTTATTCCTGCTTGAATCCCGCTCAGAACGTCTGGGACCTACAAGCGCATCTTGGAATCCTTTCAGACCAGTCTACATCTACACCGACATACATACTCCGCAAGTCACCGTGTGGTACATGGTGGAGGTTACCATGAACTACTGCTACTCATTTCTTTTCCTGTTCCACTAATAAATAATGTGAGGGAAAATGACAGCTTGCGTACGAGTCTTCATTTCTCTCGTCTTATCTTTGAGATCCTTATGCGATATGTACACTGGCGACTGCAGACTCGTTCTATAGTCTGCTTCAGAAGCTGTTTCTCTAAATTTCCGCAATAGTACCACGGGAAAAGAGCATCATATTCCCTCCAGGGATTCCCATTTCCATTCGGAAAGCTTCTCTGTAATAATTGCGTGCTAATCGAACCTGCCATTAATGAATCAAGGACCACGTCTCTGCATTACTTCGACGTCTTCCTTTAGTCCTACATGGTATGGTCCAAACTCGAGCAGGACTGGGTCGCACTAGCCTCCTATACACCATCTCCTTTGCAGCTGAGCTATACTTTCCCAAAATTCTCTCTCTACTACTGATCTGACTTTTTCATTCCATTCAATATAAGTTTGCAATAGTACATCTAGATATTTAATCCACGTGGTTGTCTCAAGCAACACACTAGTAATGCTGTATTCGATTGTTATCGGATTGTTTTTCTTACTCATCCGCATAACTAGCATTTTGCTATATTTAGAGCAAGTTGACATTCATCACACCAAACTGAAATTCTGCGTCATTCTGTAACACCCCTCCCTACAGTCACATCTTCCCACATAACACAGCATCATCAGCAAACAACAGTAAATTTCTGATGACTCTTTGCGTCAGATCTTTTACGTATATAGAGAAAAAGAGCGGTCCTATCACACTTCCTTGGGGCAGTCCCGACGATACCCTTGTGTCTGATTAACAATCTTTACAAAAATAGACACGATGTCTGATGGGATACCGCGATCACTGGTTATACAATGTTACTTATAATCCGTCTTGATTGCAAAAATATTTATTCAGATGACCGGTTTCGGTTCCTCTAGAACCATCTTCAGATCTGCAATTTCGGTTACAGGAGTAACCCGTCCACACACAGCAACTTTCACATGCTGCAAGTTTGGAAAAGTGTCACATGGGTTGTTGGTTCACACCTATGGCAAGGTTCGAGTGCGTCGAAAACCACCTCCTTGCCAACAGCGCATCGTTCTGACAGGCATTCTCACACGGAGGGATTTTTAATGCGAGTGTGAATTTCCATATCAATTTACTTCAATCTGTCCACATCTATAACGGAGTTTCAACGCTACAGACCTCATGTGAGGACTGAGGACCGACTACTCCTGTAACCGAAATTGCATATCTGAAGATGGTTATAGAGGAACCGAAACCGGTCATGTGAATAAACATTTTTGCAATCAAGACGGATTATAAGTAACACTCATTAACAATCGCCGTCAAGGACAACATATTGAGTTCTGTTACTTAAAACCTCCGAGCCACACATGTCTCGGAACCTGACCCATACGCTCGAATTCGTGGCTGATGTGCAGTGGGGCAAAATACTTTCCAGGTATCTAAATACACTGAACAGCCAAATAAACTGGTACATCTGCCTAATACCGTATAGGGCTCTAGCGGGCACGCATAAGTGCCGCAACACGACATGGCAAGGACTCGACTCATGTCTGAAGCAGCGCTGAAGAGAACTGACACCATGAATCCTGCAGGGCTGTCCATAAATCCGTAAGAGTACGAAGGGGTGGAGATCACTTCTGAACATCACGTTGTGAGGCATCCCAGATATGCTTAATAATGTTCATGTCTGGGGAGTCTGGTGTACAGCAGAAGTGTTTAAACTCAGAAGAGTGTTCCGGGAGCCCCTTTGTAGCACTTCTGTTGGAATTGCCCAAGTCCGTTGGAATGCACAGTCGTATCTAGATGTATCAGGGATCCCATTTCACTCCAACTGCACCCGCCCCGCACCATCAGTTTAAACAGTCCACTGCTGACATGCATGGTCCGTGAATTTATGGGTTTCTCTCCATACCCGTACACGTCCATCCGGCCGATACAATATGAAGCGAGACTCGTCCAACCAGGCAACATGTTTCCAGTCATAAACAGTCGAACGTCGGTGTTGAAGGACTCAGGCGAGGAGCAAATCTTTGTGTCAAGCACTCGGCTCCGAAAGCCCATATCGATGATGTTTCGTTTAATGTTTCGCACGCTGACACTTGTTGATGGTTCATCATTGAAGTCTGCAGCAATTTGCGGAAGGGTTGCACTTCTGTTACGATGAACGATTCTCTTTAGTCGTCCTTGGTGCCGTTCTTGCAGGATCTTTTTCCAGCCTCAGCAATGTCGGAGATTTGATGTTTTACCGGATTCCTGATATTTACGGCACACTCGTAAAATGCTCATACGGGGAAATGTCCACTTCATCGCAACCTCGGAGATGCTGTGTCCCATCGCTCATGCGCCGGCTATAACACCACGTTCAAACACATTTAAATCCAGATCATCTGCCATTATTCCAGCAGCAGCTGATCTAACAACTGCGCCAGACACTTGTTCTCTTACACAGGCGTTGCCGACCGCAGCGCCGTATTCTGCCTGTTTACAAATCTCTGTGTTTGAATACACATGCCTATAACAGTTTCTTTGGCGCTTCAGTGTATTTGGGGTCTGACTGTTGCTCTCCAGCTTTGGTTTGGAAGATACCATGTAAGAGAAGGGCAAGGTGAGTTTCGCACGACTGATTTTTTACGGAGCGCGCTCCAGGTTTAGAAATTTTCTTTAAATTTAAATCCAGATAGTTTAATTCTAACGCACTTTTTGCACTATTTTTAAAGCGGAGTGTCACCTTTAGTAATTCACCATCTACGACTGTATGAGCAACGGTAATTTTTCAGTCCTTCCACTGCCACTACACTGAAGAAATGTTGCTTTGATCTGTCTACATTTCCTTGCTCGTGTATTTCTCCAGGTGTTTTGTTGCCTGGTATTCGAACCTGAAAATGGTTGAAATGGCTCTGAGCACTATGGGGCTTAACTTCTGAGGTCATCAGTCCCCTAGAACTTAGAACTACTTAAACCTAACTAACCTAAGGACATCACACACATCCATGCCCGAGGCAGGATTCGAACCTGCGACCGTAGTGGTCGTGTGGCTCCAGACTGTAGCGCCTAGAACCGCTCGGCCACTCCGGCCGGCTATTTGAATCTAAATGCTGGGAATAATATTAATTATTACAGAGGAGAATGAACTGCTTTCAGCTGCATGTTACTCGACAAAGTGTTTAAAAAATAAATAGCGTGTCATTTTCTTCACTAGGTGAAAAACAATATAACGCCTTACCCTTTCATTACTTTCCGCAGCGCATTTTCTATAACTTTTCCTTTTTATTTCCCTATATTTTATATGCTACAGACTTTCACTACACAATATGAAAATGCCAATGCGGTAGTTGCAAACTCGAGAAATAAGATTAAAGAGAAATTCTCAAAGTGGAGACATGTCGTTGGTAGTACAGCTAAACACTATTCGAAAGATACAGGTTGTTGAAAAGACATTGAGCTCGATAACAATATCAGCGTAAAATTTGCGAAATATTGCCGCTACTGGAACTCAAACGAACTACCTGGCCTGAAATCACAGTTAATGCAAGGGAACGAGGCAGTCATGTAATACTAACAAACTGTTGGAAACAGCGAAAAATACCGAAAACACCAAACTGAAAAAAATGCTCTTATCCGTTCTTGAATTCAGGACGTCACCTCTCAAGCGCAAATTCCCATGTGAGGGGCCTGCATGCCATTCTAACTTAGGAAAATATGATGTTGTAATATATGGGAAATTGTCGAAGTTCAGTGACCGCAGAAGGATACAAGATGAAGTGGACAAAATTTCTAGTTGGTGTGATGAATGGCTGCTTCTCTAGATGTGGACAAATGTAAGGCAGATGAGTAGGAAAAACAGCCTTAATGTTCGGATACAGCATAAGTAGTGGCCCGCTTGACACCGTCATGCCGTTTAAATATCTGGGCACAACATTGCAAAATGATATGAAATGGAACGAGCGTGTGATGATTGTGGCAGAATAAACGAATAGTCGACTTTGTTTTATTCGGAGAATTTATGGAAAGTGTGGTTTGTCTATAAAGGATACCGCATATAGGATTCTAGTGCGACCTGGTCCTGAGTGTTTGGGATCCCTACCACGGTGTATTAAAGTTAGACAGTGAGCAATTCAGAGGTGTATGGGGCGGCGGGTGGAATTAATTGTTTGTATAAAATGTAGAATGTAATGTAGAAAAGATGCATTTCCCGGCCGATTAGCAACATATGTGGGGCGGCGGGTGGAATAATTGTTAATATAAAATGTTCTTATTATTTATTTAATGCTGTTGTTGTTTGCTGTTCTCAACACTGGCTCTCCAACTACAATATTGGCAACCAGAAAGTGATTAGCAAAACGTGAAGCATGTAATTAGAATTCCTAGTGCCCACTTATCTGAGAAATACACTTATAGCTACAGCTTATAGCTCTGAGGAATTAGCAGATTGTCTGGGATTCATAATCAAAAACGATTCTCTCTAAAATGTTCGCTATATTCTGAAAGTCACAGACCAAAAAAGGATCCACAGAATCCAACTACCAGAGCAGTTCAGAGTCTAATGCGCTGCTGCAACTATAACTGTTCAAATTAAAGGTTTAAGTGAATGCTCGCCATAATTTGATGATAATGTTCATCAAACGCCACGCTAAATAATGGTAGAATGTCTGTCCTGCGGCGGCACGTGAAAATACGACATACGCAAACTGAAGATAGATCATTAAAGTCATCCCAGAATTAGCACTTCACTCGAAAACGATTTCATGGTTACGCATATTCCGAGTAAATTATTACGGCACCCGAGGCTGTTTATAGCAATGATACCGATGCGACGCGACTCCCGGCACAGATGGTGCGCTAATCAGCGTCTGGAGAGAACTGGGGCCTTTTTTTTCTCGCGCAGCGTTCTTATATATAAAGCCGCGGTGCGGACTGCTAAGGGAACGCCTGATTAAATCCGCTCTCCCGACTAGCCGCTGGGTTAGTAATGCACCACTTTAAGTTATTGAATACATCATTGCTTCCTTTGCTGATGGCCGATGAAGCTCTCAATTTAAATGTGCAATCAGCACACAGGTAAGTAATCACAATAAAAGTCTGACGTGGCTACGTCAAATATTTTGGGCGAGAGAATTAATTTAATTGCACTACACGCAGTAGACGAGCTCTGAACTTGCCCTTTGGAAATACGTTATCGCTATAGTTTTATAGTTATTCAGTTGAAACTTCTCATATCTTTATGATTATAGCGGATCTCCCTTCTATTTAAATTTAAACATCCTAGCCTTATTTATTCGCCTACTTAATCTATCTTGCTTCCTTAATTTTTAAGACAAAAACCAGAAAATCATGAATTTCAACTAAAATTTTAATTTGTGAGATCCAGAAGACTGTTTCCACTAAATTATTATGAAAAAGGAATCTAAATATAAATTTTTAAGTTTCTAGCTCCTTTCTGTCGTGCCAATGATTTTTACAGAAAAACATCCAAGCTTCGAAAATGGTTAAAGTTATTGAACTGATATTCAACACATATTGATTTAGTATTACTCCTGACATGCTAGAAACGTTTCAGGTTATTTATTGATTTTTAAAGTATTGCACGACATTTATGACGTCAGAGCTAGTTACAGTGGACTGGCTGGCACACAATGGAAAGACTGATGTGAATTTTATACGGCGTGAGTAGGCTGCTTCCCTACATCACCATCTACTTAATTTTTTTTTTGAATGTCAATGGGAAAAAGAAAGAAAAAAAATTAATTACAAACAGGGAAGCAAGAGTACAGCTTAACTCCCTATGAAAATTAAAATTTAAATGTAAACATATAGAAATATTAAAAGAAAACTGATTACATACAATTATTTAAATTTCTGGCATGTTCACTGCCTCTTAAGCAACATTATCACTCAAAATGTAAGCAAAATCAATGGAACACTTTGGCATACATATTGCCTTAGAGAGACAAACACATAAAATATGTAAAATTATGAAAATCTTAAATCCATTAAATACATTTATACATACACAAATTCAAAGAAAATAACACAGTTATTCATGATACATAAACAGATATTTATATCTTAGCAGTCTTTTCTAAACCTGAAAGAAAATTTCACAAATCATGACAATTTCATTTTTACACACGTGGTTGTAGCCACTTTGGCTGGCGTTCTACACTTCCATTCACAAGGGTAGAGGAGGGGAAGTTGCTATGGAGTGCGTCCTTCACGTTCACTCTAAATTACATGGGGAAAGGGGAGGGGTCACTGTGAGTTGTGTCCAAGTCACTCCACGCTTTCACGCAGCTACCAGGCTGCCATTATCTGGTTTGTCCTGGAGAACAAACAAAAAGAGTGCCTCAGACTCTGTTCACTTAATATCTAAGGGTGGGTCACAATGAAATGGGGATATATACATTTTATCCTTCAATATGTTACTGGAACAAAGTTAACAGAACTTTTTCAATTTTACTCTCGCAGTTACTTAACTGTCATAAAATCGATAAACAAATGGCTCAAAACGCCGTTAGTCACGTACTAGATAAAATTTATGCTCAAGGCATACAATCATAAATCCTATTTAATCTCAGTTTATCATTTCTGGGCCGGAACATCGAATCAATGCTCGGTACATTCCTGATACATTTGTATTTTATTTACTTAGCTGACTCATCTTCGATTACCTTATTCTTCGAGATAGTATGAGTATATTTGATTAGTAGCTGTCTTCTCAGCTTCTTTGTACATGTGAGTAACTTGTGGTAATAGTACAGTTCTGAGTGTTCAAAACACACTACGTTTAGTTGACTAATAAATCCATTTATTGGTCCTCTGCTGCTGTGTCAGTTCCACATCTGCAATTATGTACTTACTTACTTTGCTAGTGTATGAACATTTAGAGCATAGGATAGCACATTTATTTCATATCTATCGTGTATTGCAGCTGATCAGTTTGCTCACGTGGCGATCCATTTCCACTCGATCGGACGCTGAAACCACAGGTAGTCTATCTCAACCTACCACTAAAGTGCATTACGTAATTATGGACGAGCGTAATGCTAAATTCCTTAAACCTATAGGACACCATGAGCTGCTCTGTCTCATCTAACATAAGGGTACCTATGGTCGCATTCACGCCTCCAACTTATAACCTCAATATGTGTAGGTGTGTCCTGTCACACACTACACCAAATAACGGCCAACTCCAACCTTATAAATATTTCAAGGACGTGTCCTTCACGTCTCAACCACAAACACTGTTTAATTCTATTACACTGCCATTCCTTGCTACATAAGGTGAGTTCATTTTTACAACTTATCTGTCTATTTTTCATAACACTAAGCACTCTCTCTTACTATTTATTAGTTAGCTCTACAGCATACAATAGGTTTCACTGCCACTTCAGATCCTGCTTGTACACGAATTTGTATATCTTTTTAAATTATTATTATGGGACCATTTCCAATAAAACAACACTTTGTACTTACAGTATTACCAAGGTTCTATACATACTTGTTACTCAAATACATTTGTATCTTAATTACGTCATACTTCTCTATTGTTTATGTCACATTAGGTATTTTCTTCACTAATCGGTGGATAGAATGGTTACAGAACTCATGGCTTGATAGCCATGACGGAAAATTTTTGTATTGCAAAGAAGGAGTCGAAACTTTGGTAGATAGGAAAGATGAAGAATGAGTGAGACCTGAAATGGAAAGAAGATCTCACACAGCTGGGACTGCACAGCTGCCACACCATGTAGAGGTTACAGAACAACCTCCTCCCTACAGAGTTCATTAGCTTAATGCTGGCTTGATAGTCATACCGGAAGATTTTAGTATTTGAGAGTAAGAGCCGAAATTTTGGTGGATAGGAAAGATGAAGAATGAGGGACCTGAAAAGGAAAGAAGATCTCACACAGCTGGGACTGCATAGGTGCCACACTGTGTAGAGGTTACAGACAAACCTCCTCCCTACAGAAATCATTGGTTTCAGAAAATTTTCGTATTGGAAAGAAGAGGTCGAAATTTTAGGTGGACAGAAAAGATGAAGAGAGCGTGAAATCTGAAATGGGAAAGAAGATCTCACACAGCTGAGACTGCACAGCTGCCACACTGTGTAGAGGTTACAGAACAACCTCCTCCCTACAGAATTCATTCACTACCTATGAACTTCCTTAGGTCGATCACGTTCCTGAGACCTAATATCTTTTTACTCTTAGGGTACTCTAGCCTATATGCATTGGCATGTGGTTTTCCTATGATCCTGAAAGGTCCTTGGTATACGAACATGAATTTCTTTGTTTCTGCATTTATTTTCTTTGATTTTTCCTTGGTTTTGACAAGGACTAACTGACCTATTTCAAAACTGGTGGGTACAGCTTTTGCGTCATGACGCTTCTTCCTTTCCAATGCTCTTTTTCTTATATTTGCCCTAGCCTATAACTTCTCGACTGTGGATATTTGCGTTAGAATAGGGAATTCTACCATATCTGCAATCACATTATGTGGTTCTTGGCCAAACATCAATTCGCAAGGTGCAAAACCAGTTGCATCATGCCTTAAGTTGTTAATTACATTCTCAAAATGCTTCATGTGCTCTGCCCAACTTGAGTGTTTCCGAGCACAATAAGTCCTGCAAAGTCTTCAATTCTCTCATAATACGTTCACTCATATTTCCTTGGGGGAAATACGCAGATATTTTCAGATGTTTCACTCCGGCCTTATCCAGACATTCTTTAAATCTATCAGAAGTAAATTGAGGCCCATTGTCTGACAGCAAATTCTTCGGAACGCCAACGTTCACGAAGAAATCTTTTTCCAACTTTTCTACCAACGTTTTTGCATTTGCTCTTTTAATTCGGTAAAGCTTAACATATTTACTAAATCCATCCACCACAACAAAAACATGGGTACACCCACCTCTCGAAGCAGGAAGAGGGCCAAACAAATCACAAGCCAGTAATTCTAGAGTTGAAAGGTCCCCTTTGAACAATTGTACACGACTGTGCTTAAACTGACACACAATATTTTTAGCGCAACGCAATCTGACTTTCAAAAATCCCTACAAAAGAATGGTCCTGACTAACATTAACCTGTACGTTTCACAAATCACTTACCTCACCAAAAATCTTCGTTACTCGAACTACTGCAATACAGCGAGCGCCACTACTACCAGCTAAAGAAAAGATTCAAACTACGGAAGCACTAACTACTGATAGGCATAGTTAGCAAATGAAAGATTTTAATAGAGAACAAACAATGTATTTACCTTAATAGTCATAATATATATAGCAGTTCATGACAAATTTCAAAACTCCGCCATCTCTCTCCCCACATCCACCACTGCTGGCGGCTCACCTCCAACTGCGCAACGCTACGCGCTGTTCACATCCAGCTGCCGCTGCCCAACACTACAATGGCGAGTATTACAACAACGCAAAGCAGCCACAGACTGCACATAGCACAGCCAGTGATTTTCATACAGAGGTGGCGTTACCAATAAAAAAACCTAAACAGCCTACTTACATAGCCCCCATGCTCCCCACAAAAAATTTTACAAATTGTTTTGGGCAGTGGCCAATAATGATTTGATAAAATTTTTCATAATTACAATAATAAAGAAATCAAATGCACACACTTATTGATACAATGTTGGTCAAAAGCTAAAATTTTCTCACAGTCCATAAAGACAGTCCTGATCATTCATCACAGTAACATTGCAGTGTTTTTCTCAAAGTCTGAGCAGTAAAAGAAAATGCACATGGAAGTAGTGGATTTCCATGCAGTCTTGAAGAAGTAGTATTGTCCTTCCAACAGAAAGACAGTGCTGACTCTTGACGTGCTGACAGATAATGGGCCACAACAGGGCAAACCCACAGCAGAGTCATTCGATGTTTTGAAGAATATTGGTAGGTAGGTCATCACAGAGTAGACCCACTGTAGTCCTGGTAGAGAGTATGGTATTGGTGGGCCACCAGAGGTGCAGACCCACTGCAGTCCTTGTAGAAATAATGGTATTGGTTGGATCATCAAAGATGTAGACCCACTGTAGTCCTTGTAGAGATGGCCAGCAGCCATCTGTTGTGACTGTGCAGGTGCACAATCACCATTGAAGAGTCTTGCGGATAATATAGCAAGTCCATAACCAACACTTGTGCACTCACAAAGTTTTTGGAATTGTCCTTAGAACCAGCAATGCTGTTATCCGGTCCCTTGCTGAATTATTAACACACGTGCAAACACTAACAGTCCCTACTTCTCACATATTGCCCATATACTATGACCAACAGAAATGTGTGCAGTGAAATGGGACTTACAAGTTACTTAATTTGATGACCTGGTGTCAATTACAATTTTATAACATAACAATACAATAACAAAGGTACAAAATACATCATTAAAGAATATAACAATACAGATAACATTTTTAGTAAAACAGGCATTACAAAAGAATAGAAATAGACATATACGTCAGTGTTACAGGAATTATGACATGAGTACATACATAAAAGATCAGAATAACTTTCGAAACATCAACTTCACACATGAGCATTAAAACAAAACAGAATAAATATTGTCTAAACATCTTTACAAAGTAAATAAGATATTATTAATGCCAATTATATTTGAGGATAACAGTATTCCTCATCATAGTGAATGTAGCTTAATATTAGAAGAAAAAAAAATCTATGAAACTACACAGAGACAGGAAGAAAACAAATACACAAGGGTACACAAACACATAGTGGGATAACACAAAAGGAAAGGACAGGGTTTGTTTTCAGTGTAACATTTGGTACTGCAGTCCAACCCAGAGCTTCATTCCATATATCTTTCCTCTTATTTCAATATTTGTTTCCACCAAAAAAATTCTATCCAACATGCTTTCTGTATTTATATGTTCACACATTTCTTACCTCATTATTTATTTTCCATTATCTTACCTCATCATTTATTTCCAAGAAAATCCTACCTATACCTGTTGTCCCTAAACCCTACTTTTTGGTTCATATCCTCTTTCAAAATACTTTTTTTTTGGCCAAACCATTTTCTTATAGCTTCTAAATGCATTTCTTCCAATTCATCATAGTTAGTTTCTTATATAGTCTACCCCCTCTTAAGCTAACTTAAATCTACTGAGCTCAGATGCTAAACTAAGGGACGAGGCAATGCAGCAGCACAAAACAATTAACACAAATAGCAATGACAAAAAAATGGAAACTGTCAAAGCAAGCAGCAATATTACAACTAATATAAGGCAATGAGCAGCAAACAAGAAAAATAAATCAATAGTAAAACTGGCTTAACCCAGTAATACAAAGTCAAATTCAGTAACACTATGCCTGGCAAGCAGCAGCAGCAAGTGCTATAAACCTAAACATGACAAAGCTCAAGCAGAAAGAATATTACACTAAAAAATGGCCATGGCTAATACCTATGTCACATCTTAACACTATAGTGAGGCATCACGAGAACTTACACTAGCAGATAAGTTACTAAATCGTAAAGAAATTATTTATGCAATTCCTGTGAAGGGAAATGTCTATTTATGTGCCCTCGTTTGTTTGGAAGTAGATCATAAATTTCTTATTGACTGGATCTGTAGGCATAAAATAACTATATTAGTACATATATTAAATATTATTTTAACCAATGCTGCAGTGCAGCTAGAAACTAGATATTAAAGAAAATGAGCAAATATGTACAAAGGAAGGCATGAAACATCATTCATTAGCCATATGGCATTTCATAAGGAAGTAAAAATTCTCTCAGTTCTCGAGAAAGATGCTTGTCATAATCAGAGGTGCAGATGTAAGTATCTTTCCAAGTAATGAGCGTGTCGTATTTGCGGTGCTGTCTACAAGGAATGTCAATAGCGAGGATAATGGCCTCCCTTTTTTTTCTTTTCTACCTGTGCCTCTGAAAGGGGCACACGCTAATGGCTTTTTTTTTTTTTTTCAGGCGACTGTCGCCCAGCTGGGTGCCCACGACACATTACTTACGTGCAGGTGGTCACTTAAATTTCTTACTGAAATATTTATGACACCAGTTTCCGCTACAATGACAGTCTCATATAAAAATATTTCACAGGTCAAGAATTTGCGTTACAAATCTGTAGAAACAAAATCCTGTAAATATAACAGAGTCCAAAAAATTTTCGCTGGCATTGTGATACATTCATGCATTTACACACATTTCATAACTCTTAAAGTACGATTCTTATTTTCCAACATCCTTTTTATAAATCAGAGTCCCTAACCATTACTCATTATTCCTTACCTTATTCGTCGACACTTCTTCAATATTTCATCATAACAGATACGTGGCATAATCAAATTCCTCATATAGCATCAGCTTATTGATCATAAACATACCTCAACAGCATAATACACATTGTCGTCGTAATAATAACATCATAAAACCTCAGCCAAATCTCAAAATCGTCGTAGCTTCCTCCAATAGTGTCAAAACCTAAAAAAATTCTCTGCTCATGTCAGTAGTGTCATTTACCTCAAACGTACTTTAAAAATCATGATCCCATACCAAATACATCATTCAAAGCTCTCATAGTATCACAATGGTTCCCGAAAAATATGAAAAGTTCACACAGTACAGACAAAATACAATTTCATAAGTGTGAAGTTATCCAACTGTGTAATTACGTAAACATCTGTCACTGATGTAGTAAAAAAAAAAGTTTCTTTCTCTGTTAAATGATCAGATAGCTGTGTAATTCTGTGTTAGAGAAATATGGTATCGATGTGTAAAGTTGTATAAGTAAATACCATATTAGTTAGGGCTCCTTGTGCTTGCCAAACACATGATACACAAAGTAAGCGTGTACCCCCCTGAGGATTAATGTAATTATACCCTCAGGTGTTACAGATTACAGCAATGGAATGAAATGTATCACGGAAAACCTTTGTATCATTGTACTTCAAATATCTTTAAAAATAAATGTTTTAAGTACAAAATTAATCACTCAAACATGTATCCTGTAGCGCTAAATGTGCGTCTTGCTGTAAGATAATCTCTGTGGAAGTGTCGTAGTTATCGTCCTCCGAAAGCTAAGTTCTGCAGAAGTCAATGTACTTCCCTCATGATAAACAAAAGTGAAATGCTTTGCGTATAGATATCGTAGTTATTATGCTTATTGGCGTCATGAAGAAAGTACTGTACAGTAACGTATTGTTGTGCCACGAAAAAGGCTGTCTCATTGTTGCTATACCACAAAAGTTACTACTAAAACATGTTTTACTTTCCAGAAGAATTCAGAAAACTGTGCAGATATAAAACAGATAAACCGCAAAATCAACATTATAAATTGTCACTCATTAGTAGCGTCGTGATAAAATCGTGTAGCTGTCACATAAACTAACCACTGTGTCGTCTGTTCACAATAACAATGCATTCGTAATTTCTGTTTAAATAAGTTCTCTTGGTTCTTGACTGGATATTTAACTTCAAACATTGTTGCATGTTAACAGTTTCTGAAGTCTGACAAAGCATACTAGAAATGTGAAGTGAAAAGTTTTATGGCAAAGACAAAGTTAAAAAGCAGATTATCTTTCGTAATGCATTTTCATGACGCGAAAAAATAGGTTGGAAATGCTCACAAATTTGTGTTTTTACGTCATTACAGACTTTTTGACATTTCGATTCCATGTTATGTAACTCAGTAGTTAAATCTTCACGTGTTTGTTCAAGCGTGGTGTGAAGATTTTGTTCCATTGCGTCTAACTGTTGCTGTGTTTGTCTCTGGTGTTGTTCCGTTGTGTCTAACTGTTGCTGTGTTTGTCTCTGGTGTTGTTCCATTGTGTCTAACTTTTGAAGATTTTGTTCCATTCTGTCTAACTTTTGTAGCTTTTGCTGTGTTTGACTCTGATTTTGTTCCATTGTGTCTAACTGTTGCTGTGTTTGTCTCTGATTTTGTTTCATTTGTTGCATTAATTGCAATAATAATGTATTAGTGTCTGGAATCTATTCCTCTATGCTTTTCGGCAGTGCATTTGCACCGGCAACATTCACATTTTGACAATCAGAAAATGTGTCTTGACTTATTTGAGAAAACGGTGAGGACCCAAAACCTGAATCTACAGTATTTGCGAGATTGTTTCCTGTCATTTCGGATTCCTGAGGCGAGCTGTTGCCGAGCGAACGATCGATAATGCTTCCCTGTTCACTACCTGTTTCACTGTCTACGCCATTGTTTGCAGCCTGCTCCATTTCCCTATGCACAGTTACCAAATTACTACTTTGAACGTCTGTTAATTCATTACACAGTGGTGCTGGCAAGCTACGCTCGTCGTCACTATTATTTCTCAGTTTACTTTGGAGCCTAGTGTTACGTTTTTCACACGCCATTATTGTCACAATATTTCACACGATAACACAGAAAAGCACAATTTGAAGAGCAAAAATAAGAGAACACATTAACATAGCACTGAAAATAATATGTAGTTAATTGCGAGCGCAGCTGCGAAATACTTGGTGCAAATCTACATGCATGCCACAACTGTTTTACTGTACACCAATGAAAGACTGCAACTACAAAGGAGATTCTATCTACAATTACGCGCTAGCAATAAACAATAGCTATACTAATTACACAAACTACAAGAAAAAAATCAGGTATCCTCGGCTAAGGGTCGACATATGAAACGTCCCCTTTTGAACAATTATACACAACTGTGCTTAAACTGACACACAATATTTTTAGCGCAACGCAATCTGACTTTCAAAAATCCCTACAGAAGAATGGTCCTGACTAACATTAACCTGTACGTTTCACAAATCACTTACCTCACCAAAAATCTTCGTTACTCGAACTACTGCAATACAGCGAGCGCCACTACTACCAGCTAAAGTAAAGATTCAAACTACGGAAGCACTAACTACTGATAGGCATAGTTAGCAAATGAAAGATTTTAATAGAGAACAAACAATGTATTTACCTTAATAGTCATAATATATATAGCAGTTCATGACAAATTTCAAAACTCCGCCATCTCTCTCCCCACATCCACCACTGCTGGCGGCTCACCTCCAACTGCGCAACGCTACGCGCTGTTCACATCCAGCTGCCCAACACTACAATGGCGAGTATTACAACAATGCAAAGCAGCCACAGACTGCACACAGCACAGCCAGTGATTTTCATACAGAGGTGGCGTTACCAATAAAAAAACCTAAACAGCCTACTTACAGCGTTTCAGTTGGTTCTACTGAATGCATATCCCCTTGTATTCTGGCGTTAGCAGCACGGACTTTCTGGCACACCACACAAGATGCTAGACGCTTGGCAACTCGGCGGTACATGTTGTCAAACACAACTTTCTCTTTCAATTTTGCAATGCACTTCTTTGCACCATAGTGCCCATTCCTCAGGTGTACATAGTCGATTAGTAAGTCTACATGTTGTGAGGGAAAGCACAGCTTCCACTCAGAAACACCTACCTTTTTCTTCCTAAACAGAATACCTTTATGCAGACAGTAGTATTGCAAAAACTTATGATAGTTCGCATCTCTCAAATAACTCTTTACTAATTTCAGCTGGTCATCTGCATTCTACTGACTTCTCAAGTTCTTAATCACCCTCTTTAATGCACTTTCTGCCTTTACTTCGTGCAACGCAAATATTCGTACTTCACTTAGGTCTGTTGCTGTAATTCCCACGTCATCACAGAGCTCCGCACTTCTAGATAACCCATCAGCTACCTGGTTGTCTTTCCCTTGAATTTATCTAACCTCAAGGTCAAACTGCTGGAGATACAATGACCATCTTACCAAACGAGCATTCCTCAACTTACAGGTCCTTAAAAAGGTCAACGCCTTATGGTCACTATAAGCAATTATCTTGTGACCTAGTAGATACTGCTCAAATTTCTGTACCCCAAATACAACTGCCAGTGCTGCCAGTTCAGAGATGCCATAATTTCTCTCTGCTGCCTGTAAAGATCGACTTGCGAAAGCTATAGTCTTGTGCACTTCTTGTTCGTTCTCTATTTCTACTTGGAATACCTCCACAGCTATACCATAGTCACTAGCATCAACAGACATACAGAATGGTTTTTCAAAATCAGGATGAAGTAAAATAGGACTATTAATTAAAGATTGTTTAAGCACATCGAACGCCTGTTGGCATTTTGCTGTCCAAACCCAAGGGGTATTCTTTTTCAGCAGGAGGTGAAGACAGGGCGCATTAAAAGCTTGATCACTAACAAAACGCCTATAGAAGCCAAAAAGACCGAACATCGATCTCAACTGCTTCTTGTTTCTGGGAGCCTCAAATTTTTCAATGGCTGCCAGCTTGCCTGGGTCGGGCAGAATACCTTTTCCACTTATCATATATCCCAAGAAACCTATTTCCTCTTTAACGCACACTGTCTTTTCAATCTTTAGTTTCATGCCACCCCTCTCAATAGCCTCTAACACTTCCTCTAATAAAACTATGTGTTCTTCCCAGGTAGGAGTTGCTATTAGCAGATCATCTACGTAGACTGTTATTTTATTAATTAAGGCTGGTCCTAAAACATGGCACATCACACGTACGAAGGCACAAACAGAGATATTAAGTCCGAAAGGTACCACATAGTATTGGTAATAAACTCCTTCGTACAAGAAAGCTGTGTATTTCCTTGAACTTTCCGCCAGTGGCTAATTCCAATATCCACACGTGATGTCCATAGAAGTTAAGAATTTTACTCCCCGGAACTTTTGCAATTACTCGTCCATGTTCTGCGGGATATCACTTTCCCTAATCATTATTTCATTCAACCAACGAGCGTCCAAGACCAATCACACTCCCGTCTCTTTTTGGTACAACAACAAGAGGATTATTGTACTCACTGACCGCTTTTTCAATCACACCCCACTCTAGCATTCTCTGTATCTCCTTTCGAACCGCCTCCTTCCTAGCTACATGTATTTGGTATGGCTTCCTGAAAAACATTTGGCCAGGTTTCACCTTTAATTGACATTCATAACCTTTGACCACGCCAGGTCGATTTGAAAATACCTTATGATGCCGTTTTAAAACCTGTCTCAGTTCTTCCTTCTGATTAGCTGAAATTTTATCGATTTCCTGCAATTTAGCTTCTATTTTGTCCAAAATAATTGCTTCTTCTTCTTCTTCTTCTGTGTGTAGCTTACTTTCCTAAGATTAACACCTTCGTCCCAGTATCTCCTATTTTTCAGAACTCGTATAGGCAGCTCCCAAGTTTCATCATTAGTTACTACATGTTTATCAATAAAAGGTACCGTAATTACTCCGGTTATCGGCAAGACTATTTTTAACTGGCTTCTTTCAAAGTCAACAACACTCTGATATTTCGACAAGAAATCTATGCCAATTAAAACCTCAGTACTGAGATTGTTTACAATTAAGCATGGATGATCAATTATATTACCATTAATATTAAAGGGCAGCAAAGCTTCTTGCTTTACCGTTTTTGACATCTTGCCAGTAGCACCAATTATTCTTAGTCCTGATACCCTCATTACTGTAAGCTTGTCTTTACCAGGTAATGCATCAAAGAAGGACTGAGATATCGCACTCACCTCACTTCCACTGTCTAAGAGACAACGTACATTGATACCCAACATGTTCACTATTATTACAGGGTGGCTTATTCCAGTTTGTACAGGTGGTTCCTCAAACTCATCCAATAGTTTCTTTTGGATTTGTCTCCAACTAAAGTGATCGACATCTGTCTTCATTACATTTAGGTCAAAGTGTGTAGGGGATTCCTGAGTTACATTTTCAGCTACCTTTTCCAGTCGTCTGTTAATTTTAAATCGAAACATCGCACAACTTCATTACATTTAGTTTGCTGAACATGACCCAAATTACTGTAGTCTGAGCGATTCTGCGCCTCCAGACCGGCCATAACACTAGTTACAGCTAAACCACTTTCACTATTATCGTCGGGTGCCTTCTCAAGTGACAACTGGTCACAGCTACTGGTCTCATCGACCCCCAACAGGCTATCCTCTACATTCTCACTTACCTCCTGTCCTAAATCTATTGTACAGTATCAACATCCTGCACAGGCACTTTAGATAAGAGCACATCATCCTCATCGTAAATATAAGCATGGATTTCTTCTACTTCTTCACCTGACAATTCAATATTTTGTAGCTCTTCCCTACCGTTACACTGCTGCGCCTTCTCTTTCTCTTCCCACTTAGAAAGCGTCTCTAACACGGTATCTATCAAATACTGTGAGTGATCTAATATTTCTGCAGTATCCTTAGATGCTACCGAACCCTCATCCACACGTTCAGTCTAAGTATTCTGATCTGTCTTACCAATTACTGTAATCACTGGCTTAGGAAAAGTAACCGCCTGGTGAGCGCCAGTGTCCTCATAGACGGGGACTAGTTTTCCTGCCTCGGCCTACTATTGTTTCCTTTATTTCTATTATAGTTAACTGGCACAGCATTGCTTTCCACACTGTTGTTTATCTGCATAATTTTGTTCGGAACAAAATTACTATCATTTGGATGCCATTGTTGGTTCTGATAATTATTTCTCAAATTCCTACCTCTCTTAGGATGGCGAACACCTACTGTTCTGATGTTTACATTGCCATTCTGCTCGTTCTTAAAATTACTACTAGTGTTATTACCATTTCTGTTATTACATGCTTTCTCCTCATTGGCAGCAACACGTTCTACACGTTCCAAATATTCAATGAAACGATCCAGATTGTCTCTAGGGGCAGATATAATTCTAGTTTGCCAATACCATGACAGTTTGGCTTCAAGACCCAGTATTATCATTTCAGGTTTTAGCTTTTCGACCAAATGTGACAAACGTGAGATCCATGACCTGGCAAACTCTTTAATAGATTCCTTGCCTGCATTGAAGCGTTTTCCACTGCAAAATTCTCTCAACACTTCATTTTGGTTATTACTAGACCAATACTCATTAATGAAAGCTGTTTTAAATTCCGCTAATGTTTTACACTTCAACATAACATCAGCTGACCAACGCATGGCGTCACCTGCTGAATGGCTTCTAATAAATGAGATTTTCTCTCGTTCAGATCAAGTTGGTGGAATCACATCTTCAAAATCGTTCCAGAAATCTAGTGGGTGGATATTTTTATCTGTATCGAACCGCAAGAACTGCCGACACCCGATAAAAGCGGCGTTTGCAGCTACAACTTGTTGCATACTACCATTACCAGAAGTTACTGAAGCTACTTTACTCTCAATGTTAGCAATGTTAGTACTAATATTTTCTACTCTCATTTCAACATTATCTACTCTTTGCACAATATGAGTAGTATCAGTTTTGATTGTGTCTACTTCTGCTTGACATATGTTTACTTTTATATTCACATCTTTAAACCTATCTGAGCACAGTTCAGATTCCGCCTCGATCTTTTCTGTTAACTTGTGCTCCAGCTTCGCATCTTCCATTTGGAAGCCTTTGCGAACCTCAGCAACTTCGGATTTTACTGTTTTATACATCTCAGATAACTGTTGAGCAACCTTTTTCTTAATATCTTCATGGTTGTAATAAATTTTATAATTTAAACTGTCCAGATCCCCTTTCAACTTATTGCAGCCAGTCTTGAAGGAAGTTTCTAATTCAACTTTATTGGATTCTAATTTACTGTCCATTGCCTCAAACCGTTTATTGAAATTGGTTTGGCTGGCCACAATTTCAGACTTTAATTCAGCTGTCATTTTAGCATTACTGGCTGACATTTTTGCATTACTGGCAGCTATTGCTTGTAATATTACATTTAAATCAATAGCCTCAGTATCTTTGGGTTGCTCACTAGCTGGCTTTTTATCACATTCAGGTGACGAAAAACTAGCTCCAGTACCAGAATCATCAAAACTAAATGAAACTTCTGATTGATCAGTCATATCTAACTTATCCTTTTTAAAGTCTACCACCTCTGATGACTGTTTCGTTTTTAACTCATCAGATAACCTATCATCCAATAAATTAACCATTTCTGATTTCTGCTTTACTACAGGGGTCTCTATTATTGAATCATTGCTCCTATTCACACTACTGTCAGGAGACAATACTTCATATTCCACTTTAACATTACTATTTTCATGCATATTTACAATTGAACCGTTGTCTGGATTTACAGTTCCCTCAACAGACATAGGTTCTGATTTAAGTTTAACCTCGGTCTCTTCTGGCAGTTCCATCGCCGACGGTCTTTTAGTGCAGATTAGTACAATTTTTAACAGCTTTTCACTTAACTTAGTTCCTTCTGCACGACGTATGGCATTGCCAGCGCAGCGTACCAGGATTACTGATGCGACACGGCGCGTTGAACTGCAGACGGCACTTCGACGGCTGCTGTGTGTTTGCTTGGCCCGCAACTGCAGGCGCGACTCCGGTTGCTGCGGTTATGCGAAACTGGCTTCTCGATGCCAGCAGCGCCGCTAGACTCAGTGCCAGCTCCGTCAATCCAGATGCGTTGTTAATCCAATTGCGTCGTCCACATGCACACGTAACACTATAACTGTTCTATTACTCAGTTGCATGTCGCATTTCACTCCCTAATCCGAATATTTAAAAATCACTTTCACTTTTACTCAGTTTCCTTCCCGGCCAATGCACCATATGTAAGGTGGCAGGTGGAATTAATTGTTTATATAAAATGTAGAATGTAATGTAGAAAAGATGCATTTCCTGGCCAATGCACCATATGTGGGGCGGCAGGTGGAATTAATTGTTTATAGAAAATGTAGAATGCAATGTAGAAAAGTTGGATTTCCCGGCTGATTAGCAACATATGTGGGGCGGCAGGTGGAATAATTGTTATTATAAAATGTTCCTATTATTTATTTAACGCTGTTGTTGTTTGCCGTTCTCAACACTGGCTCTCCAACTACAATATTAGCAACCAGAAAGTGATTAGCAAAATGTGAAGCCTGTAATTAGAATTCCTAGTGCCCACTTCATCTGGGAAATACACTTATAGCTACAGCTTATAGCTCTGAGGAATTAGGAGATTGTCTGGGATTCATAATCAAAAACGATTCTCTCTAAAATGTTCACTATATTCCGAAAGTCACAGACCAAAAAAGAATCCACACAATCCAACTACCAGAGCATTTCAGAGTCTAATGCGCTGATGCAACTATAACTGTTCAAATTAAAGGTTTAAGTGAATTCTCGCCACAATTTGATGATAATGTTCATCAAACGCCACGCTAAATAATGGTAGAATGTCTGTCCCGTGGCGGCACGTGAAAATACGACATACGCAAACTGAAGATAGATCATTAAAGTCATCCCAGAATTAACACTTCACTCGAAAACGATTTCATGGTTACGCGTATTCCGAGTAACTTATTACGCAATCTGAGGCTGTTTATAGCAATGATACCGATGTGACGCGACTCCCGGCTCAGATGGTGCGCTAATCAGCGTCTCGAGAGAACTGGGGCCTTTTTTTTCTCGCGCAGCGTTCTTATATATAAAGCCGCGGTGCGGACTGCTAAGGGAACGCCTGATTAAATCCGCTCTCCCGACTAGCCACTGGGCTAGTAATGCACCACTTTAAGTTATTGAATAAATCATTGCTTCCTTTGCTGATGGCCGATGAAGCTCTTAATATAAATGTGCAATCAGCACACAGGTAAGTAATCACAATAAAAGTCTGACATGGCTAAGTCAAATATTTTGGGCGAGAGAATTAATTTAATTGCACTACACGCAGTAGACGAGCTCTGAACTTGCCCTTTGGAGATACGCTATCGCTATAGTTTTATAGTTATTCAGTTGAAACTTCTCATATCTTTATGATTATAGCGGATCTCCCTTCTACTTAAATTTAAACATCCTAGCCTTATTTATTCGCCTACTTAATCTATCTTGCTTCCTTAATTTTTAAGACAAAAACCAGAAAATCATGAATTTCAACTAAAATTTTAATTTGTGAGATCCAGAATACTGTTTCTACTAAATTATTATGGAAAAGGAATCTAAATATAAATTTTTAAGTTTCTAGCTCCCTTCTGTCGTGCCAATGATTTTTACAGAAAAACATCCAATTTTCGAAAATGGTTGAAGTTATTGAACTGATATTCAACACATATTGATTTAGTATTATTCCTGACATGCTAGAAACGTTTCAGGTTATTTATTTGATTTTTAAAGTATTGCGCAACATTTATGACGTCAGAGCGAATTACAGCGGACTGGCTGGCACACAATGGAAAGACTGATGTGAATTTTACACGGCGTGAGTAGGCTGCTTCCCTACAGGCGGGCTGTTAGACTTGTTAATGGTAGATTCGATCAACATGCGAATGTTACGGAGATGCTTTGGAAACTCGAATGGGAATCCGAGCAGGGCAGGCGACGTTCTTTTCGAGAAATGCTATTGAGAAAATTTAGAGTACGCCGTCATTTGAAACTGACTGCAGAACGATTCTACTGCCACCAACACACATTTCATGTAACGATAACAAAGATTAGATACCAGAAATTAGGGCTCTTACAGAGTCATATAGATAGCCTTTTTTCCCTCATTTTGTTTGCGAGTGGAACAGAATAGAAAATGACTGGCAGTTGTGAAAGGTGCCCTCCGCCACGCACCGTGCGGTGGCCTGCGGCGTATGTATGACGATGTAGATGTAGAGGACAAGTGAGATGGCGTCGAATAATCGTACCTACGTTAGTGCTTGATTTTACCGCTGTGTAAGGGAGGGGGGGGGGCTTAGTATTTGTTAATTCCAATTAATGACCTCATCGAAATTTGATTTTCCCAGCAGGCAGCCGAATGGTACCTTAATTAGCCGAATGGTGTGTTTAATATTCCTCTACTTTTGAAAGCAGATCCTGCTTTCAGATTAGTCGTGAGAAAAAAAGCCTCAATTATGGCTCTAATCTGCAGCTAATCGTTATTTGTAAATCATGTGCCTCTTCGAAGTGTAGATATGTCTACAGAGTTCCCACAGTCTTGAATTGTGAGAAAGTATTGACAAAGATTTGCAGCTATTGCTTATATTTTATGTTTCATCCCTTCTTATGAATTGCGCTTAACTAGTATAGCAACATACTTCTTCGTTATACCGAAAATTTTCATATCACTTCTTTCATACTCGTTCGTCTAATTAATAATTTAATCTTCATCGCTGAGAATGATGTGAAGAACTTCGTCTAACTCACTGATTATTTCTGGTTTCTACACTCACTTGTTGTGGACCTTTGTTACGTGTGTAGTAAAACGTGTGAGATGTTAGTTTCCAATCTGATCATCCGTTCGTAAAAGCAGCCAAGACTGACAACGATCAATATCCTGATACTGAATGTTAGGGTACATGGCCATTTCAAACAAAAATAGGCTTTTCCGTGAGTTGCAAATTACAGGCCATCCTGCCACCAAACGCCACCTAAATCGTCTGCGCCACGAAATGAAAGTGGCGGTGGAAAACTACCGAAATCACGATTGGACAGGCATAGTAGCCATGCTTCGCATCGAAGGTGTCTCTGCCTAGTGACTAACCAAACAATTCTTAAGAAAAGAGCACCGTCTTCCTCCTCTACAAGTCGGCAGAGAGGCTGACTGCGAACCTAACGCCAAGGCCAATGTCTCGGCTGACTGCTTTGCGGACAGCTTTACCCCGGTAGAGGATGATATAGATGAACAGCACACGCAAATTGTGAAATAACGGCTGTCCGTTTTTCTTGCAGACGACACAGATCATGCCGACGAACCTGCCACTGAGGAGGAAGCTGATGTCCAACTTCGCTCCTTAAACACCAGGACGGCCTGCGGCTATGACCAGGTCGAAGCTCTTATGCTGAAAAACTCACGCCTGATGCACTACGGCCTATCACAAATCCTTTCATTTAAATTGTGAGGACTCGCAACTACCCCGCTGCGTGGGAACACGCAGAGGTGATTGCCATTCCCAAGCAAGGAAAATCCGCGAGGCTTCCTCAAAACTATAGGCCGGCAAGTCTGCTCCCTGTTCTTTCGTAATGAATCTACATCAAACGGCTCATGGAGCAATTCCCCCAGAGCAATTCGGCTTCCGGCACCGCCACAGCACGCAACAATCAACTACTGCGTGTTGTCGAGGACGCGATGGGAGCCCTGGAACTTCGGAAATACTCAGGGGAGGTACATCTTGATGTACTGCGTGTATCACAACGGCCTCCTCTACAAGCTTTTTGTACACGGGCTTCCGACGCCGGACGCCAGACTCATAGCGTCCTATTTGGGAGACTGAATTTACAACGTTCGTGCCGAAGACGGCATCTCAAATGTGAGAGCTATACGTGCGGGAGTGCCGCAGGAGTTGGCTTTCGGTCTCCTGCTGGACTCCCTATATACAGTCGATGTTCCGGACTCTGACAGGGTATCCCCTTCGTTGTATGCTTATGACACCGCACTCTAAGCACGTTCCCAAAGCATCGACGTCGCTCGTCATCGTCTACAGGCGGCATGCGATGTCGTAGCAGCCTGGGCTATGAAACCTCATACACAATGCCGTGAAAAGGCAGGCTGTCGTCATAACGCGTCTCGCACGGATAAGTATTTAGGGGTAATTCCTGATAGGCACATGACCTGGAAGCCCCATTTGCGTGGGCTCTGGGGGAAAACACACACCCGACTGAAGGCACTTTACCCCCTGTTAAATTCGGTATCAACGCTTCCTCCACGCTGAGGAATTACGCTACACCTAGCACTAGTCCGAGCAGTGATAGGATAAGTATCCATAGTGTGGTGAAACGCAGCCGATACCCATATTCTTCGGCTCCAAGGGTTACAAGGGAGAGCTCCTCAACTTGCCTTGCACTAACCGCGAGTCTACTCGACCACAGTCTTGCATGAGGAATTAGGCATCCCCATCGCACAAAACAGTCTGCATGGGGGGTCTATGAAGCGTCGCGGCAGTCTGAAATAGGCTAGTTTCAAGTCTGGGAAACCAGCACCAGAGACGACGGACAACCAGGCGGCCCGATCTCACGTCCGTCGGCCGTCATAATTTAATATATTATTTACCACAAAAAATTTCTTGGTGACGGTGATTGTTGCCGACTTACGTGGTGGGCCTTAATAAAAATGATATTTAATTTTATTTGGATTTATAATTAAATGCTTTTGTGAAGTTCTCTTTTTTAACAATATTAATCTTCAGTATAAATTATTTGTTACGTTAATGAACCATGGACCTTGCCGTTGGTGGGGAGGCTTGCGTGCCTCAGCGATACAGATGGCCGTACCGTAGGTGCAACCACAACGGAGGGGTATCTGTTGAGAGGCCAGAGAAACGTGTGGTTCCTGAAGAGGGGCAGCAGCCTTTTCAGTAGTTGCAGGGGCAACAGTCTGGATGATTGACTGATCTGGCCTTGTAACACTAACCACAACGGCCTTGCTGTGCTGGTACTGCGAACGGCTGAAAGCAAGGGGAAACTACAGCAGTAATTTTTCCCGAGGGCATGCAGCTTTACTGTATGGTTAAACGATGATGGTGTCGTCTTGGGTAAAATATTCCGGAGGTAAAATAGTCCCCTCATTCCGATCTCCGGGCGGGGACTACTAAAGAAGATGTCGTTATCAGGAGAAAGAAAACTGGCGTTCTACGGATCAGAGCGTGGAATGTCATATCCCTTAATCGGGCAGGTAGGATAGAAAATTTAAAAAGGGAAATGGATAGGTTAAAGTTAGATATAGTGGGAATTAGTGAAGTTCGGTGGCAGGAGGAACAAGACTTTTGGTCAGGTGAATACAGGGATATAAATACAAAATAAAAAAGGGGTAATGCAGGGGTAGGTTTAATAATGAATAAAAAAATAGGACTGCGGGTAAGCTACTACAAACAACATAGTGAACGCACTATTGTGGCCTAGATAGACATGAAGCCCATGCCAACAGCAGTAGTACAAGTTTATATGCCAACTAGCTCTGCAGATGATGAAGAAATCGATGGAATTATGATGAGATTAAAGAAATTATTCAGATAATGTAGGGAGACGAAAATTTAATAGGAATGGGTGACTGTAATTCGACAGTAGGAAAAGGGAGAGAAGGAAACATAGTAGGAGAATATGGATTGGGGCTAATAAATGAAAGAGGAAGCCGCCTGGTAGAATTTAGCGCATAGTATAACTTAATCATAGCTAACACTTGGTTCAAGAATCATGAAAGAAGGTTTGTAACGCCGGAAATGCATATCCTCCTATTTCCATCTATTGTACTATAAATTTTTTTCTTTATTTTGTTACCTGAAGATATGACGTTTCTGTGTCTTTGTATATTACAATTGTTTTACTATTTGTATATACATACATTTATGTCGATGTATAATTGGTTTGTTTTGTGAATATTATTTGTATTTATACGCTGGGTCTAGCCTAGAGAAAACAATGCTATCGAACGACTACATCGACAATTCGTGTGGAGAACCAAAGTGTTTAGGATCTTTAGTAATGTTAACTCTGTCGCATGGAGCGCGGGAAGAGCAGAGTCTGGCTGGGGTAGGCCGTGGAGCAGGTGTGTTGTGAGACGCTCCCGCGAGTTGCCGCTCTTTCGGGGTTTGGCAGCATGTAATTGCGCTCGACTTGCTATGATAGTTTCTGACACGGTGTCGCGGACGGGAAGCATTAGCTGGCGCACAGCAAGAGCCCGTTTCGTCTGGTGACCGTGTCGAGAAGAAGGCGCGTCAACATCCAGCTTCTGCAACAGCGACGGCCGACAATGAGTGACTGTCGCCACCTCCTCGATCGACGGCTTCAAACCTTCAATCAACCAACAAGGAAGACTGGAAGCACGTAAAGTCTTAGAACTGTATGGCAGACCTCAGCTTTTAAAACTGTTGCATCACAAAAATACAGCAACTTAGCATGAACCTTTGTTGCTCATTGTCCCAATCGCATTACCAAGTAGGGTCCCTTCCTTTTCTGGAATGAACCCGAGTGTCGTTGAAATTCATACGCCTAATATCATTCCATTTCACTGCTTTAATTTCAGAGTTCAGTTAAAGTATTCATAGCTGGCTACGATATTTAGATTACACAAGCACAATTTAAGAGTGCTAGTTTTGTTAGCATATTTTAGCTTACCTGTGACTGCAGCTCAGCTTGGTACGTACTAAATATTATTATCGTTAATTGTCCAGAATCATTTAAGTCAAGTTCAAAGTTAAATCTCTTATTTCTAAATTGCGTAGATTCAAGCAGCTTTTGAAATGATTGTTGAGGTAGCCCAAGACCAACCTTATTTTATTGAATTTCGTAGTGATTCAGAAACAAAGTTCACTATTAATTTCAGTCACTAAATTAACTTTCAATTTTCCGGTTTTATTAATTCTTTTGCTAAATTAAGTCAGAGTGTAGCGAAATTTATTACTTCTGACAAACATTCAGTTTCCACACAACACGTGTCAACCTTCAGTTGCCACGTTTTTAGTGCTAATTATATGTGCAATAACCCTTCTTTTTCAGTTATGATAGTAGTTGTCCATAGGACTGGCGACCATAATTTTCCCCAACTCGCAAATATCTAATTAACGCCAATTAATTGTTAACGTAACAACCGCACATTTACTTTCTTTATTAATTTTACACTTTTCTCAAAATTAATTTCCACCAATTTCATTTGCATTTTTCCTTTCATTTAGATGTAATCCTTTCCTCCCTCTTTACCGACAAATTAACTTCGGTGACGATTGCTTTTTCCCAAATTTCCATTAGGTGCACGCGGTTTAATTTTTCACTGTCATGAAGGTCGATAAATGAGGGAGAGGTTACAGGTTGTATACATGGAAGAATCCTGGAGATAATAGAAGGTATCAGATAAATTATATAATGGCAAGACAGAGATTTAGGAACCAGGTTTTAAATTGTAAGACATTTCCAAGGGCAGATGTGGACTCTGACCACAATCTATTGGTTATGAACTATAGATTAAAACTGAAGAAACTGCAAAAACGTGGGAATTTAAGGAGATGGGACCTGGATAAACTAAAAGAACCAGAGGTTGTACAGAGTTTCAGGGAGAGCATAAGGGAAAAGTTGACAGGAATGGGGGATAGAAATGCAGTAGAAGAAGAATGGGTAGTAGAAATCCTTGGGTAACAGAAGAAATATTGAATTTAATTGATGGCAGGAGAAAATATAAAAATGCAGTAAAGGAAGCAGGCTAAAAGGAATACAAACGTCTCAAAAATGAGATCGACAGGAAGCGCAAAATGGCTAAGCAGGGATGGCTAGGGGACAAATGTAAGGATGTAGAGATTTATCTCACTAGGGGTAAGATAGATATTGCTTACAGGAAAATTAAAGAGACCTTTGGAAGAAAGAGAGCCACTTGTATGAATATCAAGAGCACAGATGGAAACCCAGTTCTAGGTAAAGAAGAGAAAGCAGAAAGGGGGAAGAAGTATGTAGAAGGTCTATTACAAGGGCGATGTACTTGAGGACAATATTATGGAAATGGAAGAGCATGTAGATGAAGATGAAATTGGAGATATGATACTGCGTGAAGTGTTTGACACAGCACTGAAAGACCTGAGTCGAAACAAGGACCCGGGAGTAGACAACATTCCATTAAAACTACTGACGGCCTTGGGAGAGCCAGTCCTGACAAAACTCTACCATCTGGTGAGCAAGATGTATGAGACAGGCGAAATACCCTCAGACTTCAAGAAGAATATAATAATTCCAATCCAAACGAAAGCAGGTATTGACAGATGTGAAAATTACCGAACTGACAGATGTGAAAATTACCGAACTGACAGATGTGAAAATTACCGAACTATCAGTTTAATAAGTCACAGCTGCAAAATACTGACGCGAATTCTTTACAGACGAATAGAAAAACTGGTAGAAGCCGACCTCGGGGAAGATCAGTTTGGATTCCGTAGAAATGTTGGAACACGTGAGGCAATACTGACCTTACGACTTATCTCAGAAGAAAGATTAAGGAAAGGCAAAGGTTTGCCTTTCCTTAATCTGCATTTGTAGACTTAGAGAAAGCTTTTGACAATGTTGACTGGAATACTCTCTTTCAAATGCTAAAGGTGGCAGGGGTAAAATACAGGGAGCGAAAGTAGATGGCAATTATTAGATTCGAGGGACATGAAAGGGAAGCAGTGGTCGGGAAGGGAGTGAGACAGGGTTGTAGCATCTCCCCGATATTATTCAAGCTGTATATTGAGCAAGCAGTAAAGGAAACAAAAGAAAGATTCGGAGTAGGTATTAAAATCCATGGAGAAGAGATAAAAACTTTGCGGTTCGCCGATGGCATTGTAATTCTGTCAGAGACAGCAAAGGACTTGGAAGAGCAGTTGAACGGAATGGACAGTGTCTTGAAAGGAGGATATAAGATGAACAACAACAAAAGCAAAACGAGAATAATGGAATGTAGTCGAATTAAGTCGGGTGATGCTGAGGGAATTAGATTAGTAAATGAAACACTGAAAGTAGTAAAGGAGTTTTGCTATTTGGGGAGCAAAATAACTGATTATGGTCGAAGTAGAGAGGATATAAAATGTATACTGGCAATGGCAAGGAAAGCGTTTCTGAAGAAGAGAAATTTGTTAACGTCGAGTATAGACTTAAGTGTCAGGAAGTCGTTTCTGAAAGTATTTGTATGGAGTGTAGCCATGTATGGAAGTGAAACGTGGACGTTAAATAGTTTGGACAAGAAGAGAATAGAAGCTTTCGAAATGTGGTGCTTCAGAAGAATGCTGAAGATTAGATGGGTAGATCACATAACTAATGAGGAAATATTGAATAGAATTGGGCAGAAGAGGAGTTTGTGGCACAAGTTGACAACAAGAAGGGACCGGTTGGTAGGACATGTTCTGAGGCATCAGGGGATCACAAATTTAACATTGGAGGGCAGCTTGGAGGGTAAAAATCATAGAGGGAGACCAAGAGATGTCTACACTAAGCAGATTCAGAAGGATGTAGGTTGCAGTAAGTACTGGGAGCTGAAGAAGCTTGCACAGGATAGAGCAGCAAGGAGAACTGCATCAAACCAGTCTCAGGACTGAAGACCACAACAACAACAACGTTAGTGAACGTTAGACTCGCTGAATCTTAAAACATGAGCATATAAGTTGAACAATGGAATAAACTTTTCATATTAATTTCCTCGGCTAGTCAGTTCACTTTAAAGCAAAAAATCTTTAGTTATTAATTACAATTGCGGCCCACACACCCACGAGAGTATTTTTTCTTACCTCCGTTAACCATTGCATTGTAGTCGGAGCCCTGGCTCTGGCTCTCGGCTGTTGTAGTGAAGATAAGAATCTTAAAGCTACGTATTTTCTGCAACGTCGGTCGGCTGAGGAGAAAAATGTATATTATGTTAATAGCGGGCGAGTTTTCCGCTTCCGCTAATTTTTTATAAGTTAATATTGCCACGTAATGTCGTCGTTGGCTGCATCGGCCGCTGCGATTGTTGCACTGTAAATTACTCGGATGCAGGTTAATTGATGGAAGGCGGACATGAAATCGGGAGCACCTCTTACAAATTAAAAGTGAACAATAATATTAAATCATTACATTATCTGCTTGATTAGGACAAATATGCTTACATTTGCCAGCACTCGCAAGATGTCCGTCTACACACAACCAAGACAAGAGAAGAAGTGGAGGCGACTAAAAATTAACAAAAGGACGTACTTTGTCGTCTCTTTAGATCATTTTGCTATATTTCTTTGCCCTCGAAACTTCACAGAGAAATTGTTATAATATGGATGCATGAGAAAAATGTATATTATTCAATTTTTAAATGTCTCTTCTTTATAAATACTGTCTTTTAAGTCTTTTCTTATTATTTCGTTGGGGCCGCAATACCGACCTGCTTCGACTGTGAGCTTGGATGGAAACTCCGGCATCAATGCTCACGACGCAGATATGATAGCAAAACAGTTGGGTGCAACCAAAACAAATTCGAGGAAATGCATGAACAGTTTTCTAAAATTTAGCCTACGTGAAACTGACCGTTAGGGCTGTCTTTTAGGACAAGAGCAGGTATGGTACTAGACTTAAATACTAGTACAATATTTATTGTACAACACGGATATCCGAAATACAGTATTTTTATTATTGGTTGTTCATATATAATGTCAACATTGCATACCGAACTTAGATTTTTGTTTCTCGAGGTATTTCACTTTGTCGTAATGGAAGGAAATATCTCTTTTGTTAAGAATATATTTTAATTGTAAGTTTTATACTTGCTGTGTATAAAATTAATTTTTTGATGACAGCCGCAAGACAACACATTAAAGGATACATATAAATACAAATGTATGGAGATGGAGTCATGTGGATCTATATGTTGATTGGTTGATTTGGGAGAGGGGCCAAACAGCGAGGTCATCGGTCCCATCGGATTACGGAAGGATGGGGAAGGAAATCGGCCGTGCCCTTTCAAAGGAACCATACCGACATTTGCTTGAAGCTATTAAGGGAAATCACGGAAAACCTAAATCAGGACGGCCGGACGCAGGTTTGAGCAGTCGTCCTCCCGAATGTGAGTCCAGTGCGCTAACCGCTGCGACACCTCGCTCGGTGGTTCTATGTGTCATCGTGCATGCAGTTATTTCAAACGTAATGATTTAATGATTAAGATCACAGTTCTCTCTCATACTGTTTCATGATTTCATCTTCAGTAACTCCTTCATTTTTGCAACAACTTTCAGTCAGTGCATTGTGTAAGTAGCATAATATCACAGTTCAACTGTCTCGCCCAACGTCAAATGGCTCACTCCTTGAGAAAATATAGAGTTTCGGAAGTTAAGTAAAGAAGTGGGTGCACAGCTTAACAGTTAAGATCTGCTATCAACAATCTCTAGTTGTTGTTATTGAATTTGCTGACAAAATTCTTGTTACAGAGCAAGTATCATTTTGTCCAGCGCTGCCACATAACGTGCGTCAATTACTAATAATTCAGTGATATTCTGATGATTAAAAGGATGTTCAAGATTATTTTGGACGGTGATGAGACTTCTTAGTAATTACTAAGGGGAAGGAAGTTAACGTCTAGGTCTCACTTCATTAGCGCAATGTTTGTCTGTAGAGATATTGATTACTCGAACTAATATTCTCAAAAGGCATTAACTTGATTACCCAACTACGCTCTTCCCCAAGAACATTCCATTTCACGTAGTACCTCCACAACAGATGAAGTTTTTTGCGTCATAACAGTTATCCGGAAATTACATGTAAGCACTTGTTACAACACTATGTTTTCCTAATATCACAAAACTGTGAAAATATGACACTGTCGATTTATTAAGTTTAAGTGCTTCAAACTAAAGTTATTTAGGAGTGCCACGATGAAACTGACTTCTTTTACATATCTTTCATACGAAATTGTGTGTCTTCTGAGTGACTTCCAAAAAAAAGGGCGTTTGCAATATTGCAGCATAACAGAGGTATAGCGTTGAACACATCTTAGAGTAGCGTAGCAAAGTAATATAAAGTGTGAGAAACACGTTTTATTACTAATGAGGGCAAATGTCAAACTTGGATTTGTTGCTGGATTTCTAGAAAGCGAAAAGCAGAAATCACGTGCAAGGATCGATATTCAGAAGATCGTATGAATTCACTCTGGATGCTGCATTTGTGGTTGAGTCAGTAAGACAGTATTACGAAGATTTTCAGGGCTCTTAACTACAAAGATGCTATTTTCTCGAAATGTTCTTGCGCATCTTTTAACAGTATTCCAGGCAGTTTGCAAAATGATTCTACCGAATTCTTTGCATGATGGCGAGAGGAACAGGTAATAAGGGAACAAATAACGGTATGAAGTTCATACCGTCATTTATCGTGATCTGTATTAGTAGTATATGTATGGTCATGTATGGTCGTTCTCCATCACTCGTAGGCACTATTGTTGAACCACTGTAGTTGCTAGTGCTGACAGGAAATTAAAAAAATTGACATTGTGACGACCACATATCCCTTTCCTATCACATGACAAGCTATGTCCCCTTATCTATCATATGACACATGAAACCTAACTTCTTGTCCCTTTCCCTACCGCTTCTCCTCCCCTCTTCCCTCGCCAGCAAAAATCAATGTAGTATTAAAAGGAAACAGCCAATCACGGCTTTTTATTTTGGAGGGCACTGCAAAATGAAATCATGTTGTAGTCCCTGAGCAGCCGTCTTGGCTCTGCTCAATCGTATCGAAAGGATGTGAATAGTTTTTATGTTATGTTCTAAATTATTTAAATTTTAAAAAAAGTAAATGGTGAACGTGCAGTATTTCCACATCTAGAATACATCAGCAAAACACACACGCACACACACACACACACACACACACACACACACACACACACATATATATACACTGTTCATGCTACGAACTTACAGGTTAAGCAGCATTAATGAGTGTGCTAAGTTTGATCTCTGTACCATAGATGGTGTAAGGGATAATGTAGCTTCAAATTAATTATTATACAGATCTAAATTTTTCTGTGATACTGGTCTCAATTGTCACAGGGTTGTTTCCAGGTCTAAAATGTCAACAAAAATACTTCCAAGCCTAAAATTTCTGCCAAAATTTGTCAGCAACATAATAAACGCTACATTGACATCAAATATCACAATGTTATCTTACACACACACACACACACACACACACACACACACACACACACACACACACCACAACTGGTACATAAAACATGATAGTTAACTCTCAAATTAAATGTTCCAATGCTATTTTCATGCCTAAACACAAGTGGGTAAAAGTTGACGTGCTAAACAGGCAGCTGACATTTCAAGTTAGGCCTGAATAATGTGATGTGGTGAAACTAACATGTTGAAACTTACAGCTGCAGAAAACACATATCGGCTAAAATACTGTGCTGAGTAAAGAAGCACTCAAACAAACTGGATATCTCAATTACAACCAGGAGTTGGAAAAATGTACTTAAGTGCATGTGTTAAGCCTACGCTTCAAATTTAATATTTCGATATCTAAAATGACCTATGTTGCTTGTCAATTGTTACAGTGGTATCCCCACGTCTGAAACACTTGAAGGGTGATGATATTTCAATACAAGGATAGTCACATTACATACAGTTGTTAAAAGTTTTTCAGTAAAGATTCATTTTAGTGAGACTCATTGTATGGAAATGATGATGATGATGATCATCGTGGTGGCCGAGCAGTTCTAGGCGCTTCAGTCTGGAACCGCGCGACTGCTACGGTCGCAGGTTCGAATCCTGCCTCGGGCATGGATGTGCGTCATTTCCTTAGGTTAGTTAGATTTAAGTAGTTATAATTTCTAGGGGACTGATGACCTCAGAAGTTAAGTCCCATAGTGCTCAGAGCCATTTGAACCATTTTGAATCATCACCATCACCATCACCACCTTCCTCTTATCCTTCTCTAGTTTCTGCTTTCGTAAGTACATTACTTTCCTTTGATTCCATCTCCTCCTTCTTGGTTTCTGCTTTCGTAAGTACATTACTTTCCTTTGATTCCATCTCCTCCTTCTTGGTCTGTCAGCTTTCGGATTTTCTACTCTGAGAAAACCTGACGAGATGTTTTGAATCCACAATTAGGCAAAGATGTTTTAAATCTGCTATTGAGAGGTGTATAATATCTCCATTGATTGATAGACTACATAAATATTAGATTTAATGTTCCTTTACATATTGATTGACTGTGCTTGTTGTGGATAATAACAATAAATTTGAGAATTCATAAAATATTCACTCAATTATTTTATATTAAATTATATTTTCTTACATAGTGAAACTATAGACTAACATATAACTATAATATTTTTAGCAGAAGAATCGCTGCCCCACCACGAAGTTTATTCCATGTTTGGCAGTGGTCCTCCTCAGTGAAAAGAAATCTACTACATCCTTTGCAACTTCGCTATATGTTTCTTTTGGTGCTATGCCTCAGTTTGTATTCTTTTTAAATTTCTCATGTTGCCTTCACATGAAAAATCATGTTGTTACACCACAACAAACTGTAAGAAATTGCTAATATGTCATCACTTTATATTTGCTTACAGGTAAGTATTGTCCGCTCCCTACCCCCACCAAATATAAAATGATGACATATTACCAATTTTTTACAGCTTGTTGAAGTTTGTTGTGCCTTAACTGGGAGATACTTATTAAACTTACATATGAAGGTTGCTCCCAGCGTACGGGGCTTCTAGGGGTAGCGTCTTTAACGAGTAATCAAAAGGTCTTGGGTCCCAGATTCTAACCGCGCCACTGCTTAAATTTTTAATAAAACACATTACCAAAGGCAGTCGAAGACTTTTAGCATAACAAGCCACTCTCCTTCTGCCAGCGGGAAGAGGTTCAGGGCACTCTCTTGCCCTTGGAGTAGGAAACGGCATGAGGAGGCTGAAGGCAATGGAAACTATTGCATTAAAGACACATAATGTGTATCGACAGGACGTGTGGGCTGTAATTGATGAAGTGTCATGATGATCTTTCCACTGTCAAAAATTATGGACCAGTCCAACAACAAAAGCAAAACGAGGATAATGGAATGTAGTCGAATTAAATCGGGTGATGCTGAGGGAATTAGATTAGGAAATGAGACACTTAAAGTAGTAAAGGAATTTTGCTATTTGGGGAGCAAAATAACTGATTATGGTCGAAGTCGAGAGGATATAAAATGTAGACTGGCAATGGCAAGGAAAGCGTTTCTGAAGAAGAGAAATTTGTTGACATCGAGTATAGATTTAAGTGTCAGGAAGTCATTTCTGAAAGTATTTGTATGGAGTGTAGCCATGTATGGAAGTGAAACATGGAAGATAAATAGTTTGGACAAGAAGAGAATAGAAGCTTTTGAAACGTGGTGCTACAGAAGAATGCTGAAGATTAGATGGGTAGATCACATAACTAATGAGGAACTATTAAATAGGATTGGGGAGAAGAGAAGTTTGTGGCACAACTTGACTAGAAGAAGGGATCGGTTGGTAGGACATGTGTTGAGGCATCAAGGGATCACCAATTTAGCATTGGAGGGCAGCGTGGAGGGTAAAAATCGTAGAGGGAGACCAAGAGATAAATACACTAAGCAGATTCAGAAGGATGTAGGTTGCAGTAGGTACTGGGAGATGAAGAAGCTTGCACAGGATAGAGTAGCATGGAGAGCTGCATCAAACCAGTCTCAGGGCTGAAGACCACAAAAAACAGCAACCCCCATTCGGATCTCTGGGAGGGGACTTCTAGGTGGAAGGTGACCATGAGAAAAAAAAAGAATAACTAATGAAAGGGTGACGTTCTACGCGTTGGGGCGTGGAATATCTGGGGTTTGAACGTGGTACGGAAGCTATAGAAGCTAAATAGGAACTGGTAAAGGTCAGTGAGGTAAAATGGAAATAAGACGAAGATTCCTAGTCAGATGAGTATACGGTAATATTAACAGCAACAGAAAATTGTATAAAGGGAGTAGGGTTTGTTATAAATAGGATGGCAGGGGAGAGAATGAGTTACAGTGAACAGTTCAGTGATTGGGTTGTCCTATTAGAATCGATACCAAACCAACTCTAACAACAATAGTTCAGGTCGTTCGTGTTTCGATATCTCAAACCATTTATGAGATACGAGGAATTTATAAATATTTCATTCTAGTTTTCACTCACACAAGATTTCATGACGGAGCGCTTTACATACATTTTCTCGAGTTTGGAAACAGACAGCCATATCCTTCCAAGTTAAAAGAATAATTCAGTATATTATCTACATTTAATACGCAGCAACATGTAACCTAACAAGCATCAAACATAAATTCATAGTGATACCTATTTTTTACTGCAGACTAAGAATTTCTTTCACTAGTTTACCTGCTATCGAAATATTACAATAATTATGACCATTAACGAAATGACAGGTGGTTCAACATGAAGCTGACGAATTAAATTATAAGACTGCAGAGAATGAGAGTATATTACCGAATAGTTTTTTTTAATCGTTTGGGAAAGACCGCTGATAGGCCGACTAGCTCTTCGCAGAGTCGAGCGCCGCCCCGAGTAGGCCTGGCATTACACTGTGGTCTCCTGCTGATGTGCCGAGCACACGCTGGCAACTACACTTCCCTCCACTCGCTGGGTGCTGAACTGTCAAAAGTAGCAACTTGTTTTAAACGCCCTATAATTGACATCATTATTATACCTGCCGACACCTGCTCATGTGCATTGAGCAACATTCCTGAAATGAACTGGCGTGCCCAGAGTCCTGACTTGAACACGACAGAATTAATTTGGAATAAGTTGGAATGTCGGCTTCGCTCTAGACAATTGACTTCAACATCACTAACTTCCCTTGTTTTGGCTGTTGAGGAGGAATGGGCTGCCATTTCTCTACTGGCATTCAGAGAATTCATTTAAAGCATCACCAGTATAGTTCAAGTCAACATAAAGGCGAAGGGTGGGCACACTATGCCAGTTTTATAATGTTGCAATTTTGCTGATACTTGGTAGACAATTTGTTGCAGTTTTGCTTTAACTTGGTAACAATGGCGATGATGCGGCAGCATACACACTACATCTATACTCCACAGACTACCTTACAACTTGTGATGGACGATATTTCTGATGCCATTATCATTTTCTCCAGTGCCTTTTCTGTTTGCGATGGTGCTTGGGAAGAACGACTATCGGCAACCCCAACTTTTTTTTAGTCATGAGCTTCTGAATGGTTTGATGCTGCCTGCCACAAATTCCTCTCCAGTGACAACCTTTTCGTTTCAGAGTAGCACTTGCAGCCTACAGTCTCAATAATTTGCTGGATGTATTCCAATTTTTGCTGGATGTATTCCAATTTCTGTCTTTCTCTACAGGTTTTACCTTCTACAATTCCCTCTAGTACCATGGAACACATTTTCTTTTGTCTTGGCAGGTTTCCTATCATTTTGTCTCTTCTTCTAGTCAGTATTTTCCATATAGTACTTTCCTCAATAATTCGGTGGAGAACTTCTTCAAGCTTTAGATGATCACTCCACCTAATTTTCACCATTCCTCTGTACCACCACACCTCAAATGTTTCGATTTTTTCTCTTCCAGTATGCTCACAGTGCACGTTTTATTGAAACAGAATGCTGTGCTCAAAATGTACATCCTCAGAAATTTCTTCCTAAAATTAGAGACTATGTTTGATACCAGTACAGTTCTACTCGCCAGGAATCATTTTTGCCAGTGCTACTCTGCTTAAGTCCTACTTTCTCCAGCCACCATTGGTTATTTTGCTGCCCAGGTAGCTCAGTTCCTTCTGATGTTACACTGCATGCTGTTCTCAGTTCTGTTGCTTCTCATTACTTTTGCCTTTCTTTAATTTAATCTCAATCCCTATTCTGTAGCCATTAGAATGTTCATTCTACTCAACAGATCCTCTAATTCTTCACTTTCACTGAGGATAGCAGTGTGACCAGCGAATCTTATAACTGAGATCCGTCACCTTGAAGTTTAATCCCACTCCTGCCGGCTCTTACTAACTTCAGAATTGTGTAGAAGAAGTTTTTCCGGAAGTCTGGTTGTATATCGCCAGTCTAATACATTCTATACGCCCACCTTCAATAGTCGTTTTGTTGCCTCTTGCCCCAAGATTTTTAGAAACTCCGATGGAATGTTATCTATCCCTTCTGCCTTATTTGATCTTAAGTCTTGCAAAGCTCTTTTAAATTTGGATCCTAGCACTGGATCCCCTATCTCTTCCATATCAATTCCTGTATCTATCACATCATTGGTAGGCCGCCCCCTCATAAGGCTTTCAGGGTACTGTTTCCACTTACTCGCTCTCTCCTCTGCATTTAACATTTAATTCCCATTGTACTCTTAATGTTACCGACCTTGCTTTTAATTTCACCAAAGGCTGTTTGGACTTTTCTATATGCTGAGTCAGTCCTTCCAACAATAATTTCTTTTTCTATTTCTTCGCATTTTTCAAATAACCAATTCTCCTTAACTTCCCTGCACTTCCTATTCATTTCGTTCCTAAGTTATTATTGTTCATACTCGAATATTTAAGCACACAGGTAGTAATCCAACTGGAATCTCGGCGTATCTCCTGCCCCTTTCGAAGTATATTTCCTCCTCTTGTGATTCTTTAAAAGAGTATATGCTGTTACGAGCTGAAATTTAGTGCATAATTCAATTAGTGTTTCTCATATTTCACTGCTACTACCCAGCCCATATCCCTTTCTTCTACTCCTTCCCCTACAATCGCATTCCAGTTCCCCCATGACTGTTAGATTTTCATCTCCCATTACGAACTGAATTGTCTGTTCAATATCCTCATATATTTTCTCTATCTGTTTATCTTCTGCTTGTGATGTCAATAATAACAATAAAAATAACACACTCTCATTCCCTGCAATCTTATAGTTTAATTCGTCAGCTTCATATTGAACCGCCTGTCATTTCGTTAATGGTCGTAGTTATTGTAATATTTCGATAGCAGGCAAACTAGTGCAAGAAATTCTTAGTTTGCAATAAAAAATAGGTATCACTATGAAGTTGTGTTTGGTGCATGTTTGGTTACGCGTTGCTGCGTATTAAATGTAGATAATATATCGAATTATTCTTTTAACTTGGAAGGATATCGCTGTCTGTTTCCAACCTCGAGAAAATGGAATGCATGTAAAGCGCTTCGGCATGAACTCTTGTGTCAGTGAAAACTAGAATGAAATATTCAAATTCCTCGTATCTCATAATTGGTTTGAGATATCGAAACACGATTTTGGCAAATGACAGCGCGAAAAGACGAAAGTGTTTTACCATATAATATGCAAAACTTCCATAGCTACAGCGACATTCAAGCGACTACAGGTTTTTTCAGTGAAATAATGTAATTATTGAGGGCCGTCGATAGCTGGTGAAACGAGTAACTGCTGTGGGTTTTGTAACAATGCAAGTGAAGAAGTTGCAAGTTTATTTTTATATTGACAATGGACTGTTTCACAAACTATTGACATGACTTGGACTCAGTTGTTAGTTTAATATTACACTACTTCGGAATTCTGTCGCAATTTCAATTGAATTAGAATGTTAGTGAGATGAATATTTCCAAACTCTGCTGTGTTTCGACAAAAAAAGCAGATTTTAACATGGCAACAAGAGAAGTAACGCAGTCCTCAAAACTCGTCACAGTCCTATAATATGGATCAATATCTCCTCAACTATCTTCTTAGTATGACTGACAACTCAAGATCGGTCTTGTCGTGTAACATTTACAGTGGCCCCTTGTGCCGGAAGAAGCCTGATTAAACTATTTCCTTTACCGTTAACTAGTTCATCGACCTGGTGGCGCAACGTTTTGGCTTGTACAGCACAACAAGTTCCATTAACTTCACCATGTACGGGTCTAGCTTTATCTCATGGAGCATTTCTTTCTACCCAGAGCAAAATATCCGCTTTCCTGCACTGCATTCTTGGAGCTTTATGCATCACAACAGATTTATATGGCTTTTTGTCCTTTACTATTGTCGAATTCCGAGGAATGTTTTGCAGCAGAACATTATCCTCCCAGCCGGTGAACGTGTTCTTGGAAGACGCTTTTATACCAAATCTCGTATTCATATGTACTGCACTGTTGTTTTTAATGCGACGCTAACACAAAACACTTGTTCACAATACCTGAGGACTACACAACACGTCAAAGCCAGAACCACACTACTTTATGAGAGCTGACGAACGTTGATGCATGTAATGCGTGACACCACCTCGTACTGTTTATTCATGATGTGACAACAGGGGCGCTTTACCAGACGAACCGCTGGCGGCGTGGTAAGGAAAGTAGGTTTCGTCCCCCTCCGGTCAGCCAAAAGTCAAAAGTCGCAATAATTTTAAACGCACTATAATCAAGCTGTGAAATGTTTTGGAAAATTGTGACTTGCTCCAATAGTTTCCCCAAATTACACCTAAACTTTATCAATTTACTTCCAAACAGTAACAACTATTCCCACATCTACAACAAGTTCCCTTACAACTAGAACAAGTTCCCCACAAGTATAACGATTTGCCCATAACTGTAATAGCTTACCTGCAAAACTATAACAATTTGGCATAAGATTGTAACAACTTGCCCCATAACTGAAACAACCTGCCTCACATCTGTAACAGTCCGACTCAAAAGTGTACCAATTTGCTCTCTCGGAACTGTACAACTTGCCCTGAATCTGTAACAACTTGCCCTGTAACTGTAACAACTTTTCCTGAAACTGTAACAACTTGCCCCCCTTCCCCCCTTGAAAATGTAACAGCTTGTCCTGCAACTGTAACGACTTGACACAGAATTATAAAAGCTCTACTAAAAACAATAATAAATTGCTTTGAATCTGTAATCCGCTGCCACGAACGTGACCAAACTCTTAACATGAGAAAAGAAATTCTAGGAGTTTCTTCCCCACCATCTGCTGAATCAGCAGGAAGACTTGGAACAACTACGAAGTATACAGAAGGAGATAAGAAATTCTGCGGAATTCCTTCCCCACCTCACCTCTGAGTCGCTTCCACATAATGCTGTACCAAAATGGACATTCTCAGAGACACTCACACCTGCTCAGATATTGTAGAAGATGATACATTATCTTTGTCCCGCATAAACTGGTGCTTTCTAAGATGAAACACTACTGAAAAACTTGTTAAAACGCTATGTGATGTCAGATCATTCTATGAACCAATCTCAGATTGTAATACTAAAACCCTTTAGATATCTTATATGTGTAGCAACCAGTGTAACATGTGACAGGCATCAGAAAACAATTTAGATGTGGAAATATTTAAAACGAGGGAGCATTGTGTCTTACATCAAGTATAGGGTTAAGAAATGAAATTAATTACATTCTTCCAGTAGCAGGCATGAATTCAGAAAGTTTATTTGTTTATGTAATTTCCTGCTTTGCACAGTATTCTAAGCAACATTTGTTTTCTTCAGTAATAAGCTTGGTCAGGTTAGTTTTAGTACCTTGCTTTATTTAAGCCTAACTAGAAATATCATCTGCTTGTTTCATGTGTTATATTTTAGCCACATGAAAATAGCAGTCGGACACTTAATTTGAGAATTCAAAATCATGTTTTAGGCACCAGTTTAGACGGGTATGTGTGCTTCGCAAATGGCATTGCTACAGTTTTGTAGACATTGCATTTCTTATATTACTCGTTATGTTCCCTTCTATATAACAGACTTTTGCGAAAATATGTTTGACCATGTTTGCGTGTACCTAACAGAAAGTAAAATTTGCGAGGCTATCGTCTCTGAAAGAAAATGTTACACCGAATAGTGAGAGGGAGGTTTACAACAAGTTGACTCTGAGGATAACTTATTCCGTCTACTTTACTTTCAGTTAAATTAATTTCAATTATCTATAATTGTGCAATCCAGAATGATACTTTCACTCTGCAGCGGAGTGTGTGCTGATATAAAACTTCCTGACAGATTAAAACTTCGAACTCGGGACCTTTGCCTTTCGCGGGCAAATGCTCTACCAACTGAGCTACCCAAGCACGACTCACGCCCCATCCTCATTCCCGAGTTCGAGTCTCGGTCCGGCACACAGTTTTAATCTGTCAGGAAGTTTCAATTGTGCAATCATTCACATATTTCTTCGACGAAAAGGGGTACCACAGAACTCTGGATACAAAACAAAATCTGTGCTAATACTTTTGAAATAAATGGGAAAACGGTCACCAACTCAACTGGACACTTTCTGTTCACTAAGTAATTAAAATTGCAAATAGCAATCAGAAAGAAATAATTGGAATATATGTGGCAACAGAAGGCCACATACACATCTGCAGTAACAAAACACGTCACGAAATAATAACGAGAAAGAATTTCAGCTATTACTATACTCGTTATTAAACACAATGAAATGAATTTGGAATAAATAAATCTCACTCTGACTAACTAGAGGCTGACTATTGTTATGCTAAATAGCTGCATAACCTCACAGTAGCGTTTATTCACTTTTGCTAACTTGGGAACTGGCAATGAAACACGAAAGAAAAAGTCAGTTGGCTTTAAAATTATTTAGATAAAAGAACTACCACTGAATATCAATACAATCGCAAAACCGAAATGCTCATCAGTAGCCGTTGTCGACAATGCTGCAGTAGCTCCAGACAAAACTTTCGAGTACAAATTACTTAGCGATGACCATTGACGGAGCAGGATCTTGATGTGAATGAAGTTGCCTTTTCGTCATCTGCTCACGGTCGTCAGTTGCTGCCTCGCTGCTAATTAAACATACTCACAGTGGTTTAGCACACAACTTGCGCGTCCGATCACATCGCAGCCAAGTGCTTGTGCAGCGCGTGCACTCTGACGTCCATCCAGAGACGTCGCTACACAGCGCGTTTTTACTCTTTCATACATATAATGTTAACATACTTAATCTCGCTAAGACATTCGCCTCTAAACAAATTACATTTACAATACATAAAATCATACATTGCATCAAAAATCATAAACTGTTTTAAACGTAGAAAAAATAGGTAGATTGACATAGTTAGACCTTTAGAAAATAAACATTCCGCTCAGCGAGCGACTGAGCATTAACGCCGCAACGTTGACAAGAGCCTCCAGTGACTGAGTCCAGTTATCGCATTGTCGCGTACCCCACTCGCCACGTCACGTCTTGTTTTTGTGTCAGCATCGTAAGCAACGTGCGACCGCCATTCCATTCACAAACGTCATTCCCGAGTAATTTTAGAGGAATCTGTTACTCATCATAACAGCGGAATACTCAACACTCTCCATTTTGGCTACGAAGTCTTTCGCGACGTATTTCTTGAATAAAAATCTCTCGGTGTACACGCCGCGTCAAATCAGGATAAATCTCCAAGCTTTCGACCACTACCTCCATGGTCGTCGTCAGGGCTAAAACTGACTGTCGTGAACTAACGAGGTTCCCACTTTTATATGCAAAGGACGGCTTCTGATTGGCTGGAATACGTCAGCGATATGGCGCGTAGCGAAGTGGTGCCCTCTACTTCCATAGATGTAGTTGCTATCCCGCGTTACTTGCAGCGCCATCCCTTGAATCAGGAGGTAAAGTGCGAGAAGTTTTTCTCTGCGATTTTTCTTTATCCAGTGCACTCTTCCAAGTGTTGCTAAGTGCATAGCCGTTGTCTCTATTAAAGTTATTGTCGCTAAGTCTAATTTCGACTGCTTCCCGGATCACAGAGTCCCAGTAATTCGATGTGTGGGCTATTACTCTGGTTTCTTCAAATAAAATCTTATGCTTGTTCAGCAGGCTATGTTCAGCCACCGCTGATTTTTCCAAATACCTGTATTTCAAGTGGCATTGGTGCTCGATGCAGCGGTCGGCAACGGTTCTTACAGACTGGCCCACGTAATTCTTGCCGCATTCGCAAGGAATAGTATAAATTCCCGGCACTCTTAAGCCGAGACTATCTTTGACTGGTCTCAACATTTCCTTAATTTTCCTAGGTGGTCGGAAAACTGGTTTTATTCCTTGCCTCTTCAGGACTCTGGCTATCTTGTTCGTTGTAGCACCGCAAAAAGGAAGCCGCGCTATGTGTTGGTCCTCTTCTTGTATGTGGCCGGCATCGTGTCTTACTTTCTTGGACAATACTGATTTAATTTCACCGGCAGAATAACCATTCCTCTTGAAAACAGTCGTCCATTTTGGTCACAATACAGGTATCTGCAACTTATACAACTCGTCTAATTTCATCGATAAATTACAACACATTACAGATTTCATGTATACAGTTTTACATTCAAACATTTGTTAGACATAATTATTAATGTAATTACAAGTTCTTTTACATGTGACTCATAGTGGCCTAATGTTACTGCTTATGTTTCGAAGCAAAACTTATAACTCGTGAAAAATCGCCATTAATGAACGTTTATGTCAAAGACAACTTCACATTTTCATAATCAGTTCGTGGCTGATAGTTTTAAATCTGCCACATTACGGATAGGCCTACCTAATTTTCTACCCGAGTTTGGATAAGCTAAACACTAAATGGTAGTATGAGGTACGCTAATAACTTTGAAAAGTCTGTTATATATAAATTGAAATTTGGGTATCTCACTATCAGTCTTACTTGACTTCTCGCGGGTCTCAGTTAACATGAGATCACCAATTTTGAATTTTCTGAATCTTACCTTCTCATCATGGCGACGAATTCTCGCTTCTGCCTTCTTTCTCATTATTTCTCGTAACTGTTGTTTCTTTACTGTTACGTCAACATTAATTCATGCGGGGAAATCCATGATTTCTTCCACCAGGCTCTTAGATTTTCTATTGCCCGCCCCACGCCCTATGATCATGGTGTGCAGCCTTCCTATCTCACATATATAGCATTCACTTTGGTTCCTGATGGGGTAATAGGCCGAGACATGAATTACTTCTGGTCAATGATTTCTCATCCCTTCATTCCGTAATTCAGACGTGAATTGTGCGCCATTGTCGGAAAGAATGGCCTACGGTTTTCCGATATGCACAAAATAGTCGTCGACGAGTTTGCTGTTGTTTTTCGGACAGCATACAGCTTAATAAATACTGCAAATGTTTCCAGCACTACGAAAATGTATGCAAAATTCCTCGTAGCTTTGGATAAAGGTCCGAAAACGTCAACACATAGTTATCTCAAAATTTTATTAGGCCTTATGCTCTGCCTGGGACCACGGTTAGTGCTATTAGGTACTTTAACTTTCTGCCAATGATCACAGGCTTTTACTCTCTTTGTGACCTCCCGTAACACGCTGTTAAATGTCATGGCCTGCACTTTTTTTTCTGTAGATTCTTTCAGGTTCTCAATGACCGTAAGAAAGGTGGTAGTAGTCCATAAGCTCTGTTATACCCATCGCTGAGCAACATCCACGCCGGTCGTCATTGCTATCGTCTTTCCGTAAATATAATACGCCATTGTAAATTTTATAATACTTTCTTAATTTCACTTTGTCCTTGGTTTTCTCATAATATTTCTCTTTATCTCCAAGTTCTCGAAATAACTCAACTCTCTGATCATAAAACGATGAATCCGTTCCCATGTGAGACAGTAACAAAAGATCGGGGCGAAACAAAATAATTGTCTGTAATAACTCATTCTTTAATTTTTCAAAAGCGGCCTGACACTAGTCAGTTCAAACAAAAGGTGTGTTCTTTCGTAACAGGTTGTTCTAATTTGGGTCGTTGATTGCTTGTCTCTGTACAAATTTACGGTAGAAAGCGGTGAACCCAACGAAACTTTTAAGCTGTTTCTTCGTTTTCGGTACACAACTCTTTACGACCTTCATCTTCAGTGGATATTTAGCTGTTCCTGACGTCGAAGCTTCAGTGTCATTTAGCCCTTTGCGTAATGCACTGAATACCTCATTTAGTAAATTGCAATCCCAGGTGGTCATAGCCACCAATAAGTCATCAACATAAATGGTTAGCCGGGATCTTAAAAGTGCACCTAATACACTGTCACACGCTCTGACAAATATTGAAACGGATATCTTTAGTATCAATGGTACTACCTTATTCTGGTAACATCTATCTGTGAACAAAACCGCTCCATATTTTCGCGATTGTGGCTCGAGGGCTACTTGCCAGTTAGCCAGCTGAGAGATCTACATCTACATCTACATCTACATCCATACTCCGCAAGCCACCTGACCGTGTGTGGCGGAGGATACCCTGAGTACCCCTATCGGTTCTCCCTTCTATTCCAGTCTCGTATTGTTCGTGGAGAGAAGGATTGTCGGTATGCTTCTGTGTGGGCTCTAATCTCTCTGATTTCATCCTCATGGTCTCTTCGCGAGATATACGTAGGAGGGAGCAATATACTGCTTGACTCTTCGGTGAAGATATGTTCTCGAAACTTCAACAAAAGCCCGTACCGAGCTACTGACCGTCTCTCCTGCAGAGTCTTCCACTGGAGTTTATCATCTCCGTAATACTTTCGCGATTACTAAATAATCCTGTAACGAAGCGCGCTGCTCTCCGTTGGATCTTCTCTATCTCTTCTATCAACCCTATCTGGTACGGATCCCACACTGCTGAGCAGTATTCAAGCAGTGGGCGAAAGAGCGTACTGTAACCTGCTTCCTTTGTTTTCGGATTGCATTTCCTTAGGATTCTTCCAATGAATCTCAGTCTGGCATCTGCTTTACCGACGATCAACTTTATATGATCATTCCATTTTAAATCACTCCTAATGCGTACTCCCAGATAATTTATGGAGTTAACTGCTTCCAGTTGCTGACCTGCTATTTTGTAGCTAAATGATAAGGGATCTATCTTTCTATGTATTCGCAGCACTTTACACTGGTCTACATTCCCTGCACCATGCGTCAATTCGCTGCAGATCCTCCTGCATTTCAGTACAATTTTCCATTGTTACAACCTCTCGATACACCACAGCATCATCTGCAAAAAGCCTCAGTGAACTTCCGATGTCATCCACAAGGTCATTTATGTATATTGTGAATAGCAACGGTCATCTGACACTCCCCTGCGGCACACCTGAAATCACTCTTACTTCGGAAGACTTCTTTCCATTGAGAATGACGTGCTGGGTTCTGTTATCTAGGAACTCTTCAATCCAATCAGACAATTGGTCTGATAGTCCATATGCTCTTACTTTGTTCATTAAACGACTGTGGGGAACTGTATCGAACGCCTTGCGGAAGTCAAGAAACACGGCATCCACCTGTGAACCCGTGTCTATGGCCCTCTGAGTCTCGTGGACGAATAGCGCGAGCTGGGTTTCACACGACCGTCCTTTTCGAAACCCATGCTGATTCCTACAGAGTAGATTTCTAGTCTCCAGAAAAGTCATTATACTCGAACGTAATACGTGTTCCAAAATTCTACAACTGATCGACGTTAGAGATATAGGTCTATAGTTCTGCACATCTGTTCGACGTCCCTTCTTGAAAAAGGGGATGACCTGTGCCCTTTTCCAATCTTTTGGAACGCTACGCTCTTCTAGAGACCTACGGTACACCGCTGCAAGAAGGGGGGCAAGTTCCTTCGCGTACTCTGTGTAAAATCGAACTGGTATCCCATCAGGTCCAGCGACCTTTCCTCTTTTGAGCGATTTTAATTGTTTCTCTATCCCTCTGTCGTCTATTTCGATATCTACCATTTTGTCATCTGTACGACAATCTAGAGAAGGAACTACAGTGCAGTCTTCCTCTGTGAGACAGCTTTGGAAAAAGACATTTAGTATTTCGGCCTTCAGTCTGTCATCCTCTGTTTCAGTACCATTTTGGTCACAGAATGTCTGGACATTTTGTTTTGATCCACCTACTGTTTTGACATAAGACCAAAATTTCTTAGGATTTTCTGCCAAGTCAGTACATAGAACTTTACTTTCGAATTCATTGAACGCCTCTCGCATAGCCCTCCTCACACTACATTTCGCTTCGCGTAATTTTTGTTTGTCTGCAAGGCTTTGGCTATGTTTATGTTTGCTGTGAAGTTCCCTTTGCTTCCGAAGCAGTTTTCTAACTCGGTTGTTGTACCACGGTGGCTCTTTTCCATCTCTTACGATCTTGCTTGGCACAAACTCATCTAACGCATATTGTACGATGGTTTTGAACTTTGTCCACTGATCCTCAACACTACCTGTACTTGAGACAAAACTTTTGTGTTGAGCTGTTAGGTACTCTGTAATCTGCTTTTTGTCACTTTTGCTAAACAGAAAAATCATCCCACCTTTTTTAATATTTCTATTTACGGCTGAAATCATCGATGCCGTAACCGCTTTATGATCGCTGATTCCCTGTTCTGCGTTAACTGTTTCAAATACTTCGGGTCTGTTTGTCACCAGAAGGTCTAATATGTTATCGCCACGAGTCGGTTCTCTGTTTAACTGCTCAAGGTAGTTTTCAGATAAAGCACTTAAAAAAATTTCACTGGATTCTTTGTCCCTGCCACCCGTTATGAACGTTTGAGTCTCCCAGTCTATATCCGGCAAATTAAAATCTCCACCCAGAACTATAACATGGTGGGGAAATCTACTCGAAATATTTTCCAAATTATCCTTCAGGTGCTCAGCCACAACAGCTGCTGAGCCAGGGGGCCTATAGAGACATCCAATTACCATGTCTGAGCCTGCTTTAACCGTGAGCTTCACCCAAATCATTTCACATTTCGGATCTCCGTCAGTTTCCTTCGATACTATTGCTTGTCGTAAATTGTGCATTATGGAACCTTTGTAGTACTCCGTTCATATTCTCAGGTCGATCTGTTTCGTGTCAGGCAATCCTGTTCAACATAGGAGCATCTATCACGACTCTGACTGTACCGCCACATTTTAAAACAATAATTAATGTATTGTTATAACGGCTAGTGCTCCTTTCAGTAACACTCCACTTTATCATTCGATCTATCTCTTGCTATACCGCTTTCTTTTTGGATAACGGTGTAACATACGGTCGTACAAAAAACGGGTCGTGAGTTCTAACGTCTAAAGAACACTCAAAATCGTGAACGAGTCCTCCCTTGTCTGAGAATACTTTTTTGTTTTTCATTACAACCCTTTTGTTCAGGTCTCATATTTGGTACTTTGTCTACAATAGTTTCTACGACATATCCTAAACAATAATCAACACTCATGTTCCAAATACCGTAGTATTCCATTCCTTCACCTAAGCCCACATTGTTTTGTAACGTCACAATGCAAAGTAGTCGATAATGATCTTAAACATCATTGTTTCCTTTGTCAGATTTCGTTTCCACGTTGTTATTATCTTTGACAATACACGTCACAGTTTGTTTGCTTCATTTCTTGATGCTTCAGCAACTAGTCAAATCTGAACATTAATTCTGAACTCTGATCAGGTACTACTACAAATTCATATTCAAATTTTGTTCCTTGTATTCCAAATAAAACAATATGTGATAATTTACAGGTTTTCTATTCTTTCCTATAGTACCCAGTATCCTTAGTCTCATTACTAACATTCTTGTCACATTGGGATTATCTTTTAACAATTCAAAAACTTTTTCCGCCTTTGCAATTAATCCTGCTGCAGTATCTACAAAACTTGAATTTGTAGTCTGTGCATGTCAACAGGTATTGCAATCTGTTTACATGGATGTTCCTCCTGTTCTCCATTTTCCCATAATAAATCATCATTAGTTGCCTCGCCATCCCAGCAAAATCCATTCAGTTCTGTTTCCAGACGAGAGGTGTCTGGTGGGTTTTTTCTCCTTTCCTCTTCTACGTCTTTGATTTGTGCCATTTCATTCTGAATTTCTGGCGATCGAATCGATACAGGAATGGACATATTTTCACTTAATTCGTCAATTTTTTATTTTTATTATTATTTTCTTTTACTACACAAAATCGTCAAAGGTTATATCTGATAGTGATTCATCGTAAAGACGGATACCATCTTCCGATTTTGAGTAATGCACCTCGCTGGTAACAGTTTCATCTCTTTTGAACTGTCGTATTCAACGCCTTTATTGTCAGATTCACTGTGTTTGCCATTACCTAATAGACGTTATAATCTACGTGGCTTTCGATAAGTTATACACGGTCATCGGTTACTACGTCACTTTGCCCCTGCTCACATAGATTAATGTTGAAGTCGCCACGCCTGGTTTGACTGTATTTGGTGACAACAACTATCTGTTCCGGACAAGCCTGTACCTCTTGTTCAGGACACTCCACCTTAAATTCATTAATATCTGCTGGTGTGAGAAGCGTCAATTTTTGTCCGCTCTGGCATTAGCACAACTCCAATACTTCCTCTTAAACTGTTTCAATCCGTTGTACATAGGGCCGAACTGATTTAGCCAAACGCCAGTAGCTTCCGCCTCATCGTTGCACTAAGTAACGGCAGCTGTTTCCACTATTCTTTCCTTTACTTCATTCAGTGAATCAGTTCTTACTTGAGCCTGCATGTTTGCTGTTGCTTTAACAACGTCTACCTCTTCGTTTGTGACCGGTTCTACTTCTTCGTCATTACTCTGCAAGTTAAGCGCTTTGCCGTCAAATGCGTGTAACAACATTGTATTAGTGGATACGCCACGGTCCGAGTTAACGCACACACACATTCTCTCTCTCTCTCTCTCTCTCTCTCTCTCGTATTAGAGTTGGGCAACACGATTCTTTTTCCCGATTCGATTCCTACGATTCAATCTCACATTGCGAATCGATTCCTACGATTCGTTCACGATTCATTCTAGTCTGCGATGGCACGATTCTTACGGAATGCAAAAAGCTCTACATCTTACTCACAGATGGCAGGACATCTCTGAAATTTTCAAGGGGGTTAGAATCGAACTGATAAGATATGCCAAAAATAGTTTATTTATGAGTAAAAATGCATATAACGTTACAAGTGTGATTCTCGATTTATACGTGTAATGCCTTAATTGATGAAAGGTCACGTTTGATTTGATTGCATCTATAGTTTTATTTCAGTATGCCAGGAAAGAGGAGTCGATTTGTACGAAGGTGGTGCAAAATTGCTTCCTTTGTTCACACGCATCCTCCACTTGGCTGCCATCTGGCGGTCGTAATCATTCGGCACGACTCGGCATGATTCGGAAGTTGCCTTCGAAGCATAGCGTACTAAGAATCGATGAATCTTTGGAACTTGGAAGCGTCACGACTCGGAAACACGCAATCGTTCTTACGATTCTTTTGAACGACGATTCGTCCGTATCACGATTCGATTCGTACGATTCTTTATTTAGAGTCGTTCAAATGAACGACTCTTTCACGAATCGCCACAACTCTATCTCGTATAGCCAATTTACCCATTCGGGTTCACTATAGCGAAACCGATTTTGTCTTTTCTGGGGCCGCCAAAACATCCCCATGCCCCTCGCGTCCCTAACCACTGTGGTTAGTGATTTTCTTGATTGGTGTTGGCAGCACTGTTCCTGTCGGTTTGCCTATAATTTGAATTGTTTCTATTACTTCGTTTTTCATTCCGCGGTCCTCATGCCACGTTTATCTGGTACTGCCCTTTCTTATTTTGCTCTCCGCTAATTAGATTGAGATTTCTAAAATTTTCACAGTTACTCCGCCAGTTGTCTTCGTCTCTACTTTTTCTAAAATTGCAGTAATTGTCCTCTAATTACAGCCAATGTGCCGTTTGGAGTCATGTACCATCACGATCTCCGATTCCGATCGCCGTCACGCAAGTACTCCAATTCGCGGACCCAGTGTTCACAAAACTCTCGCGCTGAGGTTCGAGTGTTGTTGTCATAGGACCTTGACACAACAAAATCCCGCTATACAATTGCTGCTTCTGCTCAGACCAGTATTGTGTCAAGAATTCGGTTTTGAATTCTTGGAAACTCATTTTGGGAATATCGAGGTTTAAATCACATCGTTTGGTTTCTCCTGCAAGCACACTGAGGGCGGCGTTTATCTTTTGTTTGTCTGTCTCCGTTACTGGCAATGCCTTTTCACAATTTCTAATGAAATCTGTCGGCTGGACTCCATCTTGCTTTTGTGATTGGGCCAAAAAGCTCATCCTTCGCTAATAAATCCCTACTTTGTTTACCGTGAACAGTTAGTTCAAGCTTCGAGATTTGACTCGCTACTACGGCGGTGGTCGTGGCTAACGTTTCCACCTCCGACTTTTTCTGTTGACAGGTCTCACTTTACTTGTAACTTTTGTATCAAGTGTCGACACTAATTTTTTCAATTTTAATATTTCATTCACTTGTCCCTGTTGTACCATAGCAATCTGTTCTTTAAATTCATCCTCAACTTGCCTACTTTGTCTTCGACAATAGCTAACATTTTCTTGAATCTTGCCTCTTTCTGCGTCAAATTGACTATTTATATCCGCGACTTCAATGTCGTCATGTCACGTTTAAGATTAATGACTTCGATATTCATTGTTTCCCATTCGTTCTTTGTGAAATCTGCTTTTTTGTTCACTGTAATAATATTGTTATTAAAACAGTAATCGATTCACCTAATTTATTTGACTGTGTTTGTGTATCACTTTTGATCGATGTACTCTGCCCATCTATTTTCCTTTCTTGAGTGTCTGTTTTCTTTTCAATGGATACACCATAAGCAGCTATTGTCTTATCTAGAACGTCTCTTTTAGCAAGCAAAATACTTAACAAATTACTTATTTTTCCCAGAGGGTTCGGTTGTGCCTCTGATTCCCGCACCTTTTTAACTTCTTTGTATCCATCATCAACTGATTCCGCTTTAGTAAATGTACCATATACGGTGGCGTTCACAAGAGCATGAAATTCTATTGTCAAGTGTTCGCATTCCCGTGGCAGCGCCTGTGGTGGGTACCACCTTGTCCTCAACAACGGATTCCGCCAACTCGTGCATCCTTAGTTCGTCCGCCTGGTACGCATTAAAGGTGACAAAATTCAGTACATCCTTAGTTCGTCCGCCTGGTACGCATTAAAGGTGGCAAAATTCAGTATTCTCCATCATTTTAAATTTCTTATGTTAATTAAAGGAAGTTTTATTCTCCTGCGCCCGTGCGATTTTCTCTACACACTTGTGGTAACAGTACGTAGACGACTCTTTGTTCGTTACAAAAAGAGGTTTTATTTGCACACAAAATGTGCACAAAGTGTAAAATTCGGTCACCAGACAAGCCCAAGATTGCAACCGTCCTGACACCAGAGTCGTCACGTGTAATGCCCCTTTTTACATAACCAGATTTTGCAAAAATATGTTTGCGGTGCCCAACAGAAAGTAAAATTTAGCAAGGCTACTGTTTCGGAAAGAAAATGTTAACACTGATTAGTAAGGGATAGGTTTACAATAAGTTATCTCTGACGATAGCAATAAAGTAAGCCAGATGCAAAAACCGCGAACTGCATGATAAGAGAAACAGAAAATCGCGATAAACTTGTCCCATCGAAACTATTAACGTACTCAGTATTAATCGCTGAAATCTACGATTATGTTTTCCAAGATAAAATCTTAAGTGAACTATTGACATAGCGACTTTTGCAACCGATTCATGCAGTTAGCATGTTTTGCAAACTATCGATGCAATTACGAAACAAACATTTTGTTGCAAAGTTTTATTTTGCGAATGTAAACAGAATACGTTTTATTTCAAAGAGAAGTCTGAAAATTCTACAAAATTCGCATATAAAATACGAAAGTGACATTATTTTAGCAGAAAGAACTGACTTATTTAACATCAAAAAGAGAATAAAAATGAATGTTCAGCAGCTAGTTAAAAAAAATACGTCATCGTGCTTTCGACATTACAAGATATTGCAGAAAATAAAATCAGCTCCAACTTGTACCTTAGTAAAACACCGACAAAATTTTGGAAAATGAAAAAATTGGCTGAAAGTTGCATCTTAGTTTTAAAACAGCGACAAAAAGTTCTAGAAAATGAAATTAGCTGAAAACTGCTTTTAAGTGACATCGACCTCAACACTGTCAATCAACTTAAAATCGATTCCGACTTCTTCCTCGTTCTGAGGGTCGGCAGTGGCAGGACCGGCTCTAGGAGTGCCTTCCTGCTTGTCGAACACCTCGGTGTAGAGTTCGAGTTTGCCGTTCGTCGTCCAGTTTTCACCAAATCAGAGCTCCAAAGGTTTTCGTGGTCTCCGAGTTTGGCTTCTGTATGTTGTATACGTGCTGTGATTGGTGTTGGGCCGTTTGCTTTTCTGAAACTCACCCCCCCCCCCCCCTTTAGAATGCTATTCCCCTCCCAGATTCAAAATTTTTGAAGGGCTCTCACGAACTAGACAAATCATCTTGTTTTTGTCTTTTGTGTACACAACTTTTTGGCTTTTTGAATCTAGAAATGCCAGTTACCAGTAACTTCCACTGAGCCTTTCGCGTATTCTTTCCAATTTTGAACAGGACATTCATTTTGTTCTAGACGTATTACCTTTGCAAATTTCTCAATCTGCTGAATGTATACAGACAGATTTTCAACGACGCTCAACTTGCGAAGTTGTCTTTCAGTGTTATCGAAATCCCTGTCAGGTGGGCTGAATGGCCCACAGTTAGAAACCACAGTTCTGTTCCTTTTCCACTTTCGCGAGCTTCGAGAAGAAACTAGTAACATAGCATGCTGACCATCGTTCTGTTTCTATTATCTCCCGAAACCAATCTAAAACCAACCGAAGTTTTTTTTATCCTTCGAAGTTTAGGTGAGTTAGTCTATAGGGGTCCTGGATGTTCTCCGAGGAGCCCTGGTAGACTGTAAGGTAGTAAATGTACATTTTACGGGAATAATAGTCCGCTTGGTCTGGCACCTTTAGCAGTACTAAATGCTTTTGACAGTCGCAGCTCAGAATTATTTCATCCCCGTAATTTTCTTTCAGCTTTGTTAAAACATGTCAGATCTCCTTTTGTGGACTTTGAGCCAGGTTTGGAGGCCCTCCTTTTAAGCACTTCGGTTTTCCACTTCAATACGATTTTCCAACCATGAGCGTGTCGAGCGGATACAAACATATGGAGCACTAAATCCCAATATTGAAGTCTTAGCAAATAAAAGATCCTGTAGTAATCGTATTTGACAATGTTTTCAGGGTTCTCTTCACAATACAAGGTCCACATCTTCTCTGTGCTCAGTTTGCTATTTAAATTGAATTTTTTGTTATTGGTTCCTCGCGAATAGTAATGTTCTAAGGGGATGGGCTTTTTAATGAGATTTTTCACACACTCTTTTCCCGCTTCATACAACTTGGTTCTTCCGTTGCCTGATCTCGTCTCAGTGAGAACTGCATTTTCGTCTAAAATTTTGTGGCGGAACCCGGTAACGCTATCTTCTTAATTTATGATACTGACAAAAAAGCCGATACGCAAACAACAACATTTTCGATCCACGCCTCCTCTATTACGGTAAAGAAAAATGGATGGTGGTGGTTCGCTTCCTTTTTTCGTTCTCGTTAGATCTTCTTTTGCAGGATGTGGCAGAGACATGTTGAACTATGAAGTTGATCTGCCGCTCTCGGGTTCTTTTCTGGTGAAGGTTTGATTATTTATTCTTACGTCTTGCATGGGAAGTTCGTTTCATCTTAGTTTTCTGAAGGGATGTTCACAATCAGGCATCTTTGGGAAGGCCTTGGGCTTTTATCTAACGCAAAGTCTCATGGTTAAGCATGTAGAAGCAGTAAAGGGTGACGTATGTAAGAGGGAGGAGTCGTGGAAGGCGGGCACCACATCACAGGTCATGAAAAGTAGACAGAAGTCTGCACACGCAGATAAAATAAAAGGGATATTAAGCACGAAGAGCTAAGTTAAAAAAAAACATGTACCGTATATAAAAAGGCGTGATTAAACCAAATGACTGGTAGAAAATTTCATTTTTTGCTGCCAAAACCGACTTCCCAGTGGTTGCTTAAAATCATTCGCAACGGAAAATTCCTGCAAAACTGAAGCTGGAAGCACTGTGGCAACAGTGTAAGTGTACTGCACAGCACAACTATGAGAGATCACGTGCACGCCTTACGCTCCCTGTGAAACCTACTGCATTTTCTTTAGTTTTGCTATGCACTACACTCTTAGTTTGTTGTCAGATAGGTACTAGTTTCAGTTTTGCAGGAATAGGTAATTTGACTGTTTTCTGGAAATAGTCTTAAATGATTGTCATTTTTACGCTCCAAACATGCTTGTTTTCGTCTTTAATTTCAGTATGAAATTCAAATAATTTGAAAACCCACTAAAACGGTTCATTCGAGTCATGTGATGCCTTTGACGTCACTCGCTAGCTCGATTCTCCTACTGTTGTAACGCTAATTCACAGTGATGTTTCGTTTTGGAATTTACATTCCGGAAAATGGGTTACAAATAGTGTGTAGTACCATTCTGTACAAACACACGTGTAAAAACTTCAGAGAAATTGTTTTTGAGTGTCCCAGAGAAAGAAAAGGCACGTAAAAAGTGGTTGCATGTACTGGAAAACTGTAACCACATCGTCGCATAAGTTTGCTAACTTAATTAAAAATGTCTCGCACTCTGAAGTTCACATTAATTTACCTGCGAAATGTGCTTTCCCACTGTTTCAAGGAAGGACAGCGTCATTCAACGAAACTAAATTCTAAGAGACAACTGTCTTTTTACCCACTATCATGCACATTATTCTGTAGCTCAGCTATTAGAGCGGTAGACTAGCGAATGATTGAAGGAAGTAGCTGTAGATCGCTGGTACGATTCCTCAACAAAATTTTAACATTTGTTGTGTTACCTGTACATGATTTATATCTCTCTGTACACAAAACCTCATCGTCCTACACCTCGTTGAAGTGTGGGTGTATGGTGATGTATTCACTAATAGCAATGCTTTCCAAAAAACTGAATTGTTTGTTCGTGAAGTCCATGCATTTATCCTTTGTCGTCGATTTCTCAGACTAAGATTAATGTGAAGCTATGTATAATGCATCCCACCATAGAAACAACTGTTATAATCAGTTGCCGGCCGGAGTGGCTGAGCGGTTCTAGGCGCTTCAGTCCGGAACCGCGCTGCTGCTACGGTGGCAGGTTCGAATCCTGCCTCAGGCATGGATGTGTGTGATGTCCTAAGGTTAGTTAGGTTTAAATAGTTCTAAGTTATAGGAGGCTGATGACCTCATATGTTAAGTCCCATAGTACTCAGAGCCATTTGAACCATTTTTTATAATCAGTTCTTGCTAACCCTATTTTCATATTTCATATAAAACTTTTAAAAACATATAACCATTCCAGGATTCGAATATGTCACCTTTTTGTCTGTTGCGCCACTGAGCGCCTTCTGTGGTTGGTATCTTTGCTGAGTATGATCTAGTGAGAAAATCAACACTAAGACTTACCTAGAATAATTTTGTAATACTTTGAGTCATAGCTCGTGCCTAACAGTTGACAGTCTAGTTATAATATATGAATTCATTTGTAAAAGCTCTACAATTACTTAGTTTTGATTGAGTTTAATAACATTGCAGAAAGCAAGGAAAAGAATGTCCGTCGCTGCACGTATTGCCACTCTAAATGGGTGGAGTACAAACGCATCAACTTTCGCAGGGTTTCCACTATCAGCATTCACAAAGTTCCTCTGTAGTGTTACTTAAAAGTTGTAACTGCATGTTCCATGACTAAAAAGATAAACTGTTCGCAGAAAAAATATGTATAAACCTCGTAACATCGGCTTTCACTCCTATAATACACGTAAACTTTGTCTTACTCCTACCCTGTGACGTCAGCAAAGCTTCAGCCAGTAACAAAGCGTTTTCGATCATATGACCAAATCTTGATATTTAATGATTTTTAAGCTTTAATTACACAAAAATAACATGTTTTATGAGGATATTGACCGTAAATGCTATTTGAGTGTTATAATTAATCAGAATAACAACAATCCAAACAATATTTTTAACACAGAAAAATAGCCTGTTGTCCATTAAATTGCTCGGACTACTACGCCACTTTGTAGAGAAGAGCACAGATCGTACCACGAATTTGTTGAGGTTATGTCATAACAGTGTCAACATTGCTTTAATAACACTTTTCACACCCTTAACTTTCGTTTTGGAAACAAATTTGTTGAGGTTATGTCATAACAGTGTCAACATTGCTTTAATAATACTTTTCACACCCTTAACTTTCGTTTTGGAAACATTTCTCTTCCACTGATCAGGACGTCTCTTCCTTTTCCATGTTTTTTGAAAACATGGCTGCGAAGTTTAATTCGTGTGTACCGTCAACTACAAAACTAATAGATGTGTATGTAGCTGATGAGGCGCTTTAGAACGTGGGGCACCCTGAGTACAAAAATTGATTAAGAAGACTGGAGGGCTACAAAAAATTGCGGAGGTCCTTGGCTGTGAGTGCGACCCGGGTCCACGGCTGACTACATAAAAAAGAAAATTAATGGCCTCCGCTCAAGCTGCTCTCACGAGAAAGCAAAAGCACTATCTACATACCGGTACTTATTATATATTCTAAGCTCTCCAGTCTTAATCTATATTTGTACTCAGGATGTCTCACATTGTAAAACGCCTCATCAGCTTCATATATTTCTATTAATTTTGTAGTTGTGGGACTGAAGATGTAATTATTACTTTGAGATACAATAAAGTAGTTCTTAATGCACATTAAGTGTATTAAACATTTGCCGGCCGCGGTGGTCTAGCGGTTCTAGGCGCTCAGTCCGGAACCGCGCGACTGCTACGGTCGCAGGTTCGAACCCTGCCTCGGGCATGGATGTGTGTGATGTCCTTAGGTTAGTTAGGTTTAAGTAGTTCTAAGTTCTAGGGGACTGATGACCACAGATGTTAAGTCCCATAGTGCTGAGAGCCATTTGAACCATTTTTTAAACATTTATTTACTTTCAGATACTGATCCTTTAGTGCTTTATATATTGCTTCACACGTTTCACGTATTATTTTAATTAACGTGCAATGTGATGTTAGAGTGCTGTACTGTAAGCTAGAGTAACTCTCTTCTGCAGCAACAAATCGGAGTGTTACTGTGAGCCTGTCTGCTGCATATATAGCAGTTCTCAAGTGAGTATTGTGCTTTGTAATATGACGAGACACTTTACTGAGCAAATACTAAAAGGTATGGTCATCCATTCTTAAGTAATTTTTGTATGACCTGACGTCTTCCACTAGAAGCTCACGTAAAAAAAAAAAATGTTGAATGCTTTTATCGTATCGTCGTAAAACTCACGGCCTCACACAGGTACGTTTCTTTTTTTCCCCCGCTTCTCGGCAACTGCTGCGCATAAATAAAAAGTTGTTGTTGTCAGCCATCTTAAACTTTGACGAAAAATACGATGACAGTGTAATACCCCTTTTTAGCGACACTTCAAATAACTTTGTCAAACAAATTTGACGAATATTTGATCATATCTTTGATAAAATATTTGTCAAGGAAGTATGATAGTGTGATACCGGCCTACCGACGTATATTTCAATATTACATCGGCAGCGAGAGCTTTACTGTTGCGTACGCGTTCGCAACAGCGAAGCCATCTAACTGTGAATAAGGAAAGTATCCCTTCTAATCGTAATAACATGAAAGGTAGCTTTGAATGCTTAGATTGGTAAGTGTGATGTCAGCTGGCGTGCTTTGCATCCTGACGTTGCACGGTGACCACGATGCCTGCTGAATTTGGCGAGGTTTGCAAGCGTTGGACATTTAGAGGGCTTCACGCCCGAAGACAATGTGCAGTTAGCGGTTTTTGCAATCGCACTGTTTTCTACAGTCATTTTCAGTGGTTTATAATAAGTTTTGCACCATGAAATCTATTCCATCGTATAGACGCTGAAAAAATCTATACGGTAATGTGCCAAACTTAAAATCTACAATAAATGCATTTAGTGGCTTTCGCATATTGTCTACCTTTTACTTATTCCGTCTACTCCACTTTCAGTTAAATTTAGTTCATTAATCAGAAATAGTGCAACCATTCACGTGTTGTTCCAACGAAAGGGATACCACGGGATTCGGGATTATTAATATTTTTGGAATCAATGAAAAAACGGTCTCCAGCACCAGTTGGGCATTGCCTTTTCACTAAATAATTAAAACTGCGAGTAGCAATGAATAAGGAATAATTTGAATACATGAGGCAACAGAAGGCCACACATATGTTTGGAGTAACAAAACACTCCACGATATAACAACGAGAAAGAATTTAAGTTATTGCTACACTCATTATTAAACACAATGAAATGACTCTGAAATAAAGAAGTCTCACACTGACTAAGTGGAGGCTGCTTACCTTTGTGCTAAATAGTTGTGTAACCCCACAGTAGCTTTTATTCGCTTTTGCTAACTTGGGAATTGCCAATGAAACACGAAAGAAAACTCCAGTTGAGTTTAGAATTACAATCAATTAAAAGAACTCCTACTGAATATCGACACAATTGCAATACCGAAATACGAACCAGTTCAATCCAGAAAACAGCATCACAAGTTTGCTTAAAATTAGCAAGTATGAATACTTGTATCCTTTTAAATGAAATATTTAGTCTGATGTGCCAGGAACTATTATTTAATTTTAGATAATTGAACTTACTTTTGATCTGGAGGAATAACTTTGCCTCTAAATAATATTCATCTCAACAGAAAGTTACTGAGATGCGTTAAAAATACGTTCACTTCTGTTATCAGAATTATTAAAAAAAAAAAAACGAACTGGCATTGAAATTAATTATGATATATTTCTTTCTTTCAAATAAACTTCGGTTGGATTGTTTCAGTAACAGGAATAGACATGGGATAGACATGGGACATACTTGGAAATAATGGCTAGGGGTGATTATTAGTTTAAAGTTTCTACGATGTTGTAATAATTATTATCAAAGCTAAAAGTTAACCAGTATCACAGGGTAATTCTGTTAAAGTTCTAAAAAACATGAACTGAGTAGAACACTCTTACAGTCGTTTATTGTTGAAGAGTTGAAGTTCTAGCCGTCATCGACAATGCTGCAATCGTTCGCCGGCCGCGGTGGCCGTGCGGTTCTAGGCGCTGCAGTCCGGAACCGCGGGACTGCTACGGTCGCAGGTTCGAATCCTGCCTCGGGCATGGATGTGTGTGATGTCCTTAGGTTAGTTAGGTTTAAGTAGTTCTAAGTTCTAGGGGACTGATGACCTAAGATGTTAAGTCCCATAGTGCTCAGAGCCATTTTTGCAATCGTTCCAGACAAAATTTGCGAGCACAGATTTACTTCTTGGCAATGCCCATTGGCGGAACAGGGTGTTGATATGAATGGAGTTTCCTTTTCATCTGCCCACGCTCGTCGATTGCTATCATACCATTAATTAAAACTTCTTCTCACATTGACTTAGCACGCAATTGGCGGAATCGATTACATCCGAGTCCGCAGCCGAATGATTGTGAAGCATGCAAGTTCTTACGTCACTCACGTCCAAAGACGCCACTACACCGTGCGTTTTTATTCTTTGATATATATATCCGGAATGAGGAGGTGTTGAATAGGATTGGGGAGAAGAGAAATTTGTGGCACAACTTGACTAGAAGAAGGGATCGGTTGGTAGGACATGTTCTGAGGCATCAAGGGATCACCAATTTAGTATTGGAGGGCAGCGTAGAGGGTAAAAATCGTAGAGGGAGACCAAGAGATGAATACGCTAAGCGGATTCAGAAGGATGTAGGTTGCAGTAGGTACTGGGAAATGAAGAAGCTTGCACAGAATAGAGTAGCATGGAGAGCTGCATCAAACCAGTCTCAGGACTGAAGACCACAACAACAACAACATATATCCGTAACGTTTCCCTAAACAGCACTAACCCAGTATAAGTTACAGTTAGTTACATTATTACTTGCACAGATCAGTAAACATTCTTTACACAGGTTTACAAGAGAATTGAAACACAATATTTATACCATATAAAGGAAAAAAATTTAAATACATACATCTCTATTAAAGTGTTACATAATGACGTATTTTTTACGGTGTTTTAGACATGTAAAGACTATTGTAACACTTGAAAAGCAGCAAAGAACAACTTAGATGGGGAAAACATTTAATTTGCGAAATTTAACATTTTGACACTTTAGACAAACATTGCAATTTTGATAGTTGACTCATTTTTGTAGGCATTTTATACTTTGAACCTTGTTTGGTCCCAGAGTTCACTTGTGCTAGATAAATATTAATAAGTCAGGATCATATATTCGCACTTCAATTTTATTACATAAACACAGCTCACAACGTAAGTTAATAATAACAACAGCCATCACCATGTTTTTGTCCAGTGCCAAACTACTTTTGGGAGGTGTTCACAAAAATATATGCATTGTCAGTCTCACCATCATAACTCAACATCAACTCACAATGAACTGCCTTGTCGCATCCCTTAAAAATCTGTATATAGACATGACTCTCCCCACAAATTTATGGGATGTGAGGTCACAAAGCCAAATGTAAGCTCATGCTTCATAGTAGGATCAACATGCCTGAAGACTAGCACTAGTAATTAATGTAAGTTTTGTCATAAAAGAGATTTTTCATTGCATATTAAATTTGCCATAACGTCTGCTAATGCGATAACGATATCTGAGTCAACTATTCCTTCCACAGCTCTGCCATCAAAATTAAAAGTAAAAAAAATAAATGTAATTTTTATGAAATTTAAAACGACTGTGTAATGATGTGTGGAATATCTTTATCTGAAGGAATATTTGGGCTGACTCCAAAGCTTGTCTTAAAGTCTGTAGGTGTGTAACATTTTCGAAGCTGTGGATAATACAATACTATGGTTAATCTTTTATTAATATTAGTTCACCTGATTTATTGGGATTACATGTGTGCATTTAAAATGATTTTTGTACCTTTGAATTACCGTAGCTGAATGAGTATTAATTTTGAAAACAGTCGCTTTATTGAATTTCAATATGGTGTCACAGCTTCTTCCATTAATAAGTGACACAATTTTGGAATTGGCCGAATGAGTAGATCCCCCATGAAACTATAGCTTTTTATGATCTTCAGTTCTTATAGATCCGCAACTCACGAGAGCAAAATATGGGGTAATGGATATGACTGGTTTCAACATTCGAAATAGGGATTTCTTACAATAGTCCTAAAATAAAATTTCAGAAGGATTGGATGGTATCTAGGGAATTAGCAAGCTATCAGAAATCTTGTGCAGTTGTTATAAACATGTCTTATTCATAAATAAAATAGCATTTATGTAATATCAATTTATGTCTAGCTCAAAGAGGTTTTGCTATATGTTTTTGTCGAATTTGTTTCAGCAATCGATACTTGATTATAAAATTCTATCACAACCTGAGTTGCTGAATGTAGTACACAATACATGCATGATCTATTTTGATATCATAGTCCCCACCTGACAGCTCAAGTCAAGCAATCTTCTACCGAAATCGTGGCAAAACCTACGAGACCTCTGTTGTAGATTCTCAAAATGATTCAAATGGCTCTGAGCACTATGGGACTTAACTTCTGAGGTCATCAGTCCCCTAGAACTTAGAACTACTTAAACCTAACTAACATAAGGACATCACACACAACCATGCCGAGACAGGATTCGAACCTGCGACCGTAGCGGTCGCGCGGTTCCAGACTGTAGCCCCTAGAACCGCTCGCCACTCCGGCCAGCTGTAGATTCTCCACTCAGTTTCATGGCAGAGAACATTAACTAACATCTGAATGAGGCTGCAAATTAACAGGTATTCTGACACAATACAAACAAGGCTAGCTGTCTTCAGCGCTTCCCCTAGTCTTCAGAACTCTGATCTCAGATAGCAGATGACAGATGTCGTTGGCGCTAAAGAGAACAACGATTTGTATCCAACTCCAAACTGTGATTCCTGTTCTTCCAACTGGCGAACGATTCCTCTAGGGTACACAGCGTCTAGTGTCGTGGTATCTGCTCACACTAAAAACTGATGTGGTGAGCTAGGAATGCAACAGACGTTCTGACTCTCTGCTGCAGGGAAAAACATCTACGATCGTTTCGAAGTTTAAATTGTAAAAATAGATAGGATGGGTATTTCAGGGACAGCAAGCGCGGCGATTGTCTGTTTTTTCCACTTACATCAATCCACTAGACAAATGAAATAAACATTAAATACGGACTCAGGGAATGGCATTATATTAGTTAAATACAGTTTCAAGAATGCAAACTGTTCAGAATTTTTTAAATTTGTTTCAAGATAAGCAGAGATTTTGCAAAAACAGACATAATGTCTTATGGGATAACAGCAATCAGTGATTTTATAATGTTACTTTAAATCCGTCTTGATTGCAAATTTTTTTTTTTATTATTCATATGACCGGTTTCGGTTCATTCAGAACCATCTTCAGATCTGTAAAAATAATTATGCTAATTTACTATTTCACGAAAGCAAATCTTTTTCAACCTATCTTATCAACATCAAATGTACCAGAACGTACCTGATATTTAAGTTACAGGAGTAACCCGTCCAATTCAGCAACTTTCACATGCTACGTCACATAAAATTGGTTGGCAGAGTGCACGTCATTTATATTAATTATGACACTATTACCGACAGGTGGCGTCTGGTACATTTGTTACATTCCATTTGCACATAATGTATTCAGTAGATCTTTTTTATATTAAAAATATGTAATTAAAATATGTAGATGTCAAAGCTAAAATCTGTACTTGTCAGGATTAAAAAACAGTAAAATTATCATTTTTATACGATCTAACAGGCATAGGGCGATTTATATATCTATGGTGCTGGTGTGAACTTGTTTTCTTCTACGGTCTGCTTCCGTGGTTCCCGCCACTTTGGTGTTGTGCCGCGGTCCGCTCAGTCGTCTGCTGTCCATCGCCGCGGGCAAGAGGGCCGCACAGGAGGGCCCCGTCAACGACGCCAGGCGTTGCACGCGTCTTCCGGCTTCTCCACCGCGCACCATCTCTCATCCCTTGGCCTGGATCTCCATACGCAACAGTTGTCATCTTAGTAGGTCGTCATAAATGCTAAAATAGGCGTTATGATTGAATTCGCTTTGTTCGTTGAGGATTAAATCCGGATCTTTATTTTTATGGGTGTATATTTCGATCTCTTCTAAAATGTTAAGGAACCGTCCCTTGTGAGCTCTATGCAGGATGTCTAAGTTGTTTTCAATATTCGTGACTGAGTGCTTTGTCGCAGCCATATGCGCCCCAAAAGCTGTTTTGTTTTGAGAGTAGGTGTGCTCCCTGAATCTGGTTTCAAAGTTCCTACCAGTCTGCCCTATATATTGTTTACAGCAGTCATTACATTTGATTTTATATACACCTGAATCCTGAAATTTATTCCTACTATTACATATTCTATGCCGGAGCTTCAATTTTAACGTGTTATTTGTTCGGAACCCTATTTTCACGTCGGTTTTACGAAAGCATCTTTCAATTTTGTCTGCAATTCTTCCATTGTAAGTGAGAGCTACATATTTTTTCTTGTTGTTCCTCTTAACTGCTACTTGCTTTCCTTCTGTTTGTTCCATTTGCCTCTTCTTTATCTTCCTATAAATATTCATCACCTGCTTACACGTATATCCGTTCGCTACGGCCACTTGTTTTAAAATACTTAACTCCTTTTCTACTTCGTGTTGGCTTAGTGGCAATCTTAGTAGCCTGTATACCATCGAAGTAAAATATGCCCATTTGTATCGCGGTGGGTGACAAGAGCGCTCGTTGATAACTAGATCCGTACACGTAGGTTTTCTGAATATGCTAAATTCATGCTTCCCATTTTTCTTCATTAGTGTTAAATCTAAGTAATCTATACGGTTGTTTTCTTCAAATTCCATGGTGAATCTAATTTTCGGGTGTTGAGAGCTCATTTTTTGTGCTAAGTTTTCGATATCATTTTTATCTCCTTTGTATAATAAAATGGAGTCGTCCACATATCTCCTGTAATATACAATTTTCTCAGCGATATTAGGATTTTCATCAAAGAATTTGTTTTCTAAGTGATTTACAAAAATGTCAGCCAGCGTCCCAGCTAAACTGTTCCCCATTGCCAGCCCGTCTTTCTGTTGATAAATTTTACCATTGAAAGTAAAGTAATTGAACGACAAGACATGTTCCAACATTCCCACTAGCTCAATCACTTCCCCCAGTGCCAATTTACCATGAGTGAGGAGATTGTTCTTAATGATCTCAATCGTTTCTTTTACGGGAATGTTTGTGTACAGATTGGTGATATCCAATGAAGCTAGTGACGCATTCTGAGGTATAAGTACGTCTTTAATTTGCTCGGCAAATTCGTAGCTGTTGCTAATGTTGAAAGTCCGACGATATGTATATGCCGCCCTCAATCTGTTATTTAGCTCTTTATTTAATTTATAACTTGGGCTGCTGGTGTTATTAACGATTGGGCGAATCGATTTTTCAACTTTATGGAGCTTTATTTGTGATCGTAATTCGGGGATTCGCGGATTCATTACTTTCAGTTTAAACTTTTCCTCCTCTGTGAATAGAGACACACTGTTATCTATTTGTTTCCTTATTTCTGTTTGAAATTTCTTGGTTGGATCTTTCTTGACTTCTACTATTCCGTTTTCCATAAAGAACTTTTCAGTTTTCTCTATATAGTCTGTATCGTGTATTAAAACCATAGTACCGCCCTTATCTGCCTTTGTGACGATAGCCTTACGTGATTCTAACTTCTTATTCAAGCCCTTAAGAGTTAGTAGTTCGTTTCTGTTCTTGTGAGCAGAGTGCATTTCATCTATAATCGACTTCTTTACTTTAATTGCCGTGTTTGTCTGTTCGTATCTATTCATATTTGCGATATCACATGCAATTTTCACTTCTGCGACAGTCTTTTTTATTGTATTTGAGTTAATTGCGGGATTTAGGTTATATTGCAGGCCTTTATTTAAAAGATTCTGCTCATCTGTTGTTAATTCTATCTCAGTTAAGTTCACGACCCTCTCACAAAAAGTATGCAACTTTTTATACGCCGTTTCGTTATCAGTATTAAAATCTACACCTAGGTTAAAAAGCTTCTTCTGATGTCTGTTTAGAGTTAATTCTCGCTCCCTGCCAATTCTATTTTCAATCTCTCTGCTTACGTATGTGAACTGTAATGGAGATAAAATGTCACCTAAAATCAAGTGAAGATTAAAAGCTTCTCTATTTAACTTGTCTTTCATTTTATATGCTTCTCGAATTTGAGTTTTAATCCATAATACTTCACTTTTACGTTTTACTATTTGTGCTATGTTTGACATATTCCTGATTTTTACTTTTGCGTAGTTAGGAGTAATCCCTGCGTCTAAGCATGTTTTGTTAAATTTTATTTTCAACACCCGAAAATTAGATTCACCATGGAATTTGAAGAAAACAACCGTATAGATTACTTAGATTTAACACTAATAAAGAAAAATGGGAAGCATGAATTTAGCATATTCAGAAAACCTACGTGTACGGATCTAGTTATCAACGAGCGCTCTTGTCACCCACCGCGATACAAATGGGCATATTTTACTTCGATGGTATACAGGCTACTAAGATTGCCACTAAGCCAACACGAAGTAGAAGAGGAGTTAAGTATTTTAAAACAAGTGGCCGTAGCGAACGGATATACGTGTAAGCAGGTGATGAATATTTATAGGAAGATAAAGAAGAGGCAAATGGAACAAACAGAAGGAAAGCAAGTAGCAGTTAAGAGGAACAACAAGAAAAAATATGTAGCTCTCACTTACAATGGAAGAATTGCAGACAAAATTGAAAGATGCTTTCGTAAAACCGACGTGAAAATAGGGTTCCGAACAAATAACACGTTAAAATTGAAGCTCCGGCATAGAATATGTAATAGTAGGAATAAATTTCAGGATTCAGGTGTATATAAAATCAAATGTAATGACTGCTGTAAACAATATATAGGGCAGACTGGTAGGAACTTTGAAACCAGATTCAGGGAGCACACCTACTCTCAAAACAAAACAGCTTTTGGGGCGCATATGGCTGCGACAAAGCACTCAGTCACGAATATTGAAAACAACTTAGACATCCTGCATAGAGCTCACAAGGGACGGTTCCTTAACATTTTAGAAGAGATCGAAATATACACCCATAAAAATAAAGATCCGGATTTAATCCTCAACGAACAAAGCGAATTCAATCATAACGCCTATTTTAGCATTTATGACGACCTACTAAGATGACAACTGTTGCGTATGGAGATCCAGGCCAAGGGATGAGAGATGGTGCGCGGTGGAGAAGCCGGAAGACGCGTGCAACGCCTGGCGTCGTTGACGGGGCCCTCCTGTGCGGCCCTCTTGCCCGCGGCGATGGACAGCAGACGACTGAGCGGACCGCGGCACAACACCAAAGTGGCGGGAACCACGGAAGCAGACCGTAGAAGAAAACAAGTTCACACCAGCACCATAGATATATAAATCGCCCTATGCCTGTTAGATCGTATAAAAATGATAATTTTACTGTTTTTTAATCCTGACAAGTACAGATTTTAGCTTTGACATCTACATATTTTAATTACATATTTTTAATATAAAAAAGATCTACTGAATACATTATGTGCAAATGGAATGTAACAAATGTACCAGACGCCACCTGTCGGTAATAGTGTCATAATTAATATAAATGACGTGCACTCTGCCAACCAATTTTATGTGACGTAGCATGTGAAAGTTGCTGAATTGGACGGGTTACTCCTGTAACTTAAATATCAGGTACGTTCTGGTACATTTGATGTTGATAAGATAGGATAAAAAAGATTTGCTTTCGTGAAATAGTAAATTAGCATAATTATTTTTACAGATCTGAAGATGGTTCTGAATGAACCGAAACCGGTCATATGAATAATAAAAAAAAAAATTTGCAATCGAGACGGATTTAAAGTAACATTATAAGCAGAGATATTGACTAAGGTTGGTTCCTTAGAGTAATGCGAAAACTGTTCGTAAACTTTCAGTTATCTCAGCAATTTCATGTGGTGCTTTTACGGGATTTTGTACTTGACTACCCTGAACCGTGCACTTCCCTGTGCTGTGCTTAACTTAACCCATGTTGACAAAGTGGGACGCTACCTGTTAATAGGGTCAGGTTTATGGTTCAAATGGCGCTGAGCAAAAAAATGGTTCCAATGGCTCTGAGCACTATGGGACTTAACTTCTAAGGTCATCAGTCCCCTAGAACTTAGAACTACTTAAACCTAACTAACCTAAGGACATCACACACCTCCATGCAGGATTCGAACCTGCGACCGTAGCAGTCGCTCGGTTTCAGACTGTAGCGCCTAGAACCGCACGGACACTCCGGCCGGCTGCCAGGTTTATGGTGAGTAGTGCATGGGGGCTTAATTAAATAAATTTGAAAATACTTTTTATTTTTCGTAGCTGTCTGTCCGATTACGATATGTCTCGTAAACGGTTGGCCCTGACTAGTATTATTACGCTATCTGACTGCAAAGAACAACAACAAAGAATGAAATGAAAATTTTCGTTAACACAATTAATTAATTAAGTCCCCAGCAACTATGAAACCTACGAAACCAAAGCACAAGTATAACTGTTCTGTATGTGGAAGTATGACTCAACGCACATCTGGCACGGTTCTTCTTCAACAAGACAAGTATTTTTAAATACCAGTTTTACTGACGTGATAAAAGAAAATTACAAATACTATAATTACGTAAGGAAAGCAGAATTAAACTCTAATACAAGAACACACGCTAGATGCTTTGTTGACTGAACCTGTAATGACGCATTATTTAGGACACTGAAATAATGAGAAAAAAAAAGAGAAACGGAGTTTGTTACCTCATTTATATTGATGAAAATCACTCTAATCCTTACAATACATCTCCACACCGACTCTCTACTATCACATCTCAACCAGAACTCTCCAATATCACATCTCAGCAAGCACTGCCTACAAACACTCTCTGCTACGAGTTCTTAACAAGTACTGACTACCACGAGACCTCGACAGGCACTGACTACTACGAGTTCTTCCCAAGCACTGTGGAGGCGGCTTAATAATATTCTTTGGCGCAATCTCTGGCGCAGTGGCTCAGTGTAGCCACCTTTCATATGCCCCTCCTCCACAGGCCAGAATTTCATGGTATTTTTGCCAGCATTGGTGGTGAAAATACCACCAAATTCGTCCACAAAAATACAGACAAAAAAAAAAGATAATATTAATACCTAAATATCACATAATTAGTTAAAATTTTGGCTTTTCACTGATCTTTCAATAACCTAATATATAATATACAGAAGCAATACAAATTCTTTTCATACATGTGACTTTACATAATAGTTCACACAATACACAAAAAATCAGTTTATACAAATGTTCACATAAAATGCTTTCAATGATTAGTTCCAGTAGTAGCACCCAGCGATGGTCAACAGGTGTAGACACCAACAAGTGACATCATTTCAGCAGAAGCAATCCATCAGTGGCACCCAGCAATGTTGAGTAGGTGCAGACAGCAAGAAGTAACATCATTTCAGTAGAAACAGTTCTAACAGTGGCACCCAGCAATGTTGAGTAGGTGCAGACACCGGCAAGTGACATCATTTCCATAGAAGTAGCTTCATCTGTGCACCCAGTAATGTTGAGCAGGTGCAGACACCAACAAGTGACTTCATTTCAGTAGAAGCAGTTCCATTAGTGGCACCCAGCAATGCTGAGTAGGTGCAGACAGCAACAAGTGACATTATTTCAGTAGAAGCAGTTCCATCTGTGGCACCCAGCAATGTTGAAGAGGTACACACAGCAACAAGTCACATTAGTTCAGTAGAAGCAATCCATCAGTGGCACCCAGCAATGTTGAGTAGGTGCAGACAGCAAGAAGTAACATCATTTCAGTAGAAACAGTTCTAACAGTGGCACCCAGCAATGTTGAGTAGGTGCAGACAGCAAGAAGTAACATCATTTCAGTAGAAACAGTTCTAACAGTGGCACCCAGCAATGTTGAGTAGGTGCAGACACCGGCAAGTGACATCCTTTCCATAGAAGTAGCTTCATCTGTGCACCCAGTAATGTTGAGCAGGTGCAGACACCAACAAGTGACTTCATTTCAGTAGAAGCAGTTCCATTAGTGGCACCCAGCAATGTTGAATAGGTCCAGAGAGCAGTCCATAATATTCACTATCACTGATCACACTGTTCATCAAAGTTTATAAGCAGAAATTAAACATGTCCTAGTGGCACCAATCATGTAGAAAAAGTACAAGTAACAGTCCATAATATTCACTATCACTGATCACACAGTTCATCAGCAGAAATTAAACGTTTCTAAGTGGCACCCATTATGTTGAAGAGGTGCAGGTAACAGTTCATAATATTCACCATCACTAATCAGACAGTTCAGGCATGAACAATAGTTTGAATACACATACAAATGCTTTTACACTAAACATACAAATCATAACAAACACACAAATGATGTCAGATAATTGTCATATTAACTATTACAAATACACAACTATCAGTAAACCTATAATATTTATGGGTGTCAGTGCAAGCCACAACAAACAAATAAAATAATATTTAGGAGATAGGTGGGTAGGATTAGGAAAGGAAAACACACAAAACAGACTCACTCATCTTTCATCCACATTAAGTACTACTGTGTAATTGAATAGTGTTAACCGTGTAAATGCAATTCTGTCAAAATTTGATGTTCATCATGTGTATCAAGTAGTAGTGGCAGCAATGTATAACAGTCAATAATAGTTAAGTCAACGTCATAGTCATCATGTCAAGACCAATGTTTGCCAAGCCAGATCAAAATGTACTGTTGCTGAACAACTGTCAGTGTGCCAAGATATGCAAATACTTCCTCTCTCCAAAAAAAATGTTATATACTGCTTAGTGATTTAACAAAGTGTGTGTAGACAATCTTCCTTCCACTTTAGTGTTCTAGTCTGCTATCTTCATCTTCCTTGTTCCATATAGACCAACAAAAAAAATATGCTCCTCACTTACTTTACCTCTTATACACCAAAACTCCAATAATCATCAGCATCACATAATCTCAATACTTCAATAGTACCTCTTACGTCGATACATATAATCCTTATCATTAATAGCATTTACCTTACCTCTTGTCCACAAAAACTCCAATAATCATCAACTTCACATAATCTCAATAATACCTCTTCAATGCGTCGATACATACAAACCTTATTACCAATATCATTTCACTTCCATAACAACTCTTTCCTCTAGTCAGTCTCCTCGAACAAGTACAGATAAATACTTATGCAAACTTCATCATCCTATACAATCCGAAGACACACTGTCAACACACAACCTCTGTGCAATCCGTCTGACTCAAATCTTCTTCTCATTGTGAATTATAAACGAAAGAAATGCATACATGACCTCTAACAGACTTAGTTCGAATAACTCTCAGTAATTAAGTACGATTACGGAGTGTGAATGATCATAATATTTCACAGTGTGTACACCACTTCAAGAATTATGGCAAACAGAAGCAAACATGTGGAGTATTTCTTGTGTCAAGTGTCACTTCCTATTTCAATTCCTCACGAAAAATGCAGTGTAATAACTGTCAATGGTCTAAACCTAGTTTCGGTATGTCATGTCGTTAGCTTCCTTCCTATTAGCATAAATTTATGCAGCTTCCATAAAACATCCAGCTAATGTGACTTCAACGAAGTTCTTTGTACCAATGTCGTTCGTCGAATTATAGCAGTTCATTTTCTTATCTTAAAAATGTAAGGCACTGAGCGTAAGCAAAACAAGCAATAGCGAGTAAATATACCAGTAGAGAACAGAATTTCAACAAGTGGATGCAGCACAATTCTTACAACGAGGCTCTGCCAAGCGAACAATCTATAATTAATCCAATAGCGTGACCTAAACTCTCTGTTTGTACACAGTATATCAGCATTTCTATACACCAAATTGAAGAGTAGTTATGACAACAACAGATATGTATAAATATGCAATCCATACGCATAGCAGCAAACAGGTCATCAGCATCATATCAGCATAAGCAAATAAGTGTTCATATGTAATCTTAATAAGTAAACATGAAAACGCAAGCAGATAAATCACAAAGTATAACTTACATACATATCAGCACAACTAATCAGGTGACAATTATAATTTAAATAAATAAGCACAGCAGGCACATAATTAAAAAAAAAATGACATCAGTGGAAAAGCAGTGCAGCCAAGCGATGCATAATATGCACAAGTTACAACCCAGTTCATTAATAATCATTGTCAAAATCAGTTAACGTACGCAAGCACGTCGCTTCACAAGTAATTTCATAGAACATGAAATTAGCACAAAGTATGAATCACGTAATTGCGAGCAGCAAATTACGTCTAAAGTACGTACCTAAGTGGAAATATGTTACCTGAAAAATGAACTCAATTAATAGTTACCTTTTTAGTTTATTAGTTTCTTCTTGGAAATTACATTCTTCCTGAAAATTTCTCGATAGTAAGTCGTCTTAACGTCGGAGACACACAGAATTTACCTGAAGTTCTTAAATATTTTATACAACCGTATCCTGGAAAATACTGAATGTTAATAACATAATTCATCAAGTCACTATAGCTTTATACTGAATTTAATCGGAGAAATTAAACTGTGTATTTGTTTACGGCTGTCAGTGCATTCGCACTGAGCGCTCGATCAGCTGTAGGCGCGTGACGTAGGAAGCAATTGTTCGCGGTCAACGACTGCCTTGTGCGGCGCGCAGACGACTGTTGCTTTGAGTATGTGCCGCCGCCAAAACACAGCGCGATATCCTTGTACTCTCTGTATGTTTACATGTAGCTGTGAGTTTCTCTAAAGTATGTCATTCCACAAAAATTTTTACGTTAGATATATGATGTATTCCTTTAGAGCGTCGAGATTTAAGAGTTTCTACTTCGACAGTGTTATCATGAATAATTTTACGAATTCTATATGGACCGTTATAAAGCAGAAAAAATTTGCGACACAGGCCTTTTCCTTTGTGAGATAAACGATGAGACTTAATTAACACCTTTTGACCAACTGACAAAATTTTTAAACGACCAGGACGCTTAGCTGATTTCTCTCTTCTAGCAACCGCAGATGCAATAGTTTGCAGAGCCAGGTTGACAACTTCAGAATGCCGCAGTTTCCGTGAAGGCGGAAAAGGAACGATTTCAGATATGCGATTTGTCGGTGCTTTGTTTTTTAATATCAGTATATGCGGTAAAGAAGTTGAATCATTAGGAAGTTCGTTCAGAATGTTTTGAAAAATATGAAGATACTGATCCCACGTTCTGTGATTCTGATGACAATAAAGACGACACAATTTATTGATTTCCTTCATCCATCTCTCTGAAGCGTTAGATTGAGGGTGAAAAAGTGAAATGAAAATTGGTTTAATTTTACGACGCCGTAGAGTACGAAGCCAAATTTTAGAACGAAACTGTGATCCATTATCTGATATAACCTTATCGACATGACCAACTTCTTTAAGAAAATGTTTGATGAAAGCGTTAGATACTGAACGAGCTGTTGCTTTTCGTAAAGGTGTAAAACACTTCTTTAAGAAAATGTTTGATGAAAGCGTTAGATACTGAACGAGCTGTTGCTTTTCGTAAAGGTGTAAAACACACATATTTTGACGTCAACTCCACTGCTACGAAAATGTACGCAAAACCATTAGTAGAACGAACCACTGGACCGAACAAATCGACTGCAGCCATCTCCTTTAATTTCGCTGGAATGATAGGAAACAACGGTGCTCTGTGAGAAACTGTTGGCGTCTTAGCCTTTTGACATAATTTGCATTTGGCCAGAACAGATCGAATACGTTTTTCCATATTATTGAAGTAGCAATTTTCTCGTAATTTATGAAAGCATTTTCTGGGACCAAAGTGTGCATAACTGAAATGCGTGTACCAAATTAATTTATTGACCCACTCATCAGGAATACAAACTAACCAAACAGAGTTGTCGACCGATTTTCGTTTAAAAAGAATGTCATTGCGAACCAAATAATGCTGTCTAATCGCTACGCTTTCCTTTCTCCTCCACTTCTCCTTAATGTCCTTACAGATTGGATCCTTATTTTGCTCCTTAGCGATGTCCTGGAGCGAAGACGAAATAAAGTTCTCAAACGCAACACCTTGAATATACATCAAACAATAATTGTTTTCTTTGCAGTCCTCTTCAGCACTTTGTTTCAAACCAATAGGTGCACGCGATGAAGCATCAGCAACAATATTTGAAGAACCCTGTATGTAAACAATACTAAAATCAAACTCCTGTAGGTACAACGCCCATCGTGACAATCTGCCATGAGTTAATTTTGTTGACATAAGAAATTCCAGAGCTCGATGATCGGTGTAAACCTTAGTATGTCTGCCAAACAAAAATGTGCGAAATTTTGTGAAAGCCCAAACAACAGCCAAAGCTTCAAGTTCCGTAATCGAATAATTCTTTTCTGATTTAGAAAGAACACGACTTCCAAATGCAATATTCTTTTGTACTACAACGCCGTTTTCTTCTATCTCTTGAAATAAATGTGCACCTAGGCCTTTGTATGATGAGTCCGTCGCCAAACAAAAATCTTTTGATAGATCCGGATGTGAAAGAAGTGGAGCAGCAACTAAAGCATCACGAAGTTGTTCAAATTCTGACTGAGCTTCCTCATCCCAACACCAATTAGAATTCTTTCCGGATAGTTCACATAAACGAGGTGTGGCCAAATCGTCCAATCTAACAAAGCGTCTAAGAAAATTACAGACACCAACGAAACTACGAACATCACGTTTTGTGGTAGGAACAGCATAATTACGAATAGCGTCTAATTTCTCTGGATCAGGAAGAATACCTTCTGTAGAAATAATGTGACCGAGAAATTTCACCTGAGAACGACCAAATTCAGATTTTTCCAAGTTCACAGTAATGCCAACTCTTGCAAGGATACGTAATAATGAATCCAAAATTTTGTTGTGCTCACTCCAAGAATGTTTAGCAATAAGAATATCGTCAACATATGAAGTAATGTTGTCACGAAGATAAACAGGTAAAATTTCATTTAAGCTACGAATGAATGCTGCTGAAGATACAGTAAGTCCAAACGGTAATTTCCGAAACTGGTAATAGTTACCAAAGGCTAAGAAGGCAGTGTATTTTCTACAATCAGGGTGGAGTTCTATTTGCCAAAAACTTGCGCGCATATCAATCGTGGATAAAACTTTAATGCCATGGAAATGTTGAAGAAGTTCATCTAAATTTTGTGGGCGGTCAGTTTCAGGAATGATGATATTATTTATCTGTCTGGAATCCAGAACCAAACGAATTGACCCATCCTTTTTAAGAACAACGTGTAATGGGCTGGTATAAGGACTGACTGCAGGCTCAATAATGCCCTGATCTAACATGTACTGAAGTTCATTCTTAACCTTGGCTCTGTAAGCCAAAGGAATAGCGTACGTTTTCCCGCGAAATGGTGTGTGTTCTTTTACTTTAAATAAATATTTTAAGCCTTTCCTGTCTGATGACTAAATACTATAGCATGTGAAGTCAAAATGTGGTGCAGCTCTTCTCTTGCAACGTCATCTGGCACTTAAGCTTTCTTAACCTTTTCATTAATTAATTCTTCGTAATTAATTATATCATCCATCGCGTCTCTGTATCTATTGTCATTGTCATGAATAAACACACTGTCGTCATAATGCTCAACGAAAACATCAGAAGTAAGAAACCTTAAACATTTTGTATCTGGTTCAGATCTTGTTAAACACTCGAAAAATTTCAAACATTTCGGCATTCCAGCAACAGTCAAATTCACACTTCCTTCTTTAAAGTTCAAAATTGCCTTATGTGTGTTAAGAAACTCCATACCTAATATAATTTGTGTACTGAGTAATGGAACAATAATAAAATTAGCAGAAAATTCGTATCCTTGACAAATAAAATTTAAGTTGGTCTGTTGTTTAACTTCCACACTTTTTCCAGAAATCGTTCCTCGAATTGTAGTTTTAGAAATAGGTAACACAGGACAGGCAATAGTTCTTTCACATATACGAAAAACTGATTCACTAATGACATTCAATGGGCTCCCAGAATCTAAAACTGCAGTGAACTTATTCTTACCCACACATACTTCAATAACAGGATGTAAAAATGCGTCTACATTATTTTCCTTTTCGTCTAACAAAATGTCTCTCATGTCTTCCAGGCGTACGTAGTGTAAAGTCGTAGTGTCATTACTTTCTGAACCGTCTATATTGCTGCCAGAAGCCGAAGCTGCAAGTCACTGTCGATTGTTTGCGTCACGTCTTTGATTATTTGCGTCATTTAGCGGATCAATTTCTACTATTTGCACTTGTCTCTCTGAAGTTCTGTCACGTGGAGGATGCCAATCAGGTCCCTCCTGTCTGTTAGATGCAAATTCTTGGTTGTGTCTGTTATTAAAATTTCTGTTTTCCTGTCTGTCTGCATAACTACTTCTTGTGTAATTTCGACTGTCACTTCTGAAATTATTGTTGTATCTACTACCCTGGTTATTTCTGTAGTAAGAATTTCTATTATTGTATGAATAATTTCTGTCTTGATGATACCGATTAATGTTTCCGTATGATTGATCATTCCGGTAGGAATTACCGTTACTATAATTGTCTGTGTAATTTCTGTTAGAACGTCTGTTATTGTCATAAGGCTGGTATCTATTGTCCTGTCTGTTTCGTCTGTCATTCTCAAAATTACCGCTATAACGTCCGTTCCGATCACTATCCCTTTTCTCCGAAAATTACTGTTACTGAAAAAATTACAGGAAGTCCCGTCGTCATTGTCATACTCGAGTTCTTGTAGCAAAGTCTTAAAAGTCTCAATGTCGTCTTTACATCTTCCGGCTAAAGCAATTTGTCTTATGGATTGTGGCAGCTTAGTTAAACAAATGCGAATTAATTCAGTCGGGCTGTAAGGGTTGGACAGGAACTGATTCTTTCGAATCATGTCTTCAAAATATTCTGCTGGCGTGCGGAACTCAGACTGTTTGAAATTACGCTGCATAATAAGACTGTGTTTGACTCTGTCTTGCGTGTTTTCGGACCAATATGCCGATAGAAATGCATGATAAAAATCATTTAGATTATTACAATCTCTAATGAGTGCGCGCATCCGCGTCGCCGGTTCGTTTTCTAAATATCCACACATAAATTCCAGTTTGTGACTTAGTGGCCAATTTGGTGGAAGTGCGTACATAAATTGATCTAACCATGAACATGGATGTATGTCATTCTTAGAATTGCGGAAGATCTTAAATTTCCGAACAGTCAAAAAGTGTTTATAGTCAAAGTTTTCGCCTCGTGGCGACAGAGACCTACCGCGTCTGTCCCAGTCCGAATGTCGATTATTGTCAAGTTCGCGCGCCTGGCGCTCTCTTGTTGCTTCTCGTAAATGAAATAAATTACTTTCTTCATACCCCTCTGCTATCTGTGATTCTAAGTTTCTTCTACTGTCCTTTCCTACTATTTCGCCTTCAATTTGTTTGACTTGCTTTCGTAATGCCTCAAATTCCCTTTTCACGCGTTCATTAAATTTTCCCTGATTTTCAACATGCTTATTTATGTTCTGATACTCTTCGGTTTCTGCAAATGGCAATGGTGCTCTATCATCTGAATCTCTGTCCCCACTTAAACTAAGACTTGTCAATTTATCAGAAATCTCCTCAACTCTTTCCGATAAATCACCTATTTGTTCTTTCTGTTTATTTACGTCTTCCGTACGTGTCGCGACTCGGGTTTCAGCATTAACACATTTAGTAGTTAACTGTTCATACTGTTGTGTTAGGTTATTTAATCTGTCATTTGGTACGGATTCCTCGATTCTCTCGAATATTTCTTCCTTATCTTTTGCACGTTGTAAATTTAACTCTGAAAATTTCTGTACTATCACGCGATCTCTTTCTTCCTGTTCTCTATCCTGTTCCCTTTGTCTAATCTCTACTGCAACTAATCTATTATTGTGAGCATTCAAAATCAGTTGTACTTCTTCTCTGATTTCTTTCTTTAATTCATCTTTCATATTTTTGAAACATGTCCCTATTCGTGAGTCTAACCGTGTTTCCATTGTTTCCATCTCTGTTTCTAAACGTGTTGCCACTGTTTTTAATTCAGATCCTAACCGTGTTTCCATTGACCCATCTGTGTTTTTAATTCAGATCTAAACTGTGTTTCCATTGTTCCCATATCATTTTTTAATTCAGATCCCAAAGTTCCCATCCGTGTTTCCATTCCTGTTTCCATTGTTCCTATTCGTGAGTCTAACCGTGTTTCCATACGTGCTCCCAAATTTAATATAGCACTCATCAGCTGCTCCATATTAAATGGTTCAGAATTCTTTTCGCCCCTAACATTTCCCGCAAAACTAACTTCCTTCTGCATAGCCATAAGGCTATCTGTGTTCGATACTATTCCAGAATCTTCTGTCGTTAATCTCGGATTCTGTGAATTTTCTGATTGAGAAAAATTTTGAAATGGTTCCGGACTATTTTCCCGACTTATTACATTGTTTTCCACTTCATTATCCATCATACTGTTTTCCTCTGTTGGCGAGTTCGCCATGTTAACAATTTCGTCATTCTCACTATCCATCATTTTTGCCTTTTTCATCGACCGCGTAATCATTTGCAAGACATACAAAACTCGTCACTGTGCGAAAATTACACACAATGCCTCCTTATCTCCAACAATACCATTTACGTGCAATGTCTCCCTCAAACACGATCAATCGAACAATTGAAATAATTGCACTAAATTGTCAAATGCGTATACAAGGCAATAAAAATTAAATTTTGAAAAATACCATTAGAAGAATGCCAATTACCAAATCTACACATGCAAAATAGACTACAATTACTAAACTACAAATTACTACAACAATACTACTGTCTACTATTTGTACAATCAGAAGATTCCAAGGGACGATCCTAAGCAGCGGTCGCCACGTGCATGGGGACTTAATTAAATAAATTTGAAAATACTTTTTATTTTTCGTAGCTGTCTGTCCGATTACGCTATGTCTCGTAAACGGTTGGCCCTGACTAGTATTATTACGCTATCTGACTGCAAAGAACAACAACAAAGAATGAAATGAAAATTTTCGTTAACACAATTAATTAATTAAGTCCCCAGCAACTATGAAACCTACGAAACCAAAGCACAAGTATAACTGTTCTGTATGTGGAAGTATGACTCAACGCACATGTGGCACGGTTCTTCTTCAACAAGACAAGAATTTTTAAATACCAGTTTTACTGACGTGATAAAAGAAAATTACAAATACTATAATTACGTAATGAAAGCAGAATTAAACTCTAATACAAAACACACGCCAGATGCTTTGTTGACTGAACCTGTAATGACGCATTATTTAGGACACTGAAATAATGAGAAAAAAAAGAGAAACGGAGTTTGTTACCTCATTTATATTGATGAAAATCACTCTAATCCTTACAATATATCTCCACACCGACTCTCTACTATCACATCTCAACCAGAACTCTCCAATATCACATCTCAGCAAGCACTGCCTACAAACACTCTCTGCTACGAGTTTTTAACAAGTACTGACTACCACGAGACCTCGACAGGCACTGACTACTACGAGTTCTTCCCAAGCACTGTGGAGGCGGCTTAATAATATTCTTTGGCGCAATCTCTGGCGCAGTGGCTCAGTGTAGCCACCTTTCAGTAGTTGCAGAATACTAGAAGCCTGTTACATGGTTCCAAAGCAAACTGGCAAGCATTTAGTGTGTTCGTTTTATTAAAAGGAGCAGTCAGAAAGATTCCGCTTGAGGACTTCACTGTAGCATATATGGAATGTAGTGCCACTCCGATGGGGATAAATAAGCACTGACATGTAGGTGAGGGACTAGTGTGGCATTCGCGTCTTTCCGACGTGTGTGCAGTAAACGCGGAAACGTGAACAATGGCGACATTATCACCAAATGAGTCTTTTCTTGGCTGCCGAAGTACAAACACCGGTATATATCCGTCGGGGAATGTAGGAGTGTAAGGGGCAGCATGCCTGTTGAAAACCACCTGTGACAAGCGACGCTGCTGCTTCATGATAACGCACATCCCCATATCGAAAATGTCGTAATGCAGAAGTTACGCTACCTCAAGTGGAAGACATTCTAACACTCAACTTCAGTCCTGATCTCTCCCCATTCAATTATCATATCTGCGATCCCTAAAAAAGGCCTTGATGGGTCGACGATTGTTGTCGGACAAAGAGGAGCAGCAGGCAGTTATGGACTTCTTCACGCAGTGGGACACAGTGTTTTACGAACTGGATACGCATCGATGGATGGATGATTCTCATAATGCTCACGGCGATTTTGCCTGATTGGCATACCGACTCTCGACTGTATGGCCTTCGAATGGAAACTTTTTAACTGTCCCTCATATATTACTTCCACGTTAAAAATGAAACCCACGTTGTTACAATAAGAATCACAGAAGGTATATAAAATTGCATGTATGATAGATACATATTGAAGCATTAAAGCATGGCTATGCAAATTATAAATATTACAAAAGCTGTATCTCTCCCAAGCTTAGCTCGAAAGCTTAGAATCCAAGCTGCATCTCCCATCAGCATGAAAACAAGCAATAGTAACTACGTAAATATAACCTTTACAAAAGTGGATTGAAGTGCATGTGTTGATAAAATCTTCTCAGGTTGACAGCCGAGCCAATGCGTTGTTCTCCAGCAACGTTTCAGCAAGTTTCTTACTTGCCATCCTCAGGCGAAGTGACGGATCTTTATATCCGGTGGACCACGGGCTTCTCTGCATCCTTGGCACCGGTCGGGCCAACCAGGCGCGAGGTGGCGGTGGTACTGGGGGGGGGGGGGGGGGGGGGGTGGGGCGGCCGTGTCCTGGCGTCTCGTCTCGGTGCAGGCTGTTTATTCCATCCGCCGCCACCGACCTGCCTCCATAGGGGCGCCCTCGTCTTACTCTTGATAATGTTGTGTTCCACGCGGTGCTGAGTTGGAAGCCACTATCCCGGTTGACCAGGTTATCACTGACTCGTATCTCTACTGCCTCTTTAATAACAGACTCCCAGCAACCTTTCGCTCTACAGTCTCTTGGTTTCTTAAAACTGAAAAGTGTGTTCTTCACTGAGGCCTTGTTCCGCTACCGCGGATTTTTCTTTGTAGTGGATCACAGCCTCAGTGAAGAACTCACTTTTCAATTTGAAGAAACCAAGAGATTGTGTAGAGCGAAAGGCTTCTGGTACTCTGTTATTAAAGAAGCAGTGGAAATACGGGACAGAGATGACGACGCACGCGCACGACACACTCCGCTGCTCCACTCGCTGCGGCTCACTTCGTTTCCGTCGTTCGCTTACGCCACTAGCCCATCGCAATGTCCGGACGTAGAAACGGAGGAAGAAACAAGATTGCTGCCACCGTCGAGCTCCTGCTAAAGGCAGTCGGGACCAATGGTTGCGGCAACAAGAAGAAGAAGCGGAAGCCCATGGCACAGTTACAGTGCTATAAGTGTTAGAAGATGGGACACACGGCCAGGACCTGCGACGGAGCGGGAAACCGCGTGGTACACGCAACTGCGACAAACCAAGGGGCACCGCGGCCGCGTGCGTCAATTGCGGAGGTGCGCACGGTGCAAATTCGCGCAGCTGTGCCTAACTGAAGTCACGGAAGCGGCAGAAAGGTGCCACCACATATGAAGAAGTAACCCAAGAAGACAAGGTGGACACCCCACCATCTTATTCAAGCAGGATAAGCGGGCCGCGCCACAACGAAGACGACGACGGCGTGTTCCGCCAAACGTTGCGGAAAGCCAGCGACGACGCCGTTGCCGCGCTCAAATCCGCCATGGCAGCCCTGAGGGCGTCGCGAGGTGACGCAACTGAGGGTAGCCCTGTACCTCGCATCTCGCACGGCAGAGGCGCCGACCCCCACCTGTATGGGGGTAGACGCGGAAACGCAAACGACCGTCTCTCTGGCCGACGCGGCAGCGCAGTTTGCTAGGGAGGTGGTCATGGAGCTGAAGGCACCCGCCGCCAGCAAGACAGACGGCCCCCTTGGAAATGGCCGCCCCTTCTGCCTCTGTAGATACGCAGACGGCGGAAGAGACGCCCATGGAGATCGAGGGAGAAGAAGACGAGCCGTCTGTCCCTCCCCAACAAGAATTGTGTGAGGGAGGTACTCAGCAAGATTGCAGCCTCCTTACGATATAGCAGCTATCCGCGCCATGGAAAGCCGTACCCCTTCATGGAAACCGATATCTCTCCCCTCCCACACAAACTCTTTTCATTCCATTGGGAGTGTGAACCCCTAAACCAGAATATTAAAGAGAGGCAACTCGTCCGACGTGCGGATCTGAAGCTAGTAAATTGCTACCCTATCTTCACCGACGCTGACTGGAAGTACATGAAGGAACAAGCTGTCCTCTACATCAAACAGCACTCGCCGCCAGTGGACCACACCCATCTGACCTAAAAAGAGTTTGGACAGCCAGGAAACAAGAAGAAGAAGAAGAAGAAACCGAAAGAGACATCTGGCAGTTAATTCTTTGTTACATATAACTCAGACACCCATCCAGAACCAGAGGAAAAACAACTCAACCAGTCATGAATAGAGGAGAAACAGCTACCTACAGCTTAAACTCCTATTACTCGAGCCAAGGATGAGGCCCGTCATATTAGCGTCAGCATCACGGGCCAGTGATAACCTGGTCAACCGGGATAAAGGCACCACGTGGAACACAACATTATCAAGAGTAAGACGAGAGTGCACTGATGGAGCCAGGTCGTTGGTGGAATAAACACGCCGCACCGAGTCGAGATTCCTTGACACGGCGCGCGCGCCTCCCCCCCCCACAACACGTTGCTGTGAAGATTCATCTTGCGCCTGATTGGCCTAACAGGCGCCGAGGATGCAGCATCTATAAAGCATCTATAAAGATCCAGACGAGACGTGAACCTCACTCGCTGAGATGCAGTCAAGCGTGGAGCATCTGTTCCTCTAATCGTTAACGTCAGCCATAGGCCCCCGCTTGCACGGGTGTACAACCAGGAGTGTTTTCCGGCTTTGTTTTTATTAAAACATTGACGGACACTTGCACCGACTTCTCACAGCTTAGCAAAATGCAACTTGGGAAGCTTTGCATGGAGTCGCCCGACAGCAGAATTGTCGTGTCTTCTCGTTGAGGTGGTATGTCGAGCTTGGATGGTGTCTTGAGGTCGCGGCGGTCTCTTTCTGCTGACGACATGAGGCGCGTTCTCTTGTTGCCGCAAGCCACGCCGCCGGCCTTTTCGAGCACTTCGGCTTCCGCAGAGCTTGCTCTGCCCCCCCCCCCTCCCCCCGAAGAATAGGGAAAAAGCAGGCCAGGACCTGGAATCAGGCCGTGGAACCAAAGAAAGATTTTCCGCCGTCTCCGTCCAGAGCTCCGCATCTTCCATCGTTCTGTTAGGGCCAGCAATGCAACCGAGAAACCCAATGGTGACAACAAAAGTTTTAACTGGCAATCCCTTGGCAGCAAACCCCCTTTCTGCTCCGGACATGGCGACATGTACACAGAAGCGAAACACATGTAAAACACAAATAACTACATTGTCAATATGCTCCCTCCCTGCCCTCTCCTGAGCCCGCTCCTGCTTGCCAACACCCAAAATTGACTCGCTGAACATATCCTCGACCTAAATGGCAAGCAGAAGTCCTGTCAACCGACCAAAATCCTTCCCAAACCCACAACTACTACCCAACCCCCTACCCGATCACAGTTCCTCAAATCCCCACATCAAGAGCACGTCCAGGAAGCAGTGGCGTGCAAAGAAGGATAGGAAAGACAAACATCAACCCAAATCGCATCCCCCCTACCCCTGAGGAGCACACGGTTCCTGAGCCACCGACAGCACCTGTCATCGCCCTGGAGGGGAACCAGGAAACCTCTGCCCTGGAAGGGAACCATGAAACTGGGGAGGATTTGGAGAGCTTTGTGCTGGCGAGAAAAATCTTTCGCCAGCCAAAACATCCACCTGCTCAGGGAGTGGAACTCGGCCCAACCAGGTTTCAGGCTGTGGCTGATGCGTCAGATGAAACATACGAACCAACAGCACAGAATCAAACATCACACCGCGTCCCACCGATCGTCACAGAGTTTCCTCAAGACTACGAGGAACTCTACGACATGATCAAAAGACAACACAAAGGAGACAACTTTACAGCAAAACCAACAGGGGGGGGGGGGACAAAATAAAGATCACTCTTCACAGCATAGAAGACTACAACGCCATTAAAAAGGCCCTCACAGACAAAAATATACCGCACTACACGTTCACAACCACAAACACAAGGAACAAAAACATCGCCATTAGGGACCTCCCCAGACGGCTCTCGGCCAAGGCAGACAGACCTGACTGTCCAGGTATTTGTTGTCAAAACCGTCGAGCAGATGGGCAACAATGAGGCACAGAGAAAGGGGCCATTATTTCAAGTCACTCTGCTGGACATACTGCAGAACAGGCGTGAGATCAAAACTGTTCTTGTATTCCCTGTCACAATGGAGCCAATCCGCTGCAAGAACAAGGTGGTGCAGTGCTGCAGGTGTCAGGGACTGGATCACATTGCTGCCTACTACAAGATGCCCATGCGCTGTATAAAATACACCCAACCCCACGACACCAGGACTTGCTCAATAAAATACATGGACCCACAGATAAAGTGCGTGCTGTGTGAGACAAACCACACAGCAGGGTACCAAGGCTGTAAAGTCCACAAAAAACACACACAGAAGGCAAAGGGTGTGAAGGCTGCCCCCCACACACGGAAACAAGACACTGCCACCCCATCAAACCACACAGGGTTTTACATAACAAAGAAACCTGGGCCTGTTGCTGATGCATCACCATCAATCTCCCAAAGACACAGGCTATGCTGATGACCCAGAGCCTCTGGAGACGTGGACCCCTCAACGCTCTCTCCCCCCCCCCCCACCTCCCTTCACCTGCACCTACGTGGATCCCGACTCCCCTGGGACAGATCCGCCAAGTACCTTGGCTTAACCTTGGCTTGACTTAACTCAGACTATAGTGGAAAGCCCATACAGACGAGATCCACAGAAAGGTCTGTGCCAGAATGTCTATCCTATACCCAGTCCTCAACACAACCAGCTCACTTTCCTGCTCTGTAGGACTAAACGTCTATCAGGCCCTCATACGGCCAGTAATGGAGTATGCGTGCCCTGTCTGGGGATACACAGTGAAGAGCACCTAGACAACCTCCAGAGGGTGCAGGAGCGCACCCTCAGGAGGGCACTGCACCTACCCATAGGATTCCCCACTGACGATGTGCACGCCGCTGCCGAAATCCTACTCCTCAAAGAAAGATTCCAAGATCTGGCAAGGACTTTCTATGAGAGCTCTTCCAGATCTGTAAATAACCTCGTCCACTCCTTAGGTCGGTATGACATGTCCCTCGACAAGCACAAACGCCCCATTACGACCTTTGGCGACTAAGTCGAAGAGAAAAATTCCAAAAATCTCTAAATCATAATACCAATCCTTAATCCTTAAAATACCCAACATCTCGCCAACCTCAGGCAAGTACTAGACACCACCAGAGCACCAACACAACGCACAGACAGCCAAAACAGTCAAAGACAATCACACACGCACAACACATATTGTGGAGTAAAGGCCAACAGGCTATAAACTCCTCCACACACTTCCCCAAGGAGGAGAGAGTAAAATATGAGAGAGAACGTGAACCAGACACTCGTTGAGTAGCAGTCAAGCATGGAGCATCTGTTGTGCTAACTCCCTCACGTCAGCCATAGGCCCCCACTTGCACAGGTTTACAACCAGGAGTGTATTACGACTTTGTTTTTATTAAAACATTGACGGGCACCAGCCCCGAGGTCTTGGAGCTTAGCTAAACGGCACTTGGGAAGTTTTGCATGGGGCTGTCCGACAGCATAATTGTTGTGTCTTCTCGTTGAGGTCGTATGTCGAGCTTGGATGGTGCCTTGGGGTCGCGGCAGTCTCTTTTTGCTGACGACATGAGGCGCGTTCTCTTGTGGCCGTGGACTGTGTCGCCAGCCTTTTTGAACACTTCAGCTGCTGCAGAGCTTGCTCTGTCCTCCCCTCCCCCAAGAATGGGAGGGAAGTAGGCCAGGACCTGGAATCAGGCCGTGGAACCAAAGAAAGGTTTTCCACCGCCTCCATCCAGAACTCTGTGTCTGCCATCGTTCTGTTAGGGCCAGCAATACAACTGGGAAACTCAAAGCTGGCAACAAAAGTTGTAACTCGCAATCCCTTTCTGCTCCGGACATGGCGACGTGTACACAGAAGGAAAACACATGTAAAACACAGACAAACAACTACATTGTCAGTATTTACGATTCCCTCCCTCCCTCCCCTCTCCTTAGCCCGCTCCAGCTTGCCAACGCCCAAAATCGACTCGCTGAACATATCTTCGACCTAAATGGCAAGCAGAAGTCCTGTTAACCGACCAAAATCCTTCCCAAACCCAAAACTGACACCCAACACCCCACTCGATCCCAGTTCCTCAAATCCCCTCCACTCAAGAGCACGTCCACAAACCAGCAGCGTACAAAGAAGGATAGGAAAGACAAACATCAAAAGAGCAGGAATCCCACCACCCGAACCCAAATCGCCCCCTCTACCCCAGAGGAGTCCACAGTTCCTGAGCCACCGACAGCCCCTGTCATCGTCCTGGAAAGGAACCAAGAAACCGCTGCCCTGGAAAGGAACCATGAAACTGCGGAGGATTCAGAGGGCTTAGCACTAGCGAGAAAAACCTTTCGCCAGACGAGACGCAAAGGGGACAAGTTTACAGCAAAATCAACAGTGGGGGACGAAATAAAGATCACTCTATACAACATAGAAGACTACAACACCATTTAAAACGCCCTCACAGACAAAAAGTATACCACATTTTACGTTCCTCACCACCATGACAAGGAACAAAAACATAGTCTTTGGGGACCTCCCCAGATGGCTCTCGGCCAAGCCTGTCAAGATAGACCTGACTGCCCAGGGATTTGTTGTCAAAACCGTCGAGCAGATGGGCAAAAATGAGGCAGAGAGTAAGTGGCCATTACTTCAAGTCACTCTGCTGGACATACTGCAGAACAGATCAAAGCTGTTCTGGTAGTCCCTGTCACAACGGAGCCACTCCACCGCAAGAACAAGGTGGTGCAATGCTTCAAGTGTCAGTGACTGGGTCACATAGCCACCCACTGCCAGATGCCCGTACGGTGTAGAAAATTCGCCAAACCCTACGATACCAGGACTTCCACAATAAAACACATGGACCCACAGAAAAGGTGCACGCTGTGTGCGAAAAACCACACCGCAGGGTACCAACGCTGTGAGGTCCACAAAAAACACACACAGTAAGCAAAGGGTGCGAAGGCCGCCCTCCACACACGAAATCAAGACACTGCCACCTTATCAAACCTCACAGAGAGAAAAATAGCACAACACGCACAGACATAACTTGCATAAAACCACAGCCTGACACTCCAATGACAACGTATGCTGAAGTGGCCTCTCCACAAAAGAGCAACGAAAACGTCGAGAAATCGACGCAAGCCCTGTCACCACAACACCAGACACACACGCAAGAACAACACCCGGAAAAACACAACAACGAGCAGGTCCGCCAAGACAGAGGAAGCTTTACAGAACCCCAGACTCACTCTACCCTCTCTGATCAATTGTTAGGCATTGTGGTCCAGACCATGAACCTCATCATGGAAATGATGAAGGAATTCAGGGAGGCCCAGAAGCAGAACACTCAGCCCTTCAGGCAGCAGTCCAGCAGTCGCTCCCCTCTGCGACTTCTTCGATAGTTACAAAACCCCATCCAAGGCCTGACATTGTGCGTCTTTAATGCAGAAGGCATTGTTAATCAAGAGGTCGAGTTCAGAGAACTCATGAAGGAGTTCGCCATCGACATATGCATGATGGGGGAAACCCACCTAAAATCGGGAATAAAAACGACAGTTCCCAACTATGTTAGCTACCGTAAAGATAGGCCAACCCAAGGCGGAGGAATGGCTGTGTACATAATAAAAGGGATCCCCCACCACGAGGTATTCATACCAGCTACCAGTAAAATCGAAGCAGTGGCCGTGGAAGTAACCACTGCCATCGGACCCCTAACAATCGTTGCAATCTACCGACCCCCACAGGTCGAGATAGACGAAGGAGATATAGCTGCTCTAGGGCAAATTGAAGGCAAACACATAATAAGGGCGACTTCAATGCCAAACACCCCGATTTGGAACTCTAGAGTAACCTCCAGAGTAGTGGCAAACTGCAACGACTAGCGCGCGACCACCACTTCGAAACATGAGGTCCGGTCGAGCCCACACATTTTCCAAAAAATGGAGGTATGCCCGATGTGTTAGACATAGCCCTCACTAGCAGGATCTCGGGGTTTGTGGCCGCAAGGATAATCAACGGAATGTCCTCCGATCACAACCCAGTGATTCTAGAGGTCGATGTGGGAGAATGGATTGCACTCCCTAGGGACCAGAAGTCCTACAAACGTACAGACTGGGAGCGATACCGAGAAACTGTCGCCTCTGATATCGCTCGCGCTCCGCCACCTACTGCCGAAACTGAAGAACAAGCGCTACAAGACCTAATAGGAACCATCTTGCAGGCAGCCCCATAAAGGGATGGCCTGCCCCTGAAAGTACAACTCCCGGAACATCTACTAGCCCAAATCCGTCACAAGAACAGAGTTACAAAATAATGGAAGATCACCAGAAATCAGGTCACCAGGAGGCTGCTCAATCGTCTACAGAGAGAGATGAAGGTAGCGCTCAATGAGCACAGAAACCAGCAATGGCAAAACCGCTGTCGAAGAGAAAAACCCCAAAAATCTCCAAATCCTAATACCAATCCTTAATGCTTAAAATACCCAACATATCGCCAACCTCAGGCAAGTACTAGACACCAACAGAGCTCCAACACAACATACAGATAGCCAAAACAGTCAAAGACAATCACACACTCACAACACACATTGTGGAGTAAAAGCCAACAGGCTATAAACTGCTCCATACACTTCCCCAAGGAGGGGAAAGTAAATGGTGAGAGAGAGGCGTGAACCAGACACTTCGACTGAAGATGGCAAGTAAGAAACGTTGCTGAAACGTTGCTGGGGAACAACGCATTGAATCGGCTGTCAACCCGAGAAGATTTTATCATCGTGATTCGCGGAGAAAGCCTGCATTCTCATATAGTGGGTGTGATTATTAGACGTAACCATGTGACTACAAAACTGGAACCAAAGATCCACATGGATTTTCCCTCTCTTATATTACCTCGCCCTGTTTGTTCCCAAGATCATGTACACGTAACTGCCCAAATTGCCAAATTTTAGAAAATGTGGTTAAATAAAAATTCGAGAGCAACAATAGTGACTGTAATCAGCACCATGTGCAAGATACATTAGCTCTCTGCACTACACTTCATACTACATAACACTGTTACTCCATATGCTGGCTGAGGTGCACAGTTTGTCCCAGTTCTGTTAGGCCTGTGGCTATGAAAATATAAATAGTCTCTTCCTGAAATAATACACCGCTGAAATCGTTTTAAAAGCGATTTGAAACAGTCACGGTAATCCTATTGCGGAATTTCATTTGGTACTGAAGTACAATTTTTTTTGGACGTTTTTAACTGCGTCGTAACGTTGTCCTTTCATTGGCAACTTCAATTTGGGAGACCAGCAGAAGTCCGCTGGAGCCAAATCCGACGAATATGGTGGGTGATCCAGGACTACGATCGCTTTACTGGCGAAAAACTCATGCGCCATCTTAAGTCTGCAGGCTGGGGTGTTTGGGTTAAATTCGACGAATTCTCACCAAAAAACGTAAAACTTAACACAAAACTTGATGTTCCTTCGCTGCTCTACCGCCATTTTCCGACGAGTGTGAGACAGGTACTGTTACATTCGCGACCAGCATGCCTGCTTTGACCTTTTACACGGCTGATGTTGAAACTTCAAGGATCATAACGCCACAACTCGCCACGAGATAGCATGGCAATTTCGAATTTCACACAACTAGTCCTAATGGAACTGGGACACACTGCGTAAACTCCACCAAAATCCGGAAAGGAATGCCGACACGCCGTTTACTCCCCTAGCACTCACGGCCAGAACCAACCAACACATTCTCATTAAAGGTCTTAAAGGTGGCGGTGTATCAGCGACCTAACTGTCACGAGCTTAGAGATGTAGAAATTTGTCGAGCTTCAATTTGTGCATGATGGAGGCCTGTGTGCGATGATGAAAGGAAGTAAGACAACGTGGACTGCTTTCAGTATGACTAATACTCCAATAAAATAGGTAACCATATGTGCAATGTGTCAGGTCCTTTTAAAATAATGTACTTATAATAAAAAATTTTCAGTGAAACATTTGATTGTCCACTATATCATGGTGTCCTGTGTTATATCCTACTTCTTGTGCTTTCATATCGTACATTTCATTAAAAGGAACTGGCAAACCTAATTAGGCTACCCGATAGAATCCAGGCATCAAGCCATTTCGGACAGGTTTATGAGATGGAAAGTAACTAACCAGTTGCACTACAATGGCAAGAGCTAAAGCACAACGTACAATTATCACGGAGATGTCACGATATGAAGAAGCTAAACTCCTACCACTGGGTGAAGCACGTGACCCTAACGGTAGTAGCCCTTTGAACAATTAACAATCCGCTCAACGGATTTAAGGCAGCCACAAATTTCAAAGGATATTGCTACTTCTACCGAGAAAAAGAAAACAGAAAAATATAGTAATTAGACTGAATAAACACATAAAGCTGCAAGAAGTTTTTAACCTAAAATGCATGTAAATTAATGCTGTGTACATTGGAGTGTTAGGAACTAGTTAAGTTGTGGCCTGTTGCCCAGCTACTGATGCTGCTGGTTGATTGCTTGATGGCTTTCGACCCATTCCTTTACTGTACTCTGCTTGTCCCTCTGATATTTCTCGTATGGAAAATTTACTAACAGGTTTGTATCACCTTGCGACGAGGACAGTATATGTTTAGGAAAAATATTCAATTAGATTAGTTGAATATTCCAATGTAAAACATGTCTCACATACATCTGGCAATGATGTATAAAATGAAAGTCTGATGTATTTAACAACTTGCTCTTTACGCCGACAGCGAGTGACAGAGGAAGGACTGGGAAGTATGATAAAAGGGTTAAACACGTAGGGCATTCTCAGTACTTACGCCTTGATGGTCAGAGGGCCCAAATTTTGTGTTGTCAACAGCACAAATAATAAATATTTTGACACTTTTGACCCTGCAAGTAACCCATACTACTTTTTGCAGATGCTGTCAGTAAATATGGACACCGGCACAGCGGCAGAAATCACTACAAAGCTCCTATTGGCCAGCAAACCATTCCACATAGTATGCAAGCTGTTTGGCCTGATGCCGTTTACTGTCGATACGAGGACTGCGTCACTCAGGAGACGCAGAGCGGACTTGGTGATCCTGACCCTCACCTCCTCAGCACAACTGATGACTGCAGTCCTTTATGTATATTTTGTTTCTCGTTCGGTACAGACGTCTTCTGCGACTGACATTATTGCTTTTATTGTATCTGTAGCTTATTCAGTTCTGAGTTTAGTTTCTGTAATCTCTGATGCTTATTTCAACACAAAAAAATATGAAAACATCCTTCAACTATTTACATCGTGTGACAGAATTCTGACAGTCTACATCAAGAAAGAGGCTGGAAGAGGTGGAACGTGCATAAAGCTGCAGCTATTCATATTGTTTTTCGTTTTTTGTGTAATGTTTGTTACTATGCTCACTTCTAACACTGAGCAAAACGTCAGATTATCAGGAATTTTTTATATGTACGTGTTTGGAGCAAGTCTACTAACTGTTGTGCGAGTTTCGAACTTACAGCTAGTGATAAAGCAGAGACTTTCGATGTTGAATGTTTGCATACTTGAAATGCGAGACAACTTACACGCTACATGCCGCGGGGGAGTGCATTCCATAGAACGGACTGCGTCAGGAAAAGATCTAAATGTCAGCCACGGAGGTGCCGTTTGCACGACGGAGCGTGTGCGATCTCTCAGAAGAGTGTATATGGGGCTGTGTGAACTGTCAACGGTGATATCCTCCGCTCACGCAAGTTTCTTAATATTACTTTTCGTAGCGATATCAGCGGTGAGTGTCATTGTGTTGTATTTCAATGTTACAAATACGTTAGTGTTAGGTACAGTATGGAGTGATCACAAATGGCAGTCACATTTTGGACAGTTCTTCCATATAATCTTTGTGTCATTACTGGTAGTCCCGGCCCACTGTGTGGAGACAGAGACGATTCGTACACAGAGACTGTGCTGGGGGCTGCTGCAGGAAGGGCGGCGCGTGGGCGGCGCCGCCCACCGCGAGCTGCGGTTGCTGGCGCTGCAGACCACGTCTGAGTGGCCCCAGGCCAACCTGGCGGGCGTTCTGACGCTGCGGATGAGCCTCGTCGCGACGTACATCTCCATCGTCACCACCTACACCACCCTGATGCTCACCATCTGGCCTTCAAGTAATTTAACCCAAACATTCTTGAACCTCATGAGCTTTTGTGTAAGAAGCAATGGCAGAAATTTTCTAATTTCTTCTTTGTCTTTAGTCAACTTTTCTTATGGCATGCATCAACTGATCAACTGGACAGGCTTTAGTTTCCTTGGTAAAGCACTTCTTTTTTAATCTGCTGGCAGCTCCGACCTTTTTTTAATAATATCAAGTAGCCAGAAACAACCCAGAGGGCGGGGAACTGTGAAGCGGCAGCTCCCCTCTTCCAGAACTGCAACTGTTCCCTCCTTATCTCAAAATTGTTGTGTGCGGATGCGAGCCGAGTTGGTGACACTTCGCTCTCAGCTTCAGGCTGTGATGGCTTCGGTTCCACAGCTTGAGGCTGCAGTGGATGGGCACCACTGCTGTGGGCCAGCCATGGGGATCCAACGGACATTAAGCACGTCAGATCCTCCGATCGAGCCTCACTGGTGGCCAACCCAGTTACTGATCGCTCTGAGGCTGACCCCTCACCTGCTGTCGAGTGGGAGGTCACCCCAGGGCGAAGCAGGCGGGGAAAGACTTCCCAGGCGGCAGCACGAAAGGCCTCCCCGGTTTGTCTGACCAACAGGTTCCAGGTGCTGTCTGTGGCTGACACTGTCGCTGAGCCAGATGCTATCGCCTGTCTTGTTTCAAAGGAAACCACTCAGCCTGCAAGATTCGGACAATCGCAGAGGGTGGGATTATTGGTAGTTGGGAGCTCCAAAGTTAGGCGTGTTATGGGGCCCCTTAGGGACTTGGCTGACAAGGAGGGTAAGAAAACCAATGTACACTCCATGTGCATACCGGGTGGAGTCATTCCAGATGTGGAAACTGTCCTCCTGGATGCCATGAAGAGCACAGGGTGCAGCCAACTTCAGGTGGTTGCTCACATTGGTACCAATGATATATGTCACTTTGGATCAGAAGAGCTTCTCTATGGTTTCGAGAGGCTAACAGAAGTGGTAAAGGCTGCCAGTATTGCTTGCAAGATGAAAGCAGAGCTGACCATTTGCAGCATAGTTGACAGGACTGATTGTGGACCTCTGATATAGAGCTGAGTGGAGGGTCTGAATCAGAGGCTCCGACGGTTCTGCGACCGTGTAGGCTGGAGATTCCTAGACTTGCGCCAAAGGGTGGTTGGGTTTCGGGTTCCGCTGAATGTGTCAGGTGTCCACTATACGCAGGAGGCAGCTACATGGGTAGCAGGGGCTGTGTGGCGTGGAGTGGGCGGTTCTCTAGGTTAGAGGGTCTCGGGAAAACACAAGAAGGGCTTCAGTCACAAAGGGTGCAGGCTGAACACAGGAAGAACTTAGATACAGGAACCATTGCTATAACAGTTGTAAATTGTCGTAGCTGTGATAGGAAAGTACCAGGGCTCCAAGCTCTAATAGAAAGAACTGAGGCTCAAATCTTTATAGGCACTGAAAGCTGGCTAAAGCCGGATATATGCTCAGCCGAAATTTTTGCGAAGAAGCTAACGGTGTTCCGAAAGCATAGGCTAAACACGGTTGGCGGTGGCGTGTTGTTGCTGTCAGAAGTAGTTTAACTTGTCGCGAAATCGAAGTACATACTTGCTGTGAGTTAGTATGAGCAGAGGTCATTGTTGGCAACTGGAATAAAATAATAATTGAATCCCTTTACCGACCTCCCAATTCAGATGATTCAATTGCTGAAAGCTTCAAAGAAAACTTGAGTTTGATTTAAAACACGTACACGACTCATACGGTAATAGTTGGTGGTGACTCTAATTTTCCCTCTATATGTTAGCGAAAATTCATGTTTAATTCCGGAGGTACGCTTAAAATATCATCCGAAATTGTGCTAAATGCATTCTCTGAAAATTATTCCTAGCAGGTAGTTCATGAGCCCACGCGAATAGTAAACGGTTGTGAAAACACACTTGACCTGTTAACAACAAATAATCCTGAGTTAATAACGAGCATAAAAACCGATTCAGGGATTAGAGGGATTAGTGAACACAGGGCTGTCGTAGCGAGATTGAATATTGTAATCCCCAAATCATCGAAAAATAAGAGAAAAAAAGCAGATAAAAATTCACTTGACGCCTTCCTCAGAGACAATCTCTACTCATTCCAAATTAATAATATAAGTGTAGTCCAGATGTGGCTTAGATTAATGAAATAGTATTGGCAGCAATTTAGAGATTTATACCAAATAAATTAACAGACGACGGAGTTGATCCTCCTTGACACACAAAAAGGGTTAGAACACTATTGCAGAAACAACGAAACAAACATGCCAAATTTAAACAGACGCAAAGTCCCCAAAATTGGCGATCTTTTACAGAAGCTCGAAATTTAGCGCGGACTTCAATGCGAGATGCCTATAACAATTTCCACAATGAAACTTTGTCTCTAAACCTGGCAGAAAATTCAAAGGGATTCTGGTCGTATGTGAAGTATGTTAGCGGCATTAAACAATCAATGCCTTCTCTGCACGATTGCAATGGAAATACTATCGAAGACAGTGCTGCCAAAGCAGAGTTACTAAACACAGCCTTCCGAAATGACTGTATACCAATTAGGTTCCTTTCGGAGTATGCTGATGCATTAGCTCCATACTTAACAATCATATACAACCGAAAGGTGGGACTGAGGATCGCCTATAACAAGACAAAGACATTAAATACCACTGCAGACTGGGAAACACCGGAAGGAATTGTGCAAATGGTGTACAAATTTAAATACCAGGGAGAATTTATAACAGGAAGGAAGAGTAGCAAGGAGGGAATAACAGAGAGGATAAAGAAGATAAGGTCAGCCTTCTGCATGACGAGAGAGATATACAATAAAAAGAAATTATCCATAGAGGCAAAGATAAGCCACTATAAGGCAACGGTGAGGAATGCAGTATTATATGCTGCTGAGACGATGACACTAGGAAAAAATGGGGCGGAACAACTAGAGAAAGAAGAGAGAAAAATACTGAGAAAAATACTAGGTCCCAAAAGAGGTGGAGAGAGGTGGATGCGAAGATCTAGGGAAGAATTGTACTGGAACATGAGAACAATATCCGGGGAAATCAGACTCAAAACGGCAAGGTTTGCTGGACATGTAGTTAGGATGAGTATGGACAGAATGACGAAGAGAGTGTGGGAAACAACAGGGAGGACAAGGGGAAAGACAGGTACCAAGTGGGTTGTTGAACTTCGGAAGGACTGGTTGGAATTGGGGATCAAGGTCGAATGAAAGGAAATTTGAAGGAACAAATATACACCGACCAATATGCCGGGGATCAATGACAGAGAGGAATACAGGAAAAGATTAGAGTGTCATCAGTGGAGCCGACAGGAGAAACGGAAACTGAAGATCTCGGAAGAAGAGCGGGAGAGAAGAAGAGAAAGAATGAAGAGGTTCTGGGAGAAGAATAGGAAAATGCAGTCCACGAAGGAGCTACCCGTGGTCCTACAGATGCGGTAACGCAAGAAGAAGAAGAAGAAGGAAAGGAAGAATATACAACCGTTCGCTCGACGAAAGATCCGTACCCAAAGACTGGAAAGTTGCACAAGTCACACCAATATTCAAGAAAGGTAGTAGGAGTAATCCACCATATTATAGGCCCATATCGTTAACGTCGATATGCAGCAGGATTTTAGAACATATATTGTGTTCGAACATTATGGATTACCTCGAAAAAAACGGTCTGTTGACACACAGTCAACATGGGTTTAGAAAACATCGTTCCTGTGAAACATAACTAACTCTTTATCCACATGAAGTGTTGAGTGCTATTCACAAGGGATTTCAGATCGATTCCGTATTACTGGATTTCCGGAAGGCTTTTGACATTGTACCACACAAGCGACTTGTGGTGAAATTGCGTGCTTATGGAATATCGTCTCAGTTATGTGACTGGATTTGTGATTTCCTGTCAGAGAGGTCACAGTTCGTAGTAATTGACGGAAAGTCATCGAGCAAAACATAAGTGATTTCTGGCGTTCTCCAAGGTAGTGTTATAGGCCCTTTGATGTCCCTTATCTATATAAACGATTTGGGAGACAATCTGAGCAGCCGGCTTCGGTTGTTTGCAGATGACGCTGTCGTTTATCGACTAATAAAGTCATAGAAAATCAAAACAAAATGCAAAACGATTTAGAAAAAATGAATGGTGCGAAAAGTGGCAGTTGACCCTAAATAACGAAAAGTGTGAGGTCATCCACATGAGGGCTAAAAGGAACTCGTTAAACTTTGGTTACACGATAAATCCGTCTGATCTTAAAGCCATAAACTCAACTAAATACCTAGGTATTACAATTACGAACAACTTAAATTGGAAGGAACACAGAAAATATTGTGGGTTAGGCTAACCGAAGGCTGCGTTTTATTGGCAGGACACTTAGAAAATGTAACAGACCTACTAAGGAGACTGCCGTCCTCTTTTAGAATACTGCTGCGCGGTGTGGGATCCTTACCACATAGGACTGACGGAGTACATCGAAAAATTTCAAAGAAAGGCAGCACGTTTTGTATTATCGCGAAATATGGGAGAGAGTATCACAGAAATGATACGGGATTTGGGCTGGAAATCATTAAAAGAAAGGCGTTTTTCTTTGCGATGGAATCTTTTCACGAAATTCCAATCAACAACTTTCTCCCCCGAATGCGAAAATATTTTGTTGACACCGACCTACATAGGGAGGAACGATCACCACGATAAAATAAGGGAAATCAGAGCTCTTACGGAAAGATATAGGTGTTCATTCTTTCCCCGCGCTATACGAGATTGGAATAATAGAGAATTGTGAAGGGGGTTCGATGAACCCTCTACCAGGCACTTAAATGTGATTTCCAGAGTATCCATGTAGATGTAGATGTAGATGTACAAATTCTTTGCGATACAGCTTTCAGACTTAACAGTTTCGAAGATTTTCTAGCTAATGTATTTGGTTCGTATTATAATAAATTACAAATACATCTTCGCTTACTCTAGAAAATTTGGAGAGTATTGGCCATACAAAATTTCTGTCAGTTCAGCCAGCCCCCCTCTCCCCCCCCCCCCCTCCCCTCCCCGCCCGACCAAAATTCTGGATTCGACTCTGCACTCCAAGTCGTCATCTTCATCTTACACATTTCTTCGCTACTTTTAGTTCAATGACTCTTCTCTGGAGTCTGTCTCATTGCTGTTTATGTCCCAACCGAAGTATACTCCTCAGTCTGACCATTCTCATTCATAGAAGCACTCCTTCATTAGTTATTCTGTCAGTCAGGTTCACAGTAAGCATTTTTTCTAAAATCGTATGTTAAAAGTATCCAAGTACATCCTCTATTTCTTCTTCGCTGTCTATGATTCTTTGCCATCCAGTACTTCACTCCAGAACAAAAAAAACTTGACGAATATCTTTTTTAATTCTGTCAGAGCTCTTTTTGCTGTTGAGAAACGTTTCACTTTTTCAAAAGCTCTTTTATCCATTGATACTTTAGTTCTTATTTCCGCCAAACATCTTCCGATTTCTGTTGCCAAACTTACTAAGAATATACAAGATTTTACTTGTTCCAAAGTCTTTCCTTCCAACGATATTTTGAAGGAACCTTGATGTGTGCTGTTCTTATTACTGATCTTCCCTATATTTGCCCTATTTCTTATTGTTCACCCTTGTTGCGACCCTCTCTATCATGAATTACAGTTCTTCTCTGATTCAGTCAACACTATTCGGTTATCCGCAGATTTAATTCTCCCTATCCTTTTTCCCCCTACTATTACACCTCTTGCTTTTTCTGATTTTCTGTCCGTTAGTTTCTCAGTGTATGTACCGATATGTGTTGATGACAAACAACACCCTTGTGTAACATCTCTTCCGATACCTGTCACATTCGTTTCCTCATTACCACTGTTAGCGCATGTAGAGGTCCTTTATAAGTTTTCAGTCCTTCCAATCTCCACCAACATTTTTTTAAACATCTGCAAGAGTGTTATTAGTAGCCGTAAAAATTCCCACTGCAGATGTATCGGTCTTTTAATTTTAGAGATAGCTTTCTTTGAGCGACTACATGCAAAGTGACAAGACGTGTGGAAGACTTATTTACAGCTCACCAACAGGAGGCGAAATCCAACAAAGCATTATTGACAGAAACACCCTTTCCAATTTGCGTATAATTATCTCGTGTTCAAGCCACGTGACATCTTAACAGAAGCTCAATGTTTCGAAGGTAAACTCCATTTTCATCGTCAGGGGATGACTGCCAAAGTTGTGTGTGCCTCTTGAAGGTAGCTTCCTCCACACCATAAGAATGATAACGTCGCCCTGGGGACAGGATTTGCGTGCGCAAATACGGGAAATCGGCATTGAGGTCGGAATTATGGAGAGAAAAGAAATACAGGGACGCCTCCAACGCCACCGCAGAGCACTGATGTTCAGTCCTTAAATATTACTTCTTGGGAGGGTTCGGGAGCACTTTCCCCCACTCTCCACTATGATTATAGCTACACTCTTCGTTGTAAGTGCACCTGTGAACTTCTGCTGCTTCGTTTATTATAGGATCCCCGTTGCACTAAACATTGGACGGGATATTCGCGTTTCCGGTGCAGGTCTTCGGCATTTTTATAGTGCTGTATTCCATTGTCGCTGACTTTTCGATGTTTATGAGCTTCTTTCTCTTTATTTTCAGTGCAGCGGTCGAATATCATGCGGATTGTGTGCCCTGTTTTACTGTACTCACGTGACACTGACCTAACAACGCTCATATTTGCCTAGCAAATGTTCCGTCTCTCATGACGTAGCTCTGCAAACTGGGAGTGCTGTACTTTGAATGGGTTTTATTCTGCTTTCACTACTACTGTCCCTTCGACGTCAAAGCTTTTAGGGGCTTGTTTGGGAAGGATGAGGAAGGGAACTGGCCACGTTGTTTCCAAAGGAACCATCCCGGCATCTGCATCAAGCAATTTAGAGAAACTATAGGATTCCTAAACCTGAATGACCGGAAGCCGATTTGAACCGTCATCCTCCAGAGTCAAGCTCCAGTGTGCCGATCACTGCGTCTTGTCACTCGATTCTGCGAATGCTAATACAATTGTTCGAGAATGCGGATGGACGCTGGAGATGGGACACTCACAAACGGCAAAAATTAATGTCTTAATGTCAGAGGGAAGAGGTGATGGGAGCAACATAATTCCGGCCACCGGAGGGAGGTCTGTGCTTGCTCCAATGGTAATTTCATGCATTTCAAGCTTTTGAGTACCGAACCCAGTCCTTAAGTGACGTCGCTACACCTACAGCGAGGCCTACGAGAAAGACAGGCAGTGTCGCTTACGTCACAGCACCTGACACCGCAGCGGGTCTTGCGAGGTCTTCCGTTGCACCACGCTTCAAACAGTGTATTGCAGTCAACGCTGTCAAAAGCATTCTGTAAATCTAGAAATATCATAAACGTAAGTTTGCCTTTTTTAACATTTCTTCTAAGATAAGGCTTAGGATCTATACCGCCAACCTGTGGCCGGCTTTTACCAGTTCTTCAATTACTCTGTAAATAATTGTTTGAGTATTTTGCAACCAAGATGTATTAAGCAAATAGACTACATTGACACCTTTCGGCAACTGCCTTCTTTGGAATTGAAATTTTTACATTATTCTTTAAGTCGGATAGTGTTTCGCCTGTCTCATACATGTTGCACAACGGGTGGAATAGTTTTGTCATAGCTGGCTCTCCCGAGGATCTCATTAACTCTAAAGGACTGGCGTTCGTTCCAGGGGGCCATCTTTTGATTCAGGACTTTTAGTGCTCTGTCACATTCGTCTTGCAGTATCATGTCTCCCATCTAATCTTTATTTATTCCATTTCTCCTGTTAAACCATAATATAACTTTCGTCGGCTTTTTGTAACTCACGCATCTGTTACTACATCCCAGTACTGTAAAAGTTACCGATAATGTTGTCTGAGTATATTGTACCGGTTATAGGATATCACTCTACGATGGTACGTGCACCTTTTCATTGGTGAACATGGACCCGATTCTGTTGGGTGCACGATATTTCCTACCTGGACAGATCTTGCCTGGCTGACCTAAAACGCGAGGACAACTACACAAATTTACAGAGGCCTAGTTACTTCTCGAACTTACGGGGGGTGTTTTTTTAAGTAAGTGCCGTTTTGAAATTAATAATAAACGTGCTAAGGTATCTCAATAATTTTATTTTTACAAGAAAGCCTGTACCTTAATCTATGCGCTGACCCCATCACAGCCTGATTCTTCCTTGTTCACGTTGTGTACTGAGTGTTTAAGATGCTTCCGATAATCGTGAGTCCCGTCTACTGTGGAGTATGGGATGTTATAAGATTTCTTAGTGCTAAAGGTCTAAAAGCGATCGATATTCATCGTGAGATCTGTGCAGTTTACGGAGGAAACATTATGAGTGATGGAATGGTAAGAAAGTGAGTGAGAGCAATTAAAGGTGACCGCACGAATGTCCATGATGAACAACGGAGTGGGCGTACTTCGATCGTTAATGAAAATTTGGTGCAGGAAGTGGACGATAAGGTGAGAGAAAACAGACGCTTTACGATTTCCTGCTTGCGGGATGACTTTCCTAATGTTTCTCGTAGCGTTTTGTATGGTATTGTGACCGAGCACTTGAATTACCGAAAATTGTGTGCACGTTGGGTGCCGAAAATGTTTAGACAGTGCATTGCCTTTCCTTGAACGGTACCACAACGACGGTGATGATTTCTTAAAGCCAAATTCCTATGGGCGGTGGAACATGAGTGGCCAACGTCACACCAGAATCAAAGCAACAGTCCATGGAAGTTGAGCAAGGGCATCGTTTTACTGCAAGACAATGCCCGTCAGCATTTGGCGAATCAGACCAAAGATCCCATCACATATTTTCGATGGAAAACTCTAGAACATACTCCGTACAGTCCCGATCTTGCGTTCAGTGACTACCATCCGTTCCTGCACTTGAAGAAACACCTGGGCGGTCAGCGTCTTCAAGACGATGACGAAGTCAAAACAGTGGTGATGCAGTGGTTAACAAGTCAGGCGGCAGAGTTCTATGAGGAGGGTATTCAAAAACTGGTACAACGTTATGACAAGTGCCTCAATATTGACGGAAATTATGTAGAAAAGTAGATTAAGGTACAGGCTTTCATGTAAAAATAAAATTATTGAGATATCTTAACACGTCTTTTTTTAATTTCAAAACGGTACTTACTTAAAAAACACGCCTCGTATCTTCGCATAACGCGGATGGGGTTCTCTAGGCCGTAGGGCTACGATTGTAATAGCGCCACCGCTGTTAACCTCCTGTAAACGACTGTGTAGCAAGATACTCTCGACGATGTGATCCACAGTATGGAGAAATTTTGTGCGTTCTGCATTGCCATTTTTTATAATGACATCTCATGATGAAGCGTTGCATGCTGCTGGCAGAGGGACACAACACTTGCCAAGTGCTACTCACGTCTAATCGCTGATATTACGGTATGCTTCGTATGCATATCACGATAGCACGAGTCGAAACGTGTCCTGGGCATCTTTTACTGGATACACTGCCGCCATACCCCTTGTTGTTTCGTGATCTCTTTGAAGAAAGGAAAATTAGGATTTAACGAGGCAGTTACGGACAGAGAAGAAGATAGGATTAGAAACGTATTTCGGAGGAAATCGGCTATGTACTTCTCACAGGAGTAATCCTGGCATTTTCCTCAAGCGATCTGGGGAAACCACAGAAATTCTAAATCTGGATAACCGGACGAGGATTTGAGCCGCCGAACTCCCTAATACGCCACCTCGCTCAGGTGATCTCTCTCTAATTGTGGACCTGTTTGTACAATACAAGCGAAATGACAGCTAATAAGTCACTAGTATTTTGGAAGTGGGTGTTATTTAAAAGGAACGCAACTGTGTAACTGATATATTCTTTTGCGAAAGAACTGATACTGCTTTCGCTCGCCCTACCTGGTGGCACACGGCTAATTAGGAATTTAACTTTTTGTAATACGATCACAATAAAAATTAATCTTTGAAATAAGTGGATGAAACAGCTGTTTCTTTGTGTGCCGTAATTAATATAAGTATCAGGTTCTCGTCTCATGTAACTGCTGTTCCAGTTAAGGCCTAACCTGATTATATAGTATTATTCCTGATTTTGTTTTGAAATTTCATTAATGAGAGTAAGTTCACATAATTATTCATATTCTATGAACGTAAAGGACTGTAATAAGAACGTGGTACAAGAGTCTTATTTAAACATGTAATCACTTTTATTACTCCAAGCTAAACAGATACCTTCTTATTAGGATGACTGTACTCTTTCAAAATCTACGAATGAGTTAGATTTTACAATGACCGTAATTAATTTTATATTATTCTCTAGAGACCAGCAAGTCTTGTCAGTATTGACAATAATTCACATCCCGTGCCTAAGATTTCTCCTCTCGCGTCCGTCGGCCGTCGTAATTTAATATATTATTTGTTGGTCACGTGGATTGTTGCCAACTTACGTGGTGGGCCTTAATCAAAATATTTCATTCAATTTTGATTTACAATTAAATGCTTTTGTGAAGTTCTCCTTTTTAACAATATTAATCTTAAATTATTTGTTACGTTAATGAACGTTAGACTCGCTGAATCTTAAAGCATGTACATATAAGTTGAACAATGGAATAAACTTTTCATATTAATTTCTTCGGCTAGTCAGTTCACTTTAAACCAAAAAAATCTTCAGTTATTAATTACAATTGCGGCCCACACGCGCGCGAGAGTATTTCTTCTTGCGCTGTTAACTATTGCATTGTAGTCGGAGTCCTGGCTCTGGCTCTCGGCTGTGGTACTAAAAATAAGAATCTTAAAGCTACGTATTTCTGCAACGTCGGGCGTCTGTGGAGAAAAATGCATATTATGTTAATAGCGGGCGAGTTTTTCACTTCCGCAAATTTTTTATAAGTTAATATCGCCACGTAATGACGTCGTTGGCTGCATCGGCCGCTGCGATTGTCGCACTGTAAATTACTCGAATGCAGGTTAATTCAAGGAAGGCGGACATGAAATCGGGATCACCTCTTAAAAATTAAAAGTGAACACTAATATTAAATCAATATATTATCTGCTTAATTAGTACAAATATGCTTACATTTGCCAGCACTCGCAAGATGTCCGTCTACACGCAACCAAGACAAGAGAAGAGTGAAGACGACTAAACATTAACAAAAGAGCGTATCTTGTCGTCTCTTTAGATCATTTTGTTATATTTCCTTGCCCTCGAAAATTACACAGAGAAATTATTATTTTGCGGGTACATGAGAAAAATGTATATTATTCAATTTTTAAATGTCTCTTCTTTATAAATAATGTTGTTTAAGTCTTTTCATATTATTTCTCTGGGAACGGTATATTGCCCCCCCCCCCCCCCCCCGAAATGTTTATGTCATAAAAAATGTTCGTGTTTTTTGACATAAATATTTCCTGTTTCATGTCCACAGTGTCCACACGCAGATTTTTCTTTCACAGTCTACATATGTCACATCGTATGTTTAAGTCGTTGTACTTAATAATGTTTGATGCACACAAAGTGTAATACAGATGAAGTTATTTACATAACAATATAATATACAATTAGTTACAAACATAGTCATGTACAAAATAAAAGGACATAGAATACAATTAGTTTGACAGTTACGTTATGACCTTTTACATTGGTACATTCATTTTGGCTGCTTCTTTTTGGGGTTACAGCTTCTGCAGTGTTCAAAGGTATACAATCATGAGTTAGTCTGTAATTCTTGAAGTCCCAGGGGTGTCAACTGTTCGCTCCCCATTTGGCGCGGCCGTAAGGAAACCCTGGGGAAAACCTCGGCGGAGCGACAGACTAACTGCTTTGGTTACTTTCACTTAATTGTTTTTGGGATGTCATTGGAGTACAGTATGTGCATACCTTATGAACAATTTTTCGTAGCACTATGCAAAGAAATGAAGTCATTATAACAATTAATATATTGTCGTTATTGAATACGGTGTCGTTGATGGTCTACGCCGCGCCGGTTGGTGTGTTCAATGCTCGGCGTTCGCGGCGGCTGCGGAGAGGTCAATGCCCCCTCGACGCCAGCGCGTCTCTCGCCGTCGTGGAACGCCAGAATCAGCTGATCGGCTGCAGGGTTGGCATGCGCTTCTGTCTCGGTCGGGCGTGGCGGAGTAGGATGATATCCGCCCCCCGCGCTTGTTGGCAGGAGTCAGCTCTGCTACGCATCTCCGACGTAGTACATGAAACACACACGCAACTAACGTAGTATTTCCCCCCTGCAGCAGATGGTTACGCTAGTGGGAATGAAGCATTTATTAGTGCGGCAGTTGTTGTTAAGTTTCGCCAGTTTCCGAGTGTCAAGCCAGCATTGTCTTGCAGAATGCATGACATGGATCTTCTCCCGTGAACGCAGTTTTGATGGGATACTGTTTCCATTACACGCCAGTTTTTGTCGTGATAAAATTATTTATGTTTTCGCCGCACTCGCAGGCACTGGTGAGGGTCCCAATACGAGCTTAGCACAAACATTCGCCGTTTCTGCGGTCGCTGTTTTGCAACAGTCCACGCATCGCACTCTAATCTCGCGTTATTGCACTCACTGAAATTACAGTCTGTCCCAAAACTATTGACTGTGGGTTCACTTCACGTTAACAGTTCACATTTATAAGCAAATTCACAGCTTTTCGTGCGTAATATTGGCGTTTGGCGTCTTCACCGCTGTTGAACGTTCAATACTAGCACTTCATTGACCGTATCACAGTTTCACCTTCACAGTTTTTCACACTGCTTAAAGTAACTGTTTCGATTAATTCACAAACGCTAATGTACTTCATTAAGTCTGAACTGGATTTCGGCTCGTGCTGGATTTTACCAGTCTCTCGCGCTAATTACCTCGTTCTATTTTCCACTTACAGAGTCGTACTTGTCTTCAGACTTTTGACTATACAATTGTATTTCCGTCTCATCTGAGGTAAGTCCCTATGTCATGTCTGCCCACTCATTGCGTACTTGCCCTCCAGAGGCAGGCTCGATTTTACAAAACTTTGCCTCTCGCATTATTTTACACATTTTGTAATCTAGGCCTAGTGTGCAAGTTGCTAGATTAGTGCTAGATTTGTAACTTTTGTTTACACGATAAATTCGTGCAAATCTCTGCCTTAGCAGATGGCAATATATTTTAACAGTGCTGAGGGTTAGTCGCGTTACTAATTTGCTTTGTACCTTGTCCACAACACATGAGGTATCTTAGGTGATGTACACCCTGCACTCATGTTGTATAGTAAATTATGATTGATCATATTTCAGGATCGGTACAGACATAACTACATGGAACAACGTATACACTATAATATTGAATTTCATAAGTTTCATTACTACTACAGTTCAAAAATATTCATGACACACAAATGAAAAATTCTTTCCTCATTACATGCTGTTGAATTTTTTTAAAAATATTTTTAAAGCATTTTTTTAAATGGAATTTGTAAAATATTCTTAAACCTACATTCATTTTTTTAATGTAATTACTTTAAAATTACTGTTATTCCTTAACATCTACAAAATTGAATTGTACTAATCCTGTGTGCCTCATTATCTTCACCTGTTACACTAAAATCTGAACATTTACACACAGAGAAAAATACACTATAAACTTAACCTACTACACATATATGTAAAAGTTGCTCTACTGCACTAACTTCTTTAAGTCTTTGTATTTTTTCTTATTTCCTTCGTAACTGCCTCCTTCTTTGACCACGGGATGGTGTAGTTTGCGTGACAGAAAGTTACGTGAGGTACCACTTCGATGTTATTGGTGTAGCCCTCGATAACACCGGTTTTTTCCGAAAACACATTCTCATAATCTGTAAGTAGCTGACTCAATTCGTTCTGTTGTGCTTCAGTCAAATGTTCTGACCCCCTGACTTTCAAGGCTATCAGTTTCCTCTTTTCCTCTCTGTCTTCAGTAATAAAATCTTTATAACATGCTTGTCTTGTACCTAAGTCAGAATATAAATTCATTACCTGTATTCCTTCGAATCTAGACTGAAAGCTCCGGCAATATTTACCGTGCACTCCCGTGTCCTCAACCATGGCAAAATTACACGTCTACCCTCATTCATAAGGCTTACTTCACCGCACAAGAGGTCGATTTTTGCGTCCCTCTGTAGTAAAAATTCCATCCCCAGGATGCAAGCAACACCTAATCCCTTAACTACTAGGAACGAGCTTTTCATTGCTTCATTTCCTACCGTAAATTCGACGTGCACCTGGTGCTTTATGATATGAGATTGTGCAACTATTGCACCTGTTACACGACAATTCTTCACTGGCAATACTGGTATTCTATTATTTTGACTCAAGTACTTGCAAAAATTTGCACTCATGACATTGGTTGACGCACCGGTATCGACTATTATCTGTATTGGTGCTCCGTACATATCTGCTTGCAATATAGCCTGCACAACAATTTCTTCGGTTCGGTTACATTTCTGCGGTGTGTCTACAAGTTCCTTTTCTATTTTTATTCCCTCATTGTATCTCAGCATACAAAGTTTATGGCTGTCATCCGTGAATGTGCCCTCACTACACCATCCTGCAGCCAACAACGGAGAGCGTATTGTGGCTGTTCTTAGTTTAACGGATGAGCATTAGTGGGTTGACAGTTGTCTGTCATTTCAACTAATTTCGCATTGTGGTTCTGATTGTTGTTGTTGCTAATGTTGGGTTGGCCGCCTTGCCTTCCCGATGGTGTATTTTGATACTGTGTATGGCTCTGTTTTTGCGGTGGTCGGTTGTAACTTCCTGACATGTTCTGTGATGGACCTGGGTTGGCGTTCCATTGTGGCGCTGTGCTTTGTTGCCACTGTGGTGTCGGTTCACTACAACCACGTCACTGGTTTCGGTTGTTCCGCCATTGCGGATTGCCATTACCATTATATCCATTAGTCATGCGTCCATCATGATGTCTGTTCCTATTTTGACGATTATAACCGTTGCCGTTATAACCATTCCCATTGTTTGTTCCTCGATTCTGTTGCCGGTGCTCTTGCCTATTCCCGTTACCATTTGGTACTAAGTTTCTACCGTTACTGTGGCTGCCATTGTAATCAGCTTTTTGTTGATTACAGCCTGCATGGTTCCACTTGTTTTCGGTTTTCAAGTCTTCGATCAACAAGTCAACAGAATCCACTATTTCCATATCATATTCCGGCACATTGATGAAATATATGTTAATTTCACTGGGCAGCTTCATTTTTATTAATCTGATTATGTCACGATCGGACATGGGCTCGTCCCAGTACCTGGTTTTGTTTATATTCTTTTCAAAATATTTGCGTAATCTTCCCACCTTAGGATTGTACATTTCTGGACTGTGCAACTCCTTACGTAGTCTTTCTTGGATGCTATCGGACCAGTGCACCTTCAAACTGTTGCATCGTTAGACATTTTTCGGACACGTCGGTGGCCCACAGTGCCGCGTCACCTTGAATAAAGAAGACCACGAACTGTATTCTTTGTCTTTCCGTCCATGTCCTGGGAAACACATTCCTGAAGCTCTTAATGAATACCACAGGGTGAACATTTCGTTTTTCGCTATTGAAGGGTTGGAATGTCCTGTGTTTTATCACATTGTCCTCCTTTTTGCACATCTGATTGCTACCTTCTGTGGCATTCATTACTTTGTGATGTGCGCTGCACGGTATCGCATATTGTTCGTGCCCGTAATTCACATTAGCTTGCGGTTGCGCACTCGCACCTTGGATACAGTCTGCGTTATTATAGTAATATGTACGGGGAGTCGGATTCATTATCTGTCCGCCACTGTTTACATTGCTTTCCAACGCAGACAGTCTCCGCGCGACCTCCTATTGCCAATTCGGAAACTCCGCTGTCACACAGGATTTGATCTGTGTTAATTCGGCGTGTAGTGCGGCAGCGCTAGCGTCAATATTTACACTCGCGGCCGCAGTCGCTTGTTCTACAGCTGTTTTTACATCGCTTTCAATCTTTGCAGATATCTCGCGATCCTTTACTTCTAGCCATTGATTAATTTCTTTTTCGACTTTTTGAGCTTGCGCTTCCAAATATGTATCAATACTTTTCCGTGCATCTATCTCCACACTATCCACGCGGTTGGTTAAAGTCTGGACATTGTCTTCAAGCCTAGCCTGCGATATCTGTAATTTTTGCATCTCGCAGGCTAAGCTTTGCACAATATCGGGTATTTCTTTGCAAACGCACCGCATCTCGGCAAGTTCGCTTTGGATCTGTCTAGTTTCGCTTCACTGCGCTGTTCTTGCTCACGTAGCATCTGAGCCAGTTTTTCGTCTCTTTCTTTTTTCCTCTGTTCTGACATTCTTTCTTTTTTCCCTTTCTTTCTGTTCTCTTTGTTGCTCTTGCTCATAGAACATCTGAGCCAGTTTTTGGTCTCTTTCTTTTTCCCTCTGTTCTGACATTCTTTCTTTTTCCCTTTCTTTCTGTTCTCTTTGTTGCTCTTGCTCATAGTGCATCTGAGCCAGTTTCTGATCTCTCTCCCTATCTCTTTCTTCTAACCTGCGCAGAAATTCTGCAAATGGGTCTGCAATCGGTGAGCATACTGGTGCCCCGCTTAATCTAGCACTCGATTGGCCCCCCTGCCCAGACTGTGGAGTTGTTGTTATTCTATTCCCATTCTGCTGTGGAGCGTCAGTCACCGTCCACAGATCCTCGCCCACCGCTGCGGAAATTATGCTATCCGAGGCGGTGGCTTGGGATTCGTTTACGCACTGCAATTGATCCTCACTTTCCATGTTAACAGAATTTTGTTCATCTGATACGGATGCTTTAGGTTGTCCTATCTTACCCATAATAAATTCACTTTAGGCCACTGACAAATCCTTAACAATGACACATACACAGATAATTATCCCCTCCAAAAATAAACACATAAATACGCAAATACACACAATTTAATTTGCACTTTAGTTACTATTTTTTCACCGAAGGTGCATTTGGGTTCGATATTCCGCGCAGAGCTACACAGGATGCTTGCACAATGGGCCTTACCTTTGTTATTTCTGTTTCTCGTAATCCTTTTCCTTTTCTACACTTTTTCTTCTCCAGATCTCCTCAGGGTGTGATTTTGTTGTTGTACATGTGGAAGACTTCATATAGGCATTAAGATTTTACAACAATTAGGCATATACATAATTACATCCATTACAATAGAATCATATTGATCGAGCCCCAACGTTGCGGCGCCAATCTCGCGTCCGTCGGCCGTCGTAATTTAATATATTATTTGTTGGTCACGTGGATTGTTGCCGACTTACGTGGTGGGCCTTAATCAAAATATTTCATTCAGTTTTGATTTACAATTAAATGCTTTTGTGAAGTTCTCCTTTTTGACAATATTAATCTTAAATTATTTGTTACGTTAATGAATGTTAGACTCGCTGAATCTTAAAGCATGAACATATAAGTTGAACAATGGAATAAACTTTTCATATTAATTTCCTCGGCTAGTCAGCTCACTTTAAAGCAAAAAATCTTTAGTTATTAATTACAATTGCGTCTCACACACGCGCGAGAGTATTTCTTCTTGCCTCCGTTAACTATTGCATTGTAGTCGGAGTCCTGGCTCTGGCTCTCGGCTGTGGTACTGAAAATAAGAATCTTAAAGCTACGTATTTCTGCAACGTCGGGCGGCTGTGGAGAAAAATGCATATTATGTTAATAGCGGGCGAGTTTTTCGCTTCCGCTAATTTTTTATAAGTTAATATCGCCACGTAATGGCGTCGTTGGCTGCGATTGTCGCACTGTAAATTACTCGAATGCAGGTTAATTCAAGGAAGGCGGACATGAAATCGGGATCACCTCTTACAAATTAAAAGTGAACACTAATATTAAATCAATATACTATCTGCTTAATTAGTACAAATATGCTTACATTTGCCAGCAGTCGCAAGATGTCCGTCTACACGCAACCAAGACAAGAGAAGAAGTGAAGACGACTAAAAAATTAACAAAAGAGCGTATCTTGTCGTCTCTTTAGATCATTTTGTTATATTTCCTTGCCCTCAAAAATTACACAGAGAAATTATTATTTTGTAGGTACATGAGAAAAATGTATATTATTCAATTTTTAAATGTCTCTTCTTTATAAATAATGTTGTTTAAGTCTTTTCGTATTATTTCAGTGGGGACGCTATACTCCGTATCGTTGCGTAACCTCTGACCAACACCAGAGCTGAAACGAGTTTCATATCTCATAAGATATATATTATACGGACGTAGCGTAACTTCGTTATAAAAAAAATTATCGCAAAATCTGTTTTTCTTTACTCTGGTGTCTGTAACTCATACAGTTTATTTTAGTTGGCTGAAATTAGCCAAATAATTATGTCGAATTTAAGAGTCATTCTTTTCCTTACAGCTGTAAAATATTGAGTCCAGACACACACAACTTCGTACGGTGTCATGTGTGGCACTAAAATGGACAAAAGTTTCCAAAATATGTAGACTTCAAAATAATTGAAAATAGTTTCTTTCCTGCCACCTGATTTTCATTTTTACAGTTGTATTAAAAATATCGCAATCTTTAGTCCATTATGGAAAAATTTTATTCTACTGTGAACGTGTTTTCAGTTAATAATTTTGCACTTCTTTTGTTTGTTTTAGGCACACAGTGCTCTTATAGGATAATGGACTTGAGAAAACAAATACAGCTCTAAGTAAAAATTTTGTGTAATCATGACACACAGCAATAAACAGGATAGCTTTATTTGTATACATATCATTAACCATCGAAACTACAATATTGATTAATGACATAAAACCTTAACAGATCAAGGAATGTTTGGATATGTTGACAGTGTTAAAGTTTATAACTATCCAAAAACTGGTTTTGAATTCTAAATAGGACATACGGATTAGAAGTTTGTGTAGCCAAAAATCTTCATCACACATGTTTAGCTCTTGTGTATGTTTCACATCGCAAGCTTTATTATCAATCTCAACATGAGATATGCAGCTAAATCACTCTAAAGATATTACAAAATGTCTCCTGTTGAAGAATATCTAGATTAAAAAAATAAATACTTCTGAACTACAGTTTTAAATTGTATGGTTCTAAAGTCCATTATTCTTCATTTTACAGGTAATGCAAAGCAGAATCAAACTTGATAGTGTTTAGTTATGCAGGCACTCTTAGTTAGCACTGCCATGGACACACATCAGCTGGAAGACCTGAGTCACAGTGAAGAATGTGTCATGTATTCTCATCTCTGAAATATCTTACATGGTTGGCTGTATCGACAACGAGCATATGTTTTTCAGTTGTAAAAAATGAAACTGTAAATGTTATAGTGAACTTATTTTTTTCTTCTAATCACTTTCAGTTGCTTCTGATGCATTATGTAACTTTAAGCAATGGATAATAAATAGTTTTGTTATACATGGAAAATATGTAAAAATTAATGTCTCCAGTTACATTTCTTATTTCTTATTTCTTAGAGCTTTCTACAACCTTCCTGATTTACCAGTCTGATGTGGAAGTTCACTGTTAAGTGTCAGACCTATGGAATAGAGTGGCTAATTTCTACTACAACTACTTGTAACACAGCTGTCAGGATTTACAACTTAAACACGATTAGTAGTTAATGTTACTGACCTTGAAAATATTGCTCCTTCAACACCGAGTTACAAGAAAAAATTTACAAGCACACATAGCAGGAGTACTTCACTTTCATGTGCACAATGTTGAAAACAGAATTATAGGAAAAAATAAATTTTTCATATAATATGATTTACTTTCCCACAACACTTTATGTGTGTATTAACAATTCGACGTAACAGTAGGAAAGCATTCATGCATACTTTCATACAAACTACGTTATTAAACATGCAATAAAATACCACTGTAGTTATTGCAATATTAAAATGTATTGCGCAGCTAAAAAGATTCTGTGATGTGACTGTAATCGCCTTTAAAAATGATGAATTATGTGGAACAATTCGTGAAGTGAAATAAAGTAATCTTTGGTTCCAAATAAAGTTACTGAAACATTTCAGTGGAATAACTAAAATTCTTTTATTATGATGGATTTAAAAATGATTTTTAAAAGGCAGCTTAGCTGCAGTTTTTTATATTGACGAAAGAGCTATCAAGAGCTGCACTTTATAAAGTTTGTTGGTCATGTTATCTCCTTAGACGTGTTGTTGAAGTGGGTATCATGACATTAGTAACAGAGTGGCATATTTCTCTCTCTCTCTCTCTCTCTCTCTCTCTCTGCCTCCTCTCTCTCTCGCTCTCTCTCTCTCAATTTCTCTGTGGCTGTTCTTTTATGGTTACTGATCCATGGCGATAAACATCTTCCCCCGTCATCTCAGTACATTTCCACCACACATATACCAAGCCACATGTTTTCCTCCATACACAAGTACACGCAGTTATATTCAAAGTAACTGATATTCACTTCCAGCAACAGACTACAGCTGTTCAACTCTTCCAAAAATAAATTATGTCTTTGACCTATACAGTGCATTTCTCTTTCAATGTTTACATATGTATTTTATTTTATACTATACATTCTACTGTTGGCATATTACTGGAGCCCTTAAGAGCATGTAGTTTAACAATGATGAAATACGAAATTTCAAATGGTTCTGAGCACTATGGGACTTAACATCTGAGATCATCAGTCCCCTAGAACTTAGAACTACTTAAACCTAACTAACCTAAGGACATCACACACATCCATGCCCGAGGCAGGATTCGAACCTGCGACCGTAGCGGTCACGCGGTTCCAAACTGAAGCGCATAGAACCGCACGGCCATACCGGCGGCTCAAAATTTCAACTTTGTACAGACAAAATAAAAGCATTTACACAAATTGTTCCCCACACGACTACCACATAGTGCGACTTGTTATATTTACATTATACTGGCGTCTGAATTATGTAAGAAACTTACAAAAAAATTATATTGTATAACTGCCTCGAATTTAACACCTCGTCACATATGGCCCTGCATTTCAGCAATAGTTTTCAATTGAAAACACTGGTTAAACTGGCTCAGACAAAGCGAAAAGGTTAAATAAATGTTTCAAAAATACCTTGAAACTTGTATCTTTTTTGTTGTCCTCTCCAAATAAAAATAAAAATAAACCTATTCATGTTGTAAAGTACAGAAAATACATATATTAACTTGGTGCATAAGTTCGTAGCCTTTTTGTTTTGCACATTGTTATTCCGGTTGCTATGGGTATATTTACCGATTCTAATGTTTTATTTGTTGTTCACTTTTGCCATTTAAGTGTACATATTTTCATATTGCCATTTGAAGAGAGTGAGTGGAGCTATGGATGTTAGCAAATGCAGTGTCGAGTGGAGATATCGGAACATTTCCGACATATTCTTCTATTTGAGATCAATAGAAGGGTGACGCAGTGGAGGCAGTCAGAAAACATTGGCGTCGTATATGGGGATATTTCCACTGGACAGGGCACGGCAAGAATATTGTTCTTATTTTAAGGAGGGTCGTTTTGACATTACTGACACTCCACGTCTAGAAAAACCTTCAGGGTTTGATGAAGATCGGTTAAACGCATTAACCCACAATAATCACGTAAATGTGCTCGAGAATTGGTAAATGTGATGAAGTGTGTTTGCATGCAATGGCGAAGGTTCAAAAATCTGTTCTATGGGTATCGCATGCTCTAAGCCAAACACACAAGAATCAGAGGATGATTACATGTGTATCTCTGCTTGCTCGCCATTAAATGGCTCATGAACAACACCAGCCATTCCTGTCGCCTGACTGGCGACGGTAAATTGTGTCTTTATGCTAATGTAAGGAAAGGAAAGGAATGGTTGAACCCAAACAAAGCAGCCATTCCCTGTACAAAGACCTGCGTGCATGTGCAAAACACAATATTATGTATCTGATGGAACAGTAACAGTGTGGTGTACTACGAATTCGGTGTAATCCACACTGCTGACATTTTTTGTCGTCAACTGAGACGTCTTTCAAACGCAATCCAAGAACAACGACCAGAAAGACTGCATGATGTGATGCTACTCCATGATAACGCCCGCCCGCATTCTCTAGACGGACAAAAAACGTCATACAGGAGTTGGGTTGGGAAGTCAATACACACCATCCTTATTCACCATATCTTGCGCCTCAGATTTTACCTTTTCCACTCTGTATCGAACAACTTTCAAGGAACTTCCTTTCTGGGCGAAAATGCGTTTCGAAACTGGTTGGACGAGTTTTGCTGCTCAGAACCACATGATTTCTACATTTGCCGAATCGCGCAACCTTAGCATTGGCAGACTGTTGTAAATAGTGAAGGAGAATATATTATCAATGACTGAAGTCTCCGTTATGTGTAACTGTTCTGTTCTTAAGCTTAAAGAAAAACGATACAAACTTATGCATCAACCTAGTAGTTTATAGATGTTACTCATTCACATGTTTCTATTAGCAATATATATATATATATATATATATATATATATATATATATATATATATAATTCTTATGAAACACAGCAAGATGAGTGATTGTGATACCTCATGGAAACCATCTAACTAATCTACCCAGTTGCTCAGAATTATTATATCTTACAGTAACAAGGCACTCAAAATCCAAATCTATAAATGAAAGAAAGCATCGTTGTATATATTACATGTATGTTATCAAATCAAAATTTGTATGAAAATTCCTATACTAGTTAAACATATTTACAGAAATAATATGTGAGAAAAGGAACATAATTTGTTGTTATCACATCAAAGTATTTGACTAATTGACTATCATATTATAGACGAAAATGCTGGTGTAAGTATTGCTGAAACCTGTTGATAGTACCACATGTATCAATTAATTTATCATATGATTTATGTATTACAAAGAGAAAGAGTCACTAAATTTTAACCTGATACTGAGATCTGAATTTACTAAAGTACATTCAAAAGAAAAGACTTCTGTCAGTAACAATATTATGGACTGATAAAAATAGTAATCCAGCAACTTCTTCATTTCTAACATTGTTCATGAGAACGATATTATTAATACATAAAATTATGTTCGTATGTTCCTGAAACAGAAAATACATTTTAGTTAATTCCACTTGCTAGTGTTTATCACATACTCTTGGTCTGTCTCCTTTGTTGCCTTTCAGAATAGGCAGCTCAACCGCTGACCTGTAGCGTTCACTGAGGTCACCATACTTGCTTTCACATATTTACTTTTGAGTCAGTCCTTCTTTGCTCAACGTGCAGCACAAGCTTAACTCTATCCCTGGACACATCCTCTCTGTGGAGGGTACCTGAAGCCAGCAGTCTCTCTGAGTTTCTGCATTCACTCCTTCTCTGCTGCTTTGACCTCTACTGTACGTTATTATTTACTACAAAGGTAGCAAGTAACATGACATTTTATCTGAAACTAATTGCTATTAGTCCTTGCTGACGCAAAGTGAACAACTGAAAGTTCATTTAAAATTTTGTCTTGTATATTTTCGGCACCTCAATCATTCCATTTTGAATAGTAACTACATTCATCAATATCAAACTCATTAACTCATTTTCACTTTTCAGTATTACAAATAATTGAACTACTACAATTTGTCACTCATCCCAGTGTGATACTACTTTTATTGTCGCCTCTTAGGGAATTAAGCTATAAATTATAAATAAAAAACCTGCGTTCAGATTTTCTGTGTGTTCTTCAGACGAAGTGAGACGGAAATTAGTTACCATCATTCTCTCTGTACAGGAGTAATTTTGGGCCGGGTTCAGTTCAAGGCAACGTATTTCACCGACTATTTATTTGAGGTCACTAAGAGGGCGATTACTATTAGAGAAGCTCATTGGTTGGAAGAAGGGATACGTTCCTGGGAGGGAGCTGATGGTCAGAACCAGTCGGGTAATGGCTACCTAAGGGACTTGGAAAATTCCCTCCAAACTCACCTGCTGGTAGTGCACATAGCCTTGTGAAGGAACAGCCATTTAGTGTGGCAATAGAAAACAGTGCCTACCCTGACAGCCTGCTGTTTTCTTTCAGTATATCTGTTTTGGAGACTGCTGCTTTCTTGCTTGGACCAAGTTTTAAAATATAACCCAACAGGGTACTCATTTTTGTTGGTGTCTTGGAACAATCACCACACAGCATCTGTGTCCATCACAGAGGACCTAATGGTCACCACCAACCACCATCGGCACAACACAGCTAGATGATATGGGCTACAGGCTACGTAACACGCCGGCATGCTCCATTGTTGCTCCTCGTTGCTCCTCATTTCTCTCTCTTGCTTCTCTGAACCTTATACGAATATTATTGATTACATTTTTGTAGTTCTTATTTCTTTGTTGCCTGATACCGTCTGAACGTGATATCGAACATTTGGGTACTCTTTGCTCCGTATTTAAGTTCTTAATATCTGTTTCAGTTGCCTTGTAAATCTTGACTGCAGATTGTATCGGTATTAAGGAGTCGAATTTGGGCTCCTCCCACTGCCATGTTTGTGGTACTGCTCTTTTTGTTCATCGACATCCCAATAATTAACTTTGATTAATTTCTGTTCAAATGGACTGCTTGATTTGTACCTGCAAATAGGGTAGACTCAGATGCTCCCAAGGCTACACCGTATGATATTCCCTGCACTGGGTGACATTTCTGAGTGGAAGCGTAGGCAGGCGAGGTTTAGCATCAGAATTGATGTAACATGTCACTGCAGTCGTCCTTAGACCAGTTACTAGACCTTCTGTAGAGATTTACCATTTGAGCTTTCCCACTGTTTGCGCAGCCAGACAAAGAGCAATGAACATCGCTGAAAAACTCGTCTACCATAAAAACGGTGAGTATCGAACGTATTCAGTCCTGGTGACTGCAAGATTTCATTTTAACTTACTGAAACTAGAAAAACTTTTCTCTAATTACGTACAAGGATGTAGGAAATCAGGGCACATTCGGCATTGAGAACAATCCAAGGAATATTGGGTTCAACGTACTGTCGACATCGAGGTCATTAGAGACGAAATAAAAGTTCGGATTGTGTCAAGAATGGGGAGGAAACTGGTCGTGCCAATTCAAAGAAACCATCCTGGCATTTACCTGTGATGATTTAGAGAAGTAACGGAAAACCTAAATCTGGATGGCCAGGCGCAAGTTGAACCGTTGTCCTCCCAAATGCGAACCAGTGTGCTGACCACTGCGTCACCTCGCATGGTGAGAGCAACTGAGTCAGGCCAGAAAGAGACAGTTACTCCAGAGGACAATGGAGGATGTGTAGATGGAATACAGCGGGGCGTATATTACCAGTTCTTGTTGCCACTGCACAAGACTGAAGTGGCCCAACGGCTGAGAGCGGGAGTTGCGATCTCTGGCCTGAATCCTTTGTGGGTAGGAGCCATCATGTAGCCTCCGTTCGACGCCTCACGACCCGAGGGTTGCCGCCACCTTGAGATGCCACTCACATCGTCAGAGCTGATGCCCGCACCACCATCGCCAGTGGGGCCGAAAATATGAGACGAATGGAGTAACGTCAATCACCTGACGAAACTCGCTCTGCCAGAAGCAAAACTCCACTTGTTGACTACTGAAATAAACCATCAGTTTGTAAGCCATAAATTGGTGTCAGATCAGCAATATGCAACTTTTCAGAAGTAGAGAGTGGACTGAGTGATTATACTGCAGTGACAGACAGATAGATCTTTGAGTTCAGCAGGGACCATCAGCATGAAATGTCGTCGTACATCAGGCCAAGAAAGTTAATGAGTAGAACTACTTCACAGAAAGTTAATGAAGTACACGAAGTTAGTTATGATTCGACAGGTTCGACTGAAGTACAGGACTCACGAGCAATAAGTGACTGTGACTGCTGTTGTGCACTGTCTGTTTTCTTAGAGCCTGCTCAGGGGTCCACCTTGACGCTGAAGGAGAAAGCATAGTGAGGAATGATAGACCATTCTTTTCGTGAAAACACCACCGCTAAGTGCAGTTCCTACATTTGAGAAGTTCTGGGAATAGAAGTTGGCAGCACACCCTGTAGAGTTAGGTGAGAACGTCAAAGAGTGCTTTATAACTGCCACTATGAAAACAACAGCAAACCAACCGCTTTTGCCAGTATCTTATGGGAGAAACAAAATTATAGCAGGATGCTACAAGTCTTACTTGGCACTGAAGCAGAAATTTTTGCCACAGTACTGGGAGGATAGTCAACAACAACAAGTAAACTGCCTGCTGATGACAAGACCTAATTGCCGGCCGCTGTGGCCGAGCGGTTCTAGGCGATACAGTCTGGAACCACGCGACCGCTATGGTCGCAGGTTCGAATCCTGCCTCAGGCATGGATGTGTGTGATGTCCTTAGATTGGTTAGGTTTAAGTAGTTCTAAGTTCTAGGGGACTGATGACCTCAGAAGTTAAGTCCCATAGTGCTCAGAACCATTTGAACCATTTGAACAAGGCTAACTATGTGATATTGCTGGTATTCTTGTGCATGAAGTCTCATTAGCGCATCACCTACGTTATCTTTGAACCAGAGGAACATATGGCCTTGATATACAAGAAGACACCTTATCGGATATGTAGACAAATAATTACAGCTTCGATCCAGCACCTTCTCTCGGCCATGGATGAATTCCACCCCCACAGAGGTCAGCATGGCATGTGGTTGAATAGAGAAGGTGTTTGCAGCATTGGGAGAAAGTTATGTGCAGCAAGCTGAACTGTGAGACGAAAAGGATGCGGATCAGTATGAATGGTGGCGCAAAGAGAAACCTGTAGTACCACTCTCATCCCTCATGTGTAACTGCAGGGGCCACAGCTTCTCCTCGCTTTTTCTGGCGAGTGGAGTCAGCAGGCAAAGGAAAAAATGGCGAGACACATAACCACTAAACACTTGTTCCACAAGGATGGCGAACAGCAGGTAAGACCTAATACTTTGTTGGCCAGCGGTTTTGTCCCTAGGGAAATTGCCCTCAAGAACGAAGCCTGCAACAAAGGACCCTGCACGAAAAGATAGATTGAAGAAGCAAAGACTGTAAGAACAGATACAGTGTTAGCTTAAGTATACAAAATAGACTGAATTCATCCTCCAGTTCGAAGAGATTTTGAATATGTTAGTCCATACCGAAGAGATTTTGAATATGTTAGTCCGTACATCTACCTCGTCCCCCCTCTCAACCCGAAGTATACAATAATGTTATATGCATACCAATAGCAGGAGTAATGTAATTAATCTCTCCATCCACGATCAGCTGGCGAGAAAAGACTGAGATAGTATCATAGAGGTTTACAAGAAAAGACATGGTAAGGAAAACACGATATTATAGTAGTATGACAGTGAGTATTCTGGCAGAATTTGCTGATGCAGCATATGTTATCACTTTCAACAATTGCAAAATGATGCAGCTCTGCTCGTCATATTTCGTTGACAGCATCAGCACTTCCCTATCTCCAAGTCTGTTCCAGGAACCGTGACATCTGGCAATGTGTCACTGCCAAGGATGGGAGAGGGAAGGGGTGGGGAACAACGTTTCATGTCAAATCAGCATCAGCACTTTCTTACCTCCAAGCAGTTTCCAATCAAAATACAGTCTACAGGCTTTGTAGGCTGTATTTGTCCAATATTATTGTTCACAATATTCTAAAAAATACGTTAGCAACTTAAAAAGTGGGATGTTCATATTGAAGTTATATCTAAATCCGCGGAGTGTGTATTAAATCTGTGTAGTTGCATATCTGGAAAGTGTGGTCTGTGAAAATAAAACATGTAATCAACTACACCTCCACAAACACAATACAATTGCCTTATTAAGGAAGGGAGGAATAATGTGCTTTTATTAACAAATACCACATAAACTACAGAAGGGCATGAACGGCTTATAAACAGATGACCAAAGATGGTAACAGTGAGAGATGTTATATTTCCAAAGACAATGTCAGAGTATATATCACAGAAAATAAACATAACTATGTACCATATACTGTGACACATCTTATGCTCTTCAAGCACATATTAAATATTCCTGCACGTAAATTGTCTGTATAACTTATTAAAATATATATATTTACTGTAATGTAAGGAAAATAACTACGAAAATTCGATTTCACGTGCCTTGTAAGCACAATGAACCATCAAAATATGCCTAACACAAGACTGTATGACCACCCTCCACTGCTATAGAGGATAAGCAAATGCAAAAACACCTATGAAAGTAGTGATGTGCTCTGCCATGTACAAATATATAGATGTAAATGTGGAAGTTGTTGTGTTCCAGTTTAGTGCATCACAAGATTCTACCAACCCCTGATGCTACCTCGGCCTAAATATAAGCTTAATATCACGCCCTCAACCACATGATTGATGTTAGGACTCCCAATAAGTTTAAACAAATGGGCTATATATATATTACGAGGTATGGTACCTCACGATTGCAGTGTCAGAGCATATCAATGTTGGTTTGCAGAGACGAAGATATCAACGTCGAAATACATGGAAACAGAGAGGAAATAATGTAATTACAGCAGTAAGAGCAGTGATGAGTTACCAATAAATGCCACAGTGATGTAATTATACTCCATAACAGAATAATTGAAAAGAAAGATATAAACGATTGTGAGTATTGGGGCAAAGGGAGTACGACACCACTCTGCATTGTTGCCGGATGTATCCAATATGGCGGCGATGACGTCATCCAGGATGGCGGTGTGTAGACTTGGCAACAGCGCATGATGTTATCCAAGACAGTGGCCATGACGTCATTCGACATAACGATTTTGGCGGGAAGTTTGAATTTTGGCAGGAAGAAGGTCACCTTCACTAACTTAACCCCCTCCTATCCCCCAGAAAAACGGCGGAAGTTCAAATTTCAACAGGATAATGCATCACACCTAAGAAAATCGCGGGAAGATCGGTCACTTGGCCTACATCCACTAACCTAAGTGACCCGACCGCCACCTCTTCCTACAAACTGGCGCCAAGTTTGGATTTTGGCAGGAAACAAAGGTCAATTCACGTATCCCTACTAATCTAAGAAACTGGCGTGAAAGAAAGAACACTTGTACTTACCTCAGTCAACTGGGCGCCACTTCCCACAGAAAAACGGCGGGAAGTTCAAATTCCGACAGGATAATGCATCACACCTAAGAAAATCGCAGGAAAATAGGTCACTTGGCCTACCTCCACTAACCTAAGTCGCCCGTACGCCACCTATTTCTATGAACTGGCGACAAATTTGAATTTTGGAGATAAACAAAGGTCAATTTGTGTATCTCTACTAAGCTAAGAAAACAGTGCAAAAGAAAGGACACTTGTACTAACCTCAGTCACCCAACTGCCACTTCCTCCTCAGGATTTGTGGGAAGAGGACTTGGATATAAGTCTTTATTTAAACAATTTCAAGCAGTACAGCCATCCGGTGTGTTCATCATGAGATCCAGACTCCAACTGACTTAGTACACATCGCCACCACCAGAGGGCGCTCTCATTCATCATGTAATCCAGGATGGCGGCAAACAGTGTGTTCACAGTGAGGTCCAGACTCAAACTGACTTAGTACACAGCGCCACCAGCAGAGGGCACTACCTTGATGTCCAGTGATGATGAAAGTACTGTTATCCAAGATGGCGGCATACAATGTGTTCACCAAGAGCTCCAGACGCCAACTGACTTAGTACATAGCGCCACCACCAGAGAGCGCTCTCATCTGTGATGTAATATAAGATGGCAGCATACATTATGTTCACCAAGAGCTTCAGACGCCCAGTGACTTAGTACACAGTACCATCACCAGAGGCCACTGTCGTCCTTGACGTCATCTGATGATGCTACTACCGTTATTGAAGATGGCGGCATACATTGTGTTCACCACGAGGCCTAGTACATATTAACACCACCAGAGAGTGCTACCATGGACTTGGAAAGAATTTTCGTGAATACCACACCCACCTGAATTTCGAAGGAAATAGTTAAAGTCTCCACCACAATTCTCAACCGACCGTCACGTCCCCTTACCAACCCCTGTTGTTGGGCAAACGTAAACTAGCATGTACTAATGTATACTAAAGTGTGCTAACATGCATGACGTCATCCAAGATGGTGGGGCGAAATGGGCAGAAAGCGACTCTGCCTATGATGGTATTTATTTTGCAAACACTGTCTCCACCATGAGATCTAGGCTTCAACTGACCTAGTACACATTACTGCCGCCAGAGAGTACTGTCATCCCTCCTGTGACCTAATCGCAGATGATGGTCTGTAGGGGGAAAATGGCGCGAAAATATGTCAGGCAGTGCTGGGCTGCTGGGGAGAGTAAGGAAGGAGTGCACTCTATTTATTTTGGAACATTTTGTTTAGGGATCGAATATATTTATCACACTGGTGCAAAACACATGCTGGGGTCATGCCACACAGTCCACAGACCTGTAAACTAATCCTAAATAACTCTCTGCAGACACACAAATTTACCAAAATAATTTCATTACAGACATGCAGACTCTTCCTAAATAATGCAGTACACAGCAAGTCGTAAACTGCCCAAATAATGCATAGCACAGCCTACAGATCTGCTCACAACATAATGCAACAGGCACACAAATGTAAGCAGACATCGCCTGCTGCCCCTTGTCTACTAGACCGCACAGGAGGACACCGACAGTCTCGCAAAGTGATGCGGCCGTCAGCTGTTAAAACACGCACAGATGCTGACATGCATGAGGCGGCGACATCCATTTCCTAACTGGTATCTGAGAAATTCCCCTCGGAATACGTAATCACCTAGGCGGCGTTGATGACATGGTTGGACAGGAGCGAAGACTTATTTACAGAGCACAGACACTCCAGACTGGGTTATGCACGGGTGAGTTCGTTGATACCCTCCCTCTAACTGTGGTCCAGTGAAGACACTGCAGAAATCCGTTCCACAATAGCACAAGCTACTTTCTTCCTATCGATTCTAATGGACCATGCGTGACGTGTGGCTGATGCATTGCTACTTACATCTACATCTACATCTACATCTACATCTACATGACTACTCTGCAATTCACATTTAAGTGCTTGGCGGAGGTTTCGTTGAACCACAATCATACTATCTCTCCACCATTCCACTCCCGAACAGCGCGTGGGAAAAACGAACACCTAAACCTTTCTGTTCGAGCTCTGATTTCTCTTATTTTATTTTGATGATCATTCCTACCTATGTAGGTTGGGCTCAACAAAATATTTTCGCATTCGGAAGAGAAAGTTGGTGCCTGAAATTTCGTAGATAGATCTCGCCGCGACGAAAAACGTCTTTGCTGTAATGACTTCCATCCCAATTCGCATATCATATCTGCCACACTCTCTCCCCTACTACGTGATAATACAAAACGAGCTGCCCTTTTTTGCACCCTTTCAATGTCCTCCGTCAATCCCACCTGGTAAGGATCCCACACCGTGCAGCAATATTCTAACAGAGGACGAACGAGTGTAATGTAAGCTGTCTCTTTAGTGGACTTGTTGCATCTTCTAAGTGTCCTGCCAATGAAACGCAACCTTTGGCTCGCCTTCCCCACAATATTATCTATGTGGTCTTTCCAACTGAAGTTGGTCGTAATTTTAACACCCTGGTACTTAGTTGAATTGACAGCCTTGAGGATTGTACTATTTATCGAGTAATCGAATTCCAACGGATTTCTTTTGGAACTCATGTGGATCGCCTCACACTTTTCGTTATTTAGCATCAACTGCCACCTGCCACACCATACAGCAATCTTTTCTAAATCGCTTTGCAACTGATACTGGTCTTCGGATGACCTTACTAGACAGTAAAATACAGCATCATCTGCGAACAACCTAAGAGAACTGCTCAGATTGTCACCCAGGTCATTTATATAGATCAGGAACAGCAGAGGTCCCAGGACGCTTCCCTGGGGAACACCCGATATCACTTCAGTTTTACTCGATGATTTGCCGTCTATTACTACGAACTGCGACCTTCCTGACAGGAAATCACGAATCCATCGCAAGTGCATCCAGCAATGTTCTGAAGCCACATGGTTATCTAAAATAATAACCAAGTCGAACTCTAGTAAATTGCATAGTGTCTCAGGTTGTATGCACGGAAATTCTTGCTCTAACAGAATCTGATAACGAAAATAGCGCAGAATAACGTCGAATGCACTATTCCCAGCAGTCCTAACGTGATACCCCAGTTCATCACATGTTACCCTTCCTACTTTCAACACACAAAAACGTTCCCACCGCTATGCAGAGGCTCCTATATCCAAGCACAAAGGATGTGAATGAATCAAGCATTATGATTAGGTCTTATCGAATTTACCTGTCGAATTACTAATGCTGTCGGTATCGAAGCAGTATCCACCTCTTCTTTCTTTCTGCAGACAGGACTTTCAGTGGTAAAATTATTTTGCACAGATCACTAAATTGCATTGACAGTTAAACCCACAAAGTTGTTTATGGATCATCAAATACATATGACACTCAGAAGAATATTGGAAGCCAGGAGCATATTTACTACTGTAACTACAATTAAATATTACAATTGCTGCTACAGTTGGCACCAATCGATGTGCAGGTAATGTCTCCTCTTGACAGCTGTGCTTCTGGAACGAATCTCAGTATCTATAGCACACATAATTTTCCAGGTAAAAAATCTCTCCCATATACTCGAGGTTATTGATATGCTGAATCTATACGCCCCTCACGATGGGACTCACAGTCATCCTCTCTAGACATGCCACAACATAAACCACAGTAACTTTACAATGCAATATATACACATTTTACACAAACAGTGCAGTTATCTTTTATATCTGTACAGCACCCAAAAAAATTATTGTATGCCTACACTCACACTGACTATATGTCACGATGCTCCTCAGTCCTAGGGAAGCACCCTCCGCCTTTTCTTTCTTTCTACAGACGTGAAATTCAGCGGCAATAAACTATTTTGCACTGATCGCCATATTGCACCGACAACTAAACCTCGCAAAGTGCCATACATGTCACCAAATACGGAAAGACACCTACTCAATTACATTGTCCTCCCACTGGGGCCAGGAGCTTTAATATTAGTGCATGAAACCGATCTCTAGCTCAGCAATGTATCAACGCATACCCTCTTGATGCAGTAAACATACAGTTCGTATCCCACACCATACAAAATCACCCCTTTTACATCAAAAAGCCCTCAGTGAATCGAAATCACTCTCAGAACTGGTGTACAAAGACAGGCTCGTTTCCCCCTCGGTACAAACGCGCTACTATTTCTGGTCCGGACCTGCCTGCTTGCTTGCGTTTCTACACCCATCTCCAGAGTCTGGGATTACATGAACACAAACTGCATCGTTTGCCATAACATTAGACCATTTTCGCTGTACTTCTAGATATCAAGCACATGTCAGTATTCTACTGATCGCTTGCTCAGCATAATTCCAAAGATATAGACAGGAAATTATTCCTCAACCAATCCCAAACTTTACCGAGGTGGACCCCTCATCTCCTGACTGTCACGCCTCTGCCTCCTGAAACTCCTGTCTGGCCGGACAGGGGGATTGTATCCTTCCACCATCCTCCACATCTACAAGTCCCTCATCCATCCTGTCCTCTGTTATGCCAGCATTGCCTGGATCTCTGCCCCCCCCCCCCCCGCTTTTATAGGGCCCTCCAAATCCTAGAATGAGCACCACATTGCCTTCTGTATCCGCCTTGCTTCCCCCACATGACTCCTGTATGACCTCATTCCCTTCCACCACCTCCCCCTTTTCCTCCAACATCTCCGCATCCCTTGCACTGTCTGCAGGCTTGATGCCCCTCACCCCCTGGTTTGCTCCTTCCTTTCCACCCCCCCCCCCCCCCCCATTGCTGCGCTTCTATCGCTGTATCCCTCCCACTCACTCTCCACCTCCACACCCTCCATCTCCTTCATCAGGGCAATTTCCGGCACCTCCCCCTCCCGGATGTTTAACTTCGCTGTGACGTCTATCCTTCCCACCAACTGTAGCCTGTCCTTGTTCCTCTCCCCCTCGCCAGGCCCCCCTTTTCCTCTCCCCTCCTTCTCCCAGAGTGGATTTTCCTCCTTCCCCCCTGAGTCCTTCCACACCCTCCTCAGCTGTTTTCCTCTCCCATTCTTTCCCTCTCCGGCTCCCCTTCGGCGGGCCCCCCACTTCATCCCCCCTTCTCTCCCCTCCTTCTCGCCTCCTTTCCCTTCTCCCTCGTCTCCCAACTCTGGCAGATTTTCCCAGGGTTTTATTCATCATAAAGTGTGCTGCGTTAGTGTTGTGCCTGATGCCGTTCTACAGTGTCATCAGTGATGTGGTTTTAGTTGGGTGCTCGACCTGTATATAGTCCATAATTGTTCCGTGCTATGGCATCCGTCAAGTGGCTGTTTTAATCGCTCTGTGAACTTTTATGCTCTGGCAATATTTGGTCTGGTGCCTTTTAATCCTTACAGTGTGTGTTTTTGTGCGTACAATACTTTTTTAGATTCCTATCTCCGTTTTACAGTCGTTGCTTTTTATATGCTTTCTTCTCTTACGTTCTGCATTTTTTGTTTCTCTGTTTCGCTATGTTTTCTTCTTTATATTGTTCTAAATGTCTTCATGTCTACTTGTAATGTCTTTCAGCTAAAGAACAGCGCCTATGCTGCTGCCAGCCCGCCCCAGATGGGGAATTTGAAATACAATAAAGAAAAAAAAACTTTCAGTCAGTCGTGTACTTCGTCTGATAGCGTTCGTTACTATCTCCACTGTACTACTGACTACTCGTCGACGACTTCCCTTTAGTATTGGTTTTTATCTTTGGTCCATATTTGGATTATGGCTTGTATTTGGTCTGTTGACAACGTTGTGTCGAAAGTTCGTTGTACTTCTTTTTTGCATAGACTTGCTCTTGTTGTGTTGGGTCCCCCATTCGGTCTGCCCTATTGCTTGACTCTGGTGTGGGTTTGAGTCCCACCCGCACGCGGTTTTCCTGCCTTGTGTCGTCATCGTATCTCTCCTGTTTTTCTGACGTGTGCACCGGTATCTGGCTACTCGCGGGTATTGCACAATGTGTCCTCTTCATTTCCCGCAATTTCACACATCACACTTTTACTCTTTTCCCATTATACACTGAAGTACCAAAGAAACTGGTATAGGCATGTGTATTGAAATACAAATAAATGTAAACAATCAGAATACGGCGCTGTAGTCGGCAACGCCATATACGGCATCAAGTGTCTGGCGCAGTTGTTACACCGGTTACTGCTACTACAATGGCAGGTTATCAAGATTTAAGTGAGTTTGAACGTGGTGTTATAGTCGGAGCACGAAGCATAGGACTCAGCATCTCCGAGGTAACAGTGAAGTGGGGATTTTCCAGTACGACCATTTCACGAGTGTTCTGTGAATATCAGGAATCCGGTAAAACATCAGATCTCCGATATCGCCGCAAGAACGGGACCAACGACGACTGATGAGAATCGTTCAACGTGACAGAAGTGGAACCCTTCCGTGAATTTCTGCAGATATCAACACTGGGCCATCGATAAGTGTCAACATGCTACGTATACTCTTGATGACTGCACCACACAAAGCTTTACGCCTCGCCAGGGCCCGTTCACACCGACATCGGATTGTTGACTGGAAACTAGTTGCCTAGTCGGAAGAGTCTCGTTTCAAATTGTATGTAATGGATGGATGTGTACGGGTATGGAGACAGCCTCACGAATCCATAGACCCTACATGTTAGCAGGGGATTGATCAAGCTTGGAGAGGCTCTGTGATGGTATGGGGTGCCTGTAGTTGGAGCGATATGGGACACCTGATAAGTCTGGATACGATTCTGACGGGTGACATGTACGTAAGTATCCTGTCTGATCACCTGCATCCATTCACGTTGATTGTGCATTCCGATGGACTTGGGCAGTTCCATCAGGGCAACACGACACCACAGACGTCCAGAATTGCTACACAGTGAATCCAGGAACACTCGTCTGAGTTTGAACACTTCCGCTGGCCACCAAACTGCCCAGACATGAACATTATTGAGCATATCTAGGATGACTTGCGACGTGCTATTCAGAAGAAATCTTTACCCGTCGTACTCTTACCGATTCATGGTGTCACTTCCGTCCAGCACTACTTCAGACATTAGTCGAGTCCATGGCACGTCGTGTCACGGCACCTCTGCGCGCTCGCTGGAGCCCTACACGATATTAGGCAGGTGTACCAGTTTCTTTGTATATTGATACAAATTTGTATATTGATACAAATTAAAGGTTATAATTATAGAATGAGAGATTCTCATAATATGTAACCGACATTAATGCAAATACAGCTAATACCTTGAAGTAACAGGTCGACCCTCAACTATAACGTTATGTCTTTCGTTGTTATAACTAATGTAAAAGCTCTGTGATACTGAGTATCAGTTATTTGATCTGATAACAGTCATTTAATGAAGCATGTTGATGCTCGCAAAGTTTTACATTTTTAATGCGTGTTTCGTAGAAAAAACATCAACAGAATTTGTTAGGATCTGTGAAATAAACATACCTATTATTTTTTGTTAAGAGTTAATAGATTTTAGAAGATGTTGCAACATTAGAGGAATAAGCCAGCTTATGCTTGTTTGATTTGTCATGCTGTGTAGTATCAGAGTTCCAACCATGTGCAACGGAAAATATGGTACTGAAAATTTTACAGTGAACTTCGTAACTAAATTTCTCTTCGAGAAAAGTATATTTCTCCTTTCGATTGGAAGAGAAGGTGCATTTGGGTTTAGGCACAGTATCTTAGTTCACTCAAATAAAAACACATCACATCAACTGTCAACACTAGACTAAGCAAACGTCGTCCGTTTCCATTCTTCACAGAACATGTTAAACAATGACAACTGTGAGATAAGCGACGATCCACATTTTTCACAACAGGAAATGGCAAGAAATAGGTCGGTTTTTAATTTAGAAATACGGTATCAAGAAAATAAGGGATGTATTCGAATCTAACAAAATTCTGGGTAGGCGGGACACACAAGCAAAATAGGAGGACTGTCCAGCTTCTTACAGGACGAATGGCAGGCATAGTTTTGATCAAGATGATCGATGCAGGAATGCAGATGCAGACATATATCAGGGTGAACCTTCGGTAGGTGAGGATGTACGTTCAGCTTGTGTGCGCAACTGTTCCAGCTTAATACAGCAACTGCACTTCTCACAATAAAATTAGAAGTTATGTAGTTTGTTCAGATCCTGCTAAATGGCCCGACGGAATAGACCATCTTGTTAGGACAACTTGAGTCAAAAGGGACGCTCCGGATTAAATTACTGAATTTGACAGCTATCCTACTTCAAAAAATTAGAATTATAGTTTGTACAATGGTGAAATTGTTCAGATAAGATGGTTAGTTTGATTCAAAAAGTGCGGATGCTGTTCTTTTTGTTTCTGCTGTAAATTCCTCCCTGACGTTAAAATGTTACTCACTTCATATTATTACAATAACTGGCGGCATACTTCTGAGACATTAGCTAGCCACTGTAGGTCCCAAGTACACTTAGAGAATCGCATCAAAAGTGAGTGGAGCTCTCCAGAAGATTACAATCTGGGCATAGTGTCCATGAAGAATCTCTGGGGGTATTAAATACGGAAATACTGTACTGAAAAGTTGTAATCGGAAGCCTTATAGCAATTATTCACTTTTTGGCTGAAGCGTCTTCCTTTAGGAGGAACTTCAGACAAACTGTTTACTCACAACAATGGGAATTTCTTAAAGTTGTTGGAATAAATTGATAGAGGAGAAGGAGCGTAAGACCTGTGCCCTTCAGATGCAGTTACAAAACGTGAAGGATGAGGAACTAGATAGGTAGAGGAGGGTGAAGGGCGTTGGGGAATGGGAACTGACTATTGGTAAGAAGGCAGCTAGGAGGAGGAGATATTCAGACAGTTGTACTTAGCGTATAACCAATAGACGTGACCAACTCTCAGAGCTGAGTGGAGAGGAGCCTCTTGTAGCTGTAGGAAACATACAGCAGTCTTCAGCAGTTAGGAATCCTAAGTCAGTTGCAAATTCTAACAGAAAGAAGAAAGTACTGCTGCTAGGTAGTTCGCATGGCTGAAGTGTGGGCCAGCAGCTGCAGGAAGTTTTGGGGAGTGAGTACCAGGTCAACAGCTTTTTGAAGGGTTCGCTCAGGTGACTGCTAACGTAGGGGAGTTAAGTAGGAATTCTACGAAAGAGGATCAGGTAGTGATTGTGGGTGGTGCTGGGAATAGTCTTGCTAGAAATGGGGAGTACGATATAGGAGGTGACCTGGAAAAGATAGCCATTCAAACTGGTGGCACTAACGTGCACTTCCTGCAACTGTTTCAGCGTCTTGATCTTAGAACTGCTGTTAGATGTGTTAACATGGGGCTGGATAAGACGCTGATGGCTGAGGGTATGTCTCACAGTGCAGTGGTGCCAATTGAGTCTATCAATATATTGGGTTTCACTAGACATGGCATCACCTCGGTAGGTATGGGAAGGGGAGGCTGGCAGAACTTATAGGTGACATTGTAGTGGGTGGTGGGATCACTCATGGGAAGATTCCTCTTGTAGTTGGTGTTAGAGCTGCACATTTTTTGTATTGAAGTCAGCTGACAGGTATCCCTCTAAGTCCCTCTAACAAAGGACTCACCTTCAGATGAGGTATGGTATCCAAGTAGTGAAAGAATTAGCATGTTTCATCAAAATATAAGAGGTATTAGACATAAAATTATTGAACTACTTATAGATGTTGACTCTGACATTATTGGTATTTCGGAGATCCACTTAAATAATTTAGCAGTTCAGAGGCTTGCTTTACCAGGATTCAGATTATCTGGCTGTTTTTCAATAAGTTCTTTGCGGAGTGGGGGAGTGGAAATGTGTGTAAAAAGCAGTATTCCATTTGAGTCTCTAGACTTATCACGGCACTGCACTTAACAGGTATTTGAATGTTGTGTAGAGGCAGTTGAATTTAGTGAAGCTAAATCTAACTGCTGTTGTTTATAGGTCTCCTAACTCTGACATTAGAGCATTTCTGCTCTAGCTAGAGAGGATTCTTGGTTCACATTATAGGACACAACAAAAATTTATTATTTGTGGTGACTTCAATATTAATTTTGTATGTGATTGTAAAAGAAAAATGATATTGGAAGATCTCCTGAATTCATATGATCTGATGCAGACTGCGTCTTTTCCAACAAGGGTGAAGGGGTTATTAGCACAGCTATAGACAATACGTTAATTCATTCTTCATTCCTAGATGGGCATTCTGTTAGGAAAGGGGTGAATGGCCTTTCAGGCCATGATGCACAAATTTTAAGACTAACAGGTTTTTGTACTCAAACAAATGTTATGTATATAATTACAAATCATATACAAAAGCTAATCCAACGACAATATAACTTTTTAAACCTCAAGGAACAAGAGTGTCAGGATGTTTATAGTACCGACAACATGGATGACAAACATAACGCTTTCCTTAACATATTTCTCATGCTCTTTGAATGTTGCTTTCCATTAGTACTTTCTAAACAGGCTACTGTCAGTAAAAGGCAGCCTGGGTGGCCGAATAATGGGATAAGAATATCATGTAGAACGAAGTGGGAATTATATCAAAATGTTAGTAGTAGTCACAATCGAGCTACAGTAGCCCATTACAAACAGTATTGTAAGATGCTTAAAAATATTATTAGGAAGGCAAAGAGTATGTGGTACGCAAATGGAATAGCTAATTCACGGGATAAAATGAAAACCATATACTCAGTCGTGAAGGAAGTGTCTGGTAGCAGCACAAGGTCGACTTCATGGCAAAAATATTTCTGTTGCTGATAAGTCAATATACGTACAGTATTTAACAATCACTTTCTGCGCATTGCTAGTAAATTAAACAAAAACTTAAATTCTACAGGGAATCATATAACTCTCTTCACAAAGGCCTTTCTGAGACTGATGTCTGAATACTTCTTGTGGATGTGATGGAGTACCTAACAGAACATTAAAGTACTGCGCTGCACATGTTAGCCCTGTACTGAGCCATATTTGTAATTTATCCTTTAGGAATGGTCAGTTTCCTGAACGGTTAAAGTACTCAGTAGTAAAACCGCTTTATAAAAAGGGAGAAAGGGATAATGCAAAGAATTTTAAACCTATTTCTATGCCACCGGTGTTTGCTGAAGTCATTGAAAAGGCTGTGAATGTAAGGATAATTGATCATTTTATTTCACATAATTTATTGTCAAATATACAGTTCGGTTTTAGAAGTGGTTTAACAACTGAAAAGGCCATATTCTCTTTTCTCTGTGAAGCAGTGGATTGTATTACAGGTATTTCTGAAATATTTCTGTTTGCTGATGACACTCGCTTGGTAGTAAAGGATGTTGTGTACAATATTGGCACTGTTTCAATAGTGCAGTTCATGATATAAGTTAATGGCTTGTAGAAAATAAACTAACGCTAAATCACAGTAAGACTCAGTTTTTACAGTTTGAAACACACAATTCAACAAAATCGAACGTTTTAATTTCACAGAATGGGATTATGAGGTAGTGAAACGTAACAGTACAAATTTATAGGTGTTCAGGTAGACAGTAAACTGTCGTGGAAAGCCCACATTCAGGATCTTGTTCAAAGACTTAATACTGCCGTTTTCACTATTCGAGCCTGATCTGAAGTAAGTGTAGTTCGAAACGAAAGGTAGTCTAATTTCCTTATTTTCATTCACTTATGACGTACAGTATTATATTTTGAGGTAACTCTTCCCATTCTCAAAGGATAATTTTGGCTCAGAAACGGGCGGTTTGGGCAATAAGTGGTGTGAGTTCGAAAACCTCTTGTCAACTCCTGTTCTGTTGTCTAGGTACTCAGACACTGGCCTCCCAATTTATATATTCCTTACTGTCATTTCTTGTTATCAATACCTGCTGATTCCCAAGAATTAGCAGCTTTCACTTAGTCTATATTAACTGGATGTCACTTCCTTGACTCTTGTGCAGAAAGGGACCCCTCTCCCACGCACCCCACTTTTGGCTTTGGCCTTGCGTCAGCACGGCAGAATGCTCAGCGAGGGGTCCAGGTTCGATTCCCAGCAGAACCGGCGATTTTCTCCTCTCGTGGATGGTGTTGTGTTGTCTTCATCATCTTATGGAACAAGAAAAAGTAAACGGACTATAGTAGGCTGAAGAGCACCTCCAACAATGGGTCTGCACATGCGGGTGACATTTGGCAGTCTACACTATGTGATCAAAAGAATCCAGACACACACAAAAACTTATGTTTTTCAGGTTAGGTGCATTGTGCTGCCACCTACTGCCAGGCACTCCATATCAGCGACCTCAGTAGTCATTAGACATCGTGAGATAGCAGAATAGGGCGCTCTGCGGAACTCAAGGACTTCGTACATGGTCAGATGATGGGGTGTCACTTATGTCATACGTCTGTACCTGAGACTTCCACACTCCTAAACATCCCTAGGTCCACCGTTTCCGATGTGATAGTGAAGTGGAAACGTGAAGGGACACGTACAGCACAAAAGCGTACAGGCCGACCTCGTCTGTTGAGTGACAGAGACCGCCAACAGTTGAAGAGGTTCGTAATGTGTAATAGGCAGACATCTACCAAGACCATTACACGGGAATTCCAAACTGCGTCAGGATCCACTGCGAATACTATGATAGTTAGGTAGGAAGTGAGAAAACTTGACTTTCATGGTGGAGCGGCTGCTCATAAGCCGCACATCACGCCGGCAAATGCCAAACGACGCCTCGCTGGGTGTAAGGAGTGTGGTGTTATGGTCTGGTCGTGTTTTTCATGGAAGGGCTTGCAGCCCTTGTTGTATTGCGTGACAATATCACATCACAGGCCTACATTGATGTTTTAAGCATTTTCTTGCTTCCCACGGTTGAAAAGCAATTCGGGGATGCCGATTGCATCTTTCAACACGATCGAGCACCTGTTCATAATGCACGGCCTGTGGAAGAGTGATTACGCGACAATAACGTCCCTGTAATGAACTGGCCTGCACCGAGTCCTGACTGTAGAACACCTATGGGATGTTTTGGAAATCCGACTTCCTGCCAGGCCTCACCGACTGACATCGATACCTCTCCTCAGTGCAGCACTCCGTGAAGAATGGGAGGCCATTCCCTAAGAAACCTTCCAGCACCTGATTGAACGTATGCCTGCGAGAGTGGAAGCTGTCATCAAGGCTAAGGGTGGGCCACCACCTTACTGAATTCCGACATTATCGATGGAGGGCGCCACGAACTTGTAAGACATTTTCAGCCAGGTGTTCAGATACCTATGATCACATAGTGTATTTGGCAGTTAGAGAAAACTAATGAATGCCTTCCCTAAAACAAATCTTCATTAAATAAATAAATCAAAACTAAAATTAATGATAAGCATACATTTGCACACTTACCTAATATTGCAGATATTTTTCTCGCTTTGGCATTAGCGAATTGCTGTTTGACTTCGTTGAAATCCAAACATTCGGCTAGATCATACTCAGATGACACCGTTGCCAGCTCACAGAGTCGTGCCTGGCCCATTGTTGATCTCAGGTGCGTTTTGATCAGTTTAAGCCACGAAAAGCTTTTTTCTCCATTTGCCACTGTCACCAGTTGTGTTGGCAAAATTCACCAAGCTAAACTTACGTTGGGCGCAAAGCCATATTCTTGTATGAGATTCAAAATTTTAATGGATAAGCTATGAGAATTACCAAGGTTGAATCCAATTTAAGTTCATTTTTAAAGTCGGCAAGACTGATGTTTATAGCCTGTCCGTTACTAAAACTGTTGCACTCTTTGAAACAATTGCCAGTTAGAACTGCGGGTGACATGTCGTTAAATTTACTAATGCACCAAAAAACTAAAACGCTCACAGTGACTTTTGACCTGTTGAAGACTGTCACCGTGAACGCATTTTATAACATCCAGTATTTTAAAGTAAAAATCTAGTTTCTGATACATTTCTGGATCTCAAATTTTCCTCATACTGGAACTGTTACTTCTTTCGTCTCTTTCGTACCTGTGTTGTGCTACGTATGGTCTGGTTTCCTATATCAAAGTGGGTTACCAGTTCCTTGTGCGCAGCAGATCTTCTTAGAATTTGAGGTACTCCCTGCAGTTTGTTGGATACTCTGTCTTTTCAGTGAAGTCAAGATCTTTCGATATAACTCTGGTAATACTTCGTATGTTTATGCTCACAAAATCAATATGGAGTAATGTATCATACCATATCTTCATCATACAAAGGAACATAAAATCACCGATAATGTTTACTAAACCGCCAGCTTGATGTGCAACCATTTTATCGGTAAACAGTTTTTGATGTTGCTGAGCAATAGTCATATAATAACTTTTAAATGAACCCAACGCCATTTGACTGAGTTGTTGTTTATTTAATTACAACCTATGTTTCGGTCTTTTGTGCCATTTTCTAGTGATTGAGTTAATGTCATTAACAAATATTGTTGGACATCAAGTTCGAATGGCCGAGCGGTTCTAGGCTCTACCGTCTGGAACTTCGCGACCGCTACGGTCGCAGGTTCAAATCCTGCCTCGGGTATGGATGTGTGTGATGTCCTTAGGTTAGTTAGGTTTAAGTAGTTCTAAGTTGTAGGGGACTCATGACCTTAGAAGTTAAGTCCCATAGTGCTCAGAGCCATTTGAACCATTTAAACCATCAAGTTCAAAATTGCCCATAATTTAAGAAAAATATTGGGTCCCCACGAAATCTCATATGTAAAACCATCATCTTCTGAAAAGATCAGTAAATAATAGTGGGAGCACGTCATATTTAGTAAAAACAGGTGTACTTGGTATATACCAAGTAAACCTGTGAAACTGTAAACCTGTTTTATTTAGTAAACTTGTAAACGTGTTTTACTTGGTATATATCAAGTAAACCTGTTTTTACTAAATTGAATATACCAAGTAAACCCATAAAACTGTAAAGCTGTTTTACTTGGTAAAACTCTAAACCTGTTTTACTTGGTATATATCAAGTAAACCTGTTTTTACTAAATATGACGCGCTCCCACTGTTATTTACTGACCTTTTTACAAGATGATTTTACATATGACATTTCGTGGGGAGCCAATATGTTTCTTAAATTATGCACAATTTTGAGCTTGCTGTCCTCCGATACATGTTAATGACATAAACTCAGTCTCTTGAAAATGGCATAAAAGGCGGAAACCTAGGTCATAACTAAATAAACAACAATACAATCAAATGGCGGTGTATTGGTGTGTTCATTTAAAAAACGTCCGCTCCCAGTAGCTGAATGGTCAGCGTGACGGATTGTCAATCCTCTGGGCCCAGGCTCGATTCCCAGTTGGGTCGGGGAATTTTCTCCGCCCAGGGACTGGGTGTTGTGCTGTCCTCATCATCATCCTCTCATCCTCATCGACTGCAGGTCGCCGAAGTGGCGTCAAATTGAAAGACCGGCACCCGACGAACGGTCTGCCCCACGGGGGGCCCTAGCCATACGATTAAATTAAAAAATGTAAAAAACATTCTGTCGGTGTTTTCGTCTTCGCTTATTTCAACCAGTGTATCACAGACCTCTCTTATGTTATACGTAAGAGTAAGAACTGCGTTACTCGTACTTCCCCGTCTTGATGTACTCAATTGCTTCAACTTAGGGCAGTTACATGATCATTCGAGACTGCCAGCGTCACATAGACGCAGAAAAGAAATCTTAAAGTTTTCTCACCAAACAAAAGAATGAAACTGCATACCTAATGCCTTTTCAGCATCATTCACAATTATATTTAGGGAATGACTTCTGCAGGAAACATAAAATGCTTTAGAATTTATATCTGCAAACTGCTTTTGCATTCGTATTGGCGTGTTTCCTGGGTCTCCTACAAAGACACCAACCCGTATCGCCGCACTGCTATGCGGGTCGTCGCTCCAGGTCTGCAGGCGCACTGGCCGAAGTATGCCGATCTTCGCCTGGCCTGCGGGAAGCAGGCTAGTTCTGAGGGCGCGCACAAGAGCAGTAGATGCCACCTTTTGGTGCATCCACCAAGCCATTTTCCTCACCCATCCGAGCCCACATTACTAGACAGCTTTTGGTCTAGGTTACCATGTAGGTAAAACTGCTCTCGTCCGGCGAGCAGCAGGAGTCCTGGCTCTGTCAGCAGAAGCAGAAGTTCGCAAGCACCACGCCGCCACAAGCACTCGACGTCGCCCTTGCCATCCCGGGACCACTGTGCATGGTGATCCGCTGCTCCAGCTGTTGACACTGAGGCTGATCCTTGTATTGCTCGTGAGATGAGACTTTAATTTTCTACCAACTGTGCATTTCTATGAAGATAGTCATTTTTGTTGGAAAACGAACTTTTCAAAGCATAGTCTCATGCAAGGTTTTATTTTTGTTGTTTTCCAAGAACTTTAGTTGTCAAAGAAGTCATTCTTTTATTTTTCAATAAGGATTTTTCTTATTTCTTTTGAACTGCTCACAGAGTGCAGAAGAGTTTGTGAACATAAACTGATCGTGTCAGTAAAGTGATTTCTGAGTGTAATCACTGACTTACTTTGAAAGTGCCCAAAGCCAGGACGCTTCACCTATGTTCTTGCCTTTGATATTAGAACCGTTCTCATACCTCTGTAGTCCCGAAATCAGATGTATCTCTTACATGTACGAAACCAAGAAAAGTACACTAATATTTGTATCACAAGTGTCTCCTTCAATAGGATTCACATTAACGAAACAAACTACCATCATTTGCGCAGCTACAGAAATACCTGCTGAACTGTCCTAAATTATACAATAATACGTAGCAGCATTCAGTAAAGACAATAATTTGTTCTTAATTTTTTGATGAAGTTGAATTGTTTCATTTGATATTTTTCCCTCATAATGATGGGATTTATTTTCATCTCGAGTTGTTCTCCTGATTTTTCCTCCTAGAACTGATACGAATTAATTTATTTATTTTACATGTCTAGTTCCGTAGGTCCAAACTGAGGACCAAATCTCCAAGTTTGTGTATTATAACATAAAAGTAATAACAGATGAAATAACATGTTTATGAACCCAAGAAAAAACAAGTTGTAAGATTATGTAAACACAGTCAACAATATAACGCAGGGAACAGCTTAAATTTTCAAGGAACTCCTCGATAGAACAGAAGGAGTGGCTCATGAGGAAACTCTTCAGTTTCGATTTGAAAGCACGTGGATTACTGCTAAGATTTTTGAATTCTTGTAGTAGATTACTGAAAGTGGATAAAATGTACACGACCTATATGTGCAGTGAAACTGAAACATATTTTGATTTTCAGTCATACACACTAACGATAGTCAGCAAGACCAACGATAGGTTTAAAGTATCTACACATCCATAGCACTATCAGCCATCCCTGTTTTAGCCAAGACCAATTGCTGGTCTTACTTGAGCTCAGTTGTTGGTTTATTAATCCGTTTCAGTTCTTACTTGAAATTCCATTTGTTGTTATTGTAGCAAAAAAGACGAAAATCGATTATGTTCATCCGCTAGCGTTATGGTAAGTTAAATATACGTGCGCACTATTATTATAGCCTAATTACCCATATAGCATAATTACCCATCTACTGCATTGTTATGTAGAGGCTGGCACAACTCTGGAGTTGCAATATTTCAGTACTTCAGAAGGCAGCGGAGCGTTAAATATCATTACAAATAACATTAAATTAAAATCAGTGCATAAAAATGCACTTCTATTTGTCTGTGTAACTCAAAAATCGTGCTGATCAACAAGAATATCGCCCAAGCGACGATGATTGCTTTAAAAAAAATTGCTCAATATTCTATCATTAGTAACCCAAATGGCAACATATCGCCGAAACTGGTCAGTTGAGCGGAACTCAGTTATGAAAACCAGTTCCGATACGGAACGATGGGGAGGAGTTTGTGGAGAGCAGAAGGCGTACCATGTGACAGCACATTCTATCCTTAGCACGTTTCTTAAAGATTTTTTTTTCTGCGGGCTGCTTGAATTCGTCCGAGCTGACAGCGCTCTGCATCCCTCCCTCCTCTTTTTGTTCAATGTCTATTACACTGTCGTAATACTGTAATAACTGAAGCCAGTAATTGCATGCATAATTAAACCTTAAAATATGCATGCGCTATCAAATGACCAAACACGCAGAATTAAAGGAAAAGCATGCAATGTCAGAATTCAGTCTTTCGTTGTGATGCATTTTATTTTATTTTAAAAGAATGCGAAACAACCAGTTTTTCCAAATTATCTGCCGACTTGGGTAGTTCTGCGTGTTGGGGCGCTGAGCTAGCCCTGGATTCGGGAAGCATTATGGTTTGAATCCATCCGTCAGCAACCATGAAGACGGATTTTTGTTGTTTCCCATTTTCAGTAGAGGTAGATACCGGGGTTGGTCCCGTACTACAGGCCACAACCAATTCCATTCGAATACCCTTCTTTCATGAGAGATTTAAGTTCCCTTAAAAATGCAACCCCCCTGTTTAAATGAAAAGAGTTGCAGCGATGGTGAGCCGAGCATCTGTTGGGAGAAGATCTCTCCTAAATTGCAAAAACTGATAGATGCACACTAAAATGAGAAATTTGGGCAAGTGTAAGGTTGGATGATTTTGGATCCTTTGCATTTTCGCTACCAAAAATTGTTATAGCTTCTCTGTCGAACAGAGATCTCCTTACTCCAAAAGCTCTGTCGATAATAGTCGCGCTCGTCTGTTCCTGATCACTTCCTAAGTTCAAATCCAGACTGAAACAGAAAGAGCATAAAATGGCCTTGGAGAGTGAAGGGTGACTGGAGCTTCAGTGCTTTTAGTGGTTTGGCAAAATACAGCTCTCCTAAGTAACAAGATTATATCTCCCTTGGTGAGAACTCCGAGATCATTGTTGAATAAATTAATTTATTGTTCTTTTCAGAAATTTTGAGAACAAATGAAAAACACGAGTCTTTTTAAGGTTCTCTTCAACAAATCGGACAATCGTCTTATGACAAAATCCTGGCTACGTGCTTGGCTAACGACTCAGCTGTGGAGGCGGACGTAGTTAATATGTGTGCGTTTCTTTCTTTGTCTTTGTGGTGTGCTACGAATAATTACCGCATGTGAAGATAAACGTGTATCCAAACACATTCTTTCAAGAAACCTGTCTCTCTCTCTCACGTCATTTACACAAGAGCAAGCAATCCGTCCGAAGTGCAAATCGTGAGCTTTGGAAGTATTGCGAGAGCTCTGCTCCCCACTTGTTACTCTTCTGGCTTGGGTAGTTCTGTGTGTTGGGCCGCTGAGCTACCAATACCTGGATTCGGGAGGCGAGGTCATTTTAATCCATCCGTCAGCAACCATGGAAATGGTTTTCTATGGTTTCCCATTTTCGGTTTAGCAGATACCGGGGTTGGTCCCTTACTGTAGGCCACAGCCCAGGTGCTCCCTCCTCCGCTGCGCAAGCTCCCCTCTCCTCAGGGAACAAGAAAAATTGAACAGATTTTTGTTATATACTCTTCGAATAATGACATAACTTAATTTTGAAGTTGCAAATCAAAATGTGTTACACCGTATAAACGGATCACTTCTGTTTCGCCGACTGGTGTCCCTTACCTGCCCGGTCTTAAAGACGTATTCACGTCAAAAACCGTATGGGTAAGTGCTATACGCGAAAATAAGACGTCATAGACGGATTACATTGTTAAAAAGGTTGACTGTGTCTGAAAATGGAAGGAGAGGGACAGCCTTTGGGTAGGCTTTGGCAAGCAAGAAGACAAGCAGTGGAGACACTCGTTCTGTGAGGGAGGGAGTTATCTTGCTGAAATGTACGCCCAGGGTGGCAGTAGAGGGACAAATGAGCCATCACCCCACTCTGAATTGCTGCCAAACTTATTCAAGATAGCGGATCAGGATGGCGGCCATAGATGTGTGAACATCGCACTGACGCCATCGTGGGAATTTCAAATTTTGGTGGGAAAACCGGAAAATTGGACTACCTCCACTAGCTTAACTCCGACTCCGAACCCTCCCCTCCTCATCCCATCTGGGAACTGGCGGGAGGCTGTGTTTCCAATACGTCGCTCATTGTTGAAGGTGATCAGATTGAGGCTGCAATCTCAATATTTAATTGTAATTACAGTGATAAATATGTGGCTGGTTTCCTACGTCGATTCTCCCTGGCATGCGAGAGCGCTTGGCGCAGGTAGCCTGTGGCCGGAACGATTGACATTTTCAGTTTATTGCAAGAGGTTTCGTTGAGCCACCTGAACTGGAGAAGCTGGGCCTAACCGTAGCGCCCTCTAGGCGGCTGAATAGCGAACTGATACTCAGTATGTGTTGAACTATCATCATGATCGCGAGTGTTGCGAGCATTCTTCGTGAAAATTTGAGGAGATTCAATCTGAGCGAGCATTTGTGCTGGACAGTTATTCACTCCCATGTAAGCTGATCGGTGGACTGCTCGTACTACCATTCTGTACATTTTCCGTCTTTATTTGGTTGAGAGAACATATATTATGACGTGCGTTGTGTGCATCCAGATGGCGAAAAACAGGTGGAAGAGACATTTGCTGGTTCTCTACACATGAGAAACACCTTAGTTGATCTGTGATCTGTTAAGTTAAATCATTGACATCGGTATCCGTTAAAAAAATACGAATGGAACTAACAGTTTCCTCTGTTTTCGAGTTTTCATCTAAAGACCTTCTCAGACGAGATAAGTTACTAGTTACTCAGTGGATTTCAGCACGTCCCACGTAATGGGCTCGATAAACTTTTGGGTTACTAGAGGTATAATTTCCACTCTTTATCTTCGGAATTATACCGTGTAATCGATCGGTAGCTTAGTGCTACGTGACTGATTCGAGAACTATCATGTAAATGGTATGATATTCTGACAAACCACGTGAAAATACATACGTTCTTGTAATCCTAGAGTCTGGAAATGATCGCAACTCGTTGTAGAAACCATGGTAGTAAGTAGGCGGGATCGGAAACAGTACTATCAGCGGACGCCTTTATGTCTGGGGCGGGGAGACCAATCCAGCCTTTGTACACCAGTTCGGAGAGTGACCACTCTCCGCGAAGGACGCTCTGATCGCGCATCAGGCCAGTTGGGGGGCAGTTGACTCGTGACCATTGGCCACAATGGATGACCGACCGACCTCGCGAGAAATATCTAGTGCTGCGACTATATATGATGCATGTGCTTGCGTTTTTTGGGATCTGTCTGTCTTTGCGGTGTGTGTAACAGTGTCTGGTGCTCGATAACTTTATGTAGGTCACAGGAGTGATGATTTTATATGGTGTAGGATACGAATTGTGTTTACTGCATCGCTATGGTATGGTGGCACAATCGCTTGTGGTGATATAGCCTGATTGGAGATCGGTTTCACACCTAAAAACTCAAGATTTCCTCGACAGTAGCAGAGCAATGTAATTGAGGAAGTATCTTTGGTGGTAGTTTCTATAATTCGTGATTTGTAGACCAACTGTTTAACTGTCAGTGCAAAATGACTACCGTATATTTTTCGAACTGTACAAAATAGTTTGTCGCTGGAATTCTAGTAATTTGCCCATCTGCAGAAAGTGGTGGAGAGTGCTGCCACAATGGCAGCAGCACCTTTAGTGGGTAAATTTAGTAAGTACCAATCACAATGATCCATTCACAGGAAGTTCCACGACGTCAGAGAGTCACAAGACATCCTTCGTACAGGTGTAGGACCTGCATCTATGGTCTAGGGGTAGTGTCTTTGAGAACTAATCAAACCATCGTCAGTCCTGGGTTTGAAACCCACCACTATAAATTTTGCTTAATAATCAGCCTTGGCAACCGAAGACTTCCGGCATAAGAAGCCACCCTCATTATGCCAACGGCGTTGTGAAAGAGGGAGGAGATACAGACAGAGGTTCGGGGCAGTCTCTTTCGTTGGGGTGGGAAACTGCCCCGAAAGATGGAAGAATCAGCAATGATAAACGGCATGGGAATGCAGAAAGCAATGGAAACTACTGCATTAAAGACATACCATGTATCCACAGGACATGTGTCCTGTTATTGAAAAAAATGCCGCGATGATCTCTCCATTGGCAAAAGATTTCAGAATAATGCGCCAGTCGGATCTCTGAGAGGGGACTGCAAAGGGAGAGGTGACCATGAGTAGTCAACGAAAGGAAAACGTACAACGAGTCGGGACATGGAATGTCAGAAGCTTTAACGAGGTAGGGAACCTAGGAAATCTGAAAAGATTAAAGCAAAGGCTCAATCTAGATGTAGTAGGACCAGTGCAGTAAAACTGAAAGAAGGCAAGGATTTCTGGTCAGACGAGTATAGGGTATTACCAACAGCAGAAGAAACTGGTACAACATGAGTAAGATTCTTTGTGAATACGAAGGTAGAGCAGAGAGTATATTACTATGAACAGTTCAGTGATAGGATTCTTCTAATCAGAATCGACAGCAAACCAACACCAACAACGATAGTTCAGGTGTACATGCCGACGTCGTAGACTGAAGATGGAGAGACACAGAAACTGTATGAGGATACTGAAAGGGTAATACGGTATGTAAAGGGAGATGAAAATCTAATAGTCATGGGGGACTGGAATATAGTTGTAGGGGAAGGAGTAGAAGAAAAGGTTACAGGAGAATATGGGCTTGAGGCAAGGAACGAGAAAGGAGAAAGACTAATAAAGTTGTGTAATAAATTTCAGATAGTAATAGCGAATACTCTGTTCAAGAATCACAAGAGATGGAGATGTACTTGGAAACGGCCGAGTGATGTGGAAAGATTTCAGTTAGATAACATCATGGCCGGACAGAGATTCCGGAATCAGATACAGGACTTTAAGGTATACCCAGGAGAGATATAGACTCAGATTAAAATGTGTAGTGATGAAGAGTAGGCTGAAGTTTAAGGGAATGTAACGACGGAAATGCATATCCTCCTATTTCCAACTATTGTACTATAAATTTTTTCCTGATTTTGTTACCTCAAGATATGACATTTCTGTGTCTTTATATATTGTAATTGTTTTACTATTTGTGTATATATATATATATATATATATATATATATATATATATATATATATATATATATACATTTACATCGATGTATAATTGGTTTGTTTGTAAATATTATTTGTGTTTTTACGCTGGGTCTGGGCTAGGGAAAACTATGCTATCCAACGATTACATCGATAGGTCGTGTGGAGAACCAAAGTGTTTAGGATCTTTGGTAGTGTTAACTCTGCCGCATGGAGCGCAGGCAGAGAGAGTCTGCCTGGAGCAGGGCGGGGGAACAGATGTGTTGTGTGACGCTCCCGCGAGTTGCCGCACTTTCGGGGTTTGGCAGCATGTAATTGCACCCGACTTGCTATGATAGTTTCTGAGACGGGAAGCATTAGCCGGCGCACATTAAGAGCCCGTTTCGCCTGGTGACCGTGTCCAGAAGAAGGCGCGCCAACATCCAGCTTCTGCAACAGCAACGCCGGCCGTTGTGGCTAAGCGGTTCTAGGCGCTTCAGTCTGGAACCGCGCGACCGCTACGGTCGCAGGTTCGAATCCTGCCTCGGGCATGTATGTGTGTGATGTCCTTAGGTTAGTTAGGTTTAACTAGTTCTAAGTTCTAGGGGACTGATGACCTCAGACTTTAAGTCCCATAGTGCTCAGAGCCATTTGAACCATTTTTTGCAACAGCAACGGCCGACAATGAGTGACTGTCGCCACCTCCTCGATCGACGACTTCAAACCTTCAATCAACCAACAAGGAAGACTGAAAGCACGTAAATTTTTAGAACTGTATGGCAGACCTCAGCTTTTCAAACTATTCCATCACTAAAATACAGCAACTTAGCATAAACCTTCGTTGCTCATTGTCCCAATTGCATTACCAAGTGGGGTCCCTTCCTTTTCCGGAATGAACCCGAGTGTCGTTGAAATTCATACGCCAGCATTAAAGTAATACCATTCCATTTCACTGCTTTAATTTCAAAGTTCAGTTAAATTATTCATAGATGGCTACAATATTTAGATTACACGAGCACAAATTAAGAGTGCGAGTTTTGTTACCATATTTTAGCTTATCTATGACTGCAGCTCAGCTTGGTACGTACTAAATTTTACTATTGTTAATTGTTCAGAATCATTTAATTCAAGGTCAAAGTTAAATCTCTTATTTCTAAATTGCGTAGATTCAAGTTGCTTTTGAAATGCTTGTTGATGTAGTCCAAGACTAACCTTATTTTACTGAATTTCGTAGTGCTTCAGAAACAAAGTTCACTATTAATTTCAGTCACTAAATTAACTTTCAATTTTCCGGTTTTATTAATTCTTTTGCTAAATTAAGTCAGAGTGTAGCGAAATTTATTACTTCTGATAAACATTCAGTTTTCACACAACATGTGTCAACCTGCAGTTGCCATGCTTTTAGTGCTAATTATATGTGCATTAATCTTTCATTTTCAATTATTATAGTAGCTGTCCATAGGATTGGCGACCGTAATTTTCCCCAAATCTCAAATATCTAATTAACCCCAATTAATTGTTAACGTAACGACCGCACATTTACTTACTTTATTAATTTTACCCTTTTCTCAAAATTAATTTCCACCAATTTCATTTGCATTTTTCCTTTCATTTAAATGTAACCCTTTCCTCCCTCTTTACCGACAAATTAACTTCGTTGATGATTGCGGTTTAATTTTTTACTGTCATTAAGGTCGGTAAGTGAGGGGGAGGTTACACGTGGCGACCTGGTGACAGGACAATCTTCGGATATGAGGTTGTTCTGGACATGAATTTTGCATTGTGCACATCTCGTAACAAAGTACTGGTTACGAACAGGTCGTTACGTCAGGAGAATAAGTAGTGGGAGTAATCCTAATTTGATTTGAGATTTGGAATTTATATTGAAAATTAGTAAAATGAGTGAAGGCAACAATTACCAAGATTTGGTAGACTTGGGTACGGAACAATTGGTCGAACAGTGGGAAACGCGCTCTGCAGAATTCATTGTTCAGTTGCAGGCGGCTAGCACGAACGACGCGACCGCCGAAACGCAACAAAGAGCAGAAATCAAATTCCAAACTTTAGAAAATGTTTCGGAATCGGAAGTGAAAATCAAATCTGAACCCCTCGCAGTGGAAGTAAAACCACTGGTTTCCGGGAATTTAACTGATTTATTGAATGTTTTGATTAACGAAATCAAGGCTCAGTCTAGCAAGATAGAAACTCAATCGGTAGAAATTAAAGCTCAGTTTGCCCAGCAAGAAGCTCAGTCTGAAAAAATTGACAGGGAGCTAGACAATCAGAACAAAGCTATTAGTGTTGTTAACAACAATGTTGGAGTTGTTAACACAAAAGTTGATAAAATCAAAGAAGATATTGTTGTGATTAATACCGAAATCGGTAATCTTAAACAGGAAATGATAGGCGTTCAGGCGGAAATTGAGAGCATAAATGCTCGTTTGATTCCGAAATTAGCAGAATCGAGAAAAGTGTGGGAGAAGCAGTTGCTCCGATGATCGAAAATACGGTGACGGAACAAATTCAATTAGTGAAAAAAGAGGATCAACAGAAGGTGGAAACTTTAAAGGCTTTAGTGTCCGAAGTAGATACTAAAGTGAGGAAGCAGGCTAATTCCTGCAAAGAGAAAAGGAGGGAAGTGGAAACGCTTGCGACAACCACTTCCCAAGTAATTACGAGAGTGGTGGAATTAGAAAAGAAACTTGACGAAAAACAGAGCTATGTGCCAATCTGTGCACAGAGTTCGGAACTGTTGACGAAAGAGGACCGGTTCGACCCCTTGAAAAAAGGCGGTATACACGCGACGGATTTCATTAAAAATTGTAAAAGAGTTTTACCCAGATCATGGACTAATGGGAGAAAAATTAATGCGGTTATTGACGTGTGGTGATGCCAAGCGTTGAGGCTTAAACCTCAACATCATAAACCTGACTTTCGACGAGTTTAAAAATTTGTTTCTGGCTGGATACTGGTCAGAGCAAAAACAAGAAAGTGTCTGGCGCGAATTTGTCGTATCGAGGTCTTTCGATGCGAATTCGCGTGGCTCGATGAAGGAGTTTTGTGAGAGCTGGATCCGCAAGTTGGAATATTTGCGTGATCGCGGCTCGGAATCCGAAATAGTCTGGGAGCTCTACAGGAAGCTTCCAGATGATACAAAACGCTACGTAGGAAGCAATTACAGGACAATCAATGATTTCCTAGAAAGAGTAGAGGACGAGGACAATTGGCGCAATAATCACGACAGTGGAGGAGGCCGTGGTAACAATAACGGGTACCACAACAACGATAACCATGGGAATAATGCCTACCGCAACCATGGCAGCAATAACAATAGTAGTTCGGGCCGTAATGACAATCGGTACAATGTAAACAATAACAGGAATGACGGAAACCAGTATCATACTAGCCTGATACGGGCTTCGCAGAATAGTAATAGCGCCAGAGGGAGTGATCAGCCGCCTCAGCAACATCCGGGGAGGGTATCTGCTGCGACGAGTCAGGGAAACCATTAGCCGCGCCGGTGAGGGGCCGACCGGGCGTGGAGAAATTTTGGCGGCCCAATAACAGGAGAAAACCCAGGTGTCGTCACTAGGAAAATTCCGTGTGGAATAATCAACGGCGGGACAGTGTGCCAGTGTTAGGAGAAAGGAGTGCGCCCACAAGTAGTAGATCAGCTGTAGACACGGCAGTAGAAAATACATTCACTGTCAGTGAGAACAATTTAAGTAGTGTTCCGGAAATCGATTATGAAGTGGCAGCTGAAACACCCACAGCGGAACTGGAGATTGAGTTTAAGAATGATTCGCAATTGATGAGAGAAGATCAGATGTCCGATAACACGTCCGCCATCGAGCGAGGGGATGCAGAGAGGGATGAGGTCTGGTTAAGGCAGTTCGGTCGCTTATACGACGAACTAAGAGATTATAGGGGCCTGTACCGGAGAAGTGTTTATGGGGAGCGCGGGCAGGATTTGCCGCGTCTCGTCCCGCAAGAAGATAGTGTTTGTGAAGTGATAGAAAGTTCTGGCCCTAACCAGCAGACTTTACCAGAAATAGTTGATGTTAATGGGGAGCACGAGCAAGATTCGTCGTGTTTCGTCCCGCAGGAGTTGGATGTTGAAGTAGTAACGGAAAGTTCTGGCCCTAACCTGCAGACCTTACCGAAAGTTATAGCGGTAGAAGCAGCCGACTCATCCGACGCAAACTCCAGTTTAAACATTGCGAGTGTATTAAGGAGAAAGATTACGAAAATTTTAGTGATAGCCGAACACAATTGGTAGAAAAGCATGTAGATTACAGCGTGTATGAGGTTAGAGCTGACGTTATACGGTCGGACGATAGCAGTGTGGGTTGCGCAGATCCAGAGGAAGTAATTGCAGATACTACTGGGCACATTCCTGCAGGTAGGTTGGTAGATGAGATCAAGCTGGCAAAAGAGGAATCAACGAAGGTGAAAATTAGTGAATTGATAGCCAAGCAACACTCACTAGTTGACGAGTTACAGGAAAAGTTTTCGGTATTGGAGGTGAAGCTACAGACTAAGCTTCAGGACAAACGTGTTGAAATTAAAACTGTATGTGAACAGAGGCTGCAAAGGCCGCCAGATAAGCCGGATGGTTTTTTGTGGAATGACCTGGATATAGACGAGGATTTATTGTGGGAAAATAAAGAAACAGTCGAGGATAAGTGTAGACAGATAGTAGTGTCTGTTAATATGCACAGCCTACAACTAAACATGTTGATTGACACCGGTGCAGAATTGATTTCGGTATCTGGGAAAATATTTCAGTTACTGAAAGACAGACCTGGTATCGTAGTTATGCCAGTAGTAGGAGTGAAAATTATCGGTGCTACTGGGAAGGCCAGTAAATCGGTCACAAAACAGATTTTTGTCAACTTCGAGACATGTGGGGCACGATTTGAACAAGAGTTTGTCGTTGTGCCAGACTTAACTACGGAAGTAATTATCGGATTATATTGGCTATTAAAGTACCGTGCGGTGATTAATTGCGAAAGCAAAACTTTGACGTGTACGTTACAAGATAAAACAACAGTAGTTAGTTTTGACGAGGCAGGAGATGGTTTGCATAGGCAATACCAGCCTATACACGTTGTTAACTGGCCGGATGCCATTGACGTAGGTATGAATTTGAACTACTGTAACGCGAGGAATCTCGGCATTGACAAGAACAAAGACGAGGCCTGTATGAAGTAATAATAAGGAATAAGAGTGTGTTTTCAGACAAACCGGGACTTGTGGAAGAGATAATCAAATTCCCTCCACGGATTGACATTAGTATTGGTGTGAAAAAAGATCGTTTGCGAGTAATAATGAAGCTAAAAGCCGATGCTCTCATACGTCGTCATGACGGTAAAGCGCAGTTTGCTAAGTTTGCAATGGGAGACTTAGTACTTGTAAAAGCTCATGAGAAATCGAGCGAGATAGACAATGAAATCTCTAAATTTAAGTTTGTTTACAATGGACCATACAAAGTCATTAGTATACCTCACACAAATGCTTATTGCTTAGAGTATCCAAACTCTGGAAAACTATTAGGTATACGGAACATTGTAGACTTGAAATTGTACCAACCAAGGATTGATTAATACCACAGAATGGTGAATTTGTACAGTATGTAAATATAGAGTGTAAGATTTAAGGATTTGCTAGGTTGTCATGCTTTTGCCTGACCAAGAGGTCATTAAAGAAGTTGTAATTAATAAGTAATTAATTTTGATTAAATGATTTAAGAGTAACTGATTATTAATCAATTGAAAAATCCAAGCTGCTAGTTTAAGTTTTCAGCTGAGTCACAGTAGATTAAGGAATGTAAATATGATTTTGTAACTAGCTGCAAGGTTTCATGAATATGTGTTTTACTAGTCATTGCCGATGTACTTAGACGCTGTTTTAAGTTTCAGGCTAGTACATTCGTGTGATGATGGACAGTGTTCAGTTATCCACTGTGATAGTGTTAATGGACTCCTTGAGATTACTCGGGAGTGAGTTTTTCCGAAAGAATTCAGTAAAACGGACGTTCTGGAAATGCCGTTACACAGGCTAGTGAGATCAAGCATGCCGCACAGGCAGGCGCAACAATACTGCCGAGGCGGAGCCGCTGTCGGCTCTTGTGCCGATGTCGGCATTCTTTGTACTTGCGAGTAGGGAAGGCGGAGTTGTTTTTCTTCCCAGACAGCTGATGTGAAAGAATTCTGGTGTCAATATTAATGTTTTTTTCGATCTGCTGTGTATTATTTTCCTGTTTAGCGTTAAGTGGACTCTCACGACAAGAATATTAATTATAAAAAAATTATATAAAGATGTGTATTCTATGTAATTAATTACTAATTTGCGTATTTTGATCTACCTGTTTTTATGACCATGTACTCTGATTAATTTTTTAAATAGTATTCCATTTCTTGATACTGTTAGGAATTTTGCTGATTTTAGAATAGCTAAACCATTTTCTATGTTTCCTATGAATTTTAATATATTGTCAACCTGTTTTCTTTTGTGTAAGTTGCAGAGTGGAATAAGGTTAGGAGTGTCTCCACTCGATTATTATGGTCTAAAAATTGGTTTGTGGTTAATTAGCCTAATGCTAAATTTTCTTGATGTTTTGAGCATATGCATTTCCGCTGTTTTTTTTCCTTTTTGGGACATTTTCTAAGTCTGTTTAGGTTACACGAGCATCCTCAGACAATGTGGGGCGTGTGTAACGCCGGAAATGCATATCCTCCTATTTCCATCTATTGTACTATAAATTTTTTTCCTGATTTTGTTACCTGAAGATATGACATTTCTGTGTCTTTATATATTGTAACTGTTTTACTATATATATATATATATATATATATATATATGTCGATGTATAATTGGTTTAGTTTTGTAAATATTATTTGTATTTTTACGCTGGGTCTGGCCTAGGGAAAACTATGCTATCGAACGATTACATCGATAGGTCGTGTGGAGAACACGTTAGGATCTTTGGTAGTGTTAACTCTGCCACACGGAGCGCGGGCAGAGAGAGTCTGGCTGGAGTAGGGCGGTGGAGCAGGTGTGTTGTGTGACGCTCCCGTGAGCTGCCGCGCTTTCGGGGTTTGGCAGCATGTAATTGCGCCTGACTTGCTATGATAGTTTCTGAGACGGGAAGCATTAGCCGGCGCACATCAAGAGCCCGTTTCGCCTGGTGACCGTGTCCAGAAGAAGGCGCGTCAACATCCAGCTTCTGAAACAGCAACGGCCGACAATGAGTGACTGTCGCCACCTCCTCGATCGACGACTTCAAACCTTCAATCAACCAACAAGGAAGACTGAAAGCACGTAAATTTTTAGAACTGTATGGCAGACCTCAGCTTTTCAAACTATTCCATCACTAAAATACAGCAATTTAGCATGAACCTTTGTTGCTCATTGTCCCAATTGCATTACCAAGTGGGGTCCCTTCCTTTTCCGGAATGAACCCGAGTGTCGTTGAAATTCATACGCCAGCATTAAAGTAATATCATTCCATTTCACTGCTTTAATTTCAAAGTTCAGTTAAATTATTCATAGATGGCTACAATATTTAGATTACACGAGCACAAATTAAGAGTGCGAGTTTTGTTACCATATTTTAGCTTATCTATGACTGCAGCTCAGCTTGGTACGTACTAAATTTTACTATTGTTAATTGTTCAGAATCATTTAATTCAAGGTCAAAGTTAAATCTCTTATTTCTAAATTGCGTAGATTCAAGTAGCTTTTGAAATGCTTGTTAATGTAGTACAAGACTAACCCTATTTTACTGAATTTCGTAGTGCTTCAGAAACAAAGTTCTCTATTAATTTCAGTCACTAAATTAACTTTCAATTTTCCGGTTTTATTAATTCTTTTGCTAAATTAAGTCAGAGTGTAGCGAAATTTATTACTTCTGATAAACATTCAGTTTTCACACAACACGTGTCAACCTTCAGTTGCCACGGTTTTAGTGCTAATTATATGTGCATTAATCTTTCATTTTCAGTTATTATAGTAGTTGTCCATCGGACTGGCGACCATAATTTTCCCCAAATCTTAAATATCTAATGAACGCCAATTAATTGTTAATGTAATGACTGCACATTTACTTACTTTATTAATTTTACCCTTTTCTCAAAATTAATTTCCACCAATTTCATTTGCATTTTTCCTTTCATTTAGATGTAACCCTTTCCTCCCTCTTTACCGACAAATTAACTTCGTTGATGATTGCTTTTCCCAAATTTCCATTAGGTGCACGTGGTTTAATTTTTTACTGTCATTAAGGTCGGTAAGTGTGGGGGAGGTTACAGGAAGAATGAGTATGCAATGAAGCGGGATACAGAAGTACTATAGAATGACGAGATACACTTGACGTCCTCTAAGGCTATAGATACAGCAATAAGGAATAGCTCAGTAGCAGTACAGTCTAAGAGGAATGGATATATCTAAAAAGAGCAATCACATAAGTTGAATAGAAAAATGTAGATAAAAAGAAGATAACTGTAAAGAAAACATGGGTAACAGAAGAAATACTTCAGTTTATCGATGGAAGAAGGAAGTATAAAAATGTTCAGGGAAATTCAGGAGTACAGAAATACAAGTCACTCGGGAATGAAATAACTAGGAAATGCAGGGAGGCTAAGACAGAATGACTGCATGAAAAATGTGAACAAATCGAAAAAGAAATGATTGTTGGAAGGACTGTCTCAGCATATAGGGAAGTCGATAAAGCTTTCAGTGAAATTAAAAGCAAGGGTGCTAACAGTAAGAGTGCAACTGGAATTCCACTGTGAAATTGAGAGGAGGAGCGGACAGGTGGTAAGAGTAAACTGAAGGCCTCTATGATAGGGAAGATTTTTCTGATGTGACAGAAGAAGAAACAGGAGCCGATTCAGAAGAGAGAGGAAATCCCGTTTTAGAATCAGAATTTAAAAGAGCTTTGAAGGACTTAAGATCAAATAAGGCAGAAGGGATAGAGAGATAACATTCCATCAAAATTTCTAAAGTCATTGGGGGAAGTGGCAACAAAACGACTATTTACGTTGGTGTGTAGAATGTATGAGTCTGGCGACATACCATCTGACTTTCGGAAAAGCATCATTGACACAATTCCAAAGACGGCAAGAGCTGACAAGTGCGAGAATTATCACACAATCAGCTTAACAGCTCATGCATCGAAGCTGCTTACAAGAATAATATATGGAAGAATGGAAAAGAAAATTGAGAATGCGCTAGGTGACGATCAGTTTGGCTTTAGGAAAAGTAAAGGGACGAGAGAGGCAATTCTGACGTTACGACTAATAATGGAAGCAAGGCTAAAGAAAAATCAAGACACTTCCATAGGATTTGTCGACCTGGAAAAAGCGTTCGACAATATAAAATGGTGCAAGCTGTTCGAGATTCTGATAAAAGTAGGGGTAAGCTATAGGGAGAGACGGGTCATACACAATATGTACAACAACCAAGAGGGAATAATAAGAGCGGACGACCAAGAGCAAAGTACTCGGATTAAAAAGGGGGTCTGTACATCGAAGAAGCAATGATGGAAATAAAAAAAAGGTTCAGGTGTGGGATTAAAATTCATGGTGAAAGGATATCAATGACACGATTCGCTGAACACATTGCTATCCTGAGTGAAAGTGATGGAGAATTACATGATTTGCTGAACGGAATGAACAGTCTAATGAGTACAGAATATGGATTGAAAGTAAATCGAAGAAAGACGAAAGTAATGAGAAGTTGTAGAACTGAGAACAGCGAGAAACTTAGCATCAGGATTGAGGGACACGAAGTAAATGAAGTTAAGGAATTCTGCTACCTAGGCAGCAAAATAAAGAATGAAGGAAAGAGCAAGGAGAGCACCAAAAGCAGACCAGCACTGGCAAAAGGGTACCTATGGCCAAAAGAAGTCTACTAGTATCAAACATAGGCCTTAATCTGATAAGAAATTTCTGAGAATGTACTTTTGGAGCACAGTATTTTATGGTAGTGAAACTTGGACTGTGGGAATAGCGGAATAGAAGAGAATCGAAGCATTTGAGATGTGGTGCTGCAGACGAATGTTGAAAATTAGCTGGAGTGATATGGTGAGAACTGAGGAGGCTCTGTGCAGAATCAGAGAGGAAAGCGACATGTGCAAAACACTGACAAGGAGAAGAAACAGGTTGACAGGACATCTGTTAAGACACCAGGGAATGACTTCAATGGTACTAGAGGGAGCTGTAGAGAGCAAAAACTGTAGCAGAAGACACACATTGGAATACGTCAGGCAAATAATTGAGGACGTAAGTTGCAAGTGCTACTCTGAGATGAAGAGGTTGGCACAGGAGAGGAATTCGGATGGGCCGCGTCGAACCAGTCAAAACGCTGATGGCTCAAGAAGGGAACCCCTACCGTCTTCTTTTTTCGAGCGTGCAGAGACAAGTCCAAGCATACCAACCTCCTCCGGTTCAGACAGGTGGGATGCTGTTCCCGAGCCACCATTGCGGCTTTAAAGCTTCTCCAGACCAGCAGTCGTATGACATCGAAAATTCACCGAAAATTCCACCCATTTTTCTCGTCTGTAGGACAGTGGTCCGAATTCTGTTTCTGTTTTTATCACGATCTGCTGTGGTATTCGAAATATGTCATGAACTGTTAGATATGTAATTGTTCTGTTTTTCCCATCTGTGCTTAGACATCAGTGTGCTTCGAGACGTGAGGAAAATAAAAAATAAGTGCCTTAACATCCATGACTTCAGCAGCAAATATAAACTAAGCCCACTCAGCTTTTCAGAAAAGTGATGAACATCACAGCAGCTATAGGACTCAGAAATTTTTCTTTCTCTGGCAGTTCCTTCAAACAATCAGCTAAAACACGAAAAGAGGTGAGCGTCCTATTTAGAGTTACAGAGATTTTGTTTTCGACTTCCAGATACTGTCATCCTGGCGTGTAAAATCGGATACTGCAGCAGATATCGGTTTCGGGATCTATTTCCCACAAAAGCGTGCGAAGTGTCTCAGGGATGAAGCCTGAGAGGTTTCACAAGTATGCCGCGATCTTTTTAGAGTCTGTGTTCAAATGTGGCGGTATACATAGCAAAATTGAAGCAAACTACTGTGCGGCGATCTTTTTTGAAAGTGTATTTAGGGACGTTTAATAACTCCTGAAGTAGTTCGTGCTCAAGGACAAGGGAAGGACCTGGTATTTCTCACAAAAGCGCACAAATTGCCTCAAGAAGGAACGCTGGGAGGTTTCACAATTGTACCGCGAACTTCTTATTAAAGTCAGTGTTCAAGAGTGGAGGTAGTCCTCTGAATAAAACGTGTAATTACATCGCAAGTCGTTTAAATATTCTTGCATCATCTGCAAAGCTCTCTATCTCTTTGTGCAGTGATACATTTAGTTCCTGCGACGTCTTCAAGATATGTATGTGACAATATTCCACAAATTGCTCGGACACGAGCCATGAGGCAGTTCTTGTTCAACGACAAGGAATATCCGTGCACCACAGATGAGGCGGAAGGCTGCGGGTATTTCCAGATCAACAAAAAGTGCTGGCTGTACGGCCGCCCTTTGGCCACTGCAGTTCAAATGGCTCTGAGCACTATGAGACTTAACATTTGAGGTCATCAGTCCCCTAGAACTTAGAACTACTTAAACCTAACTAACCTAAGGTCATCACACACATCCATGCCCGTGCATGCCAATGCCGTGAGTGCTTGCACCAGAGTGGGTGAACGCCTTGCCTCTTGCACTTTGAAACATTGACTGGACTTTTATCATATGATCTACAGTTACAGCACACGCACTTATCAGCATGAGTTGTGAAGTGTAACTTAGCCCCATCCTGCTGCATCTTCACTATTTGACGACGTGTATTCGTCTGCTTCATACATTCAAATGGTTCAAGTGGCTCTGAGCACTATGGGACTTAACAGCTGAGGTCATCAGAACTTAGAACTACTTAAATCTAACTAACCTAAGGACATCACACACATCCACGCCCGAGGCAGGATTTGAACCTGCGACCGTAGCGGTCGCGCGGTACCAGACTGGTGCGCTTAGAACCGCTCGGCCACTCTGGCCGGCTTCATATATTCACCAAGTATCATTGGGTTCTAAGCTGCGTGCAGGTGGCTTGGACACAGTCCTCAACTGCGTGATTACAGTTAATATACCCTGAAACTCCTCCTTCTCCAGCACAGACATCTCATCTACTGACTGCTCCTATGGTCGCCGGTTCGAATCGTGCCTTGGGCATGGATGTGTGTGATGTCCGGTGTTCTGTGGGCTTGGATTTGCCACGCCATAGAGTCCCAGACGTGTTTCGTCAGATTCAGAGAACAAAATTTGGTGGCCGAGACATCATGAGTTCACTATCACGCTCCTCAAACAACTGTATCAGGATTCAGGCCTATCAAACAATTATGTTGCAGGAAGACGCCTTTGCCTTCGAGGAAGACATCAACCATGAAGGGAAGCAGGTGGTCCGCAATAGTGTTCACATATTCCACAGCTGTACAGCGCCTTAAATCACTACCACAGGCCCGTCCCTTGGAAATCCAGGTGAACGTCCGTCGTAGCATAATACCGCCCCTAGAGGCCGGCGTCCGTGATGCGGTGCATGTTTCAAGCAGTCGTACGCCTGGATGATGCTGTATACTGACACGACTGTCGGCCCGCTGCAACAAGGAATGTGACTCATCCGACAAGACGACCCATTCCGTTGATCTACGTACGGTCCATCTCTATAATTCCGTGCCAACTGCATTCATAATTCACGATGTCCTTTGGTCAAAATGGGACCATGTAGGGACCGTGTGCTTTGCAACCTCTTGTTCAACAACGTACGCTGAACAGTGTGCTCCAAAACACTTGTTCCTGCACTAGCACTGTACTCTACCATCAGGTATTGCCTGTACGCGGTTTCACTATATAGCGGCCGAAGACAGTAAAATGCGAACAGCCGACCAGCTTCTCCGTTTCTGAGATGCTCGTCCACAAGCGCCAGGCCATAGGTTGGTTGGTTGGTTGTTTTGGGGAAGGAGACCAGACAGCGTGGTCATCGGTCTCATCGGATTAGGGAAGGATGATGAAGGAAGTCGGCCGTGCCCTTTCAGAGGAACCATCCCGGCATTTGCCTGGAATGATTTAGGGAAATCACGGAAAACCTAAATCAGGATGGCCGGACGCGGGATTGAACCGTCGTCCTCCCGAATGCGAGTCCAGTGTCTAACCACTGCGCCACCTCGCTCGGTCAGAGCAGGCCATAGGAATCTGCCCTTCGTCGAAGTCATTTGTGTAACTGAATTTCCACATTTGCGTTGCATACTGTATCGTTGCTAGAATGATACCTCGTTCATCTCTGGTCCGGTTAATTACTTTTCCTTAGAAGCGTAACAGCTGATTTCAACCATATCCGAAGTCACAAATAAAATATTCATTTACGAAATACTGATGCCCAGATACTGATATATATTGAATTTACTAGCAAACACATGTAATTGTAGATGCAAACAATACCTCGGACAATAATACAAAACACACAAACATGAGTAAAAATTACCTTAGGGAAATGTTGTGGAAATAATAACTATGTAATAATGTTCTACGCATAGAAATGGACTGCTGACATTGGTAGGAATGAATAAGATTATCTGGCTCTCTTGAAAGTCGCAAGAATGTATTCACAAACAATGAATGCTGCGATGTAATTGATCAAACATTAGTACTGTCATATTTCAGTGTAATATTAATCCAAATATATTTCTATTAAATTTTCTTTAACATTTCGTGTGTTCAAAGCTACAGAAACGAGTTAATATGTTAAAACTGTACTATTCATGGTGAGACATTATTATAAAGTGAAAGCAAATCTAAATTTCTTGTAACCTATATCACGAAATTCCATATTTAATTTCGTCTCTCAGTATATGGAAGGAACTCTTTTTATTAATTAGTTTGGCCATAAGTAAAGAAAGAAGTAATTGAATTGTTGTTAAACTGAGCATCTCGTATTTCACTACGAAAATACAAAAATTACTTTTTATTTCAAAACATGTATCTGTAAATTAGAAGTATTTTGTCACCCTAATTGTAATTTCAATTTAAAACTTTTAATTGTAATTCACTTAAAGTCTGTTTATAATGATTGACTCATTTTAGTGTTTACTGTAACTACTAGTTTTTTATATACATATACAGCCAGCAGGTCATCAGTGCTAAAAATGTGACAATGAACAATATTATTTAAAATGGTGAGTCTGTAATCTCGATTACTATACATATAACAAGTATAGCCCGCAGATCGGAATAATTTCAAATTATCTACGAGAATCGGCTGTTGCAGTAAAGAACAAAACAAGAAGACAAGTTCGTGGAGGTATGTAACGTCTATGCAACTAAATGAAGGCAGTTTGTTTGTTGCCATACGCGTTTCACTTCATTTATTTGGGAAGCATCACCAGTGGCCAGAAATTCACGTTTATTTTTATACATGCAATAAATGTATTATGTGATAGATATAACATGCTGATGTATTACATTTTATCGTGTTTTTCTCTTGCTTTTTTGGTTAGAAGCAAATTTTGTAGCACAAGTTTCATATTGTGAACGTATCGTTCGGTGTTGCTTACGATTTCCAGCGTTGTTAACACATGTTTCTGTTCGTGGAGATATATTTGCTGTTCTTCATACTCCAGCTGGCCGATTACTCGCGTTGTTTCGAACACACTTATCACATCGCATGTTTCACTTTCATTTGGTAATAAACATATGTGTGTTTTCGGTGTGTAGTGTTGCCAGCTGTTGTGTGTTTGTCTGTCTTTTGTTTCTGTAGTGTTTGATGTTTTTCGTTTGTTGTGTGTGTGCGCATGCACCTGATTGTATTCTGCTGTTCTCTTTTTCTTAAAAAATAAATACCAGTGAGTTTGTGTGTGTATGTGTGTGTGTGTGTGTGTGTGTGTGTGTGTGTGTGTGTGTGTGTGTGTATGGGTGGGTGGCTGGGTGGGTGTTTATGTGTAGGTGTGTGTGTAATTTGCTGTGTGCAAATGTATTATTCTTTTCTTTACATAAATATGAGTTTATGTGAGTGTATTTTTCAGTGTGCAAATGTTTTTATATAAATATGAGTTGAAGTGGGTGCTTTCTTTTTTTATTTTTATTAATAAACATGAGTGTGTGTGTGTGTGTGTGTGTGTGTGTGTGTGTGTGTGTGTGTGTGTAATTTTCTGTGTGCAAATGTATTCTTTCTAATAAATATGATTTCATGTGCTGTGTGTGTGTGTTGGGTGTGTGTGTGGGAGAGAGAGAGAGAGAGAGAGAGAGAGAGAGAGAGAGAGAGAAGAGGGGAAGGAAATTCATTAATTATTTATCCTGGTTACATTTCGGTTTCTTATTGTTTTGGTTTTGGTGGCTAGCATGATTAGGGAGTTATTGTTCAAATGGATTTGGTCATTGAGTACTTTCTTGTCCATTGCAATGGCTCTTTGTATGTGAAAATTTTCTTGTAATGTCAGGAGCTTTTTGTTGTGATTATTCACTCTGATAACTGCCATGTCACATTACATGTTGGATGGTTCATGTCCATGTTTTATCAGGTGAATGCAACGCCAACGAAGGTAGAATGACTGTTTTCATATTTTCAACTTCTTATATGTTCTTTATATCTAGTTTTAAAGTTCCTGCTTGTCATCCCCAGATACACTGATTTACGTTCTTGGCACTCCAGCTGGTATATATCTGCTCCACGGTATTTATCTGGTTTTTCTGTTGTATGTAAATGTGGTTGGAATGTGTTTCTTGTTCTGTAAGCTATTTGTAATCCCTGTTTCTTTAGTTTATTTGCTATCTTGTGCGTTGCTTTGTGTTTGTATGTAAGTGTGTACTATTTCTTTCTGTTATTCATGTCATGAGTATTACTGGTTTGTGTTTCCGTGTGTGTTATAGTGTCTGTGGGGTTCTGTGCTCTCCACTTGTTTTGATTTTTCTTTAGTTTTGTTTCAATTTTTTGATTGAGTTTTTGTACTACTTGGGTGCTGTAGCCATTGTTTGTGGCTATGAGTTGTATTGTTGTAACTCTTTTTCATAGTTTCCTTTGCAGAGTGGGATGTTATTCTGCCTGTGTAACATGTGTCATAGGGCAGCTAATTTTTGATTTTGCAGGTGGTTGGATGAAGCATGTATGATTACATCTGTGGCTGTTGGCTTTCTGAAGATGTCAAATGTGTGTTTATTGTTCTCTCTCTTTCTTGTCAAATACAACAAATATATTTGCTTTTGTGTTTCTTTTTCAATGGTAAATTGAATATTTTTATGTATGTTGTTTATATCTGTATGAAATTTATCAATTTTCTCTGTTGGTTCATCTGTCATACAGAAAATGTCGAAAACATATCTCTAATATTTATATTTAAAAAAAATTGCTAACAGAAAATACACCCACATAAACTCGTATTTATAATAATAATAATAATACTACATATGCACACACACACACACACACACACACACACACATACATACTCATATTTATTAAAAAAAAAAAAAAACCAGCAGAATACACACGCGCACACGTGCGCACGCGAACACACACACACACACACACACACACACACAACAAATGAAAAACATCAAACACAACAGAAACAAAAGACAGATAAACACACAACAACAGTCAGCAACACTACACATCGAAAACACACATAATTACGTTTATCACCAAATGGAAGTGAAAGTGAAACATGCAATGTGACAAGTGTGTATGAAACAACGCCAGAAATCGACCAACTGGAGTATGAAGAACAACAAATACGTCTCCACGAACACACACTTGTGTTAACAGCTCTGGAAATCGAAAGTAGCATCGAACGATACAGTCACAATACGAAACTTGTGCTACAGAAGTTGCTTCTAAGCTGAAAAGCAAGAGAAAAACACGACAAAATGTAATACATCAGCGTATTATATCAATCACATAATACGTTTGTTGTATGTATAAAAAAAAGCATGTATTTCAGGCCACTGATGATGCTTCCGAATTAAATGAAGCGAAACGCTTATGGCAACAAACAAACTGCATTCATTTAGTTGCATAGACAGTGCATACCTCCAAGAATTTAGAGCAACTAATGGAAAGACGGAAAACAGATAAAAATGAAGAAGACAGGTATTTTTACTTCGCTGACTTTACATACCCATCTGATGAACTATTCACAGTATTAGCTGTTGCCACGAACGATGACAAATTCTTTTACACTTCAGTAGATTTTGAAACGGCGAAACCTTTCACCTTACTGTATCATGTACCTGGAGCATTACCAGGCGATATTAAGTATGCAGTACGTAGTAATGGCTGGATATACGTGATAGTTTTCTGTTCACAGACAGTTTGGTACTCTCAGATAGTATTCGCAGAATTGTTTACACTTGGGACGAATTTTCAGTGATCGTTACTGTCCGATCGCTCCTTGCGAGCACTGTCTGTAACTGTCAGAGAGTCTAGTGAGAGCAGATGTTGGAAGCGTTTACACACTGCTGGGCCAGGGTGTCGGTGAGAGTTGAGATATCACTCTCCTCGAGATTTTTTCTGTCGTTTTTCTGTGCGTGAAGGAAAAGGATGCAATGGAAGAGCGTCCGGCTTTTAATATTTTTGTGGCAAAGAAAAAACGTAAACACCAGTGTTCACATTGGATAAGACATCGGTTTAGGCAGCAGGATGATTTTGAAGCAAGGAATAATCTCATTACACAGCTTGCGATGGAAGATCTGAACAATACCGAAATTTTTACGAGAGTACAGCGACGGAGATGGAAGGAATATTCTTCACAATTGGACCCAAAATTGTCAGTCTACATACTATTAGGGGTCAAACCATTAGTGTTAAAGAGAGACTGCTTGTGACATTAATATTTCTAGCATCAGCTACGTTTATTCTCTTTAATGTTTGATAAAGTAACAGCTGCGATGAAATAACGTTACACCAACTTCACACCATAGATCATACCATAGACGTTCAAATACCATATAGGGTTGCTATCTGATACTATACGGTAAACTATGTTGACACTCGGAGCAGCTGCTGATGGGAGCGACCGTCAGCTCCAGTGAGCCGTCACGCCGAGTTTCAACACAGTTTGACCGTGTAATAAATGATTCGGACATACATTTATTTGAACGTTTTCACTTGTATTGACTTAAGGAACCACTCTTAAATTCCTGAAGGTCTGATCTTCGGCACCCAGTATAGTAATATAAATAAATATCATGTCTTACAAATTATGGACATAGCTGTATTATTTAAAGTCAAATAGCAGTTTTCCGAGTTCCAAAGCGATTACTTTCAAACATAGCTTCCCTTCTTTCCCTATGTATTTTAGTCTATTTTAAAAAATTACTTTGCCTGATTTCTTGAACTGTAGATGTTCTAGTACGTTTCATCTGTGGATATCTTAGAAACTATTGCCAATTCTGCCAACAAACTTTGCTTCTTAGCTTAGTTCTCGTAGTCCAGCACCCGTAAATTACATAACGCTAGCCTTTCCTCGTACAAACTAACTAAATGCACAATTTCGTCTTGAGTACACTTCCAGGCAGCTTTTTTCTTTCCTTTTTTGCGTACTTATCGCTGACATTCACTAACAGTGTCTGTTCATCACAGTAGTCTCAACGGTCCAGGCACTGTCATGAGTGTATAGAGCAATGCATTGCAATGTTGATGTGGCGCATTGAGTAGCGTCGGAGTATTTTATTTGTTTGTATGTTTCAGCTTGGGATCGAGTCCCTTCAGAGACGAACACTTTTATTTTCGTCTGTCAATTCTATACAATACGTCTATGATCTTTTTATATGTTATTTGCTGCGTAGCATTGTTTAAGTGTAGAACTTTCTAAATAGGCTCACAGCTCGTGCTACTCGTTTAAGGAGTAAAATGAGCAATTTCTTCGCTCGGCAACATGCTGAGGCCACATATTCAGGTTCAAAACAACCGTTTCATGTGTGCCTTTAATTCAATGTGTGCATGCGTCATTGCGGTCTACGATGCCAGTGAACTAGAATTGAAAGTGATTTGTGTTATGGATAAATGTACAATATTTGTTATCGTAATGTAAAAAAATTAAAGGTATTCATATGATACGGGCTATAAATTGAAAGTAATTGCATATGCAGAAGAACATGCAAATAGAGTAACTTAACGCCGTTTCAGCCCTCCACGAACAGAAAAAAACCATTCGCGATTGCCGGTCTAGTAAAGAAGAACTTAAAAAAAAATGAGGAAGGCTAAATGTGCAAATAGCGGATTGAATACAAAATGGCCAGAACTAGAAGCTGACGTACTGAAATGGGTTCAATGGGTACCGTCAACATGTCACTGGAATTAACACGTAAATGGTTCAAACACACGCTCGTAAGCTAGTTCAACAACGGAGCTTAACAGATTTTAAGGATGGCGCTGGCTGGTCCTACAGATTAAGAAGGCGACATGGACTTTGCATCGAACCAAAACTAAGGTATCTCAGAAACTGCCACAGCTATATGAAGAGAAAAATGTTATCTTTCCATCGAATTCTTATTCAAGATCGAAAGAAAATTAGAGTGGAACTAAACCAACTAGCGATTATGGACGAAAGTCGTCTGACATTTGATGTGCCGAGTAACAGAACTGTTGCTATGAAAGGTACGAAAACTGTAACTGTAAACACAAGTGGACATGAAAAAATGCACTACATTGTTGTCCTTTCATGTTGTGCTGACGATACTGAACTAAATCTTAAGACCATTTTCAAGGGCAAAGCGATGCCAAAACCTTCTGAAATGCCGCCAGGTGTAGTTGTTGTACGTGAGAAGGGTTGGATGGACGAGGATGGTATGAAATTATGGATTACGATATGTAACAATGTATGGGCGATTCTTGTGTTAGATCAGTTTAGCAGTCATTTGAAACATTCTGTGAAAGAGAAACTGAAACGGGGAACTACAGAGCTTGCTATTATTCCGGGACAACTTACAACACAAATGCAACCTCTTGATGTCTCGATAAATAAACCATCTAAAATGTATATGAGTGAGGAATGGAACAAATGGTTGATGGATGAACCCCACCATGTGAATTCACGCCGAAAGGAGCTTTAAAACGACATACAAGCAAACAGCATAAGTAACTCTCTCGATAGCAGTAAAGATTATCTTAGATATGAAGAGGACAACAATGATGACGAAGAGGAAGAAGAAAGTTCAGATGATGATTTTCAGGGATTTTAAAGATCAGTTCGGTTTTACAAACTAATAATTTTTTAGTCTGGCTTTGAAATACAATAAAAAATGATAAAAATGTTATTTTTTGAAAACTGCTTACAAATTAAGGTGCGTCTTATATTTCATAGCATCTTATAGTCCGTAAAATACGGCATACCGCGCTTGATGTTTAGCTCGTAAATGTATTTAATAGTAGAGACACTTTTGTAATTGCTATAGAATTTGTAAGCTACTTAAATATTTCGTAGTGCATATTGATGATAAAGTTAATGATATGGAACATAAACAAGAGCTACACATATGTGATCTAGAATTTTACATGGTTGCATGTTGGCCCTACACAGACCTGTAACTCAACGATAATAAACCAAAATCTTATTCTGAATTTAAACAGATGATTAAAAACCTTAACTCATTCAATATCTCGTAAACCTCCTTCCCACTATTTTTTTTATTGTTTTTTATCGCGTATTTCAGCCTTAGATCAAGTAAATGGTAGCATAATGGTTTCTAGTTCCTAAGAAGTTAGTATCAGATAATTTGAATTTGATATACAATAACAGGTTCAAGTGCTATGGTTGTGTGTTAACCAGAGAGACAGCATTCTCTATCTCTTTGGCGTTAACTGAGCAGTATCACTGTTTTCGATGGTTGGCGAGCTATGGATACATCTAAACTATTTGTTGGCACTTACTATGCGTTGTGTATTTGGAAAATGTTTACAAGACGGCTAGTATATGTTTCCTTACCTTCATTGTCTTATAAGACTACAATTTAATTAAAAAATCGTTAAATTAATTAATAAAAATCTGTTACCAGCACGGCAAAGAATTGTTCACAGAAATTCAGAGAGATACTTTTTTTTGGGAACTGTGAATAAATTTTAACTATCATACCGACACGGGACGTACTGAGTTTTCTCTTAGGATGTAGTGTGCCGACGAAAGAAAAAACAGGAAAAGACGAGCAACTTTTTTCATTGATCAAGTGTACAGTTATTTTTTAAGCTCAACAGTTTCCTATTATCTCTTCTCTCTAAGACCTCTGTAGGTCTTGAATTTGTGAATGTAAATATTTAATAGCTACAAGAGCAATAATTACACTGACACAATGTAGTTATCAATTGTCCATGTCAAATTTTGTGTATTTGGATATTTTCTAGCAACTAAAATTAACTGTGTTACTAGTGTAAAGAAAAATTTCACCCGATAGTGACGTAACGTCGATTAAAAGAAGAAGAGAATGGAAGATTGTGGTTTGACGTTCAGTCGACAATGAGGTCTGTAGAGACAGACATTAGAGAAGATGGCAAAAAGTCTTACTACTTCTAAAAGTAAATTTGACGTAATTGTACGTGGTCTTTAAGGACAGACATTAGAAAGGATAGAAAAAAGTTTTGTTATCTCTAAAACTAAATACGACGTAATTAATGTTTTACTTGTTTGGAAGTACATGTCTGCAACCATGGAAATCTTTGAGTCACCTGCGTCACAGAACCTCAGTACGCTACACAGAGAGAACCAAAAGACATTGACGTAGACTATAGAAAAAGCGCAGAATCGTGCTTTAATTCGTTTCCTGCATATGAAATAGAACAAAGTTTCCGCAGTCGATACTTGGTTGAAGCGTGCAAACAACAATGCACCTCAGCACGCTACTCCACATGTAAAGCAGGTAGATTCGCTTCCGATCCTAGCTGCTATAAGACCATCGAACCACGATCGAGCCGATAGAAGAGAACATGCAACTTAGTCGTGGATAGTTTAAAGCATCTTGCACGACATGTTTAACATGACCCATATCGCTGCCCTCTGGATTCCAAACAGCCGGAAAGCCAACGCAGCAGCCAAAATGTTGCAACTGTGTCATGTACTTATAGCTCAGTTGTGGGGACTAAAAGAGCTCCAATAGAAAAAAATAGATATGACCTTTACCAGGGAATGTTTTCACTACAATCCGCAGTGTTCGAGTTATTCTAGAAAAATATAAAAAATTGACCTTCAAAGACCGCGAGATCCCATGCTCACATCCCACCGGTAGAGATTTTTATTATGTTGTCCACAACACTCTATCCTACTACTATACAGTACTTTGCAACTGCATGAATTTTTACCCCTAATTTTCCTTAGCTGATTGGAGTAATGTAGTTCCCATACAGGAACTAACAGCCGCAAGCTATTACAGGAACATTAGCTCTAAGGCAAAGAAACGTTCAGTAATAATTGCCAATATGCCATGGTTCGACAACACTGACTGTAACGTGCCTCTCATTCTTCCTAATATTTTAATTATTGACCTCAGTGTGATCTACAGACAGCAGAAATACGATAATTTACATGCAAATGATTAATATGGCCATGAGGTTGAAATTAGTTAGTATCAAGTACGTGCAATTATTAAATAAAGTTACAGTATGAACAGAAACATGTTGTGATTTAACCGGTATTTCGTAGCTGTAGATTCAATTACGAAGAAAGCAACTTCAGTAAGGAGGTTAATTGTGTTTTGGATTATGAATATAAGATACCATTAACTGACAGATACACTAAGATTTTTGATAAAACTTCTTTGAAGGAGGAAATGCAGAAAAAGATATCTTCTTAAAATGGGAAGATTTGAAAGAAACAGAAAGAAGAAAATAAAAAAAATTAGATCTTATTGTCTAACTAGCAATTCCCGGGAAGATATTGCTGTGGCTCAGTCTGGTTAAATGAAAAAAAAGCAAAGGGAAAACACAGGTTTCTAACAAGTATGGGAATTGGACATACATCCCATCTCATTCTGCCCCAGTCTCTTCCTCCTCTCTTTGTCCATCTCCTCCTCCTCCCTCTCTCTGCCCATCTCCCCCCCCCCTCTTCCCTCTGTCTTTCTTCTTCACTTCCTCCCAATTTCTCTGTTATCTTCTTCAGTCTCTCCGTCTCCTCCTGAACCCTGTTTTTCCCCTTCTCTCTGTCCATCTTTTTCTTCTCTGCTCTCTCCATCTCCTCCTGCCCCCTTTCTCTCACCTTGAGCATTGTGAATTCAAATTCTACAGTACTATTCTAATCATAAGCCAAAAAGCTACGAACACAACTTTTTTGTTTGCCAATAACTTTTCACGAAAACGAGGAGCTGGCAACACTGTCAGAACTTGCAGCGCATCGGAATTTACGGAGGAAGCTGTATCGCCCCACAATAGAGTACCAGGCTTTGTAGCTCACCTACGAGACAACTGGGAAGTTAAACCCACAACTGTAACAGAGCTATGGTTCGGATTCTCGTCTGGTTCCTTTTTTAATTTTTTATAAGTCCGTCTCCTAGTTCTCGTCGTTTATAAGGAGCTCAACTTTTTGTCACACGACGACAGCCTATCACATGACAGTGGGATCCATTAAACTGCGCATGTGTATCTACTAACTGCGCAGTGCACAACCACAGCTGGCCCTGTAACGTTCATGTAGGGCGGCTTCCTGTTCGAAAACACAAACGATGAATATGTCGATTTCCTTTCGGTGCTGGGTGCGTCCGATAACCGAGTTGTTGCTGATGTTCTTGTGTATGTTGCACGGTACCATCACAGGCGCCACCCCGATACGAATGTTTTTCTTCGCCTGGAGCAACGCCTTCGGCAAACTGGTATTCTTCGTCCACAAGTAATGGGCAGATATCGCCCAAGGAATAGACGTACTCCACAAACAGAGGACGTGGTTCTTGAACCATTCATCAATCACCTCGGCGAAGTACCCATGATACTGCATGGCAGTTCCAGTTATCTTAAAGACCGGTTATTGTAGTGTCGCACGATGAGCTGCATCCATATCATTACACGTTACCTCAACACCAGCAACCAGAAGAATGGCTTTGTCACCAAGTGGAAGATAACGAACACATTGTAAATAACGTGATGTGGACTGACGAATCTAGCTTCGCCCGTGAAGGTATTTTCAGCCTCCAAAACAGCCATTATGAGTCGGAACACAACACACATGCAACTCGTGAGCGCGGCTTTCAGGCATGCTTTAGAAATAAATCAGTGGGCTGGAATCCTGGAAGGAGTGGTTTTGGGGCATTACCTATTGCCAGACAAGTTGAATGTTCCCCTGTATCGTACGTTTCTTTGCAGTACTGTGTCTGACTCATTATAAAACTCTCCACTTGGTGTTCAGCGATAGCTGTGGTTTCAGCATGATAGTGCGCCACCACACTTTGGAATGATTTTCTGCGTAACTTTTTAAGTGTTTCCAGGGAAATCGATTGGTCGTTAAAATCCAGTGTTCTGGCCTCCACGTCTGCTGGACCTTAATTCACTAGATGTTTATTTGTGAGGACTCTTCAAGGAACAAGTTCATAGTACTCCACCCATGGATGTACACTACCTTAATAGCTCGCGTGCGTGTCACGCCGGCAGTAGTGGAAGCAGGTGTGTTGCGTAGGGTCCAGCAAAATATGATCCAGTGAGTAGCGCAGCGTTTTCAAATGCAAGGCGGTCGCTTTGAAACCTTCTCTAAGCCTGGACATCAAAGGTACAGAATGGAATTATTGTTCATAGCAAAATGTGCAATCTAGCGTAGCCTATCTGTTGTGTTTATTGTACCCTATAACATTCTTTCTTCAACTGTATATTAAAAATACATAGCCTATGTCCGTCCAAAAGTTCGTTAGAGTATTGTATAAAAACTTTTCGGGAGCTTCGGAAATATCGTTTGCACTTTATAAATTACAAATTTATTCGCATATTAATTATATCTGAAAAAGATATATAAAATTACGTACATATCCGAATCCAACATTGTGTCATAACTTGGAAGCAATTGGTGAAAAATTTTCAGGTATTTAAGATTTTGAACAAACGGACATTTCCATTTTTATACAGATTTCCCTTGAAATTATCACAAACATTTTTATATATTATATGTAGCATTCTAGTAGGTATAGAAAAACATGAGCGTATTAGAATTCAATGTTCTGTTCAATCTACTGTCAAAACTTTAAAGCGATTGGTGAAGAACTTTTCAGAGGTTTAAGGTTTTGTATTGGCTTTATTTGTGTCATTGACGGAACAAAGTGGTCGTTTACACTTGTAGCAAGTTCATGTTATGTCTTAATGTTTAAATGCAGGTAACAAGAACAAAAAGAAATACACGAGATACCTCACTGTGGAGGTGTAAATTGGGTACAATTTAACTCATTAACTGAAAGAAAAGTTTGGCATGAACGCAACTCGAAAATTGGTGAGTCCGCATATCCATTCCTCATGGCATATATATATATATATATATATATATATATATATATATATATATATATATGAAAAAGGCGTATAAAAATACTTGAATATTCGAATGCCCATTGTGTCATAACTTCGAAGCAATTGGTGGAAAATTTTCAGATATTTAAGATTTGGAACAAATGAATAATTACATTTTTATACAGCTTTCGCCTGTAATTATTACATATATATTTGTACTTTGTATGTGGCACACTAGCGGGTATGTAAAAACATGAGCGTATTAGAGTGCAATGTTAATATTTAAATTTTTATTTTTGTAGATGTAAAAGTTCGTTTGTAGATAATCATAAATCTCGGAAAGTTCTTCACCAATTGCATCGAAATTGTGACACAGCATTGTATTCGAATAGATGCATGTCTTTATATTCCTAATGAATGGTTATATATATGTTAGGTACTTCGTTATCAAAAATCTAATGTTCTTTGTTCGAGACCTTAAATCCTCAAAAATTCTTCACCAGTTTGTTTCCAATTTGTCACAACATAGCACTCGAAATCATGTGTGTTTTTATATACCAATTAGAACATTGTATGGTTTATAAAGACATGTATTTAACATATGATACATGTATTTACATACCATACAGCACTCTAGTAGGTATATAGAAAGAAGCACATCTTTGAGCGCAACGTTTTGTCAAAATTTCTAAAGAATTGATGAAGAACTTTCAGAGATTTAAGATTTTGTACAAAGGGACATGAGGTTTTTGCTAATTAAATTCTCATATATATATATATATATATATATATATATATATATATATATATATATATAGACTCCTGGAAATTGAAATAAGAACACCGTGAATTCATTGTCCCAGGAAGGGGAAACTTTATTGACACATTCCTGGGGTCAGATACATCACATGATCACACTGACAGAACCACAGGCACATAGACACAGGCAACAGAGCATGCACAATGTCGGCACTAGTACAGTGTATATCCACCTTTCGCAGCAATGCAGGCTGCTATTCTCCCATGGAGGCGATCGTAGAGATGCTGGATGTAGTCCTGTGGAACGGCTTGCCATGCCATTTCCACCTGGCGCCTCAGTTGGACCAGCGTTCGTGCTGAACGTGCAGACCGCGTGAGACGACACTTCATCCAGTCCCAAACATGCTCAATGGGGGACAGAACCGGAGATCTTGCTGGCCAGGGTAGTTGACTTACACCTTCTAGAGCACGTTGGGTGGCACGGGATACATGCGGACGTGCATTGTCCTGTTGGAACAGCAAGTTCCCTTGCCGGTCTAGGAATGGTAGAACGATGGGTTCGATGACGGTTTGGATGTACCGTGCACTATTCAGTGTCCCCTCGACGATCACCAGTGGTGTACGGCCAGTGTAGGAGATCGCTCCCCACACCATGATGCCGGGTGTTGGCCCTGTGTGCCTCGGTCGTATGCAGTCCTGATTGTGGCGCTCACCTGCACGGCGCCAAACACGCATACGACCATCATTGGCACCAAGGCAGAAGCGACTCTCATCGCTGAAGACGACACGTCTCCATTCGTCCCTCCATTCACGCCTGTCGCGACACCACTGGAGGCGGGCTGCACGATGTTGGGGCGTGAGCGGAAGACGGCCTAACGGTGTGCGGGACCGTAGCCCAGCTTCATGGAGACGGTTGCGAATGGACCTCGCCGATACCCCAGGAGCAACAGTGTCCCTAATTTGCTGGGAAGTGGCGGTGCGGTCCCCTAAGGCACTGCGTAGGATCCTACGGTCTTGGCGTGCATCCGTGCGTCGCTGCGGTCCGGTCCCAGGTCGACGGGCACGTGCACCTTCCGCCGACCACTGGCGACAACATCGATGTACTGTGGATACCTCACGCCCCACGTGTTGAGCAATTCGACGGTACGTCCACCCGGCCTCCCGCATGCTTACTATACGCCCTCGCTCAAAGTCCATCAACTGCACATACGGTTCACGTCCACGCTGTCGCGGCATGCTGCCAGTGTTAAAGACTGCGATGGAGCTCCGTATGCCACGGCAAACTGGCTGACACTGACGGCGGCGGTGCACAAATGCTGCGCAGCTAGCGCCATTCGACGGCCAACACCGCGGTTCCTTGTGTGTCCGCTGTGCCGTGCGTGTGATCATTGCTTGTACAGCCCTCTCGCAGTGTCCGGAGCAAGTATGGTGGGTCTGACACATCGGTGTCAATGTGTTCTTTTTTCCATTTCCAGGAGTATATATATATATATATATATATATATATATATTTGGCCAGCTATGGACCGCATACAACTTAAGACTTATGGGGTACTTTTTCTTCCATTCTTCCCAGAATTTCTTCATTTTCTCGCCAACTGCTCGTCTCTGCTCATCTGTCCACACTCTCTTGGGTCGAGGTTTTGGCGGATCTTCTTCATAATATATATATATATATATATATATATATATATATATATATATATATATATGTGTGTGTGTGTGTGTGTGTGTGTGTGTGTGTGTACTATATGGAGCTCCATTAGACATATAATAACGCGTGTATTTGGACGCAACGTTGTGTCAAAGTGTCAAATTGTCAAGGCAATCAGTGAAGAACTTTTGGAGATTTATGATTCTGCACAAACAACATTTGCACTTTTATTTGTATGCAGGGTTAATCACGTAAAACTTGCACCGCAAATATTGCGGAATTGGAAAATGTTATTGATGTGTAGTTTTCACTGAATTGTTTGGTAATAAGGGACGTATTGTTAGTTAACAAACAATTAGTAATAATACTTATAAAATGTATGTTTTCTGTAAACATGCGCTTTTTAAATGCAACAATGCCTATTGACATTAACGGACTAAAAGTAGGTTAAATTAGAATGTCAGTGATGTCTGCTGTATGAGTCTAGTGTGAGCCGTTTATGAGATATCGTCTTGTGCAAAGTTTCCACAATGACAATTGTTTGTGCCATTCAACCCGTCTAGTTGCCAAGTACTATGGTTTTATGTTTACTGACAGTATGGTTGTGTGTTCCTTGAGTGCATTGCGACATGATAATCAGTCAGTGTGTGAGAGTCCAGGCAGTAGGTCGTGACTGCACGATGGGATTTACCAAGGCAGGAAAAGCTGACATGCAGTTCGTTCTTGTATGGTGTATGTGGCAAACTATCCCAGTACACGTCAAGAATTTCGGCAATTATTTATCAACGTCTGTGTAAGTGGTGGTGTAACACCTAGACAACATAAAAGTGACGAGAGAAGAGGGGGAAATTAATGTTTTTGCTGCTATTGCAGTTGATCCCCATGGTAGCTCCTGCACAATTGCGCGAGGAACTGACATGAGTCAGGCAAGTGTCCATCGCATTTTCCATCGACATAGGTTCCATCACAACCACATCTCTCCATGAAGATCTGCATGGAAAGGATTGTGAGAATTATGTTGACTTCTGTACATGGGCATTAAGACAGGACATTTTAGATGTATAATGTATCTTGTTTAGTGATGAAGTCACGTTTACCAATCATGGCCAGATAAACCTCCGAGACAGGCACTATTGGTCTTCTGACAATCCCCACTTGTCTTTTCAGGTGAAAGGTCTCAAGGTCCATGGAGTATAAACTTGTGGTGTGGGACACTGAACCATCAGCTCACTGGCCTGTCTTTCATAGAGAGAACAGTGAACGCATGTAAGTATTGCAGCCTTCTGACTGACAATCTTCCACAGATTCTAGACGACGTTCCTCTGCGGACCAGGAGGGACCTGTGGTACCAGCATGATGGCTGTCCAGCATACAGTGCACGAAGTACTACAGCATGTCTACATGAATTGTTTCCAAACCGTTGGATTGGACGCAGAGGACCTTTACTTAGGGCGGCCCGTTTCCGGATTTGATGAGTTTTTTCTGTATGAATAGCTGAAATATGCTATCTACTAGGACATACACACTACAGCCGATGATATGCAACGATGCATTACTGTAGCCTGCTCAAACATATCCGCTGAAATGCTTCCACGTGTGCAGCAGTCATTCCATACCAGACTCAAAGCCTGTATTGCCACTGCCAGCGGACATTTGGAACACAACCTGTGATGGTCAACTGTCTAGTTACTGGACAAAATTCACATAATTATTGCATGCACTTGTGTTATTCTTTAGTGTATGCTACCACAGGTACTGTACAAGTGTCGGTAAGGGAACTTTTCGAAATATGAATCTTGTAAACGTCTCGCACTAGAATGCTGCAATCAACACCATTGACGTTCTAATTTACCCTACTTTTAGTTTGTTAATATTTTCCAGTTTAAAAAAATGTGTGTTTGCACAAAAATACGCTTTCTAAGTGTTATTCAATATATTGAAGGGCCAATAGTATGAGCCCCAGACTAACAATCCATTCTGACAAAATCGCAAGTCAGTAGCCTTTCCATTTCCGCAATATTTGCGTGCAAGTTTTAGGTGATTCACCCTGCAAATGAGTGAATTTTACCTATTTTTTATTCAAATTAATGTGCATATGATTTTATTTTTGATAAAATAGCACATTTCTGTTTTTGGTTTTTCGCTTTGTTTTGATTTTGAAATGCATTTGGAACAAAGGATGAAATATAATATTTTCTTTGAATATTTGGTGCAGAGTCATTTTTTGAAAAAAAATCACATACTTTGAAAAATATGTTATATCTTTGTGTTTTTCAGTTCTGAGTACTTTGGTGAGACTTACTTCAATTTTTAATATTTCTCGGGGTAATCGTTGGATATTTTTGAAAAGTATCAAATTTTACGGATTTCATACATAATTTGATGTCTCTTTAATTTGTGAATGTTTTGTTCAGACTCATTTTTCAATAGTTTTGAGGATTTCGAGAGAATCGTGTGATTTTTTATAAGGGGCAGTCAACTGAAAAGGAAACGGACGAAAAAAGTAAATAAACTGTTTATTTTTTCAAAAGTAATCGCGATAACCGTTAATACATTTATCCCACTGTGAGGCAAGGGCTCCCCAGAGAAACGTCTGCATCGTAGTCGAAACAAACTCGGCAACATGCGGGCAGACCCAGTGGTCCTCTGTACAGTCCCGATCTTTCGCCATGCGCTTTCATATTTTTGGAAATTTGTAAATTGTAGTAAGTTCCTATGGGACCAAACTGCTGAGGTCATCGGTCCCTGGGCCTACACACTGTATAATCTAACTTAAACTAGCTTACGCTAAGGACAAAACACACACACACACACACACAAGGACTCAAACCTTCGACCGACGGAGCCGCACAAAACGCGGCAGGACGCGCCACACGGCGCGGCTACCTCGCGCGGCCATATTGTTGGAATCCTGTAGAAAAGCTATGGTGGTCGTCGATTCGCTTCGAACGAAAGGTGCACGCTTGGCTACAATAATGATTCTTCTGTGGGCAACTGGATACATTTTTCCCTGAAGGCACTGACCGTCTTGTTTCACACTGGGATAAGTTTACGACGGCCATTCGCAAAGTAAGGTCCGATAGGACCCGAAATGGAAACCAGAGTGAAAATCCGATGAAACTTTCTACAGACGTGATGGACTGTGTCGCTCTGTACAGTTCTCAGGACACAGTGAGTACCTAAAGATACCTAGAACAATGGATTCTCCCGCCAAGTATGAGGGCCTGGTGAGAGATTTCGCCCAATGTCATGCAGCCCACATAACTTCATGACAATTCTCGGCAGCATTCTGCAGGGGCAATGAACATGCTCCTGCAGCGTTTTTACTGGGAGTGTTTGATCAGCCACAATACAGCCCTTAATTGACTCCCCGTGAGTTTCATCTCTGTTCACATGAATCACTGGCACAGACACAGATCTCTAGAGCAGCATAGAGAACTGACGAAAAGCGAAGGCTGCTGTCCTCTATAACGAGGGTATTGAAAAGAAGGTACAACGCTACAACGAATGTCGATCGATTCACGACTCCTTCCCGTTAGTACGGGCCAAGGGATATTACATACTCAAGAACGAAACAATAACCACCGAAGTACCAGTAAATCATCAAGAAGTACCGAGGTTAAAATGGGTAATGCATGGAATGATGAGTACGAGGGTACAGCGAAACTGAATTTAAGAATGGAGGGAGAGGTAAGTCAGTGCGGCGACTTTGTACAGAGGTAGCTGCAAGATGTAGCTAACTGTTGCAAATAAAACATTTTTGAAATTTAATAATGGTTTCCATTTTGTGACCTATCGGACCTTACTTCACGAACAGCCCTCATATTAAGAATTATGTTCCATTTTGTGACCTATCGGACCTTACTTCCCGAACAGCCCTCATATTAAGAATTATGAGGATCACTTTTGTAAGCTGTAAAGGGTTTTTACTATCTGCCGCATTCTCATTTGATTACTTTCGAAATATAAAGAGTTTACTGTCTCGTCCTCATTTGATTCCTCCTTATACGATGTAAAGAGTGTACTTTCGAATGAAATTATGAAAAAATCGAAAGTACACTAGAAGTTGCATTTTATATCCACTAAAATGTCGGCTCTGTCTGCAGAGACTTAAGCTTGTGGTTCAGTGAAATGCTACGGCTGTTCCTGTCGAACAAAGGTGAACATAATGGCAGTGTAGTTGGTGAGGATGGAGATGAAAGTTGCGGCCAGGCTCAACCGCAGCGTCAGCACACCTGCCAGGTTGGCCTGGGGCCGCTCCGAGCTCGTCTGCTGCGCCAGCAGCCGCAGCTCGCGGTTGGCAGCGCCGCCCACACGGCGCCCTTCCAGCAGCAGCCGCCAGCACAGTCTGTGTGTGCGCCCCGCCTCCGTCTCCACACAGTGGGTGGGAAGTATCAAAAATGCCAAACAACATATGTGGAAGATGGTTGCTGCCCTAAACGGCCATCTAAAGCTGGTTTCATCCATACCTAAGAACAATGCATTTGTTAAGGTGCAGTAGACGTGTACGACACTTGTCGCCGACGTAATTACAAAATACAGCACCAAGAAACTTGTGTGAGCGGAGGCCACAATCGTTGACAGTTGACACAGATCTGTATACACTCTTCTGAGAGATCGCACGTTCTGTGACGTGCTAAGGTCACCTCCGCTGCTGACATTTGGTTCTTCCCGTAGTGCAGTTCTGCCATTGGACTGCACTTGGCCACCGCATACAGCACGCACGTTGTCTAGCATTTTGAGTACACAACCGTTCAAGAGTGAGAGTCTCCGCTTTATCAGCACTTGCAAGTTTGCAAATCTCATAAGCGTCAGGATACTTGTTCCATATAGGTATTCGTTCATCAGCCCACCTATTTTGTAATTCTGGTCAGAAGATGAACTGAGCACACCAACAAACAGTAGGCAGAAACAGAAAGCTAAAAAGAGCAACTGCAGCTTTATGAAGAATCCACAACGACTTCTCTCCGGTTTGATATGAACAGTCAGAATTCTGTCACACGACGTCAGAAGCTGAAGCATAATTTCGAACTTCTTTATGTTAAGGGAGACATCGTTAACTAAAGAAACCATACTCAGAATTATACACACTAAAATTCCGATATAACTAAGAACCTGTGTCACAGAAGACGTGTTTATGTGACGAGAGAATAGGTATACTTGAGAGCAAGCAAACACCAGTTGTATCGAGCAGGTGACGATTCGGATGACCAAGTCCGACCTGCGTCTCTTGAGTGACGCAGTCCTCGTGTCGACAGTAAACGGCATCAGGCCAAAGAATTTGCAGAAGTTGTGGAGCGGTTTGCTGGCCAAGAGAAGATTTCTAGTGATTCCGGGCGCTGAGGTGGTGTCCATGTTTGCTGACGTCACCTAAAAAAGGTAATGTATGGAACAGATATGGTCACAAAATATTTTTTTTAAATAGTTATTATTTGTCAATCTGTTAATAGAAAATCCGTACCCCTCTTCCCATCAAGGAATATACCGGGTGATCAAAAAGTCATATAAATTTGAAAACTTAATAAACCACGGAATAATGTAGATAGAGAGGTAAAAACTGACACACATGCTTGGAATGACATGGGGTTTTATTAGAACAACGAAAAAAAACAAAGTTCACAAAATGTCCGACAGATGGCGTTGGACAGCAAAACTGCTACCGTGACGGGTGAGAGGTACGCCGATATGTTACAGAATCGCACCATCCTCAGCCTGGTTGATAAACACCTGCTGGAACGTACGATGATTATGCAGGATGGCGCTCCACTCCATATTGCTAGACGCGTGAAAGATATCTTGCGCGCGTCGTTTGGTCATGATCGTGTGCTCAGCCGCCACTTTCGTCATGCTTGGACTCGCAGGCCCCCAGACCTCAGTCCGTGCTATTATTGGCTTTGGGGTTACCTGAAGTCGCAAGTTTATCGTGATCGACCGACATCTTTAGGGATGCTGAAAGACAACCTCCGACGCCGATGCCTCACCATAACTCCGGACATGCTTTACAGTGCTGTTCACAACATTATTCCTCGACTACAGCTATTGTTGAGGAATGATGGCGGACATATTGAGCATTTCCTGTAAAGAACATCATCTTTGCTTTGTCTTACTTTGTTATGCTAATTACTGCTATTCTGATCAGATAAAGCGCCATCTCTCGGACATTTTTTGAACTTTTGTATTTTTTTGGTTCTAATAAAACCCCATGTCATTCCAAGCATGTGTGTCAATTTGTGCCTCTCTATCTACATTATTCCGTGATTTATTCATTTTTCAAATTTATACTGACTTTTTGGTCACCCGGTACTTAACAGTACCGGTACCTAACCGTTTCGTCATATTGGCGGACCAGCTATTATTTAATTCACACTGACAATTATTCTCATATTGGCGTTTTTATTTCACACGTCGTCGCTAATAATGATTTATTCGTTCTCAGAGGTTACTCTGAAACTGATATACTCTAAATAGCAGTGTCAAGTTTAATGATGAGGTTAAAAATAACGAAATCTCGAGAAATACTATGAAAAATGGCATGGAATTGAAACATGTTACAAGCTGGCAAAGGTGAGTAAACGAGAAATATTTTTCTATTTTTACTCTAAATTAAACCTGAGTGTATGCCTAGTCGTAAGAGTACTCTGAAAAATCAAAACATACGTTTAGAAGAAGTGAAATCGTGAGTTTTTGTGACATAGGTTGAATAGAGCAAGGTTTCCCAAACGGTGTTCCGTGAACACTGTTGTTGCACGGGAATTTAATAACTGCTCAGGAAAAACTATTAATAACATGACGTTTTTTTCGACATTTTGACGATACTAATTCTTTTTTAATTTTATTATGGTTTGTGAGTTATTAATTATTATTTAAGATTGAAGTAACAGCTGAACAAAACAACTTTTTAACTTTTTTTAAAGATTTCTCAATCTTCAGTATAAACAAGTTGTTCTATCAAAGTATGAGGAGTCTCCAAATGTCCCGTCAGAGGAAAAATTTGGCAATCCCTGATATAGAAAATGTTGATAGTGTTCATCAGCAACAAGTCAAAACTTTGGTTTTGGTTTGCATTATTAAAAGATCACCGTTTCCGCTTTCTAATTTACAATCTCACACTCAGACGGGCTACCTGCTTTTATCAAAACACGCGGACGTTGGTTTAACAGGTTAGGTGTCGTGTAATGACCTCCTAGAACTTTTGTTGTCATTGCCTTTCTCGAATGGCTAACATTCATATTGATCTTCATTGCTACACAAGTTCGTTTGGCCGCAACACAATTATCTAGATACCCCACGTGTTTTGACTCATTTACACCAGATGAAAACAAACACTCAGTCTGTGTATATCTGTTTTACAGTATTTTGTAATAATTATACTTGAACAGTAGCTAATTGAATAATCGCATTGCAAAATCTTGAAATTCCAGATCATGTCATTTCAAATAATTTTGTTTAAAAATACATTAATCCAAAATTATTATTAATTTTGTGTCTGATATGTTTTGCTGTTAGAAATTTTACTTACATGTAGTTGTACAAATCTTACACATGTTCGTCTCTTAGACAACTACACATGATTTCTGATTTCTTGCTCTTATTTGTCATTATGTGAATTTTCTTGTGCATTTTAGGGGATGTTTTAAACGAACTCCTCGCCAGACCGTGGAGGTCCTAGGACTGCTATGGCATTCTCTGTCTTGCAGCGTCGTGTGGATGTGATATGGGGGCGCACGTGGTCAGCACACTGCTCTCCCAACCGTTTTGCAGACTTTATGGACTGTGGAGCCGCTGCAACTCAATGAAATAGTTCCTCAGTAGACATCACATGTGTTACGCCCCAGGATAGTATCCCCAGCGGACACCACTAATTTGTCCAAGGTCTATCTTGGCAGCTCGCGGAAGGCAAACTGCTTTTGTCAACGACGAGCAGACTGTCAGCTAGTGGGAAATACTGAGCGAGATGGAACAAACACGGAAGCTGTCGCAACACAGGGGAATCACCGAGCGCCCATGTCTGCGAGGAAAACATAATGACATCATGGAAGTCGAGAGATTCCGTCATACTAGTGAAAAAGCAGAGTTTCGTAGGGAAGGCTAGGTACAATGCAACAATAAGTATTTAGGTGTCGAGCCAGTTGAAAAGAGCCTCTGGAAGATGCTGCTGCGAAAGTCTGAAGTCACTAGGAGAGCGGACAGTGAGGAGGAAAATCCTGGACACATGATGTCATAGTCATCCTCACCGTCGCAGAGCGCCCAGGAAGTGCCGACATGAATACCCCAACTTTCTTAACAAACGGGATTGATGAATGCTGATTGCTGACTGCCCAGTGCGTCGTTCAGCTCTCGTGTTAGTTTCAGCTATCCAGTCAGAGGGTAAATTGCAGAGGTCGACCCTTGGCATGCCTAAATGTCTCCAATCGTCTACGGAACCACGAATCCGGCTGGAAGGACGCTGCCGCTGGCAGCTGCTTTGCCAGCATCTGAGGCTACAGCGATGGGGCGCAGAGGCTACCATCACTTTGCAGATCTGCTGGGTGCTTGACCTGTGTGACCTTGATGCTGTTCATCATCTGCCTTCGAGAGGAGGGGCCACTGCAGCTGCTCATCCTGTTCTCTAGGCCGACGCCAATGCTGCTGTCTCTAAACTGGGGCTGAGAGACGATCTCTACGAGTCAACAAATACTTTAGGTGGACCTGGGGCAAGACCCCTGAGTGCAAATCTTCGACGTCCATGAGAGCAATTTGGAGATCGATACCCAAAGCTGGAGGCCGCCGGATCCTATGGTCAGCAGCCACCCATGACACCACTGCCACCTGACACTTCACTGCACTGGCTGTACTGCAAGACGAGAGCCAACCGACCTTCTACCACTGGTGAGGTGCTACAGCGCCGACGCGGCTGTGGCGCGATACTTTGAAGACAATCTCGTATTGCCGCGCAATAAATGTGTTGTCGCCAACGACGTTTCCTTGGCGCTAGCGATGTAACTGGGATCTCACCATCTCATCCCACCCGGTTCTCACCTGAAGGCTGTTGGAGTGTGTGACTGGACTCCTATACGTGTCTGAATGTGTCGTCTTTGGCAGAACCAGAAATCGAACCTGGGTCCTCTGCATGGCAGCCATTTACTCTAGACACTTAGCTACGGAGATGGATTTGGAGGATGTTCTGTTACATATACATATTTTACTAATTTTGTACTGAAGTATACGTATCTTTGTTTTGAACTTTATGAAATACAAGCGAACAGTATCATACGCCATTATAAGTCTCTGGCGAATCAGAACAAAACAGGCTATTTCTCATTGGTGGAAGGTTCGGACAGCGTGGGGAGTTTGAATACGATGGTTAGAAGGCGACGGCAACTTACGTTTACTTTCTGAAACCTATCTTATTCTAATTTCCTAAAGTTATGGACGAACTTTTCTGCTCTTTCAGTTATTTCTGGACATTAACTTATTACGAATTTGCTGTGAATATTTTCCTCTCTTGTTTCTAAACACTATCGAGACTTAGTAAATTCATAGCTCACGTTCTTAAATTGGCTGGATTTTATAGAGAGAATCGATCGTCACGAAAACTAGGACATCCCAAATTCACTACAACACATACATCTCTCTGAACCAACTCTCCTGACAGTAATTCACTTGATACAGTGACACATATCATCCGCATAGGGCCATTCATCTCTGCTGTGTCACTAACGAGAGGATAATGGCTGAAGTTTCACATTGTCTACCCAATCGGTAAGGAGTGCAAAACTTGGGTCATTTACAGAGTAGTGAAACCCCTTGTCAAACAGCAGGGAATACTAAAGAGATATTGAAACTATTAGTCGTTGGCAGAACTTTTTAAAGAACGTCCATAACCCTCTTTGTGAACGAATCTCTCTATTTATAAACTACAAACAGGAAGAAAAATTGGTTAAAAATAGGAAAACTTACTGTAACTACGATGAAATTCACAGGCGCAGGTAATCTTGTTGGAGAAACAGTGGACTTTTTACGTTTAGCCCATACTGTCTACTAGGCAGGTAATACGAATAGCAGAAGTAATACTTTGAAGAGCCAAAGAAACTGGTACACCTGCCTAATATCGTGTAGTAACCCCGCGAGCAAGCAGAAGTGCAGCAGCACGACGTGACATGGACTCGGCTAATGTCTGAAGTAGTGCTGGAAGGAAATGACACCATGAATTCCGCAAGACTATCCATAAATCTGTAAGACTACGAGGGGGTGGAGATCTCTTCCAAACAGCACGTTGCAAGGCATCCCAGATATGCTCAATAATGTTCATGTCTGGTGAGTTTGGTGAACAGTGGAAGTGTTCAAACTCATAAGAGTGTTCCTGGAGTCACTCTGTAGCAATTCTGGACATGTGGGGTGTCGCATTGTCCTGCTGGAATTGCGCAAGTCCGTCGGAATGCACAATGGACATGAATGGATGCAGGTGATCAGACCGGATGCTTACGTTCGTGTCACCTTTCAGGGTCGTATCTAGACGTATCAAGGTCCCATATCATTCCAACTGCACACGCCCCACACCATTGCAGAGCCTCCACCAGCGTGAACAGACCCCTGCTGACGTGCAGAGTTTATGGATTCACGAGGTTGCCTCCATACAAGTACACGTCCATCCGATCAATACAATTTGGAACGAGACTCTTCAGACCGGGCAACATATTTCCAGTCTTGAACAGTCCAATGTCGGTGTTGACAGGCCCAGGCGAGTCGTAAGGCTTCGTGTGGTACAGCCATGAAGGGTAAACGAGTGGACTTCCGGCTCGGAAAGCCCACATATATGATGTTTCGTCGAATGGTTCGCACGCTGACACTTGTTGATGTCCCAGCATTGAATTCTGCAACAATTTGCGGAAGGGTTGCACTTCTGTCACGTTGAACGATTCTCTTCAGTTGTCAATGGTGCCTTACTTGCAGGAGCTTTTCCCGACCGCAGCGATGTCGGAGATTTGAAGTTTTACCGGATTCCTGATATCCGCGATACACTCGTGAAATGGTAGTACAGGAAAATTCCCACTTCATCGCTGCCTTGGAGATGCTGTGTCCCATCGCTCGTGCGCCGACTGCAACAACACGTTCAAACTCATTTAAATCTTGACAGCTTGCCACTGCAGCAGCAGTAACCGATCTAACAACTGCACCAGACACTTGTTGTCTTATATAGGCATTGCCGATCGCAGCGTCATACTGTGCTTGTTTACATATCTCTGTATTTGAAAACGCATACCTATACCGGTTTCTTTACGCTTCAGGGTATGTTTTTGTGTTACGACTGCCATAAGAAAAGTGAAAAGCACGTGAATTCACATAATTGGCAATTGTCGCATCATTGCCAACCACAGTAGAAAAAACCATGTGATCCCAGGCTCGTTCACGTATTTGTTTGTGAGTTAGGTCCCTATTCGCCTTTGAAATGCGTGTCGTAAGTGGACGAGCTCCACGATCATGACGGTTACTTGTCGCTGAAGGTACACTGTGGATTCACGTTAATGTGATCACTTGTCACAAGATTTTGCTGTGCGGACCGCACCGAGACGTGCAGGAAGAGAGTCAATGAGGTTCCGGAAGATACCGACAGGGATGTGAAGCCATGTCGACTCCAGTGCTGTGGCTAGAGGCGTCAGGTTTCTCGATAGAGTATCCATGGCATGAGCTGCCCGATCAAGGAGGTCCTCAGATTCTCGGATGGTGGCCAGGGGAGTATGATAATATGATAAACTCATCGTCACGCTCTTCGAACTAGGCACGTAAGTGCCAGCCGTATGACACGTTGCATTATCCTTCTGGTTGATGCCATGGGGTCAAGGAAAAAGAAATTGTTTATAGGGATGGACGTGGTCCCTAAGGGTGGATGCGTACTTGTGTTCATCCATTGTGACTTCCAGAATGTCGAGATCATTCATGGAATACCACGAAAACCCTGGCCTGGACACTTCGGACGATTGTTACAGAGCCTTACACGCCAAAGGCCTCTGTCGGATGGAGCATAAAACTTCATTCATCTGAAAAGGCCACCAGTCGCCATTCATTGGACGTCGAGATGCGGTACTCATGTTTCGTCGCCGTTGAACAGCAGTTAGTATGCGTGCTTGAACCTGCCGCCTGCTGCAGAGGCCTATACACGGCAAGGTATAGGCCTGTGTATCTTTGAGGAGACACATTTGGTAGCCCCTTTGTTCATCTGGATGGTCAGTTGCTCAACAGTTGCACGTCTGTTCGCCCATACCGATCTCCGCAGCCGTCGTTCATCCCTGTCATCTGTGACCCGTGGCGCACCACAGCAGTATAAACGCAGGTTTTGGATAGCACCATTTTGACATGCACAGTATACTTTAAGCACGGCGGCAAGCGAACGGTCTACATACTTAGCCATTTTGGAAATGCTTCCATCCTGAGCCCAAAAGCCAACGATCGTGCTCTTTTGGACGTCAGATAAATCGCTCCGTTTCCGCATTAGGACAGCGAAAGTACAGTTTTCCGCGTCCCGTCTGTGAGTGATTACTGGCGTCGAAAGTAGGGGGTGGTCACATTAGTGCAACTGGACCGCGTAATTCAGTGGCGACAACTGGATAAATGTTGGTTCCTAGAATAAGTTCCGGGGGCACTTTTAAAAGAGGTGGCTTGAGTCTGAGTCTGAATTAGGAGGAAGAAAACTCAGTCAAGAAATGAGGTTTATCTATTAGACAAGTGAATCTGTTCGGCTGAGAGACGCATTGTTATTAATGGAGAGTCGAATACACATGTTCTACTACAGTTATGAGGGTACAGATATCGATTATGTGCTTAACAGGTAATATCTACCCTACTCAGGTGTAGCAGCCTCGATGGCTGTGGATACCCCTTACTACGAGCGGGGCGAAGTATGGCACCTGTTGATTTTAGGTGCGTGAATGCGTCAGTCGAGCCTGAGCAAGACTGGAGTGCAGGTCGCGAGTGCGCACGCTGTTTGCTGTCGTGTGTAAAAGCGAAATAGTTTGTGCAATGTCAGCATCGGTGTATTACGATCATCTGCATACAAATTTGAACAACGGAGAATGTTTGAGACAGTCCAGCTTGAGAAAGTATACCAAACGGAGCGCACTTAAGCGCGCTCAGTTTGACTGCGCACGGGAATATATTAATCGAAGATCGTGTTTAATTTCACGCTGTATGAAAGAACATTTAATAGTAGTTGGCCATATAAAGCCGAACAGCAATGATTGACTCTGAAGAAAGTGTACTAATGCAGTAACCTTCGTAAGCGTGCTCACAAGCGTGCTCGCAGTCGAATAACTAGTCCGTGACAGCCTAAGGACGATTCACTTTTACATATTCTGTTGATAATAATACCAAGTGGCCCATTTATATTGTAGCGCTTAATTATTTTTTTAAGAAAAGAGTATCATTTCTAATGCTCTGAAGCAAACATTACGTAGTTCCGTAAAAATTATGTTGTTGGCTCGAGGGTAAGGAGGGAAGAAGACAGTTCGAGAAATAGAGGCAACCGGCAACTAACAAGAGGGAACTGTGCCTAAACGAAGTACCTAACCTAATACTAAATATAATATGTTAATCAGCGCTTACCATTATTTTCTTTTTCATCTGAAGCTGCTCCATCGTCAAAGTCACTATTATTCTTTGATTTGCGTCTATTCAGAGGGGCTTCAAAATCTACTTTAGAGAAGCTATGGTGTCAGTTTGTAACTGCTATGTACTAACTGTGCTACCTTATTTTGGAGTCGACGATATCCATTTGCTAAATGTATTTGTTCCTCTTCACGTGCACTTCTGATCTTTCGGAACCAGACGGTTCTTCCGATGGCGGCATTCAAACAAACATATAAAATAGCTTAAATATCTCGACTAGATTGCAAGTACTTAGGAACGATATTGTGCGTTCGCTTCACAAATAATTAAAGTAACATAAGTATCAACTAAAATTATAATTTACATTTATCACACTATAGTGACTTTAACACTAGGTCTCTCCTTTTTCTACTGATTGATGACTGTCGTACGTTTTACAGTCAACTTTTCTCTCGTAAATTTCAGCTAAAAAAATTTAAATAGCGTCTCCGTATGATACATCACACAAGAGAGAAATTCCCGCTTGTCAATTCACTCCATCACACAGTGTTGCCATTGCTACGTTAATAAGTAACCGCGTGCTATGGCTTTCAAATTTCAAGCGAAAAGAAAAATTATATTTTTTTACTTTTATTGGGGCTTGAAACCTATGAAATCAAGATCGGACATGAAATTTTCTTATTTGGATTGATTACTAGTTTCGTCTAACAATCTAGCCATCATCAGATAATAAAACATTCTTGATTAACGTTGGTGCCATTACTGCGCCATACAAGGTTAAAATCTTCCTTAAAATGACAACATCCATACATTGCATTATTGAAAACAGCTTTTCATTGTTCTCGGCCAGTGTAATTGAACGATGGTCGTAAAACAAAGGCGTTATGCCCTTACACAATTAGTATTTACATCATCAAGCAATGTCAGTGTCAACAAACTTGAAAAGCTTTTGTTCTTTGGGGCCAGCAGTGCAAAATATGTCTTTTAATATCTATATGAATAATAGCCAGCAATATAATGGTTTTTAACTATAGTAAGAAAAGTTGTCAAATATTATTCGGTGTTTTTACCTTACATGTAACATCATTGCCACAAATTCTACATGGGATAAATAGGTAGAAACTTCAAAATTAGTTATAAAGAGCACACCAGAGAAAGTAAAAACAACCCATCTACATTTTTTCGACATCTACAAACAGAAAAACACGACGTAAAACCTATATACGAATCACTATAAATCCACCATATTACGCAGAAGGGAATATTCATGAACATCCTTGAGGAAATAGAGATATTTTTACAGACATACAGAAACCCTACAGATTTACTGAACGAACAAACCGACCTAACACACAAAAAGTACATAGAAAACTTTATTCACATTATAAATCAAGAAGATGGGTAAAGTAATAAATCAGAGACGCTGATTAACATATATTCATAGTAACAGCGATAACAACACGAAGAGTGTAATACAAAGACATAACACCAATATAAATCATAAACAATAACAAAATCGTCACGAAAAAACTAAAAAGGTAAAATAAAAATCTCAAATGAAACTAAAACAAACTCCAGGTAAAAACTTACTTAGAACCAAACCTATAAAAATAATAAAAAACAGCTGAATTTCACACATCACTTATTTATGATGGTAACTACGCAAACATGTAATACCGCTGATCCACTGTCATCCAAGCTGCCATCAAAGTAGCATATATGGAAACCAACTAAAGACAAGTCAGATATACATTTCCAGTGTGCACCTAGGAGAAAGTAATAATTCTAAAAATGGCAGGACATGACAACAACGACGTTACATGTAAAGTAAAAACACGTAACGATGCATTATAGCTTTTCTGATCATAGTTACAGACCATTATATTAAGACCATCGCTTACTTATGCCCTTACAGAGCACCTAATGACGGCAATATGTCGAAATGCGCTCATCCTGAATTATATAACATAAAAACAATGCACAGAGCAGTATAGCTGGCTATTATCCACAATGAAATTCAAAAACTATAAATCAGTCTCCAGATATCTATGTACAGTCAATTATTATTGAACCTTATTATTTGAGTCTTATCTTTCTCGCGAATTTCATGCGATATTACATAAAATAATCCATTTTCCATGTGCAAAATAACGTTTTTATTTTGGATCCTCTAGCAACGAAAATGTTTTGTGCACCGAAAACATAATATGATGCACAGACTTTCGTGTTTGGACATTTATTTACGAATGGCAAATGGCAAAATAAATCAGAACGGATAAATATTTGGGGTTCCCCACACACTATTTTATTATGCTCGCCGGTCGTTCTCAAAGAGGATGGCGAGCCGACATGGCTTGGGGCATGCCACCCGGCCTATTTGATGTGTATGGTGTGTGCTGAAGTAAACAAACGGCCATGGTAATGTACGAGTGTGATAAAATTTACTTTGTGTGTAAGGTTTTTTTAAAATCTTTTATTTAGGGTTCCGTACAAAGTCTGTGTATTGAGTTAGCAGCAAAATGGTAGAACACTAAGGAGATGGGACCTGGATAAATTGAAAGAACCAGATGTTGTTGAGAGTTTCAAAGAAAGCGTTAGGCCACAGTTGACCAGAACAGGGGAAAGGAATAGCGTAGAAGACGAATGGGTAACTTTGAGAGATGAAATAGTGAAAGCAGCAGAGGATCAAATAGGTAAAAAGATGAGGGCTAGTAGAAATCCTCGGATAACACAGGAGATAATGAATTTGATTGATGAAAGGCGAAAACATAAAAATGCAGCGAATGAATCAGGCGAAAGGGATTATAAACGTCTAAAGATGAGACTGACAGGAAGAGTAAAATGGCTAATCAGGAATGGCTAGAGGACATATGTCAGGATTGAGAGGCATATTTCATTAAGGGAATGATAGATATAGCCTACAGGAAAATTAAAGAGGTCTATGGAAGAAAGAGAAGCAGCTATATGAGCTCAGATAGAAAACCAGTCCTAAGCGAAGGAGGGATAGCTGAAAGGTAGGAGGTGTATGTAGATGGTTTATACAAGGGAGATGAACTTGAAGGCAGTATTATAGAAATGGAAGAAGACGTAGATGAAGATACGATGGGGAAATATGATGCTGCGAGAAGAATTTGACAGGACACTGAAAGACCCAAGTCGAAACCAGAGCTTGGGGCTAGACGGCATTCCATCAGAACTGCTGATTGCCTAGGAAGAACCAGTCAGAACAAGACCCTTCCATATGTTGTGCAATATCTATGAGAAAGGCGAAATACCTTCAGACTTCAAGAAGACTGCAGTACAATTGCAATTCAAAAGGAAGCAGATGCTGTCAGGTGTGAATATTATCGAACTATCAGCTTGATAAGTGGTGGTTGCAAAATAACAACACGAATTCTTTACAGAAGAATAGAAAAACTGGTAGAAGCCGACCTCCGGAAAGATCAGTTTGGATTCTACAGAAATGTAAGAATACACGGGGCAATACTGACCCTAAGACTTACCTTAGAAAGTAGTTAAGGAAAGGCAAACCTACGTTTATAGCATTTGTATATCTAGAGAAAGCTTTTTACAATGTTGACTGAAATACTCTCTTTTAAATTCTGAGCTACAGAAACCAGACGACAGATTTGAGAGTCGAGGAGCATGAAAGGGAAGTAGTGGTTGAGAAGGGAGAATCAGGGTTGTAGCCTTTTCAATCTGTACACTAATCGAGCAGTAAAGGAAACCAAAGAAAAATTTGGAGTGAGAATTAAAGTTAAGGTATGCGAAATAAAAACTTTGAGGTGTGCCAGCGACATTGTAATTCTGTCAGAGATAGCAAAGGACTTGGAAGAGCAATTAACGGGATGGATTGTGTCTTGAAATGAGGATATAAGATAAACAGCAACAAATGCGAAACAAGGATAATGGAATGCTGAGGGAATTAGATTAGGAGACAGGAGACACACAAAGTGGTAGAATAGTTTTGTTATTCGGGCAGCAAAATGACTGATAATGGCCGAGGTAGGGAGGATATAAAATATCGACTGGGAATGGGATGAAAAGCGTTTCTGAAGAAGACAGATTTTTCTACATCAAATATAGATTTAAGTTTTCGGACGTCTTTTCTAAGAATATTTGATTTGTATTGAGTGTAGTCATATACGAAAGTGGAACACGGACGAAACAGGTTGGAGAAGAATTCTGAAGATTAGGTGGATAGATCACGTAACTAATCAGAAGGTACTGAATAAAACTGATGAAAAAATCTTTTCGTGGCACAAACCGACTAGAAGAAGGGACCAGTTGACAGGACGCACTCTGAGACATCAAGGGATCACTAATTTAGTGTTGGGGGGCAGCGCGGGGAGTAAAAATTGGAGAGGTGACCAGGAGACGAATACAGTAAGCAGATTCAGATGGATGTAAGACGCAGTAGCTCTTCGGAGATGATGAGGTTTGCACAGGACAGAGTAGCGCGAACAGCTGCACCAAACTAGTCTTCGAACTGAAGACCCCAACAACAACAGCAAATTAGCAGTGCCGTTCCAGATCTATGAGGGCTCCTATCGTAATTATGAGAGTTTTTATGTGAATTAGCATCATGTTTTAATTTTATGTGCCTATGCGAAGTGAACCCCCTGAGGGTTGCCTCCCTGGCATCGTCCGCCAGGCCAGCACCTAACTATGACGCTAAAGTCGACCATCCGTACCGTATTCTGCGGGAGCATCCCACAATGGTAGCTGTAATCCCACGTTAGATAGTTAGTAAAACAGCCCCGCAAAACACCTACTGATTCCGGCATTCCTATAACTGTCAAATTCCTAGTGTGCGCGCATCGAACCTACCTGTAGATGTACACCGTACAAGGCACCAGTCAACTTACTACGCAGTGTCTATGTATGTGAGTGAGTATAATAGCTTTGCACGACAAGTGCAAGTAGAAATGAGAGGAACGTAGGTGATAGGACTTCAGGAAAAAGCTACACTTTATTATGGGAGACCAAGTAAATTTTACTGAATGCTGCACTAAACCTATAAGTGACACACATACACGACACGATTTTTCGACATAGTCACCAAGTCTCCCTAAACAACGGTCTGAAAGTTCTACCAATAGTTCAGTTCCTTGAGGATAAAAACACGCTCTTTGGTCACGGAGCCATTCGAGAACGGCTGTGTGAAAGTCGCCATCGTCGGAAAATCTGCGATTCCTTCGATTTCATTTTCTCGATTGCTCGAGCTTACTCCTCTGTGGCCGATGTCGATAGCTTTCTGTACTGATCAGTAACACCCACGTTCGTGCCGCCCTGGTCAAATTGTTGACACCATTTCTCTACGGCTGGCCGTGACATTGCATCTGGTCCGTGTACTGCCAAAAGCTCACGGCGAATCTGCGTGAACTAGAGACGTTTTGCCCACAAGAACCGTGTTATCACGCATACTTCAACTACAGAGTACGTTTCCAGTTGCAGCGCTATTTAACTCCCACACTGTGACGTAATTGTCATGCGTATCACAGGATAAATGTGTCTGCAGGAAACCAGAGCTTGTACTCTCTCTGCTGACATCACGCCACTCTTGTTGCGCACAGGTCTTAGCGTGGGATGACATGTTCTTTCTGAAGTGCTCCCGTGACATCCAGTCAAGGTCAAAAACCGCTAGGAGTGGTAAATGTTTTGGTTATGAATTAGGGCGCGATGTGGTACGACATTGTTAATCTATATTTGTCTGTTTCGCCCAGCTTCACTTTAACATGTCCTTGTTTTCCTTAACAGTACTGCCGACCGTGAAAATGCTAAGGTGTAAATTCGTGGAGGATTTGCAACAAGAGTTCCCTTTCTTGCAAAAGGGTTTTAACACCTTTTGAAATACGGTGCTATATTTGTAGTGAGATATTTTTCGTTGCTAACAGTGGTAAACATTATATAAAAAGGCATTTAACGTGTGACAAGCGAAAAACAGTGCTAATCGCTTCAAGTATGTCCTCGTCATTGTCAACTTCCTTCCTTCAAGAGCAACACGGGGATAAAAAAAGAAGAGCTTGTAAGAGCCGAACGTTTGTGGGCTTTCTGTAAGATAAATCACATTCAGAGTTTTTGATTGATGGGATGTACTTCCAAATTAATTCAATAACTTTCTTGAAAGACGTTTTGCTGCAGGAAAACTTATTGCGTGGCAACTGTAAACAATGTGATGCCGCAGTATTCTTCAGTCTTAAAACGGAATTTGATGATGTCGCATTTAGCTGTGTATTTAAGGATGTTTCAGACCACAAAGACATCGAAATATCTCCAACGTTAGCGCCAAACTTTCATCCTACAACCGGAATATATGTCAAAATACTAGGTCTCCTGAATTTATCTGCCGAAACCGCAGCCATTATAATGATACATGATTCTTCAACGGACATTCTTGGAAAGCGCTATCTTAAACAGAAAGTGAGCCGGCCGGGGTGGCCGAGCGGTTATAGGCGCTACAGTCTGGAACCGCGCAACCGCTACGGTCGCAGGTTCGAATCTTGCCTCGGGCATGGATGTGTGCGATGTCCTTAGGTTAGTTAGGTTTAAGTAGTTCTAAGTTCTAGGGGACTGATGACCTCAGAAGTTAGGTCCCATAGTGCTCAGAGCCATCTGAACAAAAAGTGAATTTAATTTATGCAGATAATGGAACTACAAATTTTTGAAGTTGCAGGGTTCATCTTGAAGAACAATGCAACGTTTACTTCAGACTTCAGGAGTGCTCGGGAAGAAAAATAGTTGATGCAGGTTGCGCAGCGCAGTTACCTGTGGACGTCAAGTACACACTTACGAAAATTTATTCGTGCTTTTATATATATAGCTTAAAAACTCTACCACCAGTTTCTGTGGAGCACGATATTATAAAGAGCTGGGAGCAGATAAATAACAGCGCAGGGTAACACTTGTTAGGGATGCTTGTAAAACTTACTGGACGGCAAATACGAAGTCTATTAAAAAAATTTCGGAAAATTCGTAATTTCGTCCCAATGGTGTGTTAGAGCGAAATACGTTGGCATCCCTGCACACGCCTGTGTTTAGTGTGTAACTGCCGGAAGTTTCACTGTTGTATGTCTGTTAGTTATTGCTCAGTGCTGTAAGGAACCAAACGTTGTGTCGCATAGTTTGCCAATTTCGAAAAGGCAGAATTAGAGGAGTAACTAGTCTCCATTAAATTTTGCATAAACTCAAGAAAACTTTTACAGAGACACAGAAAATGATGCAGGAAACCTGCGGTAATGATTGATTAAGCTACACTTAGTGTTACGAACGGTTTACACGGTTTAAAAATGGCTGGACGGAAGTTAAAGGTGACCCTCCTTCAGGACGCCCTTCGACGTCTACCGACTACGCTCATATCAGGAACGTGAACGAAATTGTGCGTGCCAGCCGAAGACTGACTCTCCGAGAGACTGCGGAAGAATGTAACATTTCAGTTGGATCGTATCATGAAATTCTGACACAGCATCTTGGAATGCATCATGTTGCTGTCAAATTAGTCCCACTGTTTACGAGACAATACCAGAAAGACCTTCGCCTCACAATCTATGAAGAGCTTTCGGATGGCGCAAATGAGAACGAGATGTTCATTAACACATCGACCGCCACGTGAGCCAATGTTGGCTCGCCATTACGCGGGTTGTGACGCCACGTGAGCCATATTTGGTTCACGTACACATTGTACTGTGGACCCCGTGAGCCATAACTGGCTCACATGCAGAGTTGTGTTTAGAGGCCTCGTGAGCCTCATAGGGCTCACAGATAACGCGTTTCAGTTATGGTTTTAAAAGTGGTGGCTCCACTGAACAATCTCAAGTTCGTAGCACTCAATATTTTTGCTTTTGTTAGCCATGGTGATTCCTAATTGCAACTGTCAGAGACATACTTAACAACGACTCAGCTATAGTAGTCTTTTGTTAGTTTTGCTGATTGTTCGTGTGTGCTAATTTAGGTTACGTCTGTGAATTTAATTAGTTTCCTAGTTTATAATTATGGCCAATGGAAGACAAACTTTTGAAGAACTTGAACAGATAGCATATGAGGCTCTGCAAGATAGCTTATCAAGTAGTGAAAGCGACATTTTTGATAACACAGGCAGCTACCTTGATTACGAGCCTGATCATGAACTTTGTATTAGAGACCGTACAATGCAACAGGAATTTATTGAAAGTGATGACGAAGAACGTGACTTTGAGGAATTGAATATCCGTGATACGCCTAATCCAGGTAATACTTTTCTTATCTATCTTCACGAGATAGATTAGGCCCACAAGATTCTTCCTGCTCTACAGGCGATAATTATTGAAAACATCCATCGATGTGGATGTGAGTGTTATACATGACGGCTATAATTCCGAAAATGACGCAGATGAAGCACCAGATGGGAATATTACCAATGTCACAGATTTAATATGGGCTGATGCTACTGAGGAGCCAAAGATATTTCCTATGTGCTTTCCCCCCGCTTTCTCAAATTATGTTTTGGATATGTTGAGCAATTTTTCACCAGAGGAAGTGTATTTTCATTTAACTGATAATGACGTGTTTGAATTTCTTGTGGCTAGAACAAATCGATATGCAAAACAAAAAAATTGATTCTCAACAACTCAATCGCAATTCCAGGCTAACGAAATGGAAAGAAACAAATACAGCAGAAATGAAACGTTTTTGTGGCATTATAATGTGGATGGACTTGGTAAAAATTTAGCTTGCTATTGAAGCTAGTCGATGCTTTACTCTAACAAAGTTAGCTCCATTATGTCACGTAATCGGTTTGATATACTCCTCAGATTATTTCATGCTTATAATAATGAAACTAGACTTGAAGGTGATAGACTCCACAAAGTCCAACCTCTCTTAGACCTTATAGCACCAAAATTCGAGGACACGATTTGTCCTCAAGAGGAAATTTGTATTGATGAGACTGTTATCTCGTTCAGGCATAGAATGGGCTAAAAAGTCTTCAAACTTTGCCTTCCATCTGGCTTTACATGGAAACTCAGAAAGTCTATGCTGGTAAGGAAGCAACTACAGGTGTTTGTGTTTCACAGAAAGTAGTTACTTGACCCTTTGTTGCACAATGGGAGGACACTGTATTGTGACATTGGTACAGTAGTGTGTCATTGGCTACAGAACTTATGAATACCTCTACCCACCTTGTTGACACTCTTAGAGTAACAGAAAAGGTAACCCACAAATTGAAATGTCTGCAAAATTGAAAGAAGGGCAAACAGTATGTTCACAGAACAACACAAAAATCGAAGTGATCAAATGGAAAGATATACGGGATGTTTTGATGATCACTACCAAACATAACAATGATATGGTACCTGTAAAATGTAAAAATGGCGTGGAAGTTTTGAAACCAAAAGCAGTCGTTGACTACAATGCCTCCAAATCATTTATTGATGTATCCAATCATATGAGCTCATACTCTACGACACTTCGGTGTACAGTTAAATGGCACAGAAAGACTGGTTTTAAAATCCGTTTTGGAACATCTATTGTAAGTGCTCAAGTGCTGTTCAACTTGGCAAACAAAGGATCAAAGTCTCACATACAAATAATTCCTTTCAGGGAGAACTTGACTCTGTTGCTATTGAAAGCCAAAGATCCGCAACTACGAGCAACACTGCAACCGTTCCACAAAGATGACAACCATCACCTTGTGACAACAGAGGGACCAAAGCTGAGCAGTTGAAGAGGATGTTCGGACTTTTATCAGCGCAGCGAAAAACATAAGAAAGAAAGGGTGCTGCTAAGAAAGTGAAGAGGATGTGCACTAAATGCAATAAATGTGACAGTTTTATGTGCAACGAGTGTTTTAATGACATTCACAATGCTGTGTTGAAGAAGTAGAATATTATAAGATCTTTATTCATGAACATGATTGTCAGACCAAGTAAAAAATTTTTAAATAATATTATATGTAGCTAATATAAACAAATAAACTAAGTGTCTGAGTTATTTCTTGAAAAACGATTTTTTATACCTATTGCGGTTTTAAAGCACGTGGCTACAGATTACACTAGGGTAATCCCAAAAATAGTCTCCTATTTTTTGTAAGTACATAGACCTGTTTATTTCTACAATGGTTTACATCAGTTTACAGCTTGAACATTTAGCTATTTTTCGACATTATCACCATTTCTATCGATGAATTTTTGTAGTCGCTGTGGCAGTTTTTGTAATTCCATGTCATACCAGCTCGCCGCCATGCTGTTCAGAATGTTATGAACCTCTTCTTTCACCTCGTCGTCGTAGTTGAATCGCTTTCCGGCAAAATGTTCTTTTAACCTAGGGAACAGGTGATAGTGACTGGGCGCCAAGTCAGGACTATAGGGTGGGTGGGTGATTATGTTCCACTCAAACTGTTGCAGGAGAGCAACAGTTTGCCGAGCGGTGTGTTGGGGGCGAGCATTGCCATGGAGAATGTGTACGCCCTTGCTCAACACTCCTCTTCTCCGGTTCTGAATTGCCCGTTTGAGTTTTTTCAGAGTCTTACAGCACCTGTCAGCGATAATTGTGGTCCCAGTGGGCATAAAGTCGACCAACAATACCCTTTTCCTATCCCAAAAGCCGGTTGTCATGACTTTACCGGCAGACTGTGTTTGTTTGAATTTCCGCGGTTTTGCCGAAGAAGGATGCCGCAACTGGCGTGATTGTTGCCTGGTCTCAGGTATGCCCAGGTTTCGTCACCCGTGACAATTGAGTCCAGAAAGTTGTCCTGTTCGGGTGCAAGGCGGTGAAGAAATGTGCGGGAAGGATCAACTCGTTGCCGCATGTGGTCCTTAGTCAGCATGCGTGGCACCCATCTTGCGCACACCATCCGATAGTTCAATGTTTCCGTTAAAATTCTGTGAGCGGTGCTTCGGGAAACCTCAGCAACCAACGTGCAGAGATCATCCAGGGTGATCCGCCGATCTTCACGCATGCTTTGCTCAACCTTCAACACTGTCTCCTCAGAAACTGACGGTCTCCCGCTCTTTTGTTCGTCGTGAGCGGTGCTTCGGGAAACCTCAGCAACCAACGTGCAGAGATCATCCAGGGTGATCCGCCGATCTTCACGCATGCTTTGCTCAACCTTCAACACTGTCTCCTCAGAAACTGACGGTCTCCCGCTCTTTTGTTCGTCGTGAGCGGTGCTTCGGGAAACCTCAGCAACCAACGTGCAGAGATCATCCAGGGTGATCCGCCGATCTTCACGCATGCTTTGCTCAACCTTCAACACTGTCTCCTCAGAAACTGACGGTCTCCCGCTCTTTTGTTCGTCGTGAATTTCGGTCCGACCAGCTGCAAATTCTCTACACCACTTACGAACATTTTTGACATCCATACACGACTCACCATACACTTCCGTCAATTGGCGATGAATTTCAATTGGCGCAATGCCTTTTGCGTTCAAAAACCGAATAACTGCGCGCAATTCGCAATTGGCGGTAACATCCAACGGGAGTTCCTTTCTCAACGGCTGCCAAGCCAAGACTAAGCGCCTCAGCGCGGAGTGCGCATATTTACACACAGCGCGTGAAGCACTCTTCATAACAGTGTGACCAATGCCACACAGAGTTCTGTACTTATGAAAAAATAGGAGACCTGACTTTCGGGATTACCCTAGTAATTGTGTTAAAAAATAGTTCAAATGGCTCTGAGCACTATGGGACTTAACATCTGAGGTCATCAGTCCCCTAGAACTTAGAACTACTTAAACCTAACTAACCTAAGGACATCACACACATCCACGGCCGAGGCAGGATTCGAACCTACGACCGTAGCGGTCGCGCGGTTCCAAACTGAAGCGCCTAGAACCGCTTGGTCAATTGTGTTAAAATGTTGTTGTTGGGCCACGTGAGCCATATATGGCCCACGCCTGTTATCAGTCCAGACCAGTCATGAATTGACATTTTATTAAGCAACTTAATTCTACATTTCAAAAGAACACATCTGACGCGAAAAATCAATCTGGTTGCAGGAATAATATTCGTGATTTCAATGTGGCATAGCAACGCATGGTCCAGGTTTCGTCATGGCAGTCAATGTGTTAAGAGAATCGTAACTGGAGGTGAGACGTGGCTCTACGGCTATGACGTTGAGACCAAGATTCAATCTTCACAATGGGTCGCGGAAGGTTCTCGAAGACCAAAAACAGCTCGTCAGGTCCGGTGAAATGTCAAAGCCATGTTGAAAGTTTTCTTTCACTTTGAAGTATAAGTTCATCATGAATTCGTGCCACAGGGGCAAACAGTTAATCGATGGTATTGCTGCGACATGTTGCGACGCCTACGAGGAAATGTGAGATGGAAACGGCTTGAAATGTGACGAGACACTTCATGGCTCTTGCATAACGATAACGCACCCGCATATTCATCCCTGTTGGTGCGTGACCATTGCACAAAAAACGAAATTACTGTGCTGCCTCATCCTCCTTACTATTCGGACCTGCCCCTGTGGAGTTTGTTTTTTGTTTCCAAAGTTGAAAACCCTGCTGAAAAGACGGGGATTTGCAACGACAGACGAGATAAAAGAAAATTGGCAGACGGTGCTTCGCACGATTCAGCAAGATACGTACCAGTACTGCTACCGGAAGTGGAAACGGCGTCGGTAGCGGTGTATCAGTTGTGGAGAAAAGTATTTCGGAGACTATGCACAATAAGTAAAAGGTAAGGGTGGAAAAATTTTGTGGACAAAGTTCGGGAACTTTTGAACCGACCTCATACGCTACAAGAACAGCCTGGCCATCATCTAGTACCTTTTCTGTTTTCCAGAGACGATCACATCTGCCAAACAAGGTCGTACCCAAAGCGAGGGGCTGCCCAGGGAGGTCGCGACCCCACTACCACCTAAATGAAGTTGCACACAACCTAACTGCTCCGCAGTGACATTGAAAGGTATTTTGTTTTTCAGTCATACGACGAAAATGGGAAAGACACTATCGAAAGTCAGCAAGGTTAACGATAGAATTACCTACACATCCATAGTACTACAGTCTATCGTCCATTCCTATTTTAGCCAGGACTAATTGTTGGCCTCGCTTGAGCTCACTTGTTTTGTTTCTCAATTCAGTTCTTACTTGCAGTTGAATTTAATGTAAGTGCTGCCACTTATTGCTTCAGTGCTATGCCCTGTTGTGAAAGTTTCTAACTGTGGATAACTGGTCACCTGAGCGGTACACAATTATGAAAACCAGTTCCTTTATGGAACGACGGGGAAGGTTTCGTGGAGAGTGGAAGGGGTACCAGGTGACAGTCACATTCTATAATTCGTTCGTTTCTCAATGATTCTTTTCACTGGGCTGCTCGAATTCGTTCTAGCCGACTGCGCTCTGCATCCCCCCCCCCCCTCCCTCCCTCTCCTCTCGACCAAAATCTATCACGCTCTTGTAGTAATGTAATAACTGAAGCCAGCAATTCCAAGTACCATTAAATTTTAAAATATGCATGTATTCGTGCACCATCAAATGCCTAAATATGCACAATTAAAGGAAAAACATGCAATGATATTCTTCAAGTGTTTGCAGCCGGATCATGTCGTCATCCAGACACAATATTTCGGCGGACCAGCTGGCCGCCTTCTTCAGGTAAGTTAATGCTCGTGCACTGCCTCGGCGGAACTGAAGACCAGCCATTTTTTTTTTTTTCCTTTATTGAATTTCAATTCCCCCCGAAGGGGGCGGGCTGGCAGCAGCTTAGGACGCCGCTCTGCAGCCTACAGGTTTTCTGACAAAGAGCAGGAGAATAAATAATAATAAAAAACAGGCGATAAAATCGGGGACTCATTGAGTAACAAGGTGAAAAGAAAATGGAGAAATGAAAACAAACAACAGAGGGATGATGAAGCGAATAAAAATACATACGGAGCAGACAGGGGAAGACCAGCCACAACGACGGAAACCTTTATACACCACGGACAGACCACCGCGCGTGCGCGAGATGATGGGCAGCGCCTCCTGACGGCAAATAGACTCGCAGCGCGCCGGTGGGAGAAGACGGCAGAAACGATGAATAACAACAGCACTAGTTGGAAGAATCTTTACCCTGTTAATAATATTACTTGATAATCTAAGTTCAGTGGATTCTTTAAGAACACGTTCCCAATAGCGACAAGCAGGAGAGATCAACTGTGTCCTGTCATACATCATCCTGTATCCTTCGTTAAGGCAGTGCCACTGCCGACTTCTCAGGCTGCAACAACCGAGTGTGCCGATGATGTTCCACACACCGGTCCTGAATAGTTCGAATAGTTTGACCAATATACTTCTTTCCACAGTGACACGGAATTTCATAAGCCCCCGGCTTCCTCGAGCCCAAATGATCTTTAACTGAGCCAAGAAGGGCTCTAGTCTTGGGCACCGGCATAAAAACTCTTTTAATATCATATTTTCTTAAAATTCTTGAAATTTTGGGTGATATACTTCCCGCAAAGGGCAAATAAGCAACAGCTTCAAAAGTATCCTCTATTGGCTCGCGTGGCGGACCAAACTGAAGAGCACTGCATATTTGCTGTTCCGCATATCCATTCTGTTTAAAAACAATCATCAAATGATCAAGTTCTTCTTTCAAATGTTCCTCGTCAGAAATGGCATAAGCTCTTTTCATCAGAGTCCGCAAAAATCCACTACGTTGGTGTGCTGGATGACAGCTGGTCGCATGAAGATAGCGGTCAGTATGAGTAGGTTTCCGATGCACACTGTGTCCAAAAGTCCCATCGTCCTTTCTTTAAACTAAAACATCAAGAAATTGAAGTTTACCATCACTTTCAATTTCCATAGCAAATTGAATACTTGGATGTAGACAATTAAAATGATCTAAAAAGCGATTCAAAGCATCAATTCCATGTGACCAAACCATAAAAATGTCATCAACGTATCTCAGAAAACACTTTGGTTTAAGAAACGAAATTTTGAGTGCCATGCCCTCGAGGTCTTCCATAAAAAGGTTGACGACTATGGGGGGAGAGTGGACTCCCCGTAGCCACTCCCTCAGTTTGCTCAAAATATACATCATTAAAAAGAAAATACGTTGAAGTCAACACATGACGACATAACTTGGTGGATTCTTCATCTAATTTCTCACCGATTAGTAACAGGGGCTCTTCAAGAGGGACCCGAGTAAAGAGAGATATAACATCAAAGCTGACGAGCAAGTCAGAAAGACCACAGTACAACGATTTTAATCGGACGAATTTGATATGTGATGTTCACATTTTCCCACATATGACCTGAGGACTGAAGCTAAATATTTGGCCAAATTATAGGTAGGGGCGCCCAAGATGCTGACATTGGGACGCAGAGGAATACCACTCTTTTGAATCTTGGGTAAACCATACAATCTCGGAGGAACCATCCCACCAGGATGAAGTTTCTTGATGACATCACTAGGTAAGGAGCTCTGCTTTAAAAGTGAGAGAGTTTTCCGTTTTATACAATTCTTGGGATCATTTCTGATTTTCCGATAGGCCGATTCGTCTCACAAAAGATCCATTTTGGCGACATAATCCTCACGTGAGAGAATAACCGTGGCATTACCTTCATCAGCCAGAAGAATTATTAGATCATGATTTTCTCTCAGAGACCGAATAGCAGCCCTTTCACAAGATGGAGTATTATTCCGTGGAGCGGGAACTCGACGAAGTTTGTAGGCAATCTCCTGCCTGATCTCTTCTGCTCTGTTCTCAGGAAGGCGGGCCATAGCTTGTTCTACAGCACAAATAAAAGCCGTAATAGGAGTCCTCTTAGGAGTAGGTGCAAAATTTAAACCTTTTTCCAAAACAGATAATGTAGCATCATCAAATTCCTGATTCTTAAGATTAATAACCTTCCGTTGGCGGGTGTCGTCACCAGACATAACGGGAGAAACACAGAAACGTTGGAACTTAGATGACTGTTTACTAGTAGCAATTTTCTGCACTGAGTCTGAAAAAGCCCATGAAGCGCTATCCACCCATTCAAATCAAATGATTCAAATGGCTCTGAGCACTATGGGACTTAACTTCTAAGGTCATCAGTCTCCTAGAACATAGAACTACTTAAACCTAACTAACCTAAGGACATCACACACATCCATGCCCGATGCAGGATTCGAACCTGCGACCGTAGCGGTCGCGTGGTTCCAGACTGTAGCGCCTAGACCACCCATTCCCACGATGTGGCAGACAGTCTTGAAGAAATTTCCAAATGCAAATAATGCCCATCATCTCGCTCACGCGCGGTGCTCTGCCCGTGATGTATAAAGGTTTCCGTCGTTGTGGCTGGAATTCAGTTCTGGCGAGGCAGTGCACGAGCATTAACTCATCTGAAGATGGCGGCCAGCTGGTCCGCCGAAATATTGTGTCTGGACGACGACATGATACGGCTGCAAACCCGTGAAGAATATCAGCAGTTATTACGCCGGGTAAGTCTACGATATCACAAAAACATGCAATGTCAGAATTCAGTCTTTGTTGTGATGCATTTTATTGTATTTCAAAACAATGTACATCAACCATTTTTTTCCAAACTCTCCATTAACTTGGGGTAGCTTTGGTGTTGGGCTGTTGAGCTAGCAATCACTAGATTCAGGAGGCGAGGTCGTTTGAACCCATCCGCCAGCAACTTTGAAGGTGGTTTTGAATGGTTTCCCATTTTGAGTTTAGGCAAATGCCTGGATTGGTCCCATACTATAGACTACAGCCAATTCCTTCCAAATACGTTTCTTTCCTGAAGGATTCAAATTCTCTTAATGATGCAGCCCCCCTGCTTAAATGAAAACAGCTGCATTGAAGGTGAGCCTATAATCTCTTTGGAGACTCCCGGCACTAAAAGCCAAATGATAAATAATAATCCAAATTCTCCTCATTTAGGCTCATGCATTTGTCTGCCGGGAGATTTTTTAACGCAGAAAATACTCTTTCTTACATCGCAAGAAGTGACAGATGCATACTTAAATGAGGAAATTTGATAAAGTGTAAGGTTAAATAATTCTGGATCCTTTGCGTTTTCGCCACCAAAAATTGTTCTAGCTTCGCAGTCGGAACGAAATTCTTTATTCCAAAAACTCTGTCGGTAATAGTCATAGTGTCCCGCAAAAAATTAGCACTTGTCCGTTCCTGATCACTTCCTCATTTCATATCGAGACTGAAAGAAGACGAGTGTAAAATGAGCTAGGAGTGTGAAGGCAGAATGGAGCGCAACTGCTTCTCAGTAGTTTGCCAAAATACGGCACTCCTAAGTAATGAGAGTATGTCTCCGCTTGGTGAAAATTCCGAGATTAATGTCAAATAAAATGGTTTATCGTTTTTATGGAAATTTTAAGAATAAATGAAAAACATGAATCTTTTTAACGTGCTCTTAAACAAATCGGAACCCCTGTTTAACGTGTACTTGTGCCATACAAAAAATGTTGTCGATGAATACCGTATGAACGTCGGAAAAAACATCACTTAAAGTTGAAGCGCTACGTGCAATGTTCATTGGAAAATTTACATGATCAATTGTGAAAACCAATATATAATTCTAAACCAAATGCCACAATTAATAAAACATGTCAGTCATGTGAGGAATATAATTTTGAAACTAAATGAACACTTTAGTAACTTACGTTACAGTCCTTATCTCAGCACAACGACACCCTCAGCCACTTATCGCCAACTCCACCCACATGGATGCAGAATGCATAATTTTTCATACAGTATGGCACCTTAATGTTGCAAGACTGATTTAAATATATATTTAATTTATACTTATACAAAAACATCAGTTAATAATTTACATCACTCTTTCAATCACTAAATATTATGAAAAACATATCTGATGCTGTTACAAGCAGCCTGTATCCCCTGAAATACGCATTACCACTTACCATCAGTACAGCTAAAATAAGAACACAAATATTATCTATTCATAACTTCTCATCCAATGAAGAATCAATTCATCAGTCAAAAAGGGTGTCTGTTGACTATTAAAACTCTTCTTATTATCTTCAGTATTCACATCTTTCTTATATCTACTCATGAGTCATAGGACAATTTAGATTTCATTCTTGGAGAATAAAAACAAGACTTATGAAGAACAACTAAGTGCCAGATCCTTCTATGACAAGACGTTTAATATTCAGGAGTGTTCCTTGCAGACAAAATGTAACTCAACTGTTTAAATTCTACATCTCATGCAAACATATTACTCACATTAAAAACCAAAACTATTTAAGCAATAAAAGAATAAATTTCCTTACGATTAATCGTTTGTTACATAGGCAGGAGCCGTAACAATAAACAGAGAACTCTGTATTCTTCTTTCATTGTGACACTCCTCCAACAACTTTATCTTGAAGTGCTTAAACATACTACATCGATGACCAAATGTCTTCCCAGTAAACAGGTTGTGACAGGACAAGAGAGTAATTAGATAATTACTCCAGTAGCTTTTGAGAATATTAGTTGAATAATCGATATTTCGCCAGACATACATTCCATTAACAAAATGATGCCCAGACGGTAACATTAATTTCTCTTCAGTAATAACAAGCAGCCTTATCGTAGAAGAAATAAAATTTTAAAGACTCATCCAGTTTATGTTGACATTACGGGTCGCATCGATAGCTAAAGTATTACACAAGAAATAATAGATACCGCATCTCAGAGCAGCGACACTCGTCTAGAAAGGAGAAAGATCAGTCGACACCAACGTCAATATAGTCAGATTTAAGTTAGTTGGCTTGAGACATTTGAGGTACAAAGTTGCGGTGTCTTAGTGACGAGAAATGACTGCAGGCTGCCACTATAGCATTCCCCCTCAGTGGCAAAATAAAATGGCTTAAAACTTTCGTCTCCTACAAATATCATGTGAAAAAACCGGAATTTATCTATGGCATAGATCCGTGAAACGCATAGATCCGTAAAGCGCCTCTCAATGTGTCAAAAATCTTTTTAATTTTAATTAGGGCTAGAGTGATATCAATTTTTTCGAAGTCCTTTGCCGTAATGAGAGGCTGACACTGTTACGTATCCCTGTGCATGCTGATTTTATATACAGTTTGTCTGAATGTAAAAGAATGTTATTCATTTGCTTGGTAGTAATAAAATCATGGATTGAACTTTTATGATCTTTGGCTATAATACAGATTACATTGCATAGCACTTTAAGTAAACCAAACGTTGATTATCGTTGCAAACACAAAAGATAAAATGCAGTTCTCACTACTGGTTCCTGTAGTTGATCTATTATGTGGGGATACGCACAACACTGAAAGATTTCCTGCTGTGAATGTATGATCTTTAATTTGCAAAACTATGTTCTCATAACTCTGATCTGGCTTGTTACAAATGAAACACTGTGTCATTACTGTAACTGATTACGAAATTAAACATGTCTTTCTCTACTTTAGTCTCTGAAATTCACTGAAAATTACTCTTATTAAACGCACAGAAGTTACAGTATGCAATGTTTGCCAACCATAAAAGCTGCAGTGGATTTTTTAATATTTGAACACTATTGATTGCCACAACTAACACGAGAGCTTGAAACTAAAAATGAAAATGATTTTAATATTATTAGCCAGACCAGATTTCAATACAGCAGTCTTTGATCTCACACAAGTAAAATTTTAACTCTCTGATTTATGTAAATTATTTACGTCACTAATACTGCACAATGACATAATAAAATCTGCAGTTCTTCTCTGTGATCTCCGGGAAGCTGAAAGAAAGAAATTTAATGTACAATTACCTGCCCTCTCAGTTGCAGGAAAACTACTTTCATTCAATATTATAGTTTGAATTTGGCGTGTCAGGGGCTCCCGCTATTGTGGCGCAGCACTACTTCACAAAAAATCCTAAACTCGCTAAAAAGGGCTAAAAATGTGGGATAAAATGCTGGGCAAGCGAGTTACAAATTATTACAAATATTTTTAACAATTTCTATATTCAGAATTAACACAAAATTCAAAGTACACACCTTTTTTATACATCAGTGCTCAATGGCGTCTTTCTCGATCAAAAAACAAGTGAAAGCGAACTGTTAAAAGAAAAGAAAAAAATTCCTTGACGTCTATATTTATGTACTGCTCCATGACTCTACTGTCAATATCTTTATTCTTGGCTTGTATGTAACTTCTGTTTTTTCTTTTAGTAAATGTGGTTTTTTTTCGTATCCAGGGTGTAATTACAAAGCTAATAAAATTTTTTCTTGCCTTTAAATAATATTTTCATCAGGTTATGGGCCCAGTACACGTGTAAAGGCAAACAACTTAGTTTAGTTAAAACAATATTTGAAATGAGCTTATGTCTGTAAAGAAACATGACTGCTAGCGGCGATTATAAGGTCAGCATTGATAAGCTTGAAGGACCTGACGACTGGGCCAAATGGAAATAGCATATTTCTATGGTGCTGCGTTCATATGGACTAGAAGATATTATTAACGGTACACGTGAACGTGTAGAGTTGCCGCATGATGCGACAAGTGCACAAAAAGAAGCGTATGTGGAATGGCACAAGGACGACGCAAAGGCAGCAAGTCTTATAGCAAGTGCACTAAGTAAACCTGTTGCAGAACTCGTCTTAACGTGCAAGAATGCTAAAGGAATCTGGGACAAATTACGCTCCCGATTTGAACGTAGCAGTACTCAGCGTTTGAATATGTTGATTGAAACATTTTTCCGTGTTAAACGTGATGAAACGGAAGATATTAGTGCACATGTGGCCAAACAGCAAAAGTTATTTGTGGACCTGAACGATGGATTAGCAAAACATGAAGAAAATAAGCTATCTGAAAGAATCTTAAATGGTCGAATTTTGTCTACACTGGGAAAAGACTACGACAATTTTAGGGATCTCTGGGATACGATACCGACAGAAAAGCAAAGCTTGAATTTATTGATTGAAAAACTCTTTACTATTGAACTGCGAGAACAAGACATTAATGGAAGTGCAGCTTTTGTCGTTTCTAAAACAAGAAAACGGCAAACAAGTAATGAGCAAGTAAAGATGACGAAGTCACAATTAAAACAGAAGTTTCCGTGTAATATATGCAAACAATTAGGTCACTGGGCAGCAGAGTGTCCACAGAACACTCGTGACAGCAATAAAAGAAAAGAGAAGAAGCGAGAAAGTGAAGACGCTGCATTTACTTCATACGCTATGGGTGTGTGTACTAGTAATCACAGTGACCCAAATAAATGGTATTGCGACAGTGGCGCTACAAATCATATCACTCCCAACAAACAGTATTTTGTTTCGTATAGTGAATTTGATGTTCCTCAAGTCATTTCATTGGGAAAACAAGATGTCAAAATGTGTGCGTACGGTCAAGGAACAGTTTAGATCAAAATTCGACGAAACAATAAATGGTACAATGCTAGAATGGACAATGTTTTGTACGTCCCTGATGCAAGTGCTAATCTGTTCTCTGTGAGAGCCATTGCCTGCAGAGGCTACGGTACTAATTTTAGTTATAATAATGTCTGTGTTCGAAAACAAGTCAGTGGCAATATTCTTATGACAGGTTATGTGAAAAATGGACTTTATGTGTTGAACATGCGTGTTGTTAGAAATGTAAAACTGAATCGTGTGAGCTTGATGACTTCATCCGAAACATTGCAAGTGTACCATGAAAGGTTTGGTCATCAAAATAAACAATATGTGAAGAATATTTTAAAAGGAATGAACATTAATGTGGAAGATGCCATGAGTGAATTTTGTGACGGCTGTGCGTTTGGAAGGATGCATAGGCTGCCATTCAAAACACGAACAATACGCGCTACCGGTACTGGCGAATTAATCCACGTGGATGTCAATGGACCAATGAGCACGAAATCTTTTGGAGGTAATCATTATTATGTATGTTTCAAAGACGATTTTAGTAAATTTCGTCGAATTTTCTTTTGAAGACACAAAAGTTTTTAAATGAAGCACGAACTAATGGACATGTTGTCAAACAATTTAGATGTGGTGGTGGCAAAGAATTTAACAATAAGAATGTCAGTGAACTGCTTGCAGTCAGGGGAATAGAGCTACTGATTCCTCCTCCTTACACTCCTGAACAAAATGGTGTGGCTGAACGGGAAAATAGGACCATTGTTGAAGCTGCCCAGTCTATCCTAAATCCGAGTAAATTACCTAAAGGGTTGTGGGCAGAGGCATGTACCACAGCAGTCTACCTAATAAATCGCACTGGAAAATCTTCAGCTGAAAATAAAACCCCTTATGAACTATGGTTTAATCGACCAGTAGGACGACTTGATCATCTCAGAATTTTTGGCACAGGCTGCTATGTTCACATTAACAAACAATTCCGTTCCAAGTTTGATGATAAGGCAGTTTTTGGACGACTTGTTGGATATGTTAGTGACAAAGATGGGTTTAGAGTTTGGATTCCATCTAAAAGAAAAGTGGTGTTAAGTCACGATGTGAAATTTATGCCAGAAATTGTTTGTGATTTACATATTGATCATGTTGAATATAGTGATCATGTTGAATTTGAAGTCCCTCAGGAATAATTTAATGATCCGAATTCATCTAAAGACGACCAATGTAAATCTCCTAGGCTGTACACATCTGGAGGAAGCCAAACTCAAGAAAAAATTGGCACTCTCGATTCATGAGAAAGTCAAGAGTCGAGTGAATCTGATGAAAATAAAGAATTAACAGAATTTCTAAAAGCAGAAGCTGCTGAATCTTCTAATGAAGAGAAACAGAAGAATAAAAGACAACGAAGAAAACCAACCTGGATGGAAAGTGGTGAATTTTGTATAGCAATAAAAGTTGATGCACTTGAACACAAAGATCCAAACTGTGTTTCAGAAATATTGCAGTCAAACGAGAAGGAAGAATGGATGCAAGCTATCAGTGAAGAACCTCAATCACTAAAGAAAAACAATACCTGGGTGCTGGTTGACCGTCCGAAGAATGCCAAAGTACTGCAAAACCGAGGAAGAATTAAAGATTTACGCTGATGCAGATTTCGCAGGTGATAACCGGACAAGGCGCTCAACAACTGGAATTCTTGCAAAGTACTCAGGTGGTGCAGTGTCATGGACAAGTCAGTTGCAGAAAGCAAAGCAATAATTTCATGTTTTTTTTTTCTTTTGGAGGAAGTGTTAAAAGAAAAGAAAAAAAATTCCTTGACGTCTATATTTATGTGCTGCTCCATGACTCTGCTGTCAATATCTTTATTCTTGGCTTGTATGTAACTTCTGTTTTTTCTTTTAGTACATGTGGCTTTTTTTTCGTATCCAGGGTGTAATTACAAAGCTAATAAAATGTTTTCTTGCCTTTAAATAATATTTTTCATCACGAACTAAGCGTTCGAGAGAGCGTCACAGGCTCTAACAACATTCATGGCTACGAGAAGACAGAGACAGTAACGTCTAAGTCTCACTAGTTATAGGCAATTTAATATGCTAATATATACTTTTGTTATATTTTTAATTATCATTGTCTTCATCAGTTTTCACACTCGCCGACCACAGACGTTATTTAAAAATTGACAGAAATAATATTTTACAAACATAAAAATACAAAATGATTATTTCTTTTATACAGAAGCCACATAATCGATAACTGTTCACACAGAAGTCAAATATAAGAACACAGATAAATGTTTTTTGCATATATTGCACCGATTTTACAAATGTCTTGCCCAGAGACGTCACAAAACTTATTAATAGAATTATATTTTACACCTTACTTCATGAAAATTATCATTTATTATAACTGTTTCTATAGAAATAGTTTGTTAGTATGTACTGTCGTATAGAAAAAGAGACAATTTGGTCAATATTTAACCAGTGCTCTGTAATCAACAGAAAGCTGATGAAATGGATTTCTGTATTTAATAAAATCTCTATATCTAAAATTTTGTTTGTTATTGACTGAATATTTTGATGGCAAACAGAAAGACCTTCTTTGTGGCAATTTATTCGATTACCAGTACGGATTTGGTCATTAACGTTAGAGTTCCCTTAAGGCTCTTTCATTACACCACTAGCCTCGTTCTTGCTTTGTAAGAAATTGCCCTTAAAATATCATCTGTGTGGGAGCCTGGAATCTTCTATTGAGTTATTGGTGTCCAAATCTTTTCTTCCACTTGTGGTAAGAGGGATATTATTGATGTTATAGTGAACGGAGAAGATGCGAAGATGGACCTGTTATCTTTGATAATATATGTCTTATATCCGATTTCTTGACGACACATCCGCTAATTTTCCTCCACAAGTTGCTACCCTATATCATTTAAGTGAGGTCCATACGTAGTGTCAGATCTATGTCCTGTACCACTGAGATCAACAGCTGCTACGTTTTCATATTGTGTGCGTATTTTAGAGAGCAGTATGTTTTTGCAGCACTTATCTCTATGTTTAGACACAACCATGGAAATAGGTCATATTGGTGTGGAATAGTCATCAACAGGACATTTCTATGAGTCAAACGTCCTAAACAATTTTTTTTATTCGTCAGTGGCTTTTGGGGTTTCATTTTTAAATACATCAGTTGCTCATCCAAACAACACAATACAATCATTATAAGTTAAATTACTGACATCAGGCAAGTGGACGGGTTTTCCTATTTCAGACATGGAAGAACCAAGCTTAACTAGGAGTAGTAATCCCATGACCATGGCAGTGAGCAAGGACAATAAAATTTCTGTTACTTTTTCATATTCAGACACAGTGGGACAGTACATTGCTACGACTTTCAGAATCTAAGGCAGATACCTGTGAATCTTCTTTCGTGATGACTGGGTGTTGTGTGCTGTCCTTAGGTTAGTTAGGTTTAAGTAGTTCTAAGTTCTAGGGGACTGATGACCATAGATGATAAGTCCCATAGTGCTCAGAACCATTTGAACCATTTTTTGTGAATCTTCATTAAAAATTGGAGAATCGCATTTCCGTAAGCCCTTTTCTTTATGTCGATTGTGAGCCTCAATATGTTGTGTAGTATCAATTAAGACATCCTATTTTCTTTACCCTCGTCGCTATATGTCTGCACTGTTTATCCTACCAAAGTTGTTTTGGAGATTAGTAACTGTATAGCTTGTACAATTTGTTGGCCTTTCCTGGTGAAAAGTGTGCATTTTGGACAGTTGCAGATTTTCGTATTTGTCTTTTCACATTTGTACATCTTTAGTTAGTACAGAAATGATTTTCTTCTTTGTTTCTTCTTGGTAGACTTAATTTCGGGACGCAGTACCTAGAGTGGAGCTACATTTTTTTGCACAGCTACCACTAAACACTGTTTTACATTTTACACACATGATTCCTTTGATAGTTATTCTTTAGTGGTGACATTCGTTTTTTTCTTTCTCGATGTGGTGGACATTATCTGTAGACGACACTGAATGTATACTTTCACACACTTTGACTCTCTTATCTAATTCTGTCTATGCATTTCTGATCGTCGTACACATTCCTAGTTTTACAAATCTGGCGCATTTCTATGCTGTTATTAGCAAAATTTCTATAACTAAGACGCTCACTGTTTACATTCAACTTAGACTACACAGTAATTGTTTTCTGTAAATTTGCCACATCTTCCTGCAGTAGATAAATTTCTGAACAGAGACTATGACTTTCATCAGTTACACACTTAAAGTCACTGTCCTTTACTTTCACTGTTTTCACCACGTTTTCATTGTAGCATTTGACTTCCAGACTGCTAGTAGTTCCCAATTTTCGTTCAGTGTCGCCTCTATTTTTCGGCAACGAAAATGGTAGACATTTTAGATAGCACACAGATAATGGCATTATTTACTGTATATTGCGCTTTCGACACCTTTTACCAGTTAGACACAAATAACGTGGAGCTGTACGCGAAAGAGGGTAGCACAAAACGGTAAGTATGGTCCTTTACACGTATAGCCAAATCTGTCAACAGCCCACTTTCACCGTAGTTCAGTTGCTTGTGGCTTCTAAACGATAGCCTGGATTTATTTTTCACACAAATTGAAGATGCACACCTCATTGAAGCAGATGACATGGGGTGACGAAGAGTATTTATTTCATTATGGTCCTCCAAAATTAGTGCGTAATCTGCAAATCGTTCATTTTCTTCGTTTGTCGTCACATATTTCGTTCAAGACTAAGTTTAAGATCTTAAAGTGCCTTTTCTGGAGGAGTAGATGTGATTTTGGATATTTTACTAGCTACAGTATTAGCCGAGTCGCGCTCGAAATAAGTCACACTTACTTTTCTTGCATGTGCGTTGTTTCCAAGGTGGTTAGAATAATAACCTACTCGGTTGGCAACTGTGGTTGACGCTAAACTCATTAGTTGGCACACCTGTCGTCAGGAGTGACAACAAATCTCAAAACGAAGCAAGGTTCCGATTCCGACTGGTGCAATGTGCTATTGTGCATGTGTATAAATTATATGCACGTCATGTAAACGCCTAAGAGAAATGAATTAATTGAAATGGATATTCAACAGCGTCTACCTGTTCATGGAAGTTTCTCGTAATTTGAAGTACTCTTAACGCCTTTCAAAGTTCCTAACTGGTAATGAGTTTGTTGAAAATTATTTCTGAGATGTGGTGATAACAATCTATACATCAGAATTACTACCTCACTGAAACAAAATAATTTTTAAAACAAAATTGTGGAACAATCACAATTCGCATGCAACTTCCTCTTATTAACGGTTACACTCGTCAGATGTGCTCATCTACAAAACTTTAGTATTGTATTATACTGTTCTATCGATCCTCGTCATCATTTTTGTACATAAGTACAAACTGATATGGGACAAGACAATACCATGAAAAGATGAGTCAACATGAATTAATGCCATGATTATGAACTGTATATTGATTACAAATATAAAGGAAATTCCATAAAAAAGCTCCAAGCAAATTATTGCTTACATAGAATTATACTTAGTCTTTTTATTTCAAACTGTGATTAAACTCCAAGAAAGATATATTGATGGATATCCTCAGTAAGAACGGCCAGACGTTAAATGTATCTGCCTGCAGAACCGACTTCAAGGCCTGCGGTAGCTAAAAATGGCGAGAAGACAGGTGTCGTGATCACAATCTTGCAGAACCCTGCAGAACGCTACGTAACCTTGCAGAAAACGGTACTGCATAACGCTGAGTATTTGCAGTTAGGTAAGACGTTTGACAAGGAACTCCAGATGTGGCGAGCAGGAGGGGAAGTGAGTGCGACGCTAGGGAGGGGAGAAACACTAGGCGGGGTCATTATGAAGGTGGGGACACAGCGCGGAATGCTTACCAGCATACACTTGGTCGCAGTTCTCACGTGGAAGCGGCCGGGAGCGAAACCGTAAAAGTAATACTGCAGCATGGCCAGAAAAGTTGACATCAAGTACACGCAGGTGAGTGCCGGCAGTCATCTGACATTTTGGTACAATGTGAAGGCGAAACAAGGGTATAGACCAAAAGTGTGTTGTGGGAGCTCGCTACTGTACGTCAGGAGATACGTACATTTATTTTTATAAGTACCTGTACGAAAAGAAATGTGGCCGCTCAGTAACGCGCTGGGTTCCCATGAGTCTGGTTTTTACAGAACTATTCAGTATTTCAGCCCTCTGTTTGGTGTTCTGTACCGAGGTATATGTGATTCGTTATGTTTAGATTTCCATTCATGTCACTAATTTATTTACTAATTTGCAAAATCAAGTCAATACCTGAGTGTCGTTATGCTATAAGCAGACTCATGCGTTCGTTGTAATTTGAAATGTAGAACAAGCAACAACTTTTACCAAAAAATTGCAGGTACCGGTAAAAAAAACTTCTTGGAACCTGTAACTAGCGACAACATATATAATTTTTATGTTTAATAAATGTTACATTTAGTTCACCGTCATCTCAGCAAATCCTTTCGCTAGGCAATTCTTCGGTATTTTGCCACTTTAATCTGGCTACCGTACGAAATAGTAAGAGACAAGATTTTCAGTATCCAAGTAAATACCGAATCAGTGCATAAACAAGAAGGTACCTGTACTGCTGTTAATGTGTTTCTCGTTTTTTCTACTTCACAAGCGAATGAAGCGAGGAAAGAGCGAGCGCGTGTTCCCTTAAATGCCTTACTCGCCCCTTGTTTCCTCTTGTGGCCCTTGTACGAGATACACGATGGATACGGCAAAATCGGTTTGCTGCCTGACTCGGTACCGCTATTGGTTATTCAGACTCTCGTGAAAAGGATGTCGGCTCTTCGAAGTTCAGACGCTATTCCTCTTACTGACAGAACAGACCGGTCACAGCTCACTTCGAGTTTCTTTCTATCTAGGTATTTAATTCGACCTTATAAAGATATCACACCTTCGAGAGTGGTGTTCATGACAAGTTACACAAGGCTTCACAGTATGACGCCGGGGAAGTCAGTACCGGCATGACAAAACCTAGCGTTATAACACTAATGTTGTACTGAACACTATCATGTACTGTCTCATGAGCATTTCCATCACAAATAAAACAAGTTGTTACTCGTTAAGGACGCAACAAGTGGATGTTTTGCCTAACTCTTTCCTTAGTTTCCTGCATATACTCTACAATTGAAGCAAACAAGCAGATATCTTTAATTCATCATGATATGAACAGAGAAGACTTATCTGCTGTTTATAAAAGTATGGTACTGATATAAATTTCGGCATTAGTATCCACAAAACAATGGTCATCATTTTGTTACTGTCGTCCCTCGAAAATTGAAAAACCAAGTCGGAATGCAAGAAGCTATGGCTGAATATCAAAAGTAATGGAAATTTCTTGCATTTTTTTTTTTTTACATTTTCCATAGATCATGAATACGACATTACGTAATGATGTGGAATGTGTCACTTTAACAAAAGGTTTCTTTAAACAGAATTGTTAATTAATTTTTTTACAGTTACCGCTTCATATCTAAAAATTTGTCTGTTGAGTAGGTGTAGTCATTCAGAAATTCTTTTAATTTGTTTTTAAATGTTGGTTGGCTACCTGTCAACTTTTACTGCTATTTGGCAAATAACCAAAGATTTTTTGTGGCAGCATAATTCAGCCCTTTCTGTGCCACAGATTTGGCCCACAATAGTGAAGATCATCCTTTCTTCCAGTGCTGTAGTTATGCATTTCGCTGTTTGTTTTTTTGTTTTTTTTTTTAAATTGCGATGGATTATTAACAACAAATTTCATAGATGAATATATGTATTGCGAAGGTACTGTGAATATCCCGAGTTCCTTAAATAAATGTCTACAAAGTGATCTTTGGTGGGCTCCAGTTATTATTCTGATTACACACTTTTGTGCAATGAATACTTTTTCTCTTAATGATGAATTACACCAAAATATGATGTCATATGAAAGCAATGAATGGAAACAGACATAGGAGCCTAATTTACTGACACGTTTCTCACCAAAATTTCCAATAACCGTAATAAAGGGCTTAAGAACTGGCCTGTTTTGAGTGCGAGTACTCGCGTCTGCTCAGGCACGTGCTCGCGAGCAGCTGCAAGGTCGCAGAGTAGGGTGGGAGGGGGAAATGTGCGCCCACGTTTGAATAGGGCCGCAGCGTGCCTATTGAATTCGCGCCGACTGTGTAACGTTTAAAGTACTACGAACAGCTCTTAACAGTCACTTCGCTGCTTAAGAATCATGTGAAGTCGCCGTTGTGTAACCCCAACCATGCTTTCGCAGTTCAACCCCCATTGGGAGGAATTGTATCTGTTTACTGAAAAAGATGGTGTTGCAAAATGTATAGTATGTCACAAAACGCTGAATTCTTTTACGAAATTTAATTTGCAGCGACATTATATGTCGTACCACGCGAAAGACTACGGACGTGGAAAATGTGATTGAGCAGATCGTGCACAGGAAGTTATTAAACTTGAAAGAAAGCTATCCGAAGAAGATCTGGACGACGAAGAAAAATCAACTGAGGCAGCTCTGAGTGGGTTACAAAATTGCTTTGCTTTTAGCAAAATCCCTGCGCCCCTTAACTGATGGCGATTTAATAAAAGAATGTTTGGTAGTTGCAGCGGAACATTTGTGTCCATCTCAAGTTGAACAGTTTCGGATTGTGCCATATATATTAGAGGTGTTAATAGAGATCTTCAGGTGAGGGAGGAGCTCCTCGATGTAGTAGCCACGAAGAACACTACAACCGGAGGTGATATTTTAAGTAGTGTTGAAGAAAGTGTTGAAAATATAGGATTGTCGTGGAATTCTTTAGTTTCAGTGTCTACAGATGGTAGAGGCATACACTAAGCTAATAAAATTATGTGGCAGGTGTACATTCTCCTTTATTTGTTTCATTTGTCGCAGTAATAATTCGTGAGTGATATCCCTGCAGGTGGCCACGGATTTACATTGACTGGCGGCAACTGTTGTGTGCCCCACGTGACTCTCCCCACTCTCCGTCTGGTCCGGTAGTGGGGGTAGCGTGCTTGCGCTGCTCCATGCTCGCGCCTTGCTGCTCACAGCTTGCTCCGCGAGCATGTATGTTGTGAAGCCCTGCCCTAATAGCATAAGCAGCTGAACCTAACCATTTCAGCAGATCATCAATGTGTCTCTTCCAATTCAATTTCTCATCAGTATACCCATCCTGAAATTTTGAATATTCAGCCTTAGCAACAGACTTCTGTTCATAGACTATATTTATCAGTGGTGTTACGCCGTTTACTGCACAGAATTGTGTACGTTGTGTTTTCTCAAAATTTAGTGAGAGTCCATTTGCAGAGAACCTCTTAATAATTTTCTGAAAGACATCATTTGCGATTTCTTCAGCTGATTCTTGTTTGTTGGGTGTGATTACAATACCTGTATCGTCAGTAAAATGAACTAGCTTTGCATCTTCATAAATATAGAGGGGCAAATCATTAATATACGTTAAGAATAATAAGGGACCCAAGAGTGAACCCTGTGGAACACCATGCTTGATACCTCCCAAGTTAGAGGACTCTGATGATTTTTGCAGGCTTCTGTACTGTTAATTTCAACCTTCTGCATTCTTCCAGTTAAATATGAATTAAACCATTTGTACACTGTCCCACACATACCACACTACTTAAGCTTATTTAGAAGAATTTCATGATTCACACAATCAAAAGCCTTTGATAGATCACAAAATATCCCAATGGCCGATGTTTAGCTATTCAGTGCATTTAAGGGGATACAGACTCGCCTATCCTTGCAATGTTAAAATATGCCTACTATAGGGAACATATTCTCACAAACTACCAGAGACAGAGAGATAAAATTTTTACTGTATGTGCATTGATATGTTAAGAACAATAAGGGACCCAAGACTGAACTCTATGGGACACCATTGATATCTCGCCAGTTAGAGGACTCTGCTGATTTTTGCAGGCTACTGTACTGTTAATTTAACCTTCTGCATTCTTCCAGTTAAATATGAATTTAATGCACTGTCCCACACATACCACAATACTTAAGCTTATCTAGAAGAATTTCATGATTCACACAGTCAAAAGCCTTTGATAGATCACAAAATATCCCAATGGGTGATGTTCAGCTATTCAGTGCATTTAATATTTGGGCAGGGAAAGCATATACAGCATTTTATGTTGAAAAGCCTTTCTGGATAATGCTGTCAGAAGTGAGATTGGGCGGTAGTTGTTAAACTTCAGACCCATCTCCTTTGTATGCAATGGTTTAACAATAGCGTACGTCAGTCTGCCTGGAAAAAAGTGCCTTGTTTCAGTGATCTGCGGCTAAGAATCCCACTTACCTGTCGGGAATAAGCTTTTAGTACTCCATTGGAAATACCATCAATTCTGTGTGAGCTTTTACTTTTGAGTGAATTTATTATTTTCCTAATCTCATCAGGAGAGATGGGTTGAATTTCAATTTTATCAAACTGCATAGGTATTGCCTCTTCCATATACTGCCTTGCATTTTCTAATGAAAAGCTGGATCGTATTTTCTCCACAACACTTAAAAATTATTATTAAACATGTTTTCTACTTCTGACTTCCTGTTAACAAACTTTTCATTGAATTTGATGGAAATACAGTCTTCCTGTGCTCTCAGTTGTCCTCTTTCCCTTTTAACAATATTGGAAATTGTTTTAATTTTATTATCAGATGTGCTAATCTCAGACATAATGCACATACTTCTGGACTTTTTAAAAACTTTTCTTAATACAGGGCAATAGTTTTTATAATGTTTCACTGTTTCTGGATCATAACTCCTCCTAGCTATAAGATACATTTCCCTTTTCTGCTTAGAAGATATTTTTATCCCTTTAGTAAGCCATGGATAGATGGTTTCTTACAATTATATTTCAATGTTTTCTTAGGGTAACTGTTTTCAAATATACTCACAAAGGTATCATGAAATAGGTTAAATTTTAAATTGGTGTCAGCTTCCATGTACATTTCATCCCAGTCTAACTGTTTACCTTTCCCAAAAACTTGCAATTGTTAATTCATTAATTTAATGCACTATTTTGGAGGACTGTTTTGCATTACTGTATAGAGCTATGTCGTATACTGTAACCAGCTGTGCATCATGATTAGAAAGACCATTCTTAACAGGAAAAGTTTTTATTTGATTAAATTTATCTTGATTTATAAAAACTTTTATCTGTCAGTGTGCTGCTTTCCTTTACCACCCCAGCAGGAAAATCAATAACTGATAGCAAATTGAAAGAATCAAGTAATACTTCAAGGTCAAGCTTTCTATTGAACTCTTTCAGAAACTCTACATTGAAATCCCACAAACAATAATTTGCTTCCCTCTGCCTGACAGATAGCACAACAAAAAATCCAAGTTTTTCAGAAATAGATGAAAATTTTCCAGTAGGGACCTATACATGCCTACATTTATAAAAGTACCATTATTTATTTTAAGTTCAGATGCACGTTCTTCTATATGTTGCTCTACACAAAAATTTTTAGTTTCCAAATTTTTCACACTATGACAGATTTTAAATTATATGGAAACTCCTCCTCTCTCCATAGCATCACTACTTAGATGTGCTGAAAGCTTATATCAACTTACATTTACCATATACGTACTTGTGACTATATGATGTTAGGACAGGCGTAGTACGTCTACTCTACCCTCAATTTCTAAATCTTCTAAACAAACAAGAAGCTCATCTACTTTGTTTTTTAATCCCCTGATATTCTGATGCAATATACTAACACTACTTTTCACTGTGATTTTATGAGAATCTTGTTACGTACTAACATTATGTTTAACTCTACTGTTATGAGAACTTTGTGACATTTTAGCATCTCTAGTACCTACCTGTCTGAGCTTCTCATTAAGCTTAATTTGAATCAGTGTTGGATGATTGGACACTGACCTGAGCCTAAAAAAGAGGTACTGCCATGAGTTGCAGTCCCCCTGCCCCCCCCCCCCCCTTCCAATATTTTGCTGTAAATCTGAGCATTGCATTATTATTTTAAAAATACAAAAACTATTTAAAAAATGAATAATGATATGTAGGGCTACATAAAAACACTACAGATAATGTAGAATATCATAAAAAGGGAAGCTAACAAAAACGAAAAAGGGTACAAACCCAGCAGAAACTACAAAATGTATCCAACAGCAACTTCCTTGTATAGCTGAAAATGTAATATAAACTAAATTCACTGCAAATTAGCAACCAATGGTAAGCAAAATCAACACCTTAATGAGTCTTTTACTCTGCAGCAGGGTGTGCTCTGTTTCAAAACTTCCTGGAGATTAAAATTGTGTGCTGGTCCAGTACTTGAACTGGAACCTTCTGCAATGTTTTGAATGTAAGAGAGATGTATCATCAGAAGTAGAGCTGAGAGGATATGTTGTAGGTTGTGCCTGAATAACTCAGTTCATATGGGCATTGCCTGCAGAAGACAAGGCTCTAGTTCAAGTCTTGGTCTGCTACCCAGCTTTAATCTGCCAGTAAATTTCAAAATAAAAACTTATAATTTATTGATGTTTGTCATTTATATTAGGAGGGGACGAAATCTTATGTTGCAGGAATTTATGGTATAACGAGCATTGTCTCGCAGTTCCCCTTCCAGAATAAAATTGAGCCTTAAACTCATCTTTGTAACTGCTCAACACAATCAGGCATCTCATATGTGTGCAATATTTCATGCTTCTAAGCAGTGGAGGATACAGAAAAACCACAAGGATGGGCTGCTAAGATATCTTGAGCTATCTTCACTTTTACCATAATAAAAAAAAAAAAAAATCAAGTCACATACATAGCTTAAGAAAGTTTTATTTGAACTGATTATACGTATATAGAAGACAATGCCATCTTATGATATAAAAAGTTACGATTGTGGTTCCCTTCCTTAAATGATGAATTATGGAATGGCCGCAACTTTTCTTCTAGGTATGTGTTAGCTATTTGTGTGCCAGACAGAAATGTATAAAATATGATGACGTGGACATGCGTGCTATGTAGGACAGTACAACTACTCGATAACTCGATCAGTTGAGTCGACTGGTGAAATAAAAGAATGAATAGTGTGTGGGCTGACTGGCAGGAGTGGTGCAGGTGGCAATGAGGGTGGCCCCACAAGGGGTGGGGGTGGGGGGGCGTGGGGGAGGGGTGGGGAGAGGCACCCTCCTCCATAAGTACCCACCACTGCTCCTAAGTGACCTATTTTGTGTATACATTCAATCCTCTATTATGGAATCTCGTTTGAGGGAACAAGTGCTGGGAATGTACAACTGTCTTCAAGGTACAGAAAAGTGCTATACAAATAATAATGAGCCGTAACAATAGGGTCCATTGTATTGATTCATTCAGAAAGCTAGAAATACTAACTGTCCCACATGAATACATCTTTGAGACTAAAATGTACACAAGATCATGTAACTAATGAAGAGGTACTGAATAGAATTGGGGAGAAGAGGAATTTGTGGCACAACTTGACTAAAAGAAGGGATCAGTTGGTAGGACACGTTCTGAGGCATCAAAGGATCACCAATTTAGAGTTGGAGGGAAGCGTGGAGGGTAAAAATCGAAGAGGGAGACCAAGAGATGAATACACTAAGCAGATTCAGAAGGATGTAGGGTGCAGTAGTTACTTGAAGATGAAGAAACTTGCACAGGATAGAGTAGCATGGGGAGCTGCATCAAGCCAGTCTCTGGACTGAAGACCACAACACAAGACTAATTATAAGAACTACAAAAATTGTGAGAATCATTGTATGTTTATTTAATAAGAAACACTCTACCTCCTGCTTCCACACGTCCCCAGAGCCTGTGGTCCATATTTTTGTCGTACATTGCAGAAAACGCCTGGTGTGTTCCATATTTGATGAAATTCATTTGGGATATGGTCCCTCAGATCATCAAGACTGCGCATGGGAGTTTAATGCATCAAAGGAAAAAAAAGTCCATGGAGTTCAAATCTGGCAATCGGGCAGGCTATGCAGTGGATGCCCTACAACCAATATGCTTGTTTAGAAACTGATTATCAGGATACTGGTAAACTACCTGTGTAATGTGAGGTAGAGCACCACCATGCATAAATCACTTTCACTGCATAAAGTATAGAGATACATCATCAAGTAAATACAGGAGCTCTTGTCTGAGAAACTGCAAATTCATTTCTCCAGTAAGACATTGTGGAAAGAAGTGAGGGCCAATGAGATGATCATGAATGATTCCACCCCACTTGTTGAGGCTGAATTTCTGTTGATGTCTGTCGTGTCACACTTCTTGAGGGTTTTCACAAGCCCAGATGGGATTATTATCATAACAGAAGATCCCACCATGTGAAATCTAACCTAACTATATAAGCTACATTCTAAGAACTTCAGAAACACAGCACATAACATGTGTTAATACAAAGCTAATCTAGGCTGAAAGTGAACCTCATTTAATTCTTACACTGACTGAAGATAATATGGTTCCTGAAGATTTTTATGTAGGATATTACAGACTGTCTTGTGAATAAAACCTTCCCTTTTCACAATGCTCCTTGTACTAGTTGATGAAGCATCATCCACAGTGTAAAGTACTTGTTCTTCAAGCTCAGGCATTCATTCATTTGCATGGCCTCCCACCATCTGCAACTCTCTTCTCAAATGACCCTGCCTTTTGCAAACATTGGTCAAATCATACAAAAATTCTTGCACAAAGTAATTGCCTGCCAGGGTAACATTCAGAATGAAGTTGATGTGCTATTTATTCATTCCCATCTGTTAGGCAGTACATGTTGTGCATGTATGTCATTTCAGACATTGAATTCATCATTCTGATGGAATTTACTCTAAAACAGAACAAATGACAATCAGAAAAACAAAATAAACGCTATGAGCAACTGTAGAATGAAAAGTGAGTAAAAGTGCACATTTGAGGAAAATTATGCAACCACACACAGGGAATTCCTTTTATACCTTACCAATGAAGGATTTTTGGACCTATGTGTGTATGATCTTTCTGTAAACAAAGATGATGTGACTTACCAAATGAAAGTGCTGGCAGGTCGACAGACACACAAACAAACACAAACATACACACAAAATTCAAGCTTTCGCAACAAACTGTTGCCTCATCAGGAAAGAGGGAAGGAGAGGGAAAGACGAAAGGATGTGGGTTTTAAGGGAGAGGGTAAGGAGTCATTCCAATACCGGGAGCGGAAAGACTTACCTTAGGGAGGAAAAAAGGAAAAAAGGACGGGTATACACTTGCACACACACACACACATATCCACCTACACATATACAGACACAAGCAGACATATTTAAAGACAAAGAGTTTGGGCAGAGATGTCAGTCGAGGCAGAAGTGCAGAGGCAAAGATGTTCTTGAATGACAGGTGAGGTATGAGTGGCGGCAACTTGAAATTAGCGGAGATTGAGGCCTGGTGGATAACGGGAAGAGAGGATATATTGAAGAGCAAGTTCCCATCTCCAGAGTTCGGATAGGTTGGTGTTAGTGGGAAGTATCCAGATAACCCGGACGGTGTAACACTGTGCCAAGATGTGCTGGCCGTGCACCAAGGCATGTTTAGCCACAGGGTGATCCTCATTACCAACAAACACTGTCTGCCTGTGTCCATTCATGCGAATGGACAGTTTGTTGCTGGTCATTCCCACATAGAATGCGTCACAGTGTAGGCAGGTCAGTTGGTAGATCACGTGGGTGCTTTCATACGTGGCTCTGCCTTTGATCGTGTACACCTTCTGGGTTACAGGACTGGAGTAGGTGGTGGTGGGAGGGTGCATGGGACAGGTTTTACACCGGGGGCGGTTACAAGGGTAGGAGCCAGAGGGTAGGGAAGGTGGTTTGGGGATTTCATAGGGATGAACTAAGAGGTTACAAAGGTTCGGTGGACGGCGGAAAGACACTCTTGGTGGAGTGGGGAGGATTTCATGAAGGATGGATCTCATTTCAGGGCAGGATTTGAGGAAGTCATATCCCTGCTGGAGAGCCACATTCAGAATCTGATACAGTCCCGGAAAGTATCCTGTCACAAGTGTGGCACTTTTGTGGTTCTTCTGTGGGAGGTTCTGGGTTTGAGAGGATGAGGAAGTGGCTCTGGTTATTTGATTCTGTACCAGGTCAGGAGGGTAGTTGCGGGATGCGAAAGCTGTTGTCAGGTTGTTGGTGTAATGCTTCAGGGATTCCGGACTGGAGCAGATTCGTTTGCCACGAAGACCTAGGCTGTAGGGAAGGGACCGTTTGATGTGGAATGGGTGGCAGCTGTCGTAATGGAGGTACTGTTGCTTGTTGGTGGGTTTGATGTGGACGGACGTGTGAAGTTGGCCATTGAACAGGTGGAGGTCAACAACTTCTTCACTTTTGAAGGCCAGACATACCAACAATTAAAGGGAACAGCCATGGGTACCAGGATGGCCCCTTCATACGCCAACCTATTCATGGGTCGTTTAGAGGAAGCCTTCTTGGTTACCCAGGCCTGCCAACCCAAAGTTTGGTACAGATTTATTGATGACATCTTCATGACCTGGACTCACAGTGCAGAAGAACTCCAGAATTTCCTCTCCAACCTCAACTCCTTTGGTTCCATCATATTCACCTGGTCCTACTCCAAATTCCATGCCACTTTCCTTGATGTTGACCTCCACCTGTCCAATAGCCAACTTCACACGTCCGTCCACATCAAACCCACCAACAAGCAACAGTACCTCCATTATGACAGCTGCCACCCATTCCACATCAAACGGTCCCTTCCCTACAGCCTAGGTCTTCGTGGCAAACGAATCTGCTCCAGTCCGGAATCCCTGAAGCATTACACCAACAACCTGACAACAGCTTTCGCATCCCGCAACTACCCTCCCGACCTGGTACAGAATCAAATAACCAGAGCCACTTCCTCATCCTCTCAAACCCAGAACCTCCCACAGAAGAACCACAAAAGTGTCCCACTTGTGACAGGATACTTTCCGGGCCTGGATCAGATTCTGAATGTGGCTCTCCAGCAGGGATATGACTTCCTCAAATCCTGCCCTGAAATGAGATCCATCCTTCATGAAATCCTCCCCACTCCACCAAGAGTGTCTTTCCGCCGTCCACCGAACCTTTGTAACCTCTTAGTTCATCCCTATGAAATCCCCAAACCACCTTCCCTACCCTCTGGCTCCTACCCTTGTAACCGCTCCCGGTGTAAAACCTGTCCCATGCACCCTCCCACCACCACCTACTCCAGTCCTGTAACCCAGAAGGTGTACACGATCAAAGGCAGAGCCACGTGTGAAAGCACCCACGTGATCTACCAACTGACCTGCCTACACTGTGACGCATTCTATGTGGGAATGACCAGCAACAAACTGTCCATTCGCATGAATGGACACATGCAGACAGTGTTTGTTGGTAATGAGGATCACCCTGTGGCTAAACATGCCTTGGTGCACGGCCAGCACATCTTGGCACAGTGTTACACCGTCCGGGTTATCTGGATACTTCCCACTAACCTATCCGAACTCTGGAGATGGGAACTTGCTCTTCAATATATCCTCTCTTCCTGTTATCCACCAGGCCTCAATCTCCGCTAATTTCAAGTTGCCGCCACTCATACCTCACCTGTCATTCAAGAACATCTTTGCCTCTGCACTTCTGCCTCGACTGACATCTCTGCCCAAACTCTTTGTCTTTAAATATGTCTGCTTGTGTCTGTATATGTGTGGATGGATATGTGTGTGTGTGTGTGTGCGAGTGTATACCCGTCCTTTTTTCCCCCCTAAGGTAAGTCTTTCTGCTCCCGGGATTGGAATGACTCCTTACCCTCTCCCTTAAAACCCACATCCTTTCGTCTTTCCCTCTCCTTCCCTCTTTCCTGATGAGGCAACAGTTTGTTGCGAAAGCTTGAATTTTGTGTGTATGTTTGTGTTTGTTTGTGTGTCTGTCGACCTGCCAGCACTTTCATTTGGTAAGTCACATCATCTTTGTTTTTAGATATATTTTTCCTACGTGGAATGTTTCCCTTTATTATAACCTGATCTTTCTGTAACGTTTTTATGTCAAGAATAAATCCAAAAACTTTGTGGCACATATTTTTATACAGCTATACTGTATTGGCAGAGATACTATAGGTCACTTTCTTCTTGAGCCACATCAATGTGTTTCTTTTGATGACAAAAAAAAGTCTGCCTTACATGGAGATGAAGCTGTGACACACTACCTTGAAAAACTGAACACTGGTTACTCAGAAACAGAGACCAGTCCCCATCCCCAAATTAGTTAATAGTGCAGTCACATACAAATAATGGAGCCAAAAATCATTTGCAGAGAAAACTCTTTGTCATTGTTAGGACCTTCTTGTGCATGCATAGCATAAATTAAAAATCTTACATGCTGAATTTAATTTATTAGAGACAGGCAATTTCTTTTCACTGACAGTGTACATGTTCTCACAGCTACTATCAAAGTGAAATCTACATCTACATTCATACTCTGCAAACCACTATGTAGTGCATGGCAGAGGGTTATATCCCATTGTAGGCCTACTTGTTATGATGGCCTTTCCCATTCCATTCAAATATGGAATGTGGGAGGAATGAGCACTTAAATGCCTCTGAGCACTCTGTTATTGTTGTAATCTTGTTTTTGTGACATCTATGGGAGTGACATGTATGGAGTTGTAATACATTCCTAGGTTTATCACTTACAGTTAGTTCTAGAAGTTTCCTAACTAGGCTTTCCTGAGGTAGTTTGCATCTGTTTTCAGGCATCTGCCAGTTCAATTCTTTCAGCATCTTTGAGTCAATAGACTCGTGACGATTCTTGTTGTCTTTTGTGTATGCATTCAATGTCCACTGTTAGTCCTATTTGGTATGGTCACACACACCTAAGCAGTATTTCAGGATCGTTCCCACAAGTGTTTTTTTATGGTCTTCTTTATGCACTAGTTGTGGATGATGATGATGTTTAGTCTGTGGGGCACTCAATTGCATGGTCATCAGTGCCCATACAAAGTCCCAATTTCTGTACACAGTCCAATCTAGCCACTGTCATGAATTGTGATGAAGATGAAATGATGAGGATAACATGGACACCTAGTCTCCAGGCAGAGAAAATCCCCAACCCGGCTGGGAATTGAACCCGGGACCCCTTGATCCAGAGTCAGCCATGATAGCCACTACACCACGAGCTGCGGACTTTACACTGGTTGCATTTCCACAGTATTCAACCAATGAAACACAGTCTGCCATCTGCTTTACCCATGACCAAGACTATGTGATTATGCTATTTCATATCCCTACAATGAAATAATTACTTTCTTTCAGATTGGGGATAGCCCCTGGACACAATGCTCCCTACCCAACATGAGGACAGAGAAGTGTGTGAGATTTATTCCATGTCAGACTGTTTACACTGTATTTCATGTGTCTGAATTTTATTTTTGGTCAACACCAATCAGTTACAGACAGACAAATATAAAGTATGTTTTAAAGCTGTATTTAATGTAAAAGGCATTTCACCAGAATGGACATGATCAAGCAATGTTGGCTTGGTTTACTGTTGGAGAAATGTGCGCAAATAATCATAACCTTACTGACATTCAAGGAATACATTTTCAACTTTCCTGTTTGTATGTCCTAGAGAATTTAATAAGATACAAATAATGGTAACAGTTTTTTTTTCAGCTGTTCATTAACAATGAATTTGTTAATTCAGTTTCTGGGAAGACATTTCCAGTTTATAACCCTGCAAATGAAGAAAAAATTGCAGATGTGTATGAAGGAGACAAGGTAAACAAGTATGAATTTACTTTGTTAAATAGGCACCCATTTTCTGAGTTAGAAGGTAGAACAACTCTTTATGGAAATGCATCTGACTTTTGCAGGCAGATGTAGATAAAGCAGTTGCTGCAGCCAAAGAAGCATTCAAGAGGGGTTCAGAATGGAGAACAATGGATGCCTCTAAACGAGCAGTTCTGATGCATAAGGTAAACATGACTATACAGAAATGTTGCAACTCTAAAATTTCTTATCACAACCACCTTTCCTGTACACTTAGTTTTAGTACTTGATAGTTTCCATTGTGCTATACAGTTTACTGATGTATTACTCTTATTTACTCTATAATAAGAGATATCTGCCACAAGGTCACAATAGTGTATACTTATTTCCTTTGAGCTTGTAGCAGTACAGTATTGAACAAACACTATTGAATGTTGGTCCATTAGTATGAGTCTAATGCTGACAGTGAAAAAGAATGTATTGCAGACAATAACTGTTAGAAACATGAATTTTGAGGAGAGAATAATAATGGAACAAAATTGTTTGTGCTAAGACAATTTTAATTGTTTCTTGAAATAAAATTAGATATTTTTTGAATTTATGGAACCTTGTCAGCTAGGACACAGAACATGATAGCATCCTGTACCAGGACAAGTGTTTTCATTCATCCAAGTCTAAGACAAGCTGTTTAAACATATAGGGTGAAACTTTTTTGTGGTCTTCCATTGAATGTCTAAATCAGCTATTACTTACATTTACTGGCTAATATTTTGATAAATAACACTTGAATTTCTAGGTGTGCACATAGCTTAATTTTCATGTGATGTTTGTACAGTACAAATACCCTAGAGGGAAGCATCAAAATCTGTTAAATCATGTCACTAAAAAGATTCAAATGGCTGTAAGCACTATGGGACTTAACAACTGAGGTCACCAGTCCCCTAGACATAGAACTACTTAAACCTAACTAACCTAAGGACATCACACACATCCATGCCCGAGGCAGGATTCGAACCTGTGACCTTAGCAGCAGCGCGGTTCCGGACTGAAGCACCTAGAACTGCTCGGCCACAATGGCCAGCAAATCACATTAACAATGCAGTTACTGCAATAATGTTTGCCTGTTGTGACAGTTGAAAATTTGTACCAGACAAGAACTTGAACTCAGCCAGATTTTCTACAAGTCTTGAGCAGATATCTTATCCTAGCAGGTTAATTGGTAATGCAGCAATTGGACATGAGTCTCCCATTATCTGTACTTTGGAATTAAGCTATGACTTACTTTTCTCAATTTCTTATTGTCAAATAAAAACAAAGAATCATAAGAATGGTAATATTATTGTACTGTTGAGGTTGAGTCTGGCAGACTGTATTAGTTGTTCTATAACATCATTGATCACAAATTTAAAAGATTGCAGAATGTGTCAGGAGGTAAAAAAAGAAATATAAATTTTTAAAATGCTTTATGTGATCTTGAAATTGGTCACCCTATTGTTACACTTCCTTTAAACGCATTGCTTCTTTTGTCTGTGTTAGTATTAATGATAACTAATTATGACTACTTGTCTATTCCCAATCTTTATAGGCTTCTTGTATGAAATTGTGAAATACTGTTCCTGGAGAAAGTATGAGTTAGTGTAAATGCTACCTTGATAACATAATTACATTTGCTGTCTGTGCCATATAAGTAAAACTAATATAAAAATAAAGACAAAACGAATGAGGAATTCACTATGTTCAGAAGTCAGCATTTTCACATTCATGAATAATGTAAATAACCTAACAAAGTTACTGAAACATTGATGAAAATCTGTAATACAGAGGTCCTAAATCATGATCTGTTAACCAAACTATTTAATTCTATTCTCAAAATTCATTTAACACAAATTCAAAATAATAACAACTGTCTGCAGATTCAAGAAAAGTGAAGCACCCAGAAGGGGAAGAGAAAACAAAATGAAACTTCATAGGTTGAAGGGGTATGTGATGTTATTTTTCACAGAGAACTTGTCAGTATGAGTTCACTCTACAGTATAGCATTGTATCGCCTCTGACCTGGTTGTGTGCACGTATTTCCAGAGGAAGGGTGTCATAAAGCCATTGCATGCTCTCTCAGTGTAAACTAGCCCACGGCTGTGTAACTGATCATTGATATCCTGAATACTGGCACTGGGATGCAATTGATGTTCAAGATGGTTTCACATGTGTTCTATTGGAGACAGATTTGAGAACATTGCTGGCTGTGGGAGTACCTTAGCTTCACATAGACAGTTCACAGACACATACCATGTGGGGATGAGCACTGTCCTGTTGAAAAATGGCACCATAACATTGCCACATGAGAGGTAACACATGAGGATGCAGGATGTACATGAAGCACCATTGTACCTTCAGACTTCCCTCAATCACTGCCAGCTACAACCTGAAATTATAACCAATGTCTCCCGACATCACAATGGCAGGAGAAACACTTCCAAAACATTGGAAGAAGGGGACCTCTCACCCAGTTGCCACTACATTCAACACATTGGAAGAATGGGCTCTCTTGCCCAGTCCCCATCACATTCATTGCCTATGATGGTCATCTGAGGTAGTGCTAAACCATGATTCATTGTTGAATACAGTGCAGCACCAATCATATCAGTAGTCCATGCTTACCAGTCACAGCACCACTCCAAACACTTCTGTTTGTGTTGTGGTGTTAATGGCAGCATACACATGGTAATTCCCTAGTGCAGTTTCTGCTTGTCTCTGAACAGAGATGCGGGATGACACAGAATGTTGCAGGAAGCCCATTACGTGGTCTTGGATAGCAGGTGCAAATTTGAAGGGGTTACAACAATGTCCTTGATGGACAACATGGCAATCCTCCCTTGTAATGATTCAGGTATGATAAGTCAGAACCTTAATAATGAGTGTGCCTGCCTCATGCTTACATACTGTTCAACAATGACCACAGTCACAAATGAATGCCCCACAAATCTGGATATTGCACAATTTGACCAATCAGCCAGATGGAGATCAACAATGAAGCACCTTTCAAAATCTGTCAGGTGCTAAAAACACTGTCTCACATGAGTATAAGGCACCTCCATGTCCTTCACAGTGATCGCTCAACATCTGGTGTTGTTCATGTCCTTTATATACCCTACAAGGCCTGGTGACAACACTAAAAATGAACAACACTTACCTGCACTGGTGGCCATTCTACTTGGCACAGAAAATTGCAAGTCTAATCATTTACATGCCTACTGATAGTGTGTACATGTACAAAATTACATTGACATCTGACCATGTCCTCTCTGTGCTTCACTTTTTCTGTCAGGCAGTGTAAATACTGTCATTCAGATCTCTTGCTTGGGATGGCAATGGAACGGGGTTGGCAGAAAAGAGTGTTATTCTACAAGAGTATGTTTGCATTACTGCTTGTAATATATTTGGTTAAATTTCAAGACAAGAACATAATTACAGTAAGACAAAGCAATTTACAAAGAAGAGAATGTCCATTATAATTATCCGGGCTGTTATGCCATGGTCAGTTGATGAATTCTGTGTCAATTCCCAACGTTTCATTCCCATCTGCGGAGGACATCTTCAAGGGGGTCTTCCACTGGCTCGCTACTGACTGCAGCTAAATTCCATGTCTGTGCGCTCCTGCACTGAGGCGTGAAATCACGTGTTTTGAAAACGTCAGTGCAATCAGCCACTGTTGGTTGCCATTGGTCACCGTTTCCATCACCCAGTTGTGGGCGGGTGGTACACATCTTCTTGAACACAGGCATCCATATACCGTTTAATTTCATGCCCTCCTCCTTTCGATTGAAATTATTAGGGTGTTTGGCAATTTCAATTGCCAAACACCCTAATAATTTCGCTCGAAAGGAGGAGGGCATGAAATTAAATGGTATATGGATGCCTGCATTGAAGAAGATGTGTACCACCCGTCCACTACTGGGTGATGGCAACGGCGATCGATGGCAGTGGACAGCGTCCGATTGCACTGATGTTTTCAAAACACGTGACATCATGCCTCGGCGCGGGGGCACAGAGAGATGGAATTTAGCGGCAGTCAGTAACGAGCCAGTGGGTGTACTGGACCTTCCATCTAGCTACAGACCCCCTTGAAGATGTCTGCAGACGGGGATGAAACGTTGGGAATTGACACAGAATTCATCAACTGACCACGGCATAACAGCCCGGATAATTATAATGGACATGACATTTCCGGACGTGAAAGTCTACATTTTAGTATAGAAGACAATGTTTTCTTCTGAAACATGTGGGAATGTCTGTTGTCCGCATTTCATGCATTCTAAAACATAACAAATAATCTGATCAGGCTAATCCTTACTGAACTGGGGATTAGCAGAGTCTTTCATGGACACCTTCATTTCATGTGTAAAATTTCCTGCTGTCCAACTGAACACCAGTGTATTAGTAGTTTATTGCTAATATAGTGTGAAGAATTAGGTATTACAGTGGCTTCTCTTTGTTCCATTTGTTCAGTCACTGCACATACCTTTTCTTCTTCGTGATGTGATTCATAGGGCAGTATGGACAAGTAGATGAATTAGTATGTGTAAACATGTTTCATACCCACAAGGGTTCTCACTCATGATAGGATATATCGCGAATTGTCCAGAAATATGCAAATGAAATTTTTAATTTAAGTAGAAGCATGATTTATGTTTAACAAAGTAACTCTAATTCTTTCCTGTCATGATTCTAGTTAGCAGACTTGATGATGAGGGATATTCAGTACTTGACAGTTCTACGAGTAATGGAAGGAGGGAAGGTCTCTTCAGCCTCTTATTCGGAAGTAGTATATGCTGCTGATACTCTGCGTTATGCTGCTGGTTGGGCTGACAAAATTCATGGTCAGACCATCCCCACAGGTATGCACATTTAGTACAAAAAGAGGGAGCAAGTAGTGTGCTCTGTGCTCATGCTGAACAGGATTCTTAGCAAAGTTGATGTTCAATACTTTTTTTCTATTTGCAATGATCAGTGTTGAAGACACATTATTTTTGAGATAAAATTTTGTATATTGTATGTTTTTGTATTTTTACCCATTGTTTCTTAAGCAGTCACACCCATTTTTGTTTTTACAAAATCTGAAATAACTTCGATTGTTGGTATTGAATACCTTTTACTTACTGTTTATCAGTTTTAAGTGCATATTAATCTACAGATGTCAAAATGTGCATTGCTCATGTTGATGTAGGAAACTTTATAAAATGTACACTTTTATTGACTTATTGATTGGTTAAGCATCATCTAAGAGAAACTATACTAATTAACTACATCTACATCCATACTTCACAAGCTACCTGACGGTGTGTGGCAGAGGGTACTTTGAGTACCTCTATTGGTTCTCCCTTCTATTCCAGTCTCGTATTGTTCGTGGAAAGAAAGATTGTTGGTATGCCTCTGTGTGGGCTCTAATCTTGATTTTATCCTCATGGTCTCTTCATGAGATATACATAGGAGGGAGCAATATACTGCTTGACTCCTGGGTGAAAGTATGTTCTTGAAACTTCAACAAAAGCCCATACCAAGCTACTGAGCATCTCCCTTGCAGAGTCTTCAACTGGAGTTTATCTATCATCTCCGTAACACTTTCGTGATTACTAAATGATCCTGTAACGAAGCATGCTGCTCTCCGTTGGATCTTCTCTATCTCTTCTATCAACCCTATCTGGTATGGATCCCACACCGGTGAGCAGTATTCAAGCAGTGGGTGAACAAGTGTACTGTAACATACTTCCTTTGTTTACGGATTGCATTTCCTTAGGATTCTTCCAATGAATAATACATGCCACATTGTATCACATTAAGCTTCATAATTTTTTCTTGAAATGGTAAAATAATATTACTTTCAGTTGTTAATCATGTTCACACTCACCCCATACAGGCTGTCTGACAGTGACTAACAGCCAAAACTAGTCAGAGAGTAAATACAACGAAAATTATATTCTGCAGATGTGTGGCACAATGGTTACATCCTTCTCATATTAGCAAAAAATATTATGTACCTGAATGCCCCCTGGGTATCAGAGCAGATGCAGCAGGAAAAATCACAGAATTAAAAAAAAAAATCTCAACTTAAATACGTTCTTTGTGTTGATGGGGTGAGTGGCTGTAGGGCCAAAAGCATTAGTGGGCAATGTCTGGGTGACCGGCTACTCGTTCCAGCCCATCCCTACCCCAGTCATCCTAGCTATGTTAGGTTTGCCCACATAATGTGGAGCTCTATCTGGAGGGCTTTTATTTCACTAGTTACTCACAGGATGAATATGTAGAGTTTCACCTCTTCTTTTCTAGCTCCTAGTGGTATGGGTGTGCCACTAGGGGTATCAACACCAAACTAATAAATAAATAAAATTATTTGTGGAACTAATTCTTGTGGGAAGTCTGCTTTAAAGTAATCAATAGGTATCAGTAACAGAACACAAGCTGTTTGTCAGAATATGGTTTTGGAACTGAAAATTCATGAAGGGGCTTTTGAGACAGTGACATCATTCTACATGCCAGAAGGGTCTAGAGAGGATTTCTGATGTTCTAAAAATAATAAAACAGTTGAGAAATAGCTGTTTTTAGTAGAAATGTCAACCTTTGAACAATCCATTGAGAAATATTCATTTTAAATGGATTACACAGTATCATGAAATTTAGTAATGTGTCATGCTGAGTCATTATTAATATACTGAAATTAGAATTGATTGAGGAAAAGGCACAAGAAGAGATCATTTATCCCTAATGTATAATAAATAAAAAGGGTGAATAGCAAACTAATAAAAATAGCAGTGTTTATCATGAAATGGAAGGAACAGTACTCCCAAATCACATAAAGGTGGGATGTATCTGCTTCAAGGGCAGGTTATATATCCCTAACCTGATGCACTGGTATAAGTACCAGTAATTTTTCTGTATGACACTGGCATGTAATGGAGAGAATGTGTTATATTAGCCAATGGTTCATCTGCCCAGTGGTGCATTAGCTGTTTTCCAAATATCCTTTCCTGAAACCGAAAGGAGTTCTCTGTGTATCAAGAATAACAACACCAAACAAGGGAAAATCCAGGATGGAATTGGCACCATCCTATGCCAACCTATTCATGGACCATCTACAGGAATCCTTCATATACACCCAGACCACAAACCCATCATCTGCTCAGATTCCTTGACGATACCTTTGTGTTCTGGATTGAGAGTGAGGACGCACTATCCACAGATCTCAAGAACCTCAACACTTTCTCCCCCATTCACTTAACTTGATTCTACTCATGTTGACCACCACCTCAAAGATGGCTACATCAGTACCTCCATCTAGATCAAACCTATCAATTTCCAGCAATACATCCAATTTGACAGCTGCCACCCATTCCATACCAAGAAGTCCCTTCCATACAACCTAGACTCCCATGGCTGTTGCATCTGCAAAGAGGAGCAATGCCTCTTGAAATATACTAATGAGGCCTTCCTAGACCATAATTACTCTCCCAACCTTGTGCAAAAAGAGATCTCCCATGTCTTATCTCTCGAGTCGTCCATCAACTTCCAAAGTCCCACCATTCAGTCACAGGAGCATTCCCCTTGTGACTCAGTACCACCTACAACTGGAACAACTGAATCACATTCTCTGCCAGGGTTTTGACTACCTCCCATCATGCCCTGAAATGAGAAATGTTCTACCCACTTATCCTTCCCATTCCTCCTGCAGTGGTACTCCACTGCTTACCAAACCTACACAATATCCTCATCCTCATCCATCCCTACACAATGTTTACTTCTGACCACTTCCAACATGGTTCACATCCGTGTAATAGACCTAGGTGCAAGACCTGTCCCATACATCCTCCCACCACCACCTATTCCAATCCGGTCACAAGCATCACCTAACCCATCATAGGCTGTGCTACCTGTGAAATAAGTCATGTAATCTACAAGCTAAGTTGCAACCTCTGTGCTGTATTCTACATGGGCATGACAACCAACAAGTTTTCTGTCCGCATGAATGGCCACCAACAAACTGCGGCCAAGAAACAGGTGGACCACCCAGTTGCTGAGCATGCCACCCAACATGACGTTTTCATTTCAATGACTGCTTCACAGCCTGTGCCATCAGGATCCTTCCCAACAACACCAGCTTTTTTTATCTGCACAGGTGGAAACTCTCCCTGCAATATATCCTACATTCCCATAACCCTCTTGGCCTCACTCTTTGTTAGTCATTGTCCTTCCCATCTAGTCCCTACTCTCTTCCCATTCCAGCATTATACAGCCCTCTGTTCCATGAACACACCCACGGTCTTTTTACTTCTCTCCTTTTCCACTACCCAGCCCTCTGCCTCCACCCTCTGTCTCCTTCTGATTGCACCTAGCTGCCCTACCCTCTCTCCACCTTGTCTCAATGTGCTCCCACAAGGAGCACTTTACTGTTCCCCACCCCTATCCTGCCATCTTTTTTGTTGTGCCTGTCTGCAACACAGCACCTCTGTTATATTTATTTATTTTTTATTTATTTATTTATTGTTCTGTGGGACCACATTTAGGAGAAGTCTCCATGGTCATGGAACGAGTCAATACATGAAATTATAACACGATTGTAGAAACAGATAAAATGAAATATAAGAAACATATTCAGGCGACAAGTCGTTAGTTTAAATAAAGAAAATCAAGAATGTAACACTGGAATTTGCTTAATTTTTTAGCTCTTCCAGGAGCTCCTCGACAGAATAGAAGGAGTGAGCCATGAGGAAACTCTTCAGTTTATACTTAAAAGCGTTTGGGCTACTGCTAAGATTTTTGAGTTCTTGTGGTAGCTTATTGAAAATGGATGCAGCAGAATAGTGCACTCCTTTCTGCACAAGAGTCAAGGAAGTGGATTCCACATGCAGATTTGATTTCTGCCTAGTATTAACTGAGTGAAAGCTGCTAACTCTTGGGAATAAGCTAATATTGCTAACAACAAACGACATTAAAGAAAATATATACTGTGAGGGCAATGTCAGAATTCCCAGACTATTGAATGGGGGTCGACAAGAGGTTTTCGAACTTACACCATACATAGCTCGAACAGCCCGTTTTGGAGCCAAAAATACCCTTTTTGAATCAGAAGAATTACCCCAAAAAATAATACCATATGACATAAGCGTATGAAAATATGCGAAGTATACTACTTTTTGTGTTGAAATGTCACTTATTTCAGATACTGTTCTAATGGTAAATAAAGCGGCATTTAGTTTCTGAATGAGATCCTGAACATGGGCTTTCCACAACAGCTTACTATCTATCCGTACGCCTAGGAACTTGAACTGTTCCGTCTCGCTTATAACATGCCCATTCTGTCTGATTAAAATGTCAGTTCTTGTTGAATTGTGGGTTAGAAACTGTAAAAACTGAGTCTTACTGTGATTTAGCGTCAAATTATTTTCCACAAGCCATGAAATTATATCATTAACTACATTATTTGATAATGTTTCAATATTACACACAAGATCCTTCACTACCAAGCTGGTGTCATCAGCAAACAGAAATATTTTTGAATCACCTGTAATACTAGAAGGCATATCATTTACATAAATAAGAAACAGCAGTGGCCCCAGCACCGACCCTTGGGGAACGCCCCATTTAACAGTGCCCCATTGGGACTGAACATCATTACCACTCTCAATATTGCGGAGGATTACCTTCTGCTTTCTGTTCTTAAAGTAAGAGGCAAACCAATTGTAAGCTACTCCCCTTACTCCATAATGTTCCAACTTCTGCAGTAATATTTTGTGGTCAACACAGTCAAAAGCCTTCGTTAAATCAAAGAAAACACCTAGCGTTCGCAAACTTTTATTTAATCCGTCCAAAACCTCACAGAGAAAAGAGACTATAGCATTTTCAGTTGTTAAGCCATTTCTAAAACCAAACTGTACATTTGACAGCAAATTATGTGAATTTAAATGCTGCAGTAACCTTGTATATACAACCCTCTCGATAACTTTAGCAAACACCGATGGCATAGAAATAGGTCTATAATTGTCAACATTATCCCTGTCTCCCTTTTTATAAAGTGGCTTCACTACCGAGTACTTTAATCGGTCAGGAAACCGACCACTCCTAAAGGCAAAGTTACAGATATGGCTAAGTACTGAGCTAACATACGTGGAACAATACTTCAGTATTCTGCTAGATACCCTGTCATATCCATGAGAGTTCTTGGTCTTTAGAGATTTAATTATTAACTCAATCTCCCTCTTGTCAGTATCATGGAGGAGCATTTCAGGTAACAGTCTCGGAACACTTTTTTCTAAGAGCGCTATATGATTCCCTGTTGGGACTAGGTTTCTATTTGGTTCACCTGCTATATTCAGAAAGTGATTATTAAGTACTGTACATATATGCGACTTATCAGTAACACGGACATCCCCACTACGCACTGATTCTATATCCTCCACCTGTCTCTGCAGACCAGCCACTTCGTTTACGACTGACCATATGGTTTTAATTTTATCCTGAGACTTAGCTATTCTATCTGCATACCACATAATTTTTGCCTTCCTAATAACTTTTTTAAGCACCTTACAATACTGTTTGTAATGGGCTGCTGCATTTAGATTTTGACTGTTTCTAACGTTTTGATATAATTGCCACTTTGTTCTACAAGATATTCTTATCCCTTTAGTCAGCCACCCAGACTGCCTGTTTGTGCTAGTACCCTGTTTTGAACGTTCTAACGGAAAGCAACTTTCAAAGAGCACGAGAAAAGTCTTGAGGAAAGCATTATATTTATCGTCTACTGTATCAGCACTATAAACATCTTGCCACTCTTGTTCCTTGATAAGGTTTACAAAAGTCTGTACAGCAACTGGATCAGCTTTCCTGAAAAGTTGGTAACTATATTTAACATGTGTTGCAGCACAAAAATCTTTTAGACTTAAAATTTGAGCATCATGATCTGAAAGTCCATTCACCTTTTTGCTAACAGAATGCCCTTCTAATAATGACGAATGAACAAAAATATTGTCAATGGTTGTTCTACTGTTCCCTTGCACTCTCGTTGGAAAGAATACGGTTTGCATAAGATTATATGAATTGAGGAGGTCTACCAGCATCCTTTTCCTTGCACAATCACTTATACAATTAATATTGAAGTCACCACATATAATTAACATTTTGTATTTCCTATAAAGTGAACCAAGAACCTCCTCTAGCTTTAGCAAAAAATGTTGTGAAATCGGAGTCTGGGGATCTATAAATAACAACAGTAAGAAGTTTAGCTCCACTAAATTTAACCACACCTGCACAACATTCAAACACCTTTTCAGTGCAGTACTTTGAAACATCAATTGACTCAAATGGGATACCGTTTTTCACATACATGGCTACTCCCCCACACCGCAAAGAGCTCCTAGAAAAGCTGCCAGCCAACCTGTATCCTGGTAAAGGAAGCCTCTGAATTATCTCCTTATTTAAGAAGTGTTCAGATATACCAATAATTTCAGAGTCAACATCTATAAGCAGTTCACTAACTTTATCTCTAATACCTTGTATATTTTGTTGAACTATACTAATTCCCTCATTAAACGGATACCCAAGCTTTGTAGAAAGTGGTTTCTTTGTTAGAGAGACTTCCCTTAAGCAGGAATACCTATCAGCTGACTTCAATCTAAAAAAGGTACAGCTCTAACACCCACAACTACCGGAATTTTCCCATGAGTGGTCCCACCACCCCCACCTATGCTGTCACCTATAAGTTTTGCCAACCTCCCCTTCCCATACCTGTTGAGGTGCAGGCCATGTCTAGTGAAACCCGTCCTACTGATAGACTCCACCGACACCACTGAAATGTGACTCATGCCTTCTGTCATCAGCGCACCCCCAAGTCTCATGTTATTACGCCTGACGGCTGTATTAAGATGAGGCCGATCGTGACGCTGAAACAGTTCCACGAAATGCACATTTGTGTTGCCAGTCAGAGTGGCTATCTTTTCCAGGTCACCATCTATCTCATACTCCCCATCCCTATCAATACTATTACCAGCCCCACCCACAATCACTACCTGATCCTCTCTAGTAAAATCCCTACATAACCCCCCTATGTTAAAAGTCACCTGAGCCAATCCTGCATTAGGCTTCACAATGCTGGTGACCTGGTACTCACTCCCCAAAACTTCCTGCAACTGCTGGCCTACACCTCAACCATGAGAACTACCTAACAGCAGAACCTTCTTCTTTCTCTTAGACTTTGCAACTGTCCTAGCCACCGTAACTGCTGAGGTCTGCTGCATACTTCCTACATCTACAGCTACTAGAGATTCCTCTCCACTAGACTCTGACAGTTGGTCATATCTATTACAAACACCAATAGTAAAACTATCTGAAAATCTCCTTCTCCTAGCAGATCTCTTGCCAACAGCCAGCTCCCATTCCCCAACCCCCTTCTCCCTCCTCATCCTATCTAGCTCCTCCTGTGCGATTTTCAACTGCACCTGAAGGGCACAGATCTTACGCTCCTGCTCCTCTATCAACTTACTCTTGCTACATAACCAGGAGAGGATCTCACCAGAATGCCCACTGGCTTCCCCACTGCATTTCCCCCAGTGAAAATACTTCAAACAAGCCCCACACCGCAATCCACTACTCACGAACCTACGGCAAAGCCCACACTTCTCACTCATGGTAAAATTTTACAATTATTGAAACAAGAAAACAACTTTATCTAAGTTCCGCTACTACAATAAGAAGATGTTAAAAACTGACTACAATTATCACAAACTTGCTCTACAAGGGAAGTAACTACTATTATTGACAGTATTAATCAACAACAAATGAGAATATAACAAAATACTAACACAGAAAGAAAATCAAACGTCTAATGACAGTAACGAAACTGAAAGCAGTTCGCAAAAATTTCTTCTGAAGTTATTTCACCGGAAAACACCAAGAACACCGGTTGAAGGCTACTAAAGTTCCTAAATAAACTACTATACACAAACAGTTAATTAATACTTAGCTTTCGATGCGCCGCTACAGCTGCAACTGGTCAGCGCGGAATGTAAACACGGGTAAGAGGTTAAGTTGCTCAATACGAAACACTCACAAATATCAGGCCACAACACAAGAAATGCAGAGGTGAATGAAGAAACCACTAATAAGTCACTTATATAGTAAATATTATCACAAAAACAGTTAAAATATATATCTGAAACCTAAAAATAGATGAAAACTTAGAGAGCGATCTCACACGCAGTCACGCGCTTATGACGTCACACCAAAGATATGGTGAGATGGTGAGTAGCAATTAGCTTTTCATAATATTTTCAAGAATAATAAAAGATACAGGAATTCAGTGACACGAGACAGACCACTTATGCTGATGCCTGACAGCATCACAATCCCTGACATTTTCACATCATTTGCCTCATACCTAAAAATATCTGTGTGATGTATCCATGAAGACGAAGGTTAACGTTGCTAACATAAGCACCTGTCATTGCAAGTATAATTCTGAAACTGTGTCATCCTCAGAATCTGCTGATTCATCCAACTACAAATAATACCAGTAGTACTCAAACTGCAATATTATCCCAAAAGACAGAAAATTGAAAACAACGCCCAAATGTCCCAAGTACTGAAATGACCATTATCAGTTCAGAAGAAAAAAAATCTGTCAATAAGAATCAGACCCCAGAGAAAATCAGTTTAAAGCCATTTCACCACAGCACGTATTTTTAGCTGAGTCTGCTGCCTGAACAGAAACCATGGACCATCATATCTAGCTGGAGGAAATATCCAGCCTCAAAGTAGGTTAATTCTGATACAGGATCATCACCTTCACAGAAAGGGAAAGAGAAAGAAGTCATCATCATCATCATCATCATCATTTACGACTGATTATGCCTTTCAGCATTCAGTCTGGAGCATAGCCCCCCTTATACAGTTCCTCCATGATCCCCTATTCAGTGCTAACATTGGTGCCTCTTCTGATGTTAAACCTATTACTTCAAAATCATTCTTAACCGAATCCAGGTACCTTCTCCTCGGTCTGCCCCGACTCCTCTTACCCTCTACTACTGAATGAGTCTCTTGGGTAACCTTGCTTCTCCCATGCGTGTAACATGACCCCACCATCTAAGCCTGTTCGCCCTGACTGCTACATCTATAGAGTTCATTCCCAGTTTTTCTTTGATTTCCTCATTGTGGACACCCTCCTGCCATTGTTCCCATCTACTAGTACCTGCAATCATCCTAGCTACTTTCATATCCGTAACCTCAACCTTGTTGATAAGGTAACCTGAATCCACCCAGCTTTCGCTCCCATACAACAAAGTTGGTCGAAAGATTGAACGGTGCACAGATAACTTAGTCTTGGTACTGACTTCCTTCTTGCAGAAGAGAGTAGATCGTAGCTGAGTGCTCACTGCATTAGCTTTGCTACACCTCGCTTCCAGTTCCTTCACTATGTTGCCATCCTGTGAGAATATGCATCCTAAGTACTTGAAACCGTCCACCTGTTCTAACTTTGTTCCTCCTATTTGGCACTCAATCCGTTTATATTTCTTTCCCACTGACATTACTTTCGTTTTGGAGATGCTAACCTTCATACCATAGTCCTTACATTTCTGATCTAGCTCTGAAATATTACTTTGCAAACTTTCAATCGAATCTGCCATCACAACCAAGTCATCCGCATATGCAAGACTGCTTATTTTGTGTTCACATATCTTAATCTCACCCAGCCAGTCTATTGTTTTCAACATATGACCCATAAATAATATGAACAACAGTGGAGACAGGTTGCAGCCTTGTCTTACCCCTGAAACTACTCTGAACCATGAACTCAGTCTACCGTCAATTCTAACTGCTGCCTGACTATCTATGTCAAGACATTTAATTGCCTGCAAAAGTTTGTCTCCTATTCCATAATGTCATAGAACAGACAATAACTTCCTCCTAGGAACCTGGTCATATGCGTTTTCTAGATCTATAAAGCATAGATACAATTCCCTGTTCCACTCGTAACACTTCTCCATTATTTGCCGTAAGCTAAAGGTCTGGTCCTGACAACCTCTAAGAGGCCTAAACCCACACTGATTTTCATCCAGTTTGCCCTCAACTAATACTCGCACTTTCCTTTCAACAATACCTGAGAAGATTTTACCCACAACGCTGATTAAAGAGATACCTCTGTAGTTGCAATCTTTTCTGTTTCCATGTTTAAAGATTGGTGTGATTACTGCTTTTGTCCAGTCTGATGGAACCTGTCCCGACTCCCAGGCCATTTCAATTATCTTGTGCAGCAATTTAAGACCTGACATTCCACGGTATTTGATGAGTTCCGACTTAATTTCATCCACCCCAGCCGCTTTATTGCACTGCAATCTATTGACCATTTTTTCCACTTCCTCAAATGTGATCCTATTTCCATCATCATTGCTATCCCATTCTACCTCAAAATCTGAAACATTACTGATCGCATTTTCATCTACATTGAGCAACTCTTCAAAATATTCCCTCCATCTGCCCAAGGCATCCACAGGATTCACCAGCAGTTTTCCTGACCTGTCCGAAATACTTGTCATTTCCTTCTTACCTCCCTTTCGAAGACTGCTAATTACACTCCAGAATGGTTTTCCAGCAGCTTGACCCATAGTCTCCAACCTGTTTCCAAAGTCTTCCCACAATTTCTTCTTGGATGCTGCAATTATCTGTTTGGCTTTGTTTCTTTCTTCAACATAACTTTCTCTGTCTACCTGGGTTCTGGTATGTAGCCATTTTTGATACGCCTTCTTTTTCCTTTTACAGGCTGCCTTGACTGTATCATTCCACCAAGCTGTTTGCTTCATCCTACTTTTACACACTACTGTTCCAAGACATTCTTTAGCCACTTCTAGTACTGTGTCCCTGTACCTTGTCCATTCATTTTCCAATGACTGTAATTGACTACACTCAACCAACTGGTACCTTTCTGAGATCGCTGTTACATACTTGTGCCTGATTTCCTTATCCTGAAGTTTCTCCACTCTTATCCTCCTACATGTGGACCTGACCTCCTGCACTTTCGGCCTCACAATCCCAATTTCACTGCAGATTAAATAATGATCAGTGTCATCAAAGAATCCCCTGAATACACGTGTGTCCCTCACAGCCTTCCTGAATTCCTGATCTGTTATTATATAGTCAATGACAGATCTGGTTCCCTGCCTTCCAAAGTATACCGGTGAATGTTCTTATGTTTAAAAAAGGAGTTTGTGATTACTAAGCCCATACTGGCACAGAAATCCAAGAGTTGTTTCCCGTTCCTGTTGGCCTCCATATCCTCTCCAAATTTACCCATAACCTTTTCATACCCTTCTGTTCGAGTTCCAATCCTGGCGTTAAAATCACCCATGAGCAGAACACTGTCCTTGTCCTTTACTCTAACAACTACATTACTGAGTGCCTCATAAAAACTATCCATCTTATCTTGATCTGTCCCTTCACAATGCGAATATACTGACACAATCCTAATTTTCTTGCTAGACACTGTCAAATCTATCCACATCAGTCGTTCGTTTACATACCTTATTGCAACTACGCTGGGTTCCATTTCTTTCCTGATGTAAAGCCCTACACCCCATTGTGCTATTCCTGCTTTGACTCCTGACAGGTAGACCTTGTATTCTCCCACTTCCTCTTCTTTCTCACCCCTTACCCGAATGTCACTAACAGCTAAAACGTCCAGCCCCATCTTACTTGCAGCCTCTGCCAGCTCTACCTTCTTCCCAGAGTAGCCCCCATTGATATTAATAGCTCCCCATCTCATTACCATTTGTTTGCCAAGTCGTATCTTAGGAGTCCCTGGTTTGTCAGTTAGAGGTGGGACTCCGTCACCTCCAAAGGTCCGAGGCATTTTGCTCTGATTGTTGCCAGCATCGTATTTAAAGTACCAGGAAAGCAGGTTGCTAGCCTTACTTGCCCCGAGTTCCATTGGGTTTTACCCCTAAAGGCTGAGGGACTAACTGGTGGATTTGGTAGTCTTTGCCGTCTGAGCACAAAGGTGACCACGACTAAGAATATGTCCGAGATGCCCAGCCTTATTCCAAAGTAACTGGTATCCCGACTGTCGGGACCACTTACTTGGCCACTCATACGTTGCCCGTGGTTCATGAACTAGGACATGACTACAGGAACCCACACCTTGAAAGAAGTAGAACGATAAAATGGCTAGCATAATACAGTGAATCATAAATGAGTTGTTGAGTCATATGGAGAAACTGAATCACTTAATGTGGCCAATTTCATCAAAATTTAAAATTTCTTATGAGAGTGGTTGTCCTTTTCTGTGTTTTTTATGAGTGACCATATTTATATGTTTTACTAGAATTTTAACCAAAAAGTGTTTTAAAAATAAGGAAAGAAAAAATTAATTATTTTTTGTAAGATTCATATTCCCTTCTCTCTCTCTCTCTCTCTCTCTCTCTCTCTCTCTCTCTCTCTCTCTCTCTCTCTCCCTCCCTCTCTCTCCCTCCCTCTCTCTCCCTCCCTCTCTCTCCCTCCCTCTCTCTCCCTCCCTCTCTCTCCCTCCCTCTCTCTCTCTCTCTCTCTCTCTCTCTCTCTCTCTCTCTCTCTCTCTCTCTATCACCTAACTCCCCCCACACAGACATCCATCCCAATCCTCTGCCCCACCCCACCTCCTATCTGTCAAGCTGTCAGCACTGTGAATTTATGCAGAATCTTCTACAGTACAATCCTGGTAAATTCTTAATGTGGTAACTAATTTTGCATCATTATAAATCTTTCATCTATATAATGTTCTGCTAGGGAAAAATTATATATAAAAAAACAAAGATGAGGTGACTTACCGAACGAAAGCGCTGGCAGGTCGATAGACACACAAACAAACACAAACATACACACAAAATTCAAGCTTTCGCAACAAACTGTTGCCTCATCAGGAAAGAGGGAAGGAGAGGGGAAGACGAAAGGAGTGGGTTTTAAGGGAGAGGGTAAGGAGTCATTCCAATCCCGGGAGCGGAAAGACTTACCTTAGGGGGAAAAAAGGACAGGTATACACTCGCAGACATCATCTGCTTGTGCCTGTATGTGTGGATGGATATGTGCGTGTGTGCGAGTGTATACCTGTCCTTTTTTCCCCCTAAGGTAAGTCTTTCCGCTCCCGGGATTGGAATGACTCCTTACCCTCTCCCTTAAAACCCACTCCTTTCGTCTTCCCCTCTCCTTCCCTCTTTCCTGATGAGGCAACAGTTTGTTGCGAAAGCTTGAATTTTGTGTGTATGTTTGTGTTTGTTTGTGTGTCTATCGACCTGCCAGCGCTTTCGTTCGGTAAGTCACCTCATCTTTGGTCTTTTATATATAATTTTTCCCATGTGGAATGTTTCCTTCTATTATAATAATGTTCTGCTAGGGTATAATTGATAGGATGTAAGATGGTGCTTATGTTCCTTCTGCTATTTTTCAATTATACTCATTGTTGGTCAATATATGCAACACCACATTTCAAAGCAGTGTGGTAAATGCTTGATCTGGAAAGCTAAGGTAGTCAATGACAAGACAGAGCAAAGAAAGCAATCAGCTTTATGCATGTTTCTGTAATATTCTGCAACTCTTCACATATAGTTTGCAATTATAGACCAAACAAACATCCACAGCTTTTCATTTTTCTTTATACCTACAAGCTATCAAGATTAAAGAGGATGTGTTGAATTTGGAGGTAATACAATTAGTTATAAGTAATTTTCTTCAGGGAATGTATTTTGTAGCATTTCTCTGTTCACCTGCCGGACACCACCTTTCCTTTACAGTCAAGATAGAAATTGTAATTTGAATGTATCGGGAAAGCACTCACCCAGTGCTGAGTCATATGGATCTCTTTCTTTTGTGTGTGCATGTGTGTGTGTGTGTGTGTGTGTGTGTGTGTGTGTGTGTGTGTGTGTGAGAGGGAGGGGGAGGGGGAGGGGGAGGGGTGAGGGTGAGGGAGGGAAAGAGAGGCAGAGTGAGAGAGGAAATTAGTTCTTATGAGCAGTGCTCAGTACATTTAATCATTGACAGTGTTTTTATTTAGTACCACCTCTGTGTACTCGCAGGCAATTCAGTCCTGATGGGTTGCAATGTCATCCTCTGCCAGTGATGTTCTTTGGGTGCAGTAAAGAGGCTATGAGGTCAGCATACAGTCCTCCCAGCCATTGTTGGTTGCCCAGATCATAGAGCCACAGTTTCTTACTCAAGTCACTTCCTAAGTGGAATCAGCATCAGAAACACCTCATTCAAGTACTTCCACCAAGGAAAAATCCCTAGAAGTACTGTGATATGAATCTAGGTCCTCAGCATGGCAGTTTGACATTCTGACCATTAAACTACGGAAGCAGACTTTTTAGTTGGTAATGAAACTGTAAGTAAGACTTATTGCTGTTTACACAAGTACAACTGCAAAAATATACCCTGCTAAAAAATGGAAAGAAAGCCCATAAATACATACTAATGAATAGCTGGGAGTATCCCAACACCCCACCCAGATCTTCACATGACTCTGCAGCTGTTAGCATCTATAAAGAGACCATCTTGTGCTGGACAAATATGGATTGGCTACTCAACAATCCATACCAAAACTGTTGTAAAAGCAACCAGAATTGTCACGGGGTTGCTATGAATGAAAGCACGGTGGGAATTAACAGAGCAGCCCACGGATGAATGGGAAAGGAAGGACAACCACAACGACAGATGACTGAGCAAGACAGCAAGAACAACAAGAAGGAATAAACAACGTGGTCACAAGCGAAAACCTCATGAAATCAACAACGTCCACTCATACATGGAGGTAAGCAAAGTAAACACGATGTCTGTAAGCAAGATATCGAGAGACTCATGCAAATATCAGACTGCCTCGGTGAGTGAGAGGCAGGCACTTAAATGCACGATAGGGTACATTGCTATTGGCCACTGGGACCACATGCTCCACAGTGGCAGCCTCACATTATATGCGGGCCAGGAGCACACACAGCCATGGTTTATAGCACGACAGCTGCAGAGACCTAAAGTCCATGCCATCTGGCACACTTTCGAAACCCATGGCGCTTGCTTCCATATCCCTCCTCCCTGAAACTTGCACATAGGGGTGGAAATGCCTCGAATGATGCCAGGGTGGTTGGCAGATGGGAGAAGACCCGGGCTCATCAACCGCCGTTGGTGGGGAGGAAGGGACATCCAAGGCGTCCATGACGGCCGACGCAGAGGCCAGGGCAGCGGAGGGAGCCGCTGATCCACCAGGGAGCAGGGAGGGCTGGTGGCAGGATTGCAGGGAGGCAGCAACCGGGGGCAGTGGTGGCAACTCAAGCATCATGTCTGTACCTGAAGGAGATAGTGGAGGAGGAGGCAGCAGCGGGAGTCCTGCGGGGGTATACGAGTGGAGCTGGTTATGATGGCAGTGCTCCAACCCTTTTGACATCTGCACTGATGTCACACACTGCCTATGGTCTGAGATGACTGTGGTGGGTGTCCAACCTGCCTTGCTCCCGTACACGCGGGTCCACATTGCCGCACTGGGGGCGTAATGCTTAGATGGCCAGGAACGGGGGCATGAGGGGGACGGCATGACCAAATGGAGCTAGGCCATGGCTGTCGCCCATGGAGGAACTCCACCAGACTTTGTCCATCAATTGGCGTGGTGTGATAGTTGCTTAATAACAGGGTGAGGGCCGATTTGGTTGGAGATGTTTCGACCGCCTTCACCAACTTCTGTTTAGATGTGCGGACAAGCCTCTCCACTGCACCATGGGAGGAAGGGTGGAAAGGTGGGCTACAGACATGTTGGATACCATTGGCCTGGCAGAAATTGTGGAAGGAGGATTCCATGAAATGGGGGCCATTATCAGAGACCAATGTGTGAGGCAGGCCCTCAATGGCGAGAATCTGGACCAGGGCCATGAGCGTGGCCTCTGTGGTGGTGGATGCCATGCGGACGACATATGGTTATTTGGAGTAACCTCATGGACTCCAAAAATGGGCCCACAAAATCGAGATGAATGCGATTCCAGGGCTGGTGAGGCACAGGGCAGGGTGCGAACAACTGAGCGGCGCTTGCCGGCTGACGCACACACACAGTGCACCCACGGACCAGGCGGACAATATTACCATTGATGCTAGGCCAATACATGTGCCAGCGAGCCAAAACTTTCATGCAGGACATACCCCAGTGCCCGCGGTGTAACAAACTGAGCACCTGATGACACAAATCCAGAGGGATGAACACCCAACGGGCATCTGACTCTGTGGCCAACAGAAGGACTTCATTGACCACAGAGAACCTGTAGGACAGGTGGCACCAGGAGCTGGAGTCTGTCCAGGGCCACCCATGGACCACGTAGCGGAGAACCTGCTGCAAGATAGGGTCTCGGTGTGTAGCCATGGCAATGTGAGCAGCTATAAGAGGCAGACCATCCAGCACATCCCGGTGGGCGGAATAAATGTGAAAGCACAGGACCTCCTGTTGGTAAAATGCAAGATCGGGGCCTGCTGAGAGACATGACAAAGCAACCATGTTAGCATGGCGGGCAGTGGGCCTGTACTGCATAGTGTAAGTGTAATTCTGTAAAAATAACACCCAGTGCTGGAGACATTGAGCTGTCCACTCTGGAAGGTGAGAGTGTGGTCTGAAAAGCATAACTAAGAGTTTATGGTCCATCAGGAGAGTGAACTTTGCTCCAAAGAGATAGGTGTGAAATTTTTGGACAGTGAACACTACCACCAGGGCCTCCTTTTCAATATGGGAGTAGTTCTGCTGTGCTGGGCTTATTGTCTTATATGCATAATCCATAGGCTGTTCTGAGCCATTGGCATTCTGATGTGTGAGGATGGCCCCAATGCTGTATGCCGATGCATCAGCTGTTACAACCAAGGTGCAGTCCCGAGAGAAGGGAGTAAGGCAAGGGGCAGACTTCAGCATCGCCTTCAAATGGAGAAAAGCCTGGTCACAGACAAGAGTTCAAACAAAAGGTACCCCTTTGTGAAACAAGTGATTGAGGGGTTGAGCAACAGAGGCAGCCTGGGGTAAGAACTTTAAGTAATAAGTAAGCTTGCCCAAAAACACCTGGGGTTCAGATAAATCCTTGGGACAAGCAAGGGCTTCAATGGCAGTGATATAGCAACCCGAAGGGTGAATGTCATCTTTGCTAAGCCAGTGGCCTAAGTATTCCACTTCCAGTTGGGGGGGAAAAAAAACACTTGTCCAGCCAACAGCATAAACCTGCAGATTGCAGAGAAACTTCAGATAGTTTTACTATTAGTGTTTGCAATAGATATGACCAACTGTCAGAGTCTAGTGGAGAGGAATCTCTAGTAGCTGTAGATGTAAGAAGTATACAGCAGACCTCAGCAGTTACGGTGGCTAGGACAGTTGCAAAGTGTAAGAGATTGAAGAAGGTTCTGCTGTTAGGTAGTTCTCATGGTAGAGGTGTAGGCCAGCAGTTGCAGGGAGTGTTGGGGAGTGAGTACCAGGTCACCAGCATTGTGAAGCCTAATGCAGGATTGGCTCAGGTGACTGTTAACATAGGAGGGTTATGTAGGGATTTTACTAAAGAGGATTAGGTAGTGATTGTGGGTGGGGCTGGTAATAGTATTGATAGCGATGGGGAGTATGGCATAGATGGTGACCTGGAAAAGATAGCCACTCAGACTGGCAACATGAATGTGCATATCGTGGAACTGTTTCAGCGTCACAATCGGCCTCATCTTAATACAGCCATCAAACATAATAACATGAGACTTGGGGGTGCGCTGATGACAGAAGGCATGAGTCACATTTCAGTGGTGTCGGTGGAGTCTATCTGCAGGACGGGTTTCACTAGACATGACCCGCACCTCAACAGGTATAGAAAGGGGAGGTTGGCAAAGCTTATAGGTAACAGCATAGGTGGGGGTGGTGGGATCACTCATGGGAAAATTCCTGTACTAGTGGGTGTTAGAGCTGCACCTTTTTTAGACTGAAGTCAGCTGATAGGTATTCTTGATTAAGGGAAGTCTCTCTAACAATGAAACCACTCTCGACAAAGCTTAGGTATCCGAGTAATGAGGGAATTAGTATATTTCATCAAAATATACAAGGTATTAGAGATAAAGTTAGTGAACTGCTTATAGATGTTGACTCTGAAATTATTGGTATATCTGAACACTTCTTAAATAAAGAGATAATTCAGAGACTTCCTATACCAGGATACAGGTTGGCTGGCAGCTTTTCTAGGAGCTCTTTGCGGTGTAGGGGAGTAGCCATGTATGTGAAAAACGGTATCCCATTTGAGTCAATTGATGTTTCAAAGTACTGCACTGAAAAGGTGTTTGAATGTTGTGCAGGTGTGGTTAAATTTAGTGGAGCTAAACTTCTTACTGTTGTTATTTATAGATCCCCAGACTCCGATTTCACAACATTTTTGCTAAAGCTAGAGGAGGTTCTTGGTTCACTTTATAGGAAATACAAAATGTTAATTATATGTGGTGACTTCAATATTAATTGTATAAGTGATTGTGCAAGGAAAAGGATGCTGGTAGACCTCCTCAATTCATATAATCTTATGCAAACCGTATTCTTTCCAACGAGAGTGCAAGGGAACAGTAGAACAACCATAGACAACATTTTTGTTCATTCCTCATTGCTAGAAGGGCATTCTATTACCAAAAAAGTGAATGGCCTTTCAGATCATGATGCACAAGTTTTAACTCTAAAAGATTTTTGTGCTGCAACGCATGTTAAATATAGTTATCAACTTTTCAGGAAAGCTGATCCAGTTGCTGTACAGACTTTTGTAAACCTTAACAAGGAACAAGAGTGGCAAGATGTTTATAGTGCTGATACAGTAGATGATAAATATAATGCTTTCCTCAAGACTTTTCTCGTGCTCTTTGAAAGTTGTTTTCCATTAGAACATTCAAAACAGGATACTAGCACAAACAGGCAGCCTGGGTGGCTGACAAGAGGGATAAGAATATCCTATAGAACAAAGTGGCAGTTATATCAAAACGTTAGAAACAGTCAAAATCTAAATGCAGCAGCCCATTACAAACAGTATTGTAAGGTGCTTAAAAAATTTATTAGGAAGGCAAAAAGTATGTGGTATGCATATAGAATAGCTAAGTCTCAGGATAAAATTAAAACCATATGGTCAGTTGTAAAGGAAGTGGCTGGTCTGCAGAGACAGGTGGAGGATATAGAATCAGTGCGTAGTGGGAATGTCCATGTTACTGATAAGTCACATTTATGTACAGTATTTAATAATCACTTTCTGAGTATAGCAGGTGAACTAAATAGAAACCTAGTCCCAAGAGGGAATCATATAGCGCTCGTAGAAAAAAGTGTTCCGAGACTGTTACCTGAAATGCTCCTCCATGATACTGACAAGAGGGAGATTGAATTAATAATTAAATCACTAAAGACCAAGAACTCTCATGGATATGATGGGGTATCTAGCAGAATACTGAAGTATTGTTCTATGTATGTTAGGCCAGTACTTAGCCATATCTGTAACTTTTCCTTTAGGAGTGGTCAGTTTCCTGACCGATTAAAGTACTCAGTAGTAAAGCCACTTTATAAAAAGGGAGACAGGGATAATTTCTATGCCATCAGTGTTTGCTAAAGTTATCAAGAATGTTAAGTTATCGAGAAGGTTGTATATACAAGGTTACTGGAGCACTTAAATTCAAATAATTTGCTGTCAAATGTACAGTTTGGTTTTAGAAATGGTTTAACAACTGAAACTGCTATATTCTCTTTTCTCTGTGAGGTTTTGGACGGATTAAATAAAAGTTTGCGAGTGCTAGGTGTTTTCTTTGATTTAACGAAGGCTTTTGACTGTGTTGACCACAAGATATTACTGCAGAAGGTGGACCATTATGGAGTAAGGGGAGTAGCTTACAATTGGTTTGCCTCTTACTTTAAGAACAGAAAGCAGAAGGTAATTCTCCGCAATATTGAGAGTGGTAGTGATGTTCAGTCCCAATGGGGCACTGTTAAGTGGGGCATTCCCCAAGGGTCGATGCTGGGGCCACTGCTGTTTCTTATTTATATAAATGATATGCCTTCTAATATTACAGGTAATTCAAAAATGTTTCTGTTTGCTGATGACACCAGCTTGGTAGTGAAGGATCTAAATATTGAAACATTATCAAATAATGTAGTTCATGAAATAAGTTCGTGGCTTGTGGAAAATAATTTGATGCTAAATCACAGTAAAACTCAGTTTTTACAGTTTCTAACTCACAATTCAACAAGAACTGATATTTTGATCAGACAGAATGGGCATATTATAAGCAAGACGGAACAGTTCAAGTTCCTAGGCATTTGGTTAGATAGTAAGCTGTTGTGGAAAGCCCATGTTCAGGATCTTGTTCAAAAACTAAATGCTGCTTTATTTACCATTAGAACAGTATCTGAAATAAGTGACAGTTCAACATGAAAAGTAGTCTACTTTGCATATTTTCATACGCTTATGTCATATGATATTATTTTTTGGGGTAATTCTTCTGATTGAAAAAGGGTATTTTTGGCTCCAAAACAGGCTGTTCAAGCTATATGTGGTGTAAGTTCGAGAAGCTCTTGTCGACCCCTATTCAATAGTCTGGGAATTCTGACATTGCCCTCACAGTATATATTTTCTTTAATGTCGTTTGTTGTTAGCAATATTAGCTTATTCCCAAGAGTTAGCAGCTTTCACTCAGTTAATACTAGGCAGAAATCAAATCTGCATGTGGAATCCACTTCCTTGACTCTTGTGCAGAAAGGAGTGCACTATTCTGCTGCATCCATTTTCAATAAGCTACCACAAGAACTCAAAAATCTTAGCAGTAGCCCAAACGCTTTTAAGTATAAACTGAAGAGTTTCCTCATGGCTCACTCCTTCTATTCTGTCGAGGAGCTCCTGGAAGAGCTGAAAAATTAAGCAAATTCCAGCGTTACATTGTTGATTTTCTTTATTTAAACTTACGAATTGTCGCCTGAATACGTTTCTTGTATTTCATTTTATCTGTTTCTACTATTGTGTTATAATTTCATGTATTGACTCGTTCCATGACCATGGAGACTTCTCCTTAATTTGGTCCCACAGAAAAATAAATAAATAAATAAAAATAAAAAATAACTTCCATGCTGACGGGTCATCCAGTGGGAGGACCGATTGCAGAGCATATACAGTATTTTGAGGCCCAGGAGGGGCAGGGCTGGAGTGAGACAAGTGACCTCAACAAACTAATCGGATGTGGCCCTCCTTGTCACACAGCATGCACGTTTTCCAGTGGTGGGGACAATCAGCTTGAGAGTGCGTGGTAAAGCACTGTGGGCAAGATGGAAGTGGGCCGCACGACCGGCGACTAGGGGCAATCGGAGGTACTGATGCCATAGAGACGTTGGACAAAGAGGAGTCCTGTCGTCGTGAGAGCGGAACCCGCCGAGACAAATCAATTGCCGCCACTTGTGGCAGTGCCATGAGAAACTAGTTAGCCACCTGAGCAATTTCAAATGAGTGGGCAATGCACAGAATCTTGTCCAATGAAGGGTTATCGAGTTTCAACACCAAAGTGCAGACCTTAGGATCAGGACCTAGCTGAACAACCACATCCCAAATCAGGGAGCCTGCATACAAAGCCTTATACTGCTGATTGGTGCATGTAAAATCACATCAACAGCTGAGACCCTGCAAGTCCGTGACACAGGAACGCTATGACTGACCAGCCTGTTTATGGTACTGGTGGAACTCCAGCCAAGAGGCGACCACTTGGTAATGTTGTGAATAATAATTTGTCAGCAAAAGGCATATCTCCTGGAAACAGAGAGCCACAGGATCAGACAATGGTGCCAACTTGCGGAGAAGAAAGAGTGTGTCCGGGGAGACCCAAGACAAAAACAACGACCACTGCAAGGAGTCATCCATGACTTGAAAAGCTGTGAAATGTTGTTTCAGCCAATGTAAGTATGTTTCCCAGTCTTCGTTAACATCATTAAATGGGGAGAAAACTGTGGACATGGGAAAGCATCAGACACCTGAGGACTCGGAAGCTGTTGTGGTAGTGTGTCCCTTGCATCAACTTTGTCCATTAGCAACTGCAGTGACTGCTGTAAGATGTCTAACTGGAGCTACTGCTGCTGCATGAACTGCTACTCTTGCTCCAGAAGACAGACCAACTTCACTTCCATGCTAACAACTACCACCATTTACCTCATCACCAAAATGTTGTAACTGTGACTGGAATGGTCACGGGGTTGCCGTGAACAAAACTGTGGTGGGACTGAACGGACCAGCCCATGGACAAATGAGATGGACGAGCAGGAAAGGAAGGACACGCATGATGCCAGATGACCAAGCAAGACACCACCAACAACAACAAGCAATAAGTAATGGGGTCACAAGTGAAAACCTCATGAAATCAACAACGTTCAGTTGTACATGGAAGTAAGTACGATGTCTGTAAGTGAGATATCGAGAGACTCACACGAATATCAGACTGCTTCACTGAGTGAGAGGCAGGCACTTAAATACACGATAAGGTATGCTGCTATTGGCCCCTAGGATCACATGCTCCACAGTGGTGCCCTCACATTATACACGGGCCAGGAGCACACGCATCCACGGCTTATGGCGCGATGGCTGCAGAGACCTCTAGTGGTAATTGAGGTCCATACCATCTGGCGCGGATTTGAAACCTGCGGTGCTCGGTACCAGAAAAACTGTGTGGTGAGTAAATTCCCACAGCTTGAATGGAACACAAAGACTGACTGCTAAATGACACTGTGGCTGTGAGGCTCGATGGCTTGGCTGAAATGTGATCAGCATGCAAACATGTCACCTTGAGCTGAGAGTTACAAATACAAATCTGTGGACTCGAACAGGCTAGTGGACCATAAAGTGTTTGTTGTCAGAGGTGCTATTGTTGTGTGAGTTCCTATGGTATCAAAATTGTGGCCTGAGCAAAAGAACTGAGAGAATTGTGGGCTGAGAGAACTCAGACAATGTCTTTGACAATGGGGGCAAGCCCAGTTACTATAGCTGTGTGAAGTTGGGCTAAATAAAATATGGGACCTAGGCATCTAACTGCTTCTACCACTTTTCATTTAGATATAGTATACTATAGAACTTTGGTATTCAAGGATAAACGAACAGATTGGAAGCAGAGTTACAAGTCATCAGTTATAAGAAGTGCAAAAAAACCTAAGAACAAACAGAATTATTATCGGATCAAATTTTTTATTGCAAAGGAAGAAACCAGAGAAGAGATTCAATGATAGACAATTAAAAAGAATAATACAGAATCAAAGGAATATGACAGAAAAGCTATTCTTGTTTTAAAAATAAACGTAGTGTGCTCATTGAATATCAATGAAATCTATTCATCAATATGCTCATGCTTAGATGAAGAGATAATCACTGTGAAGAGTTACAAAAGTGATAAATGAGAGCAAATGTCACTGCAGTATGATAACGAGACAAAAAATAAGAGCGATTCTTTGGTGGGGATCATGATACAATGGCAGAAATGACAGAGGCCATACATTATTTGAATCAGTCAAGAATGTCATTCTTGTCAATAACATATTTTTCCTGAAGAAAACAAAGAGTAATTGGGCATGGAAAATTAAACTAAAAGTCAAATTAACTTTGTTTGAACAAACAATAAAGAAATGTGTAGGATGTGGCAATTTTCATCTATATAAATATTCTGCAAGCCACAGTATGGTGCATGGTAGAGGGTACCTTGTACCACCACTACTAGTCATTTCCTTTCCTGTTCCACTCACAAATGGAGCGAGGAAAAAATGACTGTCCATATGCCTCTGTATGGACCCTAATTTCCCTTATCTTATCCTTATTGTCCTTACACAAGATGTACATTGGCAACAGCAGAATTGTCACACAGTCGGCTTAAAATGCTGGTTGTCTAATGTTTTTCAACAGTGTTTCATGGAAAGAATTTCATTTCCCCTTCAGGGATTCCCATTCAAGATCCTGAAGCATCTCCATAATACTTGCTTGTAGACTGAACCCACTGGTAAAAAATGTGCCAGCACACCTCTGAACTGCTATTATATCTTCCTTTAAATTGATGCAGTGCAGTTTCCAACCACTCAAGTAGTACTCAAGAAACGGCCCCATTAGCGTTCTATACACAGTCTTCTTTATAGAATAGATACATTTCCCTAAAGTTATGTTTCCCTAAAACTTCCCCAATAAACAAAAGTTGAGCATTTGCCATCCCTGCTACCACCTTAGGTGCTCATTCCATTTCATATTACTTTGCAACATTATGCCTACATATTTAATCAATGTGACTGTGTCAAGCAGCATATCAATAATGAACATTACAGGATTTTTTCCTGCTCATCAGCATTAACTTACACCTTTCTGCATTTGTAGCAAGCTGCCACTCATAACAGCAACTAGAAATTCAAAGTCATCTTGTATCCTTCCACAGTCACTAAACTATGACACCTTGCTGGACACCACAGCATCATCAGCTAGCAGCCACAGATTGCTGCTCATCCTGACCATCAGATCATTTATATATACAGAGAACAAGAGTGGTCATATCACCCTCCCCTGGGGAATTCCTGATGATACCCTTGCCATCAAGGGCATCTTAATGGGTTCTATTACTTCAGAACTCTTTGAGTCACTCATGTATCTGGGAAGCTAATCCACATGCTTGTACCTTTGTAACAGTTTTCTATGCAGCACCATGTTGGACGCTTTCTGGAGACAAACTACCTGTTGGCTTCTGTCTTGGGTTCTTCAACTGACATTCTTCTGATGATTTTTCTGCTGTTTCACCAGTATGAGTGGCTGGTATTGTCAAAGTTTCACTCCCCCCCCCATTGCAGTTGGTGACCTGAAGCCAAGCTCGTCACTGCAAACTATATGTACCTGTCACACCAGTGCGTAAGGGCTCCTCCGCAGTCATTTCTGGTACAGTGCTCTTGCTACTTGTGACAGTCATTCGCTGCAGCATGGGAAGCCAGGATCCATTTACCTGGAGGTCTTCTTCTTTCTTGTTGAAGCTATTCTCTTGTTCATGTATTTTTATAGCTTCTCTTGACAAGTAGGTGTGATAGTTCTTTTCTACAGCCAGAACATCCTCATCATCAAATTTTACTACATGGTCGGTCTCACACAGTGCATGCTCTGCCACAGCCAATTTCTCCACCTGCCCCAACCTTTCCGAAAATCTGGGAAAATGCTGTCTGCCTGTTGCCTTTCATCCATGGTTTGCAAGATATGCAAGAAAAGGCCAAGCTGAGTTTTACACTTGAGATGCTTTATAGATCTGTGCTGCTTTGTGGGCAAAAGCTGTCCCATCTCAAGGAAATTTATTAAAGTCATACTCAGAATATGCTGAAGAATACTCAGCAAACTTATGTTAAGGGTATTGCTATGTAATTTTATGGCTCTGTTCTTTTACCCTTAATATACACAGCAATAACCAGCACTTTTTCCTGGTTGTTTGGGAGTAAGTGAGAGTTGTGTGATAAATACAAGCTAAGTAAAGGTTCAATGCCATAGAGTACTTTTTGTAAAACCGAACTGGCTCCCCTCTGGACTGGTATTTGTTTGTTTTTACCTCCTTCAATTGCTCCTCTATGCCGGGAATGCCCATTACTTATGAGAGTCTGTGCAGCGCCCAAACAATGTTATGTTTGTTTGATCCACCTGTGTAAGCAGTTTCTTAAATATGAAATTTAAAGCTTCAGCTTTCATTTTGCTGCCTTCTGTGGTTATACATGATGAAAATCTGTGTTTACCTTTTACCTACATCTACATCTACGTGATTACTCTACTATTCATAATAAAGTGCCTGGCAGAGGGTTCAATGAACAACCTTCAAGCTGTCTCTCTACCGTTTCACTCTCGAACAGCGTGAGGGAAAAACAAGCACTTACATTTTTCTGTGTGAGCTCTGATTTCTCTTATTTTGTCATGATGATCATTTCTTCCTATGTAGATGGGTGCCAACAGAATGTTTTTGCAATCAGAGGAGAAAACTGGTGATTGAAATTTCATGAGAAGATCCCGTCACAACAAAAAACACCTTTGTTTTAATGATCACCACTCCAATTCATGTATCATGTCTGTGTTTACGATAATACAAAACAAACTGCCCTTCTTTTTACTTTTTCGATGTCATCCATCAAGCTCACCTGATGCGGATCCCACACTGCACAGCAGTACTTCAGAATAGGGTGGACAAGCATGGTGTAAGCAGTCTCTTTAGTAGACCTGTTGCACCTTCTAAGTGTTCTGCCAGTGAATTGCAGTCTTTGGTTTGCTCTAGCCACAACATTATCTATGTGATCATTCCAATTTATGTTATTTATAATTGTAATCACTAAGTATTTAGTTGAATTTACAGCCTTCAGATTTGTGTGACTTATCACATAATCGAAATTTTGTGGAGTTCTTTTAGTACTCATGCAAATAACTTCACACTTTTCTTTATTCAGGGTCAATTGCCACTTTTTGCACCATACAGATATATTATCTAAATCATTTTGCAATTCATTTTGGTACCTGATGACTATGCAAGACAGTAAATGACAGCATCATCTGCAAACAGTCTAAGATGGCCACTAAGATTGTCTCTTATATCGTTAATATAGATCAGGAACAACAGAGGGCCTACAACATGTCCTTGGGGAATGCTGGATATTACTTCTATTTTATTCAATGACTTTCTGTCTATTACTATGAACTGTGACCTTTCTGACAGAAATCATAAATCCAGTCGCACAACTGAGGTGATATTCCATAGGCACGCAGTTTGGTTAGAAGACACTTGTGAGGAACATTGTCGAAAGCCTTCTGGAAATCTAAAAATATGGAATCAATTTGACATCCCCTGTCAATAGCACTCATTATTTCGTGAGTGTAAAGAGCTAATTGTGTTTCAAAAGAATGATATTTTCTGAATCCGTGCTTACGATGTATCAATAAATCATTTTCTTTGAGATACTTCATAATGTTTGAATACAATATATGTTCCAAAACCCTACTGCAAATTGACGTATGAGATATGGGCCTGTAATTCAACAGATTATTCCTACTTCTCTTTTTGGGTATTGGTGTGACTTGAACATTTTCCAGTCTTTAGGTACAGATCTTTCTGTGAGCGAGTAGTTGTATATAATTGCTAAATATGGAGCTATTGTCTCAGCATACTCTGAGAGGAACCTGACTGGTATACGATCTGGACAAGAAGCCTTGGATTTATTAATTGATTTAAGCTGCTTTGCAACACCGAGGATATCTACTTCTATGTTTCTCATCTTGGCAGTTGCTCTTGATTGGAATTCAGGAATATTTACTTTGTCTTCTTTGGTGAAGGAGATTCGGAAAACCATGTTTACAAACTCTGCTTTAGTGGCACTGTCATCAGTGGCTTCAGCATTGTTATCACTCAGTGAAGATATTGATTGTGTTTTGCCACTGGTGTGCTTTATATGGCCATAGTCTCTTTGGGTTTCCTGCCAGATTTCAAGACAGAGTTTCATTATGGAAATCATTAAAAGCATCTCACATTGAAGTATGTGCTATATTTTGAACTTCTGTAAAACTTTGCCAGTCTTGGGGATTTTGCATTCCATTAAATTTGACATTCTTTTTCTTGCTGCTTCTGCAACAGCAATCTGGCCCATTTTGTGTACCATGGGGGATCAGTACCATCACTTATTAATTTATGTGGTATATATCTCTCAATTGCTGTCGATACTATCTCTTTGAAATCATTCCACTACTTTCCTACGATTACATGATCAGATCGGAAGGAGTGAAGACTGTCTGTAAAATGGCATTAAGAGCATTTTTATCAGCTTTTTTAAATAGATATACTTTTCATTTCCTTTTGATGGTTGTGGGTGTTACGGCATTCAACCTAGCAGCAACTCCCTTGTGGTCACTAATCCCTGTATTCATCATGGTGTTCGCTATTTGTCCAGGATTATTTGTTGCTAAGAGGTCAAGTATGCTTTTGCAACCATTTGCACTTCGAATGGGGTCATGAACTACTTGTTCAAAATAATTTTCTGAGAAAGCATTCAGTACAATTTCGGATGACATTTTATGCCTGCTGCCAGCTTTAAATGTGTAATTATTCCAGCATATCGAGGGTAGATTGAAGTCTCTGTGTGAGTGGGGTACCTATTTGAAATGAGACTCAAGTTTTCTTTGAACTGTCCAGCAGCTATATCTTCTGAGTCGGGGTTGATAAAATGATCCAATTAATAGTTTAGTCTGATTGTCAAGTATAATCTCTATTTTGCAGGAACTGTCTACTTCAATTTCACTACAAGGCTAACTTCTTCTGACAGCAATAAATGCTCCACCACCAATTGTATTTAATCTATTCTTTCTGAACACTGTTAGATCTTTTGAAAAAAAATTGTGGCTGAACTTATTTCTGCTTTAGCCAGCTTTCTGTACCTATAACTATTTGAGCTCCAGTGCTTTCTATTAGGGCTTGGAACTCTGGTCCTTTCCCAACACAGCTATGACAATTTACAATTACAATACCAATTGTTTCCACAACTAACTTACTGTGTTTTACCTGTCCCCTTTTAGATGGACACCCTTTCTGTGGTTCCCTGAGATCCTGTAACCTAAAAAACCACCCATTCCCTTCCCCACAGCCCCCACTACCCGTGTAGCTGCTCGCCGCGTGTAGTGGACTCCTGGCATATTAAGCAGAACCTGGAAACCCACCACCCGATGGCAAAAGTCAAGGAATCTGCAGCCTACATGGTCACAGAAATGCCTGAACCTCTAATTTTGACCCTCCATTTGGCTCTGCACCAAAGGGCCACATTTGGCTCTATTGGTGATGCTGCAGGTGGTGAGATCTGCTTTAATATTGCTAGCAAGACTGGCAGTCTTTACCACTTCCGCTAACCACATGACACCAAAGAATCTCCTTCGATCCAAAGTGACACACGTCATTGTTACTGAAATTGGCCACCACCTGCAGTTGGCTGCACCCTGTACTCTTCATGGCTTCTGGAAGCACTCTTTCCACATCCAGAATGACTACCTGGTATGCACACGGAGTGCACATTGGCTTCCTTCCCCTCCTTGGCAACCATGTTCCTAAGGGGCCCCATTACACGCCTGATGCTGGAGCTTTCAACTACCAGCAGAGCCACCCTCTGTGATTGCCCACACCTTGTGGGCTGAGAAGCTTCCACTGGAACAGGGTGGACAACTGTGTCCAGCTCAGAGACATAGTCATCCACATATAATGCTCGAAATCTGTTAGTCAAACAAACCGGGGAGGCCCTACGATCAGCCCCTAGGAAAGTTTTTTGCTGCCTGCCAGACTTTTGAATGATCTTGCACTCAACCATGGGTGTGGGGTCAACCTCAATGCAGGCAGTACCTGGGGTGACCACAACAGTGGACTGATCGGGGGACACATGGGACATGCTTGACGTCCCTTTCATCCCCACGTCCAGCCCCCACGGTGGTGCCCCTTCGCTGCAGCCTCAAGCTGTGTGACGGAAGCCAACGCAGCCTGGAGCTCTGAACAAAGGGTCACCAACTCAGGTTGCATCTGTACAGAGCAATCACAGTCCCTATCCGTTACTGCAGTTGCTCCTGTTTGAAGCTCGTAAAAATATAAAAATATGTAACAAATGAACAGGGTACTTGGCTTATTAGCAGCAGGAATTCGAGCTGCTCTCTCACTAACAGTCTAAATGACACTGAGCTACACTAATCAAAACAAACAAAAGCCTATACGATACGAGGGTTGATAACAACGGCGATACTGTACGCTACGCTGTTATTAAAATAAAAGCTTGTGCCTAGTAAGCACTCGAACACACAAGAAATTACAAAAATAATGTAGTAACTACACAGGTATCTGTAAATAAGTTGCTTTAAGCTGTTGGAAGCTCATAAAAATATATAACACATGCATGGTGTACTCGCATTATTAGCAGCAGGAACACGAGGTGCTCTGTCTCTGACGGTCAGTCCGACACTGCTGTCCCTCATGTCAAATGCGTACCTATAGTAGTTTCTAAAAATTTTGTGTTGCTTACTTCATTAAGTGCCTCACTATTAACTTATCAACTGAAATAATGAATTTTTGAGAATATATAATGTAATTGCATATGTAAACAATCTACTCACCAAGTGGTGGCAGGAGAACAAACATAAAAAAGGAATTGGAATTTGCAAGCTATTGGAACCAGTGATATTTTCTTCTGGCAGAAGAGTTGAAGGGGAAGGAAGAGGGGTGAAGGAAAAGGTCTTATGAGGTTTAGGAAATGGGGAGAGTTCAGAAAAGTCACCCAGAATCATGGGTCAGCAAAGACATACCAGACAGGATGAGAAAGAAAGATTGATTGTTGGATGCTGCACTGGATGAGATTTGAAAACCTGAGAGCTTAACTTACAAGTTAGTAAGAGCAGGAAGCTAAGTGCATTGCATATGGTAGAGGTGGGGACAGGACAAAGTAGAAGATATAGAAAGATATTGAAAACTAAAATGGATTCAAAAAAGGAATAGTTACTGAGAAGAATGCTAACATGGGAGAAGTTAATGTAAGTTAAAGCCAGGTGGGTGATAAGAAGCAGGAACATGTTGTAAAGCCAGTTCCCACCTGTGGAGTTCTGAAAAACTGGTGTCTGAGGAAGAATCCAGATGGCATGTGTGGTGAAACAGCCACCGAGAATGTATGTTGCCAGTATATTCTCTCTGCCTATGCCCTTTTATCCCAAAACGTAACTTGGTAAACAGTGTTTACGTAATAGCTGGTATATGACGTGTCAACTCACCAGTGGCTCTCCCTCTGACAGTATATGTTTTGCTACTTACAGGGCTAGTATAGGCAGTGGTATGGCAAGTCTTATAGTAGAGATGGTTATGGGGATAGATGCCATAGGTAGGGAAATGAGTGCAGAAGGAGCATAGGGTCTGTCAAGGATATTGTGGAGATTGGGTGGGCAACAAAAAGCTATTCTAGGTGTGGTGGACAAAATGTCAAACAGAATGGAACTCATTTTAGGAAGTCATAGCTTTGTTGAAGTAGCTGATTAATGCTATCAAGACCTGGATGATAGTGAGTGACAAGAAGTGTACTCATAAGTTGTCTTTTGGAGGGATCAGCATTTCCAGCATTGGATGTAATAATAATAATGTAGTGTGACGAGGGCCTCCCGTCGGGTAGACCACTCACCTGGTGCAAGTCTTTCAATTAGACGCCACTTCAGCAACTTGTGCAGCGATGGGAATGAAATGATGATGATTAGGACAACACAACACCCAGTCCCTGAGCAGAGAAAATCATCGGCCCAGCCGGGAATCAAACCCATGCCCCTAGGATTGACAGTCCGTCGTGGTGACCAATCAGCTACTGGGGGCGGACAGCATTGGATGTGATGGCCCAGGAAATCTGCTTTTGAACTAGACTGGTGAGGTAATTAAATCCAGTGAAGGTTGCAAAAGTTTGAAAATTTCAGTACCTTTTTATATGTGTGCTCTCCTGTCACCATGTGGTGAGTAGATTTTTTTCTGTCCAATTATGTTATTTATTCATTATTTTATTTAGTATTTACATTATACATTTCACACTGTTTGGTTGGAACACTGAAAAAATTGTTTTAGATTGATTTATAAAGAGATTGTTTTGTACTAGGTATTTATTGCAGTTTCTATATTTAGGAGTGCTCCCTCTTCAAGCTCCTCCTTTGTCTCAGCAAGTGTCATTGGCATAAATTATATGTTTCTGTTTAACATATTTTAGGAAGTCATTTAAATAGAGAATAAAATGTATTGGCTTGGGCATCGAACCCTGCAGCACACCATTATCTGGCAGTGTGTGACTCAGATATGTAATTCATTATTTTTCCATCAATAGTATGTCTGATTTCTTTGCATTGTTTCTGTGCAAAATGTGCATTTTGATTATTGCGTAGGATTTCCTTCAGGTCCACTACCTCTGGATCTTCTCCATTTACCTAGAATGATGTACATAGTCAAATGCTTTTGATAGGTCCATGGCGACCCCATAAGCCTTCTGCTGCCTGTCAAGTGAACTCACAATATGTTCAACTAAAGTGTTGATGCTGTTAGTGTTCATTATCCTTCTCCAAAAACATGTTGTGGTGAGTTGCAATTAATTCTTAAGTCTTGTTAAAACTATTACAGTGATCACTAGCAAATTCACATGAGTTTCCTTGCTCAGTCAAGCTGCTCACAGATAATAAATATATCTTCAATTCTGGAGCACACACAACAGTTTTCACTCTTATCACAGTGAGTCTTTCCAAGTACTATTGTTAAATCAACTTCTCCAGACCATAACATTGGAATTTCAGAGTGGTTAGCTGCCACAAGTTTGTGCATACTACCATTGTCTACTGTATCCTTTATACAGTTTTTATTTGCATGAGATGGCACACTAGCACCCATATCAACTTAACTGTCACTTTCATTAAAAGAACCACTGAAAAATGCCGCACTGAAGGCACTTGAGGTTCTGTTTTGTCCAAGTAAGGGCACTTACTTCAAAAATGTCCTGGCTTTTTGGTCTTATAGTAAATAAAAATTGGATGACGAATGTAGTGAACCATGTTAGCATGCATGAATCTGTGGCAGTGAATCAGACTGAAATTCCAGTGTTGTGCTCTGGAGAAACTGATTTACCAGTGTCATATGTGAATATTGTTGGTAAACTACTTCTATTAAGAAGACTGGTAAACACATTACTGTACACTTTATCAGACCACTTCAAGGGGAAAAAACACCATTATACTGCAGTGAGTGCTAGATGACATACAGTATGATGAACATAACATGATGCAGTAGCAGGTATACACTGACAAGCAGACAAATGGTCAAATGGACATGTACTGAGGATGAGCAAAGCAAAGACCCTGGGACATAAAGGCAAAGATGTACAAAGATCATGGCTCACATGAGTCCACAGGTGTTCATTTGAGTGCTTTTAATTTAACAAATACTTCAACAATTTACTGTTAGAATTATGACAATTGAAGTGTCTTTACTTTGTACATGGTCTGATTTTGCTCTCTGTGTGTCCACTGATGAGCACTCCTCAGAGGACCTCAAACTGCTGCCTAGCCTAAAAAACCTAAATGTGAACCCTCAAGTACTTTATCTAAGTAGTTTCCTCTGTGTAGTGCACCCTGACCTATCAAGGGAGTCATACAGTTTTCCACCCCATAATGCAGTTCCTGAGAAATCTGCAGCCAAGACCATCACAGAATTGATGGGCCCTTTGGTTGAGGCCATTTACTCAGCTCCAAACCAATGGACTTTGATCTACTCTGGATGCAATGCTGCAAATAATGAACTCTGTTTGCATCCCATGAATGAAGTCAGCAGTCTTCACCATTTATACCAACTGCCCACACAGGCTATGGATGACCTCAGAACCCAAGTGACAGGAGCCATTGGTACTGACACAAGACCAATTTGCAAACGGCTGCACCCTGCACCGTCAATAGCTGTGCCTCCTCCATATCTTGCTTGAGGAACTTCAACAGATATACCAAGCATACAATGGACTTCTTTCCAGGCTTGGATACTATTTACCTAATAAACCGTAAACTAATTCAGAATTTTGAGTGATTGGAAACTTGTAGGATGCAGAGCAAAACCAGATATTAAACCAAAAAAAGGTATTATTAGGCAGAAAGTCAGACATATAAATTACAAAACTTTGTTAAAAACTAGGGAGATATGCAAGATTGAAGTAAGCAACATGTTAAGGATCTCAGAAAATGAAGATGATACTTATATAGACAAAGGTGAAGTTATTTAATAAAAGTATTTAGGCAAACAACAAAATATATTGGAAGTTTGAAGATGATAAATTAAATAAGTATTTGAATAGAACAAAGCCATTACTTAAGAGAACATGAGAGTCTCAGTCAAACAGTGATAGGAACAGGGAAGACTATACTGAATTAAAGAAAACTATTCATAAATGTGTACAAGAGAAAGTGAGATGATATAAATAAAATGTGGTTAGAAACATGACTAAAACAGTAACAAGTGTATATAAGACAAAAACTAAATGTGTGCTGTGTGAACATCACATTTCAGCAGATAGCAGATGGCTCAGTAAGAATGAGGAGAAATCTGTACAAGCCTTTGAAAATTTATTTTAATATTTTGTAATAAAAGAGGTTAATAAAAAATACAAGCAAAACGTTTTTCTCCATGGATTCCAAATGAAAATTAAAGTGATCTACTAACCATTCCTGTTACAAGTTATTTATCAGCAACACTGTAATAATGTGGATTGTAAAAAGCCTACTGTTCATACTGCACCTAGAAACACCTATCAATGGCCACAAGAGGGTGTGCTAATGTAAAGATTTTTCATAAAATAAATAAACATCAGCTATTCTGCATATTGTTCTTCTTTCAATTGTATAAACATCAGCTATTTTGTATATTGTTCTTCTTCGAATTGTATTATATTCAAATAATTTGTATCTATGAATGGAGTATAGTGGATTAATTATGTTTATAGTTAAAACAGTTCACAGAAGCAGTTGGTAACTGTCACATCTTTGTTAATGTATACATTGGTTCATTGGTTCATTTCACATCTCTGAAGGTGCTTCTTTACAATAGGGTCTACATAATGTAATGTATTCAGTTACTGGGAGTGAGAAGATGAAGTAAAATATCAGAAGTAACAATAATTGTTCTTTGTTAATTTCTACAAAATTCTTTTATCCACCTTTCATTTTTACTACTGCCCTCTTTCTCTTTCTAAAGGAGCTGTCTAGAAAGTTCTAAGAAACTTGCAGTTCAATATTTTTTTTTCTTCCATCTCTTTCAGTCCCCTCCAGTTTTTCTTTTTTCAACAGTAATTAATTATCAAGTGATGTTAATTACCATATTGAGGTAGCATACATGAATTTATAGCTTGTGTACATGTATGTTTTAAATGACTAAGATGAAATAACATGACATTGGTCCTTAAATTCCAGATGGCCCTTACTTCACCTACACACGGAAAGAACCTGTTGGTGTGGTTGGCCAAATAATACCGTGGAATGCTCCAGTGCTGATGGCTGCATGGAAGTTAGCTCCTGCTTTTGCCACAGGTTGTACTGTAGTGCTGAAGCCTGCTGAAGACACACCTCTCTGTGCGTTATATATTGCAGCCCTGTGCAAAGAAGTATGTATCTCCATTTCTTTAAAACCTCCTTTCACCACATAAAAGAAATAGAAAATCCAGGATGGAATGTTACAATATTATGAAAAGGTTAGTTGCTACTCACCATATAGTATAAATGCTGAGTCGCAGATAGACACAAAAAATGATGGCAGGGTAGGGCTGGGGAAGAGTAAAGTGCTGCTTGTGGGAGCATATAGGGACAAGGTGGAGAGACAGTTGGGCAGCTAGGTGCGGTTAGGAGGTTAGCAGAAAAAGAGAGAATCAAACAGACTGTGAGTGTATTGGTGGAATAGAAGGCTGTCTAGTGCTGGAGTGGGAACAGGGAAGGGGCTAAGCGGGTAAGGACAATGAATAATGAATGATGAGGCCAAGGGGGTTATAGGAACATAGAATATATCGCTGGAAGAGTTCAGAAAAACTGGTGCTGGTGGGAGGGATCCAGATGGCACAGGCTGTGAAATGGTCATTGTAGTGAAGAATGTCATGTTGGGCAGTGTGCTCAGCAACATGGTGGTCCAGCTGTTTCTTGGCAACAGTTTGTTGGTGGACATTAATGTGGACAGAAAGCCTGTTTGCTGTCACGACCATGTAGAATGCAGTACCATGGTTGCAGATTAGCTTGTATCTGTGAAATCAGTATGAGCTGTGAAACCAGTCATGTCACCCACAAGCTAAGCTGCAACCACTGTGCTGCATTCTACACGAGCATGACAACCAAAAAGCTATCTGTCCATATGAATGGCCACTGACAAACTATGGCCAAGAAACAGCTGGTTCACCCCATTGCTGAGCATGCTACCCAACACAACATTCTTCATTTCAATGACTGCTTCACAGCCTCTTCCAGCTGGACCCTTCCTGCAGTTATCAGCTTTTCTGAAATTCCCAGGTGGGAACTCTCCCTGCAATATATGCTACATTCCTGTAGCCCTCTTGTCCTCAACCTTCATTAAATATTGTCCTTACCCATCTAGCCCCATCACTTTTCCCATTCTAGCACTACATAGTCCTCTATTCCAACAATGCGCTCAGTCTTCCTACTTTTCTCCTTTTCCGCTACCCCCCCCCCCCCCCCCCTCACTCCCTGCCCAGTCTTCCTACTTCTCACCTTTTCCGCTACCCCCCCCCCCCCCTTCCCCCTCACTCCCTGCCCTCCAACTAACCTTATGACTGCGTAACTGCAGTACCCTCTCTCCACCTTTACCATCCCCCATCCCTATGCTGCTGTCCCTCCCCCTCCCCACCCCAGCCTTCTCATTATCCCCACCACCCAGTTGCTTCTCCCATTATGCACTGCTGCTCTCAGCCTGGCCTCAGAAGCCAGAGATTATCATTTGTGTGTGTGTGTGTGTGTGTGTGTGTGTGTGTGTGTGTGTGTGTGTGTTTTGTCTGTTTCTGACGAAGACCACATTGGCCGAAAGCTGAGCTTTCTGACAGTCTTTTTGTTGTGTGGCTCAGCATCTATGTTATATGGTGAGTAACAACTATCCTTTTCATAATATTGTAATATTTAAACCACATGTGAGGTGCAACAATAAAGTAATGAGACTGATTTTCTTTGCAAGACGTGGCAACCCTGCAGGCTTGCATAGGCACAATATCTTTGACCTTGGTCTATAAGCTGCTTCTAGTCCAAGCGGCACATTGATGCAACTGCTCAGTCATGAGTTGTGCTGTAATAAGTTAACATGTGTTTGTGTCTCTTGTCACAGAAATGGAACCGCCTAGTATTGTGCAATGGTATGCTATTTCTTTTTGCGTTAAATTGGGTGAAAACGCCATGACAACATACAGTAAGCTTCAGAAGGCTTTTGGAGAGGAGATTATGTCAAGAGCTCAACTTTTTGGTGGCATAAAATGTTTAGTGAAGGCAGAACGAATATTGAAGATGAAGACTGCAGTGGACGACTATCAATGGATGTCAACTTGGCCAGGGTGCATGAACTTGTATGATCTGATCAAAGATTATCCATGAAAATGATTGCAGAAGAACTAAACATCAGTCGAGAAATGGTTAATCTAATAATAACTGAAGATCATGGTATGAAAAATATTTGTGCAAAAATGGTCCCCAAAAATCTCACACCACAACAGCGAGAAACATGGGAAAATGTGGCAGCCAATCTGTTACAGCAAATGGAAATCAATCCAGAATTGTTGAGCCATGTTGTCACTGGTGATAAAAGTTGTTTTTTTCAGTATGATCCAGAGACAAAATGCCAATGTTCGCAATGGTGCTGAAAGGGATCACCCAGACCAAAAAAGCATGCATGTCAAAGGCAAAAGTGAAATGCATGCTTGTGTGCTTCTTTGATTCCAAGGGAATTGTTCATAAAGAGTGGGTGCCTCCTGGATGAACAGTTAACCATTACTACAAAGAAATTTTAGAAAGACTTCGTAAAAGAGTTTTTCATGTCTGTGCCGACATTGCTCATAATTGGATTCTGCATCACGATAAAGTGCCATCCCATAGTGCTCTGTCAGAACAGCAATTTTTAACCTCAAAACAAATTTCAGTATTACTACAGCCAACTTATTCACCAGATATTGCTCTGTGCAACTTTTTTTCTATTTCCAAGAGTCAAAACAGCAGTCAAGGGACACCAAATATCTTGGAGGATATTACAGAAGATGAGTTCCAGAAATGTTATCATAAACTGCATAAGCACTGGAAAAAGTGTGTGCAATCAGAAGGGAACTACTCTGAAGGAGACAACACTAAACTTGACTAAAATGGTAAGCAACATTTTTTCCATGTCAGTCTCATTACTTTATTGTCACACCTCGTATACTATTTTATCAGATGTATCTTGACATTACTGGTACATGTAGTTGTAGTAAAAGTAATGTCAGCTGTGATGTAGAATTGAAATGTGGCACCTACCTTTGCAGTGAGATGCACATGTTTCACAACCAGAATGAGCAATTCTTCCTGGCCCATGGCTCTTTTAACTACTTTAGACCTTAGTTCACTTATATATCAACTTGCTATATTAGATGGTGAAAGACCAACAGTGGTACAATGCCCTTGTTAGAAAGCTATTACAGAAGCAAAGAGAGCTTAAACACAGGTTTAACCAAAGTCTGTGTAGATAGAAGCAAAAACTGAACAAAGCCATAATTAGCATAAGGAGAACAATGGAGGAGCATTCATTGAGTTGGAAATAAAAAGTATGCCAACTGATCGAACTAAGAATGCTAAGAAACTTTTGTCTTACATTAAGTCAGCATGCCATTTTTCAATTTCTCAGTGATCATATTGGCACTGAAATGGAAGATGATAGAAGGAAGGCCGAAAACCTGAATTCAGCATTTAGAAATTGTTTCACCACAGAAGACTGTAATGTGGTCCCTCCTTTCAACCACTCCATGAAGGAAGAAATGGGTGAGAGTGAGAGATTTATGTGATGGTTTATTTCAGATATCATTTTTCGACAACAGTAATTGATGTAAACTTTTTTTTCAGGCTGGCTTTCCTGCTGGTGTTGTCAATGTTGTCCCAGGCTATGGGCCAACTGCAGGTGCTGCCATTGCTTCACATCCTGACATTGCCAAAGTGGCTTTCACAGGTTCTGTTGTGGTAAGAAAATTGGCAAAGGGAACTAGATATTTATGATGAAGGTAGTTATTAATATCATATTTTGGATGCAATCAGCTTGCTTCTGTGGCAGAAGAGATTCCTGTAGCAAGTACTCCAAAGCGTTAGAAAAAAGTGAAGTGTGTTCTCAGTTTCAAGTAGTGTCATTCCGGCAGATGCATATAAATCTAGCATTATATTACTGATATCAGTTAAAGTTATGGTCATATATTACGAACCTTCTGAAGACCAAAAGCCAGCCGCTGTGACCAAGCAGTTCTAGGTGCTTTAGTCCAGAACCGCATGACTGCTACGGTCGCGGGTTTGAATCCTGCCTTGGGCATGGACGTGTGTGATGTCCTTAGGTTAGTTAGGTCTAAGCAGTTCTAGGTTCTAGGGGACTGACGACCTCAGATGTTAAGTCCCAGAGTGCTCAGAGCCATTTGAACATTTGAAGGCCAAACATTTGCACTGTAGGAGTCAATAAGTGTTTCACATGTAGTAATATTGTGAAAGTCTGCTCACTCTCAGAATGAGATTTTTACTCTGCAGCAGAGTGTGCACTGATATGAAACTTCCTGGCAGATTAAAACTGTGTGCCAGACCAAGACTCGAACTCGGGACCTTTGCCTTTCGCGGACAAGTGCTCTACCAACTGAGCTACCCAAGCATGACTCACGACCCATCCTCACAGCTTTAATTCTGCCAGTACCTCATCTCTTACCTTCCTAACTTCACAGAAGCTCTTCTGTGAACCTGCAGAACTAGCATCGAGTTCGAGTCTCGGTCTGGCACACAGTTTTAATCTGCCATAAAGTTTCTGCTCACTCTGTTCATCCATGAGAACTAGGAGGAGGTAGATTATGATGTCCAGTTTGATTCTGATACAGTTCCACTCTGTCATGTAATGACGAAAATACAATCTTACAGAATATAGGATCAGCATTGTGATTCTGTTGAGGACACCCTGCCAGATGGGGCTAAACATGTAATTCTCAGAACAGGTATCCAGTGGAACTGAAGACTTTCTAACTGGAAGAAGTCACTTAATTTTTCATAATAGGAAGACATTGCCAGAAGTGAATGTAACACATACCTTTCCCTCAACTAGGTGATGTGATCATCCTATGTTAAATTGCTCAGGACAGATGCTTAGATAAATAATGACTGTGAATGTTTCCTGTGTGGGAATACCAGTTCTGTAATCAAATGAATATTTATATGTGTTACATTGAAGTTATTTATGCTGAGGGTCAGCTGCTGGTCTGTGTGTTGAACAATGACCTCTTACATATTTTAACAATTTTCTAACAATGTGATCTTCCTATAAACAACTTCATTATCTATGAATAGTCTCAAAGAGTTAAACATGTTGCTTGTCAGTTGATTAACTGTTGTGTATTGTTGTCTTCAGTCCAAAGACTGGTTTGGTGCAGCTCTCCATTACTCTATCCAGTGCAAGCCTCTTCATCTCTGAGTTATTACTGCAGTCTTCTGAATCTGCTTACACTATTTATCTCTTGGTGTCCCTCTATGATTTTCCGTCTGTACCCTTTCCTATTTCGGAATTCCAGTCCCTTATGAATATTAAATTTTCATTCAACAATTTCTTTTATGTCATAATACATTTCCTCTATTCTCCTCCTCATCTGTAGAGCTAGTTGGCACATAAAATTTTATTAATGTGCTGTATGTGGGCTTTGTGTCTATTTATATTGTGTGGCAATTTTTTGATTTAGGAGGAGGAGGAGAGCAAAATGAATGTCACTGGATATGAGTGATAAAATAATAATTATTTAAAAAGATATCAAACTGAGCTATCATTTTAAACATGTCTCTGTCAGTACCAGCGATTGATACAAATCATATTTCTTAAATGAAGAGAGTTTTGATACTGTAAAATGAAGAGAGTTTTGATACTGTATCTGCTTGAGTCTTTACTTATTTACAGAACGTATCCATTTAATTTGTCTCCAGAGATTCTTTTTAGACACAGCCAACTGAACATTCTTTAATTATATATAGTAGCCAAATTACTATCCATTTATCAAGATGGCAACATACACTGCTGACCATAAAACTGAAGATTTCAATTCATTTCAATTCAGTTTATTATCATCCATTTTATCATATGCATGATATAGGAATTGTCATGTAGAAAGAAAGCGAGAGAGAGAGCATGATTTATATTTTTTACAATTAAGGGAAATAACATTTTGTTAGTTACACTTTAAATATTTTGTCTTCTTTTTACATGAAAGATGAGAAAAAAAATTTACAAAGTTTATACAATGAAAAATCCATTAAGGGGAATAACATTTTCTTAATTACACTTTAATATTTTTCTTAATTAAACTTCACATATTTTGTCTTCTATTCACATGCAAGTTGGAAAAAAATGAAGGATTATGCAGAAAAATCACAAGATGAGCACTATCTGTTTAGATAGCAAAAAAATTCAGTAACGTTATAGAAACTCTGACCTAAAGTAGCCTCTTTAATTCTTTTTTTTAATGCTTTTTATTTCTTTTGGTAAGGTGTTGAACATTATTTTGGGTAGATACATCACACTTTTTTGGTACAGGGATTTTGAATGTATGTTTCTATGGAAATCGTGCCTGTTTCTGGTCTGATAGTTGTGTACTTCACTGTTTAGAGAAGAGAATTCTTGACTTGACTTTAGGAAACATACTGGTTCATGGATGAATAAACTAGGGAGGATCAAAATTTTCAACTCCTTAAAGAGTCCTCTACATGGATCTCTGTAGGCAACACCCTTCAGAATATGAGTAGCTGTATTTTGGAGCTTAAAACAACTTTTTGCGAAACCTGTATTCCCCCAAAATATGATACCATATCTTAGATTACTGTGAATGTCATCCAAGTGGATTTTTTGTCATTTATAATTAAGTAATTGTCCTTGAACCATTCTGCTGCCTCATTCATTGGTGAAGCTATTTTTTCTTGTAGGTCAGCTTCACTAACTCCCTTACTAAAAAGGCTCGTATCATCTGCGAAAAGTACTGATTCTGCTCTTGTTAGATGGTTAGGAAAATCATTAATAAAAACTAAGAAGAGCAGAGGGCCTCAAACAGAGCCCTGGGGTACACCACAGTTTACTTTCAGATATGTTGAGTAATATTTTGTGCCATTATGTATTATTTCAACACTTTGATATCTGTTGCACAGATACGATTGAAACCAGCTGTATGCTTTTCCATGTACTCCATAGCAATACAGTTTCTCTAAGAAAATATCATGGCTGATGAGGTCAAAGGCCTTGGATACATCTAAAACTATTCCACTGTTTAAGTCCTCATTATCCATTGCAGTTAAAATCTGTTCCAAGAAGTGATATACAGCTGTTTCTGTAGAGCTGTTTCTCCTGAATCCATTCTGTGCATTGGTTACAATTTTGCATTTGTTTAGGAAACTCAATAGTCTCTCATATATAATCCTCTCAATTACTTTAGCAAAACCTGAAATTTGTGACAATGGTCTATAATTTTGTATGGTATATGGACAGTCTTTTTTATAAAGAGGCTTTACTATTGATTTTTTAAGTGCAGAAGAAGATGTTATGAAGCAATTGTGAAATTTACATAAAGGGTACTACTTGCTTTGGAATGAAACTAATTTGCATTTTAGGGCAGCCACTCAAAGTAGGAAGGAGTAATGTCACCTACATTATGTAAATAAGTAAAGATATCAGAGTGGGTTTTTCATTCAGGAAACACATTTGAATGTTTTTGTTTTTGAGAAGATCATGTTGTACCCTGTGTAAAAAGGAGAAATGTGTACCAGTGTGTGTCAGAATTTCACTGTGGTCTATCAAGACTATGGTTCATGGTTTCACAATATTGCTGCTCACATTGGTCAGTACCTCATGACAGGCATACAAATATGGAATCAGCTGTTTCAGGAGGGCTGTACTCAGTGCCATGTAGGATCCTAGCAGCCCCACATGACTAGTGTCCAACAGAACAGAAGACATATTATTTACTTGACCATGCAGAATTGTACAGCTATGTCACATACCATGAACCAGAAAATGGACTTGTTTCAGCATGATGAATAGCCACAAAGACAATGTGACAACATCTGGAGCACCACAAACTTTCAGCACAGTGACCACTGTTGTTGCCCCCCTTGATGGACCTGCAGAGAGAGATGCACTGACAGATAATACAAGAGTACATGTTGCCTGTGCTGTCCTGACTTACCTCAATATACAGGGTGTTCAACTGCTGCCCTGGTGAGCACAATCTCTAAGTCCCTCACCCATTGAAAGCTTTTCATCATGGGTTGCCAAGAGAGTGGCATGCAGTCACTCAGTGATGAACTGTGGCATAGAGTTGGAACAGCAGAATGACATACCTATATCTGTCAGACAAGCTCAGTTTGACTCTGAGCCTATCAGGTTAAATTTCATTGTTGCTACCAGAGGTGGCAATTCTGTGTATAGAATTTGCACCCTGTATCCTCCAAAACCACTTACAAATTTAATCATATATTCTTCCTTTTATTCTGTAGATGCTTTATAATAAAATTTCATTATTTTATATCCTTCCAGGTGTTGCAATTTTAATGGCGAGCTCTGTACTTCAGTGTCATTTTGTGAGTCCATCTTATGATGGTCATTGGAGTATTCACACCTTGCCAGCAATGTGAAAGTGTCTTATTTAATTTCATATGTGAATACTATATTTTTATTGGAAAGAGGGCAATATAATCAAAGATAATCATAAGAAAGTGTGGTTTTTCATGTCCTTTGCTTCTCAAGAGCCATGAAAGTCAGGCCATATTTTTGTAAATAATTGCCTGTACACAATTCAAAGACAAGACCCTTCTCTCTTTTCTGCAAATTTGTTTTGTTTTTCAATTAGTTGTTATTACTGCAGTAAGACAAAATACTGTTGGCTGTGATTGAGAATATAATCATTGGTACTGTTGCAGAAAAAATTCAACTGGGACATTTGAACTTTTCTTGGTAAAATCATATATCTTCCTGGTGAATAAATGCCAATTATGAATTTGTAAAGCACTTGCCCTCTGGAAGCAATTTATGGGTCTGAGGTTGATGTAGTTGTCAAGGTTACAGGCTGACACTATTATAATGCTCAATAATTTCATGTCCCACCAGTGGTAGAGTTTTGTTCTCTTCCTTCACACTATCAGTCTTGCTTTTAGTAACTACTGTATCTAGACAGCTAGAAACCTACATGGTTGTTGTTGTTGTCCAGAGACTGGTTTGATGCAGCTCTCCATGCTACTCTACCCTGTGCAAGGTTCTTCACCTCCCAGTACCTACTGCAACCTACATCCTTCTAAATCTGTTTAGTGTATTCATCTCTTGGTCTCCCTCTACGATTTTTACCCTCCATGGTGCCCTCCAATGCTAAATTTGTGATCCCTTGATGCCTCAGAATATGCCCTACCAACCAATCCCTTCTTCTAGTCAAGTTGTCCCACAAATTTCTCTTCTCTCCAATTCTATTCAATACCACCTCATTAGTTATGTGATCTATCCATCTAATCTTCAGCATTATTCTGTAGCACCACATTTCAGAAGCTTCTATTCTCTTCTTGTCTAAACTATTTATCATCCACATTTCACTTCCATACATGGTTAAACTCCACACAAATACTTCCTGACACATAAATCTATACTCGATGTTAACAAATTTCTCTTCTTCAGAAACACTTTCCTTGCCATTGCCAGTCTACATTTTATATCCTCTCTACTTTGACCATCATCAGTTATTTTGTTCCCCAAATAGCAATACTCATTTACTACTTTAAGCATCTCATTTTCTAATCTAATTCCCGCACCATCACCCAATTTAATTTGACTACATTCCATTCTTCTCGTTTTGCTTTTGTTGATGTTCATCTTCTATCCTCCTTTTAAGACACTGTCCATTCTATTCAGCTGCTCTTCCAGGTCCTTTGCTGTCTCTGACAGAATTACAATGTTATCGGTGAACCTCAAAGTTTTTATTTCTTCTCCATTGATTTTAATTCCAACTCCTAATTTTTCTTTTGTTTCCTTTACTGCTTGCTCAATATACAGATTGAATAACATTGGGGATAGGCTACAACCCTGTCTTACTCCCTTCCCAACCATTGCTTCCCTTACATACCCCTGGACTCTTATAACTGGCATCTGGTTTCTGTACAAATTGTAAATAGCCTTTTGCTCCCTGTATTTTATCCCTGCCACCTTCAGAATTTGAAAGAGAGTATTCCAGCCAACATTGTCAAAAGCTTTCTCTAAGTCTACAAATGCTAGAAACATAGGTTTGCCTTTTCTTAATTTATTTTCTAAGATAAGTCGCAGGGTCAGTATTGCCACACATGTTCCAATATTTCTAGGGAATCCAAACTGATCTTCCCCAAGGTCGGCTTCTACCAGTTTTTCCATTCATCTGTAAAGAATTTGTGTTAGTATTTTGCAGCCATGGCTTATTAAACTGATAGTTCGGTAATTTTCACATCTGTCATCACCTGCTTTCTTTGGGATTGGAATTATTATATTCTTCTTGAAGTCTGAGGGTATTTCTCCTGTCTCATACATCTTGCTCACCAGATGGTAGAGTTTTGTTAGGCCTGGCTCTCCCAAGACTGTCAGTAGTTCTAATGGAATGTTGTCTACTCCTGGGGCCTTGTTTTGACTTAGGTCTTTCAGTGCTCTGTCAAACTCTTCACGCAGTATCATATCTCCTATATCATCTTCATCTACATTCTCTTCCATTTCTATAATATTGTCCTCAAGAACATCGCCCTTGTATAGACCCTCTATATGCTCCTTCCACCTCCTTCCTGCTTTCCCTTCTTCGGTTAGAACTGGGTTCTCTCTGAGCTCTTGATATTCATGCAAGTGGTTCTCTTTTCTCCAAAGGTCTCTTTAATTTTCCTGTAGGCAGTATCTCTCTTACCCCTAGTGATATGTGCCTGTATATCCTTACATTTGTCCTCTAGTCATCCCTGCTTAGCCATTTTGCACTTCCTGTAGATCTCATGTTTGAGACATTTGTATTCCATTTTGCCTGCTTCATTAACTGCATTTTTATATTTTCCCCTTTCATCAATTAAATTCAATATCTCTTCTGGTACCCAAAGATTTCTATTGGCCCTAGTCTTTTTACCTACTTGATCCTCTGCTACCTTCACTATTTTGTCTCTCAAAGCTACCCATTCATCTTCTACTGTATTTCTTTCCCCATTCTTATCAATCATTCCCTAATGCTCTCCCTGAAGCTCTCTACAACCTCTGGTTCTTTCAGTTTATCCAGGTCCCATCTCCTCAAATTTCCACCTTTTTGTAGTTTCTTCAGTTTTAATCTACAGTTCATAACCAATAGATTGTGGTCAGAGTCCACATCTGCCCCTGGAAATGTCTTTCAATTTAAAACCTGGTTCCTGAGTCTCTGTCTTACCATTATATAATCTATCTGATACCTTCTAGTATCTCCAGGCTTCTTCCATGTATACAACCTTCTTTCATGATTCTTGAACCAAGTGTTAGCTATGAGTAAGTTATGCTCTGTGCAAAATTCTACCAGGCAGCTTCCTCTTTCATTTCTTCCCTCCAATCCATATTCACCTACTACATTTCCATCTCTCCCTTTTCCTGCTATCGAATTCCAGTCACCCATGACTACAAAATTTTCACCTCCCTTCAGTATCTGAATAATTTCTTTTGTCTCATCATACATTTCATCAATCTCTTCGCCATCTGCGGAGCTAGTTGGCATATATAGTAAACTTCTACTACTGTGGTAGGTGTGTGCTTTGTATCTATCTTGGCCACAAAGATGCGTTCACTATGCTGTTTGTAGAAGCTTACCCGCATTCCTATTTTCCTATTCATTATTAAACCTACTCCTGCATTATCTGTATTTGATTTTGTATTTATAACCCTATATTCACCTGACCAGAATTCTTGTTCCTTCTGCCACCGAACTTCACTAATTCCCACTATATCTAACTTTAACCTATTCATTTCCCTTTTTAAATTTTCTAACCTACCTGCCCGATTAAGGGATCTGACATTCCACGCTCCGATCCAGAGAACGCCAGTTTTCTTTCTCCTGATAACAATGTCCTCCTGAGTAGTCCCACCCGGAGATCTGAATGGGGGACTATTTTACTTCCAGAATATTTTACCCAAGAGGTGCCATCATCATTTAACCATACAGTAAAGCTGCATGCCCTCAGGAAAAATTACGGCTGTGTAGTTTCCCCTCGCTTTCAGCTGTTTACAGTACCAGCACAGCAAGGCCATTTTGGTTAGTGTTACAAAGCCAGATATGGCAATCATCCAGACTGTTGCCCCTGCAACTACTGAAAAAGCTGCTGCCCCTCTTCAGGAACCACACGTTTGTCTGGCCTCTCAACAGATACCCCTCTGTTGTGGTTGCACCTACGGTTGGGCTATCTGTATCGCTGAGGCATGCAAGCCTCCCCACCAACGGCAAGGTTCATGGAGGGGGGGAAGGGGGGGGGGACCTACATGGTAAGAAGCACTAAATGAGTAACAGCATATGACAACCTGAAATGCACATTGTTCTCAACAAATGAGTAAGGAAATGAATTGTACATCTGTAACAGTAAAACATAAATTAAAGTATGGTGTACAGTGATTAGATGGAATAACTTTTGACTGACAGAGTGATAAATCAAGGAAATCTTCCATAATTACTTTCCCTGCTGTCATATCTACCTGCTTCACTTCATATGGTTCTGGTGCAATGTCTACATAATGATTTCTTTGTGCATGTATTTTCATGTTTGTATACATGACACACTTAATCCCATGAGTTGCTTTGGAAACCACTATGCAGAGCAGAGAAATGCAGCTCTAGATTGAGTGAACTTAAATGGCTTGTTCTCTAGTCTTTCCTTGTTCTTGACAAATTCCTAAATCAGTCAAATGACATAAAACTCAGGGTTGACCACTGGCAGGCAGATGTTTAATATCTTTATCCACTGAGCACAATAGATTCTCAAAAGGAATTCTTGACTTGGAATGGGGGCATCCACATTCAAGTACAATGCTTTCATAAATTCATTTTAACACATGAATTTAGATAAGAGCTTTAGATTACTCTTTTACAACCATTCAGTAATCAAACAATATTCCATTAAATGCATGAGTTGCATGGGACTGAATTTATTATTGTGTGACACAGGTTTTCATCACTTACAATCATGGATCTGTTGTATAACTTTCCAACCATGTCCTTTAAACCTTATTAGGTTCTATCTCTGTTATCTTTGCAGGAGCAGACTGTGTCTGATTTCTATCTTTCCAGTCATTTCACTCCTGCACACTTCCTATGAGAGAGCCACTTCCATTTCTTGTTGCATAAAGCATTTTTTTAAATTTCTGTTTTAACATCAAAATAAATATTTTGATAAAAAGTATATTGTTGTGTTAAAAATCTGAGTTTTACATGCAAAGATTATGCTACTCATATAAGAAAAATCTGTTGCTTGCATTTTCAACTTTCCAGTATATCTGCTACTGTTGGAATCTATTTTCTCACATAGAAGACAGGGAGTAGACAGGGATTTTATTCCCCCATCCTCCCAATTACTCTCTCCCACCCAACCCATTCCCCTGAGTGAAAATAACCAGCTGAAATTTCTTTTGGCTAGAGACAGCATTTCAATCTGTTGATATTTCTTAAAAATTATTTGACTGTAATTTAGCCAGTACTGAGACATTCAGCAGTTCTCTTTTGTTGTCACTTTATGGAATTACTTACAGCCTGTTGCATTTTGGTCTCAAAATATACACATCCACTTAACTCCAAATCACAAATGATGACAATTCACACAGATGACACATGGGTGGGGTCGACATTGTTGCCAGTTGCAGTCTGTGTGTACATGTTTTGTGCTTGAAGAAAGCATTTTCCTGCAAATTATGTCTCTTGCTTGCTTATGTGGACTGTATTGCTTACCACCACCATCAGCAATGACATCTCACTACAAATGTAATCAAAATTCACTAAATAACTTCCTACACTCATGTTTAAATGCTGGAATTGACTACATATTTCACAGCAGAGGACTCAAAACAATGCCAACGATGAGACATATGTTAAATGTTTTATGAAAACCTAGATATCAGCATGGTGACAACTGGTGTCAACCAATGCACAGTTTTGGGAACAAAGAATTTGTAAGCAAACATTACTTAAGGACATAAAAATGAATTAAATATGAGAAATTAATAATAATATTTTTAATAGTACACGAGTAGAAATTTAATGGTGATGGGCTACATGAAAGATTTTTGTTTTTGCTTTTCACATTGTCCATATGTTTCACCATAACTACAGTCTTTATCAACTATTATTCCAATTACCGTATTTACTCGAATCTAAGCCGCACCTGAAAAATGAGACTCGAAATAAAGGGAAAAAAAATTTCCCGAATCTAAGCCGCACCTGAAATTTGAGGCTCGAAATTCAAGGGGAGAGAAAAGTTTTAGGCCGTACCTCCAAATCGAAACAAAGTTGATCCATTGTAATATGAGACACAATTTAGGTCGAATGAAAGACGATACAGCTACAGTAGTTTGGTTCGAGTCGTAAGCTTAGCAGTTAAGCTTTACCAGGTAGCCATTGCTATGCGTCAGGCACTCTGTCCGTATTTATACGGGTACCCTTCCTTTTTCACGTGCTTCGTCTGGTTTGAATCGATTGCTTATTTTGCTTTGATCTGATAAGTGCCGTTTTCTTTGTTATAGGTGTTTACGTCACTCTAAGCTGAAAATGCATTACTGTACTGTGTCATGCATTGTTTGTCGCATTTTGATAGTGCGTGTTTACGGCCTGTCGCCGCTCGCGGCATGACTTGCTTTTGTGCGCGCTACCGCCGCTTAAAAAAAAGGGGGAATCGTCTCATTAGCGAAACAATGGCAAGAGACTGCTATTTGTTGTTACTTACACTGCTGCTTTCTTTGATAATGATCAACAAGAACCAAATAATAGATTGCGTATGATAGAACATGTTCTGAACTTGAGTTAGCGAAAATTTTTCTCCGTTTGAAAATCTTTGCGGCCGCTTCTTTAGTACATCAAATTCTGCACAGAAATTAGTCATCTTACATTTAAAATTTAGTCAGTTGCCGTGCTTCATTTCTGACTGTATCACTATTAGGCATAAGAATAATACGAATATAAACATGACACGATACGTATATTCTTCCGCGTTTGCTGTTGTCTCACTCTAGTTTCGTAGTTTATTAGGCAGACAGGATTTAAATGAGATAGCAGCAAACACGAAAGAATACATGGCAAAATGTTTATGTTCGTATTATTCTTATGGTGAAGAGAATACTGCATGTGATTCACATTTCATCAGGTTCCTATTAGCAACCATCTCTTCTCACAGGTAGGAAAAAACTCGGAATGTAGAGTGGGCCATATTGACAAACATCCCTAACAGTCTTGCCAGTCGGATTTTCATAGTACATTGAAATTCTGCTACATTCGAAGATGAACAATACGGAATTTGTATTTACTTTGTTGGATAATGTATGAAAATGCAGTGGTCGAAACTCAGGGCGGAGAAAAAAAAAGTTCGTCTTCTACCTTTTTTTTAAATTTATTTACTGATGCAGAGGTTTTGGCGCCAGTATTTATCTTTGTGCCCACAAAGCATGCTTGTGTAGTGCTACATATATTCGATGGCAGAAGTTAGTTGTGGCGGCACCTATCAACATTTTTCAGAACTCCCTCTTGCTTTGCACTCGATTCTAAGCCGCAGGCGGTTTTTTGGATTACAAAAACCGGAAAAAAAGTGCGGCTTAGATTCAAGTAAATACGGTAATTTTGTGACCAGATAACACAAAAAAAGATACAAGGGAAGCCTTTTGTAATTTGTGCTCAGAGGATTGTCAGCAAAAATATACTTTGGCTTCCACAACTTTTCACTATTTTCCAAAAACAGTGCTTAAGCAAGTTCAACTAGACACACAAAATGAAAGAAAACATTTAAATAATTTTAGTGAGGTGCAATATATTTATGTCCATTACATGACAATCAACAAGAGAAGCTAAAAATGGGGTGAAGTCCAATGTCATGAAACTGATAACAGCTAGTAAATGGCAGTTCTAATACTTCATATCTCCAGAAAGCATTGATGTGTGTTTCTCTCATGGTCCAGTGTAAACTTTTAAACTGTTGTGAATGTTCTTTACTAGTGACAGAGCCTCATTGATGTTGATTACAAGACTGATTTTAAATAAAGTGCTTGTGACTTTGTGTCTGTCTGTTTTACATGTGTATGTGTGAGTGTTCTTGAGGGGATGTTGTTATTTTTTGTTGTGAATAAATAAGTAAACTTTCTCATTGACAGTCATATTTAAATATGAAGTGAGGGTGCCTGAATCCACCTGTAAGTGTTGTGCAGTAAAGTTTAAGATTACAATAAATCATAAAAAATAGTGAAATTTTGTTTAGGTTGGAAAATCTATTATGGCAGCAGCAGCACAGTCTAACCTGAAGAAAGTCTCATTGGAGCTGGGTGGTAAAAGTCCTTTGATAATACTTCCCGATGCTGACAGTGAGTAAAGTAAAATATTTACTTTAAATGTGTGTATGTAAGTAAGTAAGATAAAGTTATTTTTATGATTATTTGAATGTTTTACTACTATTTGAAATATCCTTTCTTTAAGTGTTAGCATGAAGTACATAAATACAGGAAATTGAAATCTAATGTTCTATTTGATTACATTCTGCAGAGGCAGCCTGTTCTTGAACAATCCATGTCCTAAATTTAGACATATTTCTAGCAAATGTATTTATTTTGTTTAATTTTCTAGGTGTAATATGAGATCAATCTCATCTTTCACATTCTGCAGTGAATTCAATTTATGGAAAGTTCTTTAGTTGGTATTATTTGACTTGGCTAGATCTACAGTAAAGAGGCTATATCTTGAGCTGATTTTTATTGACATAACAGTTCAAATACCCTTGTGATTGTTGTTCTACATCTCCATCCATACTCTGGCAACCACAGTGAAATGTTTTGCTGAGGATTCTTCCCATTTTGTCAGTTATTAGGGCATCTTTCCGTGCCAATCATGTATGGAGCACAGGAAGAAAAATTGTTTAAATGCCTTTGTTTGCATTGTATTTTGTCTAATCTTGTCTTTGCAGTCACTATGGGAGTGGTATGTATGGGGTTGCAGTATATTTTACGATTCCTCACTTGAACCTGATTATTGAAACTTTGCATGTAGGCTTTCACAGGTTAGTTTGCGTCCATCTTCAAGTGTTCGCCAGTTCAGTTTTTCAGGATCCCTGTGGAGCTTTCCCATGGCCCAAACAAACCTTTGACCATTTATGCTGCCTTCCTTTGTATCCATTCAATATTGCCTTTTAGTTCTGTCTGATACAGGCCCCATACACTTGAGCAGTAGTCTAGTATAGATTATACAAGTGGTTTTTAAACAAACTGCTTTGTAGACTGACTGCATTTCTGTAATATTCTACCACTAAACCAAAGTCTGCACCTGATCTACCAATGTCTGAGCCTATTTGATCATTCTATTTCATTTCTCCACTTACTGCTACAACCAGATGTTTGTATGAGTTGATTGGCCTAGGGATGCTACCGACTACGGGTAAAATGTGCAAATGTCACAACAACTGTTTATTATCAATATAAGAACAGAACTCTGATACAATGTCTGTGGATGAATGTGCACACTATGTAAATACAAACAGAGATTCTCTCCTGATGAATTTCATGAGTCATAGTACGTGTTATATTGCTAGAGAAGGCCGAAATGCACGCTATAAGCTCACTCAGGATGGCATGAGGTCTGAAACAGGATACGTAATGAATACTATAAAGAAAAGTACGTAGCTTCTGGAATACTTAACTTTAATCCATCATTTGTACACATCGTTCTTGATGAGACATGCTTCATATGATAACTATCAATTGCTATGGCGCCTTGCTAGGTCGTAGCCATTGACTTAGCTGAAGGCTATTCTAACTATCTTCTCTGCAAATTAACGAGGCTTCGTCAGTGTTGCATCGCTAGCTAAGTTGTCCATACAACTGGGGTGAGTGCTAGTAAGTCTCTCGAGACCTGCCGTGTGGTGGCGCTTGGTCTGCGATCACTGACAGTGGCGACACGCGGGTCCGACATGTACTAATGGACCGCGGCCGATTTAAAGCTACCACCTAGCAAGTGTGGTGTCTGGCGGTGACACCACAGTAGGTGACAGAACAGAAGGGGCTGAGGATGACTGATGGTATGATCCAACCTAGCAGTTGGAGTGTGTCCTTGAGGGCAATGGGGTTTCAGGATGTCAGAAATTGGTAGGTGTCAGAGGCATAGCTCAATGACAGTAGTGGTCAACGGGAAAAAGATACTTCTAGGACGTTGGGCATCGGTGGATGTCAGTGATGATGGCTCAGCAATGATAGCTGCTGGTGGGAAAACAATGCTTCTGAGACATTTGGCATCAGTCGACGTCAGAAAAAATGCAGTGATGATGGTAGTTGTCAGTGTGATGATATGCAGCAAGGCATGGCATCCAGTACAGTCCGGTGCAATACATATCACCCCATCTCCCCTTAGTAGGTAGTGCAGCCAGCTCAAATACTGGCCACCAGAAGGAGGTGCCCTGGGATTGGAGAGTTGGCAACAACTTGAGTAGGTGTCAGCGGCAGATGAGAGCAACACTCAATCAATGGTGACTAACACAGGTGAAAGGATGCTGATGGACCAATGAGGCATCTGATGTTATTGACAAAATGCTGTCTCAACCAGGAACTTGAAAAACCATAGACAGAAAGGGTTAACATAGATAAAGACCATCTGGTAGCTGGGGATGGTGACAGGGCAAAACCTGGCATTGCCTGATGTTTGCAGCAACATTTCCATGAACACCAAACCCAAAGCACAATGGCAGAGAGTTGCAACCTGTGCAGCCAGATGAGGGAGCAACATGGAACAGAAGAGAGAAGTCTTCAGACTGTGAGTGCCCAACACCTGAGGCAGCTGTGAAAGGGGTGATAGTGAGCAGCATCAGGGGCAGTGGAATTGAAGATATTCCTGCAGTTGCCTGAGCTTACACTCAGCAGGGGTGGCTGCAAGTGAGCCAGTAGTGAGCAGCATTGGGAATGACAGAGGTGAAGGCATCTCTGCAAGTATCTAGCCCAGCACTGGTGCAGGGGTGGCTGTGACTGAGATGGCGGCAAGCAGAGTTGGGGTTGGTGGAGGTGAAAGCATCTCCATAATTGCCCAGGACAACACCAGAGAAATGACAGGGATGGCTGTACAGGGGTCAAAGGTGTTGGAGGTGGCCACCACAGTGGTGGAGGTGGCGGCAGCAGGTGCTACAGACTTCCAATGAAATGTGCAAGTGCCACAACAACTGTTTATTACTGATATAAGAACAGAACTGAAATGCAGTGTCTGAAGCATATGTCCACACAATGCCAAAAGAAACAGAACTGTCTTTCTGAGACATTTGGCATGGATGTGCCTACTTGATGAAGTAGGGGCTGGCAGAGCAGAAGGGGCCAAGAATGATAGACGGTAGGATCCAACCTGGCACACAGAGTGTGCCCTTGCATACAATTGGCCTCCAGGATATCAGCAGTTGACTATTGGCAGAGGCATAGCTCGAAAATGATAGCAATTGGTAGGACAACAATACTTCTGGGATGTTGGGTGTCAGCAGATGATGGAGGAACTGGTTCAGTGATGATAGCTGCTGATGGAATGATGATACTCCTGGGGCGACGAGCATCAGTGGATGGCGGAGGTGGTGGCTCGACAATGATAGCTGTCAGAAGAACAATGTTCACTGAGGCCTGGTGCATGAGAGCAGAGGATAATGGTCTCACACAGTGTCAGTGATGTGAAGGTGGTGACTGTGATTAGTGGGCTGCTAGTGTGACCAGTGTGAAGCCCACGGTGGTATTGGTCATAGTGTGGTCTGGCGGTGGCCAAAATACTCTACAGTAGAGGGATACTCACATGGCACGGAGTGGACACACAACGTGGCATAAGGATGTGATGTCCTGACTTCAGTGCTCTCTACCAGAATAGTCACAATGCCTATTTGCAAGGCTGGTGCCGCTGGATGATGTGGAGGCTGTGTGAAGGCAAGACACAAACACCCTGAATCATGTGAGGTTAGGCTTGTACACAGTTCAGTGAGCTATGCTGCTGTAAGCTGCTTAGCCATGGTCTCCTGGCAAGGCAGCAGCCCACAATACATGCCTGGAATGTGGTACAGTAGAGTCCCAAACAGATACAATATGATGTGTAACGTTTCACATATATGAACATTTAAAAAAATTGTCAATCTTTGCACCACTTTGAAAGCTTATGAATATCTAACTAAATATTTGAGCAATATGGGAGAAGGAAAGTTGCTACTCACCATATAGTGGAGATGCTGAGCTGTGATAGGTACATTAAAAAGATTCACACAATCATAGCTTTTGGCCATTAAGGCCTTTGTCAGCACTAGACACATACACACACACACACACTCCTGCAAGTGCACCTTGCACACACATCTGCAGTCTGAGAGAGCTGAAACTACACTGCGAGCAGCAGCACCAGTGCATGATGGGAGTGGCGACTGGGTGGGGGTAAGGAGGAGGCTGGGGTGGATAAGGGGAGGGATAGTAAGGTGGGAGTGGCAGACAGTGATGTGTTGCAGTTTAGACAGAGGTTAGGAGAGAAGGTGCGGAGGCGGGAGGGGGTAAGTAGTGGAAAGGAGAGAAATAACAATAAAAATAAAAGAAATTAAAAGACTGGGGGTGGTGATAAAATGACGACTGTGTAATGCTGGAATGAGAAAAGGGAGGGAGCGGGATGGGTGAGGACAGTGACTAACAAAGGTTGAGGCCAGGTGGGTTACAGGAACGTAGGATGTATTGCAGGGAAAGTTCCCACCTGCACAATTCAGAAAAGCTGGTGTTGGTGTGAATGATCCATATGGCACAGGCTGTGAAGCAGTCATTGAGATGAGGGGTATCATGTTTGGCGGCGTGTTCAACTACAGGGTAGTCCACCTGTTTTTGGCCACAGTTTTTCGGTGGCTGTTCATGTGGACAGACAGCTTGTTGGTTGCCATGCCTACATAGAATGCAGCACAGTGGTTGCAGCTTAGCTTGTAGATCACATGACTGGTTCACAGGTAGCCCTGCCTTAGATGTGATAGGTAATGTGGTATTCCGCTGTCCACCAAACCTACACAATATACTCATCCATCCTTGCACAACCCGTGCTCCCAATCTCTTACCTCGTGGCTCATACCCCTGTAATAGACCTAGATGCAAGACCTCCTACCACCACCTACTCCAGCCCGGTCACTAACATTACTTGTCACATCAAAACCAGGGCAACCTGTGAAACCAGTCATGTGATCTACAAGCTAAGCTGCAACCACTGTGCTGCATTCTGTGTAGGCATGACAACCAACAAGCTGTCTGTCCACATGAACAGCCACCGAAAAACTGAGGCCAAAAAGCAAGTGGACCACCCTGTAGCTGGACACACTGCCAAACATGGTACCCCTCATATCAATGACTGCTTCACAGGCTGTGCCATATGGATCCTTCCCACCAACAACAGCTTTTCTGAATTGCACAGGTGGAAACTTTCCTTGCAATTCATCCTACATTCCCGTAACCCTCCTGGCCTCAACCTCTGTTAGTCACCGTCCTCATCCATCCAGCCCTCTCCCTGTTTCCATTCCAGCACTACACAGCTATCATTTCACCGCCACTCCCAGTCTTTTAATTTCTTTTATTTTTATTTCTCTCCTTTCCACTACTCCCCCCCCCCCCCCCCCTCTGTACCTTCGCTGCTACCCTCCATCTAAACTGCAACACTTCACTGTCCGCCACTCACACCTTACTATCCCGCCCCCTCCCCACCCCAGCCTCCTCCTTACCCCCACCCAGTTGCCATTCCCATTATGCACTGGTGCTGCTGCTCACAGTGTAGTTTCAGCTTACTGAGACTGCAGATGTGTGTGCAAGTTGCTCTTGCATGCGTGTGCGTGTGTGTGTGTGTGCGTGTGTGTGTGTGTGTGTGTGTGTGTGTGTGCGTGTGCGCGTGTGTGTATGTGTGTCTACTGCTGACAAAGGCCTTAATGGCTGAAAGTTATGATTGTGTGAATCTTTTTATTGTGCCTATTGCAGCTCAGCATCTCTGCTATATGGTGAGTAGCAACTTTCCTTCTCTGGTATCGTTACATTCCATCCTGGATTTTCCATTGTTTGAATATTTGAGCAGCTCTTTTAGGCAGTACTCCATTACAGGTAAAAGCATCATGTGCAAAAAGTCTGAGATTACTACCAACATTGTTTTAAAGAAGAATTGGAAAGAGACAATGCAAACACATGGGAAAAATTTCACACCAAAATCACACAAAAGGCTAAACAATTGATCCTACTGAAAAAGAACTGAGAACCCTGGTGGGATTCAAAATGTGACAAAGTGCTGAAACAACATAAAGAGGCTTTTCTTAAGCATACAAGTAAGAAAACATTAGAAAATTAATGACATTTCAGTGAACTCAGGAAATATGTGACAAAAGTCATTCATGTGAAGGAACAACTGGATTCCACTGAATAAAATGTTTGCAACTACAGTACATGAGATTTATATAGGACTTTCGAAGGAATAATCTAAGGATACACCCTTCAGAATTTATGTTTCAATAAATCAGGTGGAAGACTCAACTCGATCAATCAGGAAAACTGCCATGAATTGGCACAATGTTTTTCTGAACTCCTCAACTGCCCAAACCATTCTCAAGATTTCCTAAGGGAATCTTCACTTACACCCACAATGAATCCCTACTGCCCTTGCAAGAAGAGATTAACAGGCATATTTTCATACCCAAAAATAACAAAGGTTCAGGAGATCTGAAAAATCCTGGGCCAAATTCCCTTGAAGAATTTGCGCACAAATCACAGCAGAGATTTAGCAGACAGAAAAACTTCCAAAATACTGGAAATGTGACATAATTCATCCAACATACAAGAAATGTGATGAAACCAATTTAAATAACTATAGAGGAGTATCCGTTCTGCAAGTTACATACAAAATTGTGTCAGCATGCCTCTGCCAAAGTCAATTTCCACACTGGCCAAAGTTATATAGAACAAATATTCAATTTAAAAACAACATTAAAATACAGAGTGTTCAGGAACAACCTGATTATATGTTCCTTTGTGGACTTCAAGAGGGCATATGATTCTGTTAATCACCAATTCCTTTGTACCATCCTCAGAAAATAAGGACTCCATCTGAAAACCCTAAATGTCATCAAACAATCACTCACCAGCACAACCTCCAAAGTAAAATTCATGGGTGAGATGCCAGAATCATTTCTGACCAAAGCGGCATTCGGTAGTACAACAGTCTGTTTCCTAACCTCTTTAACACTAGGTGTACAATGTAGATCATTTCAGACCCAAGAGGGTTTGTCAAGGGCCCCATCCATCCATAATCATTGCAGGACAAAATGCTCTCATGACTGTTAATCATTTATTGGGTCATACAACTCACAAAAATTTCATCCCCCTGGCCCACCTAGAAGTACGAAAAATTTATCTGTTGTACCTGAAGTACCATGTGGGTCATTCTTTACCTACATACAGTTTAACACAATTTTATATCAATAATACATGTTTTCAAAAACTTAAGTAGTTTCTGGGTGTGCTTCAATGTTGTTCACAAGATCTTGGAGAATATTACGACAGTTTAGGAGAAAAATAGCCTGAAATACAAACTCGGAGGTCAGATGATGCTTCATATTGCTTTTGGTTCCCTACAGTCCTGTGACATCCAGTCATCTTAGGTTTTATTCTATGTCATCGAGGAGGCAATGCAAGGAAACTGATAAATTTTGCTTAGCTCAGAAATATGGAATCTGTTTACTGACAATTGCATTGCCTGCTACAAGTCAGGTGAGAACATAATTGTGGTTGTACAACTGTATTCTTGCATATGTAGGTGCCCCTTCATACAGTACATGCTGAGTAAACCTGAACGGTAAGGGATAAGAAACTGATTTTTGTGTGATGCTGGCTAGTGCTACTTCCTGAATGGATTCCCTCACTGTAGCGAGCATGGAATTTGTGATCCAAGCAAGGGCTTTGGTCACCGTGTCGTTATGAAATTGGCACAACTATTCCTCAACTGTGATTGTAACATCACGACTGACAACTTCTTCACCTCCATGAAACTGGCAGATGAACTGAGACAAAAAGGAGAAAGTTTAGTTGGGACTCTTCTGAGATCACTCAAAGAGGTTCCCTCTGCAGCAGAAAGCGGAGACGGCATGCTGTATTCAACACACTTGTACAAGTTTGGTGACAATTTTCTCACATTATACCTATGGAAAAATTAAAAACAGTGTCCTTATTCTGAATAATATGGGAGTTGGATATCAGGTCAATGGGAATACTGAGAAGAAACTTCCAGAAACAGTGAAGTTTATAATGAAACAAAGGCTAGAGTTGATATAATTGACCAAATACCTAGACTCTACAGTGTCCAAACTGGCAACCATAGATGGGTTGTGCATGTCTTTTACAACTTTCTTGAACTTGCCATGACCAGTGCTGGCACAGTTTTTAAGTTATTTACCCCTAAGACTATTTTGCACTGAGACTTTATCCTCAGAGTAGGAGATGAGCTTCCTGGCCCCTACAAACTGCAGAGAGCAGCTGATTTCCTCTTGCAGGCACTTGGCACTGGCATTGGCCAACCTGGAAGTAGAATGTGCTGTCAAATTCAGGTTACCTTCAAAGAACAAAAGATGAATAAAACATCATGCATGTGTATCAAACGTGACAGGTATGCGTACTAAAGCTGCCAAGCCAAAACTCTTATCAAATATCTGAACTGTGAGCACATTCAAGCTTAGATGATTCTGTTCACTCCTTTATTCCTACATATTTCCAAATATTTGTAATTCTAGAGTTAAATTGTTTGTTCTATGTTTTTGTTCCTTGATTTCAACAAGCATTTTAGTCACATACTGCACTTTAAAATCTTACCTTTTTTGTATGTAACAGTAAAAATACTATAAGTGCTCATACAAGCAGTATGTTTTGACTCTTTTTCACTCTTTTTATAAAGGAAAACTATATAACATTGTTTACTTACTTGTTTTAATGGTGTTTAATGAAACACTAAGGAATTTCTGTTGTAAAATAAAAACAGTTTATTTCTGAAAATTTACATTTGACAGTGTACTATTCATTTTAAAGACGAAATTATCCTTTTGTTACACTTTCGAGTCTTCTTAAATGAATTGTTAACATTACTCCTTTTATCATGAGACAATGACCTTGACCTTAAGCTTTCACAATACAGGCAGCTCATATTTATATAATACATACAGGTACTGACAGTAAATTAGTGTTAGAATATTTGTTTGTTTGCATATTAGTACACATTGTAGCTACAGATAGACCAACACCAAATAATCATTCTTAAATCTTATGTTGAAACTTCCTGGCAGATTAAAACTGTGTGCCCAACTGAGACTCGAACTCGGGACCTTTGCCTTTCGCGGGCAAGTGCTCTACCATCTGAGCTGCCGAAGCATGACTCACGCCCGGTACTCACAGCTTTACTTCTGCCACTATCTCGTCTCCTACCTTCCAAAATTTACAGAAGCTCTCCTGCAAACCTTGCAGAACTAGCACTCCTGAAAGAAAGGATATAGTGGAGACATGGCTTAGCCACAGCCTGAGGGATGTTTCCAGAATGAGATTTTCACTCTGCCGGGCACACAGTTTTAATCTGCCAGGAAGTTTCATATCAGTGCACACTCCGCTGCAGAGTGAAAATCTCATTCTGGAAACATCCCCCAGGCTGTGGCTAAGCCATGTCTCCGCTATATCCTTTCTTTCAGGAGTGCTAGTTCTGCAAGGTTCGCAGGAGAGCTTCTGTAAAGTTTGGAAGGTAGGAGACGAGATACTGACAGAAGTAAAGCTGTGAGTACCAGGCGTGAGTCATGCTTCGGCAGCTCAGATGGTAGAGCACTTGCCCGCGAAAGGCAAAGGTCCCAAGTTCGAGTCTCGGTCGGGCACACACTTTTAATCTGCCAGGAAGTTTCATATCAGCGCACACTCCGCTGCAGAGTGAAAATCTCATTCTGGAAATCTTATGTTGTTGAACACTTTTGTACAATCAACTGCCTGTGATATGATGGTATTAGATGTGTATACCTGCATCAAAAGTGAATCAGTACATCACATGGAAAATTCTGTGATCCTGTGTCGCTAACATAGCTGTCAAACAGGTCTCAATGGATTACCAAGCCTGAAAAATTCTTGTAAAAGGATTTTATTAATTCCATGTAGTCTGGGGCACCCAAAGAATGTGTGATCTGTGTCTTCTTCTCCAGAAGGGCAGAAACATGTCTCTATTATGTGCAGCCTGTGAAGATATTTAGGGAAACATCCCTGGTTAAATTTTGATCTGGTGACTGGTGAGGTGCCTAAGCACTGCAATTGTATATGATTTTGTGGAATAGGGGACAGATGGGTGAACTGTTGCATCTTCTTGTCTCCGTATCTTGCAGTTCCCTACCATTTCCATTGTCAGTCTTCTGTGGGCACATGGGTAACCCATACTTGGGATTGCAGTCCTTACTGTACACCTTATCACAGGGCCTTCTTTGGATAAGTGGTTGACAGATTCATTGCCAGTGATCCCACTGTGTGATGTCAGGCAAGAGAAATTAATGAAATGGCCTGCTTCATACATTGATTTCAATACTTGGATAACTATGAATACAATGATATTTTCAGCCAAACAGATGCTAAAATTTTTAAGTATGACTAGAGCAGACAAATAGTCACTGAGTCAGAAATTCAGAGAACCTGACATCCATGAGCAGAAATGAAATGCTTCTAGTAATGCAATAAGTTCTGCAATCATGATACTTGCATCATCTGGTCATTTAAATAGTCCAGACTTCTGCAATCATGGTATGCAGTACTCCCTTCTGAAAGAGTCACTGGTTTGGGAGCCATCAGTATAGATATACAAGGCATGATGAAAAAGTAATGGAAATTTTTGTTTTTCTTAAAGATCTTTATTTGTTCAACAACATCAACTTTGTACCTCCAAATTAATCCCCCTCAGATATAGTATACTTGTGCCAGCTCTTTTTCCCATCTTGGAAGCACTTCTAGAACCCACTTTGCATTATGGTGTCCCGTTCCTTAAGCAGTTTTGTTTTTATATCATAAATGGTGGCAAAACAACACACTTTCATGGTTCTCTTCAGCTTTTGGAATAGAAAGAAGTTGTAGGAGTGCATTTCTGGCAAATATGGTGGCTGAGGAAACATAACAGTTTTGTTTTTTGGCATAAAATCATGAGCAAACATTGAGATGTGAGCAGGAGCATTATCATGATGCAATTTCCATGAATGGTTTTGCTACAATTCTGGTCATTTTCTTTGGATTGCTTCATGCAAAGGGCACATAACTCCAAGTAGTATTCTTTATTGGCCACACAACTGTAAGGCAGGAGCTCATGATGCAATATCCCATTGTAAATGAAGAAAACAGTGAGGAGAACTTCCACACATGATCCAATGTGTCAATTTTTTTGGTTCTTGACTCTTCTGGCCATTTACATCAGGACAATTTTCGATGTCATATTTGTATACCCATGTTTTATCACCTGTTATAACCTTCTTTAGAAGTTCAGGATCATTGTCAACTTCATTCAGTGATTCCTTAGTGGTGTCCTTTATGGTTGAAACTCAACAATTTCTTAACAAACTTTGCTATATGTTTCACACCTGAAATATCTGAAAAAAATGCTAGTGATCCAGAAGAGACCAGTTAAGCACTGTGTGTTAAGTATGAGGCAGGCAGATTGTTGGATGCATACTGGTGCCCTTTAGGAAGCAACTTGGCACAGAAATACCACCACCATGGATGAACTGGAGGTTCATGTGCTACAACCAAGAGTGTATTGTTAAGGGTGGAGCACATTGGCCCCAGACAAACTTTCAGTGATTTTACACTGGCATTTATTAATTCTGTTGAGTTAACTGCCAGGTGCTGATCCATAACAACCACTCCCATAGTCAATGACTGGATACACCATTGTATGGTAAAGTGTTAGTGGTGCCGACATTCAAGCCCCACCTAATTCATGTCATAGGTCTGATTATGTTGACAGCCATGTTGCCTTTATTAGTCACATATTTCATGGGTGCCTTCCAGGTTAGCTTATGGTTGATGAAGAGTACCTGGTATACAATGTTGCTACCATGAGTCCACAGCTCGTGGTCTAGTGGCTGGCGTTGCTGCATCTGGATCACGGGGTCCCGGGTTCGATTCCTGGCTGGGTTGGGGATTTTCTCTGCCTGGGGATGGGGTGCTTGTGCTGTCCTCTTCCTCCTTATCATCATTCATGAAAGTGGCTACATTGGACTGTGTAAAGATTGGGACTTGGTAAGGGTGCTGATGACTGCGCAGTTGAGCGCCTCACAAACCAAACATCATCATGATCATCATAATCATCATCACTGCTACTAGGAAATAACTTGAGTACAATATTTATTCAGTATATTATAATAAGAGAAATACTACTATGGAAAGAAAAAACAGACAGTAGGCCAGGTAACCACTTACCTCAAATAATACATGGATGGGAACAAACACACTTAACTATTTGAAAATTTGACATTTTATGGGCCTTCAAGTATGCCAATGAGCTGCTCATCATTCATCCAGAGGGGGATATCTGTTATATGGTACTTCAATCTATTTTTGTTTATTGTTGATTGGTATAACTTCAGTTTTTGATGAAGCCATTTTCAAAATGTATTTGTTTGAGGTGATACTTAGTCAGTAAACATGTTCTGTCTTTCCAAATATTAGATGTTCACTTGCAAATGAAGTAAGTGTTTGGATTCTTATCATGTCTGATCTGAAATTAGATTTTTTAACATTCAAGAGATGTTACTAGTAATTATTTCTTAATTATCTGTTTTGCAGTTGATGAAGCAGTGAACATAGCACATGATTGTGTATTTGTCAATCAGGGACAGGCTTGCTGTGCAGGAACAAGAACATTTGTGCATGAAAACATATATGATGAATTTGTTAAGAAAGCCAAAGCAAAAGCTGAAGCAAGAAAGGTTGGTGATCCCTTTGAAGATGGTGTTGTTCAAGGTCCTCAGGTAATAAAAAAATATGATCTACAAATTATTGTGTATGGATAACATACAACATCTATTTTTAAAATTAACTATGAATGACATTCAGTTTATTACACTACTTTATGTGCATTTGGATCACAAAAGAGAAATCAGTCATTAATAATGCTAAATATTGACTGACAAAAGAAAATATAATATTTTATGTGGGATATTTATAAAAACAAGTCTTCTGTTACTGAAAGAGAGAAACTAACAATGACAGTTTTCAGAACTGTGTTCTGGGTAGGACTTAAACTCTTGACATCAGCCTTTTACCATCACCATGAAATACACTCAATCAGTCATTGTAACTACTTTTTGTCTTAGTTTTACTGACATGCTGACTAGCTCTTAGGAAATAAAACCAACTCCCTATAAGAAACATCCTGGCAGATTAAAACTGTGTGCGGGGCCGAGACTCGAACTCGGGGCCTTTGCCTTTCACGGGCAAGTGCTCTACCAACTGAGCTACCCACGCATAACTCATGCCCTACCGCCACAGCTTTACTTCTGCCAGTACCTCATCTCCTACCTTCCAAACTTTACAGAAGCCATCCTGCGAACCTTGCAGAACTAGCACTCCTGAAAGAAAGGATATTGCAGAGACATGGCTTAGCCACAGCCTGGGGGATGTTTCCAGAATGAGATTTTAACTCTGCAGCGGAGTGTGCGCTGATATGAAACTTCGTGGCAGGTTAAAACTGTGTGCCGGGCAGAGACTCGAACTGGAGACCTTTGCCTTTCACAGGCAAGTGCTCTACCAACTGAGCTACCCAAGCACAACTCACGCCCCACCCCCACAGCTTTACTTTGCCAGTACCTCGTGTCCTACCTTCCAAACTTTACAGAAGCTCTCCTGCGAACCTTGCAGAACTAGCACTCCTGAAAGAAAGGATATTGCGGAGACATGGCTTAGCCACAGCCTGGGGATGTTTCCAGAATGAGATTTTCACTCTGCAGCGGAGTGTGCACTGATATGAAACTTCCTGGTAGGTTAAAACTGTGTGCCGGGCCGAGACCCGAACTCGGGACCTTTGCCTTTCGCGGGCAAGTGCTCTACCAACTGAGCTACCCAAGCACGACTCACGCCCCGCACCCACAGCTTTACTTCTGCCAGTACCTTGTCTCCTACCTTCCAAACTTTACAGAAGCTCTCCTGCGAACCTTGCAGAACTAGCACTCCTGAAAGAAGCCCACGATAGGCAAAGGTCCTGAGTTCGAGTCTCGGCCCGGCACACAGTTTTAATCTGCCAGGAAGTTTCATATCAGCGCACACTCCACTGCAGAGTGAAAATCTCATTCTGGAAACTCTCCATAAGTTTCAAAATGTTGTTCATTCACAGAAATGATTCAACTGTGTAGAATATATATATATACATATTTTACACATCTCTAACATAACTGGGAAAAGGACAAAGATAGGGAAGTGTTTTTATAAGGAGGCAGAATTATTTCTGTTTGTAGATGATAGAAGAATTATTGTGAAGCCGAGCGAAGAAGAATTAACAGAGAAAATACCAAATAATGTTTTTGTGGAAGTTACTGCTTAGTTTTGCACAAATGGACATCTTTTTTTTTTTAAAAAAAAAAAAAAAAAAAAAAAAAAAAAAAAAAAAAACAGCTCATCCCATTTTCTATTGTCAAAAATATCTCACCTTCTATTAACCTAGCATACCTACAAAAAAAAAAAAAGAAAAAAAAAACAAGGTAGAAAATTCTAAGCTCTTGATGAAGACTTAAAGCAGAAAAACCATTTAATAGGCCCAATAAAAGCTTTATATTTGTCTACTTTTGCTGTAAGAATAACTGCTAATATCAGAGATATAGAAGTCAGTAAATTACCATATTTTATGCATTTTGAGTCACTGATACCTTAACATTGTGTGGTGTCTCCTCACTTAGGAAAAATACTCATAGCATAAAATAATTACAATTATGTGTAGCTTTCACTCACATACATCCTACAGGAACCTTTTTGGGTAGCTAGATGTACTAGCCACATCCACACAGAACTTTTATTCATTTTTGAAATTTTTTATCACTTCAGCAATCCATCTGAATTTGAGAGCACTAATGATATGAACAAGTACAACACTAGAAGGAAAAATGACCTGCATTTTACTTTAAAGAATTGAACTTTGGCACAGAAAGGGGTGAAATATGCAGCTACAAAATTCTTTGACAATCTATCCATGGAAATAAAATGTTTGAATTGGCAGAAGTGTTTCCAAGTGTAGAATAATGATGTTCCTCCTTAACAACTTCTTTTATACTATAGAAGAATTCTTGAATAGAAATTATGTGTTTGTTTTCTGTGTTTATTCTGTTGACATGTTCCACATATTATTTATTTATTTATTCATTCATTCATCACACTAATGGATGTTGTCCAAATATACATGTAAATTTATGTGATGTTGGTACAAGGAACTGAAAAATGCAGATATGTACATGCAGTAATACAAACAAAGTAAAAGAAAGGTGTACAATATGTAGAAATGCAAATTTATGTGCATATACGCCTCTGTTATTATAAATTCATAGGATGTTTTTCACGGGGATTTACCTTTGTCCTTCCTAACCAACAAATGCTTTTGTACACAACAATGATTCAGTAAAGGTGAAGCAGAAATGGGTGGCTTTTGCGGCTTCCAAGTCTATCATGTAGTGGGCTGGTTTTCACTGCTGCTGCAGGCTCAGGCAACACTAATTGATCAAACATTTGATTGCATAGTTATACACTGACTGGCAGTGGTTGGTGCACTAAAAACCTTGCAGAGGTACTGTCTGAAATCTTCACACACCAAAGTCATGTGGCTGTGGTAAAAGCTCGACCACTGATCCTGGAAGGTGCACACTACTCAGTGATCGAGCACATAGTGTGGTCTTGCAGTCAGGGAGAGACAAAGGACAGGTGTCCAGCAAACGTGCCAATTACTTCTTGTCTCATGGGTTGCCATTTGATTTGTGGATGCAGTGGGATGAAGCAAATGATAGGCACCTATACAAATTTGTAAATGCATTGGTAGGGAGTGTGCATCATACTCAACCCATATGGTCTGCGGCTAACAGACTTTATGATCAGCATAAACATCAACCAGGCACAAATGTCTAGCTCACAGTGGCTTTCACTTTTGTCTCTTCTATACCGTTGCTGAAGGTGAGCCTAAAAGTAAAATCTGCACTCACAGATGAGTGCTGGTTCTCTGCTATCCACATGGTTCTGTGGTAAGGTTGCCGCACAGATCCCCCCTTGGAGAGTGGAGCTCTGTAGCCACGAGAAGTGAAAGTGATCCATCTGTGGTCAGCATATGTTTGGGCCACATGTGCTTCATGCCACTGTTAACTTGAGTATGATGGCAGCAGTGATTGGGTGGCAGTGTGTGACATCACAGACATCTGGCCAGACATGTGATGGACGTGTCTGATAGCAACAGCAGTAACAGGCAGTGCTCTCCAGGAGCTGTCCTTGGGATGTGTGGCTGTAAATGTTCAATGCAGAGATGTCAACTTGGAGAACACTAACATATGGACAAAGTCTGCTTAAACATGATTGAAAGACATGAAACAGAACATTCACACAGATGCACTGTTCATAATGCAATAAGTTCTTGACACACCAGACACAGAAACAAGGTGTGGCACTCAATATGGCTCGACATGTGGCAGCAGGGTGCAGAGACTACAGAGAGTCTAGGCTCACATGAATCAAGTGACATTGGGACTCAAAAGTGAGTTGATGTGATCTCAATGCCTGATGCATCAGAGGCATAGAGACATGCAGCAGATCCAGTAGAGCTTGACTGGAGACAAGATCAGAGGCTGATGAGCCAGCCTGCCAGAGACAGTGTGTCAGTGGCAGGTGGCAGATGGCAGATGGGATGCATGCTGGCTTGTTGTGCAGCATGACATCATTACGATGCAGCACAGGCATTTGAATCAAACACGGCAGCCAACTTGCATATATGTAGTCCACTGGCTGCTTTAATGAGGGTGGCTGGTGTGTCTGTATGGGGAAAGGTCCAGGTGGCTGCGTGGATAGGGTGGGGATATGCTGGGGTGCTAGTGGCTCCATGGTGACAGCTGGCAGTGTCTGTGCATCACCTGTCACTACAGGAATAGGCTATGCTGGACCGGTTGTGTGGGAACTGTTGTCCATTGACAGGTCCTCATCCAGATTGAAGAAGTGAACAGCAGACATAAGACATAAGCTGGCTTGACTTGGTCAGTTGGCCTGTCATTATGTTCAGTCTGCAGAGTTTTCTCATATGGGTGATCACACACTGTGGTCCTGAGTAATGCAGCTTAAGTGGTACATGTTTTGCATCTATGATCAATGTAACATGCATGCAGTGATGTAAATCAGCATGAAAAAATACTTTGCTGGTGGCTTGCTGTGTCAGTGCATGCAGTTGGAGGCAAGCCATGTGACTGTGCAGATGTTCTGCCAATATGGGGCTGAGGCATTGTGTGGCAGTGGTACCTCCTCCACGAATTCACCAGGGATGGCAAGTGATTGATCATAGATGAAGTCTGCAGGTGAAACACTGATCTTGTTCTTCGGTGTTACTCACAGACCGAGGAGCATGAGTGGAAGTGTCTCCATCCAGGTGATGTTATGACATATCAGGGACAATTTCAGCATCTGATGGAGCCTCTCAAACATGCCATTAGTCACTGGGTGATAGCTAGACTTTTGGTGTAGCTGCATGCCACACAGTCAAGTAGTGTGTTGTCAAACTGGCAGCTGCAGTCTGTTGTTACATGATTGTGGCAGCCAAAGTGTGCCACCCAGGTGTTGATGAAGGCAGTGGCACTGATCTTGGTGGTGATGTCTACTACTGGTGTCGCCTGCAGCTAGTGCGTGAAACAGTCCACCATTATCAGTAAACACCACTTGCCTTTGGACAGAGGAAGTGAGCCCACAATATCATCATGGACATGAGACAGCAGTGTGTCATGTCAGGAAAGGTGCTGATGGTTACATGGGTATGTTTCCTGACTTTGGCATGATGGCATGCAGAGCAGGTGATTGCCCCTTGCCAGCAGTCTTTCCGGAGTCCCAGCCAGACAAAATGCTCAGCCATTAGCATGACAGTGGTGTTCATACTGTGGTGTAACAGCCTGTGGATGCAGTCAAATGCACTACACCTGAATTTCTCTAAAAGAAATGGATGATGTGCGCCTGCCAAAATGTTGCACAAAATCTTGAAGGAGGAACCAGGAATGGGCACTAGTTCCAGTCTTAGGCCACTGTAGGTATTGTGACAGCAGCTGTCCAATTGCTCATCACTCACCTGTTCTTCTGTGATGTTCTCAAACTTCACAGGGGAGGAAATAGCAGCACAATCATGAGACAAGCGGTTGGTGACAATGTTGTCCAGCATGGGAATTTAGCGAATATCCATGGTGGACTGTAATACAAAATCCAGCTGTTGTAGTTGGCACAGTGAATAGTTGATGTTGCTGCTCCAAGGTGCATGAGTTATTGGCTTATGGTCAGTGAAAATAATGAAAGAGTGGGCTCCTACCAACAAATGGAAGTATTCCATTTGGACTGGGCAAAGCTTTGTGCCATTATGTCTGCACAAGTAACAAAAGCCTTCCTTTGGCAGTAGGACTGCACAGAACCACAGTCAAGAGTTCAAGCACTATGACAACATGATGCAGATGGCGCTGGTAAAAGCCGATCATATAGAGGTATCAGCAGAGACCTTTGTGGATCTCTGGGCAGGGCAAGTTCAAGATCGTCTGTACCTTGTCCAGCAGAGGCTTGGATATGGTAAGGGTGATTAGATGCCATAGAAATTCAATCTCTGTTACCGTAAATATGAATTTCAGTGGAATTATAATGATGCCAGTCTCACTGAGGTGCCAGAAGATGGTCATTAAGTGGTTGCAGTGGGGCTCAGGTGACTTCAAGAACACAAGGATATTGTTGAGGTATGTGAAACAGCCTGGAAAGCTTCACAAAACACCATCCAGGATGTCTGTGTATGATCCAGAATATGCCATGGGTTTTATGTTGAAGAACACTGCCTGTTGTCACTGACCACATATCTGCAAATTCATTGTGGAGTCGATTAGTTGTGCCTTTGCATTGTCAGCAAGCAGCTTGTAGTGGTCAAGGAAATTTACATTCAGAATCATCTCATTGACGTCACCCACAGTGAACCACCAACTGAATGTGCAGTGCAGTTTGAGGTGCCCGTTCTGGTGATGAGTACCATATGTTTTTATGGTGAAACTGTTTGCGTTCTTGAGACACCATTCCTATAGTCTCTTAACATTGTCCAAGGAAGTTCCCACATCCCTCCCCTATTCTGCTATAAACAGATGCCAGGTGCTTTGATGCTGCACTGCAGCCATGTGTGTCTAGTGCTGGTCACACATGGCATTTGCGTGTGAGCATGGTGAATGATTTATGGTCACTTCGTTGCTGAAACGAGTGTGGTACCAATGGTAACCACTTGGAGGTGGTTCTGCTGTCAGCTGGATACTGTTAGAACAACTGTTGCTGCATTTCCAGTTGTGTGAGCTGGGTCACCTGTAGCCATATCTGCTGTTACTGCGAAGCCTCCTGCTCTCTACCCGTGAGCTTGCCAACTAATTGACCTGTGTGGTAAGTGCTGCCATCTGGGTGTCCATGTTCTGCTCTAGGTGATGTACATCAGAGTCTGAGGTGGTGGTTGCAGGAGGGGGTCCTGTGTCATTGGCCGTTGCCGGCGCGTCGTATACCCAGTTGGCTAAGTTTGCGATGGCATCCAGCTGCATATCTGTCTCCATGGCTATTAGAGTTTGCACCTATTCAGGGAGGCTGCAGACTGAGATTGTGTGCAACTGTGAGTCCAGGACAATGTCAGACTGCACTAGGCTCTGCAAGTGGCATAGGAACTGAGAGGGTCTTCAGTTGCCGCCTTCCTCTTGGCACAGCAAGATCAATTCAGTTGATAGTTGACAGTTGATGGTTGGAGAGACAACATCACAGTTACAGGTAGCCTGCATAAATCAGTTATGTTGCCAATGATGAATCGTGTATAAGGATCATAATAACCCTTTCAGCATCAACTAAGGCCTGAAGATGGTGCACTGAAGTGCTGAAACTGGTAGCTACACAATAAATGACATCATAAGGATAATCATAGGTGTTTCATTTTCTTACAGTAGTGAACAGCTGTAGTCTCTCAGACCTCCAGACAAAAGGACTGGCATACAAAAACACACCTTACTTGTCACTATCAATGTCACCTCACTCTATATCCACGTACCCTTAATCAACTTTCTACTTATCAACAACTACTTTACCTTTAAGGGGCAGACATACAAATAGATCAGGGGCACAGCCATGGGAACCAGGATGGTACCTTCCTATGCCAATCTCTTCATTTGTCACTTGGATGAGGCTTTCCTGGGTTTCACAGTGGTTCAGCCTCTGGTTTGGTTTAGGTGCATTCATGACATATCTGTCAACTGGACTCATGGAGAAGCTTAGGTGTTAAAAATCTTGGAATCTCTAAATAAATTTCCCATTTAAATTTCACATGGCCCTGTTCTAAATCCCATGCCACTTTCCTTGTCCTGTTTTTGATGACATTTTAGATTTAAATATTTTATGCCTTTTAGCACTTCATGTTCATGTATTAGATCTATCATAATCCTACAAGCAGCTTGTGAGTATTCTGGTTTTCGTGATTTGTGAATTTTGGTCTTAATGAAACTGGCAGAATTTAAGAGATAATTGTTTATAATTATAATTTGGCAGATCCTCATTTTTAAATATTGAAATTCTATGTGTTTTACTTAATGATGTCTATTCCCCCAACATAGTCTACCTTGTGTACATTGTGTACATTTTCATTTTAAAAATTAATCTCTTTGGAGGCCCACTAGCATTTGGCTTTGAGATCTGATTTTTGGCATCTTCTTTGGAAACTACATGACATAACAAGATGGATTTTTCCCATCTGCTATGTTTCTCTACTCCCAAAAACAGCAAATTTTTATTTTATTTTCAATTTATTTATAGACTGGCATGTAATAACTACATAAAAATCTCAACTTCTTATTTATACTTTTGAATTTATTGTACAGATATCATTTTGGCTCTTTAGCTTACATTGATGTAATTTTTGAATTTATTGTACAGATATAATTTTGGCTCTTTAGCTTACATTGATGTAATAAGTTTTCATTAGGCACTCAACTACAATTAACTGATGTTAGTACTACTGTTTGTAGTAGCCAAAGCCTTATGAGCTAATCAGTAAATCTGATAATGATGAACAATACCAACAGAACAACTGGGAGTCCTGCTGTCCTGTAAATATTTAATTGAAGAAATAATTAACATTTAAGTTCACAAGCAGCCCCATTTTCCATTGCAGATTTCATAATAACAATTGTTAGATTCAAACATTGACTATGTACTTTGTTACCTCAATTTTTCTGTACAAAATGAGATATGGCATTGGTTAATTAACTCACTAATTAATAATGTTGTGTAATTTACCATAATTTTCAATAAGGCACATGTACAAAAATAAAGCCAACATCCGTGAAGCTCAATGTTTAATAATTTTCCAGTGATTCCAGTGATATCTGTGGATCATATTAATGTACATTTTAACTGAATCATGTTGTGATTAAGAAGTGTTATGGGAAGTCATTGTCATTGAAATGAGTGATTATCAGATGTCGTGATACTCATTATAGACTGAATTAAGTGAACTACCAAAATGTAATGCACTATAATAAATTGCTGCAGGATTCTGCTAAGTGTGAATGGTGGCTTTCTTTGTGTACATGTGAACTGTGCTTTGTGCACAATAGAACAATTAACTTTACCACTGGAACTGTAGGTGCTTTTCTGGTTTAGTGCACTAATACATTTTCATAATTTTCAAACTAGTCACCATAATGAACATTCAAATTTTGCAAGGAATAAATGTGTAAGTTAATACAGTCTAAATAGTGGCTTCATGTGCATCTGTGAGCAAATACCACCTCACACTCATTTAGATTTTCATCTTAGCTGTGATCAAGAGTAGTGCTACTGAGGAGAAACTATGAGAATCAGGTCAGTATTGCTAGAGGCACAACTCAAAACATCCAGTGAAGCCTGAAGGAAAGTAATTGTAATGTTAATTGTGAATATGATGTATGGAACAAGTAACTAACTATGGTTCCAAAAGTGATATTTCTGGTTGTGGAGACAAGAGAAAAGGGTTTTAAAATTGTATGTGGTGATAGAGTAAATGGGGTAACTGGTGACACACAGTCTAACTACTGTGTGATGCCACAAATAATTATTTTATTTTAAAACACAAATGAGCTTAAAGACTGCATTTGTAGCTGATTTAAAAATGGTATAATCATACCAGAAATTGTCAAGAAATGATAAATTTCTTCTGAATAAAAAATAACTTTTTCATTTCCAAGAAGTTAATCTCATATTTGTTAGTTCACTGTATAAATCACAACAACATCAATGTTATATTTCTGTCTTTTGTATCAGCTCAGATGTTTTATACCTAGTTAAAAAATTACTCCCTACTCCTCCAAAAGCCCTACTATGATATTTTACAGATTTATTGAGAAAACTATGAGGAGTATCTCACTTGTGTCGCTCTCTTTGCTTTCTCAGTACCAATAAAACATATTCGTACCCAGAAAGCATATCAGTGTGGTTATTATGGAGACAGAAACCTCTCAGCTCTTCTCTGTCCTCTCTGAAACATGTCAACAGTGTATGTGACATTGGAAGCAACCCATTCAGTTGTCTTGGTCATTAAATGTATATCTGGCATCAGATTTTCTTGTACAAATTTCGTTACATTCGTAATTGAAAACTGCCAAGAGAGTTTTTCATCTTAATAATGTTTACAATTCTAGACTGACATGTAATATGCACAACTTAACTTGCAGATTCTCATGTGGATGACGAGTTATGTCCCCTAATAGTAGGCAGTGGTCCAGAAGCGTCTAAAGAGATTACATGTGCCATTAGCTCATTATATGCAGTAACTTGTATGGACATTGTACAATGAATTAATGTAGACTTTCCCATTGTATTCTACTAATGAAAAGCTCTTTGGTTTCCATATAGCTGGCAGCTTTATGGTACCGTGATGATGCTATGCTGAACAACCAGCTGTCGGGGGCAGCATTATAAAGGAATCCACAGAAATACAGAGTCATGGGAGTCTTGTAAATAGAGATGAAGGTCACCAAAATAGTAATGCTTGAAAGCTACCATTAGCTGCATTACAACAAGAGTACACCCACCACTTTTCAAAACACAAGACACATCTAGAATACCCATGCAGACATTTGAGCACAGCTTGTGGCCCACTTCCCACCTTACACCACTGCACCCCCCCCCCCCCCCTCGCCCACTGGTTGCACAGGGGACCTAGCTGACTGCAGCCAGGTGGGTGGGAGTGGGGAACTACTTGTATAGATATTGGGTCATTTGTAATATCTTGACACTTTGCCAGAAGATGATGAGGATGACACTCACCAAAATGCCATGGTATGTTAATGTGGTCCCCCAGCTGCAAAACTGAGAGCTTTTCATCATTGTTCTATGAAGATAAAGAAAAATAATTAGCATCTTTTATGAGATGTTGTCACAAACAAGGAAAGACAGCTTTCTTGGATGTGGCATGTATTCAAAAGAAGTTTTTGTGCCGCGCAGGTTTAGCCAAGCAGTCTAAGGTGGTGCAGTCGTAGACTGTGTGGCTGGTCCTGGCGGAGGTTTGAGTCCTCCCTCGGGCATGGATGTGTGTGTTTGTCCTTAGGATAATTTAGGTTAAGTAGTGTGTAAGCTTAGGGACTGATGACCTTAGCAGTTAAGTCCCATAAGATTTCACACACATTTGAACATTTTTGAAGTTTTTGCCCCATGCCATTCATCGCACTTCTCTACTGAATCTTACATTGGCTCAGTAAGAAGAAAAGTACACAGCTGTACAACTCGGTCAGCCTAAGCACCAGGGCAATGTAGCTCCACATATTACAGGACAATGTAGCTGCACATAACTTTAGCATTTACTTGTCTCTCATAAATGTGTGAAACATAGCTGGCAGTTTGAATGAGATATACCGGCTGTAGGGGATTATGTGGCTGAAGGATGTGCGTGTGCTGATGACTGACAAGTTAGCCAACATGCTCAAAACCTGTTAAGTGTGCCCCAAAAATAAACTTTTCTTCAATGCTCATACAGGTGCTCAGCTAGTTCATCGTGTTATTACAAAAAGTGGATCACTCTCATCCTCGAATCTGAGTCACCTACCCCTACTTTCTAACCTTCCCCACCCATCCCTCTTTCGTCCTAAAGAAGGAATTAGTAGTTCCATAAGCTAGGACAGTTTCTAGTACTTTTAAATGTGTCTATCAGCAGAATTGGAATTTCACCTCTACAAGGTAAGTACTGGCCAGCCATCCTGTCTCATAATTTTATAATTTTCTCAAGTGAATTTTCCATTTGATACAAATAAAAATGTACATTAAGAGCTGACCTGTCTAATTATTGTTTCAAATTCAGAAAAACTGCTAATGAAGATAGTTCTTTACAGATCAATGAGAAAATGATGAATAAGGTTCTGGACTATATTAAATCAGGAAAGGAACAAGGAGCTCACATCGAATGTGGTGGAGAACGTCTGGGTACAACAGGTTATTTTATCAAGCCAACAGTCTTCTCAAATGTTACTGATGACATGAAAATTGCAAAAGAGGAGGTAAGCACTTTTTATTGTTTTGTCTTTGAAAGTTTTATTGTCTTTTCTGAATATAAGCTGTAGTTTATGATTTTCATTTGCTGAAATTAATACCATATTCCATTCATGACACAATAAGGTGCCCATGCCTCCAGTAGTAAGGTAAAAGTAATCTGTATCAAAACTGTTAATACAATAACCATAACTAATTACTTTTTCAGTCATCATCATCATCATCATTTAAGACTGATTATGCCTTTCAGTGTTCAGTCTGGAGCATAGCCCCCATTATAAAATTCCTCCATGATCCCCTATTCAGTGCTAACATTGGTGCCTCTGCTGATGTCAAGCCTACTACTTCAAAATCATTCTTAACCAAATCCAGGTACCTTCTCCTTGGTCTACCCTGACTCCTCCCACCCTCTACTGCTGAACCCATGAGTCTCTTGGGTAACCTTGCTTCTCCCATGTGTGTAACATGCCCCCACCATCTAAGCCTGTTGACCCTGACCGCTACATCTATAGTGTTCATTCCCAGTTTTTCTTTGATTTCCTCATTGTGGATACCCTCCTGCCATTGTTCCCATCTACTAGTACCTGCAATCATCCTAGCTACTTTCTTATCCGTAAGCTCAACCTTACTGATAAGGTAACCTGATCCAACCAGCTTTCGCTCCCATACAACAAAGTTGGCAAAGTTGGTCGAAAGATTGAACGGTGCACAGATAACTTAGTCTTGGTACTGACTTCCTTCTTGCAGATGAGAGTAGATCATTGCTGAGCACTCACTGCATTAGCTTTGCTACACCTCACTTCCAGTTCTTTCACTATGTTGCCATCCTGTGAGAATATACATCCTAAGTACCTGAAACCGTCCACCTGTTCTAACTTTGTTCCTCCTATTTGGAACTCAATCTGTTTATATCTCTTTCCCACTGACATTACTTTCGTTTTGGAGATGCTAATCTTCATACCATAGTCCTTACATTTCTGATCTAGCTCTGAAATATTACTTTGTAAACTTTCAATCAAATCTGCCATCACAACTAAGTCATCCGCATATGCGAGACTGCTTATTTTGTGTTCACGTATCTTAATCTCACCCAGCCAGTCTATTGTTTTCAACATATGACCCATAAATAATATGAACAACAGTGGAGACAGGTTGCAGCCTTGTCTTACCCCTGAAACTACTCTGAACCATGAACTCAGTCTACCGTCAATTCTAACTGCTGCCTGACTATCTATGTCAAGACATTTAATTGCCTGCAAAAGTTTGTCTCCTATTCCATAATGTCATAGAACAGACAATAACTTCCTCCTAGGAACCTGGTCATATGCGTTTTCTAGATCTATAAAGCATAGATACAATTCCCTGTTCCACTCGTAACACTTCTCCATTATTTGCCGTAAGCTAAAGGTCTGGTCCTGACAACCTCTAAGAGGCCTAAACCCACACTGATTTTCATCCAGTTTGCCCTCAACTAATACTCGCACTTTCCTTTCAACAATACCTGAGAAGATTTTACCCACAACGCTGATTAAAGAGATACCTCTGTAGTTGCAATCTTTTCTGTTTCCATGTTTAAAGATTGGTGTGATTACTGCTTTCACCCAGTCTGATGGAACCTGTCCCGACTCTCACACCATTTCAATTATCCTGTGTAACCATTTAAGACCTGGCATTCCACTGTATTTGATGAGTTCTGACTTAATTTCATCCACCCCAGCTGCTTTATTGCACTGCACTCTATTGACCATTTTCTCCACTTCCTCAAATGTGATCCAATTTCCATCATCATTCCCATCCCATTGTACATCGAAATCTGAAATATTACTGATCGTATTTTCACCTACATTGAGCAACTCTTCAAAATATTCCCTCCATCTGCCCAAGGCATCAACAGGATTCACCAGCAGTTTTCCTGACCTGGCCAAAATACTTGTCATTTCCTTCTCACCTCCCTTTCGGAGACTGCTAATTACACTCCAGAATGATTTTCCAGCAGCTTGATCCAAAGTCTCCAACCTGTTTCCAAAGTCTTCCCAAGATTTCTTCTTGGATGCTGCAATTATCTGTTTGGCTTTGTTCCTTTCTTCAGCATAACTTTCTCTGTCTACCTGAGTTCTAGTATGTAGCCATTTTTGATATGCCCTCTTTTTCCTTTTACAGGCTGCCTTGACTGTGTCATTCCACCAAGCTGTTTGCTTCATCCTACCATTGCACACTACTGTTCCAAGACATTCCTTAGCCACTTCTAGTACTGTGTCCCTGTACCGTGTCCATTCCTTTTCCAATGACTGTAATTGACTACATTCAAGTAACTGGTACCTTTCTGAGATCGCTGTTATGTACTTGTGCCTGATTTCCTTATCCTGAAGTTTCTCCACTCTTATCCTCCTACATGTGGACCTGACCTTCTGCACTTTCGGCCTCACAATACCAATTTCACTGCAGATTAAATAGTGATCAGTGTCATCAAAGAATCCCCTGAATACACACGTGTCCCTCACAGCCTTCCTGAATTCCTGATCTGTTATTATATAGTCAATGACAGATCTGGTTCCCCTGCCTTCCCAAGTATACCGGTGAATGTTCTTATGTTTAAAAAAGGAGTTTGTGATTACTAAGCCCATACTGGCACAGACATCCAAGAGTTGTTTCCTGTTCCTGTTGGCCTCCATATCCTCTCCAAATTAACCCACAACCTTTTCATACCCTTCTGTTCGATTTCCAATACTGGCATTAAAATCACCCAAGAGAAGAACACTGTCCTTGTCCTTTACTCTAACAACTACATTACTGAGTGCATCATAAAAACTATCCATCTTATCTTGATCTGTCCCTTCACAATGCGAATATACTGACACAATCCTAATTTTCTTGCTAGACACTTTCAAATCTATCCACATCAGTCATTTGTTTACATACCTTATTGCAACTACGCTGGGTTCCATTTCTTTCCTGATGTAAAGCCCTACATCCCATTATGCTATTCCTGCTTTGACTCCTGACAGGTAGACCTTGTATTCTCCCACTTCCTCTTCTTTCTCACCCCTTACCTGAATGTCACTAACAGCTAAAACATCGAACCCCATCTTACTTGCAGCCTCTGCCAGCTCTACCTTCTTCACAGAGTAGCCCCCATTGATATTAATAGCTCGCCATCTCATTACCATTCGTTTGCCGAGTCATATCTTAGGAGTCCCTGGTTTGTCAATTAGAGGTGGGACTCTGTCACCTCCAAAGGTCCGAGGCATTTTGCTGTGATTTTTGCCAGCATCGTATTTAAAGTACCAGGAAAGCAGGTTGCTAGCCTTACTTGCCCCTAATGGTTGAGAGAATAACTGGTGGATTTGGTAGTCTTTGCCGTCTGAGCACAAAGGTGACCACGACTCAGAATATGTCTGAGATGCCCAGCCTTATTCCAAAGTAACTGGTATCCCGACTGTCAGGACCACTTACCTGGCCACTCATATATTGCCCATGGTTCATGAACTAGGACATGACAACAGGGGCCCACACCATGAACCACTTTTTCAGTTAGTACAACAAATATTTACTTTTACATGTTGAAACATTCAGTCATCTATGTACCATTCATACATCATTTTTCTAAGTAAAAGTCAATGAAGTGCACATTATTCTCTATCTATGCTGTTTAGTTATAAGCACTGATAAATTATGCTACCAGTCTGAAGAATATTTTCAACAGCCTGTAGGTCATGCAATTCTCAATATAGCTGATAAAAACATATACAAATCAACAAAAGGGCACATCTTACTTTTGAACTAGTTTTTCTTCAGGATGTGAAAAAGAGGAAAAAGTGGGTGCAGTAGGGAGGGGGTATGTCTACCCCAGAAACTAGGCTCATGAGGTATAAAGAGAAAGGGGGAGGAAGTTTAGGCAAATGGTATTCTGGAGTAGAGGGAAAGATTAAGTAAGGAGATAGGTTTATTGTCTAACAGCATTCAAGTGTTCTGGAAATTTGATGAGTGATGTTCTTATGTAAAACACTATGCAGTGAACGAATGCCATCTAATAGTCTCACATATGACACTCCTTTTAATGTTTTACTTTTTCCTGAGGTGCAGCTAAATATGTTTGTGGATTTGTGCATAGGCAGGTGTTAAAGAGAGATCAGTTAACGGGAATATGAACATTGGAATAAATATGTCAACAGGTATGTTGCATAGGTTAGGAGGGTGATGGAAAGCAACTCTTGTGTAGTGTAATGATAGTATTAGGAAATAATGCTCTGATTTCAGAGTTCAAAATAGGAAATTCATATCTCTATTGATAGAGCAGTAACCTATTCAGGCATTAAAGCTGTGAATGGCATTGGGTAATGAGAGGTTTGGGAAAGAGTGCTTTAAGTGGTTTGGAGGTAAAAACTTTGCTGCTCAGAGAGCAAGATGTGGATACTGTCACGGGTGATTCTAGAAGTGGGTCTGGAGGGGGGGGGGGGGGGGGGGGGTTGGCTTAGTGAGGGGTGCGGGTGGGAGGAGGGGAGGGGGTTGGAATATCGCTTAACAAAAGGAGAGTTGGGGTCCTCCACCGACAAACTTGTAAAATTTGGTGTTGTTTAATGTAGTTTGTGGTAATTTTTGGAGTTCAGGGTAAAAACATGTCTACAGAATGTGTGTGCCTGGGAAAATAATACGATTTAACCTAGATGTTTGGCAATTTCAAAGTTTTTGTCTGGGGTCAGTAATTTAAGTTTTGGTAGGCATACCCGGCATATTTAGCTTTCTTGATTATTGTAAGTGGTACTCATACATTAATATACATCCAATGAATATTAATAAAGACACTCATTTTAAGTTAAATGATATTTATTGGATTAGATAGTAAGCTATTTGCCACTCTTATTCTTAAAATGTATTTGAAATACATTGCAACCTATACTGCTGCATGATTACAAAAAAAAAAAAAAAAAAAAAAAAAAAAGATTGAATCTGTTGAAGTAATATATTTGCTGATTTGTGAAGTCATTTTATCCATGTAATATGATACTCCATTGGGGGACGGGAGGGGGGGGGGAGGGAGGGACACTATACTATAGCCCCCATAGCCCCACCTCCCCGTCCCGTGCCATGGCCCCTGGATACTGTCCAAGAGATTTGTTTCTGGATCAGATCAGGAAAGCTCTTACTGCTAGGAATACTGTTCTTTGTGTGTTTATATCAATTTCTATCAGCTGTGTTAACAGCTGTGCCTCTCTGTTAACAAAGTGATTTTTTGAATGATATTTTCCTTTTTATGCAATAGCCTTACTAAAAAAAATTGTTGCCTTGTTGGTGTATCAACACACAGGAATGCTCAGATAGGTATACTGTAAGATAATGTACAATAACTATAAAATGAAGACATTCACAAATTTCACCTCTACTTCTAATTTAAGCTTTTCCTACTCCCATTATAATTAAGTATGTTGCATTAATTGACATTGCCAGTAAAAATAATGATAGAGCTTCTCTCCAAAATACAGTGCTATTATAAATGATTCATTTATTTTCAGAGTTTTATATTTTCCAAAGTATTACAAGTACAGAGATGACTGATGGATGATCGAACCATAAATGCACCAGTTTTGCCTTATGCCCACCAGTTGACATAATGAGTGTACTGTCCTGACAATATGGCTTCAAAGCAAGAAAGATTTTTTGTGTATTGGCATATGTGTGATGTTTATCTACTACAACAGTGCAGTGTGCATTCAGAAGAAATTATGGAAAAGAACTGCCATGTAAACAGAGGATTGTGTGTTGTTATTGACGGTTTATGGACACTGGTTGTCTCTGTAAATGGTCTGGTTGTCTTGGTTGACCACGTGTGCCAGATGCAACCATGGAGAGGGTGAGAGAATGTTTTGTATGCAGTCCAAAAAAATCGATGGTCCATGCAAGCCAGCAAGTCATGAACTTGAATACCACAGCAAACTGTGTGGAAGATTTTATGATGGTGTTTACTTTTTGGCACATACTGTCTGCAGTCATGCAACAATTAAAATCAGAAGATCATGAGTGGTACCTTCAGTTTGCATCACAATGCAGGAAGCACTCGAGGATAGCCATTCAACCTCCAAGCTAATATGCAGCAATGAAGCAACCTCTGATTCACCACAATATGAGTGTGTGGTGCACTTAAAATCTTCATGAAATTGTGGTGCAGGGATGAGATTTGCTAGAGACCAATTTTTTCTGCATAATGTCATAGACAATTCTGTATAGGCCATTTTTCTCCTGTGAGAAGACTGTGATGGCTACCTCTTACTTTGATATGTTGCAGTTGTGGTTGTTTCCACAAATGAGTTCTGATTCTGAGAATTTCATCTTCCAACAAGAAGAGGCACCCTCTCATTGGAGCATTTATGTTTGGCACTACACAAATGATGAAATTCTGCATTGCTGGATTGGGCATAGTGGTCCCCCAGATCACATGAACTAATGCTTTGTGACAGTTTTTGTATGGTGGTATGTTAAGGACTATGTTTATGTACCCCCACTGTCAAGAACATTGGAACAGCTCAGAGAAAACATCAATGCTGCTTTGATGACCATTGACAGTATACTATGTAAGGTACAGAACAAACTTGATTACCACTTGGACGTATATCATGTGGGCAGAGGAGCACTCGTAGAACATTTGTGGAGTGAAAAATGCAAACTTGTTGAGCTTACAGTTCTATTCATGCAGCAGTCACATTTGTATACATAATACTTTGGAGAATATAGAGCTTTGAAAACAAATGATCATTTACAGTAGATTTATACATCATTTAAAGTTTGAAAACATTCAAAATGTTGCTGTTTCAGATATTTGGACCAGTTCAGAGTATTTTAAAATTCAAAACTCTTGAGGAAGCCATTGAAAGAGCAAACAATACTTCTTATGGGTTGGCTGCTGGAATCTTGACAAAGGATATCAATAGTGCACTCACTTGTGCAAATGCTTTAGAAGCTGGGAGTATCTGGTGAGTTTCAATGTATGTGTATTCCTCATACTTTTTAATGTGTGAATTAATGTTATTGTTATGTTACTGAGTCAAACATATGTTATTGTGCTCCAGAACAAAAGTTTATTTTATTTATCTCCACATGATCTCGGGTGTCTCAGTTGTTTCTTACAAGGAAAACTCCACATTGCACCCCCTTCAGATTTAGTGGTAAGATAGTTCAGTGGACACACATGAAAACAAGAAAAAGGTGTACTCAACTGTGAAAAAAAGCAAAATATAAACAGTGAATGGTTTGAGGACAAGAAGTGGAATAAAGAGCAAGCTGAAACAGCCATAACATGGTGGGTAAGTGGTGATGGTGTCAGAATGCCTTTCTGTACTCTTGGTAGTTGTCATACTATACATTGGTTACAGTAAATGAGTCAGGTGGTAAGATTACATTACCATCGCAAGTAAATGTGATGAATAGTGAGAGCAAGCAAGATACAACATAGATGTCTCACAGAAATTAAAACAACAAATAAATGCATGTGAACTATGTTACAGCTAAGAAATTCAAGAGTCAGGACTTCTAAAATGGAATGTGACTTCAACAATGTTAACACCGTATGTTTTGACAGTGCACAGAGAAACATTGCAGCTTATGTGACAGACTATTATGTTTTCATCTTTTCTCTGGGAGTTTTCACATTCATACGAACATGTATATTAAGCAAGGAGGCATATCTCACTCATTTACCGTGCATACAAATTAGGTGCATCTATAAGAGATTCCTATTGCATGACAGACATAGTGTCACTAATGCCATGTATGACACACCAGACATCGTTTCCTGTAGAGGATTTGGTTGACTTGTCACCCTTGTCATCAAATGTTTGTGGTTCCCATTTGAAAGCCACTTCCTTTCAGCTGCTAATAGAGTAGTTGTGCAGAATCAAATGTCATTATAGGTCCCTGTCTCAGTACCTTATGCCTTTCTGTTACAAATGGACATTACACATGACACAGACACAAATTTGAATAAAGCAAATGGTGGAAATAATAATAATAATTTAGCACAATGGAAGTTTGAACAGAGTTCACCTGCTCACCGCCAGTCCAGCACTGTAGCCACTTAACCATGATGCCATTTGCATTCCACTACCTCTATATTGCACTTCTTGCTCTTGGACTATTCACTGTTTCTATGTTGCTTTTTTTTCACAGTCCAGTTCACATTCTTCCTGTTTCCATGCTTGATCTGTGTTCATTTTTGACGGGCTGTCCACTGGGCCCTCTCACAATTAAATCTGATGAGGGATGTAATCGGGAGTTTCCCTTGTTAGAATTTCAACAAACTGATTAATGTTGTCAGTTCATAGTCTTAGTTTTCCTTTTCTATTATTCCTTATTTGCCATTACTATCATTACACAGAAGAGATCAGGAAAGAGCAGAAGTTTCAGATAGATTGCCTACTGGTAAGGCTGGAATTTTTGAAACCAGATTTTAAACTGCAAAACTTTTCCAGGGTCAGGTGTGGACTCAGACCATAATTGTAAATTGAATCTGAAAGGTAGGGAGTTAAGGAGGTGGGAAGTGGATAAAGTAAAAATGCAGAGCTTATTGAGAGTTTCAAAGGAAGCACTGGGCAATGATTGGCTACAACAAGGGAAAGGGATATAGAAGAATATGATTGAGGAGCTTTGGGAACTGGAATAGTAATGGCAGTAGAACACTAAATTGGCAAAGAGACAAGGTCCAGAAGAAATCCTTGGGTACACAAGAGATACTGAATTTAATTTACAAATGTAAAAAATTTAAAAATGTAAGAAATGAGGTAGGCAAAAGGGAAGACAGCTTTTAAGAAATGAAACTGACAGAAAGCACAAAATACCATAGCAGGAATGGTTAGAGAAGCATACAGCTGTAGAAACATACATGATTATGAGACAAACAGAAGCCACTTGTATGAAAATTAAAGACACCTTTTGAGAAAATAGACCCACTTTAATTACTGTTACAAGCTCTGGTGGTAAACCAGTATGAACCAAATTGAAAGAACTTTTTCAAAACAAGGTCCACAGCATAGATGACATTTCCTCAGAAATATTAAGATCCTTGGGAATCATGACATAACTGTATGTGAGATATACATGACAAGTGAAATAAACTTGGACTTCAAGAAGAACTTAGTAATTTCAATTTCAAAGATGTGGGTGCAAAAAGGTATGAGTACTACCAAACCATAAGTTTAATAAGTCATGGTTGCAAAATACATACTGACACAAATTATTGAAGAATAGAAAAACTGGTAGAGGTGTACCTTAGGGAAGATCTGTTTGGCTTCCAGTGAAATACAGGAATATGTAAGACAATATTTCCTCCACAACTTATGTTAGATGCTAGGTTAAAGAAAGGCAAACCAATATATGTATGCAACAAATATTGGAAATCCACAGAGCACACTTTTAACCTCAAGCTAATTCATACAAAAACCTTCCATTAAACATTATTTATAGCAAGGAATGGTCTCATACCCGTAATCTAACATGATCAGCTTTGTTGAATTGCAGATCATTAAATAACAGGCACTTCAGGCAAAATGTTTCTTCAAAAAGATGAAAATTTGTCTTTTAGGTTGGGATCCATAAGTTCCAGAAACATATTTTTTAATGTACATGAATATAATTATGCCAGACTATTGGCTTTGTGAGTTGAGGAATGTGTTCTTGAAAATGCACATATTTTTACAAAGTCTGCTACAATGCAGATGGCTCATATAGTAAGAGGAAGTGGGTGAGGGAGGCCATTCTGTGTAATAAAGGTTATAGAGAAACTCAGTTTAGCAGACAAACAGAGACAAGGCACTGACACCTTCCCATGTTGTAACTGCTCTGTACATCCGAAAGCTGTCATGCCATCTTTTTATAACATTACAGATATTTCATTCTTTTGAGAGACTGTGTGACCACATTAGTCACAGAACAGTTAGTTGAACCATTCTTCTCACACTGTCATGGTACAATTTTATGATAGTGTATAAAGTAATAGAAATGTGCTAGAAAATTGTGTACCTTATAACATTTGTTCTCAAATGCTATGTGCTTTCTGCGTTCAGTGTAATGATTGATAAATTCATTGTATTATTTTAAGGGTCAACTGCTTCCTTGTTATTCCTGTTCAGGCACCATTTGGTGGATATAAAGAGTCTGGAATTGGTAGGGAAATGTAAGTAAAAAATAATCCTTTTAAATAACATGAGTTACTGAACAGAAATATTTTTTAATGACAAATTTAACTTTTTGCAGGGGAGAAGAAACACTACATGAGTACTTAGAAGTGAAGACAGTTTCTGTGAAGCTCCCATCCAAGTCTTGAAGTGTTTCCAAGAAATGAAACAAGGCTTTGCTGCTTTTATAATATTACAGAACCAGCAGTATTCTTTGTTAAAATTATTATTTCTCAGGATAATTTCTAATAAAGTAAATCATTTGCAATTTTTAATAAACTGTTTCCTAATTTATAGTCTAGTGTGTTCATTTTATTTAGCGTGCTGGTACTGCTCCATGTCTGTCATTCCTCTGAACCATGTCTGTCATTACTCTGAATTTTTCCCGTGGACATGCAGCTTTACTGTATGATTAAATGATGATGGCGTCCTCTTGGGTAAAATATTCCGGAGGTAAAATAGTCCCCCATTCGGATCTCCGGGCGGGGACTACTCAAGATAACGTCATTATCAGGAGAAAGAAAACTGGCATTCTACGGATCGGAGCGTGGAATGTCAGATCCCTTAATCGGGCAGGTAGGTTAGAAAATTTAAAAAGGGAAATGGATAGGTTAAAGTTAGATATAGTGGGAATTAGTGAAGTTCGGTGGCAGGAGGAACAAGACTTTCGGTCAGGTGATTACAGGGTTATAAATACAAAATCAAATAGCGGTAATGCAGGAGTAGGTTTAATAATGAATAAAAAAATAGGAGTGCGGGTTAGCTACTACAAACAGCACAGTGAATGCATTATTGTAGCCAAGATAGACACAAAGCCCATGCGTACTACAGTAGTACAAGTTTATATGCCAACTAGCTCTGCAGATGATGAAGAAATGGATGAAATGTATGACGAGCTAAAAGAAATTATTCAGGTAGTGAAGGGAGACGAAAATTTAATAGTCATGGGTGACTGGAATTCGTCAGTAGGAAAAGGGAGCGAAGGAAACATAGTGGGTGAATATGGATTGGGGGGAAGGAATGAGAGAGGAAGCCGCCTTGTAGAATTTTGCACGGAGCATAACTTAATCATAGCTAACACTTGGTTCAAGAATCATAAAAGAAGGTTGTGTACCTGGAAGAATCCTGGAGATACTAAAAGGTATCAGATAGATTATATAATTGTAAGACAGAGATTTAGGAACCAGGTTTTAAATTGTAAGACATTTCCTGGGGCAGATGTGGATTCTGACCACAATCTACTGGTTATGAACTGCAGATTGAAACTGAAGAAACTGCAAAAAGGTGGGAATTTAAGGAGATGGGACTTGGATAAACTGAAAGAACCAGAGGTTGTAGAGAGTTTCAGAGAGAGCATAAGGGAACAATTGACAGGAATGGGGGAAAGAAATACAGTAGAAGAAGAATGGGTAGCTCTGAGGGATGAAGTAGTGAAGGTAGCAGACGATCAAGTAGGTAAAAAGACGAGGGCTAATAGAAACCCTTGGGTAACAGAAGAAATATTGCATTTAATTGATGAATGGAGAAAATATAAAAATGCAGTAAATGAAGCAGGCAAAAAGGAATACAAACGTCTCAAAAATGATATCGACAGGAAGTGCAAAATGGCTAAGCAGGGGTGGCTAGAGGACAAATGTAAGGATGTAGAGGCTTGTCTCACTAGGGGTAAGATAGATACTGCCTACAGGAAAATTAAAGAGACCTTTGAAGAGAAGAGAACCACTTGTATGAATATCAAGAGCTCAGATGGAAACTCTGTTCTAAGCAAAGAAGGGAAGGCAGAAAGGTGGAAGGAGTATATAGAGGGTTTATACAAGGGTGATGTACTCGAGGACAATATTATGGAAATGGAAGAGGATGTAGATGAAGACGAAATGGGAGATATGATACTGTGTGAAGAGTTAGACAGAGCACTGAAAGACCTGAGTCGAAACAAGGCCCCGGGAGTAGACAACATTCCATTAGAACTACTGATGGCCTCGGGAGAGCCAGTCATGACAAAACTCTACCATCTGGTGAGCACGATGTATGAGACAGGCGAAATACCCTCAGACTTCAAGAAGAATATAATAATTCCAATCCCAAAGAAAGCAGGTGTTGACAGATGTGAAAATTACCGAACTATCAGTTTAATAAGTCACAGCTGCAAAATACTAATGCGAATTCTTTACAGACGAATGGAAAAACTGGTAGAAGCCGACCTCGGGGAAGATCAGTTTGGATTCCGTAGAAATGTTGGAACACGTGAGGCAATACTGACCTTACGACTTATCTTAGAAGAAAGATTAAGAAAAGGCAAACCTATGTTTCTAGCATTTGTAGACTTAGAGAAAGCTTTTGACAATGTTAACTGGAATATTCTCTTTCAAATTCTGAAGGTGGCAGGGGTAAAATACAGGGAGAGAAAGGCTATTTACAATTTGTACAGAAACCAGATGGCAGTTATAAGAGTCGAGGGGCATGAAAGGGAAGCAGTGGTTGGGAAGGGAGTGAGACAGGATTGTAGCCTTTCCCCGATGTTATTCAATCTGTATATTGAGCAAGCAGTAAAGGAAACAAAAGAAAAATTCGGAGTAGGTATTAAAATTCATGGAGAAGTAGTAAAAACTTTGAGGTTTGCCGATGACATTGTAATTCTGTCAGAGACAGCAAAGGACTTGGAAGAGCAGTTGAACGGAATGGATAGTGTCTTGAAAGGAGGATATGAGATGAACATCAACAAAAGCAAAATGAGGATAATGTAATGTAGTTGAATTAAGTCGGGTGATGCTGAGGGAATTAGATTAGGAAATGAGACACTTAAAGTAGTAAAGGAGTTTTGCTATTTGGGGAGCAAAATAACTGATGATGGTTGACGTAGAGAGGATACAAAATGTAGACTGGCAATGGCAAGGAAAACGTTTCTGAAGAAGAGAAATTTGTTAACATCGAGTATAGATTTAAGTGTCAGGAAGTCGTTTCTGAAAGTATTTGTATGGAGTGTAGCCATGTATGGAAGTGAAACATGGACAATAAATAGTTTGGACAAGAAGAGAATAGAAGCTTTCGAAATGTGGTGCTACAGAAGAATGCTGAAGATTAGATGGGTAGATCACATAACTAATGACGAGGTATTGAATAGGATTGGGGAGAAGAGAAGTTTGTGGCACAACTTGACCAGAAGAAGGGATCGGTTGGTAGGACATGTTCTGAGGCATCAAGGGATCACAAATTTAGCATTGGAGGGCAGCGTGGAGGGTAAAAATCGTAGAGGGAGATCAAGAGATGAATACACTAAGCAGATTCAGAAGGATGTAGGCTGCAGTAAGTACTGGGAGATGAAGAAGCTTGCACAGGATAGAGTGGCATGGAGAGCTGCATCAAACCAGTCTCAGGACTGAAGACCACAACAACAACAACATGTCTGTCATTACTCTGAATTTCAACTGTCATTTAACCAAATGAAGAAGAATTAATGGATTGCTATTAAGTATTACTTCTTGCCATACAAAGGCAGTAGCCCATTTCACTTTTATAAAGCTGTAAGAGTTTCATGAGACGATGAAAAAATAATAAGATTCCAGACTTAATTTTATGTCACTGAATACTATATAGAGTCTGCTATTATAGAATCTTTATTGCAATACACAAGTAGTGAGACGTAATTCGTTTTTGTACCTAAGTTTACCTTCTATTATAATTTAGAGCAATGGGCCTTAACTCAGATAAATTTTTATTCAGTTGTGGGATATCAACTTTTTTACTGGGTAAACAGTATCAGGTGCATGGCACAGGTTCAGTCTCATAGTGCTAGTTATTAGGACTTTCTCCCTTTCCTTTCACACATGACTCACAGGAAGGATGATGGCTTAAATGCTCCTGTGGGTGTTTTAATTCATCTAATCTTGTGTTTGGGATCCTTATGGCAGTAACAGATATATAAGGAGTTGATAAAATTTTTAGGTTCATTGCTATAAACTGAACAAGTAGGTTTTCACAGGATAGTGTTCGACAATCTGTGACCTGTTAAGTAACTTAGCTTCTTTTTCCATTTGCTGCAACATGGTGATTGTCATTTCCCAGTGTGATCACTGTTGACATCATTTCCACTACACCTAGATTTGTAATCCTAATCATGATAGTGGTCCTGGTAAGATAAAATGCATGTCATTTTAAATGTGCAAAAGTGAATCAAATGAAACATTTGGTTATGCTCAAGTTGTGATAAAGACAATCTCAGTAAGAAATTTATCAACAAGGTCTGTACACACAAGATCATTACAATTCTACTGGAAGAAATATATGCGTTAAATTACAAATGGGTAAAATGTTAAGTATGAACACAAATGGGACCGACAAGTGCTGATAATCATGATTAAAAATCTTAATCATAATCTTTGCAGAAAGTGTAGAATCATGGTGAAAAACAGTATTCAGTGCACTGAATGTGACATCATATTTCACATTCTATGTGGTAAGATTGATCCCTCATTAAAAGAAGGTTTTTCTATATCATACTAGTGTCTGTGAGTGTGAGTGCACTGACTGTGTTGTTGCCACGTGCGCATGTTTCCAATTGTGTAGTAACCAACTAATACAAAAAACTAGTCCAAGTTGCACAAATATGGCTTTATTCATAATCTATGAACAATAATGGAGATAGCCTCTTGAAACTCCACAAAATACAGAACATTTGATGTGCTCAATACAAACTAGAATGTCTGGTTAGAGTTATTCATTGCTGTACTTTGCTTATATATGTGCAAGTTGCTGGCAGATGATGTGGTGGAGAGGCACTTTGCACCAGGAAGCTGGAGCCCCAGGGTACTGCATGGGGAGGAGACGGCCAATGGAATGGAGGTGCCTCCACAGCAGGTGACAATGCGCTCGAGGCGGAGAGAAGTGGTGCGGCCTGTGGTGATGGAGTGCAACTGATCAAAATGGTGCACCACCAGCCCGTTGGTCATATGGATGTCACAAAGGCAGTATACCCAAGGGCAGACAACAATGGCAATTGTCCACTTGGGCCAGGAACCAAAACCTTGTGCCCACACTGGTGATCCCGGTGCAAAGCAGCCGGACAAAGCCGACGAAGGCAGCAGTGCAGGCCACAGCAGGTGGAGGAACATGCATAGCTGCCAGCCATTAAGCAACTCAGCTAGTCTCCATTCACACATAGGTGTGAAGCAGTAGGTTCTCAGAAAACGGAGAAGGATGTTGTCTGGTGAAGAATCCACAACAAACTTTTTCATTTGGAACCTGGATATATGCGCTGGTCATTTTGCCTTGCCATTTGATTGATGGTGGAAGAATGCAGCATTAACATGACAAATGCTGTGATGCGAACAAAATAATTGAAAGGTGTGTGAAATGAACTGGTGACCATTAGCAGAAAGTAAGATACAAGGCAACCGCTGAAAAAAAAAATCCTCAAAAGTGTGCAAATTGTGACCTCAGCTGGTGTCAACACACACCAGAGAATCTAAGGAAACTGGGAAAATGCATCCACCACCAAAAGCCAATAGGTATTCAAGAAGAGGCCTGTAAAGTCTTCATGAATGCACTCCCATGGTTGGTGTGGAGCTGGTCAGGTTGACAGAGATGCCCTGGGAGCTGCCTGTTGCCAGGCACACTGCTCACAAGCCACAACATAACGGATAATTTCACCATCAATCCATGGCCAAAAAACATGTTTCCCAGCTATCAGTTTAATGCCAAAACTACCCAATGACCCTGGTGGAGAAGGTGTAGAAACTCGTGCCATAATGTGGCAGAAATGACTGCCCCGGCATATCGATCTCCCATGGACAACAGCAAAACACTGTCAAAAACAGAGAGGCAATACCATAAGGAAAAATAGCCATGCATAGGGTCCAAAGCCCTACCAAGCAGTTTGTCTGGCCAGCCCCGTTGAACAAACTGAACCACCTGATGGAGAACCAGGTTGGCAGCTGCTGTGCATGAGCTTGTAATTGAGAAACCCTCAATCTTGGCTTGTGGTTTCAGTATCAAGATGGAAACAAACCAGTTCTTCATGATCAAAGTTGGGATCAGGACCCACAGGAAAGCAAGTCAAAGTGTCTGCATTACGGTAGTATGGACGTAGGTCAAAAATGGATATCCTAATTGTAGCAAGACAAGAACAATGCCCAGCATTGTAGATGATGTGCTGGCTTGTCAGGTAAGGAAATGTGTGGGTTAAACAATGAAAGGTGGAATTTGGAACCATACAAAAAAAAAAGAAACATGAAATTTCTGGAGAGCATAGACTATGACAAAAGCCTCATTTTCCAACTGAGAGTAAAGTTGCTGGGCTGGAGGGAGAGATTTAGAGGCAGAAGTAACAGGTCATTCAGAGTCTTTTGTATGTTGGTGTGATAGGACCATGTGAAGGCCATACTGTGAGGTACTGGTCACCAAAACTATATGCTGGTCTGGAGATATGTAGCTAAACAGGGGGCCAAGAATAGTGTGGATTTCAACATTTGAAAAGCATATTAGCAATCCAGGCTCTAGCAAAAAGGTACATTCTTGTGTAACAAGGCATCAATGGGTAGGCCAACAAGGCCACCTCCAGCATGAATATATGGTAGAAGGCTATGTTCTCTTGGAAGACCTGAAGCTCCTTCATCGACAAAGGGTGAGGCATAGTGATAACAGTAGAGATGTGGTCTTTCATAGGGTGAACCCCATCCTTGAGACTTTGAACCCCAAATAAACAATAGAAGGTTAAAAACAATGAGATTTTGCAAGGTTATGCAGTATGCCTGTGGACTGTAAGACAGAAAAAAAAGTGCACAAATTTTTCAAGGAGAGGAGCCAGTGACAACAGTAACATCCAGATAATTAATGCCGCCCATCACATGCGTAATCATTTGGTATAAATATCATTGGAAAATAGAAGGGGCTCTAGTCATACCAAAAGGAAAGTGCAAATATTGATAGGAACCAAAAGGAGTATTCAAAACCAGAACTTGCAGAGGCTATTCGTCCACAGGAACCTGCAGGTACGCTCCAGACAAATCAATTTAAGAAAAATACTGGCCACGCGGTATTTTTGCCAACAGTTCCTCCTGGCATGGGAGGGGATACATATCCATGATTGACTGTGCAATGACAGTAGTACTGAAGTCACCACAGAAGTGAAGTTTCTTTGATGGCTTATGAACTATAACCACCAGAGATGACCAATCACTAGCCATAACAGGTTGCACATTCCTAGAGATTGAAGTCTTTTCAATTCTGCTCTCACCTGATCTTTCAGGGTGACAGGAATAGGGTGTGTACAACAAAGATGAAGCTAAGCAGTGAATTCCAAAAACATTTGATGAAAAAAAATTGTAGCACACCCTATTTCTTCTGAATCCAAGTCCGAAAATTCATCACACAGTGATTCCAGTGGAGGATATGATACCTGATCAGGTACAATGTGAACTATATCAGTAATATAAAATCCAAATGCCTAAAACGCATCCATCCTGAAAAATGTTCTCAACACTGGCATCAGCAACCACCAAAAACGTGATGGAATGAACCACTGACGTGGAAGAGGCAGATGCTTTAAATTGTTCCAACAGTACAATGTTCTGTCTGTTATAACTTACCAGCTCCTATGTGACGAATGTCAATGTCATTGAGCCTCAAGTCACATAAGTTTGAGAATTCAAAAACATCACTGCAGCACGTGTATCAATCTGCATCTGGAGCACTTGGTGAAAAACACTTAAGTCAATAAACAACTTGGGAGAAGTACCACTTCAGGCTTTCCTGGTGATCTAATGACATCTAGGGTTGTCGGGTGTTCTGCCAGATATCAGGGTTTCTCTTGCATGATATTTCAATAATGTAGCTCGTAACCTTCATCAGGTGTGATCTGAGACTGCTCCTCAAATGGACCTGGTCCAGTAATTATGTCTGCGGCCTTTGCCCTCCTCCAGCAGTTGCAGGCGTTCACTCTGCGGTCCGCACCCGCTTGCTGCAACTTGCTGGAGTACTGCCATTTCCTTTCCCATCCACTGCAGTTCAGGGCATTCCCTCTGTGTTCCGCACACACCAGACCCACTACTGGGTGTTCCATCTTCGGCCTGGTGCATTTGGAGTTCTGTCTGTGTTGCCAAGTGTTCTCCCTGTGGTCCTCTCCCACTCCATGCAATGTTCTGGGGCGTTGCCATTCCATTTTCGGTCTGCTGCAGTTCTGGATGTTCCCTCTGCAGTCTGTGCCCATCGGACCTGCTCCTGATTGTTCTGCCTTTGGTCCGGTGAGCCTGGCACTCTGTCTGGGAATTGTTTTCTATATCCACGCCTTCAGTTCTTCTATTCATGTAGTGCTGCAGCTCTCCCCATTGCTCCTTCAACTATTCCAGAGCAGGGTTCAAGGCTCTGCTTAGCTGGTACCCCATGTCTCGTTTCATGAGATTGTCAGTTACATTTACCTCTACCGATTCCCTTATAACACTGTCCCAAAATCTGGGTGTCTGTGTTAGAATCTTGGTTTCATCATAATTCATGACATGATCTAGTTCCAGACAATGTTCAGCAATGACTGATTTCATCACCTGTCTTAATCTGTGTGCCTTTGATGTTCCTTGCATCTGATATCCAATTTTCTTGTTGTCTGGCCAATGTAGGACATGCCACATTGAAATGTTGTAAATGCCTTGTTTCCATAACCCCAGGTCATCTTTAACATTTCCCTCCAGTCCCCCTATCTTGCTGGATGGACAGAAAACACACTTGATGTGTTTACAGAGGATCCTACTGATTCTGGAAGAAACAGAACCAGCATAGGGCAGGTACGCCACCTTCTTTGCTTCATCTTGCTCTGCTTCTGGAACCTGTCGTGTACTGACTGGTTGGAGTGCCATCTCAGTTTGGTAGTATATCAAATTTTACAGAACACTGTTTTAAGATGCTCTATTTCTGTTGGTAGACTCTTTTGGTCTGACAGGGTACGTGCTCTACGGACCAATGTCTTAAGAACCCTGTCCTTCTGTGCAGGTTGGTGACAGCTGCTGGCCTGCAGATATAAATCAGCATGTGTGGGTTTTTGATACACACTGTGGCCGATTGATCCATCCACTTTCCTTTTAACTAGTAAATCCAGAAACAGAAGCTGGGCATTCTTCTCCAGTTCTATGGTGAACTTGATATTTGGGCGGCAAGAGTCCAGATGTTCAAGGAACTCATTGAGACTGTCCTTTCCATGTGGCCAGATCATGAAGGTGACGTCCGCATACCTGAAGAAGCATGTGGGTTTAAATCAGGCTGTCTCTAATGCCCTCTCTTCAAATCTCTCCATGAACATTTGGCAAACACAAGAGACAGTGGGCTGCCCACAGCTACACTTGAGTTTGCTCGTAATATTGGTTCCCATACAGGAAATACATGGATGTCAGTGTATGCCTGAACAGGTCCAACAGAGCACCGTCAAATTTTTCCACAATCAATTCTAGTGAGTCTTTCAGTGGGACCCTAGGGAACAGTGATACCACATCTAAACTAACCATGATGTCCGAATCTGTGATGCGTAGTTGCTTGAGGCGTTGCAGGAAGTCTTCTGAGTTTTGGATGTGGTGAACACATTTCCCCACATACAGAGACAGCAGATCTTTCAAGTACTTGGCTGTAGCATACGTAGGTGCCCCAATATTACTGACAATTGAGTGTAGGGGCATGCCGTCCTTGTGTATTTTGAGAAAACCATAATGTCTAGGTGGTACTGGTGCTTTTGCCCGATGTTGTCTGATGATCTTATCAGGCATCCCCATCTCCATCAGAAGAGCCTTGGTCTTCTTGTCCACCTTATCAGTGGGGTCACACTCCAAGGTTCGATATGTAGTGTCCCATAGCAGTTGGTGTATTTCCTCATCATAATCCACCTGCTGTAGAATGCCTGTAGAACTCCCTTTGTCTGCTGCCAGTAATACAATAGTGTTGTCTTCCCAGAGCTTCTTGAGTGCATGCCTCTCCTCAGTTGTGATGTTCAATTTTGGAGGCTTGGCACTGGTGAGAGACCTGCAAGTCTTTCAGCAGACTTCCTCTGCCACATTAGGTGGAAGTGTGGCTATAACTTGCTCTATTGCACTGTTTAAACCTGAAATGGGCACATTTCTAGGGGTCGGTGCAAAATTTGAGAGCCTTGCTGAGTACCTTTAAGGTTGTGTCATCAAACTGTGTGCCACTTAGGTTCGTCTCAGTGTGAGTCTCCTCCATCTGCTGTGCTTTCTTCCTCATGCAGTCAAACTTTGCAGATTGGCTAGATGAGGCATTCCTTCTGGCACACTCTGCTAAAGACCAGGAGGTATAGTCTACCCAGTTCCAATCTTCCTCTGTTAAGGAGGCTGTCATGTACAGATGAAGGTGTAACAGCTCCCTTGCTACAACATCCAATCTGTGGTGCATACCTTGGATCCTCTCTCTCACCAGTGCCATGCTCACTCGGCATTTTATCTTGTTTGCCGCTCTGGAGTTGAAGTGATGTTTAATTCTGGCGAATACTGGTACCACTTCTCCATCTCAACATCTCTGCAAAAACCTGATGGAACTCAGCATCCTCCCTTTCCTCTGTCGAAGCTTGTCCAGCTTCTCGATTTTATGGTACATCTCCTCCCCATCGAGTCTTCTGACGTAACTCTTCAGGCTCTGCTGGTGATCTAATGACATCTTGGGTTGTCGGGTGTTCTGCCAGATATCAGCGTCATTCTTGCACGATATTTTGGTAATGTAGCTTGTAACTTTAATCAGGTGCGATCTGAGACTGCTCCTCAAGTGGATCTAGTCCAGTATTCATGACTATAGCCTTCCCCTCCACCGGCAGTTGCAGGCATTCTCTCCATGATCCACACCCGCTCGCTGCAACCTGCTGGAGCACAGTGCATGGGTCTACTCATTGTCATTTGATCCAATATATTTCCATCATGAGTGGGGTTCCTAACTATGTGTTATAGGTAGTTCTTAGAGAAGACATTTAGTAATGTTTCATAGGCTGTCTTATCATGCCCATCACTAACAAATTTCCCAATTTTCTATGGAAGTACTCTGGAAATGACTGTATTCTGGTGGTGCTCTGTAGTAATACTGTTTTAGAACTTTTGGATTAAGCTTAAAGTAGAAGCTTTTGTGGAGATTGTGTACGGAGGTGTTGCAAAACTGTGTTTACCAGAAGTGTCAAACCCTAGTAAAGTTGATGCACTGGGCTCCCCATAATGTGCTGAATTTTAATCTGATTCTCCTCATGTATTTTAATTTGTTTTTGAGAGTATTTGTATGGAGTGTAGCCATGTATGGAAGTGAAACATGGGCGATAAATAGTTTGGACAAGAAGAGAATAGAAGCTTTTGAAATGTGGTGCTACAGAAGAATGCTGAAGATTAGACGGGTAGATCACATAACTAATGAGGAGGTATTGAATAGAATTGGGGAGAAGAGAAGTTTGTGGCACAACTTGACAAGAAGAAGGGACCAGTTGGTAGGACATGTTCTGAGGCATCAAGGGATCACAAATTTAGCATTGGAGGGCAGCGTGGAGGGTAAAAATCGTAGAGGGAGACCAAGAGATGAATACACTGAGCAGATTCAGAAGGATGTAGGTTGCAGTAAGTACTGGCAAATGAAGAAGCTTGCACAGGATAGAGTAGCAGGGAGAGCTGCATCAAACCAGTCTCAGGACTGAAGAAAACAACAACAACAACAACAACATTTTAATGGGGTTTGGACTTGTATCAGAAGGTTGTGCCATGTTGGAACCATTGCAATATGATGTAGTGACATTAAGGTAAACAGAACAATCTATCAGAGATGAACTAAAGACAGTGTCTTGATAAACTTCTTCTAATCCTTCTCAAACTTCTGCATTCCTAAAGTTGTTGTCTATTTTAACAGTATTCACATTAACATATATTCAGACATCAATTATCTTTAAGAATTTAAACTAGTGAGCTGTTATAAGATTATTAGGCAAGATCTAATTGCATTAGTTGATTGCTAAGTTATCCATTATTTCTGCTTTCTATCTCTGAAGGTAAATTTATGGAATTGTGCTAAAACAAACCTCAGGTGGGAATTAGAAAAAGTATTTTTCTTTATTTAAGGAATCATTTTCATTTGTAATGTATGTTTTGCTGTGAAGAACTGAGTAGAGTGTGATTTTGAGTTGTGTGGTTGATAAGATAGCATGTTCATGAATGTGACTTGTAATCATACTGAACACAATGTGCTCAGGTAAAACTATTTGCTGCAGAAATTTGCTTAGGCGATGTGGCACCATAACATGTATGGGATCATAGAGAATTGTAATGACTATCTTTTATGGCTATCAGACTGTGAATGTTGACTATATATTTAGAGTTCACATTCAGTTATGATTCTGGAATAAGTGTATCAGTATTTCTTTTATTGGTTAGATATGAACATTGTATATTTATCTGTTTATGACAAATATGTTGCATTTGAAATTGTCAGCCAAGTCAATCAATCGGATGTGGGATGCGACACGTGCCTGATTGAATGTCAGTGTTCATCACCTGCCTCAAAAATACTGACAGTTTTTGTTCACATGCAGTTGGCTCCTGTCTGTTACATCCCTTCGAGTTAATGGCGTGCTGTGTGATTCCTTTTACTTCAGAAAACTGCTTTCTAGTAATTCTGAACTAATTTGTACAATCAGCACCACTCATCTTAGTCATAGTTTGAAATTGTCCATGTTTTTTCCTTTCAAACAAAATATATTTACTGAATGATATTTATTTTTTATTCATTAATGAATAAGGCAACACTTTGTCTTCAACATTAGTATCTGAATGTGATTTGAAACTCAAGTCTATCAATAATAACTCTTTTATTCGCGAATCACACATTGTCAGTTTGGCAGGCTGTAGGTCAGTAACTGGTGTCTCTAGGGTTCATTTTCCTATTCATGATTGGTGGATTAACAGGATTAGTATTAGAAAATTCATCCCTTGGCATTGTATTACATGATACATATTATGTAGTATCCCACATATGTGTGTCACCCTGACTGAAGGGCACAGTCGTCATGCTCATCTCAATATGCACAGGTCTGCACCAGACATGTGGAACCTATGCATCATTTATTGAAATTGTGTCACATCACACATGCTAAATGCATCTCAGTTTGTGCTTATCCTTAGTAAACATTGCATTGTTTAAGAAACAGTCATGTCTTACTTTCCTCAGTGCCCCACAGGCATGATGTACGTAAGTGGTCCTGCGTCGATGTAAAAGTAAGAAAAGCAAATGAAACTATGTTTCACATTTGGAAGAAACATACAAATGTATTATTTGTGGACATAAGCAGATCATGAAGTAGATTCCACACAATACACGGCCTTCACCTGAACAGTCTTGATAAATATTATGCAAGTGAAAGAATTCTGGAATTTATTAGAAAAGCAGCATTAGACTTTGGCACTAAAGTACGTATGAGTGGTTCTACATCACTTCTATACAGTGAAATGAAAACAGATTTAAAGGACAAGGGAAATGAGTCAGTGACCAAGCCTAATCCATGTCAGGCTTGGTCTCTTCCAAATGAAGAAGATGTAACTCCCCTCTTCTTCCTTCTTTCATCTATTGTCCACATTAAACAATGTGCAGTCCAAGTAATTAATAAGCAAAGTCTTTTATGAAGATTTGTGAGGAACGAAGAATACAATAAACTTTCAAGTTTACTTAGCTTGTCACGTTGAGATGGCTCCAGTTCTTCTTGTCTAGGGGTTTGATTCTTGAGGCTGAAAATCTAACATCAGGTCCTCATGGTTGGTTTGAACTAAATAAATTGGAAGATTGTTGTTGCAGAATTTTTTTTTTACATAAATATATTTTCCACTGATTTTCTCACATTTTAGTATATCATACAGTATTTTGATTTTTCACATTAACAAAGCTGAAATTAAATTGTTCGCACCTATTATACAAAAATAGATCTGATCACATCAGAGGCAAGCTTAAAACACTCACACTCTGCAGAATTAACAATATTCCAAAGGGTTTACAATTTTTCTTAAAAAATTATTCCTACTAGTTTTCATTACATTATTAATTTCAATTATTATTTCACAAACGAATCCAGAAATAAACATAGTAAATACTATAGGATTGCATAATCAATAATAGAAATTTTAAGTGTGTAAATAATTCATAATTTCAAATGTTTCTATAAAAATTAATTTTAACTGTACATTCAGAACTAGTACTTATAAATTATAACATTGAAACTAAAATAATATTGACCTGTCGAAAATTTGAAAAATACAGTAATACTGGTATCGACAACTGCTGTTGAGGAAAAGTAATGCTAGAAGAAGATGTTCTGTTATGAGGACCAGAACAATACTAAAAACAAGACTATTTTAGGCTAATTGTTAGGACTGTCTCTATCCAGGAAAATATGACCTTAATCCAATTCAACATACAGTCACTAAGAAACAAACTTCCTGAGATGGAGATGTTCTCAGAAAAACTACTGTGTGAAATATTAAGTTTGGATGGATAATTGCTTAAGGAAGAGCATTCCAGCTGGCTGCACTAGCCTGTTGTTGTGGTCTTCAGTCCAGAGACTGGTTTGATGCAGCTCTCCATGCTACTCTATCCTGTGCAAGGTTCTTCATCCCCCAGTACATACTGCAACCTACATCCTTCTGAATCTGTGTAGTGTATTCATCTCTTGGTCTCCCTCTACGATTTTTACCCCCCATGCTTCCCTCACATACTAAATTGGTGATCCCTTGATGCCTGAGAATATGCCCTACCGACCGATCCTTTCTTCTAGTCAAGTTGTGCCACAAATTTCTCTTCTCTCCAATTCTATTCAATACCTCCTCATTAGTTATGAGACCTACCAATCTAATCTTAAGCATTCTTCTGTAGCACCACATTTCAAAAGCTTCTATTCTCTTCTTGTCTAAACTATTTATCATCCACGTTTCACTAGCCTAACTGGTTACTAAACAGCACAGAAGATCAAGGGTGGTGGTGTACAATTAGTTAACAAACAGTTGTCTGTAAAACCCAAAGTAACAGATATTAAACATTTAACTGTAGAAGGAAAATTTGAAGATGCTGCTATGTAGCTGCCTGATTGCAAAGTAATTATAATGCCTGTGTACTGTCCTTCCAAAACAGACTTTAAAGACTTCATGGAGGGCATGGGAAACCTATTAATATCATTGCTTAAATATAAGAGGTACAGAATATGTGTTATTAATTTATATACGTTAGTGGAAAATTTTAAGACTAAACTCTTTCTAACTGGTACACTCATTGTCTGTATAACCTAAAAATACTGTTAAAGTCATACTACAAAATGTTGTCTATGACATAATAGTGAATTTGAATGGAAATGTGTTTCCCCTGAGGATGTAGCAGATGTAGTAGATGTAGTAGCAAAACTCAATAACTAAAAACTAAAGAATATTATGACCTTTCCAACTTCATTGTAAAATATTATAGAAATAAAATGGCATTCCCCATGCTGCTATATAAACTGGATGTTTGAGGAAAGTGCCTTTCCTGACTATCTAAAGCTAATTATAATTATACCTGCGCATAAAAAGGGAGATTGTGGATCACCAGGAAATTGTAGACCCTCTTTCAACATTCCATTTATATCTCAGATAATTGAAGAAATAATGAAAGAAGCAGGTAAATGAATATATTGAGAACAGACGCCTCTTAAATCAGATACAATATGGATTTCATGAAAGTCAGTGCACAATTAAAGCAATGCAGGATATGGTTTTATCTGCCATAAAGAGATATGAACATAAGCAATATAAATGTGTCACATTGGTTGATCTAACAAAAGGCCTATGACACAATGTCACACAATATTTTTATAAATTAACTTAAATAGTATGGGATAACAGATAGGAAGTTGGCATTACTAAAATCATACTTGTCCAGCAGGAAGCACATGGTCCTAACTGATTCAAACAAAACATGAAACTTTCTGAACATTATAAGAGGAGTGCCTCAGGGTCTGGTGCTTGGACCATTTTTGATCTTTTTTATGTTAATGATCTGCCTAGCCTGCTACTTCACAAAGAAGTAGTAATGTATGCACATGATGCCACATCTATTACTTCCCATAATGGCAAAAATTCTATGATGGAAATGAGTAAATCAATGACTGACAAGGTATCTTGCTGGTTTAAGACAAATAAATTAAACAATAGCAAAACTGAGAAGATGATATACTCCCTAAAAGATAATGATTACAATGACAAAGACTCTGTCAAATTGCCAAGGATCCACCTCAACACAAAACACACAGATATTTATGCAGCAAACTAGTTCATGTGTTGAATCTCATCAAGAAATTAAAAATTTACATTAGTGCAAAACAACTATTCCTTACCATCTATGCCTTTTGCTACCCACCTGTCCACCCTCCATCCACACACACACACACACACACACACACACATACACACACACACACAAACGTATCAGAAACATGTGCCGGTATGGTCTATGAACAAAACACTCAGTCCAAAGTGTATTACATTGATAACAGAATAATGATTCTCCCCAGTCTATGCCTACTCCACACCCTTATACACACCACGAAAAACTGGGATTAACATGACAGAAGATCAAACGTTCACTCTTATAGAACTTTTATAGGAAAAGAGACTCTTTGAATATTCACTGGACTAGAAAAAACTTTCTGCGCACAAGAAGGCCTTTTTTTAACAAATTAGCAACTGGGCTGAAGTTAACCACTCATCAATTCAGAAAGGTTATAGACTCCTGGCTGAAATAAAAAGCTGTCTACACTCTTGATGAATTTGTAAATAGTGGTGTGAGTGATATATCAATTTAATTACAAACAAATTGCTGCAATTTGTATTACCTGTTAATTTAATTATAAACAAACAGCTTCCACGCATACTGGAGTACAACTTTTAATAGGTAGTGTAACTAAATTTAACCTAGTGTAATTAAAAAATTGTATAATTGCACACTGTCAGTACAACATGTATTTGAAAACACTTAATAAATATGTATGTAATTGTGGATGGTGTCTTAAGCAGTTTGAAAGCTGTCTTGTGACATAATAAATACACTCCTGGAAATTGAAATAAGAACACCGTGAATTCATTGTCCCAGGAAGGGGAAACTTTATTGACACATTCCTGGGGTCAGATACATCACATGATCACAGTGACAGAACCGCAGGCACATAGACACAGGCAACAGAGCATGCACAATGTCGGCACTAGTACAGTGTATATCCACCTTTCGCAGCAATGCAGGCTGCTATTCTCCCATGGAGACGATTGTAGAGATGCTGGATGTAGTCCTGTGGAATGGCTTGCCATGCCATTTCCACCTGGCACCTCAGTTGGACCAGCGTTCGTGCTGGACGTGCAGACCGCGTGAGACGACGCTTCATCCAGTCCCAAACATGCTCAATGGGGGACAGATCCGGAGATCTTGCTGACCAGGGTAGTTGACTTACACCTTCTAGAGCACGTTGGATGGCACGGGATACATGCGGACGTGCATTGTCCTGTTGGAACAGCAAGTTCCCTTGCCGGTCTAGGAATGGTAGAACGATGGGTTCGATGACGGTTTGGATGTACCGTGCACTATTCAGTGTCCCCTCGATGATCACCAGTGGTGTACGGCCAGTGTAGGAGATCGCTCCCCACACCATGATGCCGGGTGTTGGCCCTGTGTGCCTCGGTCGTATGCAGTCCTGATTGTGGCGCTCACCTGCACGGCGCCAAACACGCATACGACCATCATTGGCACCAAGGCAGAAGCGACTCTCATCGCTGAAGACGACACGTCTCCATTCGTCCCTCCATTCACGCCTGTCGCGACACCACTGGAGGCGGGCTGCACGATGTTGGGGCGTGAGCGGAAGACGGCCTAACGGTGTGCGGGACCGTAGCCCAGCTTCATGGAGACGGTTGCGAATGGTCCTCGCCGATACCCCAGGAGCAACAGTGTCCCTAATTTGCTGGGAAGTGGCGGTGCGGTCCCCTACGGCACTGTGTAGGATCCTACGGTCTTGGTGTGCATCCGTGCGTCGCTGTGGTCCGGTCCCAGGTCGACGGGCACGTGCACCTTCCGCCGACCGCTGGCGACAACATCGATGTACTGTGGAGACCTCACGCCCCACGTGTTGAGCAATTCGGCGGTACGTCCACCCGGCCTCCCGCATGCCCACTATACGCCCTCACTCAAAGTCCGTCAACTGCTCATACCGTTCACGTCCACGCTGTCGCGGCATGCTACCAGTGTTAAAGACTGCGATGGAACTCCGTATGCGACGGCAAACTGGCTGACACTGACGGCGGCGGTGCACAAATGCTGCGCAGCTAGCGCCATTTGACGGCCAACACCGCGGTTCCTGGTGTGTCCGCTGTGCCGTGCATGTGAACATTGCTTGTACAGCCCTCTCGCAGTGTCCGGAGCAAGTATGGTGGGTCTGACACACCGGTGTCAATGTGTTCTTTTTTCCATTTCCAGGAGTGTAGATGAATATGTAATGCTAAATACAGAACTGTACTTACTGTGACATTAACAGGGAAAAACAGCAACTTATCTTGCAGCTAAAGATGGAATTGCTAACACATGTGTATATGGGAGAGGAATTACAACATTTGAAACCTACAAGTAACAGGAAGAATAAGACATATGTAAATGAACATTATCAGCCAATCTGAGAGAAGACAGATGTTACAGTGAAATGCATATTTTATCTTTCACGCCTCACAATTAGGAGTTTCCATCTTCTCGTGGGCCTTGAAAGGATTTTCAGAAGTATTCATAGGTCAGATACTAAATGATTATTACTGAAGTAAAAGGCAAAGGTAAGGTTAAGAAATAAATAAAATCCTCATTCTCATACACATGTCATATTTTTTTCCATACTTTTTTGTGTTGAAATGATTAGTATATTAGAGCCAAATGCTGGACTTTGTGATGTTTGGTTAGATGACTAGGTACACTATTCCATAGATGCATAAAGAGGAGATCTTTGAGGAGGTGGAGCATGTTGGCATAATCTGCTACAACTGCCACTAAGAATGTAATTCAACTTGATATGGTAACTTTGTATTTTGCTTCAGATAACTTTCTAAGCTTGTTACAGACCACCTTAGGAATTGTTGTATTATGTTACATTACATCAATACTTGTTTCACAGATCATGAATATGACGTTTATTAATGATGTGAAATGTGTCAGTTTAACATAAGGTTCCTTTATATGATGTAATTATTTTTTTTACTTCATACCTAAAAATTCATCTATTGAGTAGAAGAAGTTAGTTTTCATAAATTCATTGAATTTGTTTTTAAATGCTGGTTGACTCTGTCTCTATCTCTCTATTTGGTAAATGACCAAAGCCTTTTGTGGCAGCATAGTGAAGACCATTCATCCTTCTAGTGTTGTAACTATGCACTTTGCTATTGTTTTTGAACTGGGGTGAGTTATTAATAACAAATTTCATAAGTGAATATATGTATTGTAAAGTTACTGTGAATATCCTGAGTTCCATAAATAAATGAATAAATGTCTACAAGGTCGTCTTGGGTGGGCTCCAGCTATTATTCTGATTACACACTTTTGTGCAACGAGTTCTTTTTCTCTTAATGATGAATTACCCCAAAACAGGGCGCCAAATGAAAGCAGTGAATGAAAATGGGCATATTAGGCTAATTTACTGATATGTTTATCACCAAAATTTGCAACAACCCTAACAGTGTAAGTCACTGATCTCAAATGTTTCAGCAGACTATCAATGTATTTCTTCCAACTCAATTTCTCATCAATGCACCCATCAAGAAATTTTGAATATTCAGCCTTAGCAACAGACTTCTCTTCAAAGTGTATATTTATAATTGGTGTTATGACATTTACTGCACAGAACTGTATATACCATTTTTTCTCAAAATTTAGTGAGAGGCAGTTCACAGAGAACCACTTGGTAATTTTATGAAAGGTATTATTTACAATTTCCTTAGTTAATTCTTTTTCATTGGGTGTGATTACTGTACTTTTATATCATCAGCAAAGAACCAGCTTTGCGTCTTCATGAATATAGAGTGGCAAGGCATTAATATACATTAAGAACAATAAGAAGCATATATAGCATTTTGTGTTGAAAAGCCTTTCTGAAAACCAAACTGATATTTTGTTAGTACTTCATTTTTACAAATATATGAAGCTACTCCTAACTTTGGGTAAATCTTTCAGAATTGAGAGTGAGCAGTAGTTGTTAGCACAGACCTATCCCACTTTTTATGCAATGGTTTAACAATAGTATATTCCAGTCTGTCCATAAAAATACTATGTTTCAGTGAGCTACTATATATGTGCCTGAGAATACTACTTATGAGGGCTATTCAGAAAGTAGGGAACATTTCTGTATAACAATGCTAGGTGCACACCGATTGTCTATATTTTGGTATGTGGATGCTAGGCAGCTCAGTCGGCATCCATGCATGACAACGGGAACATCTCTGCACCTCTGGTTTTTTGATATTCGAATTTGAAATATGCACTGGAATCGAAAATCCCATCAGTTGATGGGTGCCGTCTGTGATATGGTTTTTGTTGGCAAAAAACCTAAAACCTATAGACATTTATTGTGAACTGTGCGAAGTGTACAGAAACAGTGTAATGAGTGAATGTCCCATCTGGAAAGGGTGCATTCGGTTTAAAAACCTTCATGATGAAGAGAAGAGTGGACCTCTCAGCACTGTGACTGACAATCTTGTCACTAAAGTTGATGAAACGATTAGTGAAAACCATCACTTCACAATAACAGAGCTTTCACTTTCTTTTCCACAAGTTTCACGAAATTTGTTGTTTGATATTGTCACTCAAAAGCTAGGCTACCACAAATTTTGTGCAAAATTGGGGCAATGTTGACATTTCTGGAGGCCTACCACAAACATGTTGATTCATTACTAGATTGAATCTTAACTGGTGATGAGACTTGCGTGAAACATGTCAACTGTGAGTCAAAATTACAGTCCATGAAGTGGGGGCACGCAAGGTCCCCCACAAAAACCAAGAAAATGTTTGCAAAACTTGTCAGTAAGAAAGATGATGGCGACAGTGTATTGGGATTGGCAAGGTGTACTTCTTATTGATTTCCTCGAACGTGGAGCAACCATAAATTCTGCCTTGTACTGTCAAACTTCGCACAGCCTTAGAAGTTCAAAACAAACGCCAAGGAAAGATGACAATCCAAATTTTGTTTCTGCATGACAATGCCCAACCTCACATGGCAAACCACACTAAGGAACACCTTAATTCATTCAAATGGGAAATTTTCCCTCATCCACCCTACAGTCCCGATCTTGCACCAAGTGACTTCCACTTGTTTCCCAAGATGAAGAACTGGCTTACAATGCAATGCTTTGATAATGATGCGGAACTCCAGGTGGGCGTGACTCGCTGGCTGAAGTCTCAGGCAGCAGAATTTTACGATGAAGGTCTTTCAAAGCTTGTCTACCACTATGATAAGTGCCTCAATGTGTTTGGTGACTATGTGGAAAAGTAGTTTGTCAGTCACTCTTTCAGATGTATATAATAAAATGTATTTATTGTACTTAGTTATTTTTTAATGCCAAAATGTTCCGTACTTTCTGAATAGCCCTCATATCTGTTGGGAACAAACTTTAAGTACTCTGTTGAAAATGTCATCAGTTTCATGTGAGCTTTTACTTTTGAGTGAATTTATTATTTTCCTAATTTCATTAGGAGAGGTGGGTTGAATTTTTAATTTTATCAAATTGCATAGGTATTGTCTCTTTCATATACAGCCTTCAGCTTTTGATTTTCTAATGAATAGCTGAATCCTATTTTCTCTGCTTCACTTAAAAAATTATTCTTAAAAATATTTTCTACTTCTGACTTCTTGTTAACGAACTTTTCACTGAGTTTGACAGAAATACAGTATTCCTGTGCTCTCAGTTGCCTTGTTTTCCTTTAAACAATATTCCAAATTGTTTTAATTTTATTATCAGTAGTGCTAATCTCAGTCATACTGCACATAGTTCTGGACTTTTTAATAACTTTCCTTAATACAATACGGTAGTCTTTATAATGTTTCTTTCTTTCTTTCTTTCTGTGTCATTACTTCTTCTAGCTATAAGATACATACACTTTTAGTGTTTACAAAGATATTTTTATCCTTTATCCCTTTAGTAAGCCATGGCTTTTTACATGGTTTCTTACAATTATGTTTCACTGTTTTCTTAGCGTAACTATTTTCAAATATACTCACAAATGTACTGTAAATAGGTTAAATTTTAAATTAGCACCAGGTTCCCTGTTCAGTTCATTCCAATCTAAATGTTGCAAGGTTTCCATAAAATTTGCAATTGTTAACTTCTTAACTGAACACACTATTTTGGAAAACTGTTTTGCATTACTGTATGGAGCTATGTCATATACTGTAATTAGTTAGGCATCATGATCAGAAAGATCATTCTTAATAGGAAAAGTTTTTATTTGATGAAATTTATCCTGATCTACAAAAACATTATTTATCATTATGCTGCTTTCCTTTACTACCTGAGTAGGAAAATTAGTAACTGATGTCAAGTTGAAAGAACCAAGTAATACTTCAAGTTCATTCTTTTTATCTCACTCTTTCAGAAAATCTACATTTAAATCGCCACAAATGATAATTGTCATCCTTCTGTCTGACAAATAGAACAACAAAGGATCCAAGTTTTTCAGAAACAGCTGAAATTTCCCAGTACAGGTACAGTTATAAAAGTACCATTATTTAGTTTCAGCTCACAGGCACATGTGTGTTGCTCTACACAAAACTTTTAGTTTCTAAATTTTTAACACTGTGATAAATTTTAACATATGGCACCTCTTCTTCTCTCCTTAGTATCTCTAGTTACATGTGGTGAAAGTTTATATCCACCTACAGTTATGTTTGCCGTACCTGCAACTATATGATATTTAGACAGTCATAGTACACCTATTCTACCCTCCATTTCTAAATCTTCTAAACAAACAAGGAGCTCACCTTCTTTGTTTTTGAATCCCCCGATATTGTGATGCAATATGTTAACATTATTTTTCACTGTCCTTTTGTGAGAATCCTGTGATATTTTAATATCTCTAGTACCTGCCTGTCTGAGCTTCTCATTAAGCTTAATTTCATTCAACATTGAATCACTGGACATTGATTTTAGCCTAAAAGAACAGGTACTCCCCTGAGTCTCAGTGCCCCCCCCCTTCCCCCCCCCCCCCCCCCCCCCCTCAACCCGCAACCCCTAAAGATTTTGCTATCATCTGGGACTGGTCATGTTCGGACTTGTCTTTGGTGGGAAGCTTGGCCATCTGTCTGTGGCATGAATGATCCTGTCCCCAATAAGTTGCTATCCACAGAGATAAACTTCTCCTAATTTGGATGACGCTTATCAGGAAAGTGTTCTCTGTACATTCATCATGCTTTTGGTCACTACATCCTGCTACATTGAGATGTTACATGTCATTTAGAGTGGGAAATGGCACTGTACACCTCTTAGGCCCTGCAAGAGATGGAAAATATCCATGTGAGGTAAGAGGAAGCTTTTAAGTTAAGGGAGATTGGGGAAGAGTAGTAGACTGCTGTACAGGATGGGCATATGGGAAGGCGGCAGGCATTACAGAGTGTATAGGATAATATTTAGACAAAGGCCATTTATTGGTGAAAGCATGTTAAAAATGGGTCACATAGCTAGGCCTAGGGAGGCAAGGGTGAGGCAGAGTGTAGAGTTTGGCAAAACATAGTTCATGATGCTAACAAAATTTGGTGTTGGCCAATCGGGCCGATCTGAGTGGTATGCTGGCTGCGAAAAACTAAGCCCCCAGTGCCGCAGCACCGGGAGAAGCGGGAGATGTTCACTGCTACAGTGTGCATGCCCAAGAGAGTGGGAAGACAAGAGCTCAAGAGAGCAGGCCCAGCGACGGGCGGCCGGGTATAATCGGCGCACCACGTGACTTCCTCCGCCATGATTGGTAGGGACCGAGAAACCTGCAGGGGTGGCAACGGAACTTTCCAGAGTGTTGCCTGCTAAGCAATGCGTGGGGCGGTGTTATCTCATAAGCACATGAGGGAGGTGTTGATCAAGGTGCCCTTCCATGGTGCTGACTTCCTGTTACTAGACTGTGGGACGATAGAATTTACAGGCAGCTAATACTGACTGCTGTGGCTTGACTGCAATGGTGTTACTGTTTGGAAGCTCATATAATAAAGTAAAATCCCCTACTGCCTGGCTTATCCTTTACACTGCTGCTACACTTTCTGTTTACACAGAACTGCTAGCCTAATGGAAGTGGACATTCAGCATTCATCTCCATTTGCTGTAGTTGGCAAAGGTTTACATGAAGACATGAATGGAAAGGATCATGAAAAGTGTTCATGCTGAAGACACAATACTTTAATTAACATTGTAAAAATTGTCCTTGTTTTTCTTCTTGTTCTTGAACTTGGTATGGAACTACAACTTGAATTAAAGGCAAATGTTTGAGCTGAGGTTCACAAGGCTGGATGATGTAATATAACCAATTTCTATTATTAACTGAGCAGAGAATATGAGTTTTAAATGGAAAGTGGTGTTTTATATGCTTTGGTAGGTAAATCAAGAACTAAGCTCCCTTTAAGCAAATTCCTTGAATCTTCCAAGAAGAGGAGCCAATTATGCCACAAGAAAGAAGAGAGGCTGGAACTGAATAGTAGGGCCAGCTCCAGGTTCTGTAATAAATGACATAGACAACTGTATATTCAATGAAGTTCTGTTGGGTAAGCATACATGGATTTCAAGGAATAAATATACCTCAATAACCACGTGTGAACTTGATACACACATACCCAATCTGTGGACACATCATGAGCTGTGCGTATACAGACACGTGATAGCAACTGATATTATTGCATATAAAAATATTATTAAGTGTGCACTGCACTGAACTGCAGCTCTAGATATAGTGCTTACCTGTATTCAATCCATAAAATGTTTACATCCTTGAAAAATAAGGCAAAACCAAAAACATTTTTTCTGGAACTGTGCTGAGTTAATATCACACAATAAATAACTAATAAGAAAAATTGTAGTATTTTATATTTTTGATTAAAATTCAACATATGGGAAAATAATGGAAACATATTAATAATGTATCCACATACTGGTACTACCTACAGTTATACATACACACAAACATAATCTAAGCCACTACACACCCAGCTATTTATAAATTACTAGCTTACTTATTCACCAACACTCATCATAACAAAACTACTTACAAGCAAGTGCTGCTGCTGACAACAGCTAGTATAACATAAAACAGAATTAACATTACATTGTTTTTGAGACATTAACGTTACATGACTTCAGCTATGCTGTAACATCAAAGTAATTATACTTCTGAGGTGGATGCTTGGGTCAGTTACACCAAACAACACCTTACTATCAGGAGTTCATTTATTCACTTCTTTACACAAGCAAGGCTTACAAAGAACTAGGTGGCAGAACTGCACAAAGATAATGTTTAGGTTAGTTCAAAGACGATACTCAGATCGATACTAGTGTCGACCACATCGGCACCACATAGCCCCCCCTGCAGTACGGAGTACTCTAGAGATGCCGGGAGTGGTGGATGACTATGGCATCAGTCAGCTTGACAGTGTCGTCGGGGAGCTGAGTGGGTAGATGTCAGGAAGGAAGGTCTGGCCACTGGACCTGGAAGCCGTTGAAGCGTGCCGGGCATCGTACTGGGCGTGCTGGTCGAGCAGCGAGAGGTAGGTTGGCGGTGTGTGGGAGGAACAGAGCAACGACAACGATGTCTCCGGTGGGTGTTGCGAACACACGAAGCATGTCCAGGTCGATGTCGGGTGAGAGGGGAACAGATTTCACCAGGTGGCAGGGAATGGTGCAGGTTGTGACACGAGCACCGGATGAAGAGAAACACACGACGAACAGTGTATCATCGCGTAAAATTATAGAGATGTCGTGGATCATGTCCAGGGAACAGGCACAAACACCTTGGGCGAGGATATGTTCCAGATGGGGGGGGGGGGGGGGCATGAGAAACCTCAACAGGGCAAGGCAGGCGAAGGGGGGTAGGTCGAAGGGACCGGCGAAGGGACCGGCGGCGAGGGCGTGATCGTAGGTAAGCTCGATGTGGGGAGCATGGGGTCGCTCGACGGAATGCGTGAGACCAGAGTAGGGAGCGAGGTCAGAGGAGAGCTTGACGAATGGAGCTGGAGGTCACTCGATTGAGTGTGTAAGTCCGACCTGGAGGGAGCGGTCGGAGCGTCGTGAGCCACGACAGTGAGTGGCGTGGTCGTGGCCTGAAGGGTGGTAGAAGCAGGCTCGACATGAGCAGGCTTAAGTCTGTTGAGAGAGACTGTAACAGCTGAATCTTTTATATGAATGTCATGGGTGTTGGCTGAGCGCCGGAGAACTCAGTACGGGCCGGTATATGGAGGTTGGAGGGGAGCACGGACAGTGTCATCTCAGAGCACGACGTATTTGTAATTGTCCAGAGATTTCGGGATGTGAACCTTAGCGCAGGAATGGCTGGTGGGCGGAGGGATGTGGAGGTTGATGAAGTGGCGTCTGATGCTGTCCACGAAGGAAGGTAAGTCAGACTGAGAGAGAGAAGTGGAAGGGCTCACAAGTTCGCCAGGGAGAACAATGTTCTGGCCGTGTATGAACTCGGCTATTGTGCCTTTGAGGCCTTCCTTATAGATTGCACGAATGCCGAGTAGCACAAGGCGAAGGGCCTCTGTATAAAGAGAGTCGTGGCATCAAAGAGCCACCTTGAAAGTGTGGTACCAGTGCTCAACTAGCCCGTTACTTTGCAGGTGATATGCTGTGGTATGGAGGCGCTGGATGCCGCAAATGTTACAAATCTCGTTGAACAGGGTCGACTCAAATTGTCTGCCCTGGTCCGTCGTGATGATAGCTGGGCATCCAAAACGCGATACCCATGACTCGACGAAAGCTCAAGCAACAATTTCTGCCGTAATATTGGGGAGGGGGACAGACTCGACCCAGCAAGTTGTTCAGTCAATAGACGAGAGAACATAATGAAAGCCATTAGAGGGGGGAGAGGGCCAACAATGTCAACATGAATATGCTGAAAACGCCAAGAAGCAATCAAAAAGGCGCCAAGGGGGAGTGAAGTGTGCTTGTGTACTTTGCAGCGTTGGCAAGTGACACAGGAGAGTGCCCATTGCTGGCAGTCCTTGTTGACATTTCTCCACACAAAGCACTCCGCTACGACGTGGGCGGACGCACGAACACCGGGGTGGGCTAAATTATGCAATGCATTGAAGACAGCTCGACAGAGCGTGGTTGGGATGATGGGGCGTAACGTGCCCGTACTGTCGTCGCACCAGATCTCACCAGAAATGCCAGGGGAGGTGGTGCGGATGAAGTGTAGTGAAGAGGTGGAATCTGAAATCAGGTTTTGCGTTTCCTCGTTGGCAGTTTGGAGGTTATGCAGTTCAGACAGGTCTAACAGCGAATGGACAGCATCAACTCGTGAAAGGAAATCAGCAACTATATTGTCAGCACTCTTTATGTGTCTGACATCGTTGGTGAACTGAGATATGAAGTCCATGTATCTGAAGTGGCGAGGAGGCGGGTCAGCTGGTGGGTTTGTAATGGCCGCAGCCAGGGGTTTGTAGTCTGTTAATACATAGAAAGGGCATCCCTCAACGTCAGTCTTAAAATGCTTGATTGCTTCATAGACCGCGAGCAACTCCCTGTCAAATGTGGAATATTTCCGTTGTGCATTGGTGAGCTTGCGCGAGAAGAACTGCAGAGGCGAAGTTTGGCCATCGACTGTCTGGCTAAGGGCAGCGCCAATGGCAGTATCACTCGCGTCTGTGGTGATGAAAAGCTGCACATTGGAATGAGGATGCGTGATGGTGCAGGCCTCAGCAAGAAGATTTTTGAGGGCAGTGAAAGAGGCAGTCATAGCAGGGGTCCATGGAATGGTCCGAGATCCAGAAGTGTGGCTGCCTGCCAAGGCGTCCGTCAGTGGAGCCTGAATCTCTGTAGCCCGATGTAGATGTCGGTGATAATAATTAACCATCCCCAGAAACCGCCGGAGCTCTTTGAATGATGCAGTTATGGGTAGGTTTAGCATTGTTTGTACCTTCTCAGGGGGCGGCGAAATGCCGTCAGCAGAGACCCAAAAACCAAGAAAAATGACAGCGGGTTGATGTAGCTGAAATTTGCCCTGGTTGGTCTCGATGCCTGCTGCCGCGAGAGTGTTCATAACTGTTTGCACATGTCGAATGTTGTCCTCGACAGAGGAGCTGAACACAAGAATGTCATCAAGGTATGCAAAGCAGAATTTTAGGTCGAATAGCGTTGATGAAGCGTTGCCAGGTCTGGGTTGCGTTTTTCAGACTGAAGGGCATGAATCGAAACTGAAATAACGTGATTGGGGTGGTGATTGCTGTCTTCTCAATGTCTTCAGGTGCCATGGGAATCTGGTGGTAGGCCCCTTTGCAATCAATGACTGAGAACGTGGTCGCACCTGCGAGGGAACTGGTAAAGTCGGCAATGTTGGGTATGGGGTAGGTGTCCATAATTGTTCGTGCGTTTAGTCGACGGTAGTCTCCGCAGATGCGCCAGGACTCGTCTTTCTTCGATGTTATATGAATGGGCATGGACCAGCTATTGGCAGAGGGTTCAATGACGCCGGAGCTTAGAAGTTCAGAAATCTGCTTTTTAAGGTTGGAGAGGTGCTCGGGACAAAGTCGACGTGGTTTACTGGAAATCGGGGGGCCTGGCATGAGGCGAAGCTTGTGAACCGTGCCATTGGTGATGACGGAAATGTTGCCGGCGGCACGGGAGGCGGTTTGTTTAGAATGTGTGGCGGGCGGGGCTGGCAAGGCGTGGTCGTGGTGTTCGAAACCGCTCAGCGGATCCGACAGGAACCAAGGCGGCGAAGTGTCGCCAGAGTCAATACGACAAGATGGCCGCCGGCCCGAAGTAGTGGCACCGTGGTTGGGTGAGCCCGGTAGAGCTCGTGAAGCGTTCGTGAGTCCATTGTCCGAGGGTGCGGCCTGTGGCAGCATGGTCACAGGCGAAGCGTTTGGCATGAGTGCACTGTTTGTGTGGTCAGTGGTGGTCGCACGGCGGCGTGCAGGAGCCGAAGTTGCATAGTTTGAGGTGCTGTCCGCGAGGGAAGGGGTAGGAGCTGTCGGTTCGGGAACACGCGATGCTCGTCGCACATGCGCACTCATGTCTGGCTGAGTGACAAATGCTGCTGTGTTAGGGGGGTGTGGTACTGTGGAACTGTCAGTACGTGTTGTGGTAGACTTGATAGCACAGTTGCGCGGGGCAGCAGGAGGTAAGCACATGGAGGCTCAATTGCTGGGACTACAAGCAGATTCGGCGCACTTACTGACCTTGCTTTGTCCTTGCTGCAGTGTCTGTAATTCCTTCGCTGCGTCAGAGAGCTGGAGCTGAGTTTCGTGGAGCTGGAGGGAGAGCTCGAAGTTTTCCTTGTGTAGGCGACCGACGTTTTCAAGCTCGACAAGACACTTGTGCGTCGTTGCTTGTAACTTCGTCAACAGAGATGAGCATGTACGGATGAGATGAGCCCGGACTGATGTGTCACGGGGAGGTTTGCTCGACGGGGACAGGGGAAGTGAGTTTTGGACAGGTGATGAAACAGGGTGTTTTGCACTGGGTCTGGTGAAAGTTTGTGGTGTTGCAAGAAGTCAATGCCTAGTATAGGTTCGTCAATATTGCATATTGCACACTAAAAAAGTCCACTCGAGTTTGCAGTTTGCGGAGAGTGAGACGATGTGGGAGGTTGAACCTGAGCATTGTAGTTTAGTTGAATTCATGGCTTGCAGTGAAGTATGATGAAGCAGATGTTCAACGACACTAAGGATGTAGACAGCAGCAAAACATCGGCGCCTATGTCCACTAGGAAAAAGTATCCCGATGAAATGTCTTTAATGTAAAGTTGTCTGTAATTATCCGATCGTTCCCGGACAGAATGGAGCACTGGGAGGTGCCTGTCATGTTGTGTGAAGTAGGTGGCATCCAGACCTACCTGCGATTGGCGTTTGGGAAGCAGCAGGATGGTCTGCTGTTCTGTGCCGCCTCACCAAACTGTGTGTGGAAGTAACAGTATGGGTAGTGCGGTTGCATTTCCTGAGGCTGTGGCTGAGGTTCGGTGGCTGCAGCAGGTTCAGTTGCTGGAGGGGGCATGACCATGGGCAGAGCTGGTGACATCCAAGCTGCTTGTTTACTGCTTCTCTGAGCGAACGGAACAGTCGATACAGTCTGGCCGCAGGCCGAAGAGCCTGAACCTGAGACTTGCCAGGTAGGCAGTGGCTGGTGAAATAGAGCAGTGATGCATCATGTAGTTTGTCAGCAATTGTCATTCATTGCTCGATGGGTTCGGGAGACCTCTGAGCCAGAGCAAAGCGGATGTGAGGAGGTAGTTTATCTGACCAGATGGCGAGGAGAGCTGTGTCAGAGAGTAGATCGTCGCTGATCAGGTCCTCTTGCCGTCTCCAGAGCTGGGAAGGTTTGTTGTTGCCTAGTTGCTCGACTTGGAGCACTTGCCATTTTGCTGTCTTAGTTGAGCGCGCAAGCTGACATAGAACTGTGTTTTTGGCTAGAATGTACCAGGCAGATGAGTCTGGGGCGTGGACCAGGTCAACAATCAAGTCCTCCTGGTCATGCAGGTGGGTAATAAGGCACAGAGATTTGGTTGATTCATTGAGTTTGAAATGGTCGAACACTTAATCCACAATTTTGAACCAGGTTGTTGCCCTGTTGGGATTGAATGACGGCAGCGTCGGTAAATGTTGTAGAATGTTCGGAAGAACAGGTTGAGTTGGCTTCGTTGGGGCACTGCCTGAAACGAGCTGCTGTTGCTGCAGTATTCCAGGAGAGTGTGTCTCCAGGGAATGTGGCGACGATGGCTGGTCAGGTGGCAGTGTGAAGGTGACGCATTTTGGTTGAGCACAATCTGTCGTGACGTGGAAGGCCAACGCGGGTGAGACACCATAATGTGACGACTGCGGTTGCGGAAGTTCAACACGTTGCAGGTGTGTTCGGATTGACATGTTGCCGAAGACCAACACAGATGAGGCACCAAGCTGTGCCGAGAATGGTAGTGGAAGCTCAACTGGAGCCGGCGTGGGGGCGACAGGTGAAAAAAAATTTGAAGTTTGAAAACACGTGCTAGTCTGCAGAAAGCTCGACGTACGATCAGAGCCGGAGCCATCTGCACTTGCACCTGGGTTTCAGGCTGGATTCCTCATTTATGTTTGATGCTCAGGTGCGATTCCAGAACAAGGAGAGCCTCGGCAATTCTGTTCTTGAGCAAGGGGAAATTTAAAGTAGACTGGGGTGGTAGTGAGAATTTGGATTGTGGAGGGAGGCATGCCAGAATAATCTGTGCACTTGTGTGAACTGCTGTGCCAAGGTGGCTTCTAGTGCACCAGCCTAGTAAGCAGGAGACATAGATTCAATTCATGGTCCTTGCATCAATTTTCACTCACCACTTCCATCTATATACGTAAAATAATATTTGTATGAAACCAGTAAAGTCTCTGGAATTGTGTCATTTCATTCAGTTAATTATGAAATTCTGTTTCATGAGATAAATTATCAAACATAATTATGTAATATGACATTTCTTTTTATATATGAATAAACTAAATTGAAATCCACTTGTTTTGCAAGCAACAATATTCATTCCAAACACCCTTTTAAGTTACTCAAGGCTTAAACATTGTGTGATAATAATAAGTGGAGATGACAAAAATTCTGTCTTACAATCTTAAGTCAAAAGCTTTCTCATTTTCAGCAATTAATATTTCATGAAACTTTTGATAATTTTTTGAACAAATTGTCTTTATCCTATGGTCAACATCACACTCCTCATTTTTATGCAAGTTTCCTTCTTTTCCTTTCCTTTTTCTTCTTTCGTGTTCATATCGTTGATCATTTTCGTTACTTCCTAAGCTTTCAGTTTCATCATTCAGGCCCATGCTCAATGACAAGGGCCAGATTCAATTCAGGGTAGAAATTTTTTGTGAGAATACATAGTATTGTCAATATTAAGATACAACCAGCACAAAAACAGTGTAATAAAAAGGTCAAAAACTATGCTCAAACATTGACAGGACTGCAAGTTCAAAAAATGCATGATGGACAGTAAAGTAAAGATTTAACACTAAACATTTTACTTGTCATTATGAAGAAGTATTGAAGGAGAAGTGTAACATTTAACTTAAATACCTAATTTCTCCTGGTGAAGATGATGAGAATGACACTCATCAAACTGTAATGAAGGTTCACCACAGCCACTCAGATGGAAACCCAAGAAAATTTCATCATAATTACACATATTAACATTAGAATGGCAAAATTCCTACAAATGGCTGCATCACAAGTAAACTTCGTGGATTTCAGCACTACTGTTGTGGTTACAGTGCTGAAAGGAATTCTTTGATCAAAACAAAATCAAATTAAGATATAATTTGTTTTCAAAATGAAACATCTTAGTGCTAATATGTACAAATTGAGACAGAAAACTGCAAGACTGCTTTAAAAAGGCAGTGGTAACAGTAACACTCTCACTATTTCATTTTATAAGCAGAATATTCTACACCTCTTACAACAATGACTTTCAACTCCCTTTACTCAATCTTTCACACCATTTTCCATTAATTTATATCAATTATGGCTGTATAAGTGTGTTTCTATAAGGTCCAGTGTGTTTCTCATCCCATAATCAGACTAATTAAGTTAGCAAATAATCATTATTCCCTTTTCCTTAGTCAGAACCAAGTTTGCAGAATACCTCAAACATGACTGTTTCTTTGTCACATAGAAATCCATATTATCCCCATTTAAACATTTTCTTATGAGCCCATGAACATACTTCACTGCATTTCTTGACAGTAGGACTGTAACTGTAAGTTCATTATTGTACATCCCACAATACATTATTATTTCTCATAGGTTATCTCTAATACTACATCATCATCATCATCATCATCATCGTCATAACCATAACCATCTCCATCTTCAACAACAACAACAACAACAACAACAACAAATACAACAACAGTGTCAACTGTGTTATCTTCATCATCAGTATAATCCCAATTATATCCTAACAACTTTCTGTACTCCATAATTATTATTTGTCACTTAATTTTTATAACATAGAAGTAGTATAAACCTCCATGACACAACAACTTCAGAAAAGATAGCACAATTTTCAATTTTTACCGCCTAATCAACTCTCACAATTTTATACTGTTATATTATCTGTTCCTGTCCCAAACAATACTTCCTTCATTGTTCCTCACAACTAGTTCCTTCACAGTCAAAGTGAAGTATGTAATCTACCCCTCCCTCACATTATTTGTTGAAGTCTTTTAATAAGCTTTGAGAGGAGTGAGATTTATAATAAACTTTTTTCTTATCTTCTATCCTCATAGTTGACTCCAGTTCTTTATGTCTAGGGCTGACTCTTGAAGCTGAAATTTTTGACATTATAGGTTCTTGTGGTTGCAACTGACGTAATAAATTTGAAGTGAACCTGCACTGTATTTTTTGTTTTACTCAGAATTTTATTCTCTCACATTTTTCTATATCACACTGTCTCTACAATTTCCACAACAACAAAGCCAAAAATTACATTGTTCTTCCCATAAATAAAAACATTTCCGATCACATCACAGGCATGCCCACTACTGCTTCACTCCCTGTGGTACTAACAGTATTCCAAAGGGTTTACAAATGAGTTTTTATTAATTTATGATATCATTTTATAAATGAATCCAGAAATTAACATGGAAAATAGTACCAAACTAAAATAGAAATTTTAAGCATGCCAAATATTTTGTAATTTAAAATGTTTCTGAAAGAAAATATCAATTATCATAAAGAAAAGAAAATAAATTCTTTTTACAGATTTTTGCTTGAATTATAACACATCATGTACAAAATCATAAGAAATTCTTTTAGAAAAACAATTGAGATAATAGTAACCTGTTTAAAAAGTCAAAAATATTTTGGTATTGACTACTTCTCATGAGGAAAAGTAATGCTAGAGGAGGATGTCCTTTTACATATAATAAGCACAATATGTTTTCCATGTGTATAAAATTAATCACAGCTGAAAACATTTCTACATTAGTATCTGTACAATTAATGCACTGATTTTTATTGTTTAGTACCTGCTAGATAAAGTATTAAATCTGACCCTCATGTTTATCCTAATGTTTTCCATTATAGTTAGGACTTTTGTTATCAGCCACATAAACCAGAGTTTTTAAGGATATGTTGATATGTGAAAGGACAAAGTAATGAAAAAAATATTAGGGCCTAAGCTTACAATGTGGGGACCAACCCATGAAACCAAAGAACACCAGGTACAAACCACCAAAAAATGTTTCAACACAACAAAATGAGTAAAGTTCATAATTATAACAATAAATTCAATCATATGTAAAGAGTAATTATAGAAAGCATCTAGCCTCAATCAATATTTTCACGCTCTCTTTGAGTTCACACATGCAGTCCTGATGACCACGGGTACCCAAAACACAGTTAAGTATGAGTCTGCCCACAACTCAAGCTCCAATGAGATACAATATTGCAGTAATCAGGATAAATACAGGTAATCATAGTCATAAATAGCTTTGAATGATGATATGAATGAGTAACTTGTGTACCAAAACCAGTGAATGAAATCAGACATGTATACATCTTGTTATTCTGTGTATACCAGTAAATGTCTTCCACACTACTTGCAAATTGTTGTTACAAACTAACCTATGTACCTAGAGGCCTAGAAGATTCATATACAATTGATAAAAAAATAAATACTGATTTAAAGTTACATAACGTATGGGAAGTCACCCCACCTACTTGAAAAAACATATATCTATGTGGATTGATACTGTTCTCATCAGAGATGAATTTTCTAAACAAATAGTTCCATGAAGTCTTCATAAAGGATGATTTTGTTGTCTAACAATTTACAAATCTCAGTCACAACACTAATGTAGTTGACAGATGCTTGAGTACATTACCCAGCACCTATGTTCTCTTGTAAGTCAACTGGATCAGTAGGGTACATTACTAAAATGAATGTTATAAAACAGAAAATGTATAAGTGATCTTTCAATAGATCCATGGGAGAAGGAAAGTAGGATGGTTGTGAGCAAATAATTCTTCATTGCAACTGGGTGATACAAAAGTGTGGCTGCACAGTCACGTGTCTCACAGCACACTGAAGAATTTGTTTCTTGCACAGATATTCCTGTTTGGTGTCCCTAGACTCTCTGCCCAGTGATGCTTACATATCTGAGCAGCACTGTCAGTGTTGGTATTCACCCCCCCCCCCCTTCCGAATAGTATGGAGCACTGGGGAAAGCTGTGTGCGGCTATCATCGACCATCTGGTGCAGAGTGTACAGTGTGCATGACCAGCTGTGCTGTGTCTGGGGTAAGGATTGGGCATTACTGGACCATTTCTTATAGAAGCGTTACACAGGTGTGCCTGACTGGTCATGCTGTGGCAGGTGCATATGCGAGACATAACTGGACCATTTCTTGGAGAAGCATTTGGCAGATGCAACAGAGTGGTCATACTATAGCAAGCATATGTGTAAGACTAAACCGGACTGCTCCTCATAGAAGCATTGTGCAGGTGCACCCAAAAAGTCATGCTATGGCAGGCACATGAGTGGGACACAACTGAACCTTTTCACAGAGAGGTTTCACCTGCGGTGCTGTAGCAGGTGGTGTGGGATCTATCTGGTGCAGCCATAGCAGGATTTGGATGGGGTGAACAGGGCTGCGGGGAATGGCAGAGTGTGGAGGAGGTGTTGTGTCAACAAGTGCATCTCTGGTAGCTTGAGGACTGTTTAGTGGTGTCTGTTGTGGTGGAACCTTCAGAGAGATGATTGTGAGGGTACTATCTGTTGATAAATGAGACGAAATAGAAGCAAAGTTGACATCATGTGGTAGTGCATATGTGTGTTCAACTCGCTTCACGCAGGTTACATCCAAAGTCAGTGAAATGTCCTTATGGGTGCTCACCACCAAAGTATTATCGATGATTGTGAGATTTATGTTTTCTGGGTCAATGTCCTTAAGCTCTGTATTGCTAATGAATGGTTCTTCTGAGTCTGAAGAGGCTGACTGCACACTGTCATTGTTCATTGCTGCGGTGCCATTGGCACTCACTTCATCATCACCTTGTAGGACCTATGCAGCCTTCAAGCCATAAACAGTCATCAATTGCAATTGGGCAGGATGTGGAATTAGTGTGTATCCCTTTTGACGGTTTTGAATGGTCCTGTGTATGGTCATTGCAGAGCTGGTCCAACCATGTCATCATGCAGTATGACATAATCACAGGAATGCAGTGGTTTGTGCATGAATGCCTTAGGTGCTGAGTGCAGTGTGGGTGGAGGCACCTGTGTATGTGTGATGTGGTCTTTCACACATTGAACAAAGTGGAAAGATTCACCTGTTCAGAGGCTGTGTCAGTAAGACAAAATCTTTAGATAATATTAATGACTTGGTGTATAGAATTTTGGTTAATTATGCTTGCAGATCCTCCTTGAATGCTGTTTATACTCCTAACAATGCCCATGGTAAAAGTCTCTGTTTACAATGCCTCATGGCACATTTGAGTGGCTTTAAGTATTCTGTGCCACCCTCAACCAACAAGTTGCCCTGCGGATGGTATGCTATTATGCATTTGTGTTCAGTGACACATAGGTTTCAGAGAGCTTCAAACAGCACTGATTTGAATGGTTGACCTTGACTGGTTGCTATTGACCTGGGTGAGCCCAATTGGACCATCCAACTTTTAATGAATGCGTGATCTTTTGATTCTGCTGTGATATCCTTCAGCAGTATTGGTTCAACCCATTGGATCATTCTGTCAATTTCTGACAACCATTTATATCCCTTTGATTCTGGGAAGAGACCAACAAGGTTGAGGTGTACATGGCAGAAGCATGTCCATGGTATCAGAAATTGTTCCTAACTGTGGTTGTATGTGCCTGCTGACTTTGCCGCTGTGGCATGCTATACATGCTTGTGCCCAGCTGTGGCAGTCTCTTTTATGCTTGGCTACATAAATTTTCTGTAATGAGTTAAACTGTTGACCTGATGCCTGGGTCAGACAAGCTGTGAAATTGTTTGAAGACTGTGCACTACATTGTCTTTGGCACCTGGAGTCAGCTTCTGTTGCAAGATACTTTGCAAAGTATTGATGCTTCAAACCCAGGTATGATTCACTGCCTATGTGCAGTCCTGTAAAGTCCTTGGTTAGGCTGTTAACTCATTATAGCCAATGTGGAGGGAAATTATGTTGACACATAATAATTGTCCCCAATTATATTGCCAGTCCCTTGTAGGTGGAAAAGTCTGATGAGGTCAAGGTGTTGGTAGCAGTGGGAGCTGACATCTTTGACATGTGGTGAATTGCATCAGTGAGTTACTTGTTATCTTAAATATTATGACATGTCTTCCCTAAATGTCTTCCCTGAAGTACCTGACTGCCTCACAGACAGCTAGTAGTTTGCAGTCAGAGGCAGCCCAACTTTAAAGCTGTTAGCTTTTTCGAAAAGTGTAGGTCTTGAATCTCACTTCTGACAACTTGTTGCAGTAGAGGCCTAGTCACAGCATCTCTTATGCCTGTGGTGAAGGTGAGCTGCACACTGTTGATGAGATGAGCCAATGTAATTGGTTGTGCTACACAGTCCTTAGTAAGTTCAAATCTGACCTTCATTTTATTGGTCCAAACTACTCATCTTTTCCACTACTTGTTCAACCTGGCAAGGGCATCAATTAGGGATGCTTGTATCATCACTGCTTGCAGTAGATGCTGCTGATAGAAGTTCAAGATCTGTAAGAAGTGACAAAGCTTGTGGTATTTCAGAGGGAAATGGAGTTGTTTGATGAGATCAGTTCAGTCAGTTATAGGTTTGATACCTATGGTGTTTGCTGTATGCCCTAGGAACATTACTTCAGCCTTCCATACCTGAGACTTTTCTTCATTAATCACTATCCTTCAGTCCTGCAAGGCAGTGAGTTCTTTCACAAGGTGCTGGTTATAGTGCTGTGGTGTGGCCAAAAAAATGATATCATCTAAGTATGTATAGCAGAAATGGAACTTAAAAAGCACCCCATCTATAAAATTCTGACATGTTTGGGGTGCATTCTTCAGACATATTGCATGAAGAGATGTTCAAGCACTTCAAATGGATTGGTTATTGCTGTTTCTGTAATGTCATCTGGGTGCATGGGAATTTGGAGGTACACCATTTCACAGTCGATCGCGCTGAAGATAGTGGCACCTTTGAGTGAGTGCATGAAGTCCTGGATATTCGGTGTTGGGTAGCTGTCATACACTGTTTGGGAGTTGAGAGCTCCATAGTCCCCAGAGACTCTGACAATTGCATCTTTCTTCCACACTAGTTTTATTGGTGATGCCCACAGATTGTCCAAAGGGCAGATTATTCCTGTGTTCAGCAGTTCATCAACTACTATCTTTGCAGCATGCAGGTTTTCTGAGGCTGGATGGCATGCTTTGTGTCATACTGGCAGGCCAGCAATAGTTAGAATATGGTGCACCTTGCCATTTTGGATCACACATTGTCACACCTTGGACAGCAGGACATTTGCAATCGATGGGGTGCTTACATTTTTCACGGTGCTTGGCAAAGCAGACAGCGTTCTACTAGTCTGTGTTGTATGAGGTGTGTCTGAGGCAACTGATCATGCAGGTTCCTGATGTGCTGCCAGTAGGGTAGGCTGAGTGTGATGGGTGGTGTGAGTACAAAATCATTGATGAAGTTATCGTGTACTGCCAGAAGGAAAATGAAAGTGATGAAATGGGTATCATCATCCAGAATGCCTAGGGTTTGAAAACACGTTCCAAAGTTGCAAACCAGAGGATGGATTGTTATGTGCAAAATGACAATAGTTTATAGAGAGGCCAGTTGGAGTGCGTCATGATGGGCATGTGATAATGGTATAATTGCAGCCTTGTGAAACGACATCAGACTCAAGATGACCTGTGGTACTTGTGGTACCACTGTGAATGTGGTAACCATTTCATGGCAGTGGGTGGGAAGTTTTGGAGCCAAATGGAAAGTGATCATATGTCCATAGTATGGTTGGCACAGGTGTTCTGTAAAATGCTCTGCAATTCAAAAGCAGTTCTGTTGCACTGCTTCACACTGATGCACTTTGAGCAAAGTAATGTACAAAATCTAATAGAATATCTGCCTATTGCAATGTTGATGGGTTTTGGGCCAGGTCCATTACATAACACAGAGCTCCTAGTCATCGTACACTCATATTTTACTACTGGTTAGATGATTTGCACACTGACTGCACTGCTGAAACCCTTCACTTGCATTCATACAAGCTGCAGAGCCAGTAGGGGCTGGTGATATGGTAGGCCACATTGTTAATGTGGTAACCAATACAAAATGAACATGGGGTCACCACCATGGAAGATTTCCCTATTGGGTGTCAGAAAAGTTCCAATAATGGAAATGAGACTGTTGTGAGTGAACAATACTATACTGAGTTTGGACAAAACAAAAGTGTGCTTGCACAGTCACATGTCTCACAGCACACTGAAATCTTTGTTTATTGCACAGATATTCCTGTTCAACAACCCTACTCTCTCTGCCTAGTGATGCTTACATATCTCAGCAGAACTGTCAACTTTGATATACACACAGATTGAAGCATGACAATAAGACAGTTTGATAGTCACAAAACATACAAGATGAAAATTCTGAACCTCACATGTATTTGTGGCTCCAGCATTTATGAATGTGAGTTGACATTCCCACAAGGAAAAAGTATTACAAGTCGATCAAATGCTGAACTAAGGAGTCATCACTGTATAAAGAAGTATGCATAACATCCAAGTGGCAACACTAAACTCAGAGAGTAACATATATTAAGAAATGAGCACTGCAAAGATTTCTAAAAGATATATTAATGAGTGAAAATACTGTCAATATGCAACCTTTGCAACAAGGAGAGAGATATGCTAGTGAAAGTGAATGTTGCATTGGATAGTGATCACTGTATTGAGAGGTATACATTTCACTGGATAGAGAAGGTTTATCAAGATATCACTGGATGATTATATCACTGGATGATTATAAGTAATTTTAAGATCAAGGATGAAACTCCTTTCTGTTGTAAACCATGTCCTGTAAGCTTGAGTGTACACCCAGCAGTATAAGAAGAAATCAATAAGATGAGGGATGAAGGAATAATAGAACATAGCTCAACTGTACGTGACAACCCATTACTGGTCATGTGTAAAGCCACAGAGGGAGTATGTCTGGTATTGGATGCATGGGCTCTGAACAACATACAGAAACTGAAAGAGATAGACCAACCAGTACAGATAAAATTTTGACAAAATTCGAACAAGCTAAATATTCCAGTTCGATGGATCTCACCACTGGTTGTTGGCAGGCCAAACTGGATGAAAAAAAAAAAAAAAAAAAAAAAAAAAAAAAAAAAAAAAAAAAAAAAAAAATACAGTATTTTTGTATGAAGGTAAGTGATACCAATTTAAAGTATTACCATTTGGCCTGATTATTTCAGTATCATTATTTAAAAGAGACCTAGATGCTGTGCTAGATAAAGACTTGCTAAGAGAACTCATAATCTATGTGGGCGATAATACTGCTAGTATCTAAGCTGTGGAAAGAACATTATAATTTATTGTCCATGCTACTAGAAAAGTTTTGTGTGAAAGGCATTACTATTAGACTATCTAAGGGATTTTTCAGTAGGGAGGAGATCAGACTCCTTGAGCACCTAGTAAGTATAAACAGGATAAAACCAGACCTAGAACAAATCTGAGCTGTAGAAGAATGCTCTACAGTATGCAAACGTATAAAACATGTGGTTAAATTGTACTATTTTAAAAATTTTGGTTGAAAAGTATTATCAGCATAAGATCTTGTGAGACACATCAAAGGCTGAAAGACACTAATCAAGCAGTGTTGTGCAAGCTGAACCTGATAACACCCAAGGGATTGCACTACCTCACAACAACAGATTTTTTGGGTCAAGTATCCACCAGTAGGGGAGGACTGACTTATATATTTTTACTAGTACAGTGTTGGTCAAAGCACATTAAGCTCTGTCCAATCAAACACACTAACAAAGAAACAGTAATCAGGTGTCTAAAGAAATATTTTAATGATATAGGAAAACCTCATATGATGTTGACAGACAGTGAATCACCAGTTTACCAGTCAAGCCTTAAAAAATTTTTGGGATTGGAAAACGTTATATACTCATTTCAAAATACCACTGCAAAGTAGTCCGTGTGAATGAATTATGAAGGAAATAGCTAGATTTTGTAGACCCTATTGTTTGAAGCAACATACAGGTTGGGCACAATTGACTCCAGAGTTTCAAATGATTTTTAATTAATGAACTGCCACATCTAACTATGGGCCTATCGCCTATAGAACTGATGGACAAACAGTTTATAGGAGAACCTTTGTTAAAATTCTTTAGCTGGCCAAAACACGAAACCTTGCCAATGGAAGAAATACAGCAATGAGTAACAAAAAACCTATAGGCAGTGCAGATCTACAAGTCCAACAGTACAATGAGCAAGTGCATGTACCACAATTTGATACTGGAGACATGGTGTTGATCAATAATCGTCACCTGAGCTCAAGTATTAAGAAAGAGAGCCGGAAATTTTGACCTAAGTATGTTGGATCCTACAGAGTTGAGGGAGTTCCCCATCCAAAAGCATTACTTCCAGTAGAGCCAACTATGGTAAAAGAAAGCGGACTATACAATGTAGAGATGATAAAGAGGTCTAAATAATAGAGTAACCAACTGGAAACCCAGTCAAGCATTGCTTTTTCCTCTGAGCAATATGAATTACATAATCTTTTTTAACTTTTATGTTTAATGATTGTATTGTGGGTGGATTTGTGTTGATTTTATAGAAAAAGTGTGGGATTTGCAGACATTACAAGTCACATATACACATTTAACACAACACTATAGTTTACTCTCTGCAGGCATTCCATAGCAGGATGTTGGACTAACCTTTTGGGGTCCATTTTGGTGAAGTCAGGACATTACCATTTATGTCCTTCAGTGTCCTGAGAAAGAACCTGACAGGGAGAGTGTCCCGGGGTAGAGGGGTGGGAAGGTGGGAAGGGATTCTGTCTTCGGGGTCTATCTTTTTACCGTCTTTGGATCCACACTCTAATTCTATTTTTACACTTTCTACCTTCTGAACTTTGAGGACCAACTCTGAATTCCCTCTTTCCATATTCATATGTCTCAATCGAGACCCTTCCCTGTTTTCCTTTCAATAGCAACATTCGTCATGGAGTGATTATAAAGTTTACTTTAGTGAACTGGCTGAGAAAGAATGTGTGCATAGGAAAAAAAAATAGTTTTTTATGAATTAGTCTTGTCACTTTTCAAGGTGGGGATAAACGGAGAAGGTGTCAGAATAACCTAAAGATAAGAGTGACAAGCTGACACATAGAAGGAAAAGGATTTTGGAGGAGAGTAGCAAGAAGCCAGGTACATTACATTGGTGAGGGTATGAAGTTAGAGGAAAGAGTGCTTAAAACTCAGAATGACAATGTTGAGAAATGTTTATCATTACTATTATTTGCACAAGGTTAGATACCCAGGATAAGGGAGCGTTTCTTCCAGACTGATTAAATAAAAATATTAAAGTTAAGTAATTTACCTGTTTCCAAGAACATCATGTAATCACAGGGTTATGTGACATTTGATCCTAGAATTATAGATACTATTTACCTTCACCAACAAAGAAAGAGATTTTAATGATAAGATATAATGAAATATGCGTTATTGGTAGAACTATACACAAAGAAATACTTACTGCATAAACTTAAAGAAAAACTGAAAGTGATAGCGAAGCCATCATGTCTATTTATATAATACTTGTATAAAAATTAAAGCTGAGTGTGTGATCACATCTTTTCTCTAGTGGAGGAATATGTAGTGATACATCCCATTCCTGGAATGAGAGGAATCACATCCTTAAATACACATGTCAGAGAAAACATATTCTTGATTGCGAGTAGTTGATAAGTGGTGAGCACCCTACAGTTGGGAGGTGTTTTAAATCATAGGTGTGATACCAGAGCTAATGATCCAGTCACTGTAAAGAAGTGGATAGCAGTTAGATTACACTACCTGCTGGGGTGGAGACAGGTGTTCCATGAAGTGGATGGTGTGGAAGAGAGAGCTCCATGAAGTCTATTGTTATTGTGGTCTTCAGTCCAGAGACTGGTTTGATGCAGCTCTTCATGCTACTCTATCCTGTACAAGCTTCTTCATCTCCCAGTACCTTCTGCAACCTACATCCTTCTGAATCTGTTTTGTGTATTTCTCTCTTGGTCTCCCTCTACGATTTTTACCCTCCAACTGCCCTCCAATAGTAAATTGGTGATCCCTTGATGTCTCAGAATATGTCCTACCACCCGATTCCTTCTTCTAGTCAAGTTGTGTCACAAATTTCTCTTCTCCCTAATTATATTCAATACCTCCTCATTAGTTATGTGATCTACCCATTTAATCTTCAGCATTCTTCTGTAGCATCACATTTCAAAAGCTTCTATTCTCTTCTTGTCTAAGCTGTTTATCATCCACGTTTCACTTCCATACATGGCTACACTCCATACAAATACTTTCAGAAATGACTTCCTGACAAATCTATACTCGATGTTAACAAATTTCTCTTCTTCAGTAACACTTTCCTTGCCATTGCCAGTCTACATTTTATATCGCCTCCACTTTGACCATCAACTGTTATTTTACTCCCCAAATAGCAAAACTCATTTACCACTTTAAGTGTCTCATTTCCTAATCTGATTCTTTCAGCATCACCTGATTTAATTCGACTACATTCCATTATCCTCATTTTGCTTTTGTTGATGTACAACTTATATCCTTCTTTCAAGACACTGTCCATTCTGTTCAGCTGCTCTTCCAGGTCCTTTGCTGTCTCTGACAGAATCACTATATCATCAACAAACCTCAAAGTTTTTATTTCTTCTCTGTGGATTTTAACTCCTACTCCAAATTTTTCTTTTGTTTCCTTTACTGCTTGCTCAATATACAGACTGAATAACATTAGGGATAGGCTACAACCCTGTCTCACTCCCTTCCCAACTGCTGCTTCCCTTTCATGCCCCTCCACTCTTATAACTGCCATCTGGTTTCTGTACAAATTGTAAATAGCCTTTCACTCCCTGTATTTTACCCCTGCCACCTTCAGAATTTGAAAGAGAGTATTCCAGTCAACATTGTCAAAAGCTTTCTCTAAGTCTACAAATGCTAGAAACATAGGTTTGTCTTTCCTTAATCTATTTTCTAAGATAAGTCATAGGGTCAGTATTGCCTCACGTGTTCAAACATTTCTACAGAATCCAAACTGATCTTCCCCGAGGTCAGATTCTACCACTTTTTCGATTCATATGTAAAGAATTCATGTTAGTATTTTGCAGCCGTGGCTTATTAAACTGTTAGTTCTGTAATTTTCACATCTCTCAACACCTGCTTTCTTTGTAAATGGAATTATTATATTCTTCTTGAAATCTGAGGGTATTTCCCCTGTCTCATACATCTTACTCACCAGATGGTAGACTTTTGTCAGGGCTGGCTCTCCCAAGGCTATCAGTAGTTCTAATGGAATGTTGTCTACTCCTGGGGCCTTGTTTTGACTTAGGTCTTTCAGTGCTCTGTCAAACTCTTCATGCTCTATATCTTCCATTTCATCTTCATCTACGGCCTCTTCCATTTTCATAATATTGTCCCCAAGAACATTGCCCTTGTAGAGACCCTCTGTATACTCCTTCCACCTTTCTGCTTTCCCTTCTTTGCTTAGAACTGGGTCTCCATCTGAGCTCTTGATATTCATGCAAATGGTTCTCTTTTCTCCAAAGGTCTCTTTAATTTTCCTGTAGGCAGTATCTATCTTACCCCTAGTGATATATGCCTCTACATCCCTACATTTGTCCTCTAGCCATCCCTGCTTAGCCATTCTGCACTACCTGTTGATCTCATTTTTGAGACATTTGTATTCCTTTTTGCCTGCTTCCTTTACAGCATTTTTGCATTTTCTCCTTTCATCAATTAAATTGAAGATCTCTTCTGTTACCCAAGGACTTCTATTAGCCCTCATCTTTTTACCTACATGATCCTCTGCTGCCTTCACTATTTCATCCCTCAAAGCTACCCATTCTTCTTCTACTGTATTTCTTTCCCCTATTCCTGTCAATTGTTCCCTTATGCTCTCCCTGAAACTCTGTACAAGCTCTGGTTCTTTCAGTTTATTCAGGTCCCATCTCCATAAATTCCCACCTTTTTGCACAGTTTTAATCTACAGTTCATAACCAATAGATTGTGGTCAGAGTCCACATCTGCCCCTGGAAATGTCTTACAGTTTAAAACCTGGTTCCTAAATCTGTGTCTTACCAGTATATAATCTATCTGAAACCTTCTAGTATCTCCAGGGTTCTTCCATGTATACAACCTTCTTTCATGATTCTTGAACCAAGTGTTAGCTATGATTAAGTTATGCTCTGTGCAAAATTCTACAAGGCGGTTTCCTCTTTCATTTCTTAGCCCCAATCCATATTCACCAACTACGTGTCCTTCTCTTCCTTTTCCTACTGTCGAATTCCAGTCACCCATGACTATTAAATTACCCATGACTATTAAATTTTCATCTCCTTTCACTACCTGAATAATTTCTTTTATCGCATCATACATTTCATCAATTTCTTCATCATCTGCAGAGCTAGTTGGCATATAAACTTGTACTACTGTAGTAGGCATGGGCTTCATGTCCATCTTGGCCCCAATAATGTGTTCACTATGCTGCACTCCTATTTTCCTATTCATTATTAAAGCTACTCCTGCATTACCCCTATTTGATTTTGTATTTATACCCTGTATTCACCTGACCAGAAGTCTTGTTCCTCCTGCCACCAAACTTCACTAATTCCCACTATATCTAACTTTAACCTATCCATTTCCCTTTTCAAATTTTCTAACCTACCTGCCCGATTAAGGGATCTGACATTCCATGCACTGACCCTTAGAACGCCAGTTTTCTTTCTTCTGATAACAATGTCCTCCTAAGTAGTCCCCACACGGAGATCCAAATGGGGGCCTATATTACCTCAGGAATATTTTACCCAGGAGGTTGCCATAATCTTTTAACCATATAATAAAGCTACATGTCCTCTGGAAAAATAATGGCTGTAGTTTCCCCTTGCTTTCAGCCATTCACAGTACCAGCATAGAAAGGTCGTTTTGGTTAGTGTAACAAGGCCAGGTCAGTCAATCATCCAGACTGTTGTCCCTACAACTACTGTAAAGGCTGCTGCTTCTCTTTAGGAACCACACGTTTGTCTGCCCTCTCAACAGATGCAAGTGGTCGATAAGTGGTGAGCACTCTTCTGTTGGGAGGTTTTTTAAATCATAGGTGCTGAATCCAGATCTAACGATCCAGTAACTGTACAGAAGTGGACAGCAATCTGAGATCAGGGGGAAAAGAGGAAAAATGCACCCACAGCAACTCTCAAACAGATCAGTGTGTCAATGGCCCATGATACCATCATGATGGCTCCATCTGACTCACTTGCTGCTCACTGGGCCACTATCAGTGCTCCCCACACTAATGCTAAAAGTAACTGCCTACATAGCCAGTATGCAATAGTTTGAAGCAGTGAGTCTTTTAAATTGGTTTTGTAGCCCACTGCCACATCAGAAGCTGAAAGAAAGACTCACATATGGCACAGAGATTGTCTCAGGATGAAATGCCTAACCACAATGACTGGTTTGTTAAGAATTTTGACCATACAAATACTTAATCAGAATTCCATAATAAGTAAACAAACAGAGCCCAGTGAAACAAAGTTGATAGTCAAATCAAGATACAGAGTAGTCAGATTGATACATAAGTCATAGAACAGTGTATAAAAGTCAGTAAGAAAACTGATGATCTTGGAAAAAGATAGGAGTTTTGAATACCGAAATTGAACTACAGTAGAAATGGACAATTTGAATGGAAACTTTGCTTATAAGCAAATTTGTGATAAATATTAACCATAGATTTGAATCAGAGAGAGAAAATCCAGGAAAGTGTTGAACCTATTAATGAAACAAAATTGAATGCAAAAATGTCTATTTTAAGAGCAGAAATAGTGGAAGAAAAAAGACAAAAATCTCAAATTTGAGAAAAGTTGTTTTTGATACTGAAATCGAATGTAATAAGTAGGTAGTTATCTGCGAACAGAAGTGTGTCAAAAAGACTCCTGTAATTCAAGCTAAAATTAGTGACCCTGAAAAGAAAATTAAAGGTAAACCGAACTGTGTAATAATTGGGATTGGCAATATAAAAATTTTTTTATGGTGAAGAAAAATTTTAAGACAAAATGGATGGCACACTAGAGCGTTTTTAAACAATTGTGAAAGAATATTTCCTGAAGACATGGTTGATCAGAAAAATATTAATGCTATAATAAGTGCCCTTGCAGGAAATACAAAATGTTGTGGTCTGAATTCCAGTACACGTAGCATGATTTTCAATGACTTTAAACATCAGTTTCTTAATTAACACTGGTCTGAACAAAAACAGGACTATTTGTAGTAGAAGTTTATTATGACCATGATGTATTACAACAAGGAAGGAACAGTATGAAAGAATTATGTGAGAATTGTATCCAAAAATAAGCACATCTTAGAAATAGGTGCTCATAATAGAGAATAGTCTGAGAACTTTGGAAAGAATGCCAAGAAGAATCTAAACGATATGTAGGTAACAACCGCAATAATTTTAGTATATTTTGAGTAATGTCCTGTGGATGAAGACTACTGGAAGGGAACTTGTGATTTCCGCCAGTTTAGTAACTTCAATGATAATGAAAGATACCACGCCAATGTGATTACATGGAGGTAGTGGATGTGGTAGATTTAATTCTGCAAGATGCAGGAGAGGATTCAATCCATGGCAGACAGGAAAACTAAAGGCCGTGCATATTGTGGGCCAGACTAATGCAGAAAAGCTTTCTTGACCCAGAAATAACAAACATGAAGACAATGCAAGAAGGAATTATTGCACATGAAATCATAACAGACTACACAGTTGTATCATCAGGTGCATGTAGCAACGAGTCGTTGCAGACGGATGCGCATGAGCATACTGACACAAAAGCAGTAGCACAGCAGTCAATGGTGACGAAGCCTAGGGATGATTTCTTGAAAATCACTGTAAAACTCGTTTTATAGAACAGAGCTACAGTACCATTCATGAATGAACGTATGAGAGCAACTGAAGACAGAAATAACAAAAGTAGTTCATCTAGAATTCAGTCAGAGGACTTTAGTGAAAACGAATTTTCAGGAATGTTTGACTGTTCAAAATGAACTTACAATCCACACAACGATTAGAAGCAATGTTGACATCTTAAAAGTTGTTTCAGGTAAAAGCACAGTTGAAATGCCTAATGCAGTAAAGAACAGTAATGCTGTGTCACTCAGTTTACTATCCATACAAAAGCTAGTAAATGAGACTGATCCAGCGCAAAGGAAATCATTTGATATGTATATACATATTCAACATCAAATAAAATCACCCAGGACATGGCAATCGGGGAATTGATGAAGCAGTACATCTACAGCACTTGTTGAAAGTCAGTTAAGCAGCAGCGATCAAGAAACTGTAAAAGATTCAAGATAAGATCATTCATAGGTATAGGCAGCTTATGTAAGACATATTGCCATTATAATCCTTGGGTATGGGGCAAACATATATCTGATGTTGAGAACATCATGATTTCATTAATGCACAAATCCACTAGGCTTAGTCCAGAAGAAACTTTTTTGGGAATTAAATTTGAAAATTTGGTAGAAGAAATTTTCAATTTTTCCTCCTAATAAGAGGCTTAAACTTGGTAAAATGAAGAGGTAATTGTCAAGTGAAAAAATGGGTAAATGAATGGAAGCCGGGATCAAATAGCATGACAAAAATCTGAAGATAGAAAAATTTAATTCAGTGAAAATGCGTGAGAAACCTGGCAGAATCAGTCATGAAATTTCGAAGTTTAAAGTGTGTACAATTAACAATTTAAAATTCAAGGGACTTCTCGAAGTGATGCTTACCATTTGTTTTATCAAATGTCTGGAAAATCACTTCATATCTGTAATGTGGTTGATCTAAAAACATATATGCCTAGAGGAGAATAGAAATTGCTACTGACTGAAAACACAAAATAGTACAATGTGTAAAATATTGTGAGGTTAACCATAGATATGAATATTTTTTATAGTATTAATGTTTGTGAAAATGTGTAAATTCATACTTACATGTTTCATATTAAGGAAATAAAGAGAGTATAAAAATAAAAGGGTGCTTTGAAGCTGTATTTATACAAAAGGAGAAAGAGATTTCCCTTACTGACTGCACAAAGTAACCACTAGCAGCCAAATAATGATGTAACAACAATATTTTTCTTTCATTGAGCATCAAAGTTCATCTGCAACCACTTTCCTTACCCAGTTGGAGTGATTTGTTTAGTGGTGTTTGTTTTGTGAACTGCCAAAATTTTTGGTCAGCAGCCAGTTATATATAGTATAACAAAATTTGTTGTTTAATAATGTTGTCATTTTATCTTTCCCATGAAATCTGTACCATATGTTGATAAACAAACTAAATGTTCTGGCACAAAGAAATAATTGCCACACTATATTCATGAAGATGCAAAGTTACTTCTTTTTGCTGATCACACAAGAATAGTGATCACACCCAACAAACAACAGTTAGATGAGGAAATTGTAAATAATGTCTTTCAGAAAATTATTAAGTGGTTCTCTGCAAATGGTCTCTCACTAAATTTTGAGAAAACACAGTGCATACAATTATATACAGTAAATGTCATAAAACCATTGATAAATACTAGTTTTGAAGAGAAGTCTGTTGCTGAGGCAGAATTTTCAAAATTTCTGGGTGTGTACAATTATGAGAAATTGTGCTGGAAGAAATACATTGATGATCTGCTGAAATGTATGAGTTCAGCTACTTATGTTACTAAGGTTACTGTAAATTTTTGTGATAAACATATCAGTAAATTAGCCTGCTATGCCTATTTTCATTCACTGCTTTCATATGGTATCATCATATTTTGGGGTAATCCATCATTAAGAGAGAAAGTATTCATTGCACAAACATAAGGAATCTGAATAATAGCTGGAGCCCACCCAAGACCACCCAGGACGATTTCATTTAAGGAACTATGGATATTCACAGTACCTTGACAGTATATAATTCACTTATGAAATTTGTTATTAATGACCCAGAAAATAACAGAAAACTGCATAGCTGCAACACAAGAAGAAAAGATGATCTTCTCTATATTGGCTTAAATCTGACTTTGGCACAGGAAGATGTGAATTATGGCACCACAAAAATCTTTGGTCATTTACCAAATAGCATTAAAAGCATTACAGATACCCAACCGGCATTTAAAAATGGATAAAAAGAATTTCTGAATGATAACTCCTTCTGCTCAATGCATGAATTTTTAGATGTTAAGTAGTAACTGGAAAAAAAATTATATTGTGTAAAGAAACCTTACGTTAAACTTACATGTTCCACATCGTTACAAAATGTTGCATTCATGATCTGTGGAACAAGTAGTCATGTAATGTAACATTTGTCCAGTGGAACTGTAATAAAGATATTTTGAATTTATTGAACTATGATAATGATTTATAATCAGAATGAATGTAAAATTGCTTAGTATTTGGAAGTTATGTAAATGTTATCTGTATTTGTAATACTTGTATTCTTATTTTCATGACACTGTCTTGTACATTGAGGACATTTCACTGATCCTAACCTTAGCAGGATAGGGCCTACGCCATTGAAACTCCAATACTTTACATCACTGATGTTTCAACAATAACGCTTCATGTGCTGGTAGGTATTAATGTACTATGACTGTTTGTTATACAGGGTGGTCCACTGAACGTGACCGGGCCAAATATCTCATGAAACAAGCGTCAAACAAAAAAACTACAAAAAATAAAACTTGTCTAGCTTGAAGGGGAAACCAGATGGCGCTAAGGTTGGCCTGCTAGATGGCGCTGCCATAGTTCAAACGGATATCAACTGCGTTTTTAAAAATAGAAACACCAGTTTTTTATTACATATTCGTGTAGTATGTAAAGAAATATGAATATTTTAGTTGGACCACTTTTTTCGCTTTTTGATAGATGGCGCTGTAATAGTCACAAATAATATGGCTCACAATTTTAGACGAATAGTTGGTAACTGGTAGGTTTTATAAATTAAAATACAGAACATAGGTACGTTTGAACATTTTATTTCAGTTGTTCCAATGTGATACATGTACCTTTGTGAACTTATCATTTCTGAGGACGCATGATGTTACAGCGTGAATATCTGTAAATACCACATTAATGCAATAAACGCTCAAAATGATGTCCGTCAACCTCAGTGCATTTGGCAATACGTGTAACGACATTCCTCTCAACAGTGAGTAGTTCACATTCTGTAATGTTCGCACATGCATTGACAATGCGCTGACGCATGTTGTCAGGCGTTGTCGGTGGATCACGACAGCAAATATCTTTCAACTGTCCCCACAGAAAGAAATCCGGGGATGTCAGATTTGGTGAACTTGCGGGCCATGGTATGGTGCTTCGATGGCCAATACACCTGTCATGAAATATGCTATTCAATACCGCTGCAACTCCACGCAAGCTGTGTGTCGGACATCCATCATGTTGGAAGTACACCGCCATTCTGTCATGCAGTGAAACATCTTGTAGTTACATTGGTAGAACATTACGTAGGAAATCAGCATACACTGCAACATTTAGATTACCATCGATAAAATGGGGGCCAATTATCCTTCTTCCCATAATGCCGCACCATACATTAACCCGCCAACGTCGCTGCTGTTCCACTTGCCGCAGCCATCATGGGTTTTCCGTTGCCCAATAGTGCATATTATGCCGGTTTACGTTACCGCTGTTGGTGAATGATGCTTCGTCGCTAAATAGAACGCGTACAAAAAATCTGTCATTGTCCCGTAATTTCTCTTGTGCCCAGTGGCAGAACTGTACACGACGTTCAAAGTCGTCGCCATGCAATTCCTGGTGCATAGAAGTATGGTACTGGTGCCATTGATGTTGATGTAGCATTCTCAACACCGACGTTTTGGAGATTCCCGATTCTCGCGCAGTTTGTCTGCTTCTGATGTGCGGATTAGCCGTGACAGCAGCTAAAACACCTACTTGGGCATGATCATTTGTTGCATGTCGTGGTTGACATTTCACATGTAGCTAAACACTTCCTGTTTCCTTAAATAACGTAACTATCCGGCGAACGGTCCGGACACTTGGATGATGTCGTCCAGGATACCGAGCACATACATAGCACATGCCCGTTGGGCATTTTGATCACAATAGCCATACATTAACACGATATCGACCTTTTCCTCAATTGGTAAACGGTCCATTTTAACACGGGTAATGTATCACGAAGCAAATACCGTCCGCACTGGCGGAATGTTACGTGATACCACGTACTTATACGTTTGTGACTATTACAGCTCCATCTATCACAAAGCGAAAAAAGTGGTCCAACTGAAACATTCATATTTCTTTACGTACTACGCGAATATGTAACAAAAAACGGGGGTTCCTATTAAAAATTAACGCAGTTGACATCCATTTGACCTATGGCAGCGCCATCTAGCAGGCCAACCATAGCACCATCTGGTTTCCCCCTTCAAGCTAGACGAGTTTCGTTCTTTGTAGTTTTTTCGTTTGATGCTTATTTCGTGAGATATTTGGTCCGGTCACTATAAACTTACGTTAGGACTAGAGTGTTACATTGCATGCATGAGATACTGCTGACTGAAACTGGACATTAGCCATCAGTTATTTGGATAGGAAAGAAAAAAAAAGTATAGACATAAGATGCAGGCTCAGAAAACTAAAACTGAAGAAAATTCTTCATGGTCAGCAGATCTTATGCTCACTTTGTTCATGATTTACAAAGAAAATATGCCCCCAGGCGCATATTTCCAGAAACATTATATATCCAGTTTTAAAAGAAGCATTCTGAATATGATGTTTTGGCTTGTGAAGGGGCAAAAGATCACACTTTGACATACCCACTGTTAATGAAAATACAAATATGCCAAATTACAGCCCATTTCTGTAGTCTACTTCAAGCTGAGCACAGAAGAGAAACTTTTTCATTAGTTAAATGGTTTTCGCCATCCACTTTGAACGATGAAGCCCCTTGTAGAACAAAAAAAGATATTCACTGAGATGGTTCTTCGAAAAGCGGGTTTGCAGTCAATTCAAAAACTATCCTATCAATATGATCCTCTCATACTCTATGTCTTATTGCTGCTAGGTAAGTAGAATAGAGTGGGGTAAGTCTGGCAATGGACGCAATGCCTATATCTCAGTTTTAATAATACGGCATAAGGTTGCTATACAGGGCATGAAACAGCCTCTATGACTGACTTTGTTACGTAGTTTGCTTGTCATCCTGGAGCGAACGGCTATGAAATGCTGTAAGAACTGTTTCACATCGTTTTAATATAAAATTCTGTCTTGTGAAAATAAGTATAACTGAGGCAATAATGAGCTTATTAAGTTTGACTTTATACCATCATGTACTACAATGTATTGTCAGTCTTGTGATATACTGACACATTCACATTTCTACAAAGAGTACAAAGTGTTTCAATGTACAGGCGAAACTTACAATCGCGTAATAAAATATGGGTCAAGTTTGCTTGTTGGCGCTGGAATAAAACTGTGCTGCGCAGTGCGGAATTTTACCCATGCGTTATAAATACAGCCCCGGATCTACGATATTTCCGAACCAGGGCAAAAACCTGATAGTGGCGCCGCCCACCCCCCCTTCCACCCCCCCCCCCCTTCCTCCTCTCGAGCGTTTGAGATAGGACGTCAAAAATTAAAAGAAAATAGATTTTTCAAAAATATGTTCATTTTACAGCGCACATCTTTGTGAAGAGTATGATACTGTCGCAAAAGTAGCTCAGTAGTACTGTGGTGTGGTGGTTATGATACTAAACTGTTGCATGAAGGGTTGTGCGTTCAAAACTCACCTGGGCTGTACAATTTTAATTTGTATATTCGGTTCGAGGACATTCTAGAAGTATCCACAAATGTGAAAAATCATTGGACTGGAATGTTCTGTACCTGTATATGTACTGTACGAGTTCTGGCCGGAGGCAGTTTGCTCCGCGCTCTTGTATGTGCAAGTGGTGAATAAACCTCCGTTAAGTGAAGTTAGCGTTCGTCATTCATCTACTTACACCTTCTTCTCCGTGACATTATTCTGGCGGAGAACCTGGGTATTGGCACTTGTGATAGCGCACATTATCGACGACACAGTGGCTCCCATCAGGCCACGACAGAGCCACCGTTTATGTGGCGAGAAACCAGAGTTCGAGCCATATTCAAAAGATCGCAATCTATCGGAGACAGAAGAAGAAGAGGACGTTACGATGACAGCAACTGTGTGCCACCACATGAGACATCCTTCCGGGTTCTCTGGTGACGATGGCCAAGATCCAAACAAGTGGCTGAAGGTAAATGAGCGTATAGCCAAAGTTAACAAATGGGATGACACTGCGTGTTTGGCTAACGTATTTTTCTACTTGGAGGGCTCTGCCAAGCAATGTTACGAGAACAACGAGGAGAAGTTCATAAGTTGGGAAGTATTCCAGGCGGAACTGCGCAAGTATTTCGGCGACACACAACGACAGAAGTGCAAGGCTGGAGATAAATTTAAGTGCAGGGTACAGCGTCTAGGAGAAACGACAGCATCCTACATTCAAGACGTCTTGGAGCGGTGTAAAATAGTGTATCCTAGAATGAAGGAGGAAGATAAGGTTGCACATCTCATGAATGGTGTTGCTGAGGACATGTATCAAGCAAGCTCTACTCCTGAAGGAGGTTTCGACAGCAGACGACTTCACAAAATGGTGCCAGTATATCGAGACAACGCATCAAAAAAGGATTACAAGCAAGAAGTTTGAACGGCTTCCAAACGTCGTATCGATGTCTATGATGGAGGAAGAAACTGATTTCACAAGTTTTCTTCGTTAGATAGTGAGAGAGGAAGTTCAGAAGGCACCTGGATTTCACTGCGAGCAAAAAACCGAGACGCTTCAAGAGGTCATAAGGGAGGAAGTGGAGCAGACATTGAACCCAATCTCTCGTCCTTCATTTCCCTCCAAAACGGTAAAAAAGTCAAGACTCAGGCGAAGTTACGTTCCTACAATGCTGCATGAGGAACCTGTTTGGGCACCAAGGAACACTGATGTCTGGAGGACCCAGGATAACCAGCCAGTATGTTTCCACTGCGGACGACTAGGACACGTGGTGCGCTATTGTCGAGAAAGGCGGCGGATATTTGATGACGCCCACGCCAGAAGACAGCAGACCGATTTTATCCGACGCCATCTCTGGGACGACGAAGGTGAACAAAAAGATGTGGGTGCAGGACGACGTAGGTCACCATCGCCGCTAGCTAGACGCTGGAGAGGACGCTCCCCAACACGCCGATCAAGGTCTCCATCGCTGTTTAGAAGCTCCAGCCGATCACATAGCCGCCGCAACCTGGAAAACTGTAGGCTGCGACCTTCCTTGGAGATGAGGCCGCCGAAGAGAAAAATCCTCCGCCGTCGATCACTACAAAAATGATAGGAACCTACATCGATATCCTCATGGATGGCCGACCAGCCCAACCTCTTGTGGACTCTGGAGCATCATATTCAGTTATTTCGGAGAAGTACCGTCGTCTGTTGCAGAAAACCGTATTCGTCGACAGCAAAAAATCTGTGCTGAAGGTGGCTAATGGGAAATACGTAAAACCTACAGGAAGATGTGTCATTCGTGTGGGTATACAGGGTGAGTCACCTAACGTTACCGCTGGATATATTTTGTAAACCACATCAAATACTGACGAACCGATTCCACAGACCGAACGTGAGGAGAGGCGCTAGTGTAATTGTTTAATATAAACCATACAAAAATGCACAGAAGTATGTTTTTTAACACATACCTACGTTTTTTAATGGAACCACGTTAGTTTTGTTAGCACATCTGAACATATAAACAAATACGTAATCAGTGCCGTTTGTTGCATTGTAAAATGTTAATTACTTCCGGAGATATTGTAACCTAAAGTTGATGCTTGAAACTTCCGACGTTCAGTTGCGTGTTGTAACAAACACGGTCCACGGTCGGCGAGCAGCATCTGCAGGGACATGTTTACGATGACAACCGTGTTTACGAATGTGGGTGTAGTGCACTGTTGTGGTTTGGACTAGCTGTCGCAGTGTCCGCATGTAGCGCTTGCCGCTATTGTTATTCTGCATTCGTCTCCGCACGCAGACCAACTGTAGTACACCGTGTTACCAGACGTCTGTGATAGTGTAGTGTTGTAGGAACTGTGACCATGGTGTATTCGAACTCTGAAAAGGCGGAGATGATACTCATTTATGGCGAGTGTCGACGAAATGCAGTTGAAGCCTGCAGGGTGTATGCAGAACGGTACCCGGACAGAGAGCATCCAACGTGCCGCACATTGCAAAACATCTACCGCCAACTGTATGCAACAGGTACGATCGTAGCACGCAAACGGGTCCGTAAAAGGCCCGTCACAGGAGAAGCGGGTGCAGCTGGTGTGTTAGCTGCTGTTGCCATGAACCCACACATGAGTACACGGGACATTGCGAGAGCCGGTGGACTGAGTCAAAGTAGTGTCATGCGCATACTGCATCGTCACCGCTTTCACCCGTTTCCTGTGTCGCTACATCAGCAATTACATGGTGATGACTTTAATCATCGAGTGCAATTCTGTCAATGAATGCGTTGCAGTTTTACCTGTTTACCGATGAAGCGGGTTTGACAAACCACGGGGCAGTGAATCTACGGAACGTGCATTACTGGTCCGTGGACAATCCTCGCTTGCTCAGACAGGTAGAGCGACAGCGACCGTGGACTGTAAATGTATGGTGCGGACTCATTGACGACCACCTCATTGGTCCTCACTTCATTGCAGGGACCCAAACAGCTGCAACATACATCGAGTTTTTACAGAATGATCTGCCAACGTTGCTCGAAAATGTCCCACTGGAAACGCGTCGACGTATGTGGTATCAGCATGATGGTGCACCTGCACATTCCGCAATTAACACTAGGCTGACCCTTGACAGGATGTTCGACGGGCGTTTCATAGGACGTGGAGGACGCATAAATTGGCCAACCCGTTCACCTGATCTTACACCTCTGGACTTCTTTCTGTGGAGTACGTTAAAGGAGAATGTGTACCGTGATGTGCCTACAACCCCAGAGGATATGAAACAACGTACTGTGGCAGCCTGAGGCGACATTACACCAGATGTACTGCGGCGTGTACGACATTCATTACGCCAGAGATTGCAATTGTGTGCAGCAAATGATGGCCACCACATTGAACATCTATTGGCCTGACATGTCGGGACACACTCTATTCCACTCCGTAATTGAAAACGGAAACCACGTGTGTACGTGTACCTCACCCCTCACGGTAATGTACATGTACGTCAGTGAAAAAGACCAATAAAAAGGTGTTAGCATGTGGACGTAATGTGCTGTTCCAGTCTCTTCTGTACCTAAGGTCCATCACCGTTCCCTTTGGATCTCTACGTAATTCGGTGCTCTCCGATATACACGATCGAACAGCGGAGGAGTGGTACTCAAGCGTCAACTTTAGTTTCCAATATCTCCGGATGTAATTAACATTTTACAATGCAACAAACGGCACTGATTACGTATTTGTTTATATGTTCAGATGTGCTAACAAAACTAACGGAGTTCCATTTAAAAAAAAAACGTAGGTTTGTGTTAAAAAACATACTTCCGTGCATTTTTGTATGGTTTGTATTAACCAATTACACTAGCCCCTCTCCTCACGTTCGATCTGTGGAATCGATTCGTCAGTATTTGATGTGGTTTACGAAATATATCCAGCGGTAATGTTAGGTGACTCACCCTGTATATGGCCATACACAGCCCTTAGAATTCATCGTCTTACATGAGAGTAGCCATGATGTCATTCTCGGATGGGATCTTTTGAAAGCTTCTCAGGCAATTATAGATTGTGGTCACTCGAAGATTATGCTAGACGAGATGAGATACTGTGGACAGGAAGATGCGCATCCGGGTGTGTGGAGACTGTGTGTGCTGGATGAAGTGATCATTCCCGCAGTCATTGCTAGAAAGGTAACTGTCATGTGTCATGCCATGCATCAACCCATGGGATCTTGTAGTAGAATATAAGAGAAGCATACTACTGAAGAAAAACTTGGTCATCCCAGCCACTGTCGTCTCGTTTAAGAGCGGATTCGGTGAATTGTGGATAGTTAACTCTGTCGCCAAGAACCGCAGATCCTCAGATCCTCCCAAGACACATGTGCCTAGCAAAATCTGAGCCGTTAATTGCAGAACAGCTGAGCTTCATAGAAACCTCCCATGCCCAGTCTGTGCGCGAAATTAGCGCTACCACTATGAGTCAAGGTCTTCTAGCTCGACTATCACCAGATCTCACTAAGGAACAACAGAAGAAGCTACTTGCCATTCTTCAAGAGTTCTCTGAATGCTTCAATCCACAGGTGAAGAGCAAATTAGACAAATCTATGGTGAAGAACCGGATTAGCACTGGAGGCCATCAACCAGTAAGCCAGAGGGCATACCGTGTGTCAGCAACAGGACGTCAAATAATTCATGACGAGTTTGAGAAAATGATGACGAATGACATTATTCAGCCTTCGCAGAGCCCATGGTCGTCACCAGTGGTTGTCGTCAGGAAGAAGGATGGCAGTTGGCGCTTTTGTGTTGATTACAGGAAGCTTAATAAGACAACTAAAAAGAACGTTTACTATCTTCCACGAATTGACGATACACTAGATTGTCTGAAGAGGGCTAAGTTTTTCTCAACCATGGACATGTGCTCTGGATACCAGCAAATCGAAGTAAATGAGGCTGATCGTGAGAAAACTGCATTCATCACCCCCGAGGGCCTGTATGAGTTTAAGGTAATGCCGTTTCGTTTGTATAATGCACCAGCAACTTTTGAACGGATGATGGATAATCTTCTAAGTCACCTGAAGTGGACGATGTGCCTATGTTGTTTAGATGACATAGTGTTCTCAGAGAAATTTGATGAACATTTAGACTGAGGGCCGTTTTTGAGTGTCTCCAACAAGCCGGACTGAAACTTAATCCAAGAAAGTGTCTCTTTGGAGCAAAAGAAATCAAAATACTTGGACACCTTGTGTCAAACAAAGGTGTGCGGCCAGACCCAGAAAAGGTGAGATCTATAACGGAATTTCCTATTCCTAAAAGTATTAGAGATGTGAAAAGCTTCCTCGGATTATGTTCTTATTACCGTCGTTTTATCGAAGACTTTTGTATCAAAGCGAGGCCACTCCAAGAATTGTTAAAAGCCGATGCTAAATTTATCTGGGGTGGTGCTCAACAAGATTCTTTCGATGTGCTGCGAAAAACTCTGACAACTGACCTTGTACTTGGTCTGTATGATGAGAGAGCACCTACAGGACTACACATAAATCCCAGTGGGTATGGGATCGGTGCTGTTCTGGTGCGGATTTCGGATGGAAAAGAGAAGGCTATAGCCTATGCTTCTAGGAAACTTACAAAAGCCAAGAGAAACTACTCATCTACAGAAAGAGAATGTCTTGCTGTGATCTGGGCCATGTGCATATTTCGACAACATCTCAATGGAAGGCCATTCACAGTTGTTACAGTCTATCATTCACTTTGTTGGTTGACAGGTCTTAAGGATCCAACAGGACGACTCCCCAGGTGGACACTACGTCTTCAACAAGAGTATGACATTAGCATAGTGTACAAAAGTGGAAGAAAACACCAAGGTGCTGACTTTCTGTCAAGAACCCTGTGCAAGACCATCAAGACTTTGATGAAGATAGTGACTGTCTCGCTGCACTCCAGGATCTCTCTGCTGAGCAGAAGAAGGACGCCAAGATATCTCAAATTATGCTTGCCTTAAATCGGTCAGAGGACGTGAAAGGACGATTTAAGGTAGTTAATGGATTACTTTGCAAGAAAACTTTGATCCGTTTGGAATGAGGTGGCTACCAGTGATTCCTAAACACATGCGCTTAGATGTTCTACAGAAATTCCATGACACACCTGAGGCCGGACATTTAGGATTTATGAAGACATACGATAGGATCCGCAAGAGATTTTTCTGGCCAGGTTTATTTAGGAGTGGCCGTCACTATGTGTCGCACTGTCGAGAGTGCCAGAGAAGAAAGGCAGTTTTCCAGAAACCACCTGGCCGACTCATACCAATTCCACAAGCCGAAACGCCTTTCCAGCGTGTTGGGATTGACCTCCTCGGACGATTTCCAACGTCTGCTAATGACAGTAGATGGATTATTGTTGGCACTGATTATCTGACATGCTATGACATTACAAAAGCCGTGAAAACAGCCGAAGCATCCGAGGTAGCCAAATTCATCGTAGAAGACATTGTATTAAAACATGGTGCCCCAATGTCGTTAATTACGGATCGAGGAAAAGTTTTTCAATCGAATCTTGTGACAGAGATAAACCGTCGGTGCAACATTACTCATCACATGACGACTGCCTACCAGCCGCAAAATAACGGGCTTTCTGAACGCCTTAATAAGACCTTGACCGACATGCTATCAATGTTAGTCAGTGTTGAGCAGAGCAACTGGGATGAGGTGCTCCCTTTCGTGAAGTTTGCCTACAACACCTCCAAACAAGGCACCACAGGATTTACGCCGTTTTTCCTGGTGCATGGGCGTGAGGCGACGACGACGATGGACACTGTGTTTCCGTTACATCCTGATGACGTGGACGACGACTACATCGGCCAGGTGCTAAGCAGAGTTGAGGAAGCTCCACAGTTAGCTCGACTCCACCCGTTGCAGGCTCAAGAAAACGATCGCCGAAGGTATGGCGCGAGCCACCACCCTGTTGTCTACCAGCCTAGTGACCTCGTCTGGGTCTTAACTCCTGCTCGGAAGGTTGGTCTCTCAGAGAAACTCCTCAGGCGCTACTTTGGACTTTATAAGGTTGTAAGACAGTTGTCTGATGTTACTTATGAAGTTGAAGATTTCGACCCCGACACAAGACGACGAAGGATCAGAGATACGGCCCACTTCCTTCGAATGAAGCCCTATAAGAATCCTGCAAGCGTGGGTAAATTCGTAGCTCCAGCGACAGGCAACAAGCGGAAAGGTGACGAAGAGTGTAGCGGCAAAGGAAGTTCTAAGAAGATCGCCGCCAGGGCGAGAATCAGTCATCGTGAGTCGGAGTATGCAGGACAGATGGCTCGTTCCCGGACTAGGACGACGTAACACCGAGACGGTATTGTCTTACGGAGGAAGCAATGTCGCAGAAGAAGCTCAGTAGCACCGTAGAGTGCCGGCACGGCAACTCAGCGTGTTCAGACAGAGGGCTGCGTGTTCTCTGTAATAAAAAAAAACTGAGTCAAGGCATCAACGATCAACTTGAACGGATGTCTTGTGATGTCCGCCCAGACCAAACGCAAAGAACTATATCGAACAAAATGAAAAAAAAAAGAATAGTGTAGTGGTTATGATACCAGACTGTTGCATGGAGGTTAGTGAGTTCAAAATTCACCTGCATTGTAAAATTTTAAATTCTATATTCGGTTCGAGTACATTCCAGAAGTAACCACAAATGTGATGAATCATTGGACTGGAAAGTTCTGTAGCTGTATATACGCTGTATGTGTTCTGGCCGGAGGGAGTTCGCTCCGCGCTCTTGCATGTGCAAGTGCTGAATAAACCTACGTTAAGTGAAGTTAGTGTTCGTCATTCATCTACTTACACCTTCTTCTACGTGATAAAATATAAAAAATATATGTTCGAGGAAACGTAAGACATGTTATTCGGTCTTTAGTGTGCCGAAGTGCAGTGCCATGCCTCTTCTTACAGCATTCTTCTTTCCCACTTCAATGTATTTCGCTCTGTGGAATAATTTGTAATGGGCGTCATCAAACCTAAATTCACGACAGTGGAAATTAGAATGTCCTGTGGTGCCTCTCCTGCTTCCAGTCGGTCGGTTTGACATCCATACATCCCTTTAAAAAAAAAAAAAAAAAAAAAGTACTGGGTGGGATGATTTGTTACGGGGAGAAGAACTCTTCAAGAAATTTTCACTCTTTATTGCCTATTATCTAACAACTTTCTCTTTTGTGCAACGTAAAATTAAATATAGGAAACATAAAACCAGTAAAGACAAGAGACAAGCAAGACAGTACGGTACGCATTTCTTCAATCCTTAGATCCTAGCATTTTTTCCTCTTTAATAGTGCTACAGCTTTACATGGCGTGCTTTCCGTTCTGCGAAAGAGTTTATTACCCCATCAAAGTTCGTCAAACGGTTTGCTACATGAAAAATCAAAATGTCGTCTAATACTGAAAAAGCTGTTAATACGAATAGTACCCAAGACTGGTGTGGGTTCTCGATTTGATTACGTCTATTTTGTCGCTGTCTTTCTCATATTGCAGCAGTTGTAACACACGGCAAATAAACGAGACTGTTTTGGCACAAACTGTCATTTTTATGAATCTCATTTACATAAATAACACGACAGAACATAATTCACGAAGTACCAATATCAAATACCAGTTGGGCCCACTACAACGAAAAAATGTCGTGTTGGGAAATAGTTTCACGTTTCATTCATACTCTCCAGTCTCTCAAGCATGAGATAGAAAAGTAGTAGTACGAAACTTTTATATAAATTGGAAATCGTCATATTCTTCGATATATTTTGCGTGATGTCCCCGTTTCTTCTCCTTCCTCGTTCTAACAAAAATCTCGTCATCACTAATTCTGTAACTATTTCTGCCGTCGTCAAAACTTATTCTCCAGTTAACTTCACTAACTCTGCCTTAACCACATGTACAGTTATCCCGCGTTTATTCTCTGCCATTATTACGTGTTCATACAAGGTGTTTTTCGCGCTGTTCCGAGAACTGGGGAGTATACAACTGGTAGTGTAGCGATCTGGTAAAGAATTTTCTGTCAATATTTTTATTTTCTTGGATACACCGAGAAGATAAATACGGTCTTTCTCACCTATTATTCTTGTTAATCGTTTATTTCCACTCTGGTAACCTGAATCTAGGGATATGGCCAATAACTATAAGAACGCTGATCATTCGCACACCCAGTGAACCACACAGACAAACAGCGATTGTCGTTCACCCGTTCGGGTTTATTCGGCTCAGCTCTTACAGCCTCATCCACTTTTGTCTGCGGGGAAGTTTTTTATTTCTAGATACGAGAGGGGTTCCCTGGCAGAGACATCATGTACATTAAGCATGCATTCATAAATCAGCTTATGATTCAATCAGATCAACTTAGAATGCGTTCAAAAATGTTCAAAAAACAACTGGGATGCGTTTAAACATCATACAAGTAATCGACAGACCAACGTGCGCTGGATGCTAGACGCTTTGTGAAACAAGGTTTCTTCCTCCAAGAATATATGAATTTGGCGCCCCCTGAAGTTGCCGCCCGGGGCAGATAGACCAGTTTGCTCTTCTGTCCCATAGATCCGGGCCTGTGTAATTATCAACATTTTCGTTAATATGAAGCTGTGGTACAACTTGACTAAAAGAATGAATCGGTTGACTGAATCGTCTATCTGGTAAGGCATGGAAGTGTGGGAGATGTAAATTACAGAGGTAGACAAAAGCTTGACTATATTAAGCAGGCTCAAATTGATCTAGATTGCAGAAGTTCGCAGAGATGAAGAGGCTTGCTCACAGTCTTCGGGGAGAAGACCACAACAATATCTAGAACAATGTGAGTGGAATGCACCTTGAAAGCTTAGCTGTACCTTTTTTTATATCCTGTACATACCAATGAGCCCTTGCAATTTGATCACTCTCGAGTAATCCCACCCTCCCCGCATATTCCTAACCGTGCTAGCTCAACTACAGAGTTGTTGACCAGCTAGACGAGTGGTCGTCAAACTCTTTCTCAAGAGCCAATACTGGCATTATGGGACAGCACATCAGGTAGCATATGTGTCAATCTTATTATTAATTGATAACCTACATAAATTAGTGGTTTACACCGAAACTCGTGATGGCAGTTGAACTACCTTCAGGACCTGTGAACGGAGTTTACGTTTTCTTTCTTTTTTTCGTGAATTAGTGCATTATGAGCCACTAATAGACTAAGCGTACTAAGAGCGTGATAAATTGACCACCGGCTTGTAAGCACTGATCATTAAAAGTCGATCCTACTTGGAACATTTCATGTGGACTGTTTTCTGTTTCAGATTGCCGCCTCCCTCAATGACGCCAAAGCTGTTGCATTGACGAAGTGATGTATTGTCTGTTTGAGCGGATGGTTAATCGTTCAATAACAGTAATTGAACTTACATTTAAGTGCATTATGCAGTATGAGACAGATCACAACACTGGAGAACAACGAACAATAAAATATCTCCCCCCCCCCCCCCCCCACACACACAATTACGTCCTCTAACCGCGTAGTGGCCGCGCTACTTACACCTCTGTCCCTGAGGTAAGCGGCCAACTTTACTTAGCTCAAGGCCGAATTTACCAACTTCAATTTAAACTAAGTAGCACATCTTAAAATTTACTGTCTCTGTAAGTATTTTTGTCCGTTACTGAAAAGAAAAAACTATACCCTTAAGATGCTCTTAACGTTAGTTGCCGTTTTTTTGGATTTGGTTGTTTGTTGCTATATAGGTGCACATTATTATAAAACACGGCTAAAAACCCCGGGATTCACGAATATTTCATTCGGTCGCATACGGGCCGCGGGCCACAATTTGACGGTCACTGACTTAGACAATGCCCTCGATGAAATAATTTAGTGTCAGCGCTGCCAAGCTATCTCCAATACTCTATGTCTACATCTACACTCGTGCTCATAAATTAAGGATAATGCTGATACATGGCGAAACAACGCTCTGGTGGGCGGTTTGCGGGTTTAAATCACCTTGGGGTATGACCATGCGGTGCATTTGACCTGCGGTCGTCGCATGGTGGCGCTGGCAGCAGTCCACATACGCAGAGGTGTGTTGGTGCATGTCAGAATATGGTGCAGCGAGTAATTGTGCAGAGGTTTTCAGACGTGCTAATGGTGAGTGTATGTTGAAAATGTATCAAAGAACAGATATTGATGACGTTATGGGGTGTAGAATACAAGGGCGACTGGAGGCTGGTCAAACACAGCAGGTCGTAGCACGGGTCCTCTGTGTTCCACGAAGCTGGTCACAGGAGAGCCCGTAAAGCCTGGTGTCAAGAACACAATGGATGGTCATTGGAACAGGAGTCCCAGGTTATGTTCACGGGCGAGTCCAGGTATAGTCTGAACAGTGATTCTCACCGGGTTTTCATCTGGTGTGAACCAGGTACCAGATACCAACCCCTTAATGTCCTTGAAAGGGACCTGTATGGAAGTCGTAGTTTGATGGTGTGGGGTGGGATTATGATTGGTGCGCGTAAACCGCTACATGTCTTTGACAGAGGAACTGTAACAGGTCAGGTGTATCGGGACGTCATTTTGCACCAGTATGTCCGCCTTTTCAGGGGTGCAGTGGGTCCCACCTTCCTCCTGATGGATGATAACGCACGTCCCCACCGAGATGCCATCGTGGAGGAGTACCTTGAAACAGAAGATATCAGGCGAATGGAATGGCTTGTCTGTTCTCCAGACCTAAACCCCATCGCGCACGTCTGGGATGCTCCCGATCGACGTATCGCTGCACATCTTCAAACCCCTAGGTCACTTCAGGAGCCCGACAGACACTGGTGCAAGAATGGGAGGCTACACCCCAGCAGCTGCTCGACCACCTGATCCAGAGTATGCCAACCTCTTGTGCGGCCTGTGTACGTGTGCATGGTGATCATATCCCATATTGTTGTCAGAGTAGATGCACACGAAACAGTGTCGTTTTGTAGACCATGTGTTTCAGGACGATTTTCTCAACTTGTCACGACTATCGTGGATTTAGCAGATCTGTGTCGTGTGTGTTCCCTATGTGTCCATGCTATTAGCGCCAGTTTTGTGTAGTGCCACGTTGTGTGGCACCACATTCTGCAATTATCCTTAATTTATGGGCATGAGTGTACATTGACAGTCTGGAAACAACTGTGATGTGCATGGCGGAGGGTACCTCCCATTGTACCAGTTTTTAGGACTGTTTCCGTTCTATTCACTTATGAAACGTGGGAGAATGGACGGTTAAATGTCTCTGTTCGGGCTTTAGTTAGTCTAATCTTGTCTTTGCAATCTCTATAGGAGCGATACGTAGAGGGCTGTAATACATACCTGGATTCATCTCTAAAAGTTGATTCTGAAAACTTTAAAAGTAGGTTTTCACCGGATAGTCTGCGTCTCTCTTGAAGCGTCTGCCTGTTGGGCGTCTGTGTGACACTCTCGTACGAGTTGAATAAACCTGTGAGCATTCGTGCCGCCCTTTACATGTCCATCCGGCATCCCCTGTTAGTCCTGTTTGGTACAGGTCTCACAAACTTGCGCAATATTTTAGGATGGGTCGCACGAGTGTTTTGATGTAGTCTCTTTTGATGCTGATTGCATTTTGCTAGTTCAGTCGTAATGTGCCACCTGTTTTACTTAGAACTGAGCCTATTGATCCTTCCATTTCAAATTGCTAAAAATCGTTACACCCATGTACTTGTATGAGTTGGCCGATTCCACTGTGTCTCACTGATATTACAGTCATAGGATTCCACGTTTCTTTTTTTTTTTCTTTTTTTTTCATTTTGTGATGTACTCAGTTATACATTTCTGAACGTCTGATGCAAGTTGCCAATATTGCACCATTTTGTAATTTCATCAAGATCTGACTGAACATTTTTCTTTCAGAGACTACTTCATTACAAATAACTCTTCCATCTGCGACAAATTTGACGTTACTGTTCATATTGTCCGCAAGGCATTAATATACGACATGAACAGCAGTGATGTCAACACACTTCCCTGGGGCGCACAGGAATTCATCTCTGCATCTGCCGATGACGCTACATCTGAGATAACCTGCCTCGTCCTACCTACAAAAACTCCTCAATTCACTCACAAATTTCGCTTGATACCGCATGTGATCCTATCGTTCACAATAAGCGTAGGTGCTGTACGGAGTCATATGCTTTTCGGAAATCAAGAACTACTGCATTTACCAGAGTGTCTTGACCCATGGCTTTCGGTATGTCACGTCAGATAAATCCTAGCTGAGTTTCACATGATCGATGTTATCGCAACCCATTTTGATTGGCATGGATGAGGTCAGTCTCTTCGAGATATCTCATTACCCTTGAATCCAGAATATGTTCTAAGATACTGCAACAAAAGGATATAAAGGATATTTGACGGTAGTTTTGTGGATCGCATATATGACCCTTGTAGACGGGTGTGACCTGTGCTTTCTTGCAAGTACTGAGCACAGCTTTTTGTCCGAGGGATCCACGTTTGGTTCTAGTTAAAAGATGGGCTAACTCAGCTGCAAATTGGTATTCCATCGGGTCCTGGAGCTTTTATCAGTTTCAACCATTTCAACTGCTTCTAATCATCACAGACACTAGTTTCTCTTACGCACATCTTTATAGTGCCACGGGAATTAAATTGGGGCAGCACTCCTGGGTTTTATTTTATAACGAAACATTTGAAAACCAATTAAAGCATTTCTGTTTCGCTTCTCTTCCCTCAGTTTCAGTTCCCGTCTCATTCGTGAGTGACTCAGGACTAGCTTTGGTGCCAATAACAGCCTTTATGTACAATCGGAATTTCTTTGGGTTTTCTGAAAGATATTTCTCCTGCGTCAGTCATCGAAGGCTACACGCATTGATCTTTTGACAGCCAAACAAGTTTCATTCAACCCTCTGCTTTATTTTACATCTATTATGCAGTAGTCTCTGTTTCTTTAGAAGTTTCGTTTCGTTACAGTGACTGTATACTATGGAGGGTTCCTTCCACCCAAAACTATCCTACTCAGTACTTACCCAGCCAGCCATAGCTCCTCTACATACTCCTGTCCAGAACTAAAAGTTTCAAGTTCCTCATTGAGATATGACGCTACTTCTTCTTTGCCGAATTTACTCAACATATAAATCATTCCACTCGTTTTAGTTGCCCTTTGTACTTTTGGTAATCATTGTTTTTACAACTGCCTCACGGTCACTGATATGGCAATCCTCAAAGACGTCGGGTCTGTCTGTCGCTATTAGATCTAATAGATTTCCATCATGGGTTGGATTCCGAACTATCTGTTCAAGGTAGTTTCCAGAGAAGGCATTTCATAATGTTTTACGGGATGTCTTGTTATGGCACCACTAACAAAGCTTTAATTGTCCCAATTGATTGGTGGATGCTTAAAGTCTTCTTCGATTATTACAGTGTGTTTGGATAACTTACATACTAGTGAACTGAGTTTTCCTCTAACGTTTTCGGTCACATCAGAAGATCAGAGGATCTAATTACAAATTTATGCCCAAGCCTGGTACTGAGTTTTGACCAAACTGTCTCGGATGCAGTCTCAGTTTTTATCTCCTTCATCCTGTCGTTTCGATGTATGCTTAAATTTTCCCAGAAAATCTCTCTGCAGTGAATTTCTGGTTTTAACGAACTTTGTACCTCGTATTATGTGTCCTTCACTACTTTTTAGGGACGCTTCAAACTTCGACACTTTGTTGCGAATGCGCAGCTCACGACTCGGATTTTAGTATTCTCGCCTTTGGGATGCATTTCTTTGGTTCTTAAACAGATACTTTCGGGTCTGCTACGGCTTCTAATATCTGTGATATCTACACTCCTGGAAATGGAAAAAAGAACACATTGACACCGGTGTGTCAGACCCACCATACTTGCTCCGGACACTGCGAGAGGGCTGTACAAGCAATGATCAGACGCACGGCACAGCGGACACACCAGGAACCGCGGTGTTGGCCGTCGAATGGCGCTAGCTGTGCAGCATTTGTGCACCGCCACCGTCAGTGTGAGCCAGTTTGCCGTGGCATACGGAGCTCCATCGCAGTCTTTAACACTGGTAGCATGCCGCGACAGCGTGGACGTGAACCGTATGTGCAGTTGACGGACTTCGAGCGAGGGCGTATAGTGGGCATGCGGGAGGCCGGGTGGACGTACCGCCGAATTGCTCAACACGTGGGGCGTGAGGTCTCCACAGTACATCGATGTTGTCGCCAGTGGTCGGCGGAAGGTGCACGTGCCCGTCGACCTGGGACCGGACCGCAGCGACGCACGGATGCACGCCAAGACCGTAGGATCCTACGCAGTGCCGTAGGGGACCGCACCGCCACTTCCCAGCAAATTAGGGACACTGTTGCTCCTGGGGTATCGGCGAGGACCATTCGCAACCGTCTCCATAAAGCTGGGCTACGGTCCCGCACACCGTTAGGCCGTCTTCCGCTCACGCCCCAACATCGTGCAGCCCGCCTCCAGTGGTGTCGCGACAGGCGTGAATGGAGGGACGAATGGAGACGTGTCGTCTTCAGCGATGAGAGTCGCTTCTGCCTTGGTGCCAATGATGGTCGTATGCGTGTTTGGCGCCGTGCAGGTGAGCGCCACAATCAGGACTGCATACGACCGAGGCACACAGGGCCAACACCCGGCATCATGGTGTGGGGAGCGATCTCCTACACTGGCCGTACACCACTGGTGATCGTCGAGGGGACACTGAATAGTGCACGGTACATCCAAACCGTCATCGAACCCATCGTTCTACCATTCCTAGACCGGCAAGGGAACTTGCTGTTCCAACAGGACAATGCACGTCCGCATGTATCCCGTGCCACCCAACGTGCTCTAGAAGGTGTAAGTCAACTACCCTGGCCAGCAAGATCTCCGGATCTGTCCCCTATTGAGCATGTTTGGGACTGGATGAAGCGTCGTCTCACGCGGTCTGCACATCCAGCACGAACGCTGGTCCAACTGAGGCGCCAGGTGGAAATGGCATGGCAAGCCGTTCCACAGGACTACATCCAGCATCTCTACGATCGTCTCCATGGGAGAATAGCAGCCTGCATTGCTGCGAAAGGTGTATATACACTGTACTAGTGCCGACATTGTGCATGCTCTGTTGCCTGTGTCTATGTGCCTGTGGTTCTGTCAGTGTGATCATGTGATGTATCTGACCCCAGGAATGTGTCAATAAAGTTTCCCCTTCCTGGGACAATGAATTCACGGTGTTCTTATTTCAATTTCCAGGAGTGTATAGGCAAAGAGTATAAAAGTAAGAGACAAAGTACTCTTGCAATATTCGTGATATTGTAATGAAATTTTCGTCAACCAGTTGACAGGTAAACATTGTATCTGATCTAGTAGGTTTTCCACGAAAAACTTTACAATAGAATGCAAGACGTTATGTACAATTGAAGAAGGTGAAATTGTAAAGCACTTAGGCATTACCAAATATTTATTTCAATGAAGCTTAAGCGCTTTAGAGCACCTCGTTACACCAAATATTGGATGCTATGGAGGCGCTCACCCTGAATGTTGTCCTTCAGCCATAAACAACGTGTGTACGGAGAGCGAACTGCTGTGGCCGACATAAGCATGTGCTTAGCTTTAACGACGGAGCCGGACAACCAAACTCCTTTTAGAGTCTGGCTGAAACTACACATTTAACAGACTCAAAAAATTAATCCCCAGCAAACTGTGCAGCTTAGCAGACGCCGTATCGTTTGGAGCACCTGTGCCTCTCGGCAACCGTTGCACCGATAACCGTTCCACCAGAGGCATCGTTTCTGAGGAGCGCTTTGGGAAATTGGGTCCACAGACTACAAATGCACTACTGAGCTCTTTGCCATAAGCCACGGTGAAGTCTTTATACAGTGGAATAACATGAATTTGTCGTTTTTCTTTGTGTGGGGAGGAGGAAGCACAACTTCTGTGTTAATGGTAAGCTCACGACACAAAAACTACTCTCCCCTGGAGATATCATGCTAATACCAATTGAGATCATATGTAATCTTGATAAAAGCCTCAATAGGATGAGGGAGAGAGTCAACAAGTTTCTTCAGGTATGTTGCAAAAATAACTCCGCCTTCGGCAGTGTGATAACTTCTAATTAGACACAACAGGTTTCGTGGTGTAAAAAGAAAAAAAAATCTCAATGACTATCCACATGGTCCACCGGACCTACGTCGTAACATTACGATCAGAAGAGCCTAATAATTACAATCATTAAACATACAGTATTTTAAGTCATTTAAGACGTCGACGTTGGAAAGAAGACTTTTTCGTGGTTGCGTATAAGCGCGCTGGATGCGGTTAATTTACCGCTCGTCCCAACTCGAGATGGCCCCCCACTGCCATGCACACACTATGCTGTGAGTAGCAATGCTTTGTTGCGCGCTCACTGTGTCTGATATGTTGTTGCTGCTCGCGGGGGGTGCCACTAGGATGCGTTGCGTAGTCTCTAAGTTCAAAAAATGTTCAAATGTGTGTGAAATCTTATGGGACTTAACTGCTAAGGTCATCAGTCCCTAAGCTTACACACTACCTAACCTAAATTATCCTAAGGACAAACACACACACCCATGCCCGAGGGAGGACTCGAACCTCCGCCGGAACCAGCCGCATAGTCCATGACTCCAGCGCCATAGGCCGCTCGGCTAATCAAATGTGTGTGTGTGTGTGAAATCTTATAGGACTTAACTGCTAAGGTCATCAGTGCCTAAGCTTACACACTACATAACCCAAATTATCCTAAGGACAAACACACACATCCATGCCCGAGGGAGGACTCGAACCTCCGCCGGGATCAGCCGCACAGTCCACGACTGCAGCGCCTAGACCGCTCGGCTAATCCCGCGCGGCGCAATCTCTAAGTATTCTAACTGTTGATCTGATACGGGAAGTTGTCCAAGGTCCCTCCTATTCCTTATTTGTTTAATTGTTGGTAGTACATTCTTCCTCGCTGTTATGGATGATGATGTTCGAAACATTCGGCCTCTTTTCTGACTAACTGCATTTGGCCAGTAATTCCGTTTTTCCAGTGAAGGTTGGGTCTCCCTTCTTTCCCACATCGATATCTTTAATGACTTAAAGCACTGTGAGTATGTTTAGTGATTGTTATTGTTAGAGTTTTTGATTGTAATGTTATGGCATAGGTGTGGTGGACCAAATGGATAGCCATTAATATTTTTTTTTTTCTGTTTAGACGTACACCTGAGGATGCGGCTGTAGGCCACGAAACCGGTAGTGTCCCGTTAAAGGTTGCCATTAAACTGTACGCGGTGTTCCTTTTGCAAGATTTATTACGACAGTGCGGATGCCCGGAGCATAGACTAGTTCTTCAGGTATGGCATGTCAGTTTGAAGCTACACATTGACGATTATATCCCGCAGTGCCACCAAGTTGAGGATATGTTGATTGTCACTTTTCTCCCACTGTTCAAAATAGCTCCAACTATTTTGTGTTGGATTGAGTGATTTAGTAGGCTAGTCTAAATGCGATAGTGCCAAGGGTGCGTGAATGCTCTTCAAATCAGGACTGTATCAGTGCAGTCCTACGAACACAGCTGCCGTTGTCTTGAAAGTCTGGAATGTCCACTGCATACCCATCACAAAGATGTAAAACAAAGAGCTAAATTTGGTCACCGGTAATGGTGAAATAAGCATGCACATTTGTAGTTGGTGAATGATGCAACCAGCCACAAATAAATTTTTAATGTTTTTTTTTTCTGTGGCTGGTTGCTTCATTCACCAACTATCATTAACAGCCGCGGAGTTCACAAGATCCCAAATGGACAAAATAACATCCACATTTATATTCGTGGTAACATAAATAAGTGAGCCTAAATCTTGGTACGAAACAACTCCCCCAAAACATTAAAGGACCACCTCCTGCACGAACTATATCCTCCACATACTGCAGACTAAATGCCTTATTGGGCCATTGGTGCAGCGGGCGTCTTGCATCATTTGAAAAGGAACAAAATGGTGACTCATGAGAGCACATTGCACGCCTCGAGTCAGCTACTGTCCTGTTTGTGAATTTTTGTGTCCGCTGAAGACACGCAGCTGTTAAGTCCTCGGTGATTTTTGGTCTTTTGTGAGGTACCCGACTCCAAATGTCCAATACACGAAATTCCCTCATAATGTTTACCCAAAAAACGATTGATCTGAATCTGTATTCACTGATGGCAACAATAACTGCTGTTGAGTCTGAAACCAACTGTCACTGACAAGGCCTGACACTCTTTGCGGCTTTTTATCGGTCAGTACCTTTTTATGACCACTGTTATGTTGCCATGTTATGTGGCTACCAGTGGTACACCGTTACTTGTAGACATATTGGACAGCCCGTTTTGCTACAGCAACAAATCGGCCATCCTAATTTAAGGTGTGGCCATGAGCAGGTCCAAACACGGTAGGTCCTTTCTACCACTGTGTCACGTCTCCTCGTCACCCTTTCTTAATGCACTGCTTCCATACAACCGATCGGTACTTAAAGATCGCTTGGCTGCCATGGCTTATGTCAGCGGTAGATGGTCACATGACCGTCACATGACCGTCATCTACACCATTCCAAAGCGACCAGTGTGGCCTTTTAAGAGAATTTGTAAAAATTGGCCGGTGAACTACGTTGCTGAGAGGTCATTATTCTTCGTACATCTTTGTCTTACGTTCTTGGACACTAGCATTTTAGCGCTGGACTGCAAGGTAACATCGGTTTTCTATTAGCTGAATGGCTTCAAATATCGATAAGACGTGAGAGTCACAATGAATAATAAAAAAATAATTGTAGTTTATTGACATGAATTATAAAATAGACTATACAGGCGTGAGAAATGGTGGCATGGTCAAGAATGGGAGAGTTAGAATATTATGAAACTGTGGGTTACATGAGAGTACGTTCAGGCCGTACTGCGAGGGCGTCCGTCACTCTGTGTGACAGCTGAGTACAGGAATAGAAATAAGTAGAGAAGGTGGATCACATTCGTGCAAGATAGCGGCCGGTCGAGTAGAGCAGAGACAGCGTCTGAAAACTGGAATCCAAGAGAGAGCCTCTACTGTGTCTTCTGAGCTCCGCTCCCGTCTACCCCCGCCAGGGTACAGTCAGCTACAACCACATGAGTGCTTTCTCACGCCTCTCTATTGGTAGTCTGGGTGGCGTGTGTAGCTGGTTCGTTCAGCAGAGTTCAGGAGAGCGCACTCTGTCAGCAACACTTACCGGAAGGAATTGCTTCTGTCTTGATAGAGAGACTGGCTTGGCATGTATTTTACCGTGGGAACACAGGATGGTAGCTTGATGGCTACTTCAAACACGAAAGAAAAATTAGATGTTTAATGAAATATTTCTTGTTTAATCCCAATGCCCTAGGCTGGATAGGAGTCCTTGGCGAGACTAAATTTTGTGCCATTATGGACGACATTAATCATATCGAGGAAATTAATATCACAACTACAACATCCTCAATAATGCTGGTGAAGCACCCAGGGCTCGAAACCGACGGAACCGATCCAACTTTATCAAACTGGAAACTGAGAACAGAAGACATTGGCACGATAATGATCTGAAGCTGTAACATGTATTACTAATTTTAAGACCGCGAACTATATAACTGCCACTTACAGTAACAAATATCTTTGATTTCAAGCATCCGTGATGAGATTTCTTCGGTATGCTTGTTACGTACGTCATATACACTGAAGCACGAAAGAAACTGGTATAGGTATGCGTATCCAAATACAGAAATATGTAAACAGAGAATGTAGGAGTGCCCGCTAGTATCACCGCTCTGCGGTCTCCAAGGCCTGAGACAGTATGTGTCTGGCACAGTTGTTAGATCGGTTACTGCTGCTACAGTGGCAGGTTATCAAGATTTAAGTAAGTTTGAACGTGGTGTTATAGTCGGCACACGATCGATGGGACACACCATCTCCGAGGTAGCGATGAAATGATGATTTTCCCGTACGACAATTTCACGAGTGTACCGTGAATATCAGGAATCCGGTAAAACATGAAATCTCCGACATCGCTGCAACCGGAAAGAGATCCAACAAGAACGGGACTGAAAAGAATCGGTCGTCGTGACAGAAGTGCAACACTTCCGCAAACTGCTGCAGATTTCAATGCTGGGCCATCAACAACTGTCAGCGTGTAAATCATTCAACGAAACACCATCGATATTGGCTTTCGGAGTCGAAGGCCCACTGGTGTACCCTTCATGACTGCACGACACAAAACTTTACGCCTCGCTTGGGCCTGTCAACACCGACATTGGACTGTTGAGGACTGGAAATATGTTGCCTGGTTGGACGAGTCTCGTTTCAAATTGTATCGAGAGGATGAACATGTATGAGTATGGAGACAACCTCATGAATCCGTAAATCCTACGTGACAGCAGGAGACTGTTCAAGTTGGTGGAGACTCTGTAACGGTGTGGGGCGTGTGCAGTTGGAGTGATATGGGACCGCTGATGCGTCTGGATACGACTCTGACAGATGACACGTACGTAAACATCCTGTCTGATCACCTACATCCATTTATGTCCATTCCGACGGACTTGGGCAATTCCATCAGGACAATGCGACACCCCACACGTTCAGAATTGCTACAGACTGGCTCCCGGAACACTTTTCTCAGTTTAAACAATCCGCTAGCCATCCAACTCCCCAGACATGAACATTATAGAGCTTATTTGGGATGCCTTGTAACGTGCTGTTTAGAAGAGATCTCCACACCCTCGTACTCTTACGGATTTGTGGACACCGCTGTTGCATTCTTGGTGTCAATTCCCTCCAGCACTACTTCAGACGTTAGTCGAGTCCATGCCACGTCGTGTTCTGGCACTTCTGCGAGCATCTCGGGGGACTCTACACAATATTAGCCAGATACCAGTTTCTTTGGCTTTTCGGTGTATATGGAAACGTAGCAGCATATTCTGAACTTTTCAGTATTACGCAGTAGATGATTATCCGCTGGTCTACTGCAGATCCACATACCTTTGTGTAACAGATTGACAGGAGAGCTGAAGGGCTGGTTGATTGTGTTATTCATAACAATATTTATTAGAATGAACAAAGTAGCGCAAGAGTTCTTCCAACGGGAATAATAAAAGAAAAAAAGGAGCCCAATCTAAGATACGTAGGCACAAGGCCAATTATAAAAGAAATATAACAAGCACGGGGATCTGATCCCAATTATCACTTTCTAACAAGACAACCTCACTGATTAGATGCGACGGCCAAAATTTTTAAACTACATTAAAACTGCGGTTTACACCGCTACTAAACACAATTAAACTTGGTTGTTCAGTTGTGTTTAGCTGCGGTGTAAACCGCAGTTTTAATGTAGTTTTAAAATTTTGGCCGTCGCATCTAATCATTGAGGTTGTCTTGTTAGAAAGTGATCATTGGGATCAGATCTCAGTCGACACGCATCTATACAATCTCATAGGCCGCCTTCAACATCTTGTTAAACAAAACTCTTCTGAATATTCCTCGTGAGTAGCCTGCAATTGCATCACGATTCCAGTTGACTTGCAGTGTAGGAGTGCCCGCTAGTATCACCCAGGCACGCCTGTCCAGCAGCAGTCACAGTCCCGGCCGCCCGTCCAATGCTTTCCGTTTCAGTTCGGCCACAGGAGTCGATGGTCTGCAAATCACCTGATATGAATGCATGTGACTTTTGGCTCTGGGATATCTAGAAGAATATGTTTACCAGGGACGCGTTTGGTCTCTATTTGATCTGAAGGCCAGTATACAGGAACACGTTGCACATGTTCCACCAGAACTGCTGCGAGCAAGTGTTGATCACGTCGTTTTACGAATGCATCGCCTCGTCGACTTATCCAGTGCTCATATTGAACGAAGTGTGTCAGGACGGTTAATAATAAAATCAACATTAGGTCTTTATCACTTGTTTGACCTTTTCTGACCACGTCGCGTTCCAAATGCACAACACACGGAAACATACATATACGTCTTTGTTGCAACGCCAGATTTGTACCTGGTGGCCAAAATCTGAACTAATTTTTCCCCGCATAACTCGGTTCCGCATTAATGTATTAGAATTTTACCAAGTTTCGCTGTCATACGATAATTACCGCCCACAATGGACCTCTGTGGGTAGCTGTACTGTAATTATAACCACCCAGTATTCGCTGCTGAGGAATTTCTTGGCATGCTTCAGGTATATATCTTACGAGTTCATGAAGATTGCTCACTGGAGCCTGGTATGAATGTATATGTCTTCCTATTACACCGCAGACATGTTATGTGGATGACAAATCAGAGAACTGATCAGGCCAATCAAAGGTCCGTACAATCATAAAGAATTTTGTGGTGGAAACTGCAGTGTAGGGTATTACATTATCTTGCTACAATATGCCATTTGGTTGGTTGGTTTAAAAGAGGGGGGAAGGAACCAATTTGCTAGGTCATCGGTCCCTTGTTTCGAATAAAACAATGCCACAAGGGTGAGAATAAAACAAACGCGACTGACAACACAAAACGGAGAGAAATGAAAAACGACAAGAACGACTGAAGGGCAACAAACATTTACATGGACAAAAAAGGACAAGAAAACCACAGAAACGCAAGAAACAGGTAGACGAGGTCAAAACGACAAAACAGATTACATGGCTGGCTGACCATGAGAATAAAGAGGAGAAGCCAGCCACTCTGCAACACAGTAAAACCTCCACCATAAAAGCCCTAGGGTGGAGGACACAGAGGGACAAAGGACATGCGCTAAAACTTAGATCAAATGATAAAACCCACCCTCACGAATAAAACGTGAAACTAAATTAGCCGATGAGGCGTTGTCAGATAAAATTAGCAGCAACGAGTACTGTAACCAAAGATTTCGTCGCACGGCTATCAAAGTTTCACAGTTCACCAGAATATGGGCCACTGTCAACCGGGTGCTGCACCTACATTGACGCGGGTCTTCATGGCGCAGGAGGTAGCCATGGGTCGCCCAAGCGTGGCCAATGCGGAGCCGACAGAGAACCACAGAATTCCTGCGAGAGGCCCGCATGGAGTACAGCCAAACATTTGCAGTCTCCTTAATGGCACACAGTTTTTTGTGCGTACTGATACTATGCCATTCCGTCTCCCAAAGCCGAAAAACCTGGTGGTGTAGAAACGAATGCAGGCCAGTTATTGGAATGCCGATCTCCATAAGCGGTTTCCATGTAGCCTGTTTGGCCAGCCTGTCAGCGAGTTCGTTGCCTGGGACTCCGACGTGTCCTGGGGTCCACACATACACCACTGTACGAGCGGACCATTCCAGGGCACAGATGGACTCCTGGATGGTCGCTACCAAAGGAACACAAGGGTAGCACTGGTCGATAGCTTTTAGGCTGCTCAAGGAGTCAGTACACAGAAGAAACGACCCCCAGAGCATGAACAGATGTGCTCAAGAGCACGAGATATAGCCACCAGGTCGGCAGTGAAAACACTGCACCCATCGGGCAAGGAATGCTGTTCAATATGTCCTCCATGGACATACCTGAAGACAAAGTGAGCATTAGCCATCGAGCTATCAGTATAAACCACTTCACTTCAACGCCTCGGTACATGTCAAGAATCGAGAGGAAGTGACTGCAGAGAACCATGGGGTGAACTGAGTCCTTAGGGCCATGTGCAAGGTCCAGGCGAAGCCACGGCCTAGGTGTACACAATGGAGGTGAATGCGAATGTACCTCGAGTATAAGTGGTAAAGGCAAGGACTTCAGTTCAGGTAGAAGGGATCAGATCCGAACAGCAATTTTAAGCCCTGACCTAGGCCGCCAGTGAGGGAGATGCACCGCCGTGGGTGGGAAAAAGAGACAATAATTCGGATGCGCAGAAGAACTACGAATGTGTGCAACATAACTGGCGAGCAGTTGCGTACGCCTGACCTGCAATGGAGGGACTGTAGCCTCCGCCAGGACGCTGGTCACCGGACTCGTCCAAACAGCTCCCGTCACTAGTCGAACACCACAGTGGTGCACTGGGTCGAGTAAACGCAACGCTGAGGGCGCCTCCGAACCATAAACCAGACTCTCAGAGTCAAGGCGGGATTCAACAAGGGCTTTGTAGAGATGCGTCAGCGTAGAGCGATTAGCACCGCAACTGGTGTTGCTCAGGCAGCGGAGGGCATTGAGATGCTGCCAGCACTTCCGCTTAAGCTGACGAGGTTGAGGAAGCCAAGTCAGTTGGGCGTCGGAACCCAGTCCTGAGAATAGATACACTACTGGCCATTAAAATTGCCACACCACGAAGATGGCGTGCTACAGACGCGAAATTTAACCGACAGGAAGAAGATGCTGTGATAAGCAAATGATTAGCTTTTCAGATAATTCACACAAGGTTGGCGCCGGTGGCGACACCTACAACGTGCTGACATGAGGAAAGTTTCCAACCGATTTCTCATGCACAAACAGCAGTTGACCGGCGTTGCCTGGTGAAACGTTGTTGTGATGCCTCGTCTAAGGAGGAGAAAGGCCTACCATCACGTTTCCGACTTTGATAAAGGTCGGAGTGCAGCCAATCGCGATTGCGGTTTATCGTATCGCGACATTGCTGCTCGCGTTGGTCGAGATCAGATGACAGTTAGCAGAATATGGAATCGGTGGGTTCAGGAGGGTAATACGGAACGCCGTGCTGGATCCCAACGGCCTCATATCACTAGCAGTCGAGTTGAGAGGCATCTTATCTGTATGGCCGTAACGGATCGTGCAGCCACGTCTCGATCCCTGAGTCAACAGATGGGGACGTTTGCAAGGCAACAACCATCTGCACGAACAGTTCGACGACGTTTGCAGCAGCATGGACTATCAGCTCGGAGACCATGCCTGCGGTTACCCTTGACGCTGCATCACAGACAGGAGTGCCTGCGACGGTGTACTCAACGACGAACCTGGGTGCACGAATGGCAAAACGTCATTTTTTCGGATGAATCCTGGTTCTGTTTACACCATCATGATGGTCGCATCCGTGTTTGGCGACATCGCGGTGAACGCACATTGGAAGCGTGTATTCGTCATCGCCATACTGGAGTATCACCCGGCGTGATGGTATGGGGTGCCATTGGTTACACATCTCGGTCACCCCTTGTTCGCACTGACGGCACTTTGAACAGTGGACGTTACATTTCAGATGTGTTACGACCCGTGGCTCTACCCTTCATTCGATCCCTGCGAAACCCTACATTTCAGCAGGATAATGCACGACCGCATGTTGCAGGTCCTGTACGGGCCTTTCTGGATACAGAAAATGTTCGACTGTTGCCCTGGCCAGCATATTCTTCAGATCTCTCACCAATTGAAAATGTCTGGTCAACGGTGGCCGAGCAACTGGCTCGTCACAATACGCCAGTCACTGGTTTCGATGAACTGTGGTATCGTGTTGAAGCTGCATGGGCAGCTGTATCTGTACACGCCATCCAAGCTCTGTCTGACTCAATGCCCAAGCATATCAAGGCTGTTATTACGGCGAGACGTGGTTGTTCTGGGTACTTAATGCTCAGGATCTATGCACCCAAATTGCATGCATACCGATAAGTGTATATCGAAAGGACGGGTTAATACAACATGAAGGTGGAGCATTAGTGCTAAAAGACAAGAAACTAAAATCCACCTAAATACAAACTGAAGCCACATGCGAGATTGTTTAGGCAAGACTCGGCATCAATAGTGGTCATTACCTCGCATCTGGATCTTTCTATTTGAACACCAGACTCAACACCAATATAATGGAATACTTTAAGAGAAAACCTCAGCTCACACCTACGTACGCCCCCAGTAATTCTGTCGTCTTTGAAGGAGACTTAAATCATATGACTCTGATATTTAGAGTTTTGCAAGTCGTAAGCATGACAAGGCTTTCTACGAAACAATACTAAATGTCTTCCCTCAAAGCTACCCAAAGAAAGTTGGTTTCGAAGACCACTCATAAAGCAGTTATATTAGATCTAATAGCAATAAATAAAACTTATCTATTTGAGGATGTCCACGTTGAAGCCAGTAACCATGCAGTAGCTGTTGCAACAATGATTACCAAAGTACAAATAGTAACTAAAACAAGTAGAAAGATTTTCATGTTTATCAAACTAGATAAAGAGACAGCAGTGTTATATTTCAGTGATAAAATTGAATATTGAGCTGCTGGCAGCAGCAAGTTGGGGAAATGTGGCTGAAGTTTGGAAGAATAATTGACCAGCAGTAGCCATAATTCTACTTGTACCTACTAGAACAGTTCATAATGGGAGGAACACCCCATGCCATACATTCTCTGTAAACAATCTTCTAGATAAATAGCGACCATTGCACCACAGGTGCTTAATGAATTGCGTTTAGTTGTCAAAAGGGTAATCCTAGAAGCCTTCAACGATTACTAAGCAGAATCTTATTAAAAAACACTCATGGATGAAACAGAAATTAAATTGAGGGCTGTTGTTGTTGTTGTTGTTGTGGTTTTCAGTCCTGAGACTGGTTTGATGCAGCTCTCCGTGCTAGCCTGATGAACTGTGGTATCGTGTTGAAGCTGCATGGGCAGCTGTTCCTGTACACGCCATCAAAGCTCTGTTTGACTCAATGACCAGGCGTACAAGGCCTTTATTACGGCCAGAGGTGGTTGTTCTGGGTACTGATTTCTTAGGATCTATGCACCCAAATTGGGTGTAAATGTAATCACATGTCAGATCTAGTATAATATATTTGTCCAATGAATACCCGTTTGTCATCTGCATTTCTTCTTGGTGTAGCGATTTTAATGGCCAGTAGTGTATGTCTGCACTGCAGTGATTGGATCGTTAGTAAGGTAAAGATTTGGTTCTGGATGAATGGTACAATGCTCATAGAAGTGCATGACAGACAACTTCGTGGCTGAAAACTGTAAGTCTTTGGCTAGAGACCATGACTGCGTGCTGTAGATGGCTCCCTGTAGGTGCCACTCAGCAACACCAATACTGGTGGAGCAGTACGGAATGAAGAAGTCGTCTGCATACATAGTGGGTGAGACGGATGACACTGCAGCTGCTGCTAGACTGTTAATGTCCACTAAAAATAGAGACACACTCAATACAGAGCCCTATGGGACCCCATTCTCCTGGATATGGAGGAAAATTTGGGAGGCACCAACCTGGATACGGGAAGTTCGAAGCGACAGGAAATTCTGGATAAAAATGGGGAGCAGGCCCCAGAGACCCCACTCGTACAATGTGGCAAGGATTTGATGTCACCAGATTGTGTCATATGCTTTATGTAAGTCAAAAAAGATGGCAACCTGGTGTTGGCATCTGGAAAAGGCTGTTCGGATGGCAGACTCGAGGGACACAAGATTATCAGTGTTAGAGCGACCCTGGCGGAAGCCACCATGACATGGAGCTAGTAGGCCACGTGACTCCAGGACCCAACACAACCACCGACACACCATATGTTCCAGCAGCTTACAGATAACGTTGGTGAGGCTGATGGGCCGATAGCTGTCCACGTCAAGCGGGTTTTTGCCGGGTTTGAGAACTGGTATGATGATGCTCTCCTGCTAGTGCAATGGAAAGACGCCATCGCAGTAGATCTGGTTGAAGATCACGAGAAGATGTCGCTTGTAGTCAGAAGAGAGATGTTTAATCATCTGACTGTGGATTCGATCTGGCCCAGGAGCTGAGTCGGGACAACGTGCAAGGGCACTGAGGAGCTCCCACTCTGTAAATGGGTCGTTACAGGATTCACTGTGGCATTTAGTGAACGAGAGGACTTTTCCTTCCATCCACCGTTTGAAGGTGCGAAAGGCTGGGGGGTAATTCTCCGACGCATTGGCTTGAGCATTGTTTTCAGCTAAGTGCTCGGCAATCGCGATTGCGTTAGTAGATAACACGACATTTATGTTAACACCGGAAACACCTGTTGGGGTCAGGTACTCAAAAACACGTTTGATCTTTGACCAGACTTGGGAAGGTGATACATGGCACCCAATGGTCGACACGTATTTCTCCCAACACTCCTGTTTCCGTCTTTTGATAAGCTGGCGAACGCGGGCACGGAGCCGTTTAAAGGCTATGAGGTGCTCCAGAGAAGGGTACTGCTTATGATGCTGTAGAGTTCGCTGACGCTCCTTAATTGCCTTGGCGACATCCAGAGACCCCCAAGGGACTGCCTTTCGCCGGGAGCACCCTAAAGAAAGAGGGACCGCGTTTTCCACTACAGAAACGATCGTTGTAGTTACCTGCTCAACCACTACATCGATGTTAGCATTTGGGAGAGCTTCAACGATGACAGCAGAGGTGGGAGGGTCCCAGTCTGCCTTGCTTAAAGCTCATGTGGGCAGGCGTTCATGAGCCTGACGCCGGGGCAGTGATAGGAAGTTGGGGAAGTGGTCACTACCACACAGGTCGCCATGTGCTCTCAGTGGATAGATGGGAGAAGTACAGGACTACAAGCCGACAGATCAATGGCCGAATAAGTGTCATGTGCCACACTGAAATGTGTGGGGGCACCTGTATTTAAGAGGCAGAGGTCAAGTTGTGACAGTAAATTTTCGATATCTCTGCCTCAGCCAGTAAGCACGATGCCACCCTACAAGGGGTTATGACAGTTAGAATATCTGATTAGTAGTAAAGGTTTAGGGAGTTGATCAATCCATGTAGCCAATGCATTCAGGGGTACTGCCCATCTGGATGTAGATCTGTGTTGCAGACAGTTATTTCCTGCATCACCCTTATCCTGACAGCCACAGCTTCAAGATGGGTTTGAAGGGGCACATGTTCACTGCATACTGAGTTCGGGACATAGACAAAAATGACACTATTATAGTCACTACAGTTCTTGTAATATCCCCTATAGCCATGGAGGGCAGGGGTTCACATTGCTGGGAACTGAGTTTCCTGGAGGGCAATGTAGAAAGCAGGTGTAAAGCTTAAGAGTTGCCATAGCTCAGCCAGGTGGTGGAAAAAACTGCCGCAATTCCACTGGAGGATGATGTTATCGGCATGAAGCACACAAGGCGATAGGTTGTGCCTCAGGGTCACCTGCTGCCACCGATTGAGTATTTGTAGCCATTTCTGTGGTGGATGAGGCATCAGTGGGCTCCAGGTCCACAGGGGACGCTAAGATGTCCACCACATCCTCAGATGCAGAATTGGCAGGGAGTGGAGGTGTTGGGGCCACCAGAGGGTCCTTTTTCTTCGCAGATCTCTTTTTTTGATTGCCCTCTCGCTTCTCTTTAGGGGTTTGCTGGGAGGACTTCTCTGAAGTAGCTTCAGGCATGGAAGAAGACCGTGAGGCTCTTCATTCAGTAGCTTTTGGCTCCTTGAGCCACTGGCGAGTGTCCACTGCGGCATTAGTGGAGACCTTATACGAGAGGAGCCAGAGTAGGCTGTTGCTTCTCTGACAGGGGGGAGGGACTGATGTCCCCTGCATTTGGGTGGGCATTGCTCCTGAAGTAGGCGGATGTATTCTGGTGGCCCAGGGGGCCCACTGTACATGGCACTGAGTGAGGAACTACTGGCACTTGGGACAGCAATGCTGATGTAGCTGCAGCATATGTCGACGCCAACCAAATGGGGTATAATCTTTCAAATTTACGTTTAGACTGTATAAGTCAACCGGTCTATGGTCTTGTACTCCATGATTTTCCGCTCCTTTTGGAGTACTGGGCAGTTTGGTGAGCAGGGGGAGTGGTGCTCTCCACAGCTGATGCAAGTGGTAGGAGGCACACATGGAGTATCTGGGTGCAGTGGATGTCCACAGTCTCAACATGTGGCGCTGGAAGTGTAGCAGGAAGACATGTGCCTGAACTTCCAGCACTCAAAGCACCACATAGGGTCAGGGGTGTATGGTTTAACGTCATAGCGGTTAACCATCACCTTGACCTTTTCAGGCAATGAATCACCTTCAAAGGCCAAGATGACGGCACCAGTGGCAACCCTGTTGTCTTTGGGTCCCCTGTAAACGCACCAGATGAAATGAACACCCCGGCGTTCTAAATAGGCGCGGAGCTCGTCGTCAGACTGTTAGAGAAGATCGCGATGGAAAACGATCCCCTGGACCATGTTGAGGCTTTTATGGGGAGTGACGGAAACAGGAATATCACCCAGCTTATCACAGGCGAGTAATGCTCGGGTTTGGACTGGGGGTGCTGTCTGAATCAAAACTGCGCCGTTTCGCTTCTTGGACAGCGCTCTCACTTCTCCAAACTTATCCTCAAGGTGTTCAACGAAAAACTGAGGCTTCATAGGTAGAAAGGAGTCCCCATCAGTTCTGCTACAGACTAAAAACTGATGCGAATATGGCTCTCTCCGTTCTGTAGCCCTACGTTCCTCCCATGGTCTAGTGAGGGAGGGAAAAGGTTTAGGGTCATATCAGTCAGCATTGTACTCGATCTTGCCCTTCTTAGAGACTGCTGGCACCTTAAAGTCACTAGCAAGAGAAGACTTAGTCTGCTTCATTGCGGGTCATCTGCCTTGATGCCACCCACTCCCATCAAGGCCTCTCCCTGCAGGTGCCACCCAGCCACAGCAAAGGCCAACTGGCATGATGGCCGTTGCGGGGAGTCCTGATGTCGCAGGAAGACAAGCATCTACTCCTTGGGATACAAGGGGAGTTTACAGCTCAGCCATCAGCAGTGTGATCCCAGTGTTGTCAGCGGGCTACCACCAAATAAGTACATGACGACCCCCACAATGGACTGGCTACCGTGCTGGATATTGGGTGCAGAGAAATCCAGTACTGTCATGGGGACGAAAGAGGACAGGAGACAACGGAAGAAGATGACGTAACCTGGAAAGTATCCCCACCCAAATAGTTGAATAGCAGGTGGAGATGCAAAGCCATGACAAGGGATCCAGGAGATCGAATCTAAGGGCACTATGGAACTATGGATAACTCGTGCACCACATAAGGCGTCCTTTCCCATACGACCCACACTTCTGTAGAATTTTGAAAGTGGCAGGTCAAATCATAGAATGGAACCTGAACTCATAGGGCCGAAAAGTGTGAGACTCCTTTTAGTCGCCTCTTACGACAGCCAGGAATACCTCGTGCCTATTCTAACCCCTGTACTCGGAGGGGGTATGTGCCATTTGGTGCACTTGTCATGCACACGATCGTCTCGTGCTGATGACTCTTCTGGCCACCATGCGTTCATTACGTCATCACTCGTTGGGCAGTCATAGCAGTGCAGAAGTACTTGAACGATCTGTCAGTATGATGCGGCCATGTCCCTGATTCCAGTGATTCGACCTTTCTCAAGGTCATAAAGATGAGGGTAAGTTACACATGCACAGCCTCTGGACGGGCTTTATTGCGATCTCCACATGAAAATTTTCAGTAATGAAGACGCATCTGTAACAATTATGTACTCGCACCATTCTGGAAGTGTGTGTCCCGTAAAGGCACAGCTGTCCTTAAACTCTGTTCATCTGTAGGAAAGTTTTTTTTCTGTACTGAAAACAAAGACAATAAGCTCGCATAAGGATAAAAATTGAATCATTATATCCCAAAGGCATTGAAGTACTGGAGTATCAATCCAGTAGTATTCGCTCCAAGAGTTCATGGAGTAATGTTCCATTTCCATCAGTGTATTAAATTAGCCTATAGTGTACTTCAGACAGTTCATCTCAGATGCTTTTGTGTATTTATTTTTTTAATAATATGAACATAGTAAGTCACGAGAATTATAGCTACGACGTCTATAGACTTTCATCTACACTTTGCTTGTGACGGTAAGTGCATGGTGAATCAGTCATCTCCTTTCCTTCTTACTCCGTTAATGGATGAATCAAGAGAAGCAAATACAGGGTATCCCAGAAGGAATTGTCAATGTTCAGGGTTATCTCAGGAACGAACATTAGAAGCAAAAAACATGGGCTCTAAACCGCATACTTGTTAATAAGTGCTCATAGTTCTTAAGGTATGCGTTTTGAAGCCCAAGTTTCCTAGACCATTTGTTCTTCCATTCCTTTATACTATCTCCTCCCAAAATATGGAAAGCAGAGAGCTCACAGCAGAAGACATATATTTTACACTATAGAAAATGAAGTGCTCATGGTTCTTAAAGTATTCATTTTAGAGTCCAAGTTTACTACAATGTTTTTCATCGAATGATCGTTCCTATGACGTTCCTGGGTGTTGATAATTCCTCCTGAGACACCCTTTACGTCGGCGCGTCTTCATACGATCGAATTTCTATAATTTTCCTTCGTAAAAGTTAGACGGAGTAACACCCTTATTCGTTCTCATTTGAACTTTGGGTTTTGTGAAACTTAAGTTCCCATTAGCAGCCATTTCCAAACGAATCAGGCACTGATCCTCTCCACTAGTCGTATGTATGTACCGTTGACACAGACTCTCACAGACGATACTTAGCTTCACCAACGCCTGACTGTAAACAGAAACTATTGCTTGATGGTCGGCTACTCATAGGCTACGGCTCCGAGAGTGCGGGAACGGCGATGGTACTAAACAAACCCTTCATCTTTCTCACGATCACTTAATGCAGCTGACGAAATAACCAGTGCGACCTGAAACACCAGATCACAGAATGAACAAACAGCGAGCGATTTTCTTTAAAACCGTCGAAGTTTTTCATTTGCCTACCACAGGACAAAAATTTAGTGTGTACAAACTTTATCCTATACATAACACGGCTTGTAGTTTAAAGAGAGTATCTTCTGTAATGACAGTGAATTTTCGTGTTATCTTTGTTGCACATACTTTGTAATCTGTAATGAAACGAAAAAAGTCTATAAGATTATTACGTGAGTTCTCTCTGTCATAATGGTTGACTTCATGCCATCTGGAATTTCACTCATCGACCAACATTTGTAAAATTCTACTCTGCTAAGTACATAGCCCATTTCACGAGATTAAGGGAGAGAAAAAGACTCCAAATTCTAAAGACTGATTCGTGTGTGCTGAAAACTATCTGCGGACAAAATCACTCAATAGGAATTTGCAAAGAAATTCGGTTAAGCATCAAGTTTACCACTCAGCCCTGACATTAATACTGCATTGAAACATTTATGTCTAGTAGCTGGTGTACGGTCTACACTGGAAAGATGTCACTCTTATAGGAATTTCAAGAGTTAAATATACTACCCGTTAGTCACCCATCTCTGCTGCGAGCGCGCGTTTGTGTGTGTGTGTGTGTGTGTGTGTGTGTGTGTTTGTCTTGTGTGTGTGTGAACGCGAACGAAGATGTGGTTGGGGGAGGGTTTCTTTGAACTCTTCTAAAACCAATTAAGCACATCCTTTCATAGAAAGAACAGATAATTTAGAGAATACATACTTTTTACGATCTCATTAGTGTCACGAAATACCCCCCAAGCGCATTATTCAAGCCCCACAAGGGACGTCTCAGTAGTCAGCGCTATTCGTTAAATATAAAATTTTATTAACTCAGAGGAGACTTTTATAAATACAGCAAAGTGAAGGACACTGACCTCGCCCAACGTTTGTCAACCTCTACTTCAGTATGCGAACAAGAGAATCGCGCCACTCCAATAATCAATGCTGATTGGTCTGCTGGGCTTCTCTGGCCGTAGTCTCTCCCTCGAGCTCACGCATTTATGTTTTACTGGAACTACAGCCTAACTGTTCTCTAGTGCCTACAAAGGACGTAAGCAATATGAAATTAAATAAGAGAAAGATGAAAATTTAGTTCCTCAAATGGACAGATAATTCTTCCCTCGAAAAATAAAACGTAACAGTGATGAAGACTATAAGAGAGGAGAATAACATTTGAGGGACATCGGGATTTCAGAAAGTACTCTGCTGCATTCTGAAAGCTTTGCCGCATCATATATTTTTCTTGATTTATTTAACTGTTTTCTCTATTTCAATTTTTTCTCTCCCTCTAATGCTTCCTCTTCCCGTGATTCATGATTTTTTTAAAAAAAAACCTTCCATCGTATGTGGTTTGCTTGCAAAGACAGTCTGAAAACCATATAATCGGTTTTTTGATATGCTTGGGTTCAGTCGTGGTTTGGACACTGCAAACACTTTCTCTCTCAGCTACGTATAGCGAGGGAATATACGTGTCAAAACTAGTTCAGCGAGTACTAATTTCCTTGTTGAATGCTAACTTCCCTCAACAGGACTACTAGCAAGAACCTCTGGATTCTTTACTTTTTGCCGGCCAGTGTGGCCGAGCGGTTCTACGCGCTCCAGTCTGGAACCGCGCGACCGCTACGGTCGCAGGTTCGAATCCTGCCTCGGCCATGGATGTGTGTGATGTCCTTAGGTTAGTTCGGTTTAAGTAGTTCTAAGTTCTAGGGGACTGATGACCTCAGATGTTAAGTCCCATAGTGCTCAGAGCCATTTGAACCATTTTTTTCTTTACTTTTTACATGATAGCCCTTTTGTGATTTTACTTAGAATCATTATTAAGCAAACGAAATACTTTTATGCGGACAAAGACGGACGAGTTAAAGCAGTTATTAAGAAGTATTAAACATAGAAATTGTCGTGCTTAAGTAGATCAGTCAATGCTGGCGTTTCGGTGTTGCCACTTCTCCACAACAGAATTAACAGTATTTTTGTGCTCAAAATTTGTGTTGCGAACGGTTTTAGTATTGTGCCGAAGCGACCAATAATAACGAGTATCTCGAGTCAGTTATCATAAATGCAGATAACAACAGATCATTCTGACGCTCACAACCAATGTCTTCATTTGCACAAGTTTTACTATGCGCGATGCTTTTGGAATATTTGGAAATTTGTGGGAAGGACTATGGGACCAAACTGCTGAGATCACAGGTCTAGGAGGACTCGAATCTCCGACGGGGGGAGCCGCGCGAACCGTGACAAGACGCATAAGACGCGTTTGAAATATAATTCCCGTTGTTTAACGAATTATTTTTATATATACATTTACTCCGGTACCTTGGTAACCACTGTGAAATATGTAACAGAGTATACTTTCCATGGCATCAGTTATTAATGCTCGTTCCCATTCAATTCACGAATGAAGCACGGGAAGAATGAGTGCTTAAACGGGTCTGAGCTCTTGTAACTTCGCTATCACTACGGGAGCGAGACGTATCTGACTGTATATTCCTACACTCATCGTATAAATCTGATTCTCGAGGCTTTATAAGTAGGCTTAGCTCGCGAGACAGTTCACATCTGTCTTCAAGGGTTTGCCAGTTCAAGTTTTTTATCGCCTACGCGACGCTCTCCGACTGCGTGATGAAAATCGGGATCATTCTTGCTGTCCTTATTTTTATACGTTCAGAATGACCCGTTAGTCTAATTTGGTAGCGATTCCACACACTTGATCAATATACAGGATTTAAGTGAGCTCCTTTGCAGACTAATTGCCTCTTCCCAGTATTCTACCAATGAACAGAAGTCTGTCACCTGCTTCACCTACGACTGAGCCTATGTGATCGTTCCATTTCAGCCCCCACAAATTCTTAGGACCAGATATTTGTATGAGTTAACTGTTTCCACTCATGAGTGCTTAGCGTTCCAGTCATAGGATATAACTTTTTCCTTTACGTTTATGAACATTTAAAGCAAGTCAAGATCGGAAGAAGAGCAGCACGTTTCGTTACAGGTTCATTTAGCAAGCGCGAAAGCGTCACAGAGATGCTTAGCAATTGCAGTGGCAGCCGCTGCAAGAGAGGCGTTCTGTATCACGTTGTTATCTAGTGTTAAAGTTCCGAGAGCGTGCGTTCCTAGATGAGTCCACCACTATGTTCCTTCCTCCAACGCATACAACGCGAAAAGAGTATGAATATAAAATCAGAGTGATTCGAGCCCATAAGGAGGCTTACTGGCAATCGTTCTCCCCGTGAACCATACACGACTGCAACAGGAAAACGGGGGGAGTGATACCGGCACACAAAGACACACCGCCACACACTGCAAAATGGCTTGCGGAGTATAGATGTAGTGTAGATGTAGATGCAGAACACGCGCGTCCATCCTACCAAGAAATGCTCAAACTAGTAACAAATTTCGCTTGGTTCGCTAAGTCATGTTACATACTTTCATTAACGCTGGGGTAGTGCTGAGTCAAATGATCTTCTCAGGTCAAGAAATGCTGCGTCTACCTGACCGCCTTGATCGGTTACCTTCGGTATGTAATGTGGGGAAAAGCACGAGTTGAGTTTCATGTGAGGCTCGCTTGCATAGTTGAGTTCATTCTTTTCGAGACACTTTATTGCTTTTGGCCTCACAATATATATTCAAGGTTCAGCAGCAGATGGATGTCTGAGATGCTGGACGTTAAATCTGCGTATCAATTCCACTAACTTTCTTGTAGACAGGTCTGACCAGTGCTTTCCTCCAACTATAAAAGTTCAAATGATTCTGAGCACTATGGGACTTAACTTCTGAGGTCATCAGTCCCCTAGAACTTACAACTACTTAAACCTAACTTACCTAAGGACATCACACACATCCATGCCCGAGGCAGGATTCGAACCTGCGACCCTAGCGGTCGCGCGGTTCCAGACTGTAGCGCCTAGAACCGCTCGGCCACTCCGGCCGGCCCTCCAACTATAGGGTACAGTTTTTTCCGAGGGGTTTATGATATAATAGGGGTATAAAATAAGGGCTAACTCAGACGATAATTGCATACAGAATCGGATACGGATTCCTTCGGTCCGTGGAACTTCGTTCAGTTTTAACAATATCACTTGCTTCTCAGCGCCGCTAGCACTAATGTTGTCAATGGGGCTGGGACTGGACTTCCTTCGAAAAGGAAGATGTGAAAACGGATTTACGATTTTTCTTCGCTGTACTGGGAGATGAAGCAACTTGCACAGGACAGAGTAGCACGGAGAAAAAAATGGTTCAAATGGCTCTGAGCACTATGGGACTTAACAAAAAAAAAAAAAAAATGGCTCTGAGCACTATGGGACTCAACTGCTGAGGTCATTAGTCCCCTAGAACTTAGAACTAGTTAAACCTAACTAACCTAAGGACATCACAAACATCCATGCCCGAGGCAGGATTCGAACCTGCGACCGTAGCGGTCTTGCGGTTCCAGACTGCAGCGCCTTTAACCGCACGGCCACTTCGGCCGGCCGGGACTTAACATCTGAGGTCATCAGTCCCCTAGAACTTGGAACTACTTAAACCTAACTAGCCTAAGAACATCACACACATCCATGCCCGAGGCACGATTCGAACCTGCGATCGTAGCGGTCGCTCGGTTCCAGACTGAAGCGCCTAGAACCGCACGGCCACCGCGGCCGGCTAGCACGGAGAGCTGCATCAAACCAGTCTCAGGACTGAAAACCACAACAACAACAACAACAACAACAACAACAGCCCTCAATTTAATTTCTGTTTCATCCATGAGTGTTTTTTAATAAGATTCTGCTTCAGTAATCGTTGAAGGCTTCTAGGATTACCCTTTTGACAACTAAACGCAATTCATTAAGCACCTGTGGTGCAATGGTCGCTATTTACCTAGAAGATTGTTTACAGAGAATGTATGGCATGGGGTGTTCCTCCCATTATGAACTGTTCTAGTAAGTACAAGTAGAATTATGGCTACTGCTGGTCAATTATTCTTCCAAACTTCAGCCACATTTCCCCAACTTGCTGCTGCCAGCAGCTCAATATACAATTTTATCACTGAAATAGAACTCTGCTGTCTCTTTATCTAGTTTGATAAACATGAAAATCTTTCTACTTGTTTTAGTTACTATTTGTACTTTGGTAATCATTGTTGCAACAGCTACTGCATGGTTACTGGCTTCAACGTGGACATCCTCAAATAGATAAGTTTTATTTATTGCTATTAGATCTAATATAACTGCTTTATGAGTGGTCTTCGAAACCAACTTTCTTTGGGTAGCTTTGAGGGAAGACATTTAGTATTGTTTCGTAGAAAGCCTTGTCATGCTTACGACTTGCAAAACTCTAAATATCAGAGTCATATGATTTAAGTCTCCTTCAAAGACGACAGAATTACTGGGGGCGTACGTAGGTGTGAGCTGAGGTTTTCTCTTAAAGTATTCCATTATATTGGTGGTGAGTCTGGTGTTCAAATAGAAAGATCCAGATGCGAGGTAATGACCACTATTGATGCCGAGTCTTGCCTAAACAATCTCGCATGTGGCTTCAGTTTGTATTTAGGTGGATTTTAGTTTCTTGTCTTTTAGCACTAATGCTCCACCTTCATGTTGTATTAACCCGTCCTTTCGATATACACTTATCGGTATGCATGCAATTTGGGTGCATAGATCCTGAGCATTAAGTACCCAGAACAACCACGTCTCGCCGTAATAACAGCCTTGATATGCTTGGGCATTGAGTCAGACAGAGCTTGGATGGCGTGTACAGATACAGCTGCCCATGCAGCTTCAACACGATACCACAGTTCATCGAAACCAGTGACTGGCGTATTGTGACGAGCCAGTTGCTCGGCCACCATTGACCAGACATTTTAAATTGGTGAGAGATCTGAAGAATATGCTGGCCAGGGCAACAGTCGAACATTTTCTGTATCCAGAAAGGCCCGTACAGGACCTGCAACATGCGGTCGTGCATTATCCTGCTGAAATGTAGGGTTTCGCGGGGATCGAATGAAGGGTAGAGCCACGGGTCGTAACACATCTGAAATGTAACGTCCACTGTTCAAAGTGCCGTCAATGCGAACAAGAGGTGACCGAGATGTGTAACCAATGGCACCCCATACCATCACGCCGGGTGATACTCCAGTATGGCGATGACGAATACACGCTTCCAATGTGCGTTCACCGCGATGTCGCCAAACACGGATGCGACCATCATGATGGTGTAAACAGAACCAGGATTCATCCGAAAAAATGACGTTTTGCCATTCGTGCACCCAGGTTCGTCGTTGAGTACACCGTCGCAGGCACTCCTGTCTGTGATGCAGCGTCAAGGGTAACCGCAGGCATGGTCTCCGAGCTGATAGTCCATGCTGCTGCAAACGTCGTCGAACTGTTCGTGCAGATGGTTGTTGTCTTGCAAACGTCACCATCTGTAGACTCAGGGATCGAGACGTGGCTGCACGATCCGTTACAGCCATGCGGAAAAGATGCCTGTCATCTCGACTGCTAGTGATACGAGGCCGTTGGGGTCCAGCACGGCGTTCCGTATTACCCTACTGAACCCACCAATTCCATATTCTGCCAGCAGTCATTGGATCTCGACCTTTATCAAAGTCGGAAACGTGATGGTACGCATATCTACTACTTACACGAGGCATCACAACAACGTTTCACCAGGCAACGCCGGTCAACTGCTGTTTGTATATGAGAAATAGGTTGGAAACTTTCCTCACGTCAGCACGTTGTAGGTGTCGGCACCGGCGCCAACCTCGTGTGAATGCTCTGAAAAGTTAATCATTTGCATATCACAGCATCTTCTTCCTGTCGGTTAAAATTTCGCGTCTGTAACACGTCATTTTTGGGGTGTAGCAATTTTAATGGCCAGTAGTGTAGTTGTACCCTGCCTCCTCCCAAGATTTTATTAATTTATGCCAGCCTGCAGAGCAGCGAGCTACCAAGTAGTCGAACAGAATTTAAAAAGGGAGAGGCTGCTGTGAGGTGAGCAATGACCGTGAGACTGCTCTTGAGTGATGAGATGCCGAGTTAGCTCTTCCCCTCTGTGTCGGTCGTTAAGCGGACGCGTGAAAGAAATCACCACGATGAATCACAGCAGCCTTACGGAAAGAAATATACGCCCAGCGGCTGTCAAGAAAGCAAATAGAGCAAAAATGTAAAAAGTAAAAGTGAAGGAGTACCAGGTGCTCTTCGCCTAATTACGAAGGTTAATTGTCCAATTAGCGAGTCGGCTTCAGTGTCAACAGGAGAGTGGCCGTTAACGAGAGAAAGCCCGCTAGCTTGTCCGCGGCGTGCAGTGGCCACTGCGCAGTTAATTACGACAGACAATAGCCCGCAGGTCACAGGACACAGGACACGGGGTGCGACCGTCGACGCTACGAGACCGGACCGTCGATGCGCAACCTTCTGTCATCTAATTACTCGCGCTGCACGACAGCGGCCAGCGCCCCTCTGCAACTCACTACCACTGCGGTGCGTCACAGCCCACATTCGTTTCCTTGCTTAGATTTAATGTATGGCGTTCTCCAGAGATATTCTGCTACCATGTTCATTTGTGTCTGGGATACAAGAAGACAACTTTGGAGGATATCTTTGTTTCTGACGTTACTCTTGTTCCTCCCGTGAGGTGGACACCACCAAGTACGAGAAATGATGTTCCGGATGTCGCTCTGTTCTGAGGTTGCCTTGTAATTAATGAAGCAAATTGTTTGTTTCCTCAACACCCCTGAAGGTAACGACACTGAGTGCAGCAGTAGAAGATAGAACGCCACTGACCCTTGGAACAAAAAGTGAGGGGTTGAACGTTATTCAGATATTTTGGAAATATAAAAATCTTCCCGGTACTCACAATATGCCACGTCTGAATTCCCACTCGAGATTTCGAATAGTCAGTCAGCGTCTTCTTCGTTAGGAGATGTCTGTCTGCCGAAGTCTGCCTTCTTTTATACAGAGATGCCCCCGCGAAAAACTTCGATGACATATCAGTTCCTTTACCTGGATGTCATACACCGTAGGTTCGTTTCCAGAAGATTCTGTGCATTGATTTTGTGACACTGTGAAAAATAATTAGGCCGTACGTTTCGTAATGCCGCCACGAGTAGGTTCGGTGTTGATATAGAGAGTAGTTCACAGTTCTTGTTACAAACTTCTACGGATTGTAGAGGTGACTCAGTAGACCACGCTTTAGGTAGGAATCCACGTCCGGTAACGGCATCCAACGACGCTGTAGAGGATCAAAGTTACAGGCGCAGCACTGTTCAGTAGAGGCGATGGGTTCCACAGAAGCGAAGATGAACAAGTGCTCATAGCTCCTCAGGTATGCATTTTAGAACCCATGTTTACCGGATATTTTTCTTGTTTCGGTCTATACTACCACCTCTGAAAGTTGCAGACCCTGCATTGTTAGAAACAACAGAACATGTGTTCCATTGTCAGAGATATCGAAATGATTTTCGCTTGTTTTCGACTCGTTCGTTTCCTGGAACAGGGACCCATATCTCAGATTATTTATCCGTATCCACCATTCTACAAAGTTTTTAACATCATCACTGAATTACCCTGTATAAACATACATTTACAGGCCCGGCGTCTTTAACTATGACCTTCTGAAGTGTCGTTGGATGACGTTTCTGGGTATGGGCTCCTACGTAAAACTTGATCTAAGTCCTCCTATAACTCGAGAAGTGTGTAACATGAATTGTGAAACACTCTGCATATGTTGTTGTTCAGATTTTCATGTCGAAGACATGTGGCCGAGCGGTTCTAGGCGCTTCAGTCCGGAACGGAGCTGCTACTACGGTCACAGGTTCGAATCCTGCCTCGGACATGGATGTGTGTGATGTCCTTAGGTTAGTTACGTTTAAGTATTTCTAAGTCTAGGGGACTGATGACTTCAGATGTTAAGTCCCATAGTGCTTAGAATCATTCGAACCATTTTTAGCTATCCACGCTAACCTATACTTTTTATTGATTTATTTTGTAGGTTCCGACCAATAGGACCCTTACATCCAACTACACAACATTTCGTGTAACTAGCAGAACATAATAATAACGGGCAACACATTAGCCGTGGAGGCAATAAAAACCTCAGAGCATGATAAAATAGAAATGCATATTGAAATTTCAAATTTGCTATTACAAGGGCTACATCATTACTAAAGTGTAATTAATCGTAGATCTACAAATAGCCTTATACATAAATATTGGACACTATAGATTGTGAAATACACAGAGCAAAACATTATTTACGATGTGCAATATTTCAATGAGACATAATGTTTTACAATTCTATAAAACATTATATACAGTTATGTCCAATTGGTAACATACGTGAATATGTGAGAACAATTGTTAGGAAATAGTATGCTGGATTTCAACCTCAGTTTAGATTACCAATGCGGTAACAGAACCAGTCTAGGACGTTTATGTTTCTGCATGTCACTGAGATCATACTTTTATAACTGGTCAATGAGTGTACTGGTTGAGAGAGGAAGATCATCATACAAGCTTTCAGATATGGATCAGATTTTCGTTGGACAGTGTTTATTTGTAAGTCATTATGACTCGTGACCCTAACGAAGAATGGTGTATTTAATATGAGGCACAGGGCATTACTTCGAACAACCTGAAGTTTTTGGAGATGCATAGACGCGTCATGCCCCAAGGATCATGTTACCGATTTATAAAATAGAAGACTCTCTTGTTAAGAAACGACCGTCGCTTTATTAAAGGATATCAGGCAGCTAATACACTGAGTACTTGGTTCGCAACGTCGGTTATGTTTGCTAAGAGTAAGACGTTTCTCTAGATAGATTCCAAGATATTTCACGAAATCAACTAGTCTGTCCAACGCAAGCGTCTTTATTTATGCATAGTGTTTTGAATCATATTATTTTTCTTTCTTTTCATTTTTTATATATAAGTTATATGTAAACTGAATGAGCAATAAACCAAAGAAACCACCAAAAGTAAATTAACGAGTTTTCTTGTGGCAAGGATAATGTTTTGATACATCGTCAAGTATGTGCAAGAGATATGCTCTTCAATTTATTAATTCACGTATCTTCACCTTTTGTTTCGGGAAGTGGTAGCGCACGGACATATGCTTGAATCCGTCGTACCAGCATTGTTAAAAATGTGTATTTTAATCGTTAATTAAAATTATTATAAAAAGTTATCAGAAAGGGAATATTTATTCGCACGGTTGTAAGTTCGTCTCCTGTCTGTTCATCATGTCACTCACCGCTGAGATCCAGCATCAAATGGTTCAAATGTCTCTGAGCACTCTGCGACTTAACATCTGAGGTCATCAGTCCCCTAGAACTTAGAACTACTTAAACCTAACTAACCTAAGGACATCACACACATCCATGCCCGAGGCAAGATTCGAACCTGCGACCGTAGCAGTCGCGTGGTTCCGGACTGAAGCGCCTAGAACCGCTCGGCCACCGCGGCCGGATCCTGCATCAAGAGGTTCGGTGCAGACAAGAATAATTAAGAGCGTATCGGGAGGAGCGTTCCTGCATCAACATTTTGACATTCAAGACTAAACACAATGGAATTAATATGAAGGTAATGACTCAGGCTTGATACGCACTACTGAACTAGGTTTACTCATACTAAAAATATTGTGCTTCGTGTGTTTAAGAACTTATGGACAGATCGACAATTTGAATGGTTGCGGTGATTATTTGGTACCGCACATAGTACATAATGCAAATTATGTTTATTGACCTTGAATGTAATGATATTCAAGATCTGTTGATACTGGCATCAGTTAAAGTTCACCCAAGATTGTGCACAGATTCATAAGCTACCTACAAAATTTTCTCCACTATTCTTTCCAATCAATTTTTCCATTTATTCAAGCAATTATTAATCCATCTCCACATACCTATTCAACAGCTACTGCAACCTACGTCCACATGAACTTGGACACTGTAGGCAAGGCTTGGTCACCGTCAACAAGTTACCCCCCACCTCCTCCCTCCACCATTCCACTCATTCACGATTTCTTGATGCCTCGGGATACCATTACCATTTTGTCCACACCATCGCAAATCTAACGTAGTGGTCAGAACACTACGATAAACGAGAGTAGGACACCTACCACACGATCGTATATCTAACGTAGCGATCATAAGAAGACGATAAAAGTAATTATGACACCTACTGAGACAAACATAGATAATCGGTTGATAGCAGTGAATTGCAGAGGACTGTCGCTTGGTGCAGAAACTGGACGTAAATACTCGTAAATGTAACATATTGTGTGAAAATAGGCAAAAAGATCCATTACTCTTCGATTATACTGTTAGTAACAAGTCACCGTAGTTAGTAACTATAGTAACTACCGTATAGCACCTAGGAGTATCCATCCTGACTAAGTAAAAGTGGTTCAAAATGGCTCTGAGCACTATGGGACTTAATATCTATGGTCATCAGTTCCCTAGAACTTCTTAAACCTAACTAACCTAAGGACATCACACAACACCCAGTCATCACGAGGCAGAGAAAATCCCTGACCCCGCCGGGAATCGAACCCGGGAACCCGGGCGTGGGAAGCGAGAACGCTAACGCACGACTACGAGCTGCGGACAGTAAAAGTGGGATGATCACATAATACAACTTGTAGGAAAATCTTTTTTAAATATGACCTGCGTTTCGACTGGAAGACACATCCAAGATTAATGTCGACTAGCAGATGTCTAGATACTTTGGATCAAGTGGTGTACACATAGTATAAATCACGCAGCACACTATCAGGCAACTAAGAGGGGACGAGTTCCAGCATGCATAGTATCCATGTGGGGATGAGATTTACTCCACCCTAGTCGAAATCGTATATCATGTGCATACCATACTAAGCACTATATAATTACAGGTTCAGCACCAAGGAATATTTGAACATAGCACTGGAGAAATATTAACCTACTTTCATGTACATAATCGCCATTAAAAGATTGTATCTTGGATAGCGATCGAAAGGAAGGTTACGGCTTGTACGGAGGGATACAGGATGGTCCACTGATAGTGACCGGGCCAAATATCTCACGAAATAAGCATCAAACGAAAAAACTACAAAGGCTTGAAACTTATCTAGCTTGAAGGGGAAACAAGATGGCGCTATGGTTGGCCCGCTAGATCGCGCTGCCATAGGTCAAACGGATATCAACAGCGTTTTTATAAATAGTAACCCCCATTTTTATTACATATTCGTGTAGTACGTAAAGAAATATGAATGTTTTAGTTGGACCACTTTTTTTGCTTTGTGATGGATGGAGCTGTAATAGTCACAAACAAATGGCTCACAATTTTAGACGAACAGTTGGTAACAGGTAGGTTTTTTAAATTAAAATAGAGAAGGTAGGTACCTTTGAACATTTTATTACGGTTGTTCCAATGTGATACATGTACCTTTGTCAACTTATCAAAATATGCTGTTCAATACCGCTTCAACTGCACGCGAGCTATGTGCCGGACATCCATCATGTTGGAAGTACATCGCCATTCTGTCATGCAGGGAAACATCTTGTAGTAACATCGGTAGAACACTACGTAGGAAATCAGCATACATTGCTCCATTTAGATTGCCATCGATAAAATGGGGGCCAATTATCTTTCCTCCATAATGCCGCATCATACATTAATGCGGCTTGTCCCGGCGGAGGTTCGAGTCCTGCCTCGGGCACAGGTGTGTGTATTTGTCCTTAGGATAATTTAGGTTACGTAGTGTGTAAGCTTAGGGACTATAACCTTAGCAGTTAAGTCCCATAGGATTTCGCACACACATACATTAACCCGCTAAGGTCGCTGATGTTCCACTTGTCGCAGCCATGGATTTTCCGTTGCCCAATATTGCATATTATGCCGGTTTACGTTACCGCTGTTGGTGAATGACGCTTCGACGCTAAATAGAACGCGTACAAAAAATCTGTCAACGTCCCGTAGATTCTCTTGTGTCCAGTGGCAGAACTGTACAGGACGTTCAGAGTCGTCGCCATGCAATTCCTGGTGCACAAAAATATGGTACGGTTGCAATCCATGTTGATGTAGCATTCTCAACACCGACGTTTGTGAGATTCCCGATTCTCGCGCAATTTGTCTGCTATTGATGTGCGGATTAGCTGCGACAGCAGCTAAAACACCTACTTGGGCATCATCATTTATTGCAGGTCGTGGTTGACGTTTCATATGTGGCTGAACACTTCCTATTTACTTAAATAACGTAACTATCTGCCGAACGGTCCGGACACTTGGATGATGTCGTCCAGCATACCGAGCAGCATACATAGCACACGCCCGTTGGGCATTTTGATCACAATAGCCATACATCAACACGATATCGACCTTTTCCGCAATTGGTAAACGGTCCATTTTAACACGGGTAATGTATCACGATGCAAATACCGTCTGCACTGGCGGAATATTACGTGATACCACGTACTTATACGTTTGTGGCTATTACAGCGCCATATATCACAAAGCGAAAAAAGTGGTCCAATAAAACATTCATATTTGTTGACGTATTACACGAATATGTAATAAAAAATAGGGGTTCCTATTAAAAAAAAACGCAGTTAATATCCGTTTGACCTATGGCAGCGCCATCTAGCGGGCCAACCATAGCACCGTCTGGTTTCCCCCTTCAAGCTAGGCGAGTTTCGTTCTTTGTAGTTTTTTCCTTTGACGCTTATTTCGTGAGATATTTGGCCCGGTGACGATCAATGGACCACCCTGTATAGACAGTCTTAAAAGTAGGGATGTAGAGTGATCACTCACAGACGACAGGTAACACCACTAACAGTAGAGCCTGTAGGAGGAGTGTCAGGGGGGACATACCAAACAGCACATTCCTCGTCGTAATGTGAGAACGGAGTGATTTTTTTTGAAGTCCAAAAGGGCATCTACATTGGCTTTCGGGCCAGAGGTGGAAACATTTCCGAAACGGCTAAGTTTGTTTACGTGCCACCGTAGTTAACGTGCATGACAAATTGTCGCTATTCAAACGCGGCGCCGAGCCATAGATGACAGATGTGGTCGACGGCTGCGGAGGGGTGTTACGGGCGAATGGACGTGTAGCTTTTGAGCAAACTGACAGCTCAAATAAACCAAGGGCCATCAATAGTGTCTCTTAAATGACTGTTCAGCGGACGTCGCTGCGTGTTGGCCTCTGCAGCAGGTGCCTGGTTCATGCAGCCATGCTGACTGCTTTTCGTCGGCGACGATGGATGTAATTTGCACGCTAATACGCAACTGGACGTCCGCGCGTGGCGTCAGGTGGCCCTTCCAGATGAACTGCATTTTATGCTCCATCGAATAGACGACCGAGGCGCGTACGGCATGAAACGTCTGAAAGCAAACACCTTTCAAACAGGAAGGGGCATCATGGTCTGGGGAATGTTTTCGTCGCGTTCCGTGGTTGATTTCGTCATTCTGGAAGGCACAATCGATCAACACAAGTATGCATCTATCCTTGGCTACTATGACCATCCATATATGCAGACTGTTTTTCCGTGGCACGATGGCATCTATCAGCAAGAGAGTGCAACATGTCTCACAGCTCGCAGTGGACGTACGTGGTTCAAAGAGCACCAGGATGGGTATACCGTACTCTCCTGGCCCCTAACCCCCCCTACCCGTATTTAAACACAATCGAGAATATGTGGGGCTGCTCACTCCATGAGTTCTAAGCCGAGAAAGAAAACGCAGCTGGCCACGTCACTGGGCCGACCAGAATGGCCGAGCAGTTGTAGGCGCTACAGTCTGGAACCGCGCGACCGCTACGGTCGCAGGTTCGAATCCTGCCTCGGGCATGGATGTGTGCGATGTCCTTAGGTTAGTTAGATTTAAGTAGTTCTAACTCTAGGGGGCTGATGACCTCAGAAGTTAAGTCCCATAGTGCTCAGAGCCATTTGAACCACGTCACTGGAGTTGTCACGGCTCCACATCCGTGTCAGTGCATTCCACAACGTCACTGATTCTTTTACTCCAAGTCTTGAAGCGGTCCATGCTGCAAAAGGAGATTATTCACGCTTTTGACAGGTCATTGCATTAATGTGACTGGATAGTACAGCAGGAAAAGCAAATGCCTTGCTGATGGTGGACGTTATCAACGAAACAAACAGTTTCTTATGAAACACTTGTCGGACCCAGTTTTAAATACGTGCCCGGGACCCTTACCAGGTCAGGTTAATAGAAAATATAGGGAAGAGTGATACGTTTTGTCAAGGAATTATTCAGTTTGCGTAAGATTTCAAACAAAATAGAGTGGTACACGCAGCAGGAGAGGTCTTGCACATAGAGGAGTGGTTTACTGTTTCAAGCATCGGAGGAAGTATGTTATGACCATTATATTACTTGTTAAATATGATACATGTTTCAAAAGGAAGACACACCCAGTATTAATTTTCACCGGTAGGAGTCTGAATATTCTTGATCAGATAGTGGATATACTGTTAATAGCCTGGCTTAAATATATGTTACGCATTCAGTCTCATGTCGTACTTAGCTGACATGGAGTACTGTCTGTTCTTCGTGTTTTTAATGTCCCTGTTAACGCGCATCGATTAAACCTATCACGCTAACGAATGGGCGTATATAAATAATTTTGTTCTTCACGAGAAAAATTCGACAAATTTCGTCGACACTGGCGGTGGGTTAAAGACGCGATGAGTATTATTTGTTTCAACTGACTGCAGTTCCAAGTTGCATGGCACAACCTATCTCTGAGTGCTCCACTTGCTTTGCTGTTATGATCTTAAAACGAGGGAAAGCTGTCTCTCGAAAGTGTAATGTCAGTTCCGAGAGTCACGTGATTCAATAACGTGTAAACATAACGCTAAACGATGTACCCTTATGTTGTCTTTCAGAATTACGCTGCAGCAAATGTGAGAAAAGATATTCCGTATCAGTAGATAGAGACGTTCTAAGATAATATAAAATGTAAGTAAGAGACAAGTTATATAAAATGTTTTCAGAGTGTGTCTGCCGGCCGAAGTGGCCGTGCGGTTCTAGGCGCTGCAGTCTGGAACCGCGAGACCGCTACGGTCGCAGGTTCGAATCCAGCCTCGGACATGGATGTGTGTGATGTCCTTAGGTTAGTTAGGTTTAACTAGTTCTACGTTCTAGGGGACTAAAGACCTCAGAAGTTGAGTCCCATAGTGCTCAGAGCCATTTGAACCATTTTTGAGAGTGTGTCTATCAAGATTGCCGGCTCTGACTAGTTCTCACAGCGAGTAGCAATCTGCATGATGACCCGAGACTGTCGACCACTGTTCGAGGCGAACGTGTGATGTTGGGTTGGGTTGGAGTGAGCCTATATGCCTGTTTATCCACGTATGCTGGAATGCAACGAGAGAGGGGAGTGTTCATCAACATGAAGGCCAGGCATCGGTACACAAGGTGGCATATTCATAGTGAGTGCAACAGCACACATTCATTTGACAAATTAGAAGACGGCAACTAGCTCCCTTGCATGCCTCCAACAAGGTTTCTGGAGGAGCTGACTATACAAGAAAACCAGGATAAACGAAGTCACCCCCGACGCCCTGTCATTGGAGAAATACTAACCAGCTCAGATGTGTACCCTCAAATGAGACACTCATGCTCAGATGTTTGTTATATGCAGCATTATCCAGCTGCAAACATTGTCATGCGAATCAGTTACACCAGATTATGACTACAAGATGGGGGCCACTTGCAGTACAAGATCACACAGCTATCTATCATCCACAAACCTCAACGCCAGTGGCTGGAGGCTTCTATCTGAGGTCTGCGTGTGGACACTTTGGTGCTTTCACTCCACTGGTTCACCTATGTTTGTCAGCCACACCGCTGCTGGGCCTTGATGCCAAGTCCAGGGTTTCTGTACGATCTTACATCGCCCTAGGAGGATGCATGCCGTCTACGTCAGTCATGCTAGGTAATGTAGTTTGAACATTATCCATCCTAGTGTGTTGTCGCCAATTGCCACAGAGCCGCTAGGCCATGGTTATCCGTTGCTGATGGTGTGACATTTGCATCAGACTTTTCCTGCTGCACATATGTCACTACTTTGGCTCCTCACCCACACTGCCTGCCATGTGGATGAGATGCTAAAGCTAACATATAGCACACATATGTCAGTAGTGGGGCAAGGGAGGTGCAGTGACAATCAAAGGACAAGATCTAAGGTCAAGGTCATTGGCCACCATCCAGAGTCATTTGTCCTTAGTCAAAATCCTTCACCTCTGCCTCCTCCTCCCTCCCCCTCTCCTTCTCTTCACTCTTCCACCCTCTTCTCTCTATAGTTCTATTGTGCGTCACTTGAGTTATTTATACCGTAGTGATAGTGTCATCACGAATTACCAGCAGAGATCAGCCACCAAGCAGAATAAGAAAGGAAAACTAACATGTAAGTATTAATCAACTCCTGTCTCTATCATCACTCACCACATGCATGTGTGTTATTTCGCAAATGCTTATGTTTTTTTTCTTTTTTCAGCAACCGTCTGATGCAGCATCACTCATCAAGTCACAGCAGCCTGCAGATATTTCAGAGCAGGACACATAGTCGTTGGCTGCACCATTGCCGCTTGTTGAGCCTCATCTAAGTCGTTATAGTATACTACCATTCTTCACCATATAATTCGATGCCAGCGGATCAAAATGTGTAAGGATAGCTATACAAGGAGGCAGTGATTTTGATGTAGTAATGGAAACTGAGAACGTGAAACAAGGTATTAAAGTATGGTTTGGGGATATGGAGTGGGATGAACTAAGTCTTGTGATGCTCTACATAAACGCTCATATCATCTACATCCCCCAGACATTTGCTTCTTTGGTGTTCAACATTCGATCAAAGATACATACTCGATGAAAAATCTGGAGAGTTTTATATATATCCACGCCATTCAAGTGCGACGAACTTATGTCACTTACGTGGTGAATTACGGATTGTGTTTGACAGAGATAGTTGGTGACAGTCATGTGTCAAAGTTGTATTTAGTAATGTTGATTGGTTGGGGAGAGGGGACGAAACAGAAAGTGCAATGGTCCCATCAGATTGGGGAAGGATGGGGAAGGAAGTCGGTCATGCCCTTTCAAAGGAACCATCCTGGCATTTGCCTGAAGATAATTTAGTGAAATCACAGAAAACCTAAATCAGGATGGCTGGATGCGGGTTTGAACCATAATAGCCCTGAATGGGAGACCAGTGCGGTGACCACTGCACCACCTCGTTCGGTCAGTTATGTTGTGTGCTGTCTGTGTGAGCAGCATACAAGTTGATGGCTTGGAATCATGTATAATTTCTTGTGTCCATGCAGCCCCTATGTCGGCTGCTATTACCCCCTAAGTATTAAAACCTTAAAAGCTTAATTTACAAATGGAGTACCTAAGTTTTCTGTTGCACCTGTCCATCTGAATGTTATACGGGCCGAATTGAGGGCATATAAGAAACAGTTACTTGGAAGATACTGTACAACTGTTGATGTAGTGAGAAAAAGAAGAATCAGTGGGTTTGTTTTAAGGATGATGACTTACTGATGTATCAAAATAAATAGTAAATAATAATTTCATACAATATTTTTTCAGTCCTGTCATTTAATGTAATATGAGAATGTATAATGATGTGCAGCCACTGCAGCTCAGTGAGTAAGGTGTTTGGTTCTTAAACGGCAACAGAGGTATTAACTTCCTCCCATGACTTGCTAAGCTACACATGAGTGTGCATTATCTTTAAATTATTTTTCCCATTTCATTCTGCAACCTTCACAGTGCAGTTTGATAGGAGGAGGTCCATCAGTCTGACATTGTGCATTTAAATCACAATGTTTATAACAATATTCATACCTGAAAATAAATGGATGAGTCTTAAACACTTGAGATAGACAGTGAAAGCTATGCGAGACATCACATATCAGTGGTATCAGTTGTTTAGGAAATAATCAATTGCATTCACACTACATCTTTCTGTAAGATTCTTATAAATTTCAAACACCAGCTGAGACATGGTTGCCTCGTGTTATACTTTGCATTAAACCTTGGTTGCTATTCTGTGATTAGTCTCCCGTGTTTATCACGATTATGCTGTTATCCTCTCTCTCCGCGAGTCGCAGCAGCAGCGTGTATCGATATTCGCACCCTTGTACTATCTTTGGCCTCCCGCATATAATTTCCGGCTGGCAGTTGGTCGGTTGGTGTGGAGCAGCGACGAAGTCTCCATGGCAAGTGTCTGGCTGGGGCCACTTGTGGCGTCCTCCTGCGGCCGGTGTGTGAGGTGCTGTTCTCATTGCTACAAGGTCCGTGGCTCACCCATCCCGGACACGAAAGTTGAATCTTTACTTAATCTACCAGCTAGCCCCAACTGTTCACACTGTGTCGTTTAAATTTCGTTCTGGGTTGTTGGGACATTCCCGCGAGTAATAACGTGTGTTAAACTCCTGTGGAGTTTAACTTAACATAATTATTTTTGAATTGAAGTGCACCAGCGGAATCTTCTGCCTTGTGGCCGTTAACGTTCCGGTTACCTGCCCTGGCCGTTGACGTAAATTCAGGCAGTGTAGTTTCATCATCTTCTTGTGGCTGTCCAGAACGGCGTGTAGTTTGACAGCTGAACGTGTAATTCATTGTGGGCACTGATACATTCTGCGTGGTTCCATTGAACTCCCTGTTGTGTGCTGGTCGGGTGGAGTGGAAGCTATCCTGTCACTTGGTCCGTTGACTGTCAGTGGGTTGGGTTGCAGTCAGATTGAGAATTTGGTGGGCCGACTGCCTGTATTACCTAAGCTAGCGTTAGTGTTTGAATTCCAGGCGGACCCCGATTTTAAGTTAAAGTTGTTTTGCCCTTAAGGCGTGTGATTGTTTGGGCCATCAGCCTGATTTAAGGAAATTTTAGGATAAGGCTTTCTGCCTTTTAAAATTCAAATTCAAGTTTTGAGCCTTAAGTTATTGGCTATCAGCCGATTTTAAGTTAAAATTGTTTTGCCCTTAGGGCGTGTGATTGTTTGGCCTTCAGCCTAATTTAGAGAAATGTTTTAAGATAAGGCCTTCTGCATTTTAAATTCAAATTACTGTTTTTGAGTCGTAAGTTATTGGCCTTCAGCCGATTTTAAATTAAAGTTGTTTTGCCCTTAGGGCGTGAGATTGTTTGGGCCTTCAGCCTAATTTAGAAAAATGTTTTAAGATGAGGCCATCTGCCTTTTAAAATTCAAATTCTTGTTTTTAGAGTCTTAAGTGATTGGCCTTCTGCCGGTTTTAAATTAAAGTTGTTTTGCCCTTGAGGCGTGAGACTGAATGGCGCATTTAGCTACGAATTAAATTCAAAATTAATGTTTGGCTTGCTCTGTTGTTAATGTTTTCTTTACTCTTGTAATGTTTGTCAAATGAATAAAGTAATATGTTCGAGTGCAACTGACAGCCACTCATTTTGGCCCCTTTCCACAGATTAAACTATCTGTCCTGACCTGCGGTATAGCAGGGGATCCCACACACACATTTTCTGATTTAAGCCAACTGAAGAGGTAGTAAGCTTAACACCATAATTTTTCTCTTTCACCATATTGTCTTCTAGCTGCAGCATCATAACATATTCAGGAATAATTAGATCCTGAATCTTACGAAGATCTGAGCTTAGTACATTTCTTGAACATGCCATTGTCGTGTGGTCTCCATTTTCCATTAATAATGATTCAATAGATGTGTATGAAGTATGGACGAATTCTTCTTAAACTGAGCATTCACTGTCAGCATACACGTTGACAATGAGTACTAATGATCTGCATATATCAGCTTTTATGTCAAATAGCATAGCCTCGTTCATTTTTGACAATATATGTGATAAGGAGTAGCAATGAAGTGGTTGTAGATGTCATCATATTTTCTTTTGTACCCAAAAGCAAATATGATATTTAACTATACATTTTTAGTTGTATACTCGGCGAAGAATTATAATTAATAACACATACAGAAGAAACATGATTACTCTGTTATTCTACATTTACACATCTACATGGATACTCTGCAAATCACATTTAAGTGCCTGGTGCCTGACAGAGGGTTCATCGAACCACCTTCACGATTCTCTATTATTCAATCTCATGTAGCGCGTGGGAAGGATGAACACCTATATCTTTCCGTACGAGCTCTGATTTCCCTTATTTTATCTTGGTGATCGTTCCTCCCTATGTAAGTCGGTGTCAACAAAATATTTTTGCATTCGGAGGAGAAAGTTGGTGATTGGAATTTCGTGAGAAGATTCCGTCGCAACGAAAAACGCCTTTCTTTTAATGATGTCCATCCCAAATACTGTACCATTTCTGTGACACTCTCTCCCATATTTCGCGATGATACAAAACGTGCTGCCTTTCTTTGAACTTTTTCGATGTACTCTGTCAGTCCTACGTGGTACGGATCCCACACCGCGCAACAGTTTTCTAAAAGTGGACGGACAAGCGTAGTGTAGGCTGTCTCCTTAGTAGGTCTGTTACATTTTCTAAGTGTCCTGCCAATAACACGCAGTCTTTGGTTAGCAGTCCCCACAACATTTTCTGTGTGTTCCTTCCAATTTAAATTGTTCGTAATTGTAATACCTAGGTATTTAATTGAATTTACAGCTTTTAGATTAGACTGATTTATCGTGTAACCGAAGTTTAGCGCGTTCCTTTTAGCACTCATTTGGATGACCTCACACTTCTCGTTATTTAGGGTCAACTGCCACTTTTCGCACCATTCCGATATTTCTTCTAAATCGTTTTGCAGTTTGTGTTGATCTTCTGATGACTTTATTAGTTGATAAACGTCAGCGTCATCTGCAAACAACCAAAGACGGCTGCTTAGATTGTCTTACAAATCGTTTATATAGATAAGGAACAGCAAATAAAGTGCTTGGCAGAGGGTTCAATGAACCACCTCCAAGCTGTCGCTCTCGAACGGCGCGCGGGAAAAACGAGCACTTAAATTTTTCTGCGCGAGCCCTGATTTCTCTTATTTTATCGTGATGATCATTTCTCCCTATGTAGGTGGGTACCAACAGAATGTTTTCGCAATCGGAGGAGAAAACTGGTGATTGAAATTTCATGAGAAGATCCCGTCGCAACGAAAAACGCTTTTATTTTAATGATCGCTATTCCAACTCACGTATCATGTCTCTGGCACTATATCCCCTATTTCGCGATAATACAAAACGAGCTGCCATTCTTGGAATTTTTTCGATGTCATCCGTCTGTCCGACTTGATGTGGATCCTACACCGCAAAGCAATACTCCAGGATAGGGCGGACAAGTGTGTTGTAAACGGCGTCTTTAGTAGATTTATTGTACCTTCTAAGTGTTCTGCGAATGAATCGCAGTCTTTGGTTTGCTCTGCCCACAACATTATCTATGTGATCGTTCCAATTTAGATTATTTGTAATTGTAATCTCTAAGTATTTAGTTGAATTTATAGCCCTCAGATTTGTGTGATTAACGCGTAATCGAAATTTAGCAGATTTCTTTTAGTACTCATGTGAATAACTTCACACTTTTCTTTATTCAGGGTCAATTGCCACTTTTCACGACATACAGATATCTTATCTAAATAATTTTGCAATTCATTTTGGCCATCTGATAACTTTACAAGACGGTAAATGACAGCATCATCTGCAAACAATCTAATAGGGCTACTCAGATTGACTCCTATGTCGTTAATATAGATCAGGAACAGTAGAGGGCCGGCAACACTTCCTTGGGGAACGCCGGGTATTACTTCTCGCAGACTTTCCGTCTATTAAGACGAACTGTAACCTTTCTGACAGGAAATCACGAATCCAGTCGCACAACTGAGGCGATATTCCATAGGCACGCCGTTTGATAAGAAGACGCTTGTGAGGAACGATGTCGAAAGCCTTCTGGAAATCTAAAAATATGGAATTAATTTGACATCCCCTGTGCACAGTGCTCATTACTTCATGAGTATGCAGAGCTGTTGTGTTTCACAAGAACGATATTTTCTGCATCCGTGCTGACTATGTGTCAATCAATCGTTTTCTTCGAGGTAATTCATAATGTTCGAACACAGTATATGTTCCAAAACCCTATTGCAAAGCCACATTAGTGATATGGGCCTGTAATTCAGAGGATTACTACTTTTTCTCTTTTTGGGTTTTGGCGTGACCCGAGCTCTTCCTATGAGTGGACGGTGGTACATAGATGCTGAATATGGAACTATTGTATCAGGGTACTCTGGGTGAAAGCAACGTGACGTATAAAATATGGACCAGAGGCCTTGCCTTTATTAAGTGATTCTAGCTGCTTTGCTACATCGGGGATATCTACTTCTATGTTTCTCATCTTGGCTGTTGTTATTGGCCGGCCGGGGGTGGCCTAGCGGTTCTAGGCGCTACAGTCTGAAACCGCGCGACCGCTTCGGCCGCAGGTTCGAATCCTGCCTCGGGCATGGGTGTGTGTGATGTCCTTAGGTTAGTTAGGTTTAAGTAGTTCTAAGTTTTAGGGGACTGATGACCTCAGAAGTTAAGTCCCATGGTGCTCAGAGCCATTTGAACCATTTGTTGTTATTGATTGGAATCAGGAGTAATCAAAATATCCACGGGTGTGCTGCCGGTCTATAGTGTCCAACGGGCACAATATTTCGGCGATCATACATGTCGCCATCATCAGGTGAACTGACGGACTGAGCTCCTGTGAACGTGACGGCACGGAGATCCGTACGCTATGGCTGCTCAGACGGAACTGGGTTTGGTCGCGGCGGCGGCCGATTTAAATACCCTCCGCCCGCGGCGCGCTCCCTCCGCCGTCCGCGGCCCGCGCCACGGTCGCGCGGTAGAACAGATTGCGACGGCGTCTGAGATGACGTCGGTGTGATGGCTCTGTCCGCCGTGGTCGTCACAACTATACGTTTGCTCAATTTACTCTTGATTAACCCAATCGCTGGTTCCCAAGCCTTGCTAAGATTATAGCCACAGTCACGGTTTATGAGGTCGTCATTGGTGCGAATTTCGATGGCCTCTCTAGCAACGCTGACCCAGTATCTCGACGTCTGTACCAGAATCCTCGTGCGGTCATACTCCATGGCGTGATTTTCCGACAAACAATGTTCAGCGACCGCCGACTTGCTCGGATACATCAGTCGAGTGTGCCTCTGGTGTTCACGGCATCGATCCTCGACGGTACGCATCGTCTGACCAATATACGACTTGCCACATTGACACGGAATCTGGTACACGCCGGCCTTCCTCAAACCGAGGTCATCTTTGGCGCTTCCCACCAGTGCACGAGCTTTATTTGGAGGACAAAACACAGTTCCGACCCGGTGTTTCTTCAGAATGTGGGCGATTTTCCCCGAGAGTGCGCCTGTGTATGGAATAAATGCAGTGCCTAACTCCTCCCTCGTGACTTTATCCATCTCAACAGGTTGTGCTGCAGTGGTTGGGCGGAGAGCACGTTGAATCTGCCACTCTGAGTACCCATTTTCCAGGAATTGGAACATCTGAGAACTGTATTTCGAAAAAATGGGTACTCAGAGTGGCAGATTCAACGTGCTCTCCGCCCAACCACTGCAGCACAACCTGTTGAGATGGATGAAGTCACGAGGGAGGAGTTAGGCACTGCATTTATTCCATACACAGGCGCACTCTCGGGGAAAATCGCCCGCATTCTGAAGAAACACCGGGTCGGAACTGTGTTTTGTCCTCCAAATAAAGATCGTGCACTGGTGGGAAGCGCCAAAGATGACCTCGGTTTGAGGAAGGCCGGCGTGTACCAGATTCCGTGTCAATGTGGCAAGTCGTATATTGGTCAAACGATGCGTACCGTCGAGGATCGATGCCGTGAACACCAGAGGCACACTCGACTGATGTATCCGAGCAAGTCGGCGGTCGCTGAACATTGTTTGTCGGAAAATCACGCCATGGAGTATGACCGCACGAGGATTCTGGTACAGACGTCGAGATACTGGGACAGCGTTGCTAGAGAGGCCATCGAAATTCGCACCAATGACGACCTCATAAACCGTGACTGTGGCTATAATCTTAGCAAGGCTTGGGAACCAGCGATTGGGTTAATCAAGAGTAAATCGAGCAAACGTATAGTTGTGACGACCACGGCGGACAGAGCCATCACACCGACGTCATCTCAGACGCCGTCGCAATCTGTTCCACCGCGCGACCGTGGCGCGGGGCGTGGACGGCGGAGGGAGCGCGCCGCGGGCGGAGGGTATTTAAATCGGCCGCCGCCGCGACCGAACCCAGTTCCGTCTGAGCAGCCATAGCGTACGGATCTCCGTGCCGGCACGTTCACAGGAGCTCAGTCCGTCAGTTCACCTAATGATGGCGACATATATGATCGCCGAAATATTGTGCCCGTTGGACACTATAGACCGGCAGCACACCCGTGGATATTTTGATTATCAAATACGCCGGGAGAAACTCAAGAATCACGGAATCAGGAGTATTTACTTCGTCTTCTTTGGTGAATAAGTTCGGAATACCGTGTTTAATAACACTGCTTTAGTGGCACTGTCATGAGTGACTTCACCGTTGTTATCGCGCAGAGAAGGGATTGATTGCGTCTTGCCGCTGGTGTGCTTGATGTATGACCAGAATGTCTTTGGGTTTTCTGACAGATTCCGAGTTTCGTTGTAGAAATTATTGAAAGCATCTCGCATTGAAGCACGCGCTATATTTAGAACTTCTGAAAAACTTTACCAATCTTGCGGATTTTGCGTTCTTTTAATTTTGGGTGCTTTTTTCGTTGCTTCTGCAACGGTGAACTGACCCTTTTTGTGTACCATGGAGGATCAGTACCATCACTTATTAATTTATGTGGTATATATCTCTCAATTGCCGTCGATACTATCTCTTCGTAATCCATCTTTTCTACGCTTACATGATCAGATCGGAAGGAGTAGGGACTGTCTTTTAAAAAGGCGTTAAAAGCATTTTTGTCAGCTTTTTTAAATAGATGTACTTTGCGTTTCCTTTTGATGGTTGTGGATGTTACGGTATTCAGCCTAGCAGTAACTGCCTTGTGGTCACTAATTCCTGTAACCGTCATGATGCTCCCAATTTCTCCAGGATTATTTGTTACTAAGGGGTCAAGTATGCTTTTGCAACCATTTACGCTCCGAGTAGGCTCATGAACTAATTGTTCAAATTATTTTGTGAGAAAGCATTCAATACAATTTCGGATGACGTTTCATGCCTGCCGCCGGTTTTACGAGGACGTTTTGTATCTTTGGCCCGAAAAAAACATGTTCTTTGAGAATTTTTTTCTCGGGATATTTTATAGATATCAATGTGAAATTTGGTCAAAATGTTTATTGATATTGCCTCTACAAACTGGAATTTTTTCGACCCGAAATGTAGAAGAGCAACGGCGAAAGTGCCGTCGGAATGAAACAAAATTTCGATGTAGACCTCCACGCGCGGTATGTCACAGGTCAGCCGGCTTGTCTTAAATCAAAATTGAGTTGACGTTAGCGAAGTATATAAGATTATTTAGGAGTTGTACGTCGCTTAAGTTATTTGGACCGTATGAAACAAAATGGCGGCCATATGAAAAAAATTGGGTTTTTTCATCGATTTTTCAACTTCGTCGGCCAAGTAAAAATATTTATAGTAGATGGATCGGAATAAAAGTGGTACAGCTTCTAGACAATTTAGTTAGCGTCGTCAGAAACAAAGACTCATGCCAATCGCTTCAGTAGATTTGAAGCTACCATACAGCGCGATGAAAAAAAAGTCATTTCGAGAAAAACGCGTTTGAAGTCTTGACTACACATAAATGCAATATTATGCAACTTATGTTCAATCTGCTATTCCGGATCCGTAAACTAGTCGTTCCTCTTCCTCATAGAGGGCGTTCTACTCGATCTGGGCAGTTGTCATGGTTTTCAGAATTGCTCAATACCCTTAGTTGTAGCTGCTCACTGCCAGAAAAGTCGCAATCTTCACAGTCTTCGCACCAGAATGCAAATGCTTGAGGGCTAACTTCCAATCACAAGCGTTCAAACTTTCATTTGAATTTTGTGTGTTTCCTCCCAAACACCGGTACAATAACTCGTCCGCCAAGAGAAAAAAACTAGTGCGTGAAAAAGGCCGATTTCAGGCAGGGGCATTTTTTTGTTCAACCGCGAATGACAAACATTTCCGTTCCGTATTCGGAAAAACCGTTTCAGGGGTGGATTCTAACACTTTTATGGATCCAAAAATGCAATTTAAAAAAATCGATTTTTTGAACCAAAAGATAGTTAACCTTCCCCTAAACGTATAATTTTTCCAGCATATCTAGGGTAGATTGAAGTCACCACCCACCGACTATAAATGTATGAGTGAGGTACCTATTTGAAATGAGACTCAAGTTTTCTTTGAAGTGTTCCGCAGCTATAACTTCTGAGTGGGGGGGGGTCGGTAAAACGGTCCAGTTAATAGTTTACTCCGATTGTCAAGTATAAACTCTACCCATACTGGGCTTGGAGTTCTGGTTCTTTTCCAACACATCTACGACAATTTACGACCACACTACCGGTTGTCTCTACAACTATCTTACTGTATTTTACCTCCCCCTTTTAGACGGACGCCCTTTCTGTGGTTTTCTGAGACCCTCTAACCTTCCACACAGCCCCCGCTATCCGTGTAGCCACTTCCTGTGTGTAGTGGACTCCTGACCTACTAAGCGGAACCCGGAAACCCACCACCCGATGGCGCAAGTCAAGGAATCTGCAGCCTACACGGTCGCAGAACCGCCTGAGCCTCTGATTCAGTGTGTCCACTCGGCTCTGCACTAAAGGACCATTGTCGGCTCCATCGACGATGCTGCGGATGGTGAGCTCCGCCTTAATCTCGCAAGCAAGACTGGCAATCTTTACCATATCCGCTAGCCGCCCAAAACCAGAGAGAATCTCCTCCGATCCAAAGCGACACACGTCACTGGTACCGACATGAGCCACCACATGCAATTGGTTGTACACTGTACTCTTCCTGGAATCCGAAAACACCCTTTTCGCATCCGGAATGACTTCTCACGATGTGCACATGTAGTGCACACGGCTTCCTTCCCCTTCTTGGCAGCCGTGTTCCTATGCGACCCCATTACGCGCCTATCGTTGGAGCTCTCAGCTGCCAGCAAACCCACCCTTTGTGAATGCCCAGACCTTGCGGGCCGAGAAGCTTCCTCTGGAACAGTGTGGACGACTGCATCCAGCTTAGAGCACCCCACAGATACCGCCCGAAGCCTGTCTGTCACACGAACCAGGGAGGCTCTACGAACGGCCCCTCGGAAAGTGTTTCACTGCCTGTCAGACTTTGGAATGATTTCCCACTTGCCCACAGGTGAACGGTCAACCTCAGTGCAGGCAGTACCCGGGGCGGCCACAGCAGTGGACCGATCGGGGGACACATGGGACGTGCTCGACGTCCCTCGCATCCCTGTGTCCGACCCCTCACAGTGGTGGCCCTTGTAAGCAGCCTCAAGCTGTGTTACGGAAACCAAAGCAACCTGGAGCTGTGAGCAAAGGGACACTGAATCAGTTCACAACTGTACACAGCAATCACAGTTCCTATCAATTACTGCAGCTGCTCCTGTTTGAAGCTCGTAACAATATGTAACAAACGAACAGTGTACTCGCCTTATTAGTAGCAGGAACTAGTGGTGTGCTCTCACTGACAGTCTAACTGACACTGAGCTATACCAATCAAAAAAAAGTTATGTGAGAACACTCAAATGGTGAATATGCCAAACATGCAACAGCAGTACCACTCTCATTGTCCTGAACACACCCAACATCTGAGTGTTAGTGATGATGGTAGTATTAGAATTCAGAGGCAAATACGTGTAACTTATTCTCTTTTTCTTCTTCTTTTTACAGATGAGGTAAAGGTGTAACCACCACCACCAAATGTGAAAATAATGTTGTTTAATGCGGCGTAAAGTTTACACTACATTGAAAGTAAACATGTTCTTCTGGATATGACATCAGATTGAGAGTCCGGTTTGTTGTATATCCCTACCACTACTATTGTAATTTAGTATGCTTTTACCTAATTAACAGAAAACCTTTTCCCAATGTTGCCAGGTATAATATACCACAACAGAACAAATAGTCCTGTCATGGGAAAAGCCGCATATAATCCTCTTACTAAAATTTAGTTTAGTTTCCAAATAAAGTGCCCTATGGGAGGGTAGCTCTGCTAAAACGAAAAGCTAATCAATAGAATTACCCTTTTTACAGGATTTGATCGTGTGTTGTGTCTAATGGATAAGTAAATCAGACTATTCACTTCTTTCCCTCAGACCTTACCCAGCGGTTAAATAGAAACGCAGTATAAATAATACTGTACTGAAGCTAGGACAACTCAGTTCCAAGTTAATTTAGTGGATTAAAACATGTGCTAATGGTCGCCAGCAATGAAACAGTGAAGTATTGGAAAAGCAGAAATATGAATCATTGCTACTGTTTAATTTGGCCGTTCAAATAAATATTTCTCCACTTACACAACGTTGGACTACACCCTTGTACATTATCTTTTTAAAGGTGAAAAAGCCCAGTAGATGACTTACAAGGAAGCTACAAAAATTTGGCCAGGGGGGACATATAAAAATACACTTTCCGTAACCAACAAACTTAAATACTACAATACGGTACTAATGCACACACTTTTTATACTGAACATTTCACTTAAAAAACCTCTTTCTTACTGTAATTTACTTTCAAAAGCTATTACTCATTGAACTAATTCTGTGTAGTCATTTAAAAGATTCTAGTAACTTGGCTTCGCTCTGATTGAATTTTATATAAGCAAACTTTTACTATAACACTTTTCTATAGTTAAAAAAGTTTTTTATTATTTACACAAAAACGATTTGAATGGTGCCTCTTGATATTAACTAGGCACTTCATAAGTCTGCAAAACAGGATACTCAGATTAATTAAACACCAAGAAGAAACCCTAAATAGGTGTATGATCAGGATGAAATAACAAGGTGAACCAGTATCTTTAAAGTTCATGAGTGATTATTAATACAGTTTAAATTAATGGTTCACACTGTGCAAAAGTAAAATAGGAAAAAGTAAATTGGAAAAAAAATCTTATCTGGCGACTGTAGGCTTGGCTGTGGCGAACAATGATGACAGCTACACTACCCACAGTACTGCCTATAAGTATCTTGCTGTATGGGCTCAGTTTCTCTTCTTAGTGTCGTTCCGTTTTAAGTGCTCTGCTGGCCGGAGTGGCCGTGCGGTTCTAGGCGCTTCAGTCTGGAACCGAGCGACCGCTAAGGTCGCAGGTTCGAATCCTGCCTCGGGCATGGATGTGTGTGATGTCCTTAGGTTAGTTAGGTTTAATTAGTTCTAAGTTCTAAGCGACTGATGACCTCAAAAGTTAAGTCGCTTAGTGCTCAGAGCCATTTGAACCAATTTAAATACTCTTACAATACCCCAACAACTTGCAGGTATGCCGTAAGCCATTTTCAGTCTTCATCAGAGGCATTTTTGTGCAAATTTGCAGGCAAAGCTTCCACTGCTCCACATTGGTGTTGCCTCGATCTGTGCTGCATACACTGTGTGACTTACTTTCCGAGCTTGCTGGGGGCGGCGCGTCAATTCGCCCTTGCCACCTTATCCACTCTCCAGAGCCACTTTCGTGTCAAACAAAAGCACACTGGGTTTATTTAACACCTATTTCTTGCACTGTTCCTAAGCGTTACCATTTCTTACAATCGTCAAATTTACATCAATATGAACAGTCTATATACACAAATATTTTTAAATACAAAATGTAACCAGAAAATTATTTAAGGCAATAAACAAATTACATAGTATTTTACATGCATTACTCACATAAATGCAAAGAACTTCAAACTCCAGTATAGCACACTTTACTTTACATATACAGAAAATATAGTAGTTCCAATATACAAAAATTTCAAGGCAAAAAAAAAAAAATTAAAAAATTAAATGAGCTGTAAACAAATAACTCTGTATATGCCATTGTGTGTCCCAACAGGTAAGCATGATTGAAATACCCAAAAATAATAGGTTTCATTGGTTAGTTTACATTAAAGCAACGTCCTCCTGAACAAAACTATACACTTATGTCTCTTACAAGTTACATCATAGAAACATACTTTACATATAAACATTTTAGCATTAATGATACAAAATTACTACATTTTAATAGAACAATTTACTGCCCTCATTATGGGTATTATGGCAGTCCTTCTTGGCTCTGTGAACCAATAGCATACACTTCTCTTCTGGCTTCTTTATAAGATAAAAACACTCCATTGAACATTTTCTTTAAGAAAACTTTGTGCATTCTTCCCTGTAGGCTGCCCCTTTTATTTGACATGATTTTTGGCAAGCCTTTTTCTTCAAAAACCATGGGTTTGTTGTGCTCCTTAGGCTGCAGTATTTCTCTTAACAGTACTCTAAGTGACACATTTGTTTAAATTTTCCATCATTGCACTTTTGTACAAAAGTATCTCAGAACCTGAAAATCGACAGATATTAATGGTTGCAGTAAAATTTATGCAAATTACAGACATTGGACAATAATAATAGCTGTAAATTTTTATACATTTCTGGCTACGTACTTCTTTAAGTCAACAATATTTCTAGCTCCTAGTGGAAACCAGAAAGTATGCCTTAGGGTGAGGTATTCCTTAAACTTCAAAAGGAGCATAGTAAACGCGTTTAAATTTTGAAATATCGTGATTTACCTCACTAGATTTTTCGTAAGATTTAACAAGTACCAGTTCACCAAGGTTAAATTTGGAAAATTTTACCTTTTCATCGTGCCCTTTTGGTCCTGCATTGCTTTTCGTCTACTTAGTTCTCTCACTATTTCCTTTTTCTTTACCAAATCTGTTTCTTTACTGTGTGGGTATTCTATCACTTCTTCTATCAAACTTTTAGTTTTGTGACCTTACCTAATTTCTTTAGGTGTGAAACCAGTGGATTCATGTTGTAATGAACTGATGATTACTTCAAATTTTGGAATTAATTTGCTCCAAGTTCTGGTTTTGGTGATAGTATGTCCTGCATAGTCTTCATAATTCTCGCATATAGCGTGCTACTGGATTACTAGATGTGTGGTAGGCTGAATTGTGTGCTACTTGTATTCATTTTTGCTCCATTCCTTCTAACCATAATTTTGCAGAAAATTGCGGACCATTATCAGATAGTACTCTCCTTGGTACTCCTATCTCATTAAAGTATTCCTTCATTTTATGGAAAACTGCTTTAGTTGTGGCTTTCCTGACCCATCAGTTTAATAAATGTTGAAAATACATCTAAAATAACTAGAATGTTGGTGAAATTTCCAGTGGTTTTAGGCAGGGGCCTATGTACGTCTACAGACAGTAGCTCTAAGTTATCTAATGGTTTGTGATCCTACATAGCACCTTTGTTGGTATTGTTGGCCACTCAAGCCCTTTGACAAATATTGCATGACTTCAAACGCTCTGTAACCTTTTTCAAAGCATTACGTCCGATTTTGACAACACTTTCAATTTTATCATGGCACTTTTTCGCCACACAACGTCCATATGCCAAATGAAAGTAATCAATTAATTCTATTTCAAACTGCAATGGCCAACAGACTTGCCATTCTTCACTATTTTTCCCTTTTCTAATAAACAGTACCCCTTTAAATGTTTTGTAAAATTTTGGTATCTGTGCACAATCATTACCGTCAAATTTGACGTTCACTTATTTCCACACTTCATCTCCATTTTAGAATCTTCTAATATTGTTGCATATATTGGCTATTCTTTTAAGTATAACATTTTAAAAGTTCCATCCTCAGTGTTTTCCATCACTTTCACTTCCTTGTCCTCTTGTTCCTCCCACAATAAGTCTTGGTCTACCATTACATCTACCCATGAAGTAGTATTCATCTCTTTACATTCTAAGTTTGGTGGTTCTTTCTTCTTTCCAATCCCAAAATCCTTTACGACCCTTACTTGTTGCTGTTTACCAATCAATTTGTCTGGTGGTGACTTTTTTTTGGGATCAGTTATGTCTTCCGGATCCTGTGTTGTAATGACTGCTTCTTCACAGGTCTTGTCATTTACAGATTTTATTTCCTCTTGACTAACTTCTTTTTCCTGTTTACTGTCCAGTTTCAGCAACTTTTCACACGAAATATGCTTATTCTCTGGTATTCTCATTTATATCAGACAGAATTTCTCAGTAAGCTTCGATTCCTTCGATTCTGAATCACTAGATTGGTTGATTTCTTCATTTTCCTTTAAGTCAGCATCTTCGCTATCACTGTCGGTTTCTAACATGAACGCCCTTCTTAATTTCTTTGAGAACTCTAGATCGTCACTAGTCCCGTATTCATACATTTCTGGATTCGTTCTATAGTAGTGAATTCCTCTGGTTTATCTTTTGTAGCTGGCAGATTGTTTTCCTCTGTTGGTAGTTCGTCTTCGTCGGAACTGTCTTCCTTATCTTCCCTGACGTCATCAGTTTGCAGTTCATAAACATTATAATGTTTATGGATTTCTGTCAATCGCACAAATTCGTTTTCCTTCAAATCAGGCTTATTAATGGCAGGAACATTATCCTCAGATTCTTTGTCACGGAATAATTCTTCAGCAAAGTGTAAATCTACATCTCCTACTTCCCCTCTAATTACTACCTCTTCCTTTTCCCTAACATTAGCGACATGCGTCCTCTGCGTGGCCCTTTTTGATTCAATTGTATTGGTAGCTCACGTACTCTGTGTGGCTACAGACAATAAATCTTTCTCCTTTACCTCCTTTCCGGTCATCATAACGGTATCTTTCTTCTCGTTATACTGCTTTACATCGTTATACAGATTACTCATGTGTACAGATGACTCATCTGTATACGCCAATTATCAATACCGTACTAACTCTCCTCCATCTCAGTTACTGCACGTTGTTTTTCAGTAGCCTCTGAATTTGTTACAGTGTGCGATGCCCCATCTACTGGCTTACTCGCAGCCTCAGCTGACTGATCTGTGACATCACTCTCCGTCAGCTAGAATTAATTCTAGCTAAAGCGGTCCGCTGCAGCGACTTATTAGCGCACGAAATACGTTCGTTGCTAGCCGACTGTGATTCACCTGCAGTACCACCTGTCGCAGCAGACCTAGTGTCCGGTCTCTCATCTGCACCTTACTGCAGCTTATCGAAGCTTCTCTGTCTATGTCGAGAATTTTTCTTGCGTTTGGGCCTCCTGTATCTTATTCCTGCCTCCGTCAGACCCCCAACATTCGCTTAACTCCTCTCTATGGGAGTTATTTCGCGGCCCATGTCCTCTTCCGTAATGGTTAGAGGAAAATCTTTATCTCCCTCTTCCTCTTTGAAAAATATTAACCTGATACAGATTATCATTTTCTCATCATTTCTTTTAAACCGATCTTTCCTTTTATTCCGAAGGTTATTATTCTAATGGAATTTGTTTTCTCACTAGTGGTCGTCGTCAATCACTTTTTCTATAATGCAGAAAAAGTACGGTGGTTACTGCCCACATATCTGTTGGAACCTTCTGGTAATTTCTTCCAGAGTTCCCATATGATCTCGGAATCACTCCTTAGATTTCTTAAGTGAGCCAATCTCCTATACCAAGATTAACAAAATTCTTTCATGCTCATTCGGCCATTTCCTTCGAACATTCTTATCATTATAAACTCACGCCAGAGGCTATTTTGTATCTGCTTGGACCAATACTAGTCCAAGAATTTGTGTCTAAATTCACTGAAGGTCATTGCTTCAGTACTTACGTTAATTCCACATCGTTTAGCTTCTTCTGCTAAACCACTAATTACGTTATTTATTTTTCCCTGATCTGTGATATTTTCAGGAAACACCCTTTCGCAGTTCTTAATAAAATCCACAGGCGATAATCATCCGCTGTGATTTTGGTAAGGGTGGGATTTTTCTTCGCCCTCTAGTACCTTGTAAATTGGTGTTCTGTCTACCACATAAGGGCCATTACACATAATCTTTCTTTCTAGGTCACTAACATTGTGTTATTGCAACACTTCTCTATGCAATGCTCTACTTTCCTTTCTAGGCTTTCCTCAGTCTCTTGAACAGTGATTCTCAGCTGAGAAATCTGTTCTTCGTTTGCTTTTGTTATTGCTTTCTTAACATGAGAAAACTTTTCACTCTATGATAGGTTAGACCTGTTTCTGTATTTTCTCTACTTCAGTTTCAAACCTGCCATTGATGTCCACAGTTTCTGCCTGTATATTATGAGCAATTTCACCTAAATCTTTCAAATCTTTCTTCATGTTAATACGTTCCTCAGTCAGAAAATCTATTTTATTATTAACTTTTTCTCACTTTTAGTTATTCCTTACCATTTGTTAACTCCGTTTCTTAAGCTTTTTGTTTATACTGGCAGTGTTTTTAGACTGTGTTTCCACTTTTTCAGATAGACCTTTACTAACCTTAGCCTGTTCCTGACAAATTTTATTCTGACTATCAAGTTTTTCATTTTGAGCCTGTAAGTTCTTGTTCTTCCCCCCATGAACCATGGACCTTGACGTTGGTGGGGAGGCTTGCGTGCCTCAGCGATGCAGATAGTCGTACCGTAGGTGCAACCACAACGGAGGCGTATCTGTTGAGAGGCCAGACAAACGCGTGGTTCCTGAAGAGGGGCAGCAGCCTTTTCAGTAGTTGCAGGGGCAACAGTCTGGATGATTGACTGATCTGGCCTTGTAACGCTAACCAAAACGGCCTTGCTGTGTTGGTACTGCGAACGGTTGAAAGCAAGGGGAAACTACAGCCGTAATTTTTCCCGAGGGCATGCAGCTTTACTGTATGATTAAATGATGATGGCGTCCTCTTGGGTAAAATATTCTGGAGGAAAAATAGTCCCCCATTCGGATCTCCGGGCGGGGACTACTCAAGAGGAAGTCGTTATCAGGAGAAAGAAAACGCGTTCTACGGATCGGAGCGTGGAATGTCAGATCCCTTAATCGGGCAGGTAGGTTAGAAAATTTAAAAAGGGAAATTGATAAGTTAAAGTTAGATATAGTGGGAATTAGTGAAGTTCGGTGGCAGGAGGAACAAGACTTTTGGTCAGGCGAATACAGGGTTATAAATACAAAGTCACATAGGGGTAATGCAGGAGTAGGTTTAATAATGAATAAAAGAATAGGAATACGGGTAAGCTACTACAAACAGCATAGTGAACACATTATTGTGGCCAAGATAGACACGAAGCCCACGCCTACTACAGTAGTACAAGTTTATATGCCAACTAGCTCTGCAGATGACGAAGAAATTAAAGAAATGTATGATGAAATACCCCCCCCCCCCCCCCCCATGAACCATGGACCTTGCCGTTGGTGGGGAGGCTTGCGTGCCTCAGCGATACAGATAGCCGCACCGTAGGTACAACCACAACGGAGGGGTATCTGTTGAGAGGCCAGACAAACGTGTGGTTCCTGAAGAGGGGCAGCAGCCTTTTCAGTAGTTGCAGGGGCAACAGTCTGGATGATTGACTGATCTGGCCTTGTAACAATAACCAAAACGGCTTTGCTGTGCTGGTACTGCGAACGGCTGAAAGCAAGGGGAAACTACGGCCGTAATTTTTCCCGAGGGCATGCAGCTTTACTGTATGATTAAATGATGATGGCGTCCTCTTGGGTAAAATATTCCGGAGGTAAAATAGTCCCCCATTCGGATCTCCGGGCGGGGACTACTCAAGAGGATGTCGTTATCAGGAGAAAGAAAACTGGCGTTCTACGGATTGGAGCGTGGAATGTCAGATCCCTTAATCGGGCAGGTAGGGCAGAAAATTTAAAAAGGGAAATCGATAGGTTAAAGTTAGATATAGTGGGAATTAGTGAAGTTCGGTGGCAGGAGGAACAAGACTTCTGGTCAGGTGACTACAGGGTTATAAAGACAAAGTCCAATAGGGGTAATGCAGGAGTAGGTTTAATAATGAATAGGAAAATAGGAATGCGGGTAAGCTACTACAAACAGCATAGTGAACGCATTATTGTGGCCAAGATAGATACGAAGCCCACACCTACTACAGTAGTACAAGTTTATATGCCAACTAGCTCTGCAGATGACGAAGAAATTGAAGAAATGTATGATGAAATAAAAGAAATTATTCAGATAGTGAAGGAAGACGAAAATTTAATAGTCATGGGTGACTGGAATTCGAATGTAGGAAAAGGGAGAGAAGGAAACGTAGTAGGTGAATATGGATTGGGGCTAAGAAATGAAAGAGGAAGCCGCCTGATAGAATTTTGCACAGAGCACAACTTAATCATAGCTAACACTTGGTTTAAGAATCATGATAGAAGGTTGTATACATGGAAGAACCCTGGAGATACTAAAAGGTATCAGATAGATTATATAATGGTAAGACAGAGATTTACGAACCAGGTTTTAAATTGTAAGACGTTTCCAGGGGCAGATGTGGACTCTGACCACAATCTATTGGTTATGACCTGTAGATTAAAACTGAAGAAACTGCAAAAAGGTGGGAATTTAAGGAGATGGGACCTCGATAAACTGAAAGAACCAGAGGTTGTACAGAGTTTCAGGGAGAGCATAAGGGAACAATTAAGAGGAATGGGGGAAAGAAATACAGTAGAAGAAGAATGGGTAGCTCTGAGGGATGAAGTAGTGAAGGCAGCAGAGGATCAAGTAGGTAAAAATGTATGAACATCAAGAGCTCAGATGGAAACCCAATTCTAAGCAAAGTAGGGAAAGTAGAAATGTGGAAGGAGTATATAGAGGGTCTATACAAGGGCGATGCACTTGAGGACAATATTATGGAAATGGAAGAGGATGTAAATGAAGATCAAATGGGAGATACGATACTGCGTGAAGAGTTTGACAGAGCACTGAAGGACCTGAGTCGAAACAAGGCCCCCGGGGTAGACAACATTCCATTGGAACTACTGACGGCCTTGGGAGCGCCAGTCCCGACAAAACTCTACCATCTGGTGAGCAAGATGTATGAAACAGGCGAAATACCCTCAGACTTCAAGAAGAATATAATAATTCCAATCCCAAAGAAAGCAGGTGTTGACAGATATGAAAATTACCGAACAATCAGTTTAATAAGCCACAGCTGCAAAGTACTAACACGAATTCTTTACAGACGAATGGAAAAACTAGTAGAAGCCGACCTCGGGGAAGATCAGTTTGGATTCCGTAGAAATACTGGAACACGTGAGGCAATACTGACCTTACGACTTATGTTAGAAGAAAGATTAAGGAAAGGCAAACCTACGTTTCTAGCATTTGTAGACTTAGAGAAAGCTTTTGACAATGTTGACTGGAATACTCTCTTTCAAATTCTAAAGGTGGCAGGGGTAAAATACAGGGAGCGAAAGGCTATTTACTACTTGTACAGAAACCAGATGGCAGTTATAAGAGTTGAGGGACATGAAAGGGAAGCAGTGGTTGGGAAGGGAGTAAGACAGGGTTGTAGCCTCTCCCCGATGTTATTCAATCTGTATATTGAGCAAGCAGTAAAGGAAACAAAAGAAAAATTTGGAGTAGGTATTAAAATCCATGGAGAAGATATAAAAACTTTGAGGTTCGCCGATGACATTGTAATTCTGGCAGAGACAGCAAAGGACTTGGAAGAGCAGTTGAACGGAATGGATGGTGTCTTGAAGGGAGGATATAAGATGAACATCAACAAAAGCAAAACGAGGATAATGGAATGTAGTCGAATTAAGCCGGCTGATGCTGAGGGTATTAGATTAGGAAATGAGATACTTAAAGTAGTAAAGGAGTTTTGCTATTTGGGGAGCAAAGTAACTGATGATGGACGAAGTAGAGAGGATATAAAATGTAGACTGGCAATGGCAAGGAAAGCGTTTCTGAAGAAGAGAAATTTGTTAACATCGAGTATAGATTTAAGTGTCAGGAAGTTATTTCTGAAAGTATTTGTATGGAGTGTAGCCATGTATGGAAGTGAAACATGGACGGTAAATAGTTTGGACAAGAAGAGAATAGAAGCTTTTGAAATGTGGTGCTACAGAAGAATGCTGAAGATTAGATGGGTAGATCACATAACTAATGAGGAAGTATTGAATAGGATTGGGGAGAAGAGAAGTTTGTGGCACAACTTGACCAGAAGAAGGAATCGGTTGGTAGGACATGTTCTGAGGCATCAAGGGATCACCAATTTAGTATTGGAGGGCAGCGTGGAGGTTAAAAATCATAGGGGGAGACCAAGAGATGAATACACTAAGCAGATTCAGAAGGATGTAGGTTGCAGTAGGTACTGGGATATGAAGAAGCTTGCACAGGATAGAGTGGCATGGAGAGCTGCATCAAACCAGTCTCAGGACTGAAGACCACAACAACATCAACATGATGAAATAAAAGAAATTATTGAGATATGAAGGGAGACGAAAATTTAATAGTAATGGGTGACTGGAATTCGGTAGTAGGAAAAGGGAGAGAAGGAAATGTAATAGGTTAATATGGATTGGGGGTAAGGAATGAAAGAGGAAGCCGCCTGGTAGAATTTTGTGCAGAGCATAACTTAATCATAGCTAACACTTGGTTCAAGAATCATGAAAGAAGGTTGTATACATGGAAGAACCCTGGAGATACTAAAAGGTATCAGATAGATTATATAATGGTAAGACAGAGATTTAGGAACCAGGTTTTAAATTGTAAGACATTTCCAGGGGCAGATGTGGACTCTGACCTGTAGATTAAAACTGAAGAAACTGCAAAAAGGTGGGAATTTAAGGAGATGAGACCTGGATAAACTGACTAAACCAGAGGTAGTACAGAGTTTCAGGGAGAGCGTAAGGGAACAATTGACAGGCATGGGGGAAAGAAATACAGTAGAAGAAGAATGGGTAGCTTTGAGGGATGAAGTAGTGAAGGCAGCAGAGGATCAAGTAGGTAAAAAGACGAGGGCTAATAGAAATCCTTGGGTAACAGAAGAAATATTGAATTTAATTGATGAAAGGAGAAAATATAAAAATGCAGTAAATGAAGCAGACAAAAAGGAATACAAACGTCTCAAAAATGAGATCGACAGGAAGTGCAAAATGGCTAAGCAGGGATGGCTAGAGGATAAATGTAAGGATGTAGAGGCTTATCTCACTAGGGGTAAGATAGGTACTGCCTACAGGAAAATTAAAGATACCTTTGGTGAAAAGAGAACCACTTGTATGAATATCAAGAGCTCAGAGGGAAACCCAGTTCTAAGCAAAGAAGGAAAAGTACAAAGGTGGAAGGAGTATATAGAGGGTCTATACAAGGGTGATGTACTTGAGGACAATATTGTGGAAGTGGAAGAGGATCTAGATGAAGATGAAATGGGAGATATGATACTGCGTGAAGAGTTTGTCAGAGCCGTGAAAGACCTAAGTCGAAACAAAGCCCCGGTAGTAGACAACATTCCATTAGAACTACTGATGGCCTTGGGAGAACCAGTCCTGACAAAACTCTACCATCTTGTGAGCAAGATGTATGAGACAGGCGAAATACCCTCAGACTTCAAGAAGTATATAATAATTCCAATCCCAAAGAAAGCAGGTGTCGACAGATGTAAAAATTACCGAACTATCAGTTTAATAAGTCGCGGCTGCAAAATACTAACGCGAATTCTTTACAGACGAATGGAAAAAGTAGTAGAAGCCGACCTTGGGGAAGATCAGTTTGGATTCCGTAGAAATATTGGAACACGTGAGGCAATACTGACCCTACGGCTTATCTTAGAAGCTAGGTTAAGGAAAGGCAAACCTACGTTTCTAGCATTTGTAGACTTAGAGAAAGCTTTTGACAATGTTGACTGGAATACTCTCTTTCAAATTCTGAAGGTGACGGGGTTGAAATATACGGAGCGAAAGGCTATTTACAATTTGTATACAAACCAAATGGCAGTTGTAAGAGTTGAGGGACATGAAAGGGAAGCAGTGGTTGGGAAGGGAGTGAGACAGGGTTGTAGCCTCTCCCCGATGTTATTCAATCTGTATATTGAGCAAGCAGTGAAGGAAACAAAAGAAAATTTCGGAGTAGGTATTAAAATCCATGGAGAAGAAATAAAAACTTCTAGGTTCGCCGATGACGTTGTAATTCTGTCAGAGACAGCAAAGGACTTGGAAGAGCAGTTGAACGGAATGGATAGTGTCTTGAAGGGAGGATATAAGATGAACATCAACAAAAGCAAAACGAGGATAATGGAATGTAGTCCAATTAAGTCGGGTGATGTTGAGGGTATTAGATTAGGAAATGAGACACTTAAAGTAGTAAAGGAGTTTTGCTATTTGGGGAGCAAAATAACAGATGATGGTCGAAGTAGAGAGGATGTAAAAGGTAGACTGGCAGTGGGAAGGAAAGCGTTTCCGAAGAGGAGAAATTTGTTAACATCGAGTATTGATTTATGTGTTAGGAAGTCGTTTCTGAAAGTATTTGTATGGAGTGTAGCCATGTATGGAAGTGAAACATGGACAATAAATAGTTTACACAAGAAGAGAATAGAAGCTTTCGAAATGTGGTGCTACAGAAGAATGCTGAAGGTTAGGTGGGTAGATCATACAACTAATGAGGAGGTATTGAATAGGATTGGGGAGAAGAGAAGTTTGTGGCACAACTTGACTAGAAGAAGGGATCGGTTGGTAGGACATGTTCTGAGGCATCAAGGGATCACCAATTTAGTATTGGAGGGCAGCGTGGAGGGTAAAAATCGTAGAGGGAGACCAAGAGATGAATACACCAAGCAGATTCAGAAGGACGTAGGTTGCAGTAGGTACTGGGAGATGAAGAAGCTTACACAGGATAGAGTAGCATGGAGAGCTGCATCAAACTAGTCTCCGGACTGAAGACCACAACAACAACAACAACAAGTTCTAGTTTTGTGCTAGCACGTGTTCGCTTAGAACTGAAGTGTTCTTGGTTTGGTCTATCAGCTCTGTATGCATACTGTGTTGTAATGCATACAAATCAATCGGTTGTTGTTCATTTTGTTGACTATTGTCTACCCCCTCGTCTTTCTCCTCTGATTCTACTTCCTCTGGGCTTAACAGCAAAGAAGTCTCATTCCCCAAATCAATATTTTCCCCCTGCTTTTCCACCAATAAAATCGAATCCTCTCTGTTCTGCTTCTGATCACTGTTGACAGAAGTGTTGTCCCTCTTATCCTCCTGCATTTCTTCTCTATACTGCATATACGTATCTTTATCAGTTTTTAATAATTGCTTAAACCACATATATAATAATTAATACTGTTTTACACTTCTCTTAACTGCTATAACAAATTTGTTCCCCCTGAGACCTTTACACATCTTTCAAAAAAAACTCCTACCTATATGTATAACTGTGCTTAACGACTTACGGACTGTACTGCTGTAAAAGCTCCTGCCACCCGGCGCCAAGCATAACACTACTATTACTACTGTAATTTAGTATGCCTTTACCTACATAACAGAAAGCCTTGTCTCTGTTTTGCCAGGTATACTATACCACAACAGAAAAAATAGTCCTGTCATGGGAAAAGCCACATAAAATTCTCTTACTAAAATTTAGTTTAGCTTCCAAACAAAGTAACCTATGGTAGAATAGTTCTGTTAATAGGAAAAGTTAATCAGTAGGGTTACCCTTTTTACAGGATTTGACCATGTGTTGTGTGTAATTGGTAAGTAAATCAGACGATTCAATTCCTTTCCTCAGGTCTTACCCAACGGTTAGATAGAAACGCATTATGAATAACATTATACTGAAGCTAGGACAACTCAGTTCCAAGTTCATTTAGTGGATTAAAACATGTATTAATGGTCGCCAGCAATGAAACAGTGAAGTAATGGAAAAGTAGAAGTATGAATTTTGCCTATTTTATTGCTACTGTTTAATTTGGCTCTTCAAATAAATATTACACCACTTGAGAAACAATGTTGGACTACACCTTTATACATTACCTTTTTAAAAGAGAAAAAGCCTAGTGGTTAACTTCAAGGAAGCTAAAAATATTTGGCCAGGGTGGACCTTTAGAAAAGCACTTACCATAAACAACAAACCTAAATACTAAACTACTTAGGTACTAAGGCACACACTTTTTATACTGAACATTTCACTTCAAAAAAACCTCTTTCTTAATGAAATTTACTTTCAAAAGCTATTACTCACTGAACTAATTCTGTGTAGTCATTTAACAGATTCTAGTAACTTGGCTTCACTCTGACTGAATTTTATGTAAGCAAACTTGTACCATAACACTTCGCTATAGTTAAAAAACTTTTTTATTACTTACACAAAAACAATTTAAATGGTGCCTCTTTATATTAACTTGACACTTCATAATTCTGTAAAACAGGATACTCAGATTAATAAAACACAAGGAAGGAACCAAAAATAGGTGTATGATTAGGATGAAATAACTGGGTGAACCAGTATCTTTAAAGTTCATGAGTGATTATTAAAACAATTTAAATTAATGGTCCATGCTGTACAAAAGTAAAATAGAAAAAAAAGTCTTATCTGGTTGCTGTAGCCTTGGCTGTAGCGAGTAATGATGACAGCTACACTACCCACAGTACGGCCTGTATGTATCTTGCAGTATGGGCTCAATTTCTCTTCTTGGCGTCGTTCAGTTTAAATACTCGTACTGTACCCCAGCAACTCGCAGGTATGCTGAAAGTCATTTGCAGTCTTCATCCGAGGCATTTTTGCGCAAATTTGCAGGCATAGTTTCTCCGGCTCCATAATGGTGTTGCCTCAATCTCTTCTGCCTACAGACTTACTCTCACTATTTGGAGCCTCCATCGGTTATACTAGAATTCCGTATTGTGTTGGCCCACCCTTAGCCTTGATGACGGCTTCCACTCTCGCAAGCATATGTTCAATCAGGTTCTGGAAGGTTTCTTGGGAAATGGCAGCCCATTCTTCACGAAGTGCTGCACTGAGGAGAGGTACCGATGTCGGTCGGTGAAGCCTGGCACGAAGTCGGCATTCTAAAACATCCCAACCGTGTTCTGTAAGATTCAGGTCAGGACTCTGTGCAGGCCAGTCCATTACAAGAATGTTATTGTCGTGTAACCACTCCGCCACGGGCCGTGCATTATGAACAGATGCTCGATCGTGTTGAAAGATGCAGTCGCCATCCCCGAATTGCTCTTCAACAGTGGGAAGCAAGAAGGTGCTTAAAACATCAATGTATGCCTGTGCTGCGATAGTGCCACCCCTCCATGAAAAACACGACCACACCATAACACCACCGCCTCCGAATTTTACTATTGGCACTACACACGCTGGCAGATGACGTTCAACGGGAATTCGCCATACCCACACCCTGCCATCGGATCGCCACATTGTGTACCGTGATTCGTCACTCCACACAACAGTTTTACACCGTTTAATCGTCCAATGTTTACACTCCTTACACCAAGAGAGGCGTCGTTTGGCATTGACCGGCGTTATGTGTGGCTTATGAGCAGCCGCTCGACCATGAAATCCAAGTTATCTCACCTCCCACCTAATTGTCTTCGTACTTGCAGTGGATCCTGATGCAGTTTGGAATTCCTGTGTGATGGCTGGATGGCCACATTACGGCCTTCTTCAACTGTCGGCGGTCTCTGTCAGTCAACAGGCGAGGTCGGTCTGTACGCTTTTGTGCTGTACGTGTCCCTTCACTTTTCCACTTCACTATCACATCGGAAACAGTGGACCTAGGTATGTTTAGGAGTGTGGAAATCTCGCGTACAGACGTATGACTACGTACGAAGTCCGTGAGTTCCGCGGAGCGCCCCATTCTGCTCTCTCACGATTTCTAATGACTACTGAGGTCGCTGATATGGAGTACCTGGCAGTAGGTGGCAGCACAATGCACCTAATAAGAAAACGTATGTGTTTTGGGTTGTCTGGATACTTTTGATCACATAGTGTATGTGACTATGTGGTGTGCATTAACAAGCACTTTTGTTCTTGGTCCGTTATTCTTTAAGGGAATACACCAGAGGGCCTATGAGGTGTACAGTGACGTCGGCGCGTTATCGAGACCTTCTTGTGCAGCATGTGATTCCTACTTTGGAAAAGTTTAACTGCGTGAACACCACTATTTTCATGCAAGACGGGACAACACCTATTGACGCTCACCTAGTGAAAAATATACTCGGAGCAACTTTCCACGACTGTGAGGTTTTCATGTGCATGACCTGCAAGATCAGCTAATCTGAATACATGTGACGTTGACACTGTGGGTGTCTAAAAGGACGCGTTTACAGGGACATGTTCGGTATCTGGCTCATCTAAAGGCCAGTATAAAGGAAGACGTTGCTCACATTCCACTGTAACCGCTGCGAGCAACTATTTCTCACATCGTTTTACGGACGCAGCATTTCGTTGACTACTCATGTTGAACAAACTGTGTAAGCGGCGGTAAATAATAAAATCAACATTATGCCTTTCTCATATTTTTGACCTGTCCTGCCCACATCCCGTTCCTAATCCATTACACATGGAAATATTTCTATTCGTCCTTCTTGCAATCACAACGCCAGATTTGCTTCTGCTGGTAAAACATGGAACTAATTTTTTCCGTTGTAAACCGGGTCCGCGCTAACGCATTACAATATCCAACAAGTTTTGTTGCCATACGATAACTACAGCGCAGACTTGAGCTCTGTGAGTAGCTCCAATTTAATTATCGACACCCCGTACTTGTAAAATGCATAGACTGTTTGCCTTCAAATTATGACAGGTCTCTAATCTGCAGTGTGCTACAAGAGAGCGAAACCATCAGCAATACAAGGGCGATCAAACTTGTCGATATCACGTGGTACAACACTTGGTACTCAGCCTGTAGTAGCTGTGTGCCGTAGCCGTCCTCGACAGCCACTAGATATGTAAATCAGACAGAGCTCCTTCATTGTCATCGATTTGCTAGGACCAGCCTGTACTCATGTAAACGCGTTAGGTGATGAGTGGGAGACGACAAATATTCCACGGATTAAGCGATAATACATGTCCAACGGCAATGAAGAGAAGAATTATGTTTTATTTCTCTTAAGTAGTAATGCAGAGAGTGAACTCTGGTGTGCTACAAACCGTGACGCGAATTCTAGATCGTTTATGATGAATAATTTGTTGTTTAAACCTCTATATCTGATGGCTTGTCGTGTGTGGGGAAGGGTACTTTCTGTATCACTCACACTTCCAGTTTCCTGATACAGTCAAGAACTGTCCGCGGAAGATGTTAGTAAGGGTCCGTTAGAATTCTGTTCCTCTCACTTACCGTTCATGATCTCTTTGCGAGGTGTAATACTCTCATCTAGTAGCGTCCTCTCTCGGAATTTTGACAGTAAACCAAACGGCTATGCGCGATGCTTCTCTTGTAAAGTCTGCCACTGGAATTTGATGAGCATCTCCGTTACGCTTCTTTGATGAGCCCTATCTCTTCTATCAGTGCTATCTGTTTCTGGTTCCAGACTATGAAGCAATACTCTAGTTTTATAAAATACCTCCTGCACTGAAAGACCTAAGTCGAAACAAGGCCCCGGGAGTAGACAACATTCCATTAGAACCACTGACAGCCTTGGGAGAGCCAGTCCTGACAAAACTCTACCATCTGGTGAGCAAAATGTATGAGAAAGGCGAAATACCCGCAGATTTCAAGAAGAATATAATAATTCCAATCCCAAAGAAAGCAGGTGTTGACAGATGTGAAATTTCTAGCATTTGTAGACTTGGAGAAAGCTTTTGACAATGTTGACTGGAATAATCTCTTTCAAATTCTGAAGGTAGCAGGGGTAAAATACAGGGAGCGAAAGGCTATTTACAATTTGTACAGAAACCAGATGGCAGTTATAAGAGTCGAGGGACATGAAAGGGAAGCAGTGGTTGGGAAGGGAGTGAGACAGGGTTGCAGCCTCTCCCCGATGTTATTCAATCTGTATATTGAGCAAGCAGTAAAGGAAACAAAAGAAAATTTCGGAGTAGATATTAAAATCCATGGAGAAGAAATAAAACCTTTGAGGTTCGCCGATGACATTGTAATTCTGTCAGAGACACCGAAGGACTAGGAAGAGCAGTTGAACAGAATGGTCAGTGTCTTGAAACGAGGATATAAGGTGAACATCAACAAAAGCGAAACGAGGATAATGGAATGTAGATGAATTAAATCAGGTGATGCTGAGGGAATTAGATTAGGAAATGAGACACTTAAAGTGGTAAAAGAGTTTTGCTATTTGGGGAGCAAAATAACTGATGATGGCCGAAGGAGAGAGGATATAAAATGTGTGCTGGCAATGCCAAGGAAAGCGTTTCTGAAGAAGAGAAATTTGTTAACATCGAGTATAGATTTAAGTGTTAGGAAGTCGTTTCTGAAAGTATTTGTATGGAGTGTACCCCCGTATGGAAGTGAAACATGGACGATAAATAGTTTGGACAAGAAGAGAATAGAAGCTTTCGAAATGTGGTGCTACAGAAGAATGCTGAAGATTAGATGGGTAGATCACGTAACTTATGAGGAAGTATTGAATAGGATTGGGGAGAAGAGGAGTTTGTGGCATAACTTGACAAGAAGAAGGGATCGGTTGGTAGGACATGTTCTGAGGAATCAAGGGATCACCAATTTAGTATTGGAGGGCAGCGTGGAGGGTAAAAATCGTAGAGGGAGACCAAGAGATGAATACACTAAACAGATTCAGAAGGATGTAGGCTGCAGTACGCATTGGGAGATGAAGAAGCTTGCACAGGATAGTGTAGCATGGAGAGCTGCATCAAATCAGTCTCAGGACTGAAGACCACAACAACAACAAAATACCTCCTTTACAGGTAGACTACACTTCCAGAGATTCTTCAAATGAATTTTAACCCGGCACCTGCCTTTATTACAGTTAATTTATTCTCACGTTGCACTTTAAATGCTTCCGCACGAGTGCTCCCAGGTATTTAATCGAGCGTAGTCCCAGGTATCTAATCGAAGTGTCGGCTCGTGTGATTGTTCTTCAATCGTGTAATCAGCCATTAAGTAGACTTTCCGCCTATACCTTTTGGTCACTGACCTACTATCGATATAAACCCGTCCAGGAGACAGCAGTGTCGCCTGGAGAGGAATGACTGCTGGTCAGAGACACGCTCGGTGCATGCAGTATCAGTGAACGCGTTGTCCGTATCGAGAATGAGGAGGGCATGCGATCTATGCGGGTTTGACCGAGGGCAGGTTGTGATGACCCGGAGGCTCCGCAAGAGAATTTGGGAAACTGCACTACTTGGGTGTTCGATGGGTACTGTACTGAGTGTTTTCAACACGTGGCGGAATCGAGGTGAAACCACGTCCAGACGTCGTGGGGTTGTGCGGCCACCCCTCATTACAGACGTCGGACTTCATAGGCTAGGCAAATTGGTAAAAAAGGACAGGCGGCGAACCGTGGCGGGACTAACAGCAGACTTTAATGCTGGCGAGTACAAGTGTGTGTGAATAGAGTGTACCGACCGCTCGTAGAGATGGGCCTCTGCAGCCGACGACCCATGCATGTGCAAATCTTAAAACCACGGCATCTGGAACTACGACTGAACTGTGCACATGGACGTTGGTACAGTGGAAGAGCGTTGCGTGGTCTGATGAATCCCGATACTTCCTTCATTATGCCGGTGGGAGAGCGTGAATCCGTTGTCTTCTAGGGGAACAACTCGTTGACACCTATACTGCGGGAGGGAGAAAAGCTGTTGGCGGCTCCATTATGCTCTGGGGAACATGGGTCCAGTGGGTTCGTGCAAGTCACCATGGCGACCAAGGAGTATCGTACTGGTTGTAGACCACGTGCAACCCTTCATGACAACCATTTTTCTCGGTGGCAGTGGCATTTTTCACCAACATAATGCTCATGCCCCCCCCCCCACCCCCTGAATTTACAGGAATTAGGCAGATGTGGTGTCAACTCCCTCCGGTGACCTACCAAAGCCTCATTGCTTTCATGCTACGATGCGTCGCCGCTGTTATCTGTGCGAAAGGTGGATATACCGGCCATTAGGCAGGTTGTCATAATGTTCTGGCTGATCAGTATATACGCATAATACGTTACATTCACTTATGTTAAGAATCAGCTATCAAACACGGCAGCAGCGTCAAATCTTTGCAGGTCTTCCTGCATTTCGTTACAGATTTATCGCACTGCCGCTTCTCTATATACAACAGAATCATCCTCGAACAGCGTCGTTGACCTACCGACGTTTACTCTCTTGGTTATTTACATATATTTTAATATGTACTTGTCTGTAATACTCTGTCGGGGTCCGCGCGAATCACTCCTACGCCTGAAAATTTATCTCTGTTAAGAATGATATGCGGTGTTCCATTTGTTACACAGGTGGCCTGATAGTCCGTACGATCGAATTTTGTTCATTAGGCGGCAGTGCGGTGCTATGTCCAACGTCTTGTAGGACTGCAAAACAGTCGACTCTTTATTCCTACGCATCTGATTAGTGTTCTACAACAGAGAAAACAACATGGATCGGCAAATAAGAGGAGATAACTGCCATATTTCAGAGGAATGTCTCGTGTCACGTCTACGAATGGAACACTTCGGATAGTCAGGCGAGGCTGATATATTCTTATCTTGGACTCACGAAGTGACAAATGCGAATTGGATGAACAAATGAGGAGATCTTTCAAATGGTTCTAATGGCACTACGCACTATGGAACTTAACATCTGAAGTCATCAGTCCCCTCGACTTAGAACTACTTAAACCTAACTAAGGACATAACTCAAAGCCATGTCCGAGGCAAGATTCGAACCTGCGACCGTAGCAGCCGCGCGGTTCCGGACTGAAGCGCCTAGAACCGCTCGACCACAGAGGCCGGCTGGAGATCTATCCCCATGGCACATTCTATTCCAGAGTTACTGGGTGTTTCAGCTGCCAGTATGCTAAGAATCTATCATCGTAAGCTCGATAGCCTGTAGGGCCTTTGTCGCCACCAGGTCGTTAAATCGTTCTCTGCCTTCTCTCGGTACAACAGGTTACGTAACACCAGGGTCGCTCTGGGCAGCTTGCGTCGTGGTAAAGAGTTATAGTCACTGCATCACTCAGGGTGAAACTACCTTGACCAGTATGAAATCTGCACATCTTTACACCGCCACAAGCGCCGAACCTGCCATCCCTGATGAAGCGACAATCCTAACAACCGATTGTAGAGTGCATAAATATCTGTAGTACTTTCAAAAAAAAAAAAGGCATATACTTTAGTATGAAGTTATGTATGAACTAGATAAAAGAAAATATACGAAACTGATTGTTTAAACAGGAAAGCAAACAAGTTTATGCGGTGGAATATTTAGAGATAAATGAATCAATGGGAAAACTAGTATGTAGTTAAACTACAGAAACATTATAACTTAATAGTCTTAGAAGTTATAACAACGTAAAGGAATGGTCGTTTATGGAACGCACTGACTCAATTCATGGAGCAATATATTTTATAATTAAATGTGGAGGCAGTCAAGTGAAGTCGTGAAAGTTCGTAATTTGTGTAGGAAACAATCATAAAAATAGCTACGCAGTGCGTGAAGAAACAGCGACCACAAACGAAGCGATCATACCTATGAGTGGGAGCACGAAGTACAGTGGATAGATTTTATGGGGAAAAATCTTCTAAAAGTGACATTTCAGAATCTCATGATGATCAAATTTACGATGAAGGTGAACTTAGACAGAAAGTTTTCTTGGAAGTATCACACTCAGGAGATTAAGCAAAATTCGAGTCCTGCTGTCTGCACCATAAGAAGAAACCCTACCGCCACTGAAACAAACACTAAAACCTGTTTGCTTTGCTTACTTACATCCTGTTAAGTCCTATGGTATCATATTTTGGGGCATCTCCCTGTGCTAAGAATACTACTACGTCAGGAAAAGGCGACGAGAAGAAACTGCAGTGTCCGTTCGTGAATACCGAGACGGAAGTTGGTGAACGTCTCCGAATTCTGATTTTGCCATACCTATACATATAGTCTCTCACTTGCGGTTTATTACATGTGCAAAAATTCATTTATGGAGCAGCAGATACGGAATAAGTGTTCCTTCTGTCTACAAGAAAAATATAAATTAAAGCATTCAACTATAATTAATTTTCATTGCATTTGAATCAGGCGGAATTTTAGGACAAAGTGTAGATTTTTACGTATTTTTTGATAATTCACAAGACGTTTTGTCTACACGATACAAATATTTCATGAAGGCTAAAATGCCGAGATATCCCATCGCACATAACGTAAAAATTTGTGGAAAAAGAAAACAAGTGCAAATTCATCGCGTTATAGTAACTGCAATCATCAGACTCAGCTACAGCAGACTCAGCCACAAGAGGTTTCAGACAACCGGCCCAGATTGTCGTACTTTCAAATAACTGCAGATACGCTACGAAAATAGCCATTCAGCTCTTATGACATACACGCTATTTCCATTCCAAAACAAGACAATAAATCTGCCACAGACACGCCTTACATAGCTTCCCTTTCAGTTTAATCACTTCTGAAACTCGTAGCATGACAGCTATTTCCCAGATTTCGGCAAGGCGTTCGACACTATACCACACCATCGATTGATAATCAAAATACGACTGTGTAGGGCATACTCCCAACACTTACGGAAGATACGCTGTATATTAGTATTTTGGTTGTTATTAAATTTAAGTATTACTTTTTGGGGCTGGAATGTAGCCTTTCATGGAAGTTAAACATGAACGTGGAGCAATGCAGACAAGAAGACAATAGAAACTTCTGAAATGTGATGCTAGGATGAATGCTGAAGATTAGATAAGTAGATAGTGGAACTACAGAGGAGATACTGAACAAAATTGGGGAAAAAAGAAATTTGTGGCATAACTAAAAGAAGAGATCGATTGATGACACATTCTGTGACATCAGCTTGTCGTCAGTTTAGAACTGGGGGGTGGGGAGTGCGTTGGGTAAAAACTGCAGAGGGAGACCAAGAGACGAGTACAGAAGAAGATTCAAGTTGATTGGATTGCTGTAGTTGCTCAGAAATGAAGGAGCTTGCACGGGATAAAGCAGCGTGAAGACCTGTATTAAACCAGCCATCGACTGAAAACCGCAACAACAGCGTATCTTCACAGATATGTAACTGGCTCGTCGAAATTTGAAGTAACAGAACCTAGTGCGTTATTTGGGAAGGTGAAATGTTCAGCATAAACGAGAAAACCTTCCGGTGTTCCCAAAGAAGCATAACAATCTGTTGATTTCAGAACCTATAAACTATTTATCAAATAGGGTCGAAGGTACCATATGATTGTTCGCTGTTGGTATCTACGAGAAGCTGTCGCTGTTAAACGGTCGTAAGGAAGCGTAGAAAGGCTTGGAAAAACTTTCCATTCGGCGTCAGAGTGGCATCACGCTTTGAAGCTGATAAATGAAAAATGCAAAGTAATGTCGATAACAAAGAGTAAGATCGTAACAGCATCCGTTCATAAGATTATGGACACTCTTGTCACGTATCATAAATATTTGTTGTTGTTCGAGACCTCTGTCTTCTGACTGGTTTGATGCGGACCGCCATGAATTCCTCTCCTGTGCCAACCTTTACATCTCAGTACAGCGCTTGCAATTTACTTCCTCCATTATTTGCCAGATGTATTCCAATCTCTGTCTCGCTCTGCAGTTTTTACCCTCTGCAGTCTCTCTAGTACCGTGGAAGTTATTCCCTGATGTCTTAACAGATGTCCTATCATCCTGCCTATTCCTCTTGTCAGTGTTTTACATACGTTCCTTTCTTCGCCGGTTTCGCGGAGTACCTCCCCATTTCTTACCATATCAGTCCACTTACGTTTCTACATTCTTCTGTAGCACCACATCTCAAATGCTTCGATTTTCTTCTGTTCCCCTTTTCCCACAATCCATATTTCACTACCATACAGTGCTGTGCTCCAGTCTTCAGATTAAGTAGACATCTCTTAGCCATGAATTCTCTCTTTGCCAGTGCTAATCTGTTTTTTATTTCCACCTTGCTCCGTTCATCATGGGTTATTTTCTGCCTAGGTTGCAGAATTCCTTACCTTCGCGCGCGGACTTCGTGATCCCCAGCTCTGATGTTAAGTTTCTCGCTGTTCTCATTTTTGCTAATTCTTATTACTTTCGTCTTTTTCTATTTACTTTCAGTCCATATTATGTACTCATCAGACTGTTTATTTCATTCAACACATTCTGTAATTCTTCTCCACTTTCACCGAGGATAGCAAAGTCATCAGCGAATCTTATTTAAATCTTTTCAATATAAATTTCAATCTCACTCTCGAAACCTTTTTTTATTTCCGTCATTGCTTCGTCAGTGTATAGACAGAAAAGGAGAGGTGAAAGACTACAAACCAGTCTCACACCCTTTTAATCTGAGTACTTCGCCCTTGGTCTTCCAGTATTATTTTCTTCTTAGTTCTTGTACAGTTGCATATTACGCGTCTTTCCCTATAACTTACTCCTATTTTTTTCAGAATTTCGAACACCTTGCAGTATTTTTCACTATCGAACGCTTTTTACAGGTTGACAGATCCTACGAACGTGTCTCGATTTTTCTTGACTCTTGCTTTCATCATCACCGCAACGTCAGAACCGCCTCTCGGGAGTCTTTACCTTTCCTAAAGCCAAACTGATCGTCATCTAACACATGCTCAATTTTCCGTATGTTGTATTATTTCTGTATATTATTATTGTCGGTAACTTGGATGCTTGAGCTGTTAAGCTATTTGCGCTATAGTTCTCGCACTTGTCGGCTCTTGCTATCTCCGCAATTGCGTGGATGATGTTCTTCCTCCTGGACTTTTCCAAGAATACCTCTTTCTCTTGTGATTCTTGAACAGAGTATTTGCTATTACTAGTTGAAATTTATTGCTGAACTAAATCAGTATTTCTTCTCTATCATTCCTATTACCAAGCCCGTATTCTCCGTAACCCTTTCTCCTGTTCTTTCTCATACAATCACATTTCAATCTCCCATGACTATTAGATTTTCCTCTCCCTTTATGTTCTAAATTATCGTTTTAATATCCTCGCATACTTTTTCTATTTCTTCGTCTTCTGCTTGCCAGGTCGGCATGTGGCATGTGTACCTGACCTATTGCTGTCGGTGTTGGCTTGCTGTCGATTTTGATGAGGACGATCCTATTACTGAACTATTCATAGTAGCTCGCTCTCTGCCCTCCCTTCTCATTCATAACGAATTCTATCCCGTTTTACCATTTTCTACTGTTGCTGATATTACCCTATATTCGTTTGACCAGAAATCCTTTCTTCTTTCCATTTCACCTCACTGCCCCCCACTATATCTAGACTGAGCCTTACCATTTCCCTTTTCAGATTTTCTAGCTTCCCTACTACGTTCTGAATTCTGATACTTCACGCTCCATTTCGCAGAATGTTACCCTTTATTTGGTTATTCAATCTCTCTCTAATGGTCAACTCCTCCCAGTAATCCGAATGGGGGCTACTCCAGAATAAATGCCAATGGAGAGATCATCATGATAGTTTATCAATTGCATGCCACATGTCCTGTGGATACACATTATTTGTCTTTAATGCAGTGGTTTCCAGTGCCTTCTGCATTCTCATCCGTTGATCATTCCTGATTCTTCTGCCTTTTAGGAGCAGTTTCCCGCCTCAAGGACAAGAGAATGCACTGCATTTCTGTCCGCTCCTCCACCACCTTTGACGAGGCCGTTAGCAGAACGAGGGTGACTTCTAATACCGGAAGTCTTCGGACGTCACTGCTGATGATTTTTATTCAAAATTTTAGCAGCGGCGAGATTCAAATCCGGCATTGAGGACGTTTTGATTACTAGTCAAAGACGCTACCCCTAGATCATATTTAGCAGTGCTATTCAGTAGCAATATGAAATAGGATGAACAAATGAAATCAGTAGTAAGTATTTCTAAAGGAAATCGCTAGTATCAGATAGGCATGACAGCAGACGCCATATGAACTCATTGATGAGTTGCTACGATCGCATCAGGTCAGTGTGGACCATACGAAAGTGTACCGATAAGAGAGATGCTTGAGAATTTTAGAAAGACAAACCCATTCACATAGTCGAGTAAATTGAGAAAACTGTTATTCGAAGAAGGCCATGTAATCATTTAGCTGCTAGCATCATATATCTCGTGTAGTTGTTACGAGACTAGTGTAAAGAAAATTAACGCACGCAGAGACAAGTGAACATTTTTCGTTACTCAACAGCCGAATGGAAAAGGTAGAAATTCGCAATTATTGTTGTGAAGTAAAGTTCCATCAAGCACTACACAGTGCTATACAGAGTCCAGAAATTTCCGCTTCAGTACACAGAACTCAACAAGAAATAGGAAGTATCAAAAGTATCGCAATAAACAATGGGTATGATTTTTTAGGTTACATGGTCTCGGAGATACACAAAAAGAGATCCAGTGGTTGAACACAGGAAGAACGTAGATCAAGGAACCATCGATATAATAGTTGTAAATTGTCGTAGCTGTGTTTGGAAAGTACAGAGCCCCAAGCGCTAATAGAAAGCAGTGATGTTCAAATCGTTATAGGCACTGAAAGCTGGATAAAGCTGCAGATAAGTTCAGCCGAAATTTTTGCGAAGAACTTAACGGTATTTAAAAAGAATAGTCTAAATAGAGATGGGGTGGTGTGTTTGTCGTTATCTTATAGCGAAATTGAAGTGGATAATTCCTGTGAGTTAGTATGGGTAGAGGGCGTTCTTGGCAACTGGAATAAAATAATAACTGGATACTATTACCGATCTCCAAATGCAGATGATACAGTTACTGACATTCAAAGAAAAACGGAGACTGATTTCAAACACATACCCGAATCACTAAATTATATTTGGTGGCGACTTCAATTTACCCTCGATATGTTGGGGAAAATATATGTTTAAAATCGGGAGGTACACATAAAACATCATCCAAACCTCTGCTAAACGCTTTCTCTGTAAGTGATTTTGAACAATTACTACATCAGATTACTCGAATAGTAAACGGTTGTGAAAACACGCTCGACCTCTTAGCAACAAATAATCCTCAGATAATAACGAGCAGCAAAACGAATACAGGGATTAGTGACACACAGGGTTGTCTAGCGAGATTGAAACCGTAACCCTCAAATCCCCCAAAAATAAACGAAAGTATATCTATTTAAAAAAGCAGATTAAAATTCACTTGTCGCATTCCTGAGAGACAATATCCACTGTCCACTCCTTCCAAATTAACAATGTAAGCGTAGACCAGATGTGACTGGAACTGAAAGAAGTGGTACCGACAGCAATTGAGAGACGTGTACCAAATAAATTAACAAACGACGTAGCTGATCCCCCACGGTGCACAAAACAATTCAGAACAACGCAAAAAGCCTGCCAAATGTAAACGAACACAAAATCCCCAAGACTGGTGATCTTTAAAAGAAGCTCGAAATTTAGCGGGGACTTCAGTGCGAGACGATTATAATATTTGTCTCGAAACCTGGCAGAAAATGCAGAGAGATTCTGGTCGAATGTACAGTATGCTAGCGGGAAGACACAGACAATGCTTTCTCTGCGCAATAGCAATGGAAATATTATCGATGACAGTGGCGCTAAAGCAGAATTACTAAACACACCCTTCCGAAATTCCTTCACAAAAGAAGACGAAGTAAATATTCCAGAATTCGAATCATGAATAGCTGCCAATGTGAGTAACTTAGAAGTAGATATTGTCGAAGTAGTGAAGCAACTTAAATCACTTCATAAAAGCAAGTCTTGCCGACCAAACTGTGTACCAATTAGGGTCCTATCAGAGAGTGCGCTGATGCAATAGCTCCGTTCTTAACAATCATATACAACCGCTCGCTCGACGAAAGATCCGTACCAAGTGACTGGAAAGTTGCACTTATCAACAAATGTTCAAGAAAGGCAATACGAGTAATCCACCAAATTACAAGCCCATATCATTAACGTCGATATGTAGCAGATTTATGGAACATACATTGAGTTGGAACATACAAAGGTCTATTGACCACAGTCAACACCGATTTAGAAAACATCGTTCTTGTGAAACACGACTAGCTCTTTATTCACACGAAGTGTCGAGTGCTATCGACAAGGGATTTAAAATTGACTTCGTATTTCTAGATTTCTAGAAAGCTTTTGACTCTTTGGCTGAGAAGTTGATTGTAATCCAATTGTGTGCTTATGGAATATCATCTCAGTTATGCGACTGAATTCGTGATTTCCTGTCAGAGCAGTTACAGTTCGCAGTAGCTGACAGAAACACAGAGTAAAACACACATGATTTCCGGCGGTCCCCATGGTAATGTTACAGGCCCTCTGTTATTCCTTATCTATACAAACTAATTATGAGACAACTGAGCACCCGTCCTAGGTTGTTTGCAATGGTGGTATCGTTTATCGTCTAGGAAAGTCATCAGAACATCAACAGAAGTTACTAAAAGTTTTAGAAAAGGTATATGCATGGTGCGAAAGTTGGCAATTGTTCCTAAATAATGAAAAGTGTGAGGTCATTCATATGACTGCTAAAAGGAATCCGCTAAACTTCGGTTATGAGATAAATCAATCACTTCTAAAGACTGCAAATTTAAAGAAAAGATACTTAGAAATTACAATTAAGAACTACTTAAGTTCGAAAGAGCACACAAAAATGTTGTGGGGAAGACGAACCAAAGACGGCGTTTTAATTTCAGGGTAACCGCCCTGTTAAATTGTTAAAAACTTTGTCAGCTGGTGTCATAATTTTGAAATGAGAGTTATTATGAATGTCGGGTAACAAATATTTCGCTTGAAGCGTCTTTGCGACAGATGCAAAGATCAGTTGTGGAAACTAAGCCACTGAATATTAAAAGTAACGTTATTAAGGGATACACCCGACTGACTACACAAAACAAGAGGACACGTGCATTCGCGAGTGAGTGGTTCATAACAAGAATTAATACTTTAAGGGAAATGGGTCATAAGTATAGTTACGTTGGTACGCACTCAGTTATATGCAGACGTACGATCGGGATATACTACCATCATTGCACGTGGCCTGGGTAAAAAGGATTGTGGTTGAAACGCATTTACTCATCTGGGAAAGAAAGTAATCGGACTTCGGAATTAAATGAAAAGAAAGAGTGAAGGCCTGAATGTCGCGGCAAATATGATCTAAATAATAAAACCGACATTGGTGGCCATGAAGGAACGAGATGAACACATAGACGTACCTCTATTGTTGAGCAGCGCCGTCGTGAAGATCGTACGTCGCCTCCATCCAAATTGTCCATACAAAATAAAAATAATAATATTCTTCCAAAGTTACAGGAGCTGCGATCCGTGGTATCGTAAATGAGAAAATCGTATTTTTTCAGAAATTGCTTTCATTATTTAGCACACTTTCACTTGAAATTACAGAGCACTTCGTTTGTGCGTCTTATCACCACGATATGAGTACAACGAAAGGTAACTATTATTAAAACTAATAAACGAAGAGCGTAAATCTTCTTTTGAGCGTCAGTGTTAAATACCTTTGAAATGAGAGTCGAATAATTATCTATACATTAATCAATGTATAGATAATATACATTTTGCTTTCCATTCAAATCGTCCTCCTGCATCAAGCAGTCACTCAATAATGCGTCAATTACACATGCAACAATTAGTCTGGAAGCACACAACGCACCGTTTCGAGTTCGGTAGCCGCACACCACCGCCGGGTGGCGATATCGAGCGTGCCGGTCAGTGCATCTTTATGAACTGTTTTGTGCAGCGTTCGCAGCATTTACGAAACAGCTGCATCTGCTTCAATTCGTCGTACACCTTGGCTGTGAGAAGGGACCACAGGGCACATCTTATGTTCACTACATGAAGGTAAGTGCTGCACTTTGTTATTTAGCTTGTCAACGGCACGCTGTCCTAGTGCACAAACACCCGTATCGTAGCAGGCTTCCTCGCTTCACCAAGTCTCATTTTATGTTTCGTGGCATAAACGTGTTCACACTTGCCACTCACATGTCACTGAATAAATCACTGTCACCGAATAACTCACTGTCATTTGGTAACTATACACTGTTCCGTTCATTTTTACCGTCCAAAAAAATTGTAGCTCATGGGACCACTGGCTAGGTTTTAGTAGTTTATGTCCACGTTCGTTATTTGCTCCTGTATCCTCTTTCAAAACTTTATCTGTATACATATTGCTCAAAATATTTGATTACACAAGTTGGTAGGTGAATATGCTCTCAGAAAATGCGTGCTTCTAGTACTACAGTTCGCGATCACAATACTATCTTACATTTCACAGGGCATAAGAGAACACGTTTTCGAGAACAACAGCACTTCCGTACATTATAATCGTGCTACAAATGCCCTTATATATCGAAACTACTGCACATAAAATGAATGTACCTAAAGTTCTTCTAGAAATTGTCTCCAAATGAGGCAAAATCTGTGACTAACTGTGGGGTAAGTCTCATGTTTACGTCACCCAAACCTACGTAACAACGCATGATACAAGGGCCAAAGAAAGAAAATAATAAATAACACACAAATAGAACAAATCTCTATACCTAAGATCACATACAAATACAAAACAAACAAGAATAACCTGACAAGTAATACGAATAACATTAGTAATAAAGAAGCTTGGTCGCTGCTTCTGAGTGTGTGTCAGTGTACTGCACATGCCTCATGTTGTGTTTGCTTCTTCGCTGCACTCGTAAATGCATGTATTAATAATCATCATGACCTCTGTCACCTCTCAACTCTCATCAGACATAAAATATCTACCACCTATGTTGAGTAAAATATTGTAAATATATATGTACATGTACATGACCGCTGCTCGTGGTCTAGCGGTAGCGTTCTCGTTTCCCGAGCACGGGGTCCTGGGTTCGATTCCCGGCGGGATCAAGGATTTTTACTGCCTCGAGATGACTGGGTGTTGTTGTGTCGTCCTCCTCATCATCATCATCATTCATCCTCATTACGGTCGGAGGAAGGCAATGGCAAACCACCTCCGCTACGACCTTGCCTAGTACGGCGGTGCTGGTCTCCTGCATCGTTCCCCTACGCTCCGTCCCGGAGTATGGGACTTCATCATCATCATGTACAATATATATGCACACGTTTCTTTTCATTAATAGTAATCAAACCATGTTTTCGTGACGTAAAACTCATGTTTCTACTGGCATCACTGAGCGGCATGTTGTGCAGTTAATGCTCGTGATAAACTTTACAACATTGCCTGAAACAGTTGTGGAGTTTATACAAATTTACTGCTTTTATTACCGTATGAAGTCTCGTAGAATTTTGACAGATATCACCCGTAAATAATTGTGTATGATTCGATGTTAGCTAGTACTTCTCCCCAGATTTGCGTTTGTTACTAACATTGTACTAATTTGTAGGCAGTGTCGTGTTTACCTTATTTCTTGTTTAAAAATCGTACCTCATTAGCGTACTTATCCTGTCACATATATCCTTGCCAGTTCACACCATTTCTCTATCATAAGTATTATCTCTTGATGCACATAACTTGGGCTAGATTGCAGAGTAAATAGTAGATGACGCGAGAGACTTTTTTCAGCAGCTCGAAATCACTTCGTCCTCGTAAAACCCACTAGGCTGTAATTAATTCACTTCTATACAAAGTTCCGTCGAAATAGTGGTATGGATACGTCGATAAAGTTTCTATCCACCATGACATATACATGTACAGGGGGTCCGGATTCTTTACGTAACTTACCCAGATCCTTATTATCCTGATACTCAAGTAGTGGAAAAAAAGTAACTTACAACTACTTTATTATATTACCAGGCCTGCGTCAACTATTCGCTCCAGGTACCTGTTTTCATAAACTTAAAACTAAAACCACCGTGATAAAAAAAAATCATTCAATCAAAACCTTACAAGTACATTCCGTGATTGTTTCACTTGCCACTGATTCCTGTCTGTGTGTCGTAGGTTAATTACGCATCGTGTTCGCTTTCACATGCGGTGAAAACAAAATTGGCATTAGTCTGACAGTTCGCTTTGCTGGATAGTAGAAACATAACTTACCTTGGTCAGACTTTCTTTCTCTTATCATTGAGTTGTTGTTGTTGTGGTCTTCAGTCCTGAGACTGGTTTAATGCTACTCTATCCTGTGCAAGCTTCTTCATCTCCCAGTACCTACTGCAGCCTACATCCTTCTGAATCTGCTTAGTGTATTCATCTCTTGGTCTCCCTCTACGATTTTTACCCTCCACGCTGCCCTCCAGTACTAAATTGGTGATCCCTTGATGCCTCAGAACATATCCTACCAACCGATCCCTTCTTCTAGTCAAGTTGTGCCACAAACTCCTCCCCAATTATATTCAATACCTCCTCATTAGTTATGTGATCTACCCATCTAATCTACAGCATTCTCCTGTAGCACCACATTTCGAAAGCTTCTATGCTCTTCTTGTCTAAGCTATTTATCGTCCATGTTTCACTTCCATAAATGGCTACACTCCATACAAATGCTTTCAGAAACGACATCCTGACACTTAAATCAATACTCGATGTTAAAAATTTGTCTTCTTCAGAAACGCTTTCCTTGCCATTGCCAGTCTACATTTTATATCCTCTCTACTTCGACCATCATCAGTTATTTTGCTCCCCAAATAGCAAAACTCCTTTACTACTTTAAGTGTCTCATTTCCTAATCTAATACCCTCAGCATCACACGACTTAATTCGACTACATTCCATTATCCTCGTTTTGCTATTGTTTATGTCGATCTTATACTCTCTTTTCAAGAAACTGCCCATTCCGTTCAACTGCTCTTCCAAGTTCTTTACTGTCTCTGACAGAATTACAATGTCATCGGCGAACCTCAAGGTTTTTATTTCTTCTCCATGGATTTTAATACCTACTCCGAACTTTTCTTTTGTTTCCTTTACTGCTTGCTCAATATACAGACTGAATAGCATCGGGGAGAGTTTACAACCCTGTTTCACTCCCTTCCCAACCACTGCTTCCCTTTCATGTCCCTCAACTCTTACAACTGCCATCTGATTTCTGTACAAATTGTAAATAGCCTTTTGCTCCCTGTATTTTACCCCTGCCACCTTCAGAATTTGAAACAGAGTATTCCAGTCAACATTGTCAAAAGCTTTCTCCAAGTCTAAAAATGCTAGAAACGTAGGTTTGCCTTTCCTTAATCTTTCTTCTAATATAAGTCGTAGGGTCAGTATTGCCCCACGTTCAAAAAATGGTTCAAATGGCTCTGAGCACTATGGGACTTAACATCTGTGGTCATCAGTCCCCTAGAACTTAGAACTACTTAAACCTAACTAACCTAAGGACAACACACACATCCATGCCCGAGGCAGGATTCGAACCTGCGACCGTAGCGGTCCCGCGGTTCCGGACTGAGCGTTGCCCCACGTGTTCCAACATTTCTACAGAATCCAAACTGATCTTCCCCGAGGATCGTTTCTACCAGTTTTTGCGTTAGTATTTTGCAACTGTGACTTATTAAAATGACAGTTCGGTAATTTTCACATCTGTCAACACCTGCTTTCTTTGGGATTGGAATTATTATATTCTTATTGAAGTCTGAGGGTATTTCGCCTGTCTCATACATCTTGCTCACCAGATGGTAGAGTTTTGTCAGTACTGGCTCCCCCAAGGCTGTCAGTAGTTCTAATGGAATGTTGTCTACTCCCTGGGCCTTGTTTCGACTTAGGTCTTTCAGTGCTCTGTCAAACTCTTCACGCAGTATCATATCTCCCATTTCATCTTCGTCTACCTCCTCTTCTATTTCCATAATATTGTCCTCAAGACCATCGCACCTGTATAGACCCTCTATATACTCCTTCCACCTTTGTGCTTTCCCTTCTTTGCTTAGAACTGGGTTTCCATCTGAGCGCTTGATATTCATGCAAGTGGTTCTCTTTTCTCCAAAGGTATCTTTAATTTTCTTGTAGGCAGTATCTATCTTGCCCCTAGTGAGATGAACCTCTACATCCTTACATTTGTCCTCTAGCCATCCCTGTTTAGCCATTTTGCACTTCCTGTCGATCTCATTTTTGAGACGTTTGTATTACTTTTTGCCTGCTTCACTTACTGCATTTTTGTATTTTCTCCTTTTATCAATTAAATTCAGTATCTCTTTTGTTGCCCAAGGATTTCTACTAGCCCTCGTCTTTTTACCTACTTGATCCTCTGCTGCCTTCACTATTTCATTCCTCAAAGCTACCCATTCTTCTTCTACTGTATTTCTTTCCCCCCTTCCTACAATTGTTCCCTTATGCTCTCCCTGAAACTCTGTACAACCTCTGGTTTAGTCAGTTTATCCAGGTTCCATCTCCTTAAATTCCCACCTTTTTGCAGTTTCTCCAGTTTTAATCTATAGTTCATAACCAATAGATTGTGGTCAGAGTCCACATCTGCCCCTAGAAATGTCTTAATATTTAAAATCTGGTTCCTAAATCTCTCTCTTACCATAATATAATCTATCTGAAACCTTTTAGAGTACATAGTGTATTTATATGCATAAACAAGTGTAACGTGTGATTATAAACATGGTAAATTTTTATAAGTCTCGATGTGCGGGAAGTCCTTTGACTTTTCCGTTGTGAGTGTGCGCAATTAGGTAACATCCGTTGTGTGGAATATGTACACTGGTATAAGGGCCAGTATATTTGTTTTGCCACTTAGCGTTTCTCTTAGCTAATAAAGATGATTTTACATGAGTTTTAAGCAAAATCTTTCCTCCAGTAACAAATCTGGTAATACCATGTAATTTCCTGTCAAAATGTTTCTTCCTACGATTGGCATTCTCTGTAAAAGAAACTAGCACTTCTCTCGCCTAATCGTCTAAATTTACTTGTTCTCTTGGAACACATGGGATGGAATTTACCCACTCGTTGTCCTCCTTGTTATGAATTAGATCCGACGGTGTAACTGTTGTATCGTGTATCGGTAGAGTGTTTACCACCTGTTCAAAGAACGTTTAAGTAATCTATCCATGTTGACTGCTTACCGGCTACATACGTTCTCATGAATCTATTTAGCTTAGGGAACATCCTATCAACGGGATTAAATTGCGGGCTATACTTTGATATCAAAATTTACTTGATCTGCTGCTCCCTTAGAAATTGTTTCGAATCCTGGCAGGTAAAATTTGTTGCATAGGCAGATAAAATCACTTGAGGTTTCCCAACAGAGGGAAAGTAATCATTTAGCATACGTTTGTTGATAGGCTTAACTGCCATAGATTTTGTGGCATAAAGTTTCACATATTTGGAAAATACATCATATACTCCTATTACGTACTTAACACCACCTCGAGCAGAGGGCAGGAGTCCTGTAGCATCAATACAAACTAGTTCTAGTGGATTCTTTGGCAGTGTAGGATGAAGTACCGTTTCACAGTTGTAGTTGAATGGCTTAGCCTTCTGCAAACAATACAAGTTTTTAAACTTGCTGAGTGTGTTTGAGCATATTAGGAAAATAGTAGTAAACATTTAACTTCTTACAACACTTACAGGCACCGTAGTGTCCCCATGTGAAATGAGTGTGCCAAATTAAATTCTCTTCACTCGCTTTGGGAATACAAACACGCCACAAACCGCTGCCTGGATTTCTCCTATAAAACAACACATCGTGTTACAGTTGGTAGTGCTGCCGCACATGTACCTGTGGGTTGTTGCTTAACTGAAACCTCACTTTTTTCACCAGCGAGCCTCCTCTTGCAGTTTATGAATGTTATTACACACATCCAAAAAATATTTTAACTTAGTGTCCTTTATAAGCATAATCCTAAACTCAGTATGGTGTTCCACCAATTCCTCGAATTCAGGTAAACCTTGAGGCAATCGTGATAAGGCGCCAGCAATTACTTTGTCTTTACCGTTCACATGTATAACTTCAAAATCATTGGCTTGTAAGAACAGTGTTCACCTTGCAGTCCGATTGTGTAACAACCTACGGTGAATAGAAAACTTAGTGCTTGATGATCGCTGTATACTCGCCCATGCGTACCTAACAGACAACAATGGAATTAAATGCCCACACAATAGAGACAACCTCCAACTCTGTTGCTGAATACCTGCGTTCTCATTAAGTAAGTGTCTTGCTAGCGAAACTGATCACTTTCAAACCTTTGGTGCCCCCACCTTCAGTCATCTGAAAGAGGCAGGCACCTAAACCTTAAAATGATGCATCGGTAGCGATACAAAAGTCTTGGCTGATGTGCGGGTGGCCAAGAATGTTAGAGGTAAACAGAGCAGAGTTTATGTCCTCGAAGTCGGCTTGGCACTGTTGTGTCCAAATCCACTGCCTGTCCTTTAACAATCCTAACCAGGCGGTATTGTTTAGCAGCTGATTAGGTACAAAACGGCGGAAAAAAGAACACAAACGCATCAACGCTTTTAGCTGCCGTTTTATGCAAGGTACAGGAAAATTTTTAGTCGCCAGCAATTTTTCAAGGTCGGGCTTTATTCCAGCAGGTGAAATTACGTGACCTAAAAATTAAATGTTGTTCCTAACAGACTTTGATTTCTTGAGATTCGCCGTTACCCCAGCTGCCGAAAATCTCTGTAACATTCTCTCTGATAGTTCTAAATCCCAGGTTGAAGTTGCGATTAATATATCATCAATGTACTCAGTGAGATTGTCTAGGACATCTGGCCCTAATACAGTGTCAAGTGCAGTTATAAAGACTCCAGAGCTAACGTTCAACCCAAAGGGTAAAACGCAGTACTGGTAGGATCTGCCTGCAAAAATAGAGGTTGGGTACTTTCTGCTTTCAACTGACAGTGCAATCTGGCAGTAAGAACTCCGGAGGTCAATACTGGACAGATACTGCGCACCATGGAGCTGTTGTAATTGTTCCTCTAAATTTTCAGGCCGGGTGGTCACTGGGACAGTAATTTTGTTAATTTCCCGGGCGTCGAGGACGAGCCTCACTGTGTTATCTGCGTTTTACCTTGAGCAGCGGGCTGTATGTTGATAATGAGGTCTCAATAATATTCCAAAACAACATCATTTTTATCTCCTGAGCTACCGCCTCTCTTTGCGACCATGGTATGGAATATGTGTCCTTGCAAAACGTGTCTTGGGGCCGAATATCCAGATGGCACTGATACGTTGTAATAACTCCAGGTCTTTTATCGAACACACGCACATATTCGAACAATAAACTTCTAAGTTCTTCTTTTTATTGCGGAGAAATCTTTGTGACTCTTATACATTATTTTCGATTTCATCACGCTCCATTCATTATTCTTTTTAAATGTCACCTACAATTTCGTCTTGAACTCAGTTCAATCAAATAATTGTAAACAGTAATTGCAAACAAAAGCACTGTAATTCTGTAAGGTACATCATGGAAAACCGTATTATATTTATTTAAGTTTGAATCATATAAATCCCGAACTACAGCCACTGCAGGCAGTAGTGGCAAATGCTGTTGAGCTCTCGTATAAACCAAACATGTTACGCTGTATGGAGTCTACAGATGATTTTTCTTAATTTTTTAGGTTTGCCGCATGTTAACCAATGTTGGCTTGTGAGGTAAGTATGAGTTCTTTTATTACATAGTTTAGGAATATTAAGGTCTGATAATAATTGGCTCTGAGCACTATGGGACTTAACTTCTGAGGTCATCAGTCCCCTAGAACTTAGAACTACTTAAGCCTAACTAACCTAAGGACACCACACACATCCACGTCCGAGGCAGGATTCAAGCCTGCGACCGTAGCGGTCGCGCGGTTCTAGACTGTAGCGCCCAGAACCGCTCGACCAATCCGTCCGGCAGATAATAATTCTTATTACTTAGGCTACACATAAAATCTGTCTGGTTCGCAATGTGTTTTATTGTTCCTTATTACACGTTTCAGCCACAGCCATCATGTGGTCAAATCAAAGACAAAGGAAACGTAAGGATCAGTGATTGCTCCCAACTCTTCCTTTTTTTTGGTCTGATGATGGTTACGGCCGAAACGTTTGATAAGAAATAATTTCCATATTACGAATTAGAAAAATTGTGTGTCAGTGATCTGCTCATTTAAAAAAAAAAAACGCGTTTGAAACTAACAGTGTTTGAGCTGGCGACCATACTGGAACGTGAATTAGAGACCATAATGGAAGGGAAAGCAAAAGTTCGGATGTAGCAACAGCAATGTTACGTGCTGTAGTTGCGCTGAAAAGTGATACGAGTGCTGGTGCGTACATGCATAGCGCTAGCGAGCAAATTATTAATGTTCCCATTACTACGCAGATGGTCATTACTGCGCTTGCCGTGTTTTCCGAATATTTCTCGACATAAAAACGTGTTCGAACTGGCAAGGAATGTCGCAAACTGAAAGTTTTGTAACGTTAATTGCTTGGAGATTCTCTTACGTGGCAACAAAACAGGGGAGGGAAAAGCTGCCGCACTTGGAAGTAACGGTTGCGCCCTTTCGCACGCTGTGCACTTTATTAGCTCGGCCGCCACGCCGGGTCCTTCCGACACGTCGACGGGTGCTTTCTTTCCGTTACACTTTACGGCGATCCTGAACGCTTCCCTGCGCCAGGCACGGTTCCTCTCCGCACAGCCAACATCTATGCTGCGCGGTAAATTCCGACGTCCCTTTCAGCCTCAAAACTGGTGTAAGAGAGAAACCGCGATGAAATCGCCAAGAATAATGGGGTGCATGTTTGCTGCGAAATGGAATTTTAAACTTGATTTCGGGTAACTGCGTAGGCATTACGTTTTAAAGAGGTTATAGCTACATTACCCTCCTGAGTTATAAAGGCTCACGCACACAGATTGTAATTATTTTCGTGAAAATTTTTGCTATAAATCTTTGCTGGTATTTCAGAAAATGAGAGCGTTCGTCAGCCTACCGAGGAAGTTATTCTCTGTTCTTCATGTGCTTCAACAGAATTAACATGCAGAATGTGGTGGTGTTGTGGAGCACAAGCTTCCAAATGAAGACATGTATTCTGTAGATACAAATAATAATGACAATTGGCTCGCATTCTCTTTTAACCGCGCAGTTGCAAAGTAAAAAACATGGCTCAGCAAATGTAACGTCAATTGCAGAAACGTTTAATTCTATTCAACAGTAGAAATGGACGATAGTGGTACGAGTCGAAATTAAGAAACAAATGGAAATCGTTACAAATGCCCGAAGAAGTCGAATGTCACCATTAATAATTCGGTATCTCTTACATTGATTTCGCATGATGCCCTTCTCGTGGTATCGTCAAACTTACTGTTGTATTTTTTCATGACGAAATTTAATATATTATATAGTTTAAAAATACACTGTAACCTCCCAATAGTTTACTTCCGTAACCTCGCAATAAAAATGGTGTGACTAACCTCTCAATAAAATTGAGACTCATACATAACCTTTCAATAATTAAGTGACTGTGAACCTAAACTGGTAAATCTGGGCGTCAGCAATGCTGCGTCTGGCCCTGGAAAGTCATTCTGAATAAAATGAAAATTCTTACCTCAATTAAGTCGCCGAATAACACGTATATATTTACTCCTACAAGAAATTTTTCTGGCACAGCCCAATGCAATGCTGGCCGCTAGGTTTATCATGTGTAAAAAGAAACAACTGATTTTGCTTTACCATAATCGGGATGACCATGGATAGAAGAAATTAGTAAAATCTTTAAATTCAGATGAATGATTGTCAAAAGTTAATTTTATGATAAAGATTGTAATTTAAAAAATTGTTTTAAAAACATTTACATGGGACTTGATATAACAATATAACAAAATCAGTTGTTACAAATTACGTATGTGCACGGCTATAAATAGTAATTTTTGCTTTTACCTTATACGACATCGCTCAGGCACCGCCATCGCTCTCCTCAACCGCCCGACTGCGAGCTACTACTGCTACTACTGCTGCCGACACTGCACTCTGGTCTGCGATTCTATTGTAGCTTACATACAGCAGGCAGCGCATGAGCAGTCCATCGAACTTACATCTGCTCGAGTGCGCTAGCAATAAATTCCTTAGTCATAGACCTCTCACATAACCACTGGAGGGGGGGGGGGGGATTTGGCAGCGATGGTGAGTCAGTTGGACTTTTCATGAGCAACAAATTTTTCTATAACCTATTTAGTTTACTAAGTCTGCAGTCAGAGAATATACAGAACATTATTGATAAATAATATAGGTACAGAACATATTAAGAAATGACATAAAGTGTATACGCAATGAGTACAGAACATGTTATGAAATGACATAAAGTGCACACGCACTGTATAAGTCTTCAGCATTTTTACAAGAATTAAACATAGTAAGAAGTGAAATAAGTCTTAAGCAGTTTACAAGAACTGAACACATTGAGAAATGAAATAAAGTGCACACGCACTGTAAAAGTCTTCAGCATTTTTACAAGAAATGATCATCTTAGCAAATGAAATGAAGTACACACGCAATGTATAAGTCTTTAGATTTTTTACAAGAACTGAACACATTACGAAATGAAATAAAGTGCACACGCACTGTAAAAGTCTTTAGCATGTTTAGGAGAACTTATCATATTAACAAATGAAATAAACTGCACACGCACTGTGAAAGTCTTTAGCCTTTTTACAAGAACTAGGAAAAAAATGAGAAGGATAGTATCATGGTTATAGCACAGTGGGTTGCACATAGCTGCACTAAAAGTCCATATCCTTCTACACAAGCACAGAATGATTGCCAAAAGTTAATTTTATAAGCAAGATTGTTATTAAAAGATCTTTTTAAAAAACATTTACATGGGACTTGACATAACAATAATACAAAATCACGTGTTACAAATTACATATGCGCGCGGCTATAAATAATAAGTTTTGGTTTTACCTTACACTACATCGCTCAGGCACCGCCATCACTCTCCATGACTGGCCCAACCGACAGACTGCGAGCTGCGATTCTACTATAGCATACATCTCGCAGAAAGCGCGTGAGCAATCCATCGAAGTTACATCTGCTCGAGTGCGCTAGCAATAAATTCCTAATGAGCCAAAACATTATTACCACTGCCCACATCGAGGTTGAATGCCTCCTGATAGTGTTGAAGGTACTTGACGCAGGAAGAAAAGAATGTAAGCGGAAGAGAGACGAATGGGAAGACATTATAACGAAGGCACAGGCCGCAAATTCAGCAATCCACTGATGTAAGCGGTTTTGGCAAAGGGCACATTGTTGTGGCGCTGCGGCTGGAAACAAGAATCTCTCAAACGGCGAAGGTGGTCGACTGTACTTCACAGCAGTGGATGGTGAAATAACTAGTAAGCCATATGGTATAGGACGACCACGTTTTGTCACAAAACGTAAATGTCGGAGGATCCCCTAGTGCGTTATCCAGGATAGGCAGCGATGTGTGGCAGATCTGAGTATATTGCTGGGAGCAAAATCTGTTTTGAGCACACCGTTCAAAGGCCATTCTAACATGGAGCACCACATCACACGTACGTGTTCCTGTTTTGACCCAACGACATCGTCAGTTATGATTGCAGGAGGCACAGCATCCCTGAGTTTTCACCGTGGATCAACAGAAACATGTCGCCTGTCGAATCAATCGCATTTCTTGTTACACCAGATGGATGGCTGCGTCCTTACTCACCGTACTCTGGTCGTATGGCTGCACGAAACATGCACCACCCCACAGAAGCAGGCCAGGGAGGGCAGAATTGTGCCATTGGATACGTAGAGTTGGGCGTCCATGGGCTCTATGATGGCAATCGAAGGTATTATGTCACCAGTGAACTACGTCAACAATATTGCTGACCACCTGCATCGCTTCATGCTTAAGTCCCCCAATAGGGCGATGACATCTTCCAGCAGGATAACTGTCCGTGTTGCAGGCTCAGAATAGTGATACAATGGTTTGAGGTGCATTATTGTGAACTCACACTGATGTCTTGGACAGCAAATAAGCCTGATCTGTACCCTCTGGAACACGTATCGGGGGCGAGATACGTGCCCGTAAACCACCTTCACGCAATTCCAGGGAATTACTTGGCCTGTACGTAGACACCTGGTGCCACATACTTCTGGAGTCTTGCCAAGGGCCGGTCGCGGTGGTCGAGCGGTTATAGGCGCTTCAGTCCGGAACCGCGCGACTGCTACGGTGGCAGGTTCGAATCCTGCCTCGGGCATGGATGTGTGTGATGTCCTCAAGTTAGTTAAGTTTAAGTAGTTCTAAGTTATAGGGGACTGAAGACCTGAGATGTAGGTCCCATAGTGTTCAGAGCCATTTGAACCTCTACTCTTGCCAAGGTCTTGTGGAATCCATACCAAGCAGAGTGTATACACTCTGTATGCTACAACCTTAACAAAATAATAGTCTTAGATACGCGTGTTCGTATAATGCATCTTATATCCTAATACAAGCCGAATGTCGTCAGTTCTCATCTGTATTAGCATCATAAGTGAAAATAACGTAATTTGTTGGTGTATAGAATATGAATTTAAAAAAAAAATTAATGTATTTCTGTCAATAGCTCTCTCTTCAGACTGAAAACTTTCAAACTAAATCTTCCACAGTAAGGGATTCCCGTAGATGATCCTATCCACTTGCTTCCAGTGTTTTCATTTCCGTACACTATCCGTCCATTTCCCGTTTAATATCTCCTACCCTAATTTCTCCACTCCAAGCATGTAATTTCAGTTTAGTTGGGGAGTTCAGATGTACAGTTATTGTAAGTTCATGTTACTTTCGGCGAAATGCTATCTTTGCTGGTTCTTACTTTTCTGTCATTCTTTTATATGACTTAATTCCTCTAAAAGAAAAAAAATAAATAAAAGAAACATATACATGCCGACCTACTGTTGCAGCACTTAGCTGAACTGCATTTCTATATCTTTCTCACTACTGCTTTTATGGTCGTTTTCTTCTGCCCGCGCTTTATTTTCTGTGAAATTGGATGTGTGCTCCGTTTTGCTGTTCTGTTAATTTTTCCTACTTTCAGCAGGGATGAAAAGCGTTCCTCTAAACCATGCCAGAAAAAAGGTAGGTGCACCACCAAAATACGCCTCAGACACCACCACAAAGCTTCAACTAGCGAAAGTGTACGGAAATAGTTTCCTGTCGTGCAGCTGGGTGTTTTCATTTTGCTGACGTTTCTTTCAGTGAGATACCTCAGTAATGGGACTGAACCACTCTGAGGACAGTCTTCGTTAATGCCATGACTTTGCTTCTCCCCCTCCCTCTCCCATACCCCATATAGTTACTCTTTGAGTGTCGATGTGTGTACCTTACACGTAGCGGTCTATTGTAGCAACACTGCCGCCAGGGGAGCCCCCAGTAATCAAGAAGCCCATTTAAGGGACGGCGTGGAAGGCAGTGAGTAGTCGGCAGTCGTGGCTGGATGTCAGGCATGGCTGGACGGTGCATGGCCGCGTCCCGTGAGAAGTTTGATAAATCCGTTAAAGGTTGCACTGTTCAAGGGCGGAATTGAGAATTCATCAACGTTAGAAACGAGTCGTTGGCGAAGATCGGTAGAAGCAATGGTGATCTCAGAAAAGTAGTAACGAGGCGAAATAAGAGTGAACGTCAGTATGTTTGTGTAGGAACGTCTACTGCGCCTTGTACTAGAGACAATAAACTTTTCAGTTCTATGAAGTCAGTGTCTCCATTCGAAACCTTTTCAAATCTATTACAAGGAACTGAGTGTGAAGAGTTTTAATGGCAAGTGTGGCGATTTTGATAGGGTGTGTACTGGTGCCACATAGTCCCATTTTCAGTCCTCAGGTGCAGGTTCCTTGGGAATAAGATGCCCACTCTAAACTGTGCAGCATAAACATTGCCCAGATCGCCAAGGTAATGCAACACAGCTGGTTTTAGAGAGGAGCTTGGCGTTGATAGACATGAATAAATTATTAGGCATCTTACAGTTGACGACGCGTGAAAGGACTATTCGAATCTATAGTTATCTTCGGAGGAAAGAACGGATACGAAATTCGAGTGCTAACAGGAAAAATATAATAAACGGCGGAAGAAATGCGAACAGTTGGGATATAGATGCGACGGTGCCACATGCAGCCGACCGTGGGGACAAGAGGAGCCACAGTAAGCAGCAGCCAGTGGCCAGAGAGTAAAAAGTAAGTGTCGCATATGCCTAGGCCACTAACAGTTTTCGAAAAATTAGGAAAGGAACAGATCGCAGAGCAAAGCGCTTGAGAGTAGGGCTGAAATAGGTAAGCGTCTGAAGAAAAGTGCGTGTGAAGAACGAAAAAGTATTTTTAATATTATCAGGTGTGTCTTTTGTTGTTTTACGTTTCTGAAACGACTGTTGGGTAAAATGCAACCGTGCACTCCCGTATACAAAGCTAAAAACGGAAAAGTAGATGAGAAGAGTGGAAGGGGAAAGTATTTCACATCAGTCACTAACTGAAAATCAAATATGAGAAAAATAGTTGAAAGTCCGTTATGAAATTTTACGAAAATACTGATAGGAAACAGAGCGGAAATGGGCAGCGCAGGAAACATGGAAGCGCAGCGGAGATAAAGCGTGAAAGTCAGAACACAACATTAACAGAAAACACGGTAGGGAAACAAATGGTAGTTAAAAAGGGAGAAGGCTGTAATACAGTAATAGAAACATCAATAAGAAGAGTGTATCAGGAATTTTTTAGCAAAAGAATTAGGAAAATTTTAAATATCGGCAGTCATCTGTGTCGTGGGAAGCAGATAAAAAAAATAAATAAAAAAACAGAGTAAAGGATGAAAATATATGAACAAATAATTAATAACTTAGTAATAAAATGGAGAAAGGACATAAACGAACAATAGAAAAAGTAAAAGAGGAACAGTTGGCGGTGAATAATGAATTTACGCACAGGTGTATTTGCAAAGGGCCGAAATCGGCGAAATTCCCTGAAAAACAAACTGTATTAGAGGATAGTGTGGTAGCGATTTGTGGTTTTTAACATCTTCTTATTGTAGTAGCGGAACTTAGATAAAGTTGTTTTCTTGTTTCAATAATTGTAAAATTTTACCATGAGTGAGAAGTGTGGGCTTTGCCGTAGGTTCGTGAGTAGTGGATTGCGGTGTGAGACTTGTTCGAAGTATTTTCACTGGGGGGAATGCAGTGGGGAAGCCAGTGGGCATTCTGGTGAGATCCTCTCCTGGAACTGCAGGTTATGTAGCAAGAGTAAGTTGATAGAGGAGCAGGAGCGTAAGATCTGTGCCCTTCAGGTGCAGTTGAAAAACGCACAGGAGGAGCTAGATAGGATGAGGAGGGAGAAGGGGGTTGGGGAATGGGAGCTGGCTGTTGGCAAGAGATCTGCTAGGAGAAGGAGATTTTCAGATAGTTTTACTATTGGTGTTTGTAATAGATATGACCAACTGTCAGAGTCTAGTGGAGAGGAATCTCTAGTAGCTGTAGATGTAGGAAGTATGCAGCAGACCTCAGCAGTTACGGTGGCTAGGACAGTTGCAAAGTCTAAGAGAAAGAAGAAGGTTCTGCTGTTAGGTAGTTCTCATGGTAGAGGTGTAGGCCAGCAGTTGCAGGAAGTTTTGGGGAGTGAGTACCAGGTCACCAGCATTGTGAAGCCTAATGCAGGATTGGCTCAGGTGACTTTTAACATAGGGGGGTTATGTAGGGATTTTACTAAAGAGGATCAGGTAGTGATTGTGGGTGGGGCTGGTAATAGTATTGATAGGGATGGGAAGTATGACATAGATGGTGACCTGGAAAAGATAGCCACTCAGACTGGCAACACGAATGTGCATTTCGTGGAACTGTTTCAGCGTCACGATCGGCCTCATCTTAATATAGCCGTCAGGCGTAATAACATGAGACTTGGGGGTGTGCTGATGACAGAAGGCATGAGTCACATTTCAGTGGTGTCGGTGGAGTCTATCAGTAGGACGGGTTTCACTAGACATGGCCTGCACCTCAACAGGTATGGGAAGGGGAGGTTGGCAAAACTTATAGGTGACAGCATAGGTGGGGGTGGTGGGATCACTCATGGGAAAATTCCGGTAGTTGTGGGTGTTAGAGCTGTACCTTTTTTAGATTGAAGTCAGCTGATAGGTATTCCTGCTTAAGGGAAGTCTCTCTAACAAAGAAACCACTTTCTACAAAGCTTGGGTATCCGATTAATGAGGGAATTAGTATATTTCATCAAAATATACAAGGTATTCGAGATAAAGTTAGTGAACTGCTTATAGATGTTGACTCTGAAATTATTGGTATATCTGAACACTTCTTAAATAAGGAGATAATTCAGAGGCTTCCTTTACCAGGGTACAGGTTGGCTGGCAGCTTTTCTAGGAGCTCTTTGCGGTGTGGGGGAGTAGCCATGTATGTGAAAAACGGTATCCCATTTGAGTCAATTGATGTTTCAAAGTACTGCACTGAAAAGGTGTTTGAATGTTGTGCAGGTGTGGTTAAATTTAGTGGAGCTAAACTTCTTACTGTTGTTATTTATAGATCCCCAGACTCCGATTTCACAACATTTTTGCTAAAGCTAGAGGAGGTTCTTGGTTCACTTTATAGGAAATACAAAAAGTTAGTTATATGTGGTGACTTCAATATTAATTGTATAAGTGATTGTGCAAGGAAAAGGATGCTGGTAGACCTCCTTAATTCATATAATCTTATGCAAACCGTATTCTTTCCAACGAGAGTGCAAGGGAACAGTAGAACAACCATAGACAATATTTTTGTTCATTCGTCATTATTAGAAGGGCATTCTGTTAGCAAAAAAGTGAATGGCCTTTCAGATCATGATGCACAAATTTTAAGTCTAAAAGATTTTTGTGCTTCAACACATGTTAAATATAGTTACCAACTTTTTAGGAAAGCTGATCCAGTTGCTGTACAGACTTTTGTAAACCTTATCAAGGAACAAGATTGGCAAGATGTCTATAGTGCTGATACAGTAGACGATAAATATAATGCTTTCCTCAAGACTTTTCTCGTGCTCTTTGAAAGTTGCTTTCCGTTAGAACGTTTAAAACAGGGTACTAGCACAAACAGGCAGCCTGGGTGGCTGACTAAAGGGATAAGAATATCTTGTAGAACAAAGTGGCAATTATATCAAAACGTTAGAAACAGTCAAAATCTAAATGCAGCAGCCCATTACAAACAGTATTGTAAGGTGCTTAAAAAAGTTATTAGGAAGGCAAAAAGTATGTGGTATGCAGATAGAATAGCTAAGTCTCAGGATAAAATTAAAACCATATGGTCAGTCGTAAAGGAAGTGGCTGGTCTGCAGAGACAGGTCGAGGATATAGAATCAGTGCGTAGTGGGGATGTCCGTGTTGCTGATAAGTCGCATATATGTACAGTACTTAATAATCACTTTCTGAATATAGCAGGTGAACTAAATAGAAACCTAGTCCCAACAGGGAATCATATAGCGCTCTTAGAAAAAAGTGTTCCGAGACTGTTACCTGAAATGCTCCTCCATGATACTGACAAGAGGGAGATTGAGTTAATAATTAAATCACTAAAGACCAAGAACTCTAATGGATATGACGGGGTATCTAGCAGAATACTGAAGTATTGTTCCACGTATATTAGCTCAGTACTTAGCCATATCTGTAACTTTTCCTTTAGCAGTGGTCGGTTTCCTGACCGATTAAAGTACTCGGTAGTGAAGCCACTTTATAAAAAGGGAGACAGGGATAATGTTGACAATTATAGACCTATTTCTATGCCATCGGTGTTTGCTAAAGTTATCGAGAGGCTTGTATATACAAGGTTACTGCAGCATTTAAATTCACATAATTTGCTGTCAAATGTACAGTTTGGTTTTAGAAATGGCTTAACAACTGAAAATGCTATATTCTCTTTTCTCTGTGAGGTTTTGGACGGATTAAATAAAAGGTTGAGAACGTTAGGTGTTTTCTTTGATTTAACGAAGGCTTTTGACTGTGTTGACCACAAAATATTACTGCAGAAGTTGGAACATTATGGTGTAAGGGGAGTAGCTTACAATTGGTTCGCCTCCTACTTTAAGAACAGAAAGCAGAAGGTAATCCTCCGCAATATTGAGAGTGGTAATGATGTTCAGTCCCAATGGGGCACTGTTAAATGGGGCGTTCCCCAAGGGTCGGTGCTGGGGCCACTGCTGTTCCTTATTTATGTAAATGATATGCCTTCTAGTATTACAGGTGATTCAAAAATATTTCTGTTTGCTGATGACACCACCTTGGTAGTGAAGGATCTTGTGTGTAATATTGAAACATTATCAAATAATGTAGTTCATGAAGTAAGTTCGTGGCTTGTGGAAAATAATTTGATGCTAAATCACAGTAAGACTCAGTTTTTACAGTTTCTAACCCACAATTCAACAAGAACTGACATTTTAATCAGACAGAATGGGCATGTTATAAGCGAGACGGAACAGTTCAAGTTCCTAGGAGTACGGATAGATAGTAAGCTGTTGTGGAAAGCCCATGTTCAGGATCTTGTTCAGAAACTAAATGCCGCTTTATTTACCATTAGAACAGTATCTGAAATAAGTGACATTTCAACACGAAAAGTAGTATACTTCGCATATTTTCATACGCTTATGTCATATGGTATTATTTTTTGGGGTAATTCTTCTGATTCAAAAAGGGTATTTTTGGCTCAAAAACGGGCTGTTCGAGCTATGTATGGTGTAAGTTCGAAAACCTCTTGTCGACCCCTATTCAATAGTCTGGGAATTTTGACATTGCCCTCACAGTATGTATTTTCTTTAATGTCGTTTGTTGTTAGCAATATTAGCTTATTCCCAAGAGTTAGCAGCTTTCACTCAGTTAATACTAGGCAGAAATCAAATCTGCATGTGGAATGCACTTCCTTGACTCTTGTGCAGAAAGGAGTGCAGTATTCTGCTGCATCCATTTTCAATAAGCTACCACAAGAACTCAAAAATCTTAGCAGTAGCCCAAACACTTTTAAGTCTAAACTGAAGAGTTTCCTCATGGCTCACTCCTTCTATTCTGTCGAGGAGCTCCTGGAAGAGATAAAAAATTAAGCAAATTCCAGTGTTACATTCTTGATTTTCTTTATTTAAACTAACGACTTGTTTCATTTTATCTGTTTCTACAATCGTGTTATAATTTCATGTATTGACTCGTTCCATGACCATGGAGACTTCTCCTAAATGTGGTCCCACGGAACAATAAATAAATAAATAAATAAATAAAATAAATTGTCAGCCGGCCGGTGTGGCTGTGCGGTTCTAGGCGCTTCAGTCTGGATCCGCGTGACCGCTACGGTCGCAGGTTCGAATCCTGCCTCGGGCATGGATGTGTGTGATGTCCTTAGGTTAGTTAGGTTTAATTAGTTCTAAGTTCTAAGCGACTGATGACCTCAGAAGTTAAGTCGCATAGTGCTCAGAGCCATTTGAACCATTTGTATTGTCGCCTGGAAATGGAAAAAAAAGGCTAACTAAATATTTTCCTGCGTGTGAAAAGACACGAAGTGTCAGAAGCACAAAATCTAATAAACTAAGATAACAGTCGTATCTGCATTGCAACAAAATCAAAGAAAATACAACGTTCACTGTTAATGCTAATCGTGTAGATATTGTGATGTTTTAAAACTTACTTCTGTTCGAGTCGTTGGAAGAATAATATGCGAAGTTGTACGTTAACATTTTATTGCGTGGACGGAAAGATCTCTGATGTGATATTTCTGTTTCTTACCTCAGACTATAATTGTTGTTAGTTAACATAAAGTAACTGATTTTATTTAATGTTCATGTACTGTATGTATAAAGCATCTTTCCTCAGAGTTATTGCCATTTTCAGTGTAGCAGATGTACGTTAATTATTGGCCGCCATTGCTTCCACATTCTCGAAATTCGCGCAAGCCTGGACGCGGCACCGGCACATTCGCTAAAAACTAGCTTCATTAATCAAGAGAAGTAAAATAGGGAAGCAATACAAACACGTATGGTCCGAATTTTCAGTTATTTCAGGTACAGCAGGACGCGGCCAGCCACATCTGTTAAAAAAAGACACAACTCATTTTCTCTTACTATTTTCAGCTATTCATAAATATTTCCTAGGCCATCAGCAGCCACACACGCAGAAAACACATTTACCCTGAAAATAAGATAGCTCGTGTTCTCCTATTTAATCTGCTGTTTGAGAGAATAATCGTCGTCACACTCTTGTTACGCAAGCCACGTCTTTAAGCAAATGGTAATTATCGTGAGACGCTCGGCTTTAACTAGTGTACTGTTGGGTGAAATGGACATCATTATCTTAACTGTGTTGTAATCCAACTTACATGACCCTTGTATGAAACTTAAAGGACTTCTAAAGCAAAGCTTTAAGAGATAATAATAACTGTTCTTTTCTATTTTTCATCAACAGGGGGAAATTAAAGTGCATTATTTTTTTCCGCTTTATTCATCACATAAATTTTGAATAAGTTAAGGTCTATTACAAATTTCAGTTCTCACAAATGAGACCGCACAACATCAACAGAAGGCAGGCGAAAGGATTCACGCTGTCGAGGAAAACGTAGAAACGGTAAGCAGAGTTGTGCAAGAAGTACAAAAACCGTAAGGCAGCGTGTCGATCTAGTAGTGACAAGTAAATTGAAGCAGGAATTGTTAGCTTTTACTGTACAAACAACTATGATTAGTAGAAATGACCCACAGGTTGAATTCATTATCAGTTGCAAATTCAGCAAATTTCAACCAAGGGTAAAACTGCACGCTGTAGATCTCATTAGAAATTTTACCTGCACGTTGGGACGATTAAATGAAAATCACACATGTATTGGGGTACACGAAAGGAGCCTCCCCGAAGATCATGACAACGATCGGGCGTACCCTAGGCAACGTTAGGCCTGTGCCTAACGGCCAATCCTTTCAACACCAAGACACCACAAAAACCTTTTATCAAAGCCAGCGCTAAATATAATGTCCATAAACACTGAAGGGCTCTCTCATGAGAAAGAAGTGCTACTTGCTGTAGCATGTAATACTCACAACTGTGATCTCTTACTAATCCAAGAGACCCACATTGGCCCCACACATAGAAGACCAAAGACCCACGGAATGAAATTAGTAATTGAAAGACCACACGAGCAATATGGCAGCGCAATCTTCGCCAAAATGGGCTTAGGTATTATATCTGCAGAACTGAGATCTCAAGAAGACATCGAAATCTTGACTGTAGAGTTACAGTCCTGCACTGTGACGTCTATATACACTCCTGGAAATTGAAATAAGAACACCGTGAATTCATTGTCCCAGGAAGGGGAAACTTTATTGACACATTCCTGGGGTCAGATACATCACATGATCACACTGACGGAATCACAGGCACATAGACACAGGCAACAGAGCATGCACAATGTCGGCACTAGTACAGTGTATATCCACCTTTCGCAGCAATGCAGGCTGCTATTCTCCCATGGAGACGATCGTAGAGATGCTGGATGTAGTCCTGCGGAACGGCTTGCCATGCCATTTCCACCTGGCGCCTCAGTTGGACCAACGTTCGTGCTGGGCGTGCAGACCGCGTGAGACGACGCTTCATCCAGTCCCAAACATGCTCAATGGGGGACAGATCCGGAGATCTTGCTGGCCAGGGTAGTTAACTTACACCTTCTACAGCACGTTGGGTGGCACGGGATACATGCGGACGTGCATTGTCCTGTTGCAACAGCAAGTTCCATTGCCGGTCTAGGAATCGTAGAACGATGGGTTCGATGACGGTTTGGATGTACCGTGCACTATTCAGTGTCCCCTCGACGATCACCAGTGGTGTACGGCCAGTGTAGGAGATCGCTCCCCACACCATGATGCCGGGTGTTGGCCCTGTGTGCCTCGGTCGTATGCAGTCCTGATTGTGGCGCTCACCTGCACGGCGCCAAACACGCATACGACCATCATTGGCACCAAGGCAGAAGCGACTCTCATCGATGAAGACGACACGTCTCAATTCGTCCCTCCATTCACGCCTGTCGCGACACCACTGGAGGCGGGCTGCACGATGTTGGGGCGTGAGCGGAAGACGGCCTAACGGTGTGCGGGACCGTAGCCCAGCTTCATGGAGACGGTTGCGAATGGTCCTCGCCGATACCCCAGGAGCAACAGTTTCCCTAATTTGCTGGGAAGTGGCGGTGCGGTCCCCTACGGCACTGCGTAGGATCCTACGGTCTTGGCGTGCATCCGTGCGTCGCTGCGGTCCGGTCCCAGGTCGACGGGCACGTGCACCTTCCGCCGACCACTGGCGACAACATCGATGTACTGTGGAGACCTCACGCCCCACGTGTTGAGCAATTCGGCGGTACGTCCACCCGGCCTCCCGCATGCCCACTATACGCCCTCGCTCAAAGTCCGTCAACTGCACATACGGTTCACGTCCACGCTGTCGCGGCATGCTACCAGTGTTAAAGACTGCGATGGAGCTCCGTATGCCACGGAAAACTGGCTGACACTGACGGCGGCGGTGCACAAATGCTGCGCAGCTAGCGCCATTCGACGGCCAACACCGCGGTTTCTGGTGTGTCCACTGTGCCGTGCGTGTGATCATTGCTTGTACAGCCCTCTCGCAGTGTCCGGAGCAAGTATGGTGGGTCTGACACACCAGTGTCAATGTGTTCTTTTTTCCATTTCCAGGAGTGTATAAGCCACCGAGGAGGGAGTTCAGATTCAGTGAGCCAACCAACTTCAACTCACAACCAACGAAAATAGTAATGGGCGACTTCAACTGTCATGGATCAGCCTGGGGGTACATGCACACAGACAAAAGTGGAGACGACCTAGAAACCTGGGCAGACTCAACTGGCCTTAAATTAATACACGACCCCAAACTTCCATATTCCTTCAACAGCAGCGGGTGGAACCGTGGATACAATCCAGATAACATCTTTGTCAGCGAAAACGTAGCACATCAAACCAGGAAGGATGTGGGAGAACCCCTCCCACATACGCAGCACCGAGCTATATTATGTCTGGTTGAAGCAGTTGTTAAACCAGCAACCACCCATTTCCAAAGACGTTTTAATTTTAAACGTGCCCTATGGGACAAATTCTCTGAAGAACTTGACAAAGAGGTGCAGAACCTTGATGCTAGCCCTGAAAAATATGACACTTTCATTGAATTAGTTAAAACTGTCTCCCAAAGAAATATCCCCCGAGGCTGCAGAACTAGTTATATCCCTGGACTTGACGGAAACTCAAAGGTTCTTCTGGAACATTACCAACAGCTCTTCGAGGAAAACCCTTTTTCAGAGGAAACAACTATGGCGGGAGAAGAACTCCTCCAGGCCATATCAGCCTCAAGAACAATGAAATGGTGTAATCTACTCACAAACCTAGACATGAAACAGAATAGTCGAAAGGCCTGGCAACTTCTTAAAAACATCAATAATAACCCCTCATCTAATATACAAAATTTGTATAAGGTCACACCAAATAAAATAGCAAATCAACTTCTAGTTAATGGTAAAACCAACAGGAAGCTCCCAAGAAAGAAACTACAGAGATGCACTCAAGAAAAAGACCACCTAGGCACCCCCTCTACTCTAAAAGAATTAGAAGATTTCATCTCCATAATGAAAATTAATAAAGCCGCTGGCCTAGATGATCTACGCCCAGACCAAATAAAAATGTTCGGACCTGTTACCAGAAGGTGGTTACTAGATATGATGAATAAATGTGTTCTTGAAATGAAAATCCCCAAGACTTGGCGGAAGGCAAATATAGTAGCTATACCAAAACGTGGAAAAAAAACCCACAGACCCTAAAAATTTTCGGCCTATCTCCCTGCTTTGTCAGCTCTATAAAGTCTTAGAAAGAATGATCCTTAACCGCATCTCAGAACATGTAGAGAAGAATATAATTAAAGAGCAAGCAGGATTCCGCCCAGGAAAGTCATGCTGCGGACAAATCCTCAACCTTACACAGTACATAGAAGATGGATACGAGAGGAAACAAATTACAGGTGCAGCCTTTATCGACCTTACAGCAGCTTACGACACCATAAACCACAGTAAGTTAATATCATAAATATATAACACTACAAAAGAGTACCGACTGGCGCAATTCATCCAGTGCCTGTTGCAGAATAGACGGTATTTTGTTACGCTGCAGTCGAAGAAGAGCCGATGGCGGACCCAGGAAAACGGCCTACCTCAAGGTAGCGTCCTCGCCCCATTGCTGTATAATATTTATACCAATGACCAACCGATCAACATGGACGCTCGCTCCTTCATCTATGCAGACGATACAGTCGTTGCCACCCAGGGAAAAACCTTTGAAGAGGTAGAAAGTAAATTAACTTTAGCGATTGAAAAACTGGGTGACTATTACGATAATAACCACCTCAAGCCAAACCCAGCAAAAACCCAGGTCTGTGCTTTCCACCTACGTAATAAGGAAGCAAGGAGGAAACTCAACATAAGCTGGAAGGGACAACATCTATCTCACTGCGGCACACCAAAATATCTTGGGATTAAACTTGACCGTGCTCCCACCTACAAGGAACACTGTTTGGCCACAAAGATGAAAGTGAGTGCCAGGAACAACATCATCTGCAAGTTAACAAATAGCAGATGGGGAGCGCAACCTACAGTTCTCCGCACGTCAGCTTTAGCTGTATGTTTCTTCACTGCGGAGTACTCGGCACCCGTTTGGCAAAATTCCACCCACGCTGAACAAGTAAATATAGCACTGAGTGAGACTGGACGCATCGTGACAGGATGCCTCCGCCCAACTCCTACAAAGCAACTGTACCACCTCATGGGCATAGCCCCGCCAGACATCAGAAGAAGGACTGCCGCAGAAATCGAGAAACATAAACAGGAGACAGATCCCAGGCATCCAATGTTCGGATGCAATCTTCAACCTCGCCGACTTAAATCAAGGAAGAGTTTCCTACGAACAACTGAAGCAACTCTTTTATCGCCTAGAGCACGACAAGAAGAGCTGTGGTACAATGTGGACCCAGGAAGATCAGGGAATAGCCCCAGGGAAGAACCCACAGCTGGCTCTGAACTCCCATATACGACCTGGAAAGCCCTGAATAGACTACGAACAGGCGTATCAAGATGCAGAGCAAACTTGGAAAAATGGGGCTACATCAGTGCAGACGAGCCCTGCGAGTGTGGAGAACAGCAAGACCCACAACATCTACTGGTCTGCAGGAAACTAAACAACCCGTGTTCGACTCAGGACCTATTTGAAGCAAATGACAAGGCTATTCAAGCTGTAGTGTATTGGGCTTCACGGGGGATATGAAAATCGCTCTGTTTCGCATCCTTAGCGCTTATCATTATATGTTACATACTTTTCTATATTATTGTAGTTAATTTACCTTATAACCATGTATTATTGTATTATAACTGCTTCTCTTGCATTGTAATTAAATTTTTTTTGTAAAATGGTGATGTCTTGGATACGATAAATAAATAAACATATGTATTGAATCGGATGGAAAATGAAGCCTTTAACTGAGGTGCGAGGCGAGAAAAGGAACTAATGCCATACCGAAAATTTGAGAAAATGGTTATTGATAAATATTAGTTGCAAAGCAAACAGAATGATACAGGCCTATTAGTATCCATTTGCATACAACTGTATGACAGGAGGTCTGACGGGACGTATACCGAATTTTTAGGAAAAGAAGTTGAAAGGAATGAATAATTAAATATTCCTTACGATGGAAGAGCAGTTATAAGGCGGGAGGTGCAAGGCTACCGAGAAACACGCAGTCACATAGTAAGGAACTACCATTGAGTCCGTCGACCAAGGACGGAGGATATGGGTCGCTACATTACAATGTGAATGAGATTGGCAAAGTTTTCACAATAACAAAAGAGTGATTACGAGACGACCTAGAAAATTTGATAGAAGAAGAGGTAATTGGCAATGATGAGGCAGTAATGGTACCGGTAGTAAAAACACAAGTCTGTGGAAAGAAAACGAGGACGCTGATTGAGAGGCAGCTTTATGCAACTGCCAAAACGTTTACACCGCATTATTAGCAGAGAATTCAGAAACACTCAGTTCGCCTGTGAAAGGTTTTTAGATTAAAGAGCCTGTAGGAGAAGGTGGAAACAAATTAGCTGTCAATCCGTGATAGAAGTTAGAGAAACGTAGCGAGTGGATATCATGATAGTATCTGGGTTACAGGAGAAATTTATTATTGAACCAGATTGGCTCACCGAGCAGGGAGCGAAAATACGTTAAGGAAGGATGAGGTGAGAATAAGAGGAGATAGCGGAATCAAGAAAATTCAGTTTACGGAAAGGGTGGCCATCGACAGGAAATTTTCGTGAATCTAACAAGTTGTTGAAACAGAAGGATACGAAAACTTTGTATCGGAGGCTTACGAGGTTAAAACAGCTAACAATCTAGTGGAATCAGATGAACAACATGAACTTAACCCAGATGAAGCGTTTTCGAAAATTTATGGCGTTGCGGCCTTGGCGCCCAGAGAAGCACAAGAATTGTCCAAGTTGATTGGAAAAAATAGTAAAGTATCCAGTCAAAAACCAGAAATTATAAAAGGACCGCCTTATCTGATCAAAATAAAATCGCGCAAACCATATTTTGTGGCTCCATATGAAATGCCTCAAGCAAGGAGGGAGTCCCAAAGGATGTTGTCATCTAGAGTAATCCAACAAATTAGGAGTGAATTTAACGGCCCATCATGGCGGTCGTTAAAAATAATGGGAAGATTCATTTGGTTTTAGAAGCGAGATAAGCGAATAAGGTATTAGAACCTGAAACAGGCCAACCAGTAAAGATGGAAGACACTTCGAACATTTAAAGGGAGAAAAATTGTTACAAGCCTAGATTTGACGTCCATCCTACATCAAGGCCGTTCATTGGATTTTTATACGAAGGACGTTGTTACAATTACCGAGCGTTACCTTTTGGGTTGAACGTATCCGTTTCAGCGTTTATATAGACATTGGACAGGGTATTGGGTGAAGAATTATTGAAAAAAGTAACTGCGTGTGTAAAAAACTTGCTAACAGACAGCAAACACTGGAAGGAACGTTTACAAAAGTTATGGGGAGTATATGAGAGGTTCAAATGGCTCTAAGCACTATGGGACTTAACATCTGGGTCATCACTCCCCTAGACTTAGAACGACTTAAACCTAACTAACCTAAGGACATCACGCACATCCATGCCCGACGTAGGATTCGAACCTGTGACCGTAGCAGCAGCGCGGTTCCAGACTAAAGCGCCTAGAACCACTCGGTCACGGCGGCCGGCTTATATTTTCAGAAATCAGAATTCGGAAGACAAGAACTACAGTTTTTAGGACATGTAGTTGAACCTAATGGGATAAACACATTGGATTTGGAAGAATATCACAGTGAGAAGTTCCATGGAAGTGAACATATGCAGACAACGAAACTACATCTGACATCTAACGATGTGAAGTGGTATTAAAGAAAGAAAGAGAATCTATGGTCTTGTGAGGAATGATCTAACTTGTATATTTGTTTGAAATTCTTATTACACTCAGTGAAGTACTATTGGCAGTATAAATTTGAAATAGCTTTGATTAGACGCTCATAGCCAGCGCAATTATGACAGTTAAATATGTCAAATAGCACTGTGATAGTTTAATTAATGTTGTTGCCTAGCGTTTTGCAGACATATATTATGGAGTGGCGCTATGTTTAGCTTGTGACAGTTGGGAAACAAGAGAACGTTGATGCAGCACTGGACGCTTGTCATTTCTTACCAGACACTCGTCGCAAGTAGTCGAACTAGTCGCCACAGGGAGGAGCAGTGTCGCGTGTAATCTAACGGCAGCGACACAGTACAACCGAACTACGAGCAGCAGTCAAGGGGATGAATCAGAGGCACTCAGAGAGGTCCGAGGGCATAGTACCATGAGTACTAGGGAGATCCGTAGTTGCAGACAGCAAGATGGCGTCGGCGCAGCAGCAAGTTCGGAGGTCTTTGGCGGTGTTTCGCAGAGTTGTCTACACTTGTTCACTTCCATGGAACTTCTCACTGTGATATTCTTCCACATCCAATGCTTTTATCCCATTAGGTTGAACTACATGTCCTAAAACCTGTACTAGTTGCACAATCGCCTCCAAGGGGAACAGCAGTGCAATAACCTTAATGGTGGCGAGTAGAGCTACCCAGTGGCCATTACTCAACGTGGTTCGGCAGACATCGAGGTCAGTGTTCGGTGGAGACTAGCTGGGAGAATGCAGCCAATGTCCCAGACAGCTGAGTAGAGTGCAGCTGGTTGCTGCTCAGCTGCTACCAATACACATATGGATAAGGTCGACATTGAGCAAGTGATACCGTGTTGTGAAGTGTATGTGAGGCTCTCATGAGTCATTAAATCACACTGCATAGTGATAACTGAAAAAAGTGAAGTGGATGGTGATGTGGAAAACAGCAAATATACGTACACATTTATTAGCTTGGTTGTTTAATGCAATTGTCTAGAACAAAAAGTAATAATCTTCAATTTACAGAAAATAAATAAACAAAATAAAATAATAATTACTACCATATTAAGCTAAATCGAAATTTGGGAAAATTTAAATTTTTGAGACAAACTGTTTCTAATTTGTATGAATAATCTGTTTCTGATTTTCGTTAATGTATAGTCTGATAGTTTTGTTATCTTTCAAATAATAAGTAACAACGACTATAAAATAAGGAAATTATTTTATAGCTGTGAAAAAAATTATGCTTTCAATTCCAATGTGCTTATAATTCCTTTCACTTGTTTTTTGTAAATAATGTTCATATATTTTAATAATTTCTCTCATTCGTTAGTTGAATCACCATATATATTGGACATGGTTTGTGATATTTGAGAATGTATTTTACTTTGTATTTTTTGGACTATTGTGATGTCTTTTTTTTCCAAGTTTTGATTAATACTAAATGGACTGTATTCTCAAATTTATTCAAATTGACAGCTAAATATTTTTGTGCTTTCCTTCACATACATTTCAGGTATAATTCTGAAATGTTCTTCAAATGGTAGGAGACGTGAATGATGGTATGAATGATGTTTTATTGTTTTGGCTGGATGGCCCCATATTTGGACATTACATTGCCGTGTGCTGTGAGTACTTCGATAAATCCGTTAAAGGTTGTAGTGTTCATGGACAAGATTCAGAACTCATCAATGTTAGAAACGAGTCGTTCGCAAAAATCGGTAGAAGCAATGGTTATCACAAAACAGTAATAACAAGCCGAAATAGGATTGAACGTCGGTATGTGTGCATAGAAACGTCAGGAACATGCCTTGCATTAAAGACAATAAACCGGCGTGTACTGGTAGGCAAGCAGTTCCATTTTTAGTCTTCAGTTGCCTGTTAGTGCGAACAGGATACCACTGTGCAGCATAAATCCGCTGGTTTTTGAGATAAACTTGGCTATAATAGATACAAACAAAGGATTAGGCATATTATATCCTCTAGGCTAATTTACATATAAAATGGCGAGTTGTTATCCTGTTGCTTGAGATATACAAGCCCTGTTTGTGGATTTCAGATTTCTGGGATCCTTATCGAGAAATTTACTACCTAAGGAGGACTCTCTTCCCTTATTGCACAATTTGTTACCCAATTAAGGCAACGTTTTCTTACTGCTACAATTTATAATCCTTATGGCTATAATTTATGACCCAATATGCCGGATTCAGTGTTGCTGATACTATGACATCACACTCAAATATAATTGCCTAAGATAGGGGTCGTTTGGGGGAGAAAACCAAACAGCGAGGTCATCAGTCTCATTGGATTAGGGAAGGATGGGGAAGGAAGTCGGCCTTTCCCTTTCAAAGGAACTATACCAGCTTTTGTCTCGAGCAGTTTAGGAAAATCACAGAAAACTGAATAAGGATGGCCGGACGCAGGTTGCCTAAGAAGATTAAAGGGTCACGAAGGTGAGAAATACATAAAATGCAATATCATTCCATACTCAAAGTCTCTTCCTCCTCTACCATCCAGTCCAAAATAATTCTTCCATTTTCCACTGTCACCTACCATTGCCAACCATCTGCAACATCTGCACATGCTAACCATCAGATGGTATACTGTTGGTTGATCATCATAAAGTGTCGCCAGAGATCTCCCACCTCAAGACATAATTAAAAACTGTTTCCCACAGAAAACAGACTACCTCATATATCACAGGAGGATATGCAGTTGTTTCCAGAGACTGAGTTTCCACTATTTCCAATGTCTGCATCAGTAGCCAAGCCATAACTAGGTGGGTTCAAAATACTTCTGTTCGTGGCTTCTAATGAAATGATTGCCATGAGATTTAAATCTATAGATGTAGACATAGGATCAGATAGAGACAGCAAAATAATGACAGAAATCTTGAATGTTCAACATAGTACTGAAGTGCAGTTTACTGAGATGTAGTAGGAGCGTCTACTTAGCGTGATATAATATAATGAGGCGACTGATGATGACAGAGTATGACCTGTTCAATCCTCCTTCTGATATCTACTTCTTTACGATGAAGGTGTAAATCATCGGCATATTTGGAACTCCAGTACTGAAGTTCATGTCTGGAGGCTCTTTGCAGTGCATTTCTTTACATCATTGAAGCGTTGTGAACTTGTGTGACCTATCTACATCTACATCTACATCTACATTTATACTCCGCAAGCCACCCAACGGTGTGTGGCGGAGGGCACTTTACGTGCCACTGTCATTACCTCCCTTTCCTGTTCCAGTCGCGTATGGTTCGCGGGAAGAACGACTGTCTGAAAGCCTCCGTGCGCGCTCTAATCTCTCTAATTTTACATTCGTGATCTCCTCGGGAGGTATAAGTAGGAGGAAGCAATATATTCGATACCTCATCCAGAAACGCACCCTCTCGAAACCTGGCGAGCAAGCTACATCGCGATGCAGAGCGCCTCTCTTGCAGAGTCTGCCACTTGAGTTTATTAAACATCTCCGTAACACTAACACGGTTACCAAATAACCCTGTGACGAAACGCGCCGCTCTTCTTTGGATCTTCTCTATCTCCTCCGTCAGACCGATCTGGTACGGATCCCACACTGATGAGCAATACTCAAGTATAGATCGAACGAGTGTTTTGTAAGCCACCTCCTTTGTTGATGGACTACATTTTCTAAGCACTCTCCCAATGAATCTCAACCTAGTACCCGCCTTACCAATAATTAATTTTATATGATCATTCCACTTCAAATCGTTCCGCACGCATACTCCCAGATATTTTACAGAAGTAACTGCTACCAGTGTTTGTTCCGCTATCATATAATCATACAATAAAGGATCCTTCTTTCTATGTATTCGCAATACATTACATTTGTCTATGTTAAGGGTCAGTTGCCACTCCCTGCACCAAGTGCCTATCCGCTGCAGGTCTTCCTGCATTTCGCTACAATTTTCTAATGCTGCAACTTCTCTGTATACTACAGCATCATCCGCGAAAAGCCACATGGAACTTCCGACACTATCTACTAGGTCATTTATATATATTGTGAAAAGCAATGGTCCCATAACACTCCCCTGTGGCACGCCAGAGGTTACTTTAACGTCTGTAGACGTCTCTCCATTGATAACAACATGCTGTGTTCTGTTTGCTAAAAACTCTTCAATCCAGCCACACAGCTGGTCTGATATTCCGTAGGCTCTTACTTTGTTTATCAGGCGACAGTGCGGAACTGTATCGAACGCCTTCCGGAAGTCAAGAAAAATAGCATCTACCTGGGAGCCTGTATCTAATATTTTCTGGGTCTCATGAACAAATAAAGCGAGTTGGGTCTCACACGATCGCTGTTTCCGGAATCCATGTTGATTCCTACATAGCAGATTCTGGGTTTTCAAAAACGACATGATACTCGAGCAAAAAACATGTTCTAAAATTCTACAACAGATCGACGTCAGAGATATAGGTCTATAGTTTTGAGCATCTGCTCGACAACCCTTCTTGAAGACTGGGACTATCTGTGCTCTTTTCCAATCATTTGGAACCCTCCGTTCCTCTAGAGACTTGCGGTACACGGCTGTTAGAAGGGGGGCAAGTTCTTTCGCGTACTCTGTGTAGAATCGAATTGGTATCCCGTCAGGTCCAGTGGACTTTCCTCTATTGAGTGATTCCAGTTGCTTTTCTATTGCTTGGACACTTATTTCGATGTCAGCCATTTTTTCGTTTGTGCGAGGATTTAGAGAAGGAACTGCAGTGCGGTCTTCCTCTGTGAAACAGCTTTGGAAAAAGGTGTTTAGTATTTCAGCTTTACGCGTGTCATCCTCTGTTTCAATGCCATCATCATCCCGTAGTGTCTGGATATGCTGTTTCGAGCCACTTACTGATTTAACGTAAGACCAGAACTTCCTAGGATTTTCTGTCTAGTCGGTACATACAATTTTACTTTCGAATTCACTGAACGCTTCACGCATAGCCCTCCTTACGCTAACTTTGACATCGTTTAGCTTCTGTTTGTCTGAGAGGTTTTGGCTGCGTTTAAACTTGGAGTGGAGCTCTCTTTGCTTTCACAGTAGTTTCCTAACTTTGTTGTTGTACCACGGTGGGTTTTTCCCGTCCCTCACAGTTTTACTCGACACGTACCTGTCTAAAACGCATTTTACGATTGCCTTGAACTTTTTCCATAAACACTCAACATTGTCAGTGTCGGAACAGAAATTTTCGTTTTGATCTGTTAGGTAGTCTGAAATCTGCCTTCTATTACTCTTGCTAAACAGATAAACCTTCCTCCCTTTTTTTTATATTCCTATTAACTTCCATATTCAGGGATGCTGCAACGGCCTTATGATCACTGATTCCCTGTTCTGTACATACAGAGTCGAAAAGTTCGGGTCTGTTTGTTATCAGTAGGTCCAAGATGTTATCTCCACGAGTCGGTTCTCTGTTTAATTGCTCGAGGTAATTTTCGGATAGTGCACCCAGTATAATGTCACTCGATGCTCTGTCCCTACCACCCGTCCTAAACATCTGAGTGTCCCAGTCTATATCTGGTAAATTGAAATCTCCACCTAAGACTATAACATGCTGAGAAAATTTATGTGAAATGTATTCCAAATTTTCTCTCAGTTGTTCTGCCACTAATGCTGCTGAGTCGGGAGGTCGGTAAAAGGAGCCAATTATTAACCCAGTTCGGTTGTTGAGTGTAACCTCCACCCATAATAATTCACAGGAACTATCCACTTCTACTTCACTACAGGATAAACTACTACTAAGAGCGACGAACACTCCACCACCGGTTGCATGCAATCTATCCTTTCTAAACACCGTCTGTACCTTTGTAAAAATTTCGGCAGAATTTATCTCTGGCTTAAGCCAGCTTTCTGTGCCTATAACGATTTCAGCTTCGGTGCTTTCTATCAGCGCTTGAACTTCCGGTACTTTACCAATGCAGCTTCGACAGTTGACAATTACAATACCGATTGCTGTTTGGTCCCCGCATGTCCTGACTTTGCCCCGCACCCGTTGAGGCTGTTGCCCTTTCTGTACTTGCCCAAGGTCATCTAACCTAAAAAACCGCCCAGCCCACGCCACACAACCCCTGCTACCCGTGTAGCCGCTTGTTGCGTGTAGTGGACTCCTGACCTATCCAGCGGAACCCGAAACCCCACCACCCTATGGCGCAAGTCAAGGAATCTGCGCTATATAGCGACTGGACTGGATTCCCAGAACCTAAATGGTTCAAATGGCTCTGAGCGCTATGGGACTTACCTTCTGAGGTCATTAGTCCCCCAGAACTTAGAACTAGTTAAACCTAACTAACCTAAGGACATCACACACATCCATGCCCGAGGCAGGATTCGAACCTGCGACCGTAGCGGACTCGCGGTTCCAGACTGCAGCGCCTAGAACCGCACGGCCACTTCGGCCGGCGCCCAGAACCTAAGAGACAGCTGAGGTAACTAAATGTAAATTCAGCTAGAAAGAAACTGTCGAGGTTTAGGACAAGTAGTGCATAAGAAACGGTAGGGTAACAGCAATTTTGAGTATAAAGTGGACAAGAGCCAACTGAGCCAGCTGCCAGGGAACTTGTCACTTTAGTCTGCGTAAGGATAATCCAATTTAAGGTGACCTGATGGACTGAGACTTTTTATTGGAGAGGGCAGTGTTGCATACCCACCATGTCCGATCATAAATGCACGAAATTGGAAGCGAGTTGTAGCAGTGCCATCTGCAGACAAGCATGGTTGTTATGAATTACAAAAAACAACACAGCCATCACAGCGTTGTGAAGCGAGCCAACCTGGCAGGGTATGTAAATGTTCGACACAGCAGTACCCTTAGCAGTAGATGACATAAGCCTGTCCAGAACAGTTGCCGCTGAAAATTTTGCTATATGTGCCGCAAGGCATAGCAAAGCCCAAACAATTGCAGCTCGGAAGCATGTAAATACCTAGCCATTTTATACTACAGTCACTTCTGTTAGTATCGCAGCTCTACCACTATGGGGCCGTGTTACTTGGCCGTCATCTGGACCATAGTTCGACTCTGTATCACGGCAGTGTGCCCTGAGACCGCAGGACCTGGAGATGCAGCCACACGCCACTGCTGATCTGCACATTCTAAAAATAACCCCAAAAAATTTTGGTCGTACGTAAAATCTGTGAACGCTACAAATAATTCAATACCTTCTCTTGCTGATAAACAGAAGGTCGTAATTCTAAATCTAACTTTCAAAAACTCGTTTACGATAGAGGACTGCAGCACCATTCCCCCTTCCAGTTATCGAACAAACGAAAGGGTGGCTGACATAGTGTTTAGTGTATCTGGGATTGTAAAACTGTTAAGATCCTTAGACGCCAGAAAGGCATCTGGCCCAGATGGTATCCCCGTAAGATTTTATGTTGACTATGCTACAGATATAGCACCATTCTTATCCGTCATCTATCAGAGATCATTGGAACGGCGGAAAGTTCTACGGGACTGGAAGAAGGCCCAGGTCATAGCAATCTATAAAAAGAGTAGAAAAATCGGATGCACATAACTACCGGCCAATTTCACTGACATCAATTTGTGGTAGAATCATGGGAAATATTTGTGTTCAGACATAATGACCTTTCTAGACTCTGAGAAACTCATCTGCGGAAACCAGCACGGTTTTAGGAAACAGCGGTCATGCGAGACTCAGCTGGCCCTCTTTGTGCATGATATACACTCCTGGAAATGGAAAAAAGAACACATTGACACCGGTGTGTCAGACCCACCATACTTGCTCCGGACACTGCGAGAGGGCTGTACAAGCAATGATTACACGCACGGCACAGCGGACACACCAGGAACCGCGGTGTTGGCCGTCGAATGGCGCTAGCTGCGCAGCATTTGTGCACCGCCGCCGTCAGTGTCAGCCAGTTTACCGTGGCATACGGAGCTCCATCGCAGTCTTTAACACGGGTAGCATGCCGCGACAGCGTGGACGTGAACCGTATGTGCAGTTGACGGACTTTGAGCGAGGGCGTATAGTGGGCATGCGGGAGGCCGGGTGGACGTACCGCCGAATTGCTCAACACGTGGGGCGTGAGGTCTCCACAGTACATCGATGTTGTCGCCAGTGGTCGGCGGAAGGTGCACGTGCCCGTCGACCTGGGACCGGACCGCAGCGACGCACGGATGCACGCCAAGACCGTAGGATCGTACGCAGTTCCGTAGGGGACCGCACCGCCACTTCCCAGCAAATTAGGGACACTGTTGCTCCTGGGGTATCGGCGAGGACCATTCGCAACCGTCTCCATGAAGCTGGGCTACGGTCCCGCACACCGTTAGGCCGTCTTCCGCTCACGCCCCAACATCGTGCAGCCCGCCTCCAGTGGTGTCGCGACAGGCGTGAATGGAGGGACGAATGGAGACGTGTCGTCTTCAGCGATGCGAGTCGCTTCTGCCTTGGTGCCAATGATGGTCGTATGCGTGTTTGGCGCCGTGCAGGTGAGCGCCACAATCAGGACTGCATACGACCGAGGCACACAGGGCCAAAACCCGGCATCATGGTGTGGGGAGCGATCTCCTACACTGGCCGTACACCACTGGTGATCGTCGAGGGGACACTGAATAGTGCACGGTACATCCAAACCGTCATCGAACCCATCGTTCAACCATTCCTAGACCGGCAAGGGAACTTGCTGTTCCAACAGGACAATGCACGTCCGCATGTATCCCGTGCCACCCAACGTGCTCTAGAAGGTGTAAGTCAACTACCCTGGCCAGCAAGATCTCCGGATCTGTCCCCTATTGAGCATGTTTGGGACTGGATGAAGCGTCGTCTCACGCGGTCTGCACGTCCAGCACGAACGCTGGTCCAACTGAGGCGCCAGGTGGAAATAGCATGGCAAGCCGTTCCACAGGACTACATCCAGCATCTCTACGATCGTCTCCATGGGAGAATAGCAGCCTGCATTGCTGCGAAAGATGGATATACACTGTACTAGTGCCGACATTGTGCATGCTCTGTTGCCTGTGTCTATGTGCCTGTGGTTCTGTCAATGTGATCATGTGATGTATCTGACCCCAGGAATGTGTCAATAAAGTTTCCCCTTCCTGGGACAATGAATTCACGGTGTTCTTATTTCAATTTCCAGGAGTGTACAACAGGCTCTAGATACCGGCTCCCAGGCTGATGCCATATTTCTTGACTTTCGAAAGACGTTCGACTCAGTTCCGCACTGTCGCTTGCTACAAAAAGTGCGCGCTTACGGTCTATCCAATGACATATGCGGTTGGATAGAAAGTTTTCTAACAGACAGGGAGCAGCATGTCGTCCTTAACGGAGTAACTTCAACAGAAAAAAGAGTGACTTCAGGTGTGTCCCAGGGCAGCGTATAGGTCCTCTGCTTTTCACGATTTACATAAACGATCTGGTTTATGGTATTGACAGCGGCCTTAGACTGTTAGCCAATGATGCTATAGTCTACAGGAAAGTAGTATCACACGAAAGTTGTGAACAAATCAATGCGGATTTGCAGAAAATAAATGCATGGTGTAACGACTGGCAGTTATCTCTCAATATTAGTAAGTGTAACCTACTGCGTACAACAAGGCGAAAATCCCCATTATCGTATGAGTACAAAATAAATGATCAGTCTTTGGAAGCGGTAACATCAGTCAAGTATCTGGGTGTGACTATTCAAAATGAGTAAATGGAATGATCAGACTACACAAGTAACGGGTAAGGGGAACTCTAGAATGCGGTTTATTGGTAGAATCCTGAAGCGATACAGTGCTTCAACAAAGGAAATAGCTTACAATTTGTTAGTTCGTCCAGTCTTAGAGTACTGTTCGTCTGTGTGGGACCCTTACCAGTTGGGTCTGATTCAAGAGATTGAGGAGGTCCAAAGAAGAGCGGCAAGATTGGTGACTGGTACATTGAGCCATCGCGAGAGCGTTAGAAATCTCATAGAAAGTTTGAAGTGGGACACAATTGCAGAGACACGACGCGCTAAGCAGAAGGGGCAGCTCACTAAATTCAGAAACTCAAATCTTCACCGAGGATGTACAGCATATATTTTTACCACCAACTTTCAAATCGTGTAATGATGATCATTCAAATATAAGGGAAATAAGAGCTCGTACTGAGGCGTTCAGACAGTCGTTTTTCCCTCGTGCGATCAGCGAGTGGAACAGAGGGGGGGAATATGACTTTGGCGCGAATTGTGCCCTCCGCCACACACCGCTTGGTGGTTAGCGGATTATATATGTAGATGTAGATGCTGGCCGGGAAGCAGCGCGCCAGCCATCGACTCGGGGCTGCGACCACGTCAGCCGCTTCCTGGACAACACGAATTGCCCCACACGGCATGCAGCTGCAGCTAACAGTGCCCGCCCAGAGCTAGAGTCACCTCCTATGGAAGCAGTTGCGTCATGGGCCACAACTGCCCGGCCGACGCTGCGCTCTGTCAGCATTGCAGGATGACAACATGTAGGAGGCCACTGAATACCACTACTAAGCTGTATTGGGCTACCGTGGGCTGCCGTAATAAAACATTTCGAATTACAGATTGTTACATTCGCACTGCACTGCGTCACCCCAAACCCCATCTCCACCAGTCCCATGCACGGTATGCAGAGTGCTCAGAAAAAGTGTGAAAAGCTTGTAACGTTGTTGCAGGGTAGTTAATGGTGATAAATACTGTTAAATTAAAAAATTCGGTGCTCTGGCCATTTACGAGTTAATTATCATCATCATTAAAGTTAGCCAATTAGATCATTGCACGTGCAAATTCAAACAGCTCATCAGAAGTGGTGTCGCCAAATGTGAGTGTGTATTTAATTGGATCTTGTATTCTGGTTTGGTTTTCATTACTTTCTCTTCTAGTTCATCGTTTGTACAGTACCTTGAGGATGGTCAGTACCCTTACCAAGTCGTAAATAAATAATTTTATGAGACAGCGCTGTGGAATACATTTTTTCGGTATCAATAGAGATGGAACACAAGCTCAGGTTGAGTTAGGATAGGAAAGGAAATCGGCCGTGCCTATTCAGAGGATGTATCTGGGCATTTGCCTTAAGCAATTTAGGAAATTCACGTTAAATCAGCATGGCCGTAGACGGATTTGAACCGTCATTCTTCCGAATACGACTCCAGTGAGCTCATCACTGCTCCATCTCGCTCTGTCTACTTTTCGAACTCTCACCCCGTATTTTGCCTTTCTTCCTACACGGCTTCTTTGACATAAAACTTAAACAGTTGCGATTGCAAACAACGCGTGCATCTTGCGCCATTCACAATACATTTTTGTCTTCTCTAATTTTCTGCATTTCTCTTCCGCAAATTGGTTGTATAATCACTATAGGGTGACACGTTTGTGATACAAATGACATTAAACAGCACTGTCTTCTCTTGACTGTCGAAGTGCTACACTGAAGGGGTAACAACAGAAATGAAAGGAAATCACAGAGGTAGAAACAAATGTTCACTCGGTACTGGTAGAACCACTAAGGTTTGTAAGCAACATGACCGACAGAAACGCGAAGAACTGTTAAAAGCAATAAGTAGTTTAATTAGTATAAAATTTTTGCTACGAATAACAAAATAAAGAAGATATTATTGCAATACTGAAAAAAGAAGATATGCTAAACGACGAGTCCGAAGAAGAGACAACAGAAAAAGTGAAAGAAATTTCCAATCTAGAAAGCAAGATTAATATGATGGGTGAATCATAGAAGACGATGTGCAACCGACACTTTATCCTAGAAGGCCAGTATTCCCCAGAATCAAGTTACTCTGAAAGTACTCAACTAAGCATAAGGATACTCGTCTTCTTTTGAGTTTAAAGCACAAGGTGAGCCATTTGAAAACTGTTTTTGGAAATATCAGGAAAATTACAAACCGGTGTAACGTAAAGTTATAATTAAAGGTTTTCGTCTCACCATCCAGTTCCACCAATCCCATCCATTAATAACTAGCAGAAACGTTTTGAAGTGAAATGAAGTGGGACGTTCATAAGAAGTTAATATGGAGAGGGAGAATAGACTCTGAAATTTATTGGGAGGATTGTAGTCAGTTAATACACACTTGGAAAGAAAAGATTGCGTTTTCAGTTTGGAAGAGTGCATCAACATAATTCTGAGGTATTACCTTTGGTCTGTATCCTGTTGGTTCATTCAGTACGAGAGTGTTACAGGTAAGCTCAGAACCTTACATGGGAAAATACGAAATAATATGACGCCATTTTCGTGAAACTATTTTGGACAAGAACAGTAAAAAATTATTTCAAGCTAACAGTAAGACCTACTGCCTCCCTAACTCGTATCCAAATCAAAACTTAGATGATCTTAAGTTAGAAGTAGCCGGTTCGAATCTTGTTGATAGGAGAAATTTTCACTGCGGTCTTTGCTGACAAGGGAAGGTGGAAGCGAAAAGCTCTAAATCACTTTTTGTCAGTTTCCTTGGTTATATTCCATACCTCTAAGTAGCGTCTCGCAGAATTCGGGAAAGTGACAATGTTGTTTGTGACTCGTCCTTAGAGTGAAGATATTAAGCGCGGCTGCCTCATTGGTCCTACCGCTGTTCTTTTACCTTCACCAACTAGATCAACACAACTCACAAACATAACTTTGCATTCCATACGCCCTAAAGACGTCCAGCTACAATCAAAATTAAAGGCAGAAAAACCGACATTCATGCAACACACAGAAATGTCGTCCAGCGGGTGTTGAAAGAAAGACTCAGTAGTGTGGTTTGGGGTGCTAGTCGAGTTGCTGAACATCCAAAAGCACACCGTTAGTCAAACACACCGAGCAAACTTCAGAGACACACCGAAAGACTTTCCCATTTAGACCCTTCGGTGTGTACACTCTTTGACATAAAACTCGACCGGCGGCCGGCCGCTTCAGAGGCTAAGTCCGCGCCGATCGCGACATGGGACAAAAAAACTGGCCAACTCACTAATTCTCTAAGTCCGGTTATCTGCACAATCTGGCAACACTGTAGATTGCGGCACTTCCTGGAGGACAACTTGTCCCATGATAGAGAAACGCTAGGCTGCTTACGCGTGTGGTCTAGCAGTAGCGTGTGTTGTTTCTGTTCATAGTGTCAGTGGATCGAGAGCAGCTAGCATAAAACATTTTTATAGCCTCTTCTGTCGGAATGCTGAAGACGTGGATGTAATGGTAGCGCAGATTCAATCTATTTCGCTTTCTGACACACCGATATCAAAATTTTATCCAGTAACGATTTTGCGGCAGATTTCCGACAGACTGTCCTCCTCTGGACGCCGTATGCGGCAAAGCTCCGGGATCCATTTGCTGGCTACTGGCAGCGGCCGTGGCGACAGCAGTGGGGATGCACTTCCCCGTTCTTTATCGAGCCTCCACGAAGATTGCGTTCACCACTCGAACAACAAGCAATCTGGCGTCCCCTGGAAACGACCTAGTCGGCCAATCCTGCAAACACCGGAGCACCAAAACCAAAGATGACAAATCTCTCCGAAGAGACTCAAAAAAGGCCTTTATCAAGACCATCACTAGTGACAACTTCCTGCAATATTGAAGGCTTATCTGTAAATAAAGAAATTTTATTATCTGACATGTGCAAACGAAATAACTGTGACGTTTTAGTGTTACAAGAAACACACAGAGCACCAACTAGCCATAGACCAAAAATACAGGGCATGAAATTAGTTCCCGAGAGACCACACGAAAGATACGGAAGTGCTATATTTGTGAAACCGAACTTAGACGTACGCTCCTGTGCTCTGACCTGCGAAAAAAATATAGAAATTTTAACTATTGAGCTACATTCATGTACTGTAACATCCGTGTACAAACCACCCAGTGCGAGGTTTAAATTTACGGAGCCTGGAAATTTCCATTCAAAAAACATTAAAGTTGTACTAGGAGATTTTAACTGTCACGGTCTCGCATGGGGTTATAAAGAGACAAATGATGATGGCGAAATGCTGGAGACCTGGGTAGACCAGGCTAAACTGAAATTGATACATGACCCAAAGTTGCCTGCATCATTTAACAGCGGAAGATGGAAACGAGGATTTAATCCAGATAACATCTTTGTCTCCGAAAAGGTATCCCTGCAAACTGTAAAGCAAATCGAGGACCCAATTCCAAGATCGCAACACAGAGCAATAACTTGCTGCATTACTGCAGTAATCAAATCAGATGTAATGCCCTTTAAGAGACGCTTCAATTTCAAAAAAGCTCATTGGTAACTTTTTACAGAGGACCTTGATAAGGAGATCTTGGAAATTAAACCAGAGATACAATCATATGAAACTTTCATAGACCTCGTCAAGAAAATCTCTCGACGGCGCATACCTAGAGGGTGCCGCACCCAGTATATCGCTGGACTAAATGGTAGCAGCAAGGAAGCTCTGAAAAAGTATGAAGAACTATACAATAAGGACCCCTTCTCAGAGGAAACGATCCAGGCAGGTGAGGCACTGATGTCTGGTATCTCCGAAGCGTGAAAGGAAAAGTGGTACAACCTCCTACAAGAGACGGACATGAAGCACAGCAGTAGGAAGGCATGGAAACTGGTCAAAAGTCTCAACAACGACCCAACAGAACCACAACCAAATTACAGTGAAGTTACATCCGATCAGATAGCTCACCAACTACTCATGAACGGAAAAACTAAAAGGAAGATCAGGAATGGCAAAATTAAAAGAAAATTGAACGAGGAGATTAGCTTCCTAGCTCGACCGTTCTTCATTCAGGAGCTACAAGATGCCATCAATGATTTGAAAAACAATAAGGCCGCTGGCCTCGACGATCTGAGATCTGAGCAAATTAAACATTTTGGACCGGGAGTACAAGCATGGATCCTAGAGCTAATGAATAACTGTATTACAACAATGCAAATTCCTAAACTGTGGAGGAAAGCTCGGGTTATTGCATTACTAAAACCAGGGAAAGACCCAGCTGAAGCTAAAAATTTCCGGCCTGTATCACTGCTTTGTCATTTATTTAAAGTGCTGGAGCGAATGGTCCTCAAACGCATAGCTGATTATGTGGACAAAGCCCTCATTAACGAACAAGCTGGATTCCGACCAGGAAAATCATGCTGCGGCCAAATTCTTAATCTCACACAGTACATCGAAGACGGCTATCAGAGAGGAGAAGTAACTGGGGTCGCATTCCTGGATCTCAGTGCTGCATATGACACAGTTAACCATAAGTTGCTTACCCAGAAAGTGTATAATGTCACTAAGGACTACACCCTTTCTATGTTTGTGCAATGTCTGCTACAAAACAGACGCTACTATGTAACCTTACAATCTAAAAACAGCCGTTGGAGGACACAGAAAAATGGACTTGCACAGGGTAGTGTCTTGGCTCCAATATTATTTAACATCTATACCAATGATCTTCCCATCAGCCGCCGGACACGAATGTTCATATATGCTGATGATGCAGCAGTGGCCACACAGGATAAAACCTTTGAACAAGTGGAGGAGAATCTCACAGGAGCCTTAACAGAACTTGCTACCTATTACGACGGCAATAATCTCAAACCAAACCCTAGTAAATCTCAAGTATCCGCCTTCCATCTTAGGAACAAACAAGCCAAACGGAAACTCCGAGTCATGTGGCAAGGGGAAGAGCTGAAACATACAAACAGCCCAAAATACCTGGGAGTAACATTGGACAGAGCACTTACTTTTAAGCAGCACTGTCACAACACTAAAAAAAAGGTCTGTGCCAGGAACAACATACTGCGGAAGCTAACAGGTTCATCGTGGGGAGCTCAACCACATGTTTTGCGCATCACGGGTCTGGTGCTGAGTATCTCAGCAGCGGAATATGCGGCGCCAGTTTGGAGGAACTCTGCTCACACTAAGCAAGTTGACGTCGCCGTAAACGAAACTGTACGTATTGCCACAGGATGCCTCAAATCAACTCCCACAGACATCATTTACCCCATCATAGGCATAGCACCACCCACTATCCGCAGACAAGTAGCCGCCGAGATCGAAAGATCAAAACAAAAGAATGATCCTCGACACCCGTTGCATATGCACCGAAAACAACGTGTCCGGCTGAAATCCCACAGGAGTTTCATTGAAACTACTGAAGAGCTCGTCACCAAACCCGCCGCAAGGCGGCTCTCTCTTTGGGAAGAAATGGTGCCACACTCCACAATGGATCTACTTGAGGAGGGATCTGCAGGATTTCAACTACCTTTTACAACTTGGAGGTCATTAAACCGGCTGCGCACTGGAGTAACTGGGTGCAAATCAAACCTATTTAAATGGAGTTACAGTGATGGCGACAGGTGTGAATGCGGAGCAATACAGGACTTGGACCACCTACTGATCTGCCCAGATATGTCTATGACATGCACTAAAGATGATATTTTGAAAGTCAATGACAAAGCAATCTACGTTGCTAATTTCTGGGAAGGGAAGATATAATTGGTGCATCCGGACACGGAAGAAGAAGAATCGAAAGCGCCTGCTACCGCTCATCGATTTTGATGATTTAAAACGCTTTATTATTAAATGTTGCTCCACAGATAATTTCTACAATTTCCATTCACGCTCAAAAGCAACGGAGACAGACGCCCTGATTAGTAGGCGGGTATTGTATTACATTAATCGGCAAGAGCTGAGTATGGCCCGAAATTAATTTTATAGACTGGGACGAAATTAAACACCTCGCTACATTCGATGAAATTATAAATGCTTCATACCTCGTTTCTTTTCCTTTCAAACTCAATTATTTGTGGAACTTTTGGTCAATGTTCGGATGATTTCGTCAAGCCAGAGTGAGCGTCTGTGGTGTAAAGTGTATTACAGTTCTTGCTTAATTCCTTATGGTAAGTCTATGCGATAAACTGTGTGAATACCTTGCAATGCATGCTCTGTAGCAGTGCAGGAACACTGCACATTTGGAGTTCCATGTATGGGTTCATGTAGTATTTAATGTTGATCGGTAGTGATAGTTAAGGTCATCAGATTTAAACCAGAAAAATTTGTCATTTTGGTGGTTTCACAGAATAGAAAGGAATTGCTAACGCCGGTGTTAGAAAACGTCTACAGTTTAATGCTATTGCAAAAATTTAGAAGAGGGGAACTATATTAATCAACATGTGCACTTCATAAACAACCTTCTGACATGTTAGACCTATATGACGAAAAAAAAGCTCAAATTTATATCGTTGACAGTCGGTTTGAATCTTTTCAGGATCTAAAAATGGCTCTGAGCACTATGCGACTTAACTTCTGAGGTCATCAGTCGCCTAGAACTTAGTACTAATTAAACCTAACTATCCTAAGGACATCACACACATCCATGCCCGAAGCAGGATTGGAACCTGCGACCGTAGCGGTCGCTCGGCTCCAGACTGTAGCGCCTAGAACCGCACGGCCACTCCGGCAGGCTTTTCGGGGTCTATTTTACAGTGAAGCACCTTGGCATTTGCAAAGCAGACATCCATGATATTAACTTAATTTACTAAGTTGAAATCGGACGAAGATTGATGTTCAAAGGCATTCATCAGATTTCGTATAAGGATATTACACTAGCAGTTTGCAACTCCATTAATTAAAATGGATAACAAAAGGTTGTAGGCAGCGGCTTCTACCGTGATTGGAACTGCAATGTCATACAGTACGAGAACCGCAACGCACACGGGAACCTCTTTTTTTCAATTTTTCTTTTCTCTTTTACTTTTTTTGACGATTAACCCGTTTTTTTCTCTCTTATTTTAAAGCCCCTTAGGAAAATGGCACTAAAAAAAGAAGCTAAGTGCCACCGCCACTTTTCATCCTATAACAAAAAAAAAATCTGGTCCACTTCAGGCGTTGGCTCCTGACTAAACCTACCCGAGAGAGCTGCCTATATACCAGGGGAAATATGGGAATTCAAGGTTAGGGCTATCCTTACATACAAAACAAAATCTTCCTTTTTCTAAATTTTATTTTTAATTTAATTTTTTTAGTTTATTTTTGTTGTGTAATTGATCAGACACCTTCTGCGCCCCACTGGTAATATGTTGAGTCACGTCTTCTCGAAATTGACATGTTCCGTTGAATAGTTCAGAAATGTTCATTGGTTCAAACCGGAAACCTTCTTCACTCTTGGCTTAACACATTCCAGCTGCGAGGCGGGTCGTGGAAAGCACTCCCAAAGAAGTTCGAGAAAAATTGTCTGTATTTTGGGTGACGGACGACATAATGACGGTCGTTGAGGTATATCCAAAAATCGAGTACAGAGTCTACAGTTTGTCCAAATAGGTAGTGAATGGCATGTCCGCGAATCCAATTCACAGCACTGGTCTTTGTCCGAGGAAAATAGTCACGTCCCGGAACTAATAATGAAAGGGGAGTATTTCGAGTCAGAATGCCCGCGTTAGAAAAGCCACAATACGACGAATAAACTCTGAGCTAACTACACACTAGCGAAAACAGACGGACTATAGTCACTGCGATGTTGCCTGAACCTCAAAACGCAACCTTAAAACACACAAACAGGTGTTACTTATGTGAAGAACGCCGTTCTTGGAGTCCAGAAATTAAATATACTTTCTAATTGTGTCATCTTACAGTGGATTATATCGTACGAGTCTTCGATGTGGAAAACGAATGTCAAGTGAATTTAGCGAGGTAATGCCGGCCTACACCCGGAAGTAAATGCACTATCAGAGTGCCGACAAATACTTGCTACGACGCTGCCATTTCTCGGCTCTCGTACGAGGCAGCTCTCCAGCGAAATGCTTGCCGTGATTCTCCGATACGGTTCTTCAGAGTGGAGACGCGCGCGCACGTTTGGTTTTTATGCGGCGTTCTCCCTTGATGGTTTCTGAAGTCGCTTTGTGGACTATGTATACCTTTGAGACATTCAATTATCATTAATCCAGAATGATACAAGTTTCAGCTTCCGGCGTGGAAGAAGGATGTTGACGCCGATATTATATCATTTCAACGTAGGGAAAGCAAAACGGGTCATTCAATGTTTCTCATTCAACGTAAAGCATGTGAGATAATTTTCCGTAACGTTCATAATCATCTAAAAATACAAACGAAGTAAAAATACGTCGGAAGCTTATTCGAATTGAATATAATGTAAGATACCAAACGCTTTGCACCTCGATGTCGAATTTGTCCACGTGCAATCTTTTGCAGCATACACATAGAATGTCATGAGTACCACGAGAATGAAGAAGTGTGTTGGTAAGGACGGAAGCAAGAAGAGACGCAGTCAAGAAATATTCGATTCCTCATGGCATTCATTTCATTTGGGATGTAAGAAGATGTAAAGCGGGATATTACTTTCGTTAACACGAAAGATATGCCTCACATATTGATAACGAGGAAGTCTGCGTCCTCATACGTTTCCTCCTTGAAATCTGTATGCTCTATTATATACTAAGTAGCCTGATCATTGTTTCAGTAATGTTACCCTGTTGTTTGACCCAGTAACGATGAACAGATTCCAAACGCATGACCGAAGTGTAATCCACGATCATGGTCCGAAATTAGCAGCTGTCTGCTACTGTGGCAAAGTCCATACTACACTTTCGATTGCGCAGCACCATTTTATCTGGTAACATTGTGTAGTTGCAGAGTTGTGCCAGCACGTCTGTCCTCACACTGTCAACATTATGTATCTCACTTTCCCGTAGCGTTGATCACGAGGAGCCGAAGTAAATGAGTGTATTCTGCATGACGTAACATTCAGTATTTCCTTCTTTCATAGCTACTCTTCATGTGCACAGATACCAAATAGGAATGTGAAAACTCTTGCGAGTGAGAGAATGACAATAACAATCGTAACAAGAACAAGCAAATAATGATTGATGTTTATTCCAACGCAGAACGTGAATGGCTTTAAATATAAAAATCTGTATCTATATCTATATCCATATCTATTGATCTTTGAGTTGGCATAATGCAAATATATTCTTAGCATTTAGTTACTGAATTTAGTTCGGGATGTTTGCAGAGAAAAGGAAAAGTCGGTACTTCTCGCTAGTGTAATGTAATGTGAACCAGCAACTACGCTTTCCTTAGAACACGACAAGCAGGTCCCCAAGTAGGTACCAAGGCACTGCTGCATTCTGTTCCCTGACATTGCTCTGATGACGGTTAATGCAGATAGTTCCGACTATGACATACAAAACGTATTGCAGGTTACTTCCTAGGATAGTAACATTAAATTTGCTTTGTAGACGGCTCATGAACCTGACCACTATCCATATTACTCATCAATATAAAAAGACAATATTATGGGAATTTAGCAGGATTACTCAACATGAATTCTGAAATTGGGTGACTGACCGCACAGGTGCTAAACGTCGTCAAGAGTATACGATGTCCTAATCGCATTAGGAATATGAAGATCGTCTTCGACAGCTCGCAACTTTCACATTGCTATCTCCACCCTACTCCAGACAGCCCTCGGTGGAGTTGCACTACGTTGCCGACGTAATGGAAGGCCTTCAAACCGACAACAGACCACATATTGAAAAATACAAGCGAATTCTCTTGCAGTGTAAGCTTATTGTAACTAATCTAAAAATTATTGGAGCGGAACATTGTCCTATTCAAAAAAAGTAAAATGTTACACACTGTTGACGTCAAACGGACATTATCTATGTCCTGTCTTGTGTCCTACTCATCTATAATATCAAGTGTACTATCAAAATGATTATATATAATGGGTGATAATGTAATGCATTAATATCAGATGGTGGGTTCACAACAGTATTGATGCGAAAATAAAACAGAAGTTCGAAAAAGTGCCGTTGTGAATTTTCGTACGTTTTCACCTCGAGATGTACAGTCATGCTCAAAAGTATCCGAACGACCTGAATTGCATTTCGCCTGATTCGCATGCAACCGGCATAACGCAGCTGTATAGCAGGTCCTCTAATCGCTCCTTGGTACAGTCGTTTGACTATTGAAAATGGTTCCAACAAGTCACCACTAGAAAACACTGCTCTGTATCGCAATAACTCAAGATGTAAACTAATACCACGATACTACAAATGTCAGGGAATACCTTAGCACAGATAAGACTGTCCTTAAGGCTTGTAAGCTCACTTTTATTGCAATAAATGACATACCTGAAATGTTACCACTCTCATTATAACGTCAGATTGATAATGGACGAAGTAAGTTCGTCGTATTCAAGATTTCCTCTTCAAAGTAACATACCGTACTTATTATTTAGCACAAAATGACATTAAAAATTTAAGTTATTCACGAGCAGCTAGTTGAGAATATGTATGAACTTCAAATGACACGACGAACCGTCTTGTTCCGCATATGGATTCAAACCCAGCTCATGCAGACTAAGCAAAGATTTCGTGACTGACGGAAACTAACAGTCATTCCTGATTAGGCATACAGAGAGTGATATAACTCGATTTTAGACAGTATCAGTTAGCAAATATAAACTTTAAATTGCATAACGCAAACATTTTTAACAGACGCGAATTCCTACCCAGCATCTATTTATTGTCCCTGTTACCGAACTACGAGAGATGTTAAATATTGCTTCTTCACAAGTAACTTACTTGAAATGCCGTGACGTAAAGCTTTGTGTTGGACACGGATTCGAACCCAGAACCTAATCGGATTGCTATCGAAGCTCAGTCAAATGTGACATATCGGATGTTCACGGCAGTAGCTAGATGTTTTAACTAAAAAGACGAGACGAAACATTAATTTTTTCCTTCCCAGGACTCCAACCCAGCACCTATCGCTGTTATATTCTAGAGAAAACGAACGTTAAATATGGGTTTGTTGCACCAGCAGTGATATGTGAACGTGTTTGAACTAGAAATAATATGACGAAGAGTTCAGCGCTCACTGGGAATAGAGCCCCACACATATCGTTGTTGACTACACACAAAGAGACGTCAGCGACCGAATTTTTCTCCACCAGCTGCTCAGAATAACATCTTGAACTTACAATCATCATCCAGCCGAAGTGGCCGTACGGTTAAAGGCGCTGCAGTCTGGAACCGCAAGACCGCTATGGTCGCAGGTTCGAATCCTGCCTCGGGCATGGATGTTTGTGATGTCCTTAGGTTAGTTATGTTTAACTAGTTCTAAGTTCTAGGGGACTAACGACCTCAGCAGTTGAGTCCCATAGTGCTCAGAGCCATTTGAACCATTTTTGATTATAATCATCTCGCAAATAGTTCTGTGTCTCACTGGGAGTTAAAAACGTCAGATATCGTTAGTGTTGACAACGAATGAAAATACATTAAAAATCAAAATTCTTATCCACCAGCAGATAGGTGTTCTCATGCTAGAGCTTTATAATACATAATTGAATCTTTAGTGCCGGGCCAGGATTCGATTCCATTCACGCGTAATATGTGGAGATGTTGAGGAATCTGCAGTTTTGAACAAACAACAAATTGTAGCCGAGCTGTATTGTCACGAAGGGATCAAATTCCGCGTTAAGGGCGGTCTGAGTTGCATTCCCAGTTCAGAACCAATTTTATCGACATACAGAAGCTCAGGTAAAAGATGGAATAAGTGTCCTGTGACCATACTAGTATAAGAAAGGTTACTAATGATAGAGTTTCTACATGTCGCCACTCCAGACTTTATTGTGGTTCAACCTACCGTCTACTTGGTAGAGAAGGAATATCATCTTTAATGTGAATTTTCAGACCATACTGCCATTATATCTTCTTCACTTGGTGTAGCCAGGGGAGAATGGAATCTGTCTCCCCCTTATCTAAAATCATTGACAGAAGTGGGAATCGAACCCAGACCACAGCTACAACAACCTACCATCCGTCCAACAGACCACGAAGTCCTTTTCTCTGCTACTCATTTTTCTATCGTAACGCCGTTGCGCCACACAGGATGAGAGTTCTGACACACAGGGTCCCTGCAGTAATTTGCAACATGTTCAGTGAATTCATTTACTCGGTTGACAGAATCACCATGAACTAGCTGCCTCGGCTACCCAGTGCATACATTCGACTCTATTTTGTAATCACCGAAATAAAATCACGTAACTGCCACCTACATGGAACTGCCAACAGTGTAGGATGCAGAAGTTTAAATAGGAAGTGTTCCTTTCCACTTGAGCTATTCTATTGCGCTATCTGTTTGTAGAAAACGTCGTTCAGTCCAAAAGAAAAGCTGTAACTGTTTGTCTCTCAGAAGTCAAGACCTGGTCATATGCATAATCTCACAGTGCTGTGGAATCCAAAAGTTCTGGAGGAGTAGTTGTCGAGCTCTGGAGCTGTTGTAGCTACGTGTCAGCTAGTAGTGTAGATAAGATGTCGCGAGTTCGAATACATTCATTGTTACATTTTTTGAAACGCAATTCTGCTGTCTGCTGAAGTTATCATTCTAATGGAACTTTGAACATAATTCCCTTCACTTCTCAACCCAAAGTAGTCGCATGTGGAGAAAGGGCTAACTACTGTGACATTTTGTTCTATTCAGGTTTAATAGACAGCAGGCAGCAGATGCATCTCAAAGGTGTGTAGGGAGAGCGCATCGTGCCATAATATGTCGGAAAAGTATTTTCTACATTAGCCGTCGTGTGGTAGTGAGATTTTATTCTTCTTCAAACTTTGTTTGACAGCTTTAACCCAGAACAAGTTTTCTACATGCATGTAATCAATAAACTGCATTGCATTGTCAGACTGTCATAGGTAACGTCAGAGAATTCGCATATATCGTTGATGATTAATATCTCTCTCATGTTCACTATTGCTTTAACAGCACTAAAGGAAACCTTACGAAAATTGTGCACTGTATTATAAGAAATGAAATAAAACTAACCACGATAACCTTACGACGAAAGTCTGTTTTAATAAACCCGAGTATCCGTACACAAGCGTGCCTCTATCGACACGAATAAGTAAAATACTACTCACTTAGATTTTGATTGGGTCTGTGTTTAACTGGTATGCTGTGTCATACTCAAGAAGTATGCAAATGTGGCATTTCATAAATATAGTTATGTATTCCTAGAAACCCAAAATTCGCTTGTCAGCAGTGGAAAAAAATGGCTCTGAGCACTATGGGACTTAACATATGAGGTCATCAGTCCCCTAGAACTTAGAACTACTTAAACCTAACTAACCTAAGGACATCACACACATCCATGCCCGAGGCAGGATTCGAACCTGAGACCGTGGCAGTCGTGCGGTTCCGGAATGCGTGCCTAGAACCGCGAGAGGCAGTGGAAAGAGGCGTTACCTGTTGTGCAGCGTTTTTCAACATTGCGCTATGAGCCGAAAGTATTTTTTTGCGATTTCCTTATTGATGTTTGATCCGACTGCTTGTAGCTCTTTCACAGAAGGGATAAAAACGTTGCAGTCAGTTAAACTGGAACTGCGAACAATAAAAGAAGCATTTTCACAGATCAGCACGTTACCACAGAGCTGGTGAAGAGGTATGGGTCTGAGCTTCCTCTTACGAGGGCAATACTGCGTAGAACTCGTAAACCGCTATTTAAAGGTCGAGATTATTTCCGATTTCCACCTGCAACTACTTTCCTGGGCTGAAAACCGTAAATTTACAATCTTTAGTTACACTTCAAGCGATAATAACTCAGATTATTCAATGGAAATGACAGGTAAAATCGAGTGAACTTTGAGGCTTAATTCCGTGCACACGAGGAAGTAACTCGTCGATCACAGAGTTGCCAAACATACGTTGCCTTGTTGCCAAATCTCAGTTACAGTACCAGCACGAAGAAGACGAACCGATGTGATCCTACAGCGGGCTGGTAAGTGACCATAGCTGGTGTCTCCAAGTCGCGGCAGCCACGGCCAGGAATACGTAATGCGTCTGATTCGTATTTCTGTAATTATGTTTAGGGACTGGAGCTTAGTTACTAATAATACTCAGAACTGACTGAAAACTAAGCATCATAATTCAGTAACTCTCACTGGTGTTTTTATATTTCTTTTGTAAGTGTACTCAAAACTAAGAAACTCATTCACAGGCGTTTTCGTGCCTAGCCGATAGTCGAGCACAACAAACAAATAAAAATAAAAAAGAATGTGTATGTGTCTGAGAGAGAGAGAGACAGAGAGAGAGAGAGAGAGAGAGAGAGAGAGAGAGAGGAGAGATAGAGAGAGAGAGAGAGAGAGAAATAAAAATGAATGAGAGAGAGTGTAAAAACTTGTTGTAAAGAAATTGAATCATGGTATTTAAAGAAATCTTTCATGAAAATGACACGTTCCACATCATTACGTAATGTCGTATTCATGATCTATGGAACAAGAATTAATCTATTGTAATCTAATCTAATCTAATCACATCATATTGATGACTAGACATGAAGAGTCATGAATTACCGAAATTTTTGCCAATACCAGTAACCAAATCTAAACTTGAAAATAAAAGACGATAATTTTTGTAATAAATCGTGACTCCTATCAAGCCCCCTTCGTCCCTGTTATCTAACCACGAAAGATGTCTGATATACCTCCATTCTGAAGTAACAAAGTGTGCATGCATTTAAAGATGAAGTGCATGATGTGAAGTTCTGTGACGGAGATACGAACCCAACACGTAATCGGATTGTTAACTAAGAAAAATCAGATGTTACGTATCGGTTTTTCTTACGAGCCGCTAGATGTCTGAATCTAAAATAAGGATACAAAACTTTTGTGCCTAAGCGACAATCGGATTGCACACCTACCGTGCATCCACGAATATAGCTTAAGTATCAGTTGCTTACTCACGAACAGTAAGATGTGTGCGTGTTTGACCAGAAATAACGACACGTGTTGCGATTGTTGGCAACACATGAACAGACATTAAAAATGCGCGTTAATTTTCACTAGCAGCGGGTGTGCACTTGATAAAGCTTGAAATGAAATTATGAATATTTTTGTACTCGATCAGGTTTGAGTCCCTCATACTTACCTTTGGATTAGATCTAGAGAACATCACAGTCCAGCACCAAATTTTTCAACGTCTCTAGTTCAATCAAGCACAAGTAAAATAAGAGCCCTGTCCCTTTAAATGGCTATCGGTTCATCAAGTAAAATAAAATTTTCTAATGTAAGTAAGCTTACTGGCGACTGTATTTATGTTTACCATGACTTCCGCTATGCCATTTCCCAACTTAAACCGGCTCTGCCCAATTGGTAATGAAGGAACGGGATGTTTAATGAGGGTTCTGGATTATAACGTCTCTCTGTTGAGGTTACCAGAGGTAAAATAAATCTGTTTGTGCCTCTTAAAAGTAAATGCCTGAACCCACGCATTGCACCTGTGATAGTTCGTTCCACCAGACCATTGTGGCCACATTTCCCAGCCCCAGGAGTGTGCTGTAACGGATGATGCGCTTAGTTTACAAAATTAGTCACGGTGGAAAAAAATGCGAGTCTGTTAAATGGTTAACTAGAAGCAAGCTTCTGACGCAGAGATTATGCTATTATCATGTCAGCAGGATGTAAAGACTGTTCTAGGCATCATAGGCTGGATGTGAAGCCATTCTGATTTTTCACAAATTCAGCAAATTTCTTAGTTCGAGAAAATCCACTGTGAAGTGTGAAGTTGCCGGATAATTCGATTATTACTGTCATTATTACTATCATTTTTTTCATACCGCTGCTGGAACACCACCGTAGTCTTGAGGTAAAACGCGAGACCAGCTAATATGACGTCTGGCGACCGAAAGCACATATCGACAAAATTTTTATCGTCCCTTTCCTCTCGGTGCTGAAGCAATGAGTGTAATTCAAGCGAATCTACAATATCATATTAGCTGGTCTCGCGTTTTATCTCAAGACTACGGTCTTAGTCACGAGTAATGTACTAAGACTGGAGTCAAGACTTCCTCTGGGAAGTGCCGCAGTCTACATGTTGCCAGATCGAGCATATTGCCAGACATAGAATTCTGAGAGGAGCACGACTGTATTGTCCACGTTACGTGAACGACTCGGCGGTCAATTTTTTGGTCTAAGACAGTATCTAAAACACATATTGCACGCTGAAGACCCAGAAGAATTTAAAAGAAAAAGTAGTTTATGAGAGCAACGTTAACCATAGCGTTCGAAGTATTCATAGTATTGTATACGTGTGTGTAAAGGCCTTCCAATGACCACTGAAGGAAGACAAGGATACACAGTCTAGCTTCAATATTATAAATACGCCTAAGTTTGTGGATGAACTCAGGCTTAGGTTGATAATAATTTTGAATATTTAACAGAACTGTACCCATTGGTGTTAAACTCGTTTTCAACCAATGATTCCCACAGCTACAGGAACACTACTTGTGATACCTCTTAGACAAAATACTTAATCAGTGTTATCAGACAAAAAGAACAACCTGACACAAACTGTGGGAAGTTTGTTTTACAACCTTCGTACCTGGATAATGAGCTTTATCCTATTTGAGATATCTGTGAACGTTGCTGCTTAAGACGATTTAAGCAGAAACTAAATTCCCTCAGCTTCGATAATGTGTAAAGAAATCGTCTTATCGGCACTAAATCGTGGTTTGTGAATTGTTTACCGGCCGTACTCCGCCACATTTCGCCGGTCGAAAGGCAAAAGCTTACTGACAAATTTAAAAAATGGTTCAAATGGCTCTGAGCACTATGCGACTTAACTTCTGAGGTCATCAGTCGGCTAGAACTTAGAACTAATTAAACCTAACTAAGCTAAGGACATCACACACATCCATGCCCGAGGCAGGATTCGAACCTGCGACCGTAGCGGTCGCTCGGCTCCAGACTGTAGCGCCTAGAACCCCACGGCCACTCCGGCCGGCGACAAATTTCACACAGAAATTACTGTTACTGTGTACTTATGAAGCCAAATGAGTGAATTGCCTATTCTCCGGTGAGAAAGAGCACTGGCAAACAGTCTTCGCTACATTAGGTTATTTGAACTGGTGTCACTCTGAGCTAGAATTTATGGTCAGCGACTAAGTGTAAGGTCAATGATGCGAGTTTTGCAACTGTGAAATACTTTCCTACATTATAGAAGCGAATATTAAATTTGAACTAATATTGCGAAAATTTTGTACTTGGACAGCTTAGAATGAAAATACTTCTTTTTATTTCAAAGGGAAACAATAGATTTTCTAAAACATTGTCTGTCATACACAACTTCAAACAGGTCATCTCGATCAAATCATGTGGAAGAACTGACAGCGACGTATATCGGAAGGCAGTAAGATCTCTTGCCTTTTGGTTTGTCAGTACTCGATAGCCATATCTAGGTGCAAGTAAATGAAGAAAGGCAGCGCGTTTTTGTCATTAAGTAACGTCTTCGTCAATTACTTTAGTTTTAATGTAATCTACGAGTAATTGCTGATGTTTGATATTAACATGAAAAGGATTCCGTAGACAGGGAAAGAACCTGTTCTTGGGAAACTACTTCTGTAGTGACCAAAAGGCATTAAATGATCTTCAAGCACTTGTGTTCCAGCAGCGGTATGAATAAAATGATATTAATAATAACAGTAATAATCGAATCATCCGGTAACTTCACACTTCACAGTGGATTTTCTCGAACTAAGAAATTTGCTGAATTTGTGAAAAATCAAAATGGCTTCACATCCAGGCTATGATGCCTAGAAGAGTCTTTACATCCTGCTGACGTGAGAATAGAATAATCTCTGAGTCAGAAGCTTGCTTCTACTTGACTATTTAATAGACTCGCATTTTTTCCACCGTGATTAATTTTGTAAGCTAAGCACATCATCCGTTACAGCACACTCCTGGGGCTGGGAAATGTGGCCACAATGGTGTGGTGGAACGAACTATCACAGGTGCAATGCGTGGGTTCAGGCATTTACTTTTAAGAGGCACAAACAGATTTATTTTACCTCTGGTAACCTCAAGAGAAAGACGTTATAATCCAGAATCCTCATTAAACATCACGTTCCTTCATTACCAACTGGGCAGAGCCGGTTTACGTTGGGAAATGACATAGCGGAAGTCATGGTAAACAGAAATACAATCGCCAGTAAGCTTACTTACATTAGAAAATTTTATTTTATTTGATGAACCGATAGCCATTTAAAGAGACATGGCTCATATTTTACTTGTACTTGATTGAACTAGAGACGTTGAAAAATTTGGTACTGGACTGTGATTCGAATTCGTATCTCCTCTTTCGAGGATCTGAATCTCTCGGAACAGTATAGTTCAATCATTTCGTTCCTTTTCCCAAGACTGCAATCTTCTCTAGGTCTCCTCCAAAAGTAAGCATGTGAGACTGAACCCTCCTCCAGTACAAAAATATTCATAATTTCATTTCAAGCTTTATCAAGTGCACACCCGCTGCTAGTGAAAATTAACGCGCATTTTTAATGTCTGTTCATGTGTTGCCAACAATCGCAACACGTGTCGTTATTTCTGGCCAAACACGCACACATCTTACTGTTCGTGAGTAAGCAACTGATACTTAAGCTATATTCGTGGATGCACGGTAGGTGTGCAATCCGATTGTCGCTTAGGCACAAAAGTTTGTATCCTTATTTTAGATTCAGACATCCAGCGGCTCGTAAGAAAAACCGATACGTAACATCTGATTTTTCTTAGTTAACAATCCGATTACGTGTTGGGTTCGTATCTCCGTCACAGAACTTCACATCATGCACTTCATCTTTAAATGCATGCACACTTTGTTACTTCAGAATGGAGGAATATCAGACATCTTTCGTGGTTAGATAACAGGGACGAAAGGGTCTTGATAGGAGTCACGATTTATTACAAAAATTATCGTCTTTTATTTTCAAGTTTAGATTTGGTTACTGGTATTGGCAAAAATTTCGGTAATTCATGACTCTTCATGTTTAGTTATCAATATGATGTGATTAGATTAGATTACATTACATTAGATTAATTCTTGTTCCATAGATCATGAATACGACATTTCGTAATGATGTGGAACGTGTCATTTTTATGAAAGATTTCTTTAAATACCATGATTCAATTTCTTTACAACAATTTTTTACACTCTCTCTCATTTCTTTTTTATTTCTCCCTCTATCTTTCTCTCTCTCTCTCTCTGTCTCTCTCTCCCTCTCTCTCTCTCTCTCTCTCTCCCTCTCTCTCTCTCTCTCTCCCTCTCCCACTCTCCCTCTCCCTCTCTCCCTCTCCCTCTCTCTCTCACCGTCTCTCTCTCTCTCTCTCTCTCTCTCTCTCTCTCTCTCTCTCTCTCCCTCTCTCTCTCTCTCCCTCTCTCTCTCCCTCCCTCTCTCTCTCTCTCTTTCCATCTCCCTCCCTCTCTATCTCTCTCTCTCTCCCTCCCTCCCTCTCTCTCTCTTCCCCTCTCACCCGTTCTCTCTCTCCATCTCTCTCTCTCTCTCTCTCTCTCTCTCTCTCTCACACACACACACACACACACACACATACACACACACACACACACACACACACACACACATACACATTCTTTTTTATTTTTATTAGTTTGTTGTGCTCGACTATCGGCGAGGCACGAAAACGCCTGTGAATGAGTATCTTACAAGGGAACCTCCCCATCGAACCTCCCTCAGATTTAGTTATAAGTTGGCACAGTGGATAGGCCTTGAAAAACTGAACACAGATCAATCGAGAAAACAGGACGAAGTTGTGTGGAACTATGAAAAAATTAGTAAAATATACAAACCGAGTAGTTCATGCGCAAGATATGCAACAGCAAGGAGAATATGATCACAAGAGCGCCGTGGTCTCGTGGTTAACGTGAGTAGCTGCGAAGCGAGAGGTCGTTGGTTCAAGTCTTCCCTTGGCTGAGGATTTTACTTTCTTTATTTTCGCAAAGTTATTATCTGTCCGTTCGTTTATTGACGTCTCTGTTCACTGTAATAAGTTCAGTGTGTGTGTTTTGCGACCGCACCGCAAAACCGTGCGATTAGTAGACGAAAGGACGTGCCTCTCCAATGGGAACCGAAAACATTTGATCGCAAGGTCATAGATCAACCGATCCCTCCACAGGGAAACACATCTCATATATTCTATACAACACTGGTGACGGCATGTGCGTCACATGACAGGAATATGTTGTCGACCTACCTAACTTGTACACTTGGCGAATGGGTAAAAAGATTCTTCTACCTTGCCCGATTTAGGTTTTCTTCTGGATGTGATAAACAATCCCAAAAAAGTGATGAAAACATATGAGTTTGTCACATAAGCTGAAAATAAAAAATTAAACTTTTCACTGGAGGGAAGACTTGAACCCAGGACCTCTCGTTCAGTAGCTGCTTTTGCTAACCACGGGACCACGCCGCTCCCAAAATGCCTTTGTCCTTGATGTTGCCTATCTTCGCATGGGCTACTCAGTTTGTATATTTTACTAATTTTTTTATTAGTTCCGCACAACTTCTTCCTGTTTTCTCGATTGATCTGTGTTCAGTTTTTCAAGGCCTATCCACTGTGCCAACTTATAACTAAATCTGAGGGGGGTGCGATGGGGAGGTTCCCTTGTTAGTTTTGAGTACACTTACAAAAGAAATATAAAAACAACAATGAGAGTTACTGATTTATGATGCTTAGTTTGCAGTCAGTTCTCAGTACTATTAGTAACTACGCTCCAGTCCCTAAACCTAGTTCCAGAAATGCGAATCAGATGCATTACGTATTTCTGGCCGTAGCAGCCGCGACTTGGAGACACCAGCTATGGTCACTTACCAGCCCGCTGTAGGATTACATCGGTTCGTCTTCTTAGTGCTGGTACTGTAACTGAGATTTGGCAACAAGGCAACGTATGTTTGGCAACTCTGTGATCGGCGAGTTACTTCCTGGTGTGCACGGAATTAAGCCTCAAAGTCCACTTGATTTTACGTGTCATTTGTACTGAATAATCTGAGTTATTATCGCTTGAAGTGTAACAAAAGATTGTAAATTTACGGTTTTCAGCCCAGGAAAGTAGTTGCAGGTGGAAATCGGAACTAATCTCGACCTTTAAATAGCGGTTTACGAGTTCTACGTAGTATTGCCCTCGTAAGAGGAAGCTCAGACCCATACCTCTTTGCCAGCTATGTGGTAAGGTGCTGACCTGTAATGAAGCGTCTTTTATTGTTCGCAGTTCCAGTTTAACTGACTGCAACGTTTTTATCCCTTCTGTGAAAGAGCTACAAGCAGTCGGATCAAACATCAATAAGGAAATCGGAAAAAAATACTTTCGGCTCATAGCGCAATGTTGAAAAACTTACAATGCTGCACAACAGGTAACGCCTCCTTCCACTGCTGACAAGCGAATTTTGGGTTTCTAGGAATACGTAACTATATTTATGAAATGCCACATTTGCATACCTCTTGGGTATGGCACAGCATACCAGTTAAACACAGACCCAATCAAAATCTAAGTGAGTAGTATTTTACTTATTCGTGTCGATAGAGGCACGCTTGTATACAGATACTCGGTTTTATTAAAACAGACTTTCGTCGTAAGGTTATCGTGGTTAGTTTTATTTCATTTCTTATAATACAGTGCACAATTTTCGTAAGGTTTCCTTTAGTGTTGTTAAAGCAATAGTAAACATGAGAGAGATATTAATCATCAACAATATATGCGAATTCTCTGACGTTACCTATGACAGTCTGACAATGCAATGTAGTTTATTGATTACATGCATGTAGAAAACTTGTTCCGGGTTAAAGCTGTCAAACAAAGTTTGAAGAAGAATAAAATCTCACTACCACACGACGGCTAATGTATAAAATACTTTTCCGACATATTATGGCACGATGCGCTCTCCCTACACATCTTCGAGATGCATCTGCTGCCTGCTGTCTATTAAACCTGAATAGAACAAAATGTCACAGTAGTTAGCCCTTTCTCCACATGCGACTACTTTGGGTTGAGAAGTGAAGGGAATTATGTTCAAAGTTCCATTAGAATGATAACTTCAGCAGACAGCAGAATTGCGTTTCAAAAAATGTAGCAATGAATGTATTCGAACTCGCGACATCTTATCTACACTACTAGCTGACACGTAGCTACAACAGCTCCAGAGCTCGACAACTACTCCTCCAGAACTTTTGGATTCCACAGCACTGGGAGATTATGCATATGGCCAGGTCTTGACTTCTGAGAGACAAACAGTTACAGCTTTTCTTTTGGACTGAACGACGTTTTCTACAAACAGATAGCGCAATAGAATAGCTCAAGTGGAAAGGAACACTTCCTATTTAAACTTCTGCATCCTACACTGTTGGCAGTTCCATGTAGGTGGCAGTTACGTGATTTTATTTCGGTGATTACAAAATAGAGTCGAATGTATGCACTGGGTAGCCGAGGCAGCTAGTTCATGGTGATTCTGTCAACCGAGTAAATGAATTCACTGAACATGCTGCAAATTACTACAGGGAGCCTGTGTGTCAGAACTCTCATCCAGTGTGGCGCAACGGCGTTACGATAGAAAAATGAGTCGCAGAGAAAAGGATTTCGTGGTCTGTTGGACGGATGGTAGGTTGTTATAGGTATGGTCTGGGTTCGATTCCCACTTCTGTCAATGATTTTAGATAGGGAGAGACAGATTGCATTCTCTCCTGGCTACACCAAGTGAAGAAGATATAATGGCAGTGTGGTCTGAAAATTCACATTAAAGATGATATTCCTTCTCTACCAAGTAGACGGTAGGTTGAACCACATAAAGTCTGGAGTGGCGACATGTAGAAACTCTATCACCAGTAACCTTTCTTATACTAGTATGGTCACAGGACACTTATTCCATCTTTTACCTGAGCTTCTGTATGTCGATAAAATTGGTTCTGAACTGGGAATGCAACTCAGACCGCCCTTAACGCGGAATTTGATCCCTTCGTGACAATACAGCTCGGCTACAATTTGTTGTTTGTTCAAAACTGCAAATTCCTCAACATCTCCACATATTACGCGTGAATGGGATCGAATCCTTGTCCGGCACTAAAGATTTAATTATGTATTATCAAGCTCTAGCATGAGAACACCTATCTGCTGGTGGATAAGAATTTTGATTTTTAATGTATTTTCATTCGTTGTCAACACTAACGATATCTGACGTTTTTAACTCCCAGTGAGACACAGAACTACAGTATTTGCGAGATGACTGTAAGTTCAAGATGTTATTCTGAGCAGCTGGTGGAGAAAAATTCGCTAGCTAACGTCTCTTTGTGTGTAGTCAACAACGATATGTGTGGGGCTGGCTCTATTCCCAGTGAGCGCTGAACTCTTCGTCATATTATTTCTGGTTCAAACATGTTCACATATCACTGCTGGTGCAACAAACCCATATTTAACGTTCGTTTTCTCTATAATATAACAGCGATAGGTGCCGGCTTGGAGTCCTGGGACGGAAAAAATTAATGTTTCGTCTCGTAATTTCAGGTAAAACATCTAGCTACTGCCGTGAACATCCGTTATTTCACATTTGACTGTGCTTCGATAACAATCCAATTGGTATCTGGGTTCGAATCCGTGTCCAACACAAAGCTTTACCTCAGGGCATTTCAAGTAAGTTACTTGTGAAGAAGCAATATTTAACATCTCTCGTAGTTCGTTAACAGGGACAATAAATAGATGCTGGGTAGGAATTCGCGTCTGTTAAAAATGTTTGCGTTATGCAATTTAAAGTTTATATTTGCTAACTGATACTGTCTAAAATCGAGTTATATCACTCTCTGTATGCCTAATCAGGAATGACTGTTAGTTTCCGTCAGTCACGAAATCTTTGCTTAGTCTGCATGAGCTGGGTTTGAATCCATATGCGGAACAAGACGGTTCGTCGTGTCATTTGAAGTTCATACATATTCTCAACTAGCTGCTCGTGAATAACTTAAATTTTTAATGTCATTTTGTGCTAAATAATAAGTACGGTATGTTACTTTGAAGAGGAAATCTTGAATACGACGAACTTACTTCGTCCATTACCAATCTGACGTAATAATGAGAGTGGTAACATTTCAGGTATGTCATTTATTGCAATAAATGTGAGCTTACAAGCCTTAAGGACAGTCTTATCTGTGATAAAGTGTTCCCTGATACTTGTAGTATCGTGGTATTACTTTACATCTTGACTTATTGCGATACAGAGCAGTGTTTTTTAGTGGTGACTTGTTGGAACCATTTTCAATAGTCAAACGACTGTACCAAGGAGCGATTAGAGGACCTGCTAGACAGCTGCGTTATGCCGGTTGCATGTGAATCAGGCGAAATGCAATTCAGGTCGTTCGGATACTTTTGAGCATGACTGTACATCTCGAGGTGAAAACGTACGAAAATGCACAACTGCACTTTTTCGAACTTCTGTTTTATTTTCGCATCAATACTGTTGTGAACCCACCATCTGGTATTAATGCATTACATTATCATCCATTATATATTATCATTTTGATAGTACACTTGATATTATAGATGAGTAGGACACAAGACAGGACATAGATAATGTCCGTTTGAGGTCAACAGTGTGTAACATTTTACTTTTCTTGAATAGGACAATGTTCCGCTCCAATAATTTTTAGATTAGTTACAATAAGCTTACGCTGCAAGAGAATTCGCTTGTATTTTTCAGTATGTGGTCTGTTGTCTGTTTGAAGGCCTTCCATTACATCTGTAACGTAGTGGAACTCCACCGAGGGCTGTCTGGAGTAGGGTGGAGATAGCAATGTGAAAGTTGCGAGCTGTCGAGGACGATCTTCATATTCCTTATTGCGATTAGGACCTCGTATACTCTTGACGACGTTTAACACCTGTGCTGTCAGTCACCCAATTTCAGAATTCATGTTGAGTAATCCTGCTAAATTCCCATAATATTGTCTTTTTATATTGATGAGTAATATGGATAGTGGTCATGTTCATGAGCCGTCTACAACGCAAATTTAATGTTACTATCCTAGGAACTAACCTGCAATACGTTTTGTATTTCATAGTCGAAACTATCTGCATTAACCGTCATCAGAGCAATGTCAGGGAACAGAATGCAGCAGTGCCTTGGTACCTACTTGGGGACCTGCTTGAGTCGCGTTCTAAGGAAAGCGTAGTTGCTGGTTCACATTACATCACACTAGCGAGAAGTACCGATTTTTCCTTTTCTCTGCAAACATCCCGAACTAAATTCGGTAACTGAATGCTAATAATATACACTCCTGGAAATTGAAATAAGAACACCGTGAATTCATTGTCCCAGGAAGGGGAAACTTTATTGACACATTCCTGGGGTCAGATACATCACATGATCACATTGACAGAACCACAGGCACATAGACACAGGCAACAGAGCATGCACAATGTCGGCACTAGTACAGTGTATATTCACCGTTCGCAGCAATGCAGGCTGCTATTCTCCCATGGAGACGATCGTAGAGATGCTGGATGTAGTCCTGTGGAACGGCTTGCTATGCCATTTCCACCTGGCGCCTCAGTTGGACCAGCGTTCGTGCTGGACGTGCAGACCGCGTGAGACGACGCTTCATCCAGTCCCAAACATGCTCAATGGGGGACAGATCTGGAGATCTTGCTGGCCAGGGTAGTTGACTTACACCTTCTAGAGCACGTTGGGTGGCACGGGATACATGCGGACGTGCATTGTCCTGTTGGAACAGCAAGTTCCCTTGCCGGTCTAGGAATGGTTGAACGATGGGTTCGATGACGGTTTGGATGTACCGTGCACTATTCAGTGTCCCCTCGACGATCACCAGTGGTGTACGGCTAGTGTAGGAGATCGCTCCCCACACCATGGTGCCGGGTGTTGGCCCTGTGTGCCTCGGTCGTATGCAGTCCTGATTGTGGCGCTCACCTGCACGGCGCCAAACACGCATACGACCATCATTGGCACCAAGGCAGAAGCGACTCTCATCGCTGAAGACGACACGTCTCCATTCGTCCCTCCATTCACGCCTGTCGCGACACCACTGGAGGCGGGCTGCACGATGTTGGGGCGTGAGCGGAAGACGGCCTAACGGTGTGCGGGACCGTAGCCCAGCTTCATGGAGACGGTTGCGAATGGTCCTCGCCGATACCCCAGGAGCAACAGTGTCCCTAATTTGCTAGGAAGTGGCGGTGCGGTCCCCTACGGCACTGCGTAGGATCCTACGGTCTTGGCGTGCATCCGTGCGTCACTGCGGTCCGGTCCCAGGTCGACGGGCACGTGCACCTTCCGCCGACCACTGGCGACAACATCGATGTATTGTGAAGACCTCACGCCCCACGTGTTGAGCAATTCGGCGGTACGTCCACCCGGCCTCCCGCATGCCCACTATACGCCCTCGCTCAAAGTCCGTCAACTGCACATACGGTTCACGTCCACGCTGTCGCGGCATGCTACCAGTGTTAAAGACTGCGATGGAGCTCCGTATGCCACGGTAAACTGGCTGACACTGACGGCGGCGGTGCACAAATGCTGCGCAGCTAGCGCCATTCGACGGCCAACACCGCGGTTCCTGGTGTGTCCGCTGTGCCGTGCGTGTGATCATTGCTTGTACAGCCCTCTCGCAGTGTCCGGAGCAAGTATGGTGGGTCTGACACACCGGTGTCAATGTGTTCTTTTTTCCATTTCCAGGAGTGTATTTGCATTGTGCCAACTCAAAGATCAATAGATATGGATATAGATATAGATACAGATTTTTATATTTAAAGCCATTCTCGTTCTGCGTTGGAATAAACATCATTCATTATTTGCTTGTTCTTGTTACGATTGTTATTGTCATTCTCTCACTCGGAAGAGTTTTCACATTCCTATTTGGTATCGATGCACATGAAGAGTAGCTATGTAAGAAGGGAATACTGAATGTTATGTCATGCAGAATACACTCATTTACTTCGGCTCCCCGTGATCAACGCTACGGGAGAAGTGAGATACATAAAGTTGACAGTGTGAGGACAGACATGCTGGCACAACTCTGCAACTACACAGTGTTACCAGATAAAATTGTGCTGTGCAATCGAAAGTGTAGTACGGACTTTGCCACAGTAGCAGACAGCTGCTAATTTCGGACCATGACCGTGGATTACACTTCGGTCATGCATTTGGAATCTGTTCATCGTTACGGGGTCAAACAACAGGGTAACATTACTGAAACAATGATGAGGCTACTTAGTATATAATAGAGCATACAGATTTCAATGAGGAAACGTATGAAGACGCAGACTTCCTCGTTATCAATATGTGCGGCATATCTTTCGTGTTAACGAAAGTAATATCCCGCTATACCTCTTCTTACGTCTCAAAGGAAATGAATGCCATGAGGAATCGAATATTTGTTGACTGCGTCTCTTCTTGCTTCCATCCTTACCAACACATTTCTTCATTCTCGTGGTAATCATGACATTCTATGTGTATGCTGCAAAAGATTGCACTTGGACAAATTCGACATCGAGGTGCAAAGCGTTTGGTATCTTACATTATATTCAATTCGAATAAGCTTCCGACGTATTTTTACTTCGTTTTTTTTTTTTTTTTAGATGATTATGAACGTTACGGAAAATTATCTCACATGCTTTACGTTGAATGAGAAACACTGAATGATCCGTTTTGCTTTCCCTACGTTGAAATGATGTAATGTCGGCGTCAACAGCCTGCTTCCACGCCGGAAGCTGAAACTTGTATCATTCTGGATTAATGATAATTGAATGTCTCAAAGGTATACAAGGCGACTTCAGAAACCATCAGGGGAGAACGCCGCATAAAAACCAAACGTGCGCGCGCATCTCCACTCTGAAGAACCGTATCGGAGAATCACGGCAAGCATTTCATTGAAGAGCTCCCTCGTAAGAGAGCCGAGAAATGGCAGCGTCGTAGCAAGTATTTGTCAGCAGTCTGATAGTGCATTTACTTCCGGGTGTAGGCCGGCATTACCTCGCTAAATTCACTTGACATTCGTTTTCCACATCGAAGACTCGTACGATATAATCCACTGTAAGATGACACAATTAGAAAGTATATTTAATTTCTGGACTCCAAGAACGGCGTTCTTCACATAAGTAACACCTGTTTGTGTGTTTTAAGGTTGCGTTTTGAGGCTCAGGCAACATCGCAGTGACTATAGTCCGTCTGTTTTCGCCAGTGTGTAGTTAGCTCAGAGGTTATTCGTCGTATTGTGGCTTTTCTAACGCGGGCATTCTGACTCGGAATACTCCCTTTTCATTATTAGTTCCGGGGCGTGACTATTTTCCTCGGACAAAGACCAATGCTGTGAATTGGATTCGCGTACATACCATTCACTACCTATTTGGACAAACTGTAGACTCTGTACTCGATTTTTGGATATACCTCAACGACCGTCATTATGTCGTCCGTCACCCAAAATACAGACAATTTTTCTCGAACTTCCTTGGGAGTGCTTTCCACGACCCGCCTCGCAGCTGGAATGTGTTAAGCCAAGAGTGAAGAAGGTTTCCGGTTTGAACCAATGAACATTTCTGAACTATTGAACGGAACACATCAATTTCGAGAAGACGTGACTCAACATATTACCAGTGGGCCGCAGAAGGCGTCTGATCAATTACACAACAAAAATAAACAAAAAAATGAAAATAAAAATAAAATTCAGAAAAAGTAAGATTTTGTTTTGTTTGTAAGGATAGCCCTAACCTTGAATTCGCTTATTTCCCCTGATATATAGGCAGCTCTCAGGGGTAGGTTTAGTCAGGAGCCAACGCCTGAAGTGGACCAGATTTTTTTTTGTTATAGGATGAAAAGTGGCGGTGGCACTTAGTTTCTTTTTTTAGTGCCATTTTCCTAAGGGGCTTTAAAATAAGAGAGAAAAAAGGGGTAATTGTCAAAAAAAGTAAAAGAAAAAAGAAAAATTGAAAAAAAAGAGGTTCCCGTGTGCGTTGCGGTTCTCGTACTGTATGACATTGCAGTTCCAATCACGGTAGAAGCCGCTGATTACAACCTTTTATTTTCCATTTTAATTAATGGAGTTGCAAACTGCTAGTAAAAACCCTTATACGAAATCTGAAGAATGCCTTTAAACATCAATCTTCGTCCGATTTCAACTTAGTAAATTAAGTTAATATCATGGATGTCTGCTTTGCAAATGCCAAGGTGCTTCACTGTAAAATAGATCCTGAAAAGATTCAAACCGACTGTCAACGATATAAATTTGAGCTTTGTTCGTCATATAGGTCTCACATGTGAGAAGGTTGTTTATGAAGTGCACATGTTGGTTAATATGGTTCCCCTCTTCTAAATTTTTGCAATAGCATTTAACTGTAGACGTTTTCTAACACCGGCGTTAGCAACTCTTTTCCGTTCTCTAAAACCTCAAAAACGGCAAATTTTTCTGGTTTAAATTTGATGACCTTAACTGTCACTTCCGATCAATATTAAATACTTCATGAACCCATACATGGAACTCCAAATGTGCAGTGTTCCTGCACTGCTACAGAGCATGCATTGCAAGGTATTCACACAGTTTATCGCATAGTCTTACCATAAGGAATTAAGCAAGAACTGTAATACACTTTACACCACAGACGCTCACTCTGGCTTGACGAAATCATCCGAACATTGACCAAAAGTTGCACAAATAATTGAGTTTGAAAGGTAAAGAAACGAGGTATGAAGCATTTATAAATTCATTGAATGTAGCGAGGTGGTTTAATTTCGTCCCAGTCTGTAAAATTAATTTCGGGCCATATTCAGCTCTTGCCGATTAATGTAATATAATACCCGCCTACTAATCAGGGCGTCTGTCTCCGTTGCTTTTGAGCGTGAATGAAAATTGTAGAAATTTTCTGTGGAGCAACATTTGATAATAAAGCGTTTTAAATCATCAAAACCGATGAGTGGTAGCAGGCGCTTTCGATAAAGAGCGGGGGAGTGCAGCCCCACTGTTGTCGCCACGGCCGCTGCCAGTAGCCAGCAAATGGATCCCGGAGCTTTGCCACATACGGCGTCCAGAGGAGGACAGTCTGCAGGAAATCTGCCGCAAAATCGGTACTGGATAAAATTTTGATATCGGTATGTCAGGAAGCGAAATAGATTGAATCTGCGCTACCATTACATTCACGTCTTCAGCATTCAGACAGAAGAGGCTATAAAAATATTTTATGCCAGCTGCTCTCGATCCACTGACATTATAGAGAGAAACAACGCACGCAATCGCTAGACCACAGGCGTAATCAGCGTAGGGTTTCTCTATCATGGGACAAGTTTTCCACCAGGAAGTGCCGCAGTCTACAGTGTTGCCAGATTGTACAGATAACCGGACTTAGAGAATTAGCGAGTTGGCCAGTTTTTTTGTCCCATGTCGCGATCGGCGCGGACTTAGCCTCTGAAGCGGCCGGCCGCCGGTCGAGTTTTATGTCAAAGAGTGTACTAGTCAATAATTCCAAACGTTATTTACTTGTATTTACATCAAGTTGCAGACAGGCACAATTAAAAGACACTCACTTAAAGCTTTCAGCCACAGCCCTCGTCAGTATAAGACACACACACACACACACACACACACACAAGCAAGTACACCTTATGCATACATGACTGACAACTCCATCATCTCTGGCCTGGTTTTGTGTGTCTCTCTTATTTACTGACGAAGGCTGTGGCCAAAAGCTTTATGTGAGTGTCATTTAATTGTGTCTGTCCGAAACTTGACGTGTCTTTCTTACGGTAAGTAGCAATCTGTCTTTTCCTATGTTGTTGATATTCCTACCTGGAGTTTCTATTGTTTGATTTACTTGTATTTACTGCGTTCATTGTTAATTCAGTCGAAGGACCATATAACGCGGTAAGAGGGAGACATACAGTCATTGTTTCTCACGATTCATTCACAAATGAACAGCTACTGGAGACCCAATATATGTACTAAGTATGGCCACCATGCACCATGCAGTAGCTTTCAGAGCGTTTGATGTGTGCTTGTTGAAGGCGATAGTGTTTGGCTAAGTTTGGAAGTGACCTATTATAGTAGATATGAAACGGGTAATGATGATGATTATGATGACGGTGATATGGAATACCGACGACGTGATGAAACGTCACTTTGGAGTGCAGCTACATTTTCGGTAGCTGCTGAGTAACATTGTTCAGTTACATCAGTAACAGTTCTCTTCAGAGTAGAAGTTCTGTACCTCCACCTTTTGGGTAGTTAACGCTCGTTGCACAGTAATCAGACTTAAGTGAAACATCGAGAAAAAAATACACATGAAACACTATTGCACCTTTAACAGTTTCAGAAAATAGTAACGAGAAGGCGAGAATAAAGCTTTGTAGCTTACTAATTCCTTCCGTCATTAGACCGCCGGTATCCTAGTACACGCTTTCAGGAATTACCACCAAGCTAATCAGCACCTCCCAGCAACGCATTTACGAAGTGCCGTGCACCATTTGCCTAACGGCAGTTCCTGTAGTGGCCAGAACATTTTCCGTTAACTTTGAAATGGGTCAGAAACGCGCAAAACCCATCAGGGACGGCGCAACTCATTAATTCCAATACTCTGTGAATAGCGAGCAGCGGGGCGGATGAAACGCAGCAACCACCATTGAGATGCAAATGGCGTACCGGCTTGGTCTGCTTATCAGCTGGCGGACTGCAACAATGCGCAGAGCTGCCTAGGCTTCCCCGACGGGACTTCCCCGCCTACGGTGGCCTGCCCCATGCTGCTCACTCCTAATTGGCGGCCACCTTTGAAGGTGCCGAGCCGCCGCTCTGAGATGAGATCTGCCGGCCTCTGCATCTCTAGGAGCGACAGCCAGTTTTGCTAATTACACCTGTCCGAGCTACTGAAAGTAATTGGACGTAAGTCTGAACCTTCTTAACGAGCAGGTTGCAGGTTACAGATGTGCAGCTCTGAAAGTTGGTAGGAATGGTGTACCGAGGAGAGGATGAGGGCTATGAATAGGCCAAGTGGAAAATGTATATACAGAACTGTTTTCCGTATAGCATTTACTTTTGAAATCACAGGATCAAGCGTTTTGATATTTCAAACAAAGTGCCTGTTTTGGTAAACGTTGTAACTGTGGCTGGACATAAGATGAAGGCTGTAATGTACCTACGTGTAATGGAAACGTAGTTAGCTCATAGTTCATATGAGACGAGAACGAAGTGGGGAGTTCTCAGCATGGTACAATCAAGTATAATGTACCCTTGCGAGCAATACTTATAAGAGATATTATTTATTTTACATTATATTATTTAATGATTCATAGGGAGCGTGGCCGGCCATCGCTGACAGTACACAATATCAGATCAAATAATAGTTATATGTTGAAAGAATAAGAGAAGCTTGTTTCTGATGGACAACAGCGGGTCACCAGAGTAGCAGTGTCGAAGCTGCCTGTGGTCCCAGTACTTCGATACAAGTTATAGTGCCGTGCAGTCGTGACAAAAATCTGTGTTAGCATGCGTACCTGATGAGTCTATTAATATCTGAATAGAGCATTAGGAAATCGCATTGCAAAATAAAGTTTCCCTTCCGCATCGGTAACAGATAGGCGAATTTCAGTATGATTTAGCTGTGTTACGGACATAAATTTTATTGTGATTTTTGTGAATTTTCGTCGGATGCTGGGTCATAAACGAAATAATAAACTTGTTTGTATGCGTGCCCACAGCTTCGATATACTTCGTGACAGAAAATGTTGTACTTCGTGGCTACAAAATTTATCGTTTATTTGCTGCTATTGGCCAATTTCGATTGCGAAGTCATTATCAAGCACCCACAAAAACATGCCACACACCGAAGAACAAGACATATAATTTGTAAAAAAATCTAAAAATTTTAAAAGGAAACATAACGAGCGACAGAGTGATAGATTCCATGTTATGTATCGTCTGGTACTCGCATACATAGCATCACCATGCACCTTGTCGCTCGATGCAAATCAATTTTTCAGTGCACACGTGGAACCACATATCAGTATTGGCACGTAGGTTGTAAAACTTAACGTTTATTTGCCACTACTGACCACTTTCGATAGCAAATTCACTTCCAAGCATCTACAAAAACCTATCATCCACCAAGATATATAATTTGTATATCTTAAAAACATAATGGGTGACAACAGTCGTAGATTCTATTTAAGGTAACGTCTGGTGGTTACATACACAGTATTACCATCTACGTTTTTATACGATGCAAATGAATTTATCAGTGCACCTATGGAATAATATACCAATATTGACACATTCTGTATAAGAAACGACCAGAGTAGCTAAACTATAATCAATAACAAAATATACATCCATAAACTTGAATGAGTCTGTGTAGAACCTTCAATTTATAACTGTTAGTACCAATAAGCTTATTATTGCATAAATGTACATCAAATAACGATGTATTATTTTCAATAGTATTCAAGTGTCCGCTCAGTCTCAAGCTAAAGTTCCTGACCGCCTGTCCCACATAAAACGTGTCACAGCCCCTGCAGATAATCCTGTACAAAAACAGGGCCATGTAAGGGATTGTACTTTCTGTAGATCATGATGAAGCATTTTGTGAACTGCACTGTTAGTGTAAAATCTTAATATGTACCTTATAGCTGCGAAACGCTTCAGCTACCTTGTGAAACTTCCCCTTTGAAAATTAAGAATGACTCTGCTGGTAAAGTTCTACGTTAATTGAAACTGAAACAGCTGAGTAAAACTGAACCAGCTCAGACAGTCCTCTCTTTACTTATTCTGATCATCACTAAACTGACACACAATATTTTTAGTGCAACTTAATCTGACTTTCAATAGCCCCTACAAAACAACAGCCCTGACTAACAATAACCTATACCTTTCGTGACTCACTTACCTCACAAAAACCTTCGTTACTCGAACTACTGCAATACAGCGAGCGCCAATACTGCCATCTAAACAAAAGATTCTAAATACTGAAGACACTAACTACTGATAGGCATCGTTAGCAAATGAAAGATTTTGATAGAGAAGAAACAATGTATTTACCTTAATAGTGTTCAAAAGTCTTAATATACATACAACAGTTCATGACATCCAGCATTACAAATTTCATTTTTCTGACGGGCATACCTACAGATCGTCTGCTCATAGTAACTTCTCAAACCTCTGGCATCTGTCTCCCCACATCCACTAGTGCTGGCGGCTCACCTCCAACCGCCCAAGGCAACAGGCTGTTCACATCCAACTGCCCAGCACTACACTAGCGAATAATCCAACAATGAGTCCAACCAGCCACAGACTGCACACAACGCTGTCAGCGATTTTAATACAGAGCGCTACGTGGTTTTACCAACATAAAAACCTAAACAGCTTGCTTACATAGCCCCCGTGCTCCCCACACAAAATTTTACAAATTGTTTTGGGCAGTGGCCAATAATTATTTGCAAATTTTTTTTCATGTTAACAATAGCAAATATATCAAATGCACACACTTATTGATACAATGTTCTTCAAAAGCGAAAATTGTTGTCACAGCCCATGAAGACAGTCCTGATCATTCATCACAGTAACAATGATAGTTTTATGCACAAAGTCTGACCAGTAAAAGAAAGTGCACACGGAAATATTGGATATCCAAGCAGTCTTGAAGAAGTAGTGTTGTCCATCAAATGGAACGACAGTGCTGACTCTTCACATGCAGACAAGTAAGGGGCCACAACAGAGTAAACCCACAGCAGAGTCAGTCGAAGTTTTGAAGAACATCACAGAGCAGACCCACAGCATTTCTTGTAGAGATAATGGTATTGGTGGGCCACCAAAGGTGCAGACCCACTGTAGTCCTTGTAGAGATTATGGTATTGGTGGGCCACCACAGGTGCAGGCCCATGGTAGTCCTTGTAGAGATGGCTAGCAGCCATCCATTGCAACTCTGTGGGTGCACAATCACCATCGAAGAGTATTACCGATAATATAGCAAGTCCAGGATCTACCACTTGTGCAATCACAAAAAAGTTTTGAAATGTCCTTAGAACCAGCAATGTTGTTAACCAGTCCCTTGCTGAATTATCAACACACGTGCGAGCACTAACAGTCCTTTCTTTACCTTCTCACATATTGTGCATATTCTATGAACAACAGAAGTGTGTGCAGTGAAATCTATCCGTACTAGTTACTTAATTTAATGAACTGGTGTCAATTACTATTTTATGACATGAGAATACAATTACAAAGGTACAAAATACATTTAAAACATAATGATGACATTAGTAGTAATCCAGACATTACAAAAAAATAGAAATATGCATATACATGAGTATTATAGGAATTGTGACATAAGTAAGTAAATGAGAATATTCAAACATTAATTTGACATATGATCATTAAAGGTAAACATAGCAGAGTAAATAATATCTAAGTATTTTTCCAAAGTATTTGAGGATAACAGTATGCCTCATAATTGCGAATGTAACTTAGTATTAGAAGATTCTACAACACAACTCCTGTCATATGAACACATAAAGACAGGAAAAACATAAATACACAAGGGTACAATAATACATAGCGGGATAACACAAAAGGAAAGGACAGGGTTTGTTTTCAATGTAACATTTTTACTGCAATTCAACCCAAAACTTCATTCAGTAGACCTTTCCTCTTATTTGAACTTGTTTCTTCGCAAGAAGGTCTTATCTAAGCATGCTTTCTGTATTTTCCATTATCTTACCTCATCATTTATTTTTCATTATCTTACCTCATCATTTCTTTCCAAGAAAATCCTACCTAACTTGTTGTCACTAAATGCTACATGTTTTGTTCATTTCTTCTTTCAAAATAATTATTCCTCATTCTACACTACTTTTTTGGCCAAACCTTTTTCTTACAACTTCGCAATGCAATATTTCACCGTTCTTCATAGTTAGTTTGTTATATAGTATCGCCCCTCTTAAGCAAGCTTAAATCTACTTAGCTCAGGTCTATATACTAGAGAACAAGGCAATGCAGCAGCATGAGCATTAACACAAACAAGAACAAGAAAAAAAATATTAAGTGGCAAAGCAAGCAGCAATAAATATAAATTAGCAAAGCGAATGCAGCATTACAACTAATACGAGCCAATGTGCAGCAACAAGAAGAATAAATCAGTAGTAAAACTGGCTTAGCAGAGTAATACAAAGTGAAATTCAGTAAGACAAAGCCTGACAAACAGCGGCAGCAAATGCAATAACCTAAATATGACAAAGCTCAAGCAGAAAAAATATTACAGTAAAGATAACCATGTCTAATACTTATGTCACATTTAACACTAGAGTGATGCATCACAATAACTTGCTCCACCAAACAAGTTACCAAGTCGTTGAAAAGATTATGTATGCTATTCCTGTGAAGGGAAATGTCTATTTGTGTTCCCTTTTTTTAAAGAAAGTAGATCATAAAATTATTATTTAATGGATCTGTAGATAGAAAATATTCACATTAATACATCTATTAAATTTTATTTTAACCAATGCTGCAGTGCAGCTAGAAACTAGATATCAAATAAAATAAGCAAATATATACATAAAGACAGGGAAGGTAAATGTCTATTTGTGCTCCCTTTTTTTGAGAAAGCAGATCATAAAATTATTATTTAATAGATCTGTAGACAAAAAATATTTACGTTAGGGTTACATCTATTAAATTTTATTTTAACCAATGCCGCAGTGCAGCTAGAAACTAGATATCAAACAAAATGAGCAAATATATACATAAAGCAAGGCATGGAACGTCATTCACTAGCCATATGGCATTTCATAACGCAGTAAAAAAATCTCTCAACTAGAAAGACAGTAGTCATAGTTGGGTGTGCAGATGTAAAATACTTCTCACGATTTCAGAGGCATTTTAGTAAACATCAGAAATTACGAGCTCCAAATTGTAATGATATGTTTTCATGTATGAGCGTGTCGTATTTGCGATGCTTTCTACAAAGAAATGTCAATAGCGTGGAAAATGGCATCGTTTTTCTACACCTGCGGCTCTGAAAGGTACACACTAATGGTTTTTTTCCAGGTGACTGTCATGCAGCTGGGAGCCCACAGTATATTACGTCAAGGTCACTTACCTTCTTTACTGAAATATTTATGACAGCAGTTTCTGCTACAGTGACAGTCTCACATAAATAAAAAATTTCACAGGTTGAATATTTACTTTAGAGGTGTGTAGAAACAAATCTTGTATGTAACAGTGTCCAGATGTTTTGTCAACACTGTGGTACTCATATTCATGCAGGCATGTACACATATTTCATAACTCTTAAAGTACAATTCTTTGTTTCCAATATCCTCTTCACAAAAAGGAGTCGCTAACCTCTACTCATTATTCCTTACCTTATTACACACATACATATTTATCGACACTCCTTCATTATTTCATCATATTAAATATGTAGCATAATCAGATTTCTCACATAGCATCATCTCATTGATCATAAACATACCTCACCATCATATTACATATCGCTGTCGCAATAATAACATTATAGCCCATCAAACCAATCTCAAAATCTTCATAGCTTCTTTCAATAATTTCAAAACCTAAACAAAATTTTCTCCTCATTTCAGTAGTGTCATCTATCTCAAACATACTTCAAAAATCATGATCCCATACCAAATCCATCACTCAAAGCTCTCATAGTATCACAATGGTTCTGAAGAAATATGAACAGCTCACAAAGTAGAGAGAAAATAAAATTTTGTAAGTGTGAACTCACTGAAGTAGTAAAAAAAAAGTTTGTCTCTCTCTTAAATGATCAGATAGCCATGTAATTCTGTGTTAGAGAAATGTGGTACTGGTGTGCAAAACTGAATAAGCAAATACCATATTAGCTAGGGCTCCTAGCGCTTGCCACACGCTTAGTACACAAATTAGGCGTGTACCCCTTGAGGTTTAATGTAATTATACCCTCAGGTGTTACGGATTACAGCAATGGGATGAAATGTATCGCTGAAAACCTTCTTTGTATCTTTGTAATTCAATAAACTTTCAAAAATAAAATGTTTTAAGTATAACAATTAATCACTCAAATGCGTGTCCTGTAGCGGTAAACTGTGCAGCTTGTTGTAAGATAATTTCTGTCATTACTTAACGGTAAAATGTGCCAAGTACCGTAACTGTCGTCGTCTGTAAGCAAAGTTCTATATATGTCAATGTACTTACCTCGTCATAAACAAAAGTAAAATTCTATGCATATAGAAATCATAGTTATTACGCTCATTGCCGTGATCAAGAAAGTACTGTAATGTAATGTACTATTGTGTTACAGAAAATACTGTCTCACTGTAACTATACCACAAAAGATACTACTAAAACATGTTTTACTTTCCAGAAGAATACAGAAAAACTGTGCAGATATAAAACAGATACAGTAGAAAAACAATAATATAAATTGTATTACTCATTAATAGCGACGTGATATAATCGTGTAGCTGTCAAACAAAGCTAATACCAAGCCATCTGTAATCTCTCAGAAAGTACTTTAAATAAAGAATGTCTTTTCAAGTAAACCAAAATGTTGCATTAAAGTCTCATTAGCAGTATATGTTCTAAGTATGTAAGCCTTATAGTCGTTACGTAATCGTGCAACTAACAAGCAAGAATGTACACACAATAACATTGTGTCGTCTGTTCATTATAAAAATGCATTCGTAATTACTGTCTAAATAAGTTTCCTAGGTTATTGACTGGATAGTTAATTTCAAAACATTGTTGCATGTTGGCAGTTACTAACAAGGGGAGGCCGCCAATTGTGAAATTCAGATTCGATTCATATTGCGCATAATAAAAGCTCATGGCCAGAGGTGTAATGTGGCAAAGCACCAAGATGCACTTCTCAGCCGTTGTCGAGAAAATCGACAGTTAAAAGAAACCGATCCCGTGAAATACTCTCTACGATTAACAATTGTCTACAGCGTCGTGGCGCAGCGGTAAGCGCTCGGGTCCGTAATTCGAAGGTAGCCGGATCGAATCTCGCGCCATGCAACTTTTTTTATTATTAGTTTTCTGTAATTCAAATATATATATATATATATATATATATATATATATATATATATATATATAATTATTAATGAATTGCTTATGCATGTTGGTGAAGGCGGATCGCTCTCCAATTGTACCGCCTCCATTTTTGCGTTTTTTTAACAGGGTGTACCAAAGCTCTCCCGTCCGCACTGATTTTCGACGATGTTATAAGTTGCGCTAGGGACCGCATCTACCTTCTTTCGAAGTTAGCAGGCAACTACGCTGTTATGCGGTGGCTAGTTTCGGCCCATTCAACATCTGTCCTTCAAATGTAACGAGCGAGTAACGGAGTTTATATTTCATACCTGCCACAGCAAATTTGTGTTCGTGGGGTCTCTATTCTAATTCGAACGTTTGACTTACGCTATACGTATTCGTTTCGGAATATCGCTTCTACGTCTTCCGTTAACTATACGTGGTTAACATTATGAAGACAATTAATAACATTTGTGAAATACAACTTTGTTTGCGGAAAACATAATGATGTTCGAAGTCGCCAGTTTTTCCACGACAAACGACTTTCAACAACTTGTTGTTGTTGTTGTGGTCTTCAGTCCTGAGACTGGTTTGATGCAGCTCTCCATGCTACTCTATCCTGTGCAAGCTTTTTCATCTCCCAGTACCTACTGCAACCTACATCCTTCTGAATCTGCTTAGTGTATTCATCTCTTGGTCTCCCTCTACGATTTTTACCCTCCACGCTGCCCTCCAATACTAAATTGGTGAGCCCTTGATGCCTCAGAACATGTCCTACCAACCGATCCCTTCTTCTGGTCAAGTTGTGCCACAAACTTCTCTTCTCCCCAATCCTATTCAATACCTCCTCATTAGTTATGTGATCTACCCATCTAATCTTCAGCATTCTTCTGTAGCACCACATTTCGAAAGCTTCTATTCTCTTCTTGTACAAACTATTTATCGTCCATGTTTCACTTCCATACATGGCTACACTCCATACGAATACTTTCAGAAATGACTTCCTGACACTTAAATCAATACTGGATGTTAACAAATTTCTCTTCTTCAGAAACGCTTTCCTTGCCATTGCCAGCCTACATTTTATATCCTATTTCAACAACTTATTATATGCATAATTGTTGCAACTGATTGCCGGGTATATATATATATATATATATATATATATATATATATATATATATATATATATATATATTTGAATTACAAAAAACAAATACGAAGAAAAAGGTCGCATGGCGCGACATTCGATCCGGCGACTTTCGGATTACGAACCCGAGCGCTTACCGCTGCGCCACGACGCTGTAGAACATTATTAATCGTAGAGAGTATTTCACCGCAACGATTTCTTTTAACTGTCGATTTCCTCGACAACGGTTGAGAAGTGCATCTTGGTGCTTTGCCACATTACACCTCTGGCCATGAGCCTTCATTATGCGCAGTATGAATCGAATCTGAATTTCACAATTGGTGGCCTCCCCTTGTAAGTGTGACAAAGCGTACTAGTAACGTGAAGTGAAAGATTTTATGGCAAATACTAAGTTAAAAAGCAGGTTATCTTTCAATAAACGGTTTTACATGTGAAATGTGGTGTGAACCTTTACTCTTCCTAGTACACAGAGTTTCAACATCAACGCAATTATCATGCAGTATACGTCGGATTCTGTAAGGTCCATTGTAAATCAAAAAGAATTTGTGATTCAAGTGTTTCTTATTATGTGACAATGAATGAACTTTAATGAGAAGTTTCTGACCAATATATAGTTTGTTTGCATTTGATTTACGTTGTAGTTTTCTCGTTTTCTCTGCAGCAGAATTTATATTTTTAATAGCCAAATCAATTATGTCTTTGTGTCGAAGCTTACGTGTATTCGGAAAAGGTACAAGCTCTATAATTATGTTCCGTGGTTCCTCATTTTTCAGTACAAGAATATGCAGTAAAGCACTTTCATTCATCACATTCTGAAATAAGTGTAAATATCTGTCCCAATACTGATGCTTTCTGTGACAATAAAGTCTGCAAAGTGTATTGATTTCTTTCATAATCCATTCAGACGGGTTACGATGCGGTGAATACAATGAAATAAAAACAGGTTTGATTTTACGATTCCGAAGCATGCGTGACCAAACAGCACATCTGAATTGTGGTCTGTTAACTGAAATTGAGGGTATAAGATGAACATCAACAAAAGCAAAACGAGGATAATGGAATGTAGTCGAATTAAGTCAGGTAATGTTGAGGGTATTAGATTAGGAAATGAGATACTTAAAGTAGTAAAGGAGTTTTGCTATTTGGGGAGCAAAATAACTGATGATGGTCGAAGTAGAGAGGATATAAAATGTAGACTGGCAATGGCAAGGAAAGCGTTTCTGAAGAAGAGAAATTTGTTAACATCGAGTATAGATTTAAGTGTCAGGAAGTCGTTTCTGAAAGTATTTGTATGGAGTGTAGCCATGTATGGAAGTGAAACATGAATGATAAATAGTTTAGACAAGAAGAGAATAGAAGCTTTCGAAATGTGGTGCTACAGAAGAACGCTGAAGATTAGATGGGTAGATCACATAATTAATTAGGAGGTGTTGAATAGGATTGGGGAGAAGAGAAGTTTATGGCACAACTTGACTGGAAGAAGGAATCGGTTGGTAGGACATGTTCTGAGGCATCAAGGGATCACCAATTTAGTATTGGAGGGCAGTGTGAGGGAGATCAAGAGATGAATAAATCAAGCAGATTCAGAAGGATGTAGGTTGCAGTAGGTACTGGGAGATGAAGAAGCTTGCGCAGGATAGAGTAGCATGGAGAGCTGCATCAAACCAGTCTCTGGACTGAAGACCACAACAACAACAATCTGAAATGACTGTAGCAACATGTGCAACTTCACGTAAGAAATTTTTAACAAATGTGTTGAATACAGACCGTTCAGTGGCTCTACGTAATGGTGTGAAAGAAACAAATTTTGAAGTAAGTTCAACAACGACTAAAACGTACGAAAATCCATTCGATGTTCTGACAAGAGGTCCCAATAGATCAACAGCAGCAGATTCTTTTAATTTAGAAGGAATAATAGGAAACAATGGAGCACGATGTGAGATGGTAGATGGTTTAGCTTTTTGACAAAGTTTACATATAGACAAGATTCTCGTAATTCTCCTTTCGATGTTGTTAAAATACCAAGTCGTCCGAAGAATATGATAACATTTTCGTGGACCAAAATGTGCGTGGCTAAAGTGAATGTACCAGATGAGCTTATTAACAAAATCGTCAGGAATACAAAGTACCCACAGCTTGTCATCAACAGTGCAACGCTTGAAGAGTATGTTGTTTGTAACCAGATAATAATGACGAATCTGCGTGTCTTTCTTTTCATGCCATTTACTTTTGATATCCTTCCAAATCGGATCTTTGTCTTGTTCATAAGCAGTGTCTTTTAAAGATGCAGTGACGAAGTTTTCAAAGGCTACTTTTTGAATGCAAAGAAAACTGAAATTTTTCTCAAGGTTAGCTTCTGTGTTACTTTTCTCAAGGCCAGCGGTTGCACGAAAAAGTGCGTCCGCAACAATGTTTTCCTTGCCAGGAATGTAGACTATTGTGAATCCGAATTCTTGCTGCAACAATGCCCAACGTTTCAGTCTGTCATGATTCAATTTTGATGACATAAGAAATTGTAATGCTCGATGATCACTATAAACGTTTACGTGTTTACCAGAAAGAAACAAACGAAATTTGTGAAATGCCCAAACGATAGCTAAAGCTTCCAGTTCAATGACGGAATAATTTTTCTCAGATTTGTTAGCAGGCAGCTAGCAAAAGCGATTGTTTTCCGAACGGTAATATCGTTTTATATTGTTTCTTGAAATAAATGGGCACCACGACCAACTTTAGAGGAATCAGTGCTAAGGCAGAAATCTTGTGACAGATCTGGGTGTGCTAAGATCGGCGCGTTAAGTAGCGCTTCTCTCAACGAATCAAATTCCAACTGTGCCTGTTCGTCCCAGTTCCAAATAGTGTTTTTCCCAGTGAGAGAACGAAGTTTTGGTGTTACTAGAATTTGCATATTCAGGAAACGACGGTAAAAATTCACGAGACCTAGAAAACCGCAAACTTGTGTTTTTGTATATGGAAATGGAATGGCTCTGATTGCTTCCAGATTTTCAGGATCCGGCTGAATGCTCTCAGAAGAAATAATGTGACCCAAGAACGTCGCCTTCGACCTACCAAAATCAGATTTTTCTAAGTTAACTGTAATTCCAGATTCTTCAAAAATACGCAACACACTGTTGATGATACTACTATGTTGTTCCCACGAGGCTTCTGCTATTAAAATAGCGTCTGCATATTAGGTGATTTGTCGTTTTAAGAACTCATGTAATATGGAATTTAGCCCACGAATGAATGCTGCTGAAGAAATGTTCTAACCAAAAGGAAGTTTCTGGAATTGATAACAAACGCCGAAACAAATAAAAGCCCTATATTTCCTACATTGTCGATGAAGTTCACTTCGATGAAAGTTGTTCCTGAGATCAGTAGAAGACAACACTTTTACGCCAGTTCAATTTTGAAATTCTTCCAACGTTTGCGGCCTATCTGTTTCAGGAATGATTGTGGTATTGATTTGTCTCGAATCTAAGAAAAGCCTGATCGATCCGTTTTTCGTCTCAACAACATGTAATGGATTATTGTATGAGCTTACCGCTAGTTCAATAATGCCATCGTCAAGCATAGATTGTATTTTCGTTCTATCATGGTCCGTATAATGTGGCAGAATTACGTATGGTCCGACGGCAAGCTTAATATGCTCACGAACATGAAATTTTTACTGCAATCCTTTAATTGTTCCTGTTTTGGGAGTAAAAATTGTGGAATGTGCTTGTAAAATGTCAAAACGTCCTGCCTATCAGTGTCATTACAGTTCTCAATTATTTGAATTTTGTTTTGAATTAAGTGATTAGTCTCAAATACGTCATCAATATCATCCCTGACGGTGCTTGCAAAGTGATTAATAGTGTCAAATTCCATCGAAAGTTCCAAACTGTGATCTAACAAAAAGTAAAGCCGATTGATTTCCTCGTCATCGTTTGAAAGCCAATCTTCAAATTTTAAAACTATTGACTTATTTCAGCGTCGCGAAAGTTTAAAATTGCCTTATACTCTTTCAAAAAGTCTACACCCAATTTAATCTCCGTCGACAATAATGGAACAATAATAAAATTCATAGCAAATCTATGGCTTTGACAAAAGAATTCTAACTTAATTTGTTGGTGTACAACTGCACTTTTTCCAAAAATTGCACCTTGTAGTTAACCCTTGCGTAAAGAAAGTGTGGGACAATCGTTCAACTTTATACATTTACTAAAAGCTGTTTCACTAATTACTGAAATAGGACTGCCAGAGTCAAGTACTACCGCTAATTTTATTCATCTGCTGTGATGTGAATTATTGGATATCTCTGTTTCATGTTATGTTCCTCGAGTAAAAGTCCCTAATGTCTTCCATTTTCACGTAACTGAAAGTCATGGCAGCTACGTCGTCAGCTTAATAAGTACGTTTTGTAGCTGCCTGCGGTGCGTGTCATTGCTTATTATCTCTTTGTTGTCGCACGTCGTTACTAGAGTTTGGAGATCTAACTTCTACAGTTTCAACTTGTCGAGAGGGCCCTGCCCAGTTTGAATCACGCGCCAGTTCTGATTAAATTCAGGTCTGTCGTCATGATTATAGCGTCTGTCGACTTGTCGGTAATTTCTGTAGTTTCTTTCTTGTCGGTTAAGTGGTGGAGAATTTCTCCCTGAATCGTGCTTACGAGGTGGACCGTTGCGTCTGGAGTCATTTTGTCTCCCTTGATAATAATTGCTCTGGTTGCTATATTGTCTGTTTCTATGATTATCTCGGTCATATTGACTACCACGGAAAAGTGATCTTTTCTGTAACTGTTGTTATTCTGCCAGTGGTTGTCATATGGGTGATGTCTGTTTTGATCACGATTTGCGTTATAAGAGAAACCTTGTCATGTCCGGTTATTATTTCTTTCGTCACGGAATTGTGGTGGATGTAACCTGTAATTGTTGTTTTCCTGTTTTCGCATCATACGATTGTCAGTGTCAGTTTCCAATTCTTGCAAAAGTCCCTGAAAAACTTCAATGTCATCTTTGGAACGTCCTGACAAAATAATATGTCTTAAATGTTCACGCAATTTAATTAAGCAAATGCGAATGAGTTCCGAGGGGCTGTACCGGTGTGACAAAAACTGATTCTTGTGCAACACATATTCGAAATATTTTACAGGGCTGGAAAATTCAGACTGTTCGAAATGTTTCATCATTATAATATTGTGTTTTACTCAATATTCAGTAGCCTGCGACCAATATGCAGAAAGGAAGGCATGATAAAAATCTTCTTCACTGCGACAGTCCCGAATAACCGATCACATTCTTACAGCTGGTTCATTTTCTAGATGGCCACACATGAATTCTAATCTGTACTCTAATGACCGATTAGGAGGAAAACAATGAGAAAATTGATGAAGCCAAGCTTGTGGATGTTTATCATTACTGGAATTCTTGAATATTTTAAATTTACGTGCAGTGATGAAGAGCTTATAGTCAAAATCATCGTGTCGGCAAGTCGCAAATCGGCCATTGTTACGCCGTGGCGGCGGTTCCATCTCAAGGTTCGTTGCACCTTGCCAATTCGTTTCAAAATCTCCGAAATATCCTGTGTTATTACTTTGTGTTTATTTCTAAATCCCTCTTCCCGTGTCGGAGGGCGAGGATCCTCTGAGATGTATAATTCTTCTACACGTGTGCTAACTGATCTTCTGATCTTGTACTTCCCGAATTTCTCTTTTACGTTTCGTATTAATTTGTTTCTGATTTTGTTTGAATTTCCTAAAATCCTCACACTCTTTTGTGTCAGTAAAAGCTACTAGTCTTGTATCATTCACATCATCATCTACCTTCGTAGATAAATTAGTTAGCTGATCCGAAAGTTCGGCTACTTTTTCCGATAATGTGCTGATTTCCTCCGTGTGCTTTTCTGAACCACACTAAAGTATCCACTGTATCCTTTAAGTTTTCCTTATTATGTACAAGTTGCGCGACCGTATCGGTAGATGGAACAGAGTAAATTTTAGCTTGCAAGGAGTCGTGATTTTCGTGCACAATGATCTGCAGTTCTTTTATGGCTGCTTCATGATTCTGTAATGCGTTTTCATGTCGCGAAAAAATAGGTTGAAAATGCTCACAAACTTGTGCTTTTACATCTTTACAATTTTTTTGACATATTGATTCGATTTTAAGTAACTCGGCAGTTAAATCTTCACGTGTTTGTTCAAGCGTTTACTCAATTATGTCTGACTTTTGAAGCTGTTGCTGTGTTAGTTCCTGATTATGTTCCATTGTATCTAACTTTTGAAGGTTTTGTTCGATTTTGTCTAACTTTTGAAGATTTTGTTCCACTGTGTCTAACTTTTGAAGCTGTTGCCGTGTTCGTTCCATTTGTTGCTGTTTATGTTGTTGATTTTGTTCCATTTGTTGCATTAATTGCAATAATAATGTATCAGTGACTAAAACATGTTCCTTTGTGCTTTTCCTGAGTGAATTTGCACCGGTAACAGTCGCATTGTGAAAAGCAGAGAGTGAGTCTTGACTTAATTGAGAAGAGGGTGATGACTCAAAACCTGAACCTACGGTATTTGCAAGATTTTGTTCTGTTATTTCGCATTCCTGAGGCGAACTTTTACCGATCGATCGATCGACAATACTTCACTGTTCGTTAATTGTTTTATTGTCTACATCGTTATTTACTGCCTGGCCCCTGTCCCTATGCACTATTACCGAATTATTATGTTGAACATTTGTTAAGTCATTATTAGGTAGTGTGAACACGCTACGCTCGTCTTCACTGTAATTTCTCAATTTCCTTTGCAGCCTAGTGTTGCGCTCTTCACACGCCGTGATTATCACAGTATTTCACAAGATAACATAGAAAAAACACAATTTGAAAAGTATAAAAAATAAGAAGACACACTAAAATAGAACTGAAAATAATCAATATCTAATTGGTTGCAAAAGCGACTGCGAAATCCTTGGTGCAAGTCCACATGCATGCCACAACTGCTTTGCTCATTACAATACAGTACAACAATAAGAAACTACAACCAAAAAGGAAATTCTCTATATAGCTACAATTACGCGCTAGCAGTAGACAATAACTAATTCTAATCATGCACTAATTACTCAAACTGCAAGAGATTTCAGTGAAGTATCCTTGGCTGAGGATCGACAAGTGAAACTTCTAAATATGGTTTTACTTAAGTTTAATTAACTGGGAAGGTGAAACTTCTTAATTTAATTCTGAAACTGCTGAATGAAATTGAATGCAAGTGTACCTGCTTAAACTGCTGAGTGAAACTGAATGTGCTGACACTTTTCTTGTCTTTATCATTTCGACACTGACCTACAGAATTACTCCCTGAAAAATACCACTCAAACTTATTCATTTATGATCCACAGTATTCAAGGATACGTGATCTGACTATTACTTAACACAAAAGAATGGCCCTGAATTAGATGAAATCCTAACAATAGCCCATACATTTCATAAGTCAGTTACTTCACAGAAAATCTTCATTACACGAACTACAGCGATACAGCCAGCACCAATACAGCCAGCTAAATAAAAGATTCTAACTACTGTAGGCTACTAACATGCATGTGGTTAGCAAAGGAAAAATTTTGTGTGCGGAGCAATGTATTTAGCAGATTTTACCTTAATTGTGTGACAACGAATTCAGAAAATTATATAATTGTCCATGACATCCAGTTCCAAAAATTATATAATTGTCAACAATATTACATCTCCATGACGGACACGTCCAGACTGTCCGCTCGCACTAACACTTCAGACCTCTAACCTCCATCTCTGCTAACTGTGAACTTCCAGCCACCACCACCGCTGGCTGTTCACCTCCAACTGCAAGTCCGAGCAGCCACACAGAGTCTCTTACAGAGGGCGCACAGCGCTGTCAGTGATATTAATGCAGACTATCGCCCTACCAACTTGCAAACATATAAAGAGGCTACTTACAATACACTCATAAGCCAAAACATTATGTCTACTGCGCAACACGCTGAATGCCGCCTGGTGTCGTTGCGGACACATTACATGGTAACAAAAGTACGTAAGAGGGGCAAACACGGACGGCGGATCACCCTGGCAAGGATATGTTCTGCAAATGGAGAAATACACTGAGATAAGCGACGCAGAGCCTATGAACTAGTTTCTCGAAAACGCCGAAGCTGGTCGAATTTTCACATGCTACTGTCGTGAGCATTTACAAAAAGAGGTAGATGGGCTCCGAAACTACCACTGAGCGTAAATGGTTGGACGTCCACGACTCTTCACAGAACGTGGGGTTCGGAGGCTAGACTGCTCTGTAAAATACGATTGATGGTGATCTGTGGCATCTCTGCCGAAAGACGAAAGAGTGCAACGCTGCTGCACGCACAAATGATTCGGAGCGCACTGTTCATCGTACATTGTTGAACTTGGAGCTCTGCAGCAGACCACCCCTACGTCCCTCCATATTCACATGTTGATCCAACGACGTCGTCAATTATGATTACAGTGGGCACGGGACCATCGGGATTCCGCCGTCGACCAATTAAAATGTGTCGGCTCTTCGGATGAATCACATTTTTGCTACAGTAGGTCGGCGGTCGTGTCCACCAACGCCGTCCTCGAGGTGAGCGGCGACTCGAAACGTGCAGCACGCCACGGATGCAAGCTGGTGGGAGCAGTATTATGGTATTGGAGACATTCTCCTGCACTTGCATGGTGCCTGTGATAGTAACCGAAGTCACGCTGACAGCTGCGAACCATCTGTGTCCCTCCATGCTTGATGTCTTCCCCGACGGCGATTACATTTTCCAGAGATATAATTTTCCGTGTCTCGGAGCCAGAGCCGTGCCACAGTGGTTTGAGGAGCGTTATAGTGAACTCATGTTGATGTCTTGCCGACCAAATCCGCCTGATGTAAATCCTATGGAACCCATCTGGGTCGCTATCGATATCCCTCACCACGTGCACTAATCAAAGGCCCGTTATTTACGCGAATTATAATCTGAGCATATGCATCTAATGCTAAATACCTCATCTACCAACAAACTATCGTATTTCTGATACGCATAATCAGTGATCTATATCGTTCCAAAGACGGACAAACAAACTATTAAGCGCTCGTGTACTAGGAGCGGGGTGTCCACGTGCGGATACCGTCAGTCGTACCTAGCCACCAGCAAAGTTGTACCACCTGAAGATGTCGGACAGTTGCTCTGAGGAAATATTGTGAAATTTGCGCAGCTGATCAGGCGACAAACCCGTGAAGATTATTTACAAGCTATTAAGCAGTTAGTAATAATGTTATGGCTCATCGGTGTATGTATATTGTAAGACTTAGGGGTTACCTGTGACTCTACCCCCTTTGTTACGAGGCTCCTTTTTCTGATTGTTTACACAAAATAGAACACTATATACGTTGTTCGAATACTGTTAACTTAAGTGTTTGCTGAAGTATCACTACCTAGCCCATGTTTACCGAAAATATAAATGTTTATACTTCTCTTGGATGTCCCTTGTACTTTGGTAATCATTGTTCCTACAAACTTATGTTCACTGATACCAGTTGTTGAAATCGGTGGACATCCTTAAAGGGATTTATTGCCAGTACATCTTACGAATTTCCATTATGAGTGGCCTTCCAAAATATTTGTTGCAGATAGTCTTCGGAGAAAATATTTCGTATTGAAACTTCCCAACCGATTAAAACTGTTTGTCGAACCAGAGACCTCTGATTCAGTATGAAAATGCATTAAGGAGGCATTTATTATTTTTTTTCGTAGCATGTCTTATGTTCACCACTTACGAAACTCTTGTCACTCCAATTGATTGTAGGGTGTTCAAAACCTCCTCTAGTGATTGCAGTATGGTTGGAGAATATATATTGCAGCGAACTAAGGTTTTCTCTACCGTTTACGGCTACATTTTGGTAGACGATAGGAAGAAACAATTACAAGTTGATGACCACCTTTCATACAGAGCTTTGCCCGAAGAATCGTACATACAGCTTCAGTTTCTGTCTTGGTGGATATGAGTTTCTACCATGAAAAATATACCGCCTCCTGTTCCCATTAGCCTATCCTTCGGATACGCAGTTAAATTTTCCCCAAAAGTCACACTGTTATTAGTTTAGAGTTTCAGCCAGCTCTCTGTACCTAGTTTTACGGGGAGTTGCTGATTTAGCCGCTGACATTATAAAGAAAAAACGCTGTTATGGGTTTGAAATATATTATTTACGCAACATATTCCCCCTTACGCTCAACACATTTATGGTATCTTCGTTTCAGCTTCCTTAACCCACCTAAAAACACGATAGTTCTGCAAACCACTCATGCACAGCCTTTATAGCTTCTTCATTGTTTACAAATCGTCTTACCTTGAGATGTTTCCTGAGGTTTGTGAGCAACTATTTCCTGTAATCTCATTGAAAACTACTGATTTTTGATAACTGCTCAAGACGGTTTATCTCATTCTCCACCGAATCGTTGTTTCTCAACATCTCTGTTGTCTTGTGCTACGACGGATTTTCATATTGTTTTCTATTGTACCAAACATGATGAAATACTATTACTTGGAAAAACAGAATTGCTACAAGGACCAAACAAACAAAAATTGTACTGTCAAACGCGCAAATACTCAACAATGAATGAAATCCATACGGAATCTGTTCTGTTATGACGACAGTTTAGTTAATAAAGTAATCAATAATAGTCACACGACACAAAATTTCACAAATTGGACACAAAGTTTCAAATGACTCTCCTGAAAAAGAAGTGCAACACCAGTAAAATTAACGCAGCCCTTTTTGTATCGAGAAATCCAACACTATCTAACTACGTTTTATCAAAAGAACCAAGAACTATCCCGGCAGAAAGGTCGACATGTTACGTCCCCACTATATTTGTTTCCGTCTGAAATTTTGCCCAACTTTACTTCCCACTCTATAAAATCTACGTATTACCAAAACTATGTCCCCACAAACCGTTATCCAGCCTTTGCTAACCTTTGACTAAACAGAACCGAATCTGAACAGGATTGTAACTACTCTGAATGCAACTTGTCTTTTTATTAAATGCACAACGGAAATAAAACAATTATCTGGCCCTAATCAAAATTTCCATTTTTCTCGCGTCTTGACAACATTGTTGCAGATTTCTCGAAAGCGCAACAGCAAACAGTAAGCAGCAGCGGCCAAGCTAGATTTCTATTTCTAACTAAAATTTCCATCTGTCGCATATCACGTACGGTAATTCGTAATGAGAATCAGTGGGGAGGGCGGAGTAACTATTCCTATGAAATGATATTCCAAGAAAACGATTTTAGAATGAAGTATGTATTCAAAAAGGCAGAGTACAACTTCGCTTGATCTTCACACACAGCATAGGTCTGAACAATAATATGCGTAACAAAGCGAACAACGATTTAAAGAGGATATAACGTTAACAGAGAATTTCTATGAAAATCGGACAGCTTAATCAGTTAATGTGTTAATGCATGACTCAGAAAAGTGGAGTGGTCTATCTCTCAGCTCAGAGTAAATGAACAAAGTTAACTAATCAACAATAATCATTCTGATAAATTAGCTGCTCTGCGCAGCAGTCTTACCTCGCGCTTCTTTTCAGTAAAAAACAATAATATTATTCAAAATTTATATTCTCTTCGCTTTCTAATATATAAATCTAACTCATCCTTGCTGTCCTTTACAAACAATCTTTCTTCATCTAACAGTTACAAAAATGTTCAAATGTGTGTGAATTCCTAAGAGACCGAACTGCTGAGGTCATCGGTCCCTAGACTTACACACTACTTAAACTAACTTATGCTAAGAACAATACACACACACACCCGTGCCCGAGGTAGGACTCGAACCTTCGGCAGGAGGGGCCGCGGAATCCGTGACATGGCGCCGCTAAGAACAATACACACACACACCCGTGCCCGAGGTAGGACTCGAACCTTCGGCAGGAGGGGCCGCGGAATCCGTGACATGGCGCCTCAAACCACGCGACAACTCCGCGCGGGTAACAGATACAATAAGAAGTCCACACTTCAACTAAAAATGTATCAGACAGCGCAGAGGCAAAGATTTTAGCACGATAAGACAAAAGATTGTTTAAAAGTATCGATCTTTGCTCTCTACCTGACTTGGACATCGATAACACACGGAAACCAAAATGGTATGACCACCTTACAAATACCCAGTTCCGGCTGAGGCCTACATTTCTCTTAAATCATGTAATATCTGTGTTTTGTGTAATCTTTGATTTGAAGCGTATGAAGGAAATTTTATATAACGATAAATATATTTGTTAAGATCGTTTTTAAAGCTATGTGCTTTCGTGGTATATGTGTATTAACCTACTAGATGTATAACTGGTTCACACTTAGATACTATAGGATTGCATACGATGTAAAGGGTGGAGGTAAGTCCCAGTCAACGAGAATGAAAAGTGGTTTGGCGCTAGAAGTCTTGATTGGCGAAAGAGTGTGGTCAGCATCCAAAGAACGGATTCCCAGAGGCAAGGATTGCAGTAAAAGTGGAATGCATATCCCTCGGACGTGTTATGTCATGGGAAGAATTTGTTTGCTCTGAAACGTGAAATTCCGACGCCAACAATATATTTTACAGGGCATATTACATCAAGAGCCACGATTTCATGATATAGCTTGAGATGTCACAGAAGAGTGTCACAGCATCAACCTTCAGGCAAAGTAAAATTTATATTTACCTGCATGGACCAGAAATTTCCCATGGTTACTAACAGCAAGAATTTAATTTAAATTTTTTGTCGCGAACCTTGATTTATCCGTAATCATTTACCTTAATAGGGCCATTTCCATATTACTGAGTTATATCTAGTGTTTTTCAAAGTTGGTGCAGTATGCAATCAATATTGTTTGAAACTGTGCTATATTTCATCGAATAATACTTGTCTTCGTTGGTTGATTAGTCTTTTCTATGAATTGCTTCATATGGTTATCAAAGTGCATATGTTAAAGAACAGCAAAATAATAAGAACATAAACATGCTGACTGACGTAATAAATTTCAGTTATTATTTAAGTCAGTGAATAACGGTAACAAAAACCAAGCATATACCATAACAGTTCAGTGGCCTACAGCTACCTTAGTTACAGTACCGGCTATAATAGTGCTTTTGTTTGTGTATTTGTGTTTAAGTGTGTTACTGTGTCGTGTTACAAGTATTAGTCCAAAACAAGTCAGTAGACAGAATAGTCTCTGAGCCCCGTATGTTGAGTCAGTGGGTTAGTCATTTTACAATGAAAGTTTGTACAAGGCCCATCAACTGTTCTAGGAACATCTGAACACTTGAAAATATAGCTGGCATACCTGAGTAAAACTATAATAGATTCATGGTCCCACTCATGCTCTGTGTAAAACAGAAGCTTGTATATATTCTATGAAAGTTATTAGTGTCCATCTTAGTTAAAATAACAGCTTGGTAACTATTTAAAAATTACTGTTCTTCAGCAGTGAAGTCTAAGAGCCACCTCTTGTCCAAAGCAAAAGTACTTTCCTTCTTCTGAGTGATACATTATAATTAGCACTATACTGTAGATTCTAAGGCAGGCAGGCAATCCGCAGCTCGTGGTCTTGCGGTCATGTTTTCGCTTCCAGAACACGTGGTCCCGGTTTCGATTCCAAAAATGGTTCAAATGGCTCTGAGCACTATGGGACTTAACTTCTGAGGTTGTAAGTCCACTAGAACTTAGAACTACTTAAACCTAACTAACCTAAGGACATCACACACATCCATGCACGAGGCAGGATTCGAACCTGCGACAGTAGCGGTAGCGCAGCTCCAGACTGTAGCACCTAGAACCGCTCGGCCACACCAGCCGACATGTCCAGTCTACCACGTTTTTAAGTTGAGTGTAGTTTAATTCAGTAACTGTTTTACTTTGTTTACTGTACAGTTACTTACTACCTAATTAAACTGGTGACTGTCTTTGATTTCCAGACCACAACTATACTTTCCTACTGCAATGCCATTGTTTCGATTCCGGCGAGAATAACTGTTGCTGCCTTTCAATATGTGATTTTTCAGGTGACTAGGTACAGCTCTGTTAACTTCCATTAGTACACGATAGCAATCAAACTTAAATCCTATCAAAGGGACAACACAGCAGGGTGACTATAGTAATATCCTATAGTGTTATAATACCATCGGTTCATATCAATCACGGAGAATTTCGTAAGGGTGCAAGAGACAGACTCAAATGCTTGTCGGTACCTGGGCAACCTATACCCGGAATTGAGTTATGCGTAAGTTAAGTAAGGTATGTTCGTAAGGTCATTAACAAGGAAAACTTTTCTCGCAGCCACTTCCCTTGTTAACTTAGAAGTGCTGATAGGCATGCATGTTTGAGACTATAATCATTCGCATGCATTAGTGCATGCTGACAACGTTGCAACTTGCCTCTCAAAATGTCATCGACATCGTTTTTCCTCCTCCGAGAACTTACGTTCTGTCTGCAACGAACACACTGAATGTTTTTTGATTTAGATACATCTGTGATGGAATCGTCCTATCAGGGCAGATGGACTTCAGCAGAAACGCAAGTCTATAGCCAAGATATTCGAGCCAGCCACGCTTTAAGATAGTGCATTCTATATCTGTATCTATGGTTTTCTTTTTTTCTTACACTTCATTTCCTTTACTACTCCATGTACACTGATGTAACGAAAGTCATGAGATAGCGATACGCACATGCCGGGTGATCAAAAAGTCAGTGTAAATTTGAAAACTTAATAAACCACGGAATAATGTAGATAGAAAGGTAAAAACTGACCCACATGCTTGGAATGACATGGGTTTTATTAGAACAAAAAAAAAGTTCACAAAATGTCCGACAGATGGCGCCGGACAGCAGAAGGTCAGTGAGTGCGCATGACTATCGTGTATAAAAGGAACTGTAATGCGAGAGAGAATCAGATGCGCCAGCAGTCACAGAATGTTGACGTTACCTGAATAGGCGCTTTTAGTGAAGCTGTATTATCAGAATGGGGAATGTGGTAGTTCAGCGTTACAATCCTATCCCCATAGGAAGGGGATTCTAACGGATAAAGGTCCGTTGACAAATGGAGCTGTGGCGAGAATGTTTTCTAAGTTCGAAGCCATGGGTTGTTTAGACGATAGACCCCGTAGTGGCCGACCGAGCAGAAGGCGGAATGCTGCTGAGACAGTTCAGGAAGAAATGGAGACTATAGCGGGCTCGTCTATGCACGGGGAAGTCAGCGCTCGTGCAGTCGCACGTCGCACCGGCATTCCATACACTACTGTTTGGTTGGCACTTAGGCGTACCCTTCGATGCTATCCGTACAAAATCCATCAGCATCATAAACTGTTACCTGGCGATCTAGTGAAGCAGAGGGCATCTGCGGTGTGGGCGTTTCAAAAGATGGCGGAAGATAACGGTTGAGTAACGTGTTGTGGAGCGACGAAGCTCATTTCACGCTCCGAGGGTCTGTCAACTGCAGAATTTGGGCTACCGAAAATCTTAGAACTGTCGTGGAAACTTCACTGCACGACGAGAAAGTCACGGTATGGGTTGGATTTACCACATCTACCGTTATCAGGCCTTTTTTCTTCGAGGAAATGTGTGATTCTAGTTTTGTAACTGCTACCGTGACGGGTGAGAGGTACGCCGGTATGTTAGAGAATCGCATTCCTCAGCCTGGCTGATAAACACCTGCTGGAACGTACGATGTTTATGCAGGATGGCGCTCCACCCCGTATTGCTAGACGCGTGAAAGATCTCTTGCGCGCGTCGTTTGGTGATGACCGTGTGCCCAGTCGCCACTTTCGTCATGCTTGGCCTCCCAGGTCCCCAGACCTCAGTCCGTGCGATTATTGGCGTTGGGGTTACCTGAAGTCGCAAGTGTATCGTGATCGACCGACATCTCTAGGGATGCTGAAAGACAACATCCGACGCCAATGCCTCACCATAACTCCGGACATGCTTTACAGTGCTGTTCACAACATTATTCCTCGACTACAGCTATTGTTGGGGAATGATTTTGGACATATTGAGCATTTCCTGTAAAGAACATAATCTTTGCTTTGTCTTACTTTGTTATGCTATTTTTTGCTATTCTGAACAGATGAAGCGCCGTCTGTCGGACATTTTTTGAACTTTTGTATTTTTTTGGTTCTAATAAAACCCCATGTCATTCCAAACATTTGTGTTAATTTGTACTTCTCTATGTACATTATTGCGTGATTTATTCATTTTTCAAATTTTTACTGACTTTTTGATCACACAGTATAGAGACGGCGGTAGTATCACGTACAAGAACATTGCATTGGCGGAACTGTCAAACGCACTCTCAAGGTTCATGTGAAAAGTTTTCCTTCGTGATTATGCCTGCACGACAGGTACAGAAAGCTGGCTTAAGCCAGAGATAAATTCTGCCGAAATTTTTACAAAGGTACAGACGGTGTTTAGAAAGGATAGATTGCATGCAACCGGTGGTGGAGTGTTCATCGCTGTTAGTAGTAGTTTATCCTGTAGTGAAGTAGAAGTGGATAGTTCCTGTGAATTATTATGGGTGGAGGTTACACTAAACAACCGAACTAGGTTAATAATTGGCTCCTTTTACCGACCTCCCGACTCAGCAGCATTAGTGGCAGAACAACTGAGAGAAAATTTGGAATACATTTCACATAAATTTTCTCAGCATGTTATAGTCTTAGGTGGAGATTTCAATTTACCGGATATAGACTGGGACACTCAGATGTTTAGGACGGGTGGTAGGGACAGAGCGTCGAGTGACATTATACTGAGTGCACTATCCGAAAATTACCTCGAGCAATTAAACAGAGAACCGACTCGTGGAGATAACATATTGGACCTACTGATAACAAACAGACCCGAACTTTTCGAATCTGTATGTACAGAACAGGGAATCAGTGATCATAAGGCCGTTGCAGCATCCCTGAATATGGAAGTTAATAGGAATATAAAAAAAGGGAGGAAGGTTTATCTGTTTAGCAAGAGTAATAGAAGGCAGATTTCAGACTACCTAACAGATCAAAACGAAAATTTCTGTTCCGACACTGACAATGTTGAGTGTTTATGGAAAAAGCTCAAGGCAATCGTAAAATGCGTTTTAGACAGGTACGTGCCGAGTAATACTGTGAGGGACGGGAAAAACCCACCGTGGTACAACAACAAAGTTAGGAAACTACTGCGAAAGCAAAGAGAGCTCCACTCCAAGTTTAAACGCAGCCAAAACCTCTCAGACAAACAGAAGCTAAACGATGTCAAAGTTAGCGTAAGGAGGGCTATGCGTGAAGCGTTCATTGAATTCGAAAGTAAAATTCTATGTACCGACTTGACAGAAAATCCTAGGAAGTTCTGGTCTTACGTTAAATCAGTAAGTGGCTCGAAACAGCATATCCAGACACTACGGGATGATGATGGCATTGAAACAGAGGATGACACGCGTAAAGCTGAAATACTAAACACCTTTTTCCAAAGCTGTTTCACAGAGGAAGACCGCACTGCAGTTCCTTCTCTAAATCCTCGCACAAACGAAAAAATGGCTGACATCGAAATAAGTGTCCAAGGAATAGAAAAGCAACTGGAATCACTCAATAGAGGAAAGTCCACTGGACCTGACGGGATACCAATTCGATTCTACACAGAGTACGCGAAAGAACTTGCCCCCCTTCTAACAGCCGTGTACCGCAAGTCTCTAGAGGAACGGAGGGTTCCAAATGATTGGAAAAGAGCACAGATAGTCCCAGTCTTCAAGAAGGGTCGTCGAGCAGATGCGCAAAACTATAGACCTATATCTCTTACGTCGATCTCTTGTAGAATTTTAGAACATGTTTTTTGCTCGCGTATCATGTCATTTCTGGAAACCCAGAATCTACTATGTAGGAATCAACATGGATTCCGGAAACAGCGATCGTGTGAGACCCAACTCGCCATATTTGTTCATGAGACCCAGAAAATATTAGATACAGGCTCCCAGGTAGATGCTATTTTTCTTGACTTCCGGAAGGCGTTCGATACAGTTCCGCACTGTCGCCTGATAAACAAAGTAAGAGCCTACGGAATATCAGACCAGCTGTGTGGCTGGATTGAAGAGTTTTTAGCAAACAGAACACAGCATGTTGTTATCAATGGAGAGACGTCTACAGACGTTAAAGTAACCTCTGGCGTGCCACAGGGGAGTGTTATGGGACCATTGCTTTTCACAATATATATAAATGACTTAGTAGATAGTGTCGGAAGTTCCATGCGGCTTTTCGCGGATGATGCTGTAGTATACAGAGAAGTTGCTGCATTAGAAAATTGTAGCGAAATACAGGAAGATCTGCAGCGGATAGGCACTTGGTGCAGGGAGTGGCAACTGACCCTTAACATAGACAAATGTAATGTATTGCGAATACATAGAAAGAAGGATCCTTTATTGTATGATTATATGATAGCGGAACAAACACTGGTAGCAGTTACTTCTGTAAAATATCTGGGAGTATGCGTACGGAACGATTTGAAGTGGAATGATCATATAAAACTAATTGTTGGTAAGGCGGGTACCAGGTTGAGATTCATTGGGAGAGCGCTTAGAAAATGTAGTCCATCAACAAAGGAGGTGGCTTACAAAACACTCGTTCGACCTATACTTGAGTATTGCTCATCAGTGTGGGATCCGTACCAGGTCGGGTTGACGGAGGAGATAGAGAAGATCCAAAGAAGAGCGGCGCGTTTCGTCACTGGGTTATTTGGTAACCGTGATAGCGTTACGGAGATGTTTAATAAACTCAAGTGGCAGACTCTGCAAGAGAGGCGCTCTGCATCGCGGTGTAGCTTGCTCGCCAGGTTTCGAGAGGGTGCGTTTCTGGATGAGGTATCGAATATATTGCTTCCCCCTACTTATACTTCCCGAGGAGATCACGAATGTAAAATTAGAGAGATTAGAGCGCGCACGGAGGCTTTCAGACAGTCGTTCTTCCCGCGAACCATACGCGACTGGAACAGGAAAGGGAGGTAATGACAGTGGCACGTAAAGTGCCCTCCGCCACACACCGTTGGGTGGCTTGCGGAGTATCAATGTAGATGTAGATTAACAGACTTTGAACAGGAATGGTTGTTGGAGCTACGCGCGTAGGACATTCCATTTCGAAAGTCGTTAGGGACCTCAGTATTCCAAGATCCGCATTGTGGATAGTGCGTCGAGAATACCAAACTTCAGGTATTACCTCTCGCCACGGACAACGGAGTGGCCGATGACCTCCACTTAACAAGTGGCGTTTGCGTACAGTTGTCAGTACTAATAGACAAGCAGCACCATGGGAAAAAACCTCAGAAATCAATGTAGGACGTACAGTGAATGTATCTGTCAGGACAGTGCGGCGAAATTTGGTTTTAAATGGGCTGTGGCAGCAGTCGACCGACACCAGTGCCTTTGCTAACAGCACGACACTGCCTGCAGCGGCTCTCCTGGGCTCGTGACCGTCCCAATTGGACACTAGACAACTGGAAAACTGTGGCCTGGTCAGATGAGTCCCTGTTTCAGTTGGTAAGAGCTGGTCGTAGGGTTCGGGTGTGACGGAGACTACCAGAAGCCATGGACCCAAGTTATCAAAAAGACATTGTGCAAGCTGGTGGTTGGTTTACAATGATGTGGGCTGTGTTTACATGGAGTGGGCTAGGTCCTCAGGTCCATCTGTACAGTTCACTGTCTCAAAATGTTTGTGTTGGGAGACATTTTCATCCGTGGACAATCAAACAACGATGTCACAGGGCCACATTTGTTCGTGACTGGTTTGAAGAACATTCTGGACAAATAGAATGATTTGACCACGCAGATCGCCCAACATGGATCCCATCGAACATTTACGGGACATAATCGAGAGGTCAGTATGTGCACAAAATCCTGCACCGGCAACACTTATGCAAATATGGACGGCTATAGAGGCAAAATGTCTCAGTATTTCTGCGGGAGACTCGCGAACTGTTTACTAAAACTATTGCCTGTGTGTCGTTTAGTGTACCTTGATACAGTTTCACCCATGTAGAAAAGGTTGATATCGCACAACTTAATAACAGTGGGTAATAGATCAGAGAATCTGCATATTATAAATCAAAAGGTTCCAGTTGTTTTTGAATGAGTGTTGCAGTCCAGTGTATCAGCAGAAATTATTGTTTTCTTTACCGATGCCATCTGTTTTTTAAATGTTGTAGTCCTTGTGTGACATTACCATTTTTCCGCTATGCTGCTCCCACATACGAATTGATTCTGATAATGTGCGAGCTCCACTGTAATCGTTACGTGTCACAAATGTTCAGGGTAGATAGTTTGCCTATGTTTTTTGTGAGAAGTTTTGTAGTAAGAGTGATTTTGGGACTCTGTGGAACTTTCAACGCGTCCTTTCTTGAAGGTTTCAGACGGTGCGGCGTCATGAGGAGGTGCTCTCAGGCACGGTGGCGCCAGCCCCTCCCCTCCTACCGCTTAATTACTCTCCAGCTGAGGCAAGGCTGCCGGGACTACGCGAGAGACACAGCGCTGCTCCCACCTCCAGACAGAGCGGCTATTAGATGGACGCCTCAAGGGCTCGTAACAAGGCAGCGGTGCTGGCGCCATCGCCACTGGCGCCAGGCAGGCGCAGCAGTGGCAACCCTCAGACCGCCACGCTTCATACGGCGCCAACCACAGGATCCAGCGAATTGTTTACTCTCTCTAGTTTACGGGGCAGATGAGAGAGAGAGAGAGGAGAGATATTTTCTCAGTCTCATATAGAGGTGGTTTTGATGAGAATGATACAATTTTTGTAAGGTACGTCTGAGAACACCTGCTGAAAAAAAACATCGGTAATTATTACACTACCGGCCGCGGTGGTCGTGCGGTTCTAGGCGCTCCAGTCCGGAGCCGCGCTGCTGCTACGGTCGCAGGTTCGAATCCTGCCTCAGGCATGGGTGTGTGTGATGTCCTTAGGTTAGTTAGGTTTAATTACTTCTAAGTTCTAGGGGACTGATGACCACAGCAGTTGAGTCCCATAGTGCTCAGAGCCATTTGAACCATTTGAATTATTACACTAAGAGATCTATTCATGCTTATGGAAAAATTTCCAGACTTAGCTTAAATCTATTGGCCATTAAAATTGCTACAACACGAAGATGACGTGCTACAGACGCGAAATTTAACCGACAGGAAGATGATGCTGTGATATACAAACGATTAGCTTTTCAGAGCATTCACACAAGGCTGGCAACGGTGGCGACACCTACAACGTGCTGACATGAGGAAAGTTACCAACCGATTTCTCATACACAAACAGCAGTTGACCGGCGTTGGCTGGTGAAACGCTGTTGTGATGCCTCGTGTAAGGAGAAATGCGTACCATCACGTTTCCGACTTTGATAAAGGTCGGATTACAGCCTATCGCGATTGCGATTTTTCGGATCGCGACATTGCTGCTCGCTTTGGTCGACATCCAATGACTGTTAGCAGAATATGGAATCGGTGGGTTCAGGAGGATAATACGGAACGCCGTGCTGGATCGCAATGGACTCGTATCACTAGCAGTCGAGATGACAGGCGTCTTATCCGTATGGCTGTAACGGATCGTGCAAGCACGTCCCGATCCCTGAGTCAACAGATGGTTCAAATGGCTCTGAGCACTGTGGGACTTAACTTCTTAGGTCATCAGTCCCCTAGAACTTAGAACTACGTAAACCTAACTAACCTAAGGACATCACACACATCCATGCCCGAGGCACGATTCGAACCTGCGACCGTAGCGGTCGCGCGGTTCCAGACTGTAGCGCCTAGAACCGCTCGGCCACCCCGGCCGGCTCAACAGATGGGGACGTTTGCAAGACAACATCTTCACGAACAGTTCAACGACGTTTGCAGCAGCATGGACTATCAGCTCGGAGACCATGGCTGCGGTTACCCTTGACGCTGCATCACAGACAGGAGCGCCTGCGATGGTGCTCTCAACGACGAACCTGGGTGCACCAATGGCAAAACGTTAATTTTTCGGATGAATCCAGGTTCTGTTTACAGCATTATGATGGTCGCATTCGTGTTTGGCGACATCGCAGTGACCGCACATTGGAAGCGTGTTTTCGTCATCGCCATACTGGCGTATCACCCGGCGTGATTGTATGGGGTGCCATTGGTTACACGTCTCGGTCACCTCTTGTTCGCATTGACGGCACTTTGATTAGTGGACGTTACATTTCAGATGTGTTACGACCCGTGGCTCTACCCTTCATTCGATCTCTGCAAAACCCTACATTTCAGCAGGATAATGAACGACCTCATGTTGCAGGTCCTGCACGGGTCTTTCTGGATACATAAAATGTTCGACTGTTGCCCTGGCCAGCACATTCTCCAGATGTCTCACCAATTGAAAACGTCTGGTCAATGGTGGCCGAGCAATTGGCTCGTCACAATACGCCAGTCACTACTCTTGATGAACTGTGGTATCGTGTTGAAGCTGCATGGGCAGCTGTACCTATACACGCCATCTAAGCTCTCTTTGACTCAATGCCCAGGCGTGTCAAGGCCGTTATTACGGTCAGAGGTGGTTGTTCTGGGTACTGATTTATCAGGATCTATGTACCCAAATTGTATGAAAATGTAATCACATGTCAGTTGTAGTATAATATATTTGTCCAATGAATACCCGTTTGTCATCTGCATTTCATCTTGGTGTAGCAATTTTAATGCCCAGTAGTGTATGTATAGCAGCGCCACGGACGCAGGCCACTGCGGGGGGGGGGGGACAGTATTATGTTATATGGAACATTCAGCTTCCATGGAACCGAAGATAGCTGTGGACTATCTAACTATTATTGCGGACCACCTGAAGCCCGTCATACTTAATGTCTTCCTTGACTGCTATGGTATCTTTCAGCAGGATAACTGTACATTCCAGAATAAAGCTAAAACTTACATTGATATGTTGACCATCAAATTTGCATGATCTGAATACAGCTGGAGTGGTATTAGGTGCCAGCTCAGCACTCACAAAACACCGATCCATAATTTACGGGAAAAGCTTTTCTTGTGTGTAGATATTTGGTGTCAGATGTCTCCAGAAATTTACCAACGACTTGTCACGCTGAGTCTCTATTGTATTTCATTACAGATGTGGATTAACATGCTATTGACCAAGTGCTCATAATGGTTTTGCTCTTTAGTGTATTACACACTACAATGTAAACGAATGCTTCACTAGCACGTTTGGGGTTAGTGAAGAATCGTGAGGTTGGTAAAAAGTAAAACCTAAATCATCTCTCTCTTTACACCGTATTCCTCTACATCTACATCTACATCCATACTCCGCAAGCCACCTGACGGTGTGTCGCGGAGGGTACTTTGAGTACCTGAATCGGTTCTCCCTTCTATTCCAGTCTCGTATTGTTCGTGGAAAGAAAGATTATCGGTATGCCTGTGCGCGGGCTCTAATCTCTCTGATTTTATCCTCATGGTCTCTTCGCGAGATATACGTAGGAGGGAGCAATATACCGCTTGACTCCTCGGTGAAGGTATGTTCTCGAAACTTCAACAAAAGCCCATACCGAGCTACTGAGCGTCTGTCCTGCAGAGTCTTCCACTGGAGTTTATCTATCATCTCAGTAACGCTTTCGCGATTACTAAATGATCCTGCAACGAAGCGCGCTGCTCTCCGTTGGATCTTCTCTATCTCTTCTATCAACCCTATCTGGTACGGCTCCTAGACTGGTGAGCAATATTCAAGCAGTGGGCGAACAAGTGCACTGTAAACTACTTCCTTTGTTTTCGGATTGCATTTCCTTAGGATTCTTCCAATGAATCTCAGTCTGGCATCTGCTTTACCGACAATCAACTTTATATGATCATTCCATTTTAAATCACTCCTAATGCCTACTCCCAGATAATTTATGGAATTAACTGCTTCCAGTTGCTGGCCTGCTATATTGTAGCTAAATGATAAAGGATCTTTCTTTCTATGTATTCGCAGCACATTACACTTGTCTACATTGAGATTCAATTGCCATTTCCTGCACCATGCGTCAATTCGTTGCAGATCCCCCTGCATTTCAGTACAATATTCCATTGTTACAACCTCTCGATATACCACAGCATCATCCGCAAAAAGCCTCAGTGAACTTCCGATGTTATCTTCAAGGTCATTTATGTATATTGTGAATAGCGACGGTCCTACGACATTCCCCTGCGGCACACCTGAAATCACCCTTACTTGGGAAGACTTCTTTCCATTGAGAATGACATGCTGCGTTCTGTTATCTAGGAACTCTTCAATCCAATCACACAATTGGCCTGATAGTCCATATGATCTTAATTTGTAAGTACAAACCATGTTAGTTGAAACTTGTATGTCCAAGATCTGTAATTGAAAACGCTCATCTACCTTCACCTTTCGGCGCTCAACGTTCTCACTGTGAACGGATGTTTAGTGTTTTAGACACACTAATCGGAATGCACAAATACTATATATAACACCGGTATCAACATGGTCCCGAAATCAGACGGAAGGTTGTGTGTGTGCAGAAACGCAGTATGTGCAGAAGGAATCTACTAATGAAGATTTATACACAAGATCATTAGCCCCTAAATTCCTCGTGATGCATAAATGACACATCTAACTTTTATTTTTTTCAAGCATGGGGAGGACGGTGGAAAAAATTTCCAATGATGTGAAGCAGCTGTACACTCAAGTAAAAAAAGAACAGAACACCTTGAGCGTCTAGAGATACGACATTCATATTCACAGGACATGTGCATTAGTATGTTCTGCAGAAATGATTATCATTTAGACGATGTCGGCCAGCGGGTTCAAGGTCAACATCGATATCGAAGCGCAACACCATCCACTGGTAAAATGTGCCTGCGGCTCTCTTTGTCGCTATAATCCGAAGGTTTATATGAGTGTGACTTGAGCAGACGTGCAGGATGCCTCGCAGACCTATGCGCGAACCGAACCGTCAAATCACTTAGTTTGAAATTGGGTGCATTATTGGCATGAGAGAATGTGATGCATCCATCCGGGAAATTACTATTCGTGTAGAATCAAGTGAAGGGCAACGGCCTTGCCGCGGTGGATACACCGGTTCCCGTGAGATCACCGAAATTAAGCGCTGTCAGGCGTGGCCAGAACTTGGATGGGTCACCATCCAGGCCGATATGTGCTGTTGCAATTTTTTGGGGTGCACCCAGCCTCGTGGTGCCAAATGAGGAGCTACTCGACCGAATAGTAGCGGCTTCGGTCAAGAATACCATCATAACGGCCGGGAGTGCGGTGTGCTGACCCCACCCCCCTCCTAACCGCGTGGTCCACTGCGGATGGCGCGGCGATCGGATGGTCCCGATGGGCCACTTGTGGAGTGGTAGGAGTGGTAGGACCAAGTGAAACGGATGTGTGCAGAATGATTGACAGAACGCCGTAGAACACGTCAAGATGGGTCAGGTCGCACCACCCCAGACCACCCCCCGAGAAGATCGACACTTCATCCAAATGGCATTACAGGCCGCCAGATATGGGTCCTCCTCGGCACTGGCGCAACAGTTGTAACACTGTAACACATCCTACACTATCACGGTTGACAGTCCATCGCCTTTTATTATTGCACGTGTTATATTCGTGCTGTCCACTTCGCCTACTTTTGACGAATGTGTATAAACATGCTAGAAGGCAGTAAGGTATGAAACAACATACAGCACCAAATCGAGGGCTTATGGTGTGGGGTGCTACTGGATACAACCACAAATCACAGTTGGTGCGTGTCCAGGGCACTGTGACCATAGTGACTAACTTGAATGACATCCTGTGCCCCGTAGTCATAGCCTTTCTGCGCGACACCCCAGATGCCTTTTTCCAGTAAGCCAATGCACGACCACATGAGCTGTACGAACACGTGCCTTCTTGGTGCTACAGGATGTCAGCTTTTTGCCCTGGCCCCCAAATCACCAGAATTGTAGCCAGTCGAAAGTGTGTGGGATGGGATGTGGTGAAACGATGGGTGCTCAGCTGCGGACCAGTGACGACCACCACAGACGAACTTTGGAACCAGCATACTACAGGACGCCATTCGCGCCTTATACTAGTCGATGTTATCAAGCATGGAACAAGTTATCAGGGCCCAAGGCGGTCCTTGTGCCTACTAGGCAACAGGGCACATGCTGAACCTAGATCACTGAAATACTTATCATTTCTGCAGAACATACTAATATACATGAGCTATGAGTATAAATGTCCTAACTCTAGTCGTTTCAGGTTTCTTCTGTTTTTTTTTTTTTTTTTTTTTTTTTTTTTTTTTTTTTTTTGTCATCAGTCTACTGACTGGTTTGATGCGGCCCGCCACGAATTCCTTTCCTGTGCTAACCTCTTCATCTCAGAGTAGCACTTGCAACCTACGTCCTCAGTTATTTGCTTGACGTATTCCAATCTCTGTCTTCCTCTACAGATTTTGCCCTCTACAGCTCCCTCTAGTACCATGGAAGTCATTCCCTCATGTTTTAGCAGATGTCCTATCATCCTGTCCCTTCTCCTTATTAGTGTTTTCCACATATTCCTTTCCTCTCCGATTCTGCGTAGAACCTCCTCATTCCTTACCTTATCAGTCCACCTAATTTTCAACATTCGTCTATAGCACCACGTCTCAAATGCTTCGATTCTCTTCTGTTCCAGTTTTCCCACAGTCCATGCTTCACTACCATACAATGCTGTACTCCAGACGTACATCCTCAGAAATATCTTCCTCAAATTAAGGCCGGTATTTGATATTAGTAGACTTCTCTTGGCCAGAAATGCCGTTTTTGGCATAGCGAGTCTGCTTTTGATGTCCTCCTTGCTCCGTCCGTCATTGGTTATTTTACTGCCTAGGTAGCAGAATTCCTGAACTTCATTGACTTCGTGACCATCAATCCTGATGTTAAGTTTCCCGCTGTTCTCATTTCTACTACTTCTCATTACCTTCGTCTTTCTCCGATTTACTCTCAAACCATACTGTGTATTCATTAGACTGTTCATTCCGTTCAGCAGATCATTTAATTCTTCTTCACTTTCACTCAGGATAGCAATGTCATCAGCGAATCGTATCACTGATATCCTTTCACCTTGTATTTTAATTCCACTCCTGAATCTTTCTTTTATTTCCATCATTGCTTCCTCGATGTACAGACTGAAGAGTAGGGGCGAAAGGCTACAGTCTTGTCTTACACCCTTCTTAATACGAGCACTTCGCTCTTGATCGTCCACTCTTATTATTCCCTCTTGGTTGTTGTACATATTGTATATGTCCCGTCTCTCCCTATAGCTTACCCCTACTTTCTTCAGAATCTCGAACAGCTTGCACCATTTTATATTGTCAAACGCTTTTTCCAGGTCGACAAATCCTATGAAAGTGTCTTGATTTTTCTTTAGCCTTGCTTCCGTTATTAGCCGTAACGTCAGAATTGCCTCTCTCGTCCCTTTACTTATCCTAAAGCCAAACTGATCGTCATCTAGCGCATTCTCAATTTTCTTTTCCATTCTTCTGTATATTATTCTTGTAAGCAGCTTCGATGCATGAACTGTTAAGCTGCTTGTGCGATAATTCTCGCACTTGTCAGCGCTTGCCGTCTTCGGAATTGTGTGGATGATGCTTTTCCGAAAGTCAGATGGTATATCGCCAGACTCATATATTCTACACACCAACGTGAATAGTCGTTTTGTTGCCACTTCCCCCAATGATTTTAGAAATTCTGATGGAATGTTATCTGTCCCTTCTGCCTTATTTGACCGTAAGTCCTCCAAAGCTCTTTTAAATTCCGATTCTAATACTGGATCCCCTATCTCTTCTAAATCGACTCCTGTTTCTTCTTCTATCACATCAGACAAATCTTCACCCTCATAGAGGCCTTTAATGTATTCTTTCCACCTATCTGCTCTCTCCTCTGCATTTAACAGTGGAATTCCCGTTGCACTCTTAATGTTACCACCGTTGCTTTTAATGTCACCAAAGGTTGTTTTGACTTTCCTGTATGCTATGTCCTTCCGACAATCATATCTTTTTCGATGTCTTCACATTTTTCCTGGAGCCATTTCGTCTTAGCTTCCCTGAACTTCCTATTTATTTCATTCCTCAGCGACTTGTATTTCTGTATTCCTGATTTTCCCGGAACATGTTTGTACTTCCTCCTTTCATCAATCAACTGAAGTAAATCTTCTGTTACCCATGGTTTCTTCGCAGCTACCTTTTTTGTACCTATGTTTTCCTTCCCAACTTCTGTGATGGCCCTTTTTAGAGATGTCCATTCCTCTTCAACTGTACTGCCTACTGCGCTATTCCTTATTGCTGTATCTATAGCGTTAGAGAACTTCAAACGTATCGCGTCATTCCTTAGTACTTCCGTATGCCACTTCTTTGCGTATTGATTCTTCCTGACTAATGTCTTGAACTTCAGCCTACTCTTCATCACTATTATATTGTGATCTGAGTCTATATCTGCTCCTGGGTACGCCTTACAATCCAGTATCTGATTTCGGAATCTCTGTCTGACCAGGATGTAATCTAATTGAAATCTTCCCATATCTCCCGGCCTTTTCCAAGTATACCTCCTCCTCTTGTGATTCTTGAACAGGGTATTCGCTATTACTAGCTGAAACTTGTTACAGAACTCAATTAGTCTTTCTTCTCTTTCATTCCTTGTCCCAAGCCCATATTCTCCTGTAACCGTTTCTTCTACTCCTTCCCCTACAACTGCATTCCAGTCGCCCATGACTATTAGATTTTCGTCCCCCTTTACATACTGCATTACCCTTTCAATATCCTCATACACTTTCTCTATCTGTTCATCTTCAGCTTGCGACGTCGGCATGTATACCTTGACTATCGTTGTCGGTGTTGGTCTGCTGTTGATTCTGATTAGAACAACCCGGTCACTGAACTGTTCACAGTAACACACCCTCTGCCCTACCTTCCTATTCATAACGAATCCTACACCTGTTATACCATTTTCTGCTGCTGTTGATATTACCCGATACTCATCTGACCAGAAATCCTTGTCTTCCTTCCACTCCACTTCACTGACCCCTACTATATCTAGATTGAGCCTTTGCATTTCCCTTTTCAGATTTTCTAGTTTCCCTACCACGTTCAAGCTTCTGACGTTCCACGCCCCGACTCGTAGAACGTTATGCTTTCGTAGATTATTCAATCTTTTTCTCATGGTAACCTCCCCCTTGGCAGTCCCCTCCCGGAGATCCGAATGTGGGACTATTCCGGAATCTTTTGCCAATGGAGAGATCATCATGACACTTCTTCAATTACAGGCCACCTGTCCTGTGGATACATGTTACGTGTCTTTAATGCAGTGGTTTCCATTGCCTTCTGCATCCTCATGTCGTTGATCATTACTGATTCTTCCGCCTTTAGGGGCAATTTCCCACCCCTAGGACAAGAGAGTGCCCTGAGCCTCTATCCGCTCCTCCGCCCTCTTTAACAATGCCGTTGGCAGAATGAGGCTGACTTCTTATGCCGGAAGTCTTCGGCCGCCAATGCTGATTATTTATCAAAATTTAGGCAGTGGCGGGGATCGAACCCACGACCGAAGACGTTTTGATTACGAATCAAAGACGCTAACCCTAGACCACGGGTACTGTACACAAATGTATTGTACCACTTAATTGAATCGTTTATGGTGCTTATGGTTATCAATAATCAGATTTAGTATATTTAATATGGTGTCACCGCCAGACACCACACTTGCTAGGTGGTAGCCTTTAAATCGGCCGCGGTCCATTAGTATACGTCGGACCCGCGTGTCGCCACTATCAGTGATTGCAGACCGAGCGCCGCCACACGGCAGGTCTAGAGAGACTTACTAACAATCGCCCCAGTTGTACAGCCGACGATAATAGCAATGGTTCACTGACAATTACGCTCTCATTTGCCGAGACTATAGTTAGCATAGCCTTCAGATACGTCAATTGCTACGACCTAGCAAGGCGCCATTTATCTTTTGCTGGTTATCTTATAAAGCCTGTACCGTCAGACCTATGTTCTACAATTATGGAATAAAGTTAAGTATTACATCATCTACGTACTTTATTTGCAATTCTCAAGACATTGTCCTGTTCCAGACCTCACGCCCGTCTGCGTGAGCTTAAACGCGTGCCTTTCGGCTACCCGTCCTAGTGGATTGGCTGTCGGGTCAGTCCACTACATTTAAACTGTTGGAAAAATAGAAAAAAGTACATCATTTTAGGCTGAATTCTGAGAAGTTGCGCTTTTTCCGCCGGCCAATGTGGCCGAGCGGTTCTACGCGCTTCAGTCTGGAACCGCGCTGCTGCTACGGTCGCAGGTTCGAATCCTGCCTCGGGCATGGATGTGTGTGATGTCGTTAGGTTAGTTAGGTTTAAGTAGTTGTAAGTCTAGGGGACTGATGACCTCAGATGTTAAGTCCCGTAGTGCTGAGAGCCATTTTTTGCGCTTTTTCGGCACCGCTCACTGTGGCGCTGGGGAAACAGGCGGTGGAGGAGAGTCGAGCGATGCTTCGCTCCCTCCCCCTGGACATCCGCCTATGGTGCTCAGGCAAGCAACAAATCTTGCTGTGCCTGGTTGTAGCGTGTACTTTACGCCATGTCCTTTCTGTGCATCTGCTGCATCACAGTTAGGTAACGGAATGGCGCGGCAACTGGAAATGCTCACAAGAGTTGAAATGCGGGGAATAATGCGATTACTGGCGGCTAAACATCTAAATTGCTCAGAAATTCACTGTGAAGATCTGCCATTATATGAACCAAATGCAATGTCGCGTACAGCCGTACTGAGATGGTGCCAACAATTTGACCAAGGCCGCACAGACGTGCGTGAAGATGATGGGGAAGGCATTCCATCGACATCGACCCCAAAGGCCAATGTTTAGGCAATCGAAGAAAAACATTTGGGGAGAGGGAGGAGGGGGAAGAGATTTCCTCGAATGGCTCCATCGCTAATGAGCGTTTCCCTATTGTCGAGGAATTGAACGATTGGTAGGTTACTATCTTTGTTTACAGAAACCTGTTGAAAAACAAGATCCGAAACCGGATTTCCCTATTTACACGAGCGGTCGCCCTAACCGCCTTTTTTATATTTTTTTCGACATCAGATCAGGTTAGCCAGCTCTCGTCGTCAATCTGTGAAGCGTATGCTATAGCGGGCTGGCTCCTCCTGGAATCCCAGAAGTGGTAAGTTAACACGCCTTTTTATTTTCCTTTAATTTAATCCAAATTCTGCCACACCGGAGGCAGTGGCGCTAAACATTTAAAAAAAAAAGTAGCGATTGGAAAAGAAAACAACCACAAGCAACATTCGAAAACCGACCAGCGGTTTGGTAGTCTAACGCAATGACGCTTTAAAAAAAGTTGTGTAACAAACAGGGCCACAAAAATTAAATAAGCTGCGAAAAATGTAACTGAGAACTGGCCATGACTAGAAACCCCTAACGACTGGCTAACAACCGAAGTACAAGGTAGAATATATTGGCGAATAAGTCGCGGCACCGTGGTAAGTGTAAACACTTCCAGTATGTAGTGGCCACATATTAGCAGAACGAGAGTGGGCTCGTGTCGCCTCTTCCACCTGCACTGCAATGAACATAATGACACAACAGCCATGTAGTTGTATTTGACTGTGCCGTGGGAAAGTAGGATGGCCCTGGACGCCACAGGATATCAACCGAAAAGGCAGTCTCAACCGATCGAATTACAAACACGCTAACTGTCTTTGAAGCCAGTGCCGGTTCGTTTCGTAACCATGACACGTAATCTATGTTGTAGCGTGTCTGTGCCAGGACAACGACTGCTGTGATCCATGACGTTAAGTCCAATATTAAATTGGCGCACATCCCAACATAGAACTGATGGAAGATGTGCAATATGTTGTCCTGTGCTGTCACAACACTGCCGTCCTCTGTTTTGAGAGACGCGTTACATGTACGCCCATGACGAGTCTGTTGTCGAATCAGATAGTGTGGAGAGTTCAGTTCGTCCACTACCAAGACGCTGCTTCGACTGTAACAATTGCGCCTTTACACGTCAGACGTCCACAGTCCTTAGCATAGCTTGCCGAGCTCTATCATAAAGGCCACGTAAGAAAGAGTAGTAAAATTATTCCGTACTCCGAAATTACCCCGCTCTATCAGCGCAGAATCGTATCAATGTTTGTCGTAGCCTCAGAATTACCAGTTGAATCCACCATTCCAAAATGGAGGCATGTTGCGCAGTGAACGGAGACTACGTTTCCACAGTTCCCAGATCACCTCATTTAGTGTGGGATCCTTCAAGTGCACCACATTCAGCATCGAAGGCGATCCAAACAATTTCACAGACTGTTGCACTTGATTTAAAGAGACAGAGACTGCACACTTGTCTGTGACTATGGCGGGGATGACAACAACAGCCAAAATCTCATCAGACATCTAATCAGATAAATGAAATCTGGTGAAGCTGCTGTTAGAAGTAAAATAGGTACGTTTGCCAAGACTTGCATGTTTACAAACCCAAACGTCTTGCAGTTTCAATGAACGAACTAAATCTTACAATTCCCGACAGAAATTAAAACTGCGAGACTGATCCAAAGGAAGCACCACACAGTTCACAAGACGACCTATCAAAATACTCTGCGGACTTTTCCTTAACAGGTAAACCACCTCTTCCTAATAAATCACGAACAGTCCAAAGCGCATCCGGAACAGGACCCATACAGGAGAATCACGGTCAGGTGAAGAAAGTTACGCTATATTCCTCTACCATAATCAAGAAAACCCATTCAATGGGAAAACCCTCTCTAAGAAACAAAACAGTCCCTCTGGAATATTCTCGAGCCACATTAAACACAGTCCAGAAACCAGGGAGAGATGAGTGGATTGAACTTCTTGTAAGAATACGACATCCGCACACGAATCATAAATAAACTGTCGTAACGAAGCGAGCCGTAGTTTCGATTCCACCTCAATAACACTCAAAGAAAAAAATGTTTGAGCCTGCATATTTTAACAACAAGAAACGAAATCCGAACTACTGATATACTTAATTAGGTCATCAATGTGTAACTAGGTCATCAATGTGTATCGAGGTCCACTGCGGAGTCCATTGAAGAGTCAGAGGGGAGGGGTCTTGACAACACGCCTCTGGAATCTGTATGGTCCTTCGTTCTACGAGATACCGTGCTCGGCTTGGAAGCGTTGTTTACAGCGACTACAAGGCAATGAAGCATTATAGTCGGGGACGTAGGTGGTTCTTGAACGTTATCCAAAGTAGGTGACAAACAAGGAGCGTCAGACGTCAACTCCGCAGGATGAGGCCCTTGCAGTTCAGATCGACGAACAAAAGGGGGTCGGGACACACAACGTCTGGGTCGACCTGTGGTACTTTCTGGTTACCAGTCGCTTCCACTGAAGTAATAACGATGAGCTATTCCGATTTTAGGATTTAGGAGTGTGTCGGATTGATGCTGTTGGCCAACTGACGTTATGGACCAACAATGTGATACACACGAAGACACAAACACCCAGGAAGAATTGTCCAGCCGTGTGCGATGCTGCGGTTAGGCGGAAAACAGCTATCTTCCCGTTCGGCGCATGAGACGGAACTACACTAGCACTTTGGCTACCCAAGCACGCTTTACGTCCAATCCATATTCCCAACTTGTCACACACTGAGGAACTTAGAAAACGAAGGGATAGGTTAGTGGGACATCTACAACAGCTTCGAGTTTAAATTGATTTAGCGCCAGAAGGATATGTAGACGGGAAAAATTAACAGGAGCAGACAATGATCGCATTAGCAAACTGACTACACTGACTAAACGAAAGAGCTGACCTTCTATTCGAGGTTCTTCACTGTCAAGGGTAATGGTAAGTTTGGCTCTTGTACCATTACTGCTACTTCTTCTACTACTATTACTACTACTTCTACTAACGACGGTAGTGATATCTGTAGCCACAGTGTAATAGGATTAAAATTATCTGTTATTTGACACTCTTCCAGCCTTAGAACCGATTTCTTTACGTCGCAGATGTTAACATAATTCGTCAACTCTCTGCTGTTGTCATTATTTCGTTATAAATGTTCAGCTTGTGTGCAGTGTCAGCTAGTGCGATGTGTAACACACGCACGTTCCGCTACCTTCTTCGTGTGCTAGAACCATTGAACCCTGATTCTGGTGTCATTATTACGTCTTTCGAAACACGAAATGAAATGATCAGACCCCAGAACGGAGCGGTTCTGTGCGCTACAGTCTGGAACCGCGCGACCACTACGGTCTCATGTTCGAATCATACCTCGGGCATGGACGGTTAGTTAAGTTTAAGTAGTTCTAAGTTCTAGGGGACTGATAACCTCCGCTGTTAAGTCCCATAGTGCTCAGAGCCATTTGAACCAAGACCCCAGAACCCAACTGCTACAACACAGAAAGCTAGGCAAACTGAACTTCGAGAACAATCAAGTCAGTTCATGTACATTATGCAAGGCTATATATTTTGAAGTATTCTTGTATAACAGCAACGACCGTGATTAACATTTCTATACCATCCTGAAATTACTTCAGGCAGGTCCCGGGATTCTTTGTCTTATAAGATCACAACCGACTACCTTTCTCATCCGTTTCATACAAGACGTGCAAGTAAGTAAATTCCTGTATGTATGAATTAAAATTCTGGCTTTCTGGCTGACCGCAAAAATAGTTTCCAGGCTCTTGAAACGGCCAACGTAGGTGTAAAGCCCGCACAGACAATTTAAGAGCCTTTTCATAACGGCATAACGAAGTAATGACCATTTTGTTATTTACTCGCCGCTCCACACGCGGAGGAGGGTTACAGCTTCATGTTGTACCGGGTTTAGTGGATTCATAACCGAGCTATGGGTTCAATCTCTCTTTGGCATCACTCGTCTTTCGCGTGCCATCCGTTACGGACGTATCTCGAGCCACCTTGTGTGTTGTTCTGGCTGCTGGTAGATCCATATGCTTTGACACTTCGTCTATTTAGGTGTTTAAACCAAGAGTCAGTTCATCAAACTCGATTACCTTCAAGTACTTTTTAATTATTTAGAATTTTGATTATAATTTGATATTTCAAATTGTTACTGTTGTTTTGTTGAAGTTCCTCCTACTTTCAGAGATGGCACTATTCAGAAAAGGGAAGGAAGTGGGCGGATCCGAAATACTTTCGGAGGTTTTTTAAGACAATTTTTCAAATTTTCCTGGTGATTATGAAGATCCGGATGACTGTGTGAGTGAACGTTTCTACGGTTCTGAGGACGATTCAGTGATAGTGATATCATTGGACCTGTAGAGAACCGTAAGGTGGCAGTGTTTCAAGTGATTCCGATAATAACGGTGAATGTGATTTTTTCCTTGTGAATGATTCGTTTTGTTACAATGTTAGCCGTTTCAGTAGCGCCCGAGTCTCATTCGGGCACTGTTTGTGCCAGGGTACGAGGCTCGGACGCCCTCGCGAATGTGCTAAGCAAGAGTGAAATAAACGTTTTTATTACCAAACGGCAGCCAGCTTAGTTAATAATATTCATTCGGTTAATCAGACATAATCCTGCCTGCAATTTAATCAAGTTACAGAAAGTTCACAGAGAAATAAACCGGTTATGCGACAGGTGTGTGGCTGTCGTTAGACATGTACTAAGCCAACGAACTTTAGAAATAAGACACACAGTTAGTTACCCTTTGAAACACAGACACTGGGTGAGGAAAGTCATTAGTACATCACAGGAAAAAACCGCGTCTGGTTAGACACGCCACAAAGCGCACTTCAATAGATCCCACTGCTGAAAGAAAAACAGAAGGACTTGCTTCCTCTGCAGCCAACGCACTATACTGTATTCCGTGGTAGTCAACAGCACGAAAACAAGAAAACGTTAATGAGGTGAAAAAACGGGTGAGCAGATGGGAAGAAAGAAGGTAAGTTTTACATTTCTTCGAAACTAAATTCTTTTAGAGGGAGAATACTCATTTCGAAGTTAACTGAAAATAAGTGAGGATAATTATCAATTTCTACTGGACCTTACTCTACAGAAATTAACGTAGCAGGATAGAGCGATGAAAATTCAATCGCTTTTCCGATAAGTTATTGGTTACTCTAGGATTCCATTCCACTGGAGAATCGAAGTTTGTCAGAAAACTGTGAACTCGGTGACATATCTTTCTCAGCAGCACTGTGAACACAAAGTTTTTCCAATCCATTGTGCACAGACTGTGTGAGCGCGGGACGGCAGCCAACAGTTTTTTCCGGGGTCACGTTTGCCATTTGTGATTGTGGACTTAACTCTGCACTGGGATCACTGATCACCACATTGCCCGAGATGTGATGATCCTAAACCTGGGTGAAACACGTCGTTTTTGAGCAAATAAAGAGATTTCTGCAACGTAGGACTGTCTCTTAATATTAATCACAGACATTTCACTTTTTTTTTAAATTTCCTCCACTATTGCCTATGTGGGGAGAGCGCAGTGGTCACAAACAGTCTAAAAAGCTTGTAACAGTGTTGCAGGGTGGTTTGTGCTGAGAAATGATTGTTAAGAAGACGATTCGATATGTTCTGCAGTTTCCGAGTTACGCTACTGGCCATTAAAATTGCTACACCACGAAGATGACGTGCTACAGACGCGAAATTTAACCAACAGGAAGAAGATGCTGTGGTATGCAAATGATTAGCTTTTCAGAGCATTCACACAAGGTTGGCGCCGGTGGCGACACCTACAACGTGCTAACATAAGGAAAGCTTCCAACCGATTTCTCATACACAAACAGCAGTTGAACGGCGTAGCCTAGTGAAACGTTGTGATGCCTCGTGTAATGAGGAGAAATACGTACCGTCACGTTGATAGAGATCGGATTGTAGCCTATCGCGATTGTGGTGTACCGTATCGCGACATTGCTGCTCGCGTTGGTCGAGATCCAATGACTGTTAGCAGAATATGGAATCGGTGGGTTCAGGAGTGTAATACGGAATGCCATGCTGGATCCCAACGGCCCCGTATCACTAGCAGTCGAGGTGACAGGCATCTTATCCCCACAACTGTAACGGATCGTGCAGCCACGTCTCGATCCCTGAGTCAACAGATGGGGACGTTTGCAAGACAACAACCATCTACACGAACAGATCGATGACGTTTGCAGCAGCATGAACTATCAGCTCGGAGACCATGGCTGCGGTTACCCTTGACGCAGCATCACAGACAAGAGCGCCTGCGATGGTGTACTCAACGACGAACCTGGGTGCAGGAATGGCAAAACGTCTTTTTTTTCGGATGAATCCAGGTTCTGTTTACAGCATCATAATGGTCGCATCCGTGTTTGGCGATACGGGGGTGAACGCACATTCGTCATCGCCATACTGGCGTATCACCCGGCGTAATGGTATGGGGTGCCATTGGTTACACGTCTTGGTCACCTCTTGTTCGCATTGACTGTACTTTGAACAGTGGACGTTACATTGCAGATGTGTTACGACCCGTGGCTCTACCCTTCATTCGATCCCTGCGAAACCCTACATTAAAGCAGGATAATGCACGACTGCATGTTGCAAGTCCTGTACGGGTCTATCTGGACACATAAAATGTTCGACTACTGCCATGGCCAGCACATTATTCAGATCTCTCACCAATTGAAAACGTCTGGTCAATGGTGGCCGAGCAACTGGCTCGTCACAATACGCCAGTCACTACTCTTGATGAACTGTGGTATCGTGTTGAAGCTGTATGGGCAGCTGTACCTGTACACGCCATCCAAGCTCTCTTTGACTCAATGCCCAGGCGTGTCAAGGCCGTTATTACGGCCAGAGGTGGTTGTTCTGGGTACTGATTTCTCAGGGTCTATGCACGCAAATTGCGTGTAAATGTAATCACATGTCAGTTGTAGTATAATATATTTTTCCAATGAATACCTGTTTATCATCTGCATTTCTTCTTGGTGTAGCAATTTTAATGGATAGCAGTGTAATTAGCATTGAAGTTAGCCAATCAGGCCGTTGAGGGTACAAATTCAAGAGGTCCGTCAAAGACGGCGTCGCCAAACGTGTACTTCGTTTGATTTCCTAAAATCGAACAAGATAATGGTATAAAATTTGGACGTGGGATGATTGTAAGAATCGAATCAGAGCTAAAATCTGGGAACTCTTTATCCACTACGTATGTCCACCACCATAGTTTGAGTGGACAGCGCGCCGGCTTGTCGAGTGGGTGGGGGGCGGGTTCGATTCCTGGCTGGGAGATTTTCTCCGCTTAGGGACTGAGTGTTTGTGACGCCTTCATCATAGACACATAGGTTGGCGAAGTGGCGCCACCTCGAAAGACTTGCACCAGACGATCGGGTCTATCCGCCGGAAGGCCCTCGCCGCACGACATTCCATCTACGCTATGAGAGCAACTGACAGTAATTGTATCTGGCGGGCCGGTTGAATTTGCGCGCGCAATGGCTTGGTTTGCTAAATTCAACGCTAATTAACTCTGAAATGGCGAAACGTATCAAATTATTTTCTTAACAACTATTTCTCATCACAGCCTATCCTGTAAGGGACTGTTTTTGACCACCCTGAATATTGTTAATTCTACAGATACAGAATTTTATTGAGTAAAATGATATAAATGGTGATTCAAAAAGAAAGGACAGTTTTCAATCCTTTATTACAAACCATAAAAGACAGAAACACATTGCGCGTATTACTATATAGAAGAATGTTCAAAGTTTCGACGCAGTTGCGCTGTTGTGCGTTTGTAACAACATGGCGGTTACACCACAAGAGACATCATTTTTTTCTGTTTGCTCAAAGTCCATCCATTGTCCAACTTAAACGTGCATTCCGCCATCGATTCAACAAGAAGCCGCATCTGCACAAACAGATTGATGACTAGAATACAAAATTCTTGGAAGCTAGCCGCATAAGCAAAGGCAAGAGGAATGGTCGGCCAAGCACGTCTGATAAAAATGTCTAGCGTACCCGAGCTACGCTTACACGGAGCCCTCGGAAGCCCATAAGACGGAAAGGCCAGGAACTTCAGCTTCCTCAAGCAATGTGTGTGGCGTGTTCTGAAACAACTTTTGTGTATGAAACCTTAAAAGTTGCAGCTACTGCAGCAGTATCGTCATGATGACCGTAACAGAAGGAATTTATTTTGCATTTCGTTTGTCCAGGGTATAGTAGAGAAAGTTTTCTCCGAACCACTTATCTTTCCGGATGAACCGACATTTCATCTATTGAGTAAAATAAAGCTCCATATTATAAGAATTTGCGGGTCACAAAATCCTGGCGTCGTCGTCCAACATGAAAGAGACCCACTGAGACAGAATGTGTTCTGTGTCGTTTCTGTTCACAGAGTTTACAGATCTTTTTCGCGGAGGAAACTGCGACAGGAATGTCAAACCAGGAAATGGTGCCAACTCCACGAAGATTCCAATGATTTAATTTGTATGCATGTTGCCGCGCCAATGCATGGTGCTCATGTTGAGCATATGCTATAGTGCCTGTGCGAACATAAAACTTTGAACCTTCCTATATCCAGTGGCACGCACAATGTGTTTCTATCTTTCATAGTTTCCCTGTAATAAACAACTGAAACCTGAAACTACCTGGCTGTGTGCCGGACTGAGACTCGATCTCGGGACCTTTGCCTTTCGAGGGCAAGTGCTCTACCAACTGAGCTACCCAAGCACGACTCAACCCCCGTCCTCACAGCTTTACTTCTGCCAGTACCTCGCCTTCTACCTTCCAAACTTTACAGAAGCTCTCCTGCGAACCTTGCAGAACTAGCACTCCTGAAAGAAAGGATATTGTGGAGACATGGCTTAGCCACAGCCTGGGGGATGTTTCCAAAATGAGATTTTCACTCTGCAGCGGAGTGTGCGCTGATATGAAACTCCCTGGCAGATTAAAACTGTGTGCCGGACCGAGACTCGAACTCGGGACCTTTGCCTTTCGCGGGCAAGTGCTCTACCAACTGAACTACCCAAGCACGACTCACGCCCCGTCCTCACAGCTTTACTTCTGCAGGAGAGCTTCTGTAAAGTTTGGAAGGTAGGAGGCGAGGTACTGGCAGAAGTAAAGCTGTGAGGACGGGGCGTGAGTCGTGCTTGGGTAGCTCAGTTGGTCAGCCGGCACGGTAGCTCAGCGTGTTCGGTCAGAGAGCCGGTTGGCCTCTGTAATAAAAAAACGGAGCCGAAAGATCAACCACCGAACTTGAACACGATGTCTTGCGACGTCCGCAACGACCAAACACAACGATCAACAACGAACAAAATGAAAAAAAGAAAAAAAAATGTTGGTAGAGCACTTGCCCGCGAGAGGCAAAGGTCCCGAGTTCGAGTCTCGGTCCGGCACACAGTTTTAATCAGCCAGGAAGTTTCATATCAGCGCACACTCCGCTGCAGAGTGAAAATCTCATTCTGGAAACTGAAACCTATTCTTTTTTCTTGAATCATCCTGTATATTTTAGAAGTACTTAAATAAAACGTAGAATGCTAAGTCATACTTCGCCTGTCGCGCACCATCTTGTTCCTTGAAACAGGAATACTTTTGCCATGGAACATGCGACAATTTCAAATGAACTGAGTTTCCTTATTGTCTCAACAATGTTATCTGCCTTGAAAAGGGAAATCTGTGTTACTCTCCGATGGCTTCCACTTGAGAATGTATTTCACTTGCAACTGGGTTTTAACAACACTTCTGTTTAATTTGATTTCATTTACTGATTATTGGTGAGTAGATGAGTTATAATCTAACCGGCAGGTAATTTCAGTATTGAAAATATTTTCTCCGCTGCAATGCTTTTAAATTTCAATCGCATATTGGTTCCTAGGCACAAGACCTTTTTGCACCATAGAATATGTTTTAACGTTTGGAAAAATTTTAATTTTCTGGAGTAATTTTTGTAATATCGGAAAAAGACTGCAGCACATAAAATGTGGGTGCCACCATTTAAAGAGGGAATAAGAAAATACATTAAACTTCTGTTACAAGGCTGGCTAGAAGTGAAAGTCTGAAGTATATCAAGGTACAAAACTTTGCCCTACACCATACCACATTTCTTATTCTGTGCCGGCCGGTGTGGCCGAGCGGTTCTAGGCGGGCCGCGCGGTTCTAGGCGATTCAGTCTGGAGCAGCGCGATCTCTACGGTCGCAGGTTCGAATCCTGCCTCGGGCATGGACGTGTGTGATGTCGTTAGGTTAGTTAGGTTTAAGTAGTTCTAAGTTCTAGGGGCCTGATGACCTCAGATGTTTAGTTCCATAGTGCTCAGGGCCATTTTTTTCTTATTCTGTAACGATCTTTACTTCCGAAGTCGTCCGGAACCGCGCGACCGCTACGGTCGCAGGTTCGAATCCTGCCTCGGGCATGGGTGTGTGTGATGTCCTTAGGTTTGTTAGGTTTAAGTAGTTCTAAGTTCTAGGGGACTGATGACCTCAGAAGTTAAGTCCCATAGTGCTCAGAGCCATTTGAGCCATTTGAACTTCCGATGTCATAAGCCAAGGCATTATTTCAAATTGTGCAATTAAAATACCCATGTGTTCTTAGTACCAACCTGTCAATTTCTATTTTCAAGTTTCCCTAAATCACTTTGTGAGCGCTCTGCAAGAACTGCGAGGTGCACAGCTGCAGACGTCTTCCTCTCTTGGAAGCAGACGTTTGACCGAACGCTTCGGCCTCTAGCAGTAACATCTGCACAACTTCGGACGCTCTTTCGCGCATGGATATAGACTTGCCTTTACATACATTCAATGTGCAACAGCGGATGGTGGTAGCGATTATGGTCAGTTTTTGCAATTCGCGGATTCTTGTTGAGCGATAAAAGAAACGTGTAAAGAGCCGCTCAGAGGCCCTTGTTCACCATGTGTCTTTGCTTCAGCACGTATGATTTTCAGAAGTGCGTTCCGTTGTTTTCGTTGAGCTAATCTGTTGAGCATTATTAGTGTCCTGTGCTTTTGAGAGAGTGTATATGCTTGCCAAAAAGATAAAAGGTCATCATCTCTGATCCAATGAAACTCATTTACTGAAATTAAAAATAAAGAAGAACACGACAGCAGAAATCGAGAAACAGCTTACACAAAATTGGCGTAAGAAAGAAGTTACAGCCGAGCTACTGCAATGCTCTTTTCTTAGTACAAGCCACGCAAGCAGGAAATTGCATACGTCTCAAGTGTAACGTATAGTGTGTATGTGTGTGGTATTTGCTCAGGTAAATGGCTGCAGGTAATACTTGTTCTTAATAGTGTCTGAAGAAACAGACATTGGTGACGATCTTGCAGCTATACTAAATTTGTGAATTTAATTCGCAATTGAAGCATCCTTCTGACATTAGCTGCTTTAGATGTGAAGATACTGCCTATCGGTGACACATGCCTCGACAGGGAAAATGACAGATGCAATACTAACGTTTACGTTTGTCTCATTGAAACCTGCGCGGGAATCTGAGTAAAGTTCTGAGCAATGGACAGCCAAAGTCGTTAAGGAGACCACGCGTGACCAGTGGGAAACTTGAGCTCGAGTTCCAGTCCGGCACAAATTTTCATGTGTTACCAACGGGTAACATCTTGTCATCTTATCGAGGTCGGGTGTTCTGCCGGTAGTCTGCGTCTTCCCAAAACGTTATTTCGACACCGTAATCTCAGCGTCTTCATGTGTTCCCTGAGACTCGCTGCTGGCTGAGACGGGTCTCTGCATTTGTGTCTGGGTAGTGCCTCAGAAGACCGATTATCGAACACAAGGAGACGGATACTGCCGCGAGAGACAGCCACAGCACCTATAGCTGTTTCAGACAGCAGAGAACGCTCCTCGTGGGCGCGAACCGAACACGGGACACTACGGTATGGTCACCGTCACGGCAAACCGCCGTAGCAGGCGCGGGCGGAACGGGGAAAACCTGCAGCAGTGGTTCAAATGGCTCTGGGCACTATGGGACTTAACTTCTCAGGTCATCAGTCCCCTAGAACTACTTAAACCTAACTAACCTAAGGAAATCACACACATCCATGCCCGAGGCAGGATTCGAACCTGCGACCGTAGCGGTCGCGAGGTTCCAGGCTGTAGCGCCTAGAACCGCTCTGCAGCAGTTCAGAACCATGTCTCGTGGGGTTGGACCAAAGAGGGATCACCAGATTCGAAGCTGACGGCAGACGGAACTCCAGGCACGAACCAGGCATAAATATGGAAACAGGTCTGCCATATACAGCCAGTCTCAGGGAACACCTAATGAAGACGTCGAGCTGCGCTATGAAATATCGTGTTGGTAAGATGCGGACCACCGTCTGAACAACTAATCTCAAAGAGAGATCGGATAAGTCTAAGAGATTGCTGGAAATATCTTCATACTTAATGCAGCTAATTTCAGAAAGGTTTTGAAATTGCAAATAAATTGCATAGGTTGCAGGTAAGCCCATAAGCCCATCCATGTAAATCCGTACAGGCAACCCTGTGCAGGTGCATCTAACAAATAAACCGGAATGTGACTGTGCCACGTTAAGTAATCACTTTTGAAGTGAGCCGCTGCACCCGTGTCGCCCAAAACTAGCAGCAGTTGATAGCTGATGTATTAGTATTGTATCGCCACGTGTCAGACGTTAAATAACGAGTAGATTTCATGTAAAATAACGAGACGCTGCCGTAGAAAACGGATTATTTCCATGAACAATGGACCATTCCTTCTAGTTGTTCTGGTAGGGTGGCTACTGCATCCGACAAGCTAGCACAGCTGAAGTCAAATGGGCCATCATGCATACCACCGCTAGAAAGGCACCTGGTCACGATGGCATTCAAAACCGTGTCCTCCAGGAGTTCACGGACAAAGCAGTAGAATACCTCACACTCATCACGAATGCCATACTTAAACACCAACACTTCCCCTCCTTTTGGAAGACGGCCAAGGTCCTGATGTTCAGGAAGCCGGGGAAAGACCACTCCCTCCCACAAAATTACCGACCCATCAGTCAATTAGCGCGCTCAGCAAGATCGTTGAGAAAGTAATACTAAAACTACTTACTAGGCACTGCCTCACAAACGACACCTCGAGACCGGAGCAATTCGGTTTCAGGAATCACCACTCGACAGCACAACTCCTCCGCTTGTTTGAATACATAACTCACGGATACAACACAAACAAAGCAACTGGGGCGGTGTTCCTGGGCATCGAAAAGGCTTTCGATCGTCTGTGGCACAACGGCCTTACACGCAAACTCAACGACGCAAGGTTCCCCGACGGGCTCGTACGTCTCATACACTCGTATCTCACGGACAGGAGTTTCAACACCGACGTGCAGGGCAAACAATCGACACGACATGGTATCCAGGCACGAGTACCCCAAGAAAGCATCCTAGGGCCCTTACTGTTTAACCTCTAGATTAAAGATCTCCCAGCTACACACAACATGACGGTGGCAATCTACGCGGATGACACTGCCATCCTTGAGCAAGATTGGAAGCCGTCTAACATTAACTCACGACTACAGACTGCACTCAGAGTGGCAGAGCCCTGGCTGGTGAAGTGTCGTGTTGGAGTAAACGTCGACAAGTGCGAAACCGTTATGTTCACTAGAAGACCGAAACTACTGCGCAAACATCAGCACTGCAACCCAATAACACTACAAGCACGCCCAGTACTTTTCCGCGAGAAGGTCAAATACCTCGGTGTCTGGCTGGACCGGAAACTACTCTGGAGGGGACCACAAACAACACGTGGCCAACAAAGCAAACGCGAGGCTCAAACAACTCTACCCTATGATTAACAGGCGTAGCACACTGAATAGGAGGTTGTCTAGGTCCATGTACATGACACTTACTCGGCCCCTCATGACGTACGCAGCCCCTGTCTGGGGAAACGCTGCGCCCACACGCCTGCGCCGTCTGCATCTCATACAGAACAAAGTACTCAAAATCATAAGCAACGCTCCGCGCTACACACGAATCGCGGACCTTCACCGGGAATACCGGCAACATACCATCTTGCAGGTATTCCAAAAACTCTCCACACGACTGTACAATAACACGAGACACTCGCGTAACCCGTTTATCCTTTCTCTGGGTAACTACGACCACAACCATAGATGGAAACATAATAGACGAAAGACACTACCGGCAAGAAACTAAACATCTATGGTCCATAGCACGCCAACACGACAGTACTGGCGAGCCCCTGCAACACAGCTACTACTGGTAACCCCAGATGCTCGACCCACCGAAAAACAGGCAACAGCAGGGAAACCGTACTGTACACACCAAGCAAACCAGTTACACACACCCCATACACTTTGAGATGATCTATGACCGATAGCCCACTGATGTATGATGACCTTGAACTGTTATAGGGACGCAGCAACTGCAGCAAGCTGTACAACGAGTTTCCGCAAAGGCAAAGGTAACAATGCACGATACCTGGCACTAACGTAACCACACCTTGCATGCACTGTCGCAGCTAGCAAGCCGCTACTGCCCTTACTACCCGTCCTACTGTCGCAGAGGTTTTTTTCCCTTGGCGCTTGCCTCGGCAATTTTTTTCCTCTGCCCTTACAACTGCTACCCTTCGATCGCTTTCGTCCGCTTTCTATCTCCTGATGGGCCATGTTAATGAGTAATCTTACCCAGACGCATGGATTAACATCACAGCCTGCATCCTGTGACTCCTGATTCAAAAACTATGTTTTACGGAGGTGACAATAGAACTTTTGGTTTGGTCACCACGTTGGTGTGGGCGTGGAGGGGCCCCATCCTTTTTTGCAGTTGACTGTCGCCTGCTGCCCCGCACAGTTCGATCATACCTGTTGCTGTCTCTTTACAACACAGCACGGCGTTGCAGTCTCCGCTCATCTTAGGTGCACGGAGAGTACTTCATAATCAGGCAATGCACTGCTGTTATTTCTTTTAGGAAGAGGCAAACGAGGAAGCGACTGTTATTGACTGCGTTGCAGGTGCCGCTAGCTATTCCAGTCACACAATAAAGAGAGTACAGAAGAACCGGTAAAACGTAGCTACTGGTACAGGTGAGTCAAATAAAAGCGGTCCGGACGCGTGGGTAAGACTCGACGTGACTGTATGCATTTAACCACACCAAAACAGGATGGAGCAACTTCCCATACAGCCGAACCTTGGAGTACATTTTCACAAGCTTCACGCCTGACTGAATTGTTAACAAAAGTCAGTCCGGTCGCTGCCCTGTCTGTCCACCAAGGTCACGTGATTTTGTCAGTGTGAGATTATTTAGTGTGGGGAGTCTTCAAGTATAAGGTGTATCTCTACAACCCTCATAGTCATCAAGACCTACAGCAGAACATTTCGGATGAGACTGCAGACATTCCAGAAGTCCAGCTTCGATACACCTTCAGCAATTTGCTAACCAGGGTCCAAAAGTGTCAAGAGATGACTAGCGGCCACTTTCAACATCTGTTATAGTCAGGTTAGTACTGTATTTCCTTTTCCACTGCTGTATTTGTTTGTACCATGAAACTATGTTCTTCTGGCCACTTTTTATTTGCCCCGGCCTGTATTTCCAAGGATTCATTACTTTGGAATGATGTAAAAGAAGGCGAAGAAAATTTATTTTCAGGCAATAATGCCAAGCAAGTGGTCAGGGGCTGACAAATAATTTCCTCGAGCACATGTTCTTTCTTTACATTGTCAGTATTGTAGTAGTCGACGCAGTCCAACTGTAATATTATGAGTGGTGTGTACACTACATGTAAGTTATTTAAAGAACGGAAGATTTAGTTGAGCATCATGTAGCTGGGAAGCTATCACGAGTCAGCTCAGTCACATAAGTGACTGAATGCTTGAAAGTGCACTGAGGTGCTGCTGTGAGCCGAGAGAGAGGCTGGAGGCTGCTGTGCAGTGGGCCACCGAGCGGACGTAACCTGGTATTTTTCATGTCGGTTAAAACAATTGTACTGCAGCACGCTTGTGAACGTCGAGAAAATGTGAGCAAGCTCAGATGTATGAAAATTAAAACTTTAAATATTCACCAAAAGTACTAAAATCACTTCGAAACAGGATACAGGAAATACGATGACGGCTTTGAAACCGCAATGAAATGACGAATTCAGTAAAACTATCACCATCCGGTCCCGAGTTCGAGTCTCGGTCCGGCACACAGTTTTAATCTGCCAGGAAGTTTCATATCAGCGCACACTCTACTGCAGAGTGAAAATCTCATTCTGGAAACATCCCCCAGGCTGTAGCTAAGCCACGTCTCCGCATATCCTTTCTTTCAGGAGTGCTAGTTCTGCTAGGTTCGCAGGAGAGCTTCTGTAAAGTTTGGAAGGTAGGAGACGAGGTACTGGCAGAAGTAAAGCTGTGAGGACGGGGTAGAGCACTTGCCCGCGGAAGGCAAAGGTCCAGAGTTCGAGTCTCGGTCCGGCACACAGTTTTAATCTGCCAGAAAGTTTCGTATCACCATACTTACACAACAAATTTTAACGAAATTATTAATATTTCTGCGTCAAATTGCTTGTGTCAACAGTAATGTCAGCTACAATAACGCTTCATACGTGTATGGCTCACCAAATCAGCTATAAAATGAGCGTATTGATCTTAGTACAGAGCAGATAAACTGTTGTGAATGTTGTTGTATAGTTATTAGTTGAGATCCAAAACAGAGTGTTCTCCAAAGCAGCATGGCTGATTAGCTTCAGCATGATATATTAGTACCATTGTGACATACTGTTATATATTGCTGAACGATATTGTTTCACTTTCTGTCACTATTTCGTGGTCATTTTGTTGAGAGTGCCGTACATATGTTCTTTTTAGGAAAGCTTCGCATTTTTCGTACTAAGGAGGTGCACACTGGGTGTGATTTCAAGGTCCTGTTGCCAACAGTGGGAGAGGAAAACCTCCCCACGGAGACAGGAAATATTTGCAGAAGTGCAGAAGTGTGGCTGTGGCCTGCTTCATGCTTTTCTGGGCAGAGCCCGCAACTTGTCTAGCTTGAGGACAGGAGATGCTGTGCCACCACTGCCGTCTCCAGGGATACTGAGTTACACATTTTCTCCCTTTTCTGCATGAAGAGTAAACGTCGAGGCGCTGCAACGCCACATGGACAGCACGAGAAAGACGACTGCTCCTCCAGACTTTCGTCATCCATTCCACTTGAGTCACCCGAGTACTGTGCTTGGCATGAAAAGGCCGACCAGTTGAGGAGACACCGTTCTAGGCCAGTATGAACCATGTATTCGATAAGCATGCATTGTACGCCAAGAGTGGGATGTTTCTGCTGCATTCACCTCCTGTTTTTTTATTTAATTTCATTATTTAATTTTATTTAATTTTGTAGCGGCAGCACAGTTGTTAGGGAAGTTAGATTTGGTGCAGTATTTCAGAGCGCACAAGCTACAGTGGAATGGAGGCCACAGGGGCCATCGAACCACAGAAAAGCGTAAACCCAGCGGTTCACATGTCGCAGGTTATAGGAAGAAGGGGCCCACTGCCCTGTGGGGCGTACGTGACTCGGAGCGATGCGTTAGCGAAACAGAGCCTCGAAGCAGAGTATAAATAGGTGTTGTATTCTAACGAGATGCATCCAAGTGTGGCAGCTCTCCTGGACGGCGGGGCGTGTCACACTACCGGCGACACACGGCAACAGATGGGACGACAGTGTCCGAGTTCACGGCGGGTCGTTGGTTCGACCCTCTGGGGCCGACGCGGGGTCCGCACTCAGCCAGGGCGGGCCGCTCTTTGGGTCGCTACCATGGACAGTCGTCTCGGCTCCCGACGCACGCCGGAGACTTGTGAGGCGAGGGCTGCAGGTTTGGACGCCGGAACGGGAGCGGTCATTGCCGCCGCATTACCAGCTACGCCAGCCGAGGAAGAAGCAGCAGCGCAGCCGGTTACAGCTCCCCACCGAGCAGTGTGGAGTTTAACGGGGACGGTGGCCACTGAGTCGGCTGCTAGCGCAGCCATCCTGACGTAACTGGAACTCTACAGCTGGCGAACAAGGCCGGCATGACACAGTGTAGCGTTGCACAGGCCGCTGGGGATAGTTCCTCAGCAATGCGGGGCCTGTGACGCGGACCAAGGTCAACGAAGCTCTTTAGTGGAAAAAATAAATCATTTGAAAAGCTGACGAGTTTTAATACGGCACCTCCTGGCACCCATCCATAACAATTTGATGAAATAAGCGGTAGTCTCGTTCATCACATTGGCAATGGTAGTCAGTCATCGTTCCATGTAGACTTTGTTGAAAGTAGAGAGTTGAAGACTTAGTCTCATGGCTTTGGTCTCTCAACTGCCATCTGGTACTGACGGGCGCACGCTTTGCCAGATTTCTAGAAATGTAATTTTCGCAGTCTGCAGTAGCACACTGCGAACTCGCTACATACTTTCTCTACTCGCTACTTACTTTCTCTGGTTCCCAACTTGACCTGCCCGTTTCATTATAATTTGAGATTTTGTCTGATTAGTGTTAAATTCTTAAGCAGCCCAGATAAGGATAGTTTGTTACTTTTCACGATACATTGTTTCATTGTTTCAAATAATTTAGTGCTTCCCTCGCCCCTTCCCAAAGCGCCGTTTTCGTGCCACTTCAATCCAGGCGTTTAGAAAAAATTGTCCTTTGTTAACTGCTTGTGTATTACATTCGATAATTAGGGCAAAAAATTCGTTGTCCTCAGACCTGACTTAACTTACAAGATCCTTTAAACTGTCCTACAATTTTCCATGGGTAGGCAACTAATAATAATAAATATAACTGGTTGCACAGCTAAGCTTGTTGTTCACATTCAACGATTATTCTCTCATTATTTAGTGAAGGTAATGTGCACTGCACTTGCTCATCTTCTATAATTACAAACTTTTCCATTTACTAGGGAGAGCTGTGTTGATTTTCCCTTGGACTATACGTTTGCTGTGTGTTGTTTCATTACTATTTGGCTGATGACCTTGCAGTATTCAGACGTAATATACAACAACGTTTTATAACAACGTCATAGCATAATGTAGGTATAGAGTTAATTACTCTCACAATCAGAAAAATTTGATTATCATTACAAGTTTTTTACGTTTCTTTAATAAGAAGTTTTGTAAAGCAATATTTATAATATGAATGTTTGGATGACATTGTGGGGAAACAACACTCTGAATGAAGTCTTCTGTTAAGACTAACACTTGTGCAGTGTACAAAACATGGCTTAAAGCTGGTTATTTTACAGTGTGTAACGTCTAATGAAGTAATGCCTCACTACGAATTGTTGAGACACGTGTATTACATACATTTGAAATATTTAAAATTATGAAAAACTTGAATCCAGTAGAATGGCGGTCTGACTTTGATGTTCTCACTTGACTTTAGTCTGGCTTGCTCTCCTAAGTCACTTATTTCATATCGCATTTGTTTCATTGTGTGTAACATTAGCCTGCCGGCCGAAGTGGCCGTGCGGTTAAAGGCGCTGCAGTCTGGAACCGCAAGACCGCTACGGTCGCAGGTTCGAATCCTGCCTCGGGCATGGATGTTTGTGATGTCCTTAGGTTAGTTAGGTTTAACTAGTTCTAAGTTCTAGGGGACTAATGACCTCAGCAGTTGAGTCCCATAGTGCTCAGAGCCAGCCATTAGCCTGTGTGAAGCCACCACTCAGAGTAACTTACGTTTGATTTAAAGAAACTGATAGTGAACCGTAATCCTGTGGCCAGGTCACATCACTGTCCTGAGGCGTCATTCCTCTGTTATCTCCTTTACTTAATAGTCCCTCATTTATTTATGTACATATGTGTACTGTTCACTGACTGTTCAATAGGCTAGCCGTATGACTAAGACAAGTTCCCACGAGGGCACAATGCAACAATGCAGAACCCAACCCCTATGTTTACAGATTAGCCATAGGCAGCTTTAAGCTCGTTTACTCGCCCTCTGGTGGTTTGGTAGCAGTACACCGATTTCATTTAAAGATTGGTGACATAGTATTTATAATTTACCTTAAACTCACTATGTTGTCACACAATTTGCTATAGTTTTACTTCTTTTTGTTGTGGGTTGGCAGGAGAGCCAACACCGTGTTTCTAGTGGAAGCCGAAAGACACGCGTTTTAGCTCACGCAGGCTGGCGTGAGGTCTGGAACAGGACAAGGAAATTAGAATTTAGAAAAACGGACGTAGTTGGTGGAATACTTAACTTTAATCCATTAATGGTGAACGTCGGTCTTGACGGTACATTATTACAGTATCAATAGTAACTGGTACTGGCGCCTTGCTAGGTCGTAGCAAATGACGTAGCTGAAGGCTATGCTAACTATCGTCTCGGCAAATGAGAGCGTATTTTGTCAGTGAACCATCGCTAGCAAAGTCGGTTGTACATCTGGGACGAGTGCTAGGAAGTCTCTCTAGACCTGCCTTGTGGCGGCGCTCGGTCTGCAATCACTGATAGTGGCGACACGCGGGTCCGACGTATACTAATGGACCGCGGCCGATTTAAAGGCTACCACCTAGCAAGTGTGGTGTCTGGTGGTGACACCACACTTTTTGTTTTCAGAGACTGCGTTCTGGCAGTGCACGGCTATCTTATTCTGCTTTGGATGATGATTTCTTATGTGACCTTCTTTCTCGGTATTCTGGTGAGAAACTATTGATTTTTAACGCTTATATTTGGTGAATTGTTGGTCAAATTGACCAATATCGTCTGCAGAGTCACAAGCTTACCTTGCAAATTACACGAGATATGCATTTGTTCATAGGCTACAGCTGTCGATTTGCATCTCCCCTACTACGTGGTGGTCGTTCACAAGAGCGCCCCCAGCACTACCGTTTGTAAGGCGACAGGCAAACTTATTTTGGTTTGTTAAATTTCAGTTTTCTAATTTGAAATGTTCGGTAGTCTCGTGAGATTTTGGATACCAAAACGTTTTACAAGCGCCTAAAAACTGTTTGTGCGAAAAACCAGAAAGCGATGGATAACTTATAGTTCGTAGACTCCAGTACACAGTTCCGCTATTCAGCTCGCCTAAACTGAAATAAAAAGTTCTAAATATCTAAGAATAATGCAGGGGAGTCAGAAACCATGGCGATAAATAAAAATCTACTGTCGTTTAACGAAGCAGTATATTTTGACAGAAGTTCACATGCACAAGAAGTAATTTCGAAAATTGTTAAAGCTTGTTCTTATCAGCCTAGCACTTGACACGGTTCAGAGACGATTTCTACTATTTGTTCGTAATTACATGTAGTTAATTGATCACATGAAAAGTGGAGAATAATCCCAAACATTTGCCATGCAGTTTTCTGCAATATCGGGGGCAACAACATCGAAAATGAAACATCGGTTTGCCAGAAAATAATTAATTTAATAAGTTTCACTTTTACACTGTTTCGCAATTTATACGCGATATTTCATTCGATCGAAAAACCAGTAATGTCAGTCGTCATTAACGCCATACGACGCTGACGCGGACGACCATGGACAGACTCACGGCACGTTCTGCAGCAGAACGTAAAACATTCCTTATGACTGGTGGCGATCAAATAACCTCCAAGTGCAGATACGTTCGCCTTTGTATAATCTCGGTGCGGAGGGCGAAGGGAACACTCGCTCCCAAATTGCTTGGAGCGTCGGCAGCAGTACTCAGCCAGCACTCTTCTTGACTACAGAATTATTTATATCGTTGTTAGTTGAAGATTTACAACGATTCCGATTTTTCTCTAGGTAAATCTGCACTATGTTTACATTTCACAATATTCTCAGGCCGATATCGTTTAACCTTTAACCGCCAAAACTGTTCAGATAGAACCAAGGGTAGATAGTGGCCCCTGAACTGCTCCTTTCTAATTTCTGTACCTTTACTGAATTACAGTACCATAGTCAAAGTTGGTACAGTTTCATCATAACTTCTATCAAATACTGTTCTGTGAGTTTGGCTGTGTATTTCGTATATTAAGGGAATTTAATCTAACACGTTTATACACTTTTTGACATGAAAATTGGTTTTTTCTTAGTCAGAAAAGAAAGGAGACAGCTTCACAAGAGCTTCTATTATAACCTTTTATGATCAATTGAATCTAATTACAAAGGTAGAGCTCTATAACTTTAATATTATGAGTTTTTAAGATTTAGAAACAAATAAATACAGAAATTTAGGAAGGAAATGAGATAGCTTCTACCATATATTTTTATGACAAACTGAACCTATTTCCAAAGATAAAACTTTCTACTTAATTTCTTAGCTCTCTTTTATATACCTTGTACCTACTCCAATCCTCTTCACTCCCAGGACTTAACCATATGTGATACAGTTTCTTCTTCTCCTCAGCCACCTCCAATAACTACGCGGTCATCCATTCAGTTCTAATCTTCTCCCCCTTTCCCTCCCTAAAGCCTCCACTGCATCCCATCTTTGATTTAATTTTTGCTCACACAATCTTTTCACACTTGCTTATTCTAACAGATGTATCCTATATTTTGAATCCTCTATAGTTCTACTTCCAGCATCATCCTCTTTCTCCTCCTGTTTTATCTTGGTCTTAATCGGAAAAGCAAGTTTCGAAGCAACTATAAAATGATCGTAGCCCCACTGTCTTCCTCCTTTTAGCCTTACATCTTGCACCACCTTAGTTACCCGCTGCCTCTCCCCTATTCCATAGTTTATAACTGATTTTAGATTGGCCCAGGTGAACTTGTGTATTTCTTTGTGCTGGAATTGGACATTCATAACAGCATACTTCTCAAACTTACAGAAGTTAATCAACCTTCTTTCGTTATCGTTTTGTAAATACTTTCCACACAGTATTACAACATCATTATTAATCTTTTTATAATAATAATAATTATTATTATAAATAAATTATTATAAATAATCATTATTATAAATAATAATAATAATCATTATTATTAACAAGTCGTTTCAATTTGGACATTTGTCAACCACTTCTTGTTAGGTCATGGAAGAAATCCCTCTTCTTCTCGTCAGGTGCGTCTTCATTAGCACTATAAAACGAAATAATTCCAGTTTTATTCCATGAATTTTTATTGTTACACTGATTATACCACCCTCCCATTTAATTATTTCTTGTTTCCATTCTCTTTTTATAAGAACTGCTACTCCAGATTTTGCTCTTTCCACTCCATTCCAAAACAGAATAAAGTCTCCAATTACTTCTCGTCCAGTTTCTTTCTTTTTCATTTGTCATTACTAGGACATCCATTTTCAGTATTTCCATTTCTTTAATTACATTCTCAATTATTTTCCAGAATCCTAGTTTTAACCACAGTTGATGCCGTTCGATCTATACTGCTTTTTTATGTTGTTTGGGAAACCTAGCAAAACCTTTTTTTACGTGATGAAAATGTCGAATCATAAGACCTTCAGTCGCCTAAATCTCCAAGTATTTTATTTGTGCAACCAGTTTCAGCGCTACATTACTTCATCTTCAACCCCCTGACCGGTGTGTTGGATCTAGTCAAAGCAAGAGCCAGAATTCAGTGACTAGTATCTGTAGACTTCCTCTTAACACAGAGATCCTTGCAATTGTTGCGGCCACATGTAGTGGAGAATGGCAAAACAAGGGCACGCTGGCGACCGAGGCGTTGCGAAATAAACACGCACAGATAGCCCTCCTGACAGCAGCAGTCTACCAACAGACTGACTCAAGAACGCACACAGACCGAGCACCGAGCGAAGCCTGGAGAGTGCTGAGTAAAGGGAAATGAGGCCAGCACGCTAAGTTACGCTGCAATATACTGTGGGAGTAATAGCAAAAAACTACCACTGAGGGTAAAAAACGTCCTCCTGCCGGATATAAATAGTGGAGCGCAGGCAGCAACAGACAAAAGCCATTAGGAAGCAGTTCGGATCTGAGGACGGACGTGGTCCATGTGGGAATGTTCAATCTTCGTAGGTGACGATTCCAGAAGTCTGTTCCAGCTCGCAGGAGTCATCCGTTTGCCGCCAGATATCAACTTCGGCTGTGGAGGTCGGCCCGAATTCGGTCGGCACCTTGGCTGACTAACTACAGTGAGAACTTCCAGCAATGACCGGCTGCAGCACGGTCCTGGTCACAGGTGCCGTCGGGGACTGATGCCCAGACTTCACAGCACCTGGCCCCATGGCGTATGGTCCGTCCATGACGGGACCACGCGGACATCGCGACTGACGGCTTCCCAGCCGCCGGTGCAGCAGGCGTCGGCAACTGACCTCACGGCGACGAGTTCATCTCCACCACAGGGCATCCTGCCTTCAGCGGAGCTCCGAGCGTGATAAGTGGCGCGCGTTGCGCGCATTGTCGGAGAATCTACACAGCAGCAGCCAGGTGGAGGGATCTGCAGGGCTGGGCAGCGACGACGAGGGAGAGATTGCAAAGAAAGTTCAATAAATAATTGTAAAACTCCACGCCGTCTCAGTCTTTGGTGCAGCCACTGTCTCTACTGCTAACGTGTGGTGCAGAAGTCTTAACACGATTATCAATTGCCGACCACGGGCAGGGGGCCTCAAGTTGGCTCAAAATGGTTAAAATGGCTCTGAGCACTATGGGACTTAACATCTGAGGTCATCAGTCCCCTAGAACTTAGAACTACTTAAACCTAACTAACCTAAGGACATCACACACATCCATGCCCGAGGCAGGATTCGAACCAGCGATCGTAGCGGTCGCGCGGTTCCAGACTGAAGCGCCTAAAACCGCTGGGCCACAACGGCCGGCCGTGAAGTTGGCGCAAATTTGTTGCACAAAGAAAATAATAACTGAAAATTTAGAAAGGTGAAGGTGTATCGAGTCGACATTTTGTACTGAACAGCTGAGGTCCTGCAGCCATCTGTATGAAGACATTTTTAGCTGGGTGGGAGCCAACCCACCGCTTAACCCCAAACCTGGAGGACTGGGACTTTTCTCCACAGGGTTTACTATCCTAGAGAGGCTGCCTTCACTATGGATAAGATTTCCCCCTTCTTTACGTTACCATCTCAAGAAAGGAAAGCTCAAGATCGAATAAAGGGAAGCCAGCCAGAGTGGCCGAGCGGTTCTAGGCACTACAGTCTGGAACCGCGCGACCGCCATGACGGCAGGTTAGAATCCTGCCTCGAGCATGGATGTGTTTGATGTCCTTAGGTTAGTTAGGTTTAAGTAGTTCTAAGTTCTAGGTAACTGATGACCTCAGAAGTTAAGTCCCATAGTGCTCAGAGCCATTTGAACCATTTGAATAAAGGGAAGGATGAGTAGTTGTGAGACATTCTCTGCAAGATGTCTGTCCGGCATGGGAGACCCTGCGAGTAGCTATACTACCCGTAGGATAGCCCCTGCTTCACTGAAATACGCAGTCCCTCTCGCCTGCACAAACAGTGCTGCCTAAGGCGGTGTCTCCTCGAGAGTGTAAGGAAGAGGAATACGAAAGAGTGGTCGTGGTGGGGTGGGGTGGGAGGTGAGAGGAGGGAATGGAGGATTCACTTGGATGCAGGAGATTGGAAGAGGCACATAGGATGATAAGGAAGACGAAAATGGATCAATCCTGCACCCACAATACAACCTGTACCTATTGGACAGTGGAAAAGGCATTTTGAAGAACTACTGGTACAAAAAAGAAGCGACCACTTCATAGATGTCTACAACAAAAGTAGTATATTAGGTAATACAGAACCCATATAACAGGAAGAAGTAAAAGAGATGCTGAGAAAGGCAAGAAATGGAAAGGCAAGAGAATCAGGGGAAGTTGTGATGGAATTGTGGAAATAACGGCTTCCCTAAATGGTGAGACTTACATGTAAATTCTTCAAACAGTTGAGTAGGGAAAGAAAATACCAAGAGAGCTGTGTGTATCTTTAGTATCTTTTATCTATAAAAATGAAACAAGGAGCACACGATAATTATAGGGAAATTAGTGTTACGGCATCTATCAGCAGACATTTTAGGACTGTACTGAAAAACAGTTGGAGAATGAGATTGAGGGAAACATGCCAAAGGAACAAGCAGCTTTTACGGTTGAGTAATCTTGTATGGATCACCGAACGAGGTGGTGTAGGGTTAACACACTGGACGCCCATTTGGGAGGACCACGGTTGAATCTTGCGGCCGGACATTCTGATTTAGGTTTTCTGTGATTTCCCTAAATCGCTCCAGGGATATGCCAGGATGGTTCCATTGAAAGGGCACGGCCGATTTCCTTCTCTGTTCATCCCTAATCCGAGCATGTGCTCCGCCTCTAATGACCTCGTTGTTGATGGAAGGTTAAACAATAATCTCCTCCTCCTTCAGTCCTCCTTGTTGTTGTTGTTCTGGTCTTCAGTCCCGAGAATGGTTTGATGCAGCTCTCCATGCTACTCTATCCTGTGCAAGCTTCTTCATCTCCCAGTACCTGCTGCAACCTACATCCTTCTGAATGTACTTGGCGTATTCATCTCTTGGTCTGCCCTCCAATACTAAATTGGTGATCCCTTGATGTCCTATCAGACGATCCCTTCTTCTAGTCAAGTTGTGCTACAAATTCCTCTTCTCCCCAATCCTATTCAATACCTCCTCATTAGTTATGTGATCTACCCATCTAATCTTCAGCATCCTTCTGTAGCACCACATTTCGAAACCTTCTATTCTCTTCCTGTCCAAACTATTTATCGTCCACGTTTCACTTCCATACATGGCTACACTCCATACAAATACTTTCAGAAACGACTTCCTGACACTTAAATCTATACTTGATGTTAACAAATTCCTCTTCTTCAGCAACGCTATCCTTGCCATTGCCAACCTACATTTTATATCCTCTCTACTTTGACCATCATCGGTTATTTTGCTCCCCAAATAACAAAACTCCTTTACTACTTTAAGTGTCTCACTTCCTAATCTAATTTCATCAGCATCACCCAACTTCATTCGACTACATTCCATTATCCTCGTTTTGCTTTTGTTGATGTTCATCTTATATCCTCCTTTCAAGACACTGTCCATTCCGTTCAACTGCTCTTCCAAGTCCTTTGCTGTCTCTGACAGAATCACAATGTCATTCGCGACCATGAAAGTTATTATTTCTTCTCCATGGATTTTAATACCTACTCCGAATTTTTCTTTTGTTTCCTTTACTGCTTCCTCAATATACAGATTGAATAACATCGGGGAGAGGCTACAACCCTGTCTCACTCCCTTCCCAACCACTGCTTCCCTTTCATGCCCCTCGACTCTTATAACTGCCATCTGGTTTCTGTACAAATTGTAAATAGCCTTTCGCTCCCTGTATTTTACCCCTGCCACCTTTAGAATTTGAAAGAGAGTATTCCAGTCAACATTGTCAAAAGCTTTCTCTAAGTCTACAAATGCTAGAAACGTAAGTTTGCCTTTCCTTAATCTATTTTCTAAGAAAAGTCGTAGGGTCAGTACTGCCTCACGTGTTCCAATATTTCTACGGAATCCAAACTGATCTTCTCCGAGGTCGGCTTCTACCAGTTTTTCCATTCGTCTGTAAAGAATTCGCGTTAGTATTTTGCAGCTGTGACTTATTAAACTGATAGTTCGGTAATTTTCGCATCTGTCAACATCTGCTTCCTTTGGAATTGAAATTATTATATTCTTCTTGAAGTCCGTCGGTATTTCGCCGGTCTCATAGATCTTGCTCACCAGATGGTAGAGTTTTGTCAGGACTGACTCTTCCAAGGCTGTCAGTAGTTCTAATGGAATGTTGTCTACTCCCGGGGCCTTGTTTCGACTTAGGTCTTTCAGTGCTCTGTCAAACTCTTCACGCAGTATCATATTTCCCATTTCATCTTCATCTACATCCACTTCCATTTCCATAACACTGTCCTCAAGTATATCATCCTTGTATAGACCCTCTATATACTCCTTCCACCTTTCTGCTTTCCCTTGTTTGCTTAGAATCGAGTTTCCATCTGAGCTCTTGATATTCATACAAGTGGTTCTCTTTTCTCCAAAGGTCTCTTTAATTTTCCTGTAGGCAGTATCTATCTTAACCTTAGTGAGATAAGCCTCTACATACTTACATTTGTCCTCTAGCCATCCCTGCTTAGCCATTTTGCACTTCCTGTCGATCTCACTTTTGAGACGTTTGTATTCCTTTTTGCCTGCTTCATTTACTGCATTTTTATATTTTCTCCTTTCATCAATTAAATTCAATATTTCATCTGTTACCCAAGGATTTCTACTAGCCCTCGTCTTTTTACCTACTTGATCGTCTGCTGCCTTCACTACTTCATCCCTCAGAGCTACCCAATCTTCTTCTACTGTATTTCTTTCCCCCATTTGTGACAATTGTTCTCTTATGCTCTCCCTGAAACTCTGTACAACCTCTGGTTTAATCAGTTTGTCCAGGTCCCATCTCCTTAAATTCCATCCTTTTTGCAGTTTCTTCAGTTTTAATCTACAGCTCATAACCAATAGATTGTGGTCCAAGTGCACATCTGCCCCTGGAAATGTTTTGCAGTTTAATACCTGGTTCCTAAATCTCTGTCTTACCATTCCTACTTGTAGGGATCATATTTTTAGCTTCAGATAAGCAAGTAGGAAGGGGTACTCTAACGGTCAGATAGCACACGTAATATTTGTGGATTTAGAAAAAGCGTGTGCTACTGTACCCATCAACTTACTATGGTAAGCGATGGAGTATATTGGCCTAGAAATACGACAAATATCCCTAGTCTGGGGAATATGCCACCAATCGTACATAGCAGTTCAAGTAGGGAGAAAATTGACATTCCAAATATCGAAAGGACTTAGACAGGGCTGGAGCATGTCGCCGACCCTGTCCAGATATATGTGCAGTATATTTTGGGACGACGCCAGGTTAGCTGAGAGCGCTAATGCGCTGCTTCCTCGACTTGGGTAGGCGACCCGGTCCCGAATCGAATCCGCGGATTAACGACGAGGACCGGATGTGATTCTTAGGCGGTTTTCCACATCCCACTAAGTGAATAATGGCCTGATCCCCCTGTCCTGGCTTAGTTACACGACTTGCAGACATCTGAAAAAAAATTCGCACTATTTCATGGCTTACACTAGACGCAGACAGCTGGGGTACACAACTTCTGTCCTGGGGTATAAGGGATGGTGACAGGAAGGGCATTTGGCCACCCTGTGCCACTAACATTGCCAAATACATAGTAACAGGGCCGACCCCGCATTGAAGTGGGACAAAGGCTCAAGAATATGATGATGACGGTATTGGAATGGCGGAATCAATCATGCAGAGGTATGGGAATTCCTTTCTAGCATGGTGCTATCTAATCATTATTATTCGCCAATAATCAAGTACTGATAGCACAAAGTAGAGAGGATGTCAAATTTATGATAAAGAAGCTAATGGAAGCATTTTAACAAGATGGGCTTAGAATTAATGCGAGAAAACGGAATGTTTAGTAGTGGGAGATATAATGGATACAGAACTGCCTCATGGAACTATTAAAGTTGTAAATCAGTTTAAATACTTAGGATAGACTATCCATTCCTCAGAAATCTATGAAGCAGACGTTGAACGCAGAGTCCAGAACGCAAGATGAGCGATGAAAATGCTAAATGATGTTCTGTGGAACCGGAAAATATAAAAGCAAACAAAGAAGAGGATTCTGCAAACAGTAGTGGAAAATATACTACATGCGATGCAGAAGGGTGGACTCTGGGAGGGCGCAGGGTGGTGGCAGAGAAGCAAAGTATAGGCCATAGAGACGGGCAGCCAGAATATCCAGAACAGAGCGATGAAGAAATGAGGAAGTTAGGGAAATAATGGGAGTGGAACAACCAGTTGTGTGAAGAACTGAGAGTAGAGTTCTTCAATAGTATGGCCATCTGTGGCGAATGGAACAAGGCGATGGCCAAAAGCAAAGGGAATGGTCGCCGCCGGTAGGGCGGAATGGTGGAAGGCCGAGATTAACATAAAGAGCGGGAGTAATTATAATGACGAGGAAGAGAAATTTGTAAGAAAAGGACTGCCGTGATCGTGTAAGTTGGAGAATGGGAATACGGGGCAAGTGCTGAAGAGTGGAAAAGCCCTCTAAAGTAGTAAGTGGGAACACTCCAATATTACACTCTTTTAAGATTTCGAAAAAAGTGGGCTATTTCAGAAACTAAAAGAGGTAGCGTCATGAAAATCTCTACAGAATGTTTTTATAACGAAGTGAATTTAATTTCAAAAGTTCAACTTTCAAAGTTTAATATTACAAGCCTTCTGGAAAAACTAATCATTAGCTCGCGCTTAGGCTTCAAACCTTTGATATCAGCTTTGTTTTACGTAAACTGGCCAAGTTTTGCAACAATATTTAAAAACGTAATTTTACGTAAGATTATTGCTCAATCTCTTTGTTCGCTCTGTTAACAGCATGCATCATTCACTGCCGGTCTAACCTCTTCGGAGCACCGGTAAATCAACATCTCGCTCTCCGCATTGGACATCACGTCGTCTGCTACCCTACAGCGATATTTGGGGCAGGTACAGGCCAAGCTATTTTGTGGACACCTTAATTATAGGTGGTATAGCAGATGTCGATCGGTTTCGCATTACAGAAGGTAAAGGCACCAGAGAGGCAATTCTGACGCTGTGGCTGATAACGGAAGCAAGATTAAAGAAAAATCAAGATTTGACGTCCTGGGAGAAGGTTTCGAAAATTTCAAATGGCGTAAGATATTAGAAATTCTGAGAGAAAGTTGGGTAAGCTATATGGAAAGGAAGAGCCAAAAGGGAACAGTAAGAGTGGAAAGCCAACGGAGTAAAGAGGGATATTGTCTTTTTCTGCTACTGTTCAATCTATGCATCGAAGAAGCAATGACGAAAATAAAAGAATGGTTCAAGAGTGGAATTAAAATTCGAGGTCAAAAGATTTCAATGATACGATTCGCTGAAGACACTGCTATATTCAGTGAAAGTGAAGAGGACTTAGAGGATCTGCTGAATGGAATGAACAGTCTAATGAGAACAGAATATGGACTGAGAGTAAATCGAAGAAAGACGAAAGTAATGAGAAGTAACAGAAGTGAGAAAAGCGAGAAACTAAAGACCACGGTTGGTGAGCACGAAGTAGGTGAAGGTAAGGAATTCTGCTACCAAGGCAGAAAATAACAGACGGAGCGTGGAAGACATAAAAAAGCAGAGTCGCATAGGTAAAGAAGACATTCCTGTCCAAGAGATGTCTGCTATCATCAAACATAGGTCTTAATTTGAGGAAGAAATTTCTGAGAATGTGCGTTTTGAGCACAGCATCGCATGATAGTGAGAAGTGGACTGTGGAAAAACTGGAAAAGAAGAGAATAGAAGCATTTCAAATGTGGTGCTGCAGAAGAATGTTGAAAGTTAGGTGGATTGATAAGGTGAGGACTGAGGGGATTCTTCTCAGAATCGGCGGGGAAAGGAATATGCGGAAAACACGACAAGAAGAAGGAACAGCTTGAGAGGACATGTGTAAAAACATAAGCTAATAACTTCCATGGTACTGGAAGGAACTGTAGAGAATAAAAATTGTAGGGGAAGCCAGAGATTGGAATACATACATCAAATAATTGAGGACGTAGGTTGCAAGTGCTACTCTGACGTGAAAAGTTTGGGCACAGGGAAGGAATTCCACATCAAACAGAAGGCTAATGACTTAAACAAATAGTAGTGGTAGTACAATTACGGTACTATTGTTGATGACTTTGGTGTATAAGATGTGATCGATTAAAGCTCAATAAACATTTAGTCCAAAATTGATAACATATTATGTTAGAGGTCGGGCAACCGCAGCCGAAATTCCACATGGTGCACCGGCTGTTACAAAAAGTCGCTAATAGGTTCACGTCAGTAGATACACATGTTCTGGTGATATGTTGTTAGAAAGTCGTGGTGCAGAAAGTGATTGCTTAGACGCTTGACGATGAATGATGGGACTTGGCTCTAAGGAGTCACTTTGCCGCACCAAGACTTTTTAAGAACATATTACTTGGAGATGCATCTCTACTGACGCGAAGCCGGTAGTGAGTTTTTAATAAAAGTATTTTAACAGCTAGTGTGGAAGATTTTATTCATCAAAATTAATAGTACCTTATTCCAGTGGATTAAATGAATTTTCAAGAATACCGTGTAGATTTATTTTATTCCACATTAAGTTACTGCTCCTGTCTTACTTGACTCGTTGGGCATGAGGACGCCCACATTTCATTACGGAACCTGCGGGTTACAGGGCCAAGCCGCCACTGGAGACTTGTGCCTGAGTAAGGAGACGTGGCAACAGCCTCTCCCTTACTGAATTCGCCTGTTGCACCCGAGGGCACGTTTCACGGTAATACGGTAGCGCGGTGGTGGCATCAGTCGCTGTCGGGACGCAGGGATGAGGCGGTGTGGTGGCAATTTCTGGCGCGCATCCGGCGTGGCGTAGAGCGGATCGTGCGCCCCGAGAATCGTCGCTGTTCCTCAAGCTGCGAAACTCCAGCAACTTACCCAAGGACTCCGACACGTTTCTCGAATACACGTATACGTTACCTGACTGCAAAACTGGATACGACGTCCGTATATCGCAGGGCGACATAACTTCGCACATCCCTCCCAACTGAGGGAACAATAGAAGTAATGGAAGAAACACTAAAGCACCCAGTAATGTGACACCAGAAGCAATAGGATAACTGGTCGACATGCTCAAACGGAGAACAGCACAAAATTACTTTCAATTTGGAGGACCAGATATATTGAAGACATACTGGGTGGTTATAAATCATCTATGGGGAGGTCCAGTGTGGGTTGTAATCTTCGTGTGACAACTAAACATGGTGAATGCGTTAATATAACTAATTTACGCTTCCAAAACAATTAGTTACAACTGTGACCACCAGGTGCAAATCTGACGTTGAACACCCTTTGTATGACAGTATGACATCCACGCTGTCATTTGGCAAGCCATTACGTGAGTGAACAATATAGCTGTCTAGAAGAGGGAGACGGTGCGCTGTTAGTGAAACTGTTTAACGTGAACAGCAGCAGAGTGTTGCACTGAGAAAGTATCGCCGACTGACCAGTCTGACGAAAGGCCTGATGACATGATGTAGTTAAAGAAGATGATAATGAAATGTCCGCCCCGATAGCAGAATGGTGAGCGTGACGGACTGCCGTCCTCAGGGGCCCGGGTTCCATTCCCGGATGGGACGGGGATTTTCTTCGCCCAGGGACTGGGTACTGTGTTGTCTTCATCATCATTTCAGCCCCATCCGGCGCGCAGGTCGCCCAATGTGGCGTCGAATGTAATAAAACCTGCACCAAGGCGTCCGGACCTGCCCCGTAAGGAGCCTCCAGGCCAATGACGTCAAACGCTCAATTCCATTTCCATAATGAAATTCAAAAACACAGATGACCTTGGAGTGGCACCTGGAAGGGGAAGCCGTCCTATCTAAGTGGTAGTTGTTGCCGAGGTTGTTGTTGCTGTAAGTGACAATGCAGCACATGTCTCTGGTAGTTCTAGTCCTCGTCTCGACAGTTGTCCATCCCATGGTCAACAGTAGAGAAAGTTTTGCTTCCCATTTTATCCTGATATCCGTACAAGTTTCAGACACTGCAGCAACTGAAACCTCATCAACCGCAGCAACATTCTGAATTTGCTCTACGGTTTCTGGCACAGAACAAAGTTGATGACATGTAGTCGGGCAATATTCTGTGGAGTGACGAGGCACATTTTTCAACTAGAGGGTGCAGCAAGTACTCAGAACTGCCGATTTTTCGTACTGTTAAACCACATGGTCAACACGAAGATCCTCTGCACTCGCCATAGATGACAGTTCGGTGTGGATTCATAAGCACCTTTATTCTCGGTTCGTTCTTCATTGAAGAGAATACACGCACAGGGCTTGTCGGGTGTACAGTGACCTTTGCACGTTATCGAGACCCTGTATAGCTTGTGATTGTTGCTTTGGAAGAGCACAACCGTGTGGAAACCACTGTTTCCATGCATGAAGGGGCAACACCTCATGTCTCTCGTGCAGTGAAAGATCTGCATAATGCAACCTACCATGAACGCGTTATCTCCAGAAGTTTCCCAGATGTGTAGGCTGCAAGATCACCTGATCTGTATCCAAGTGACTTTTGTCGCTCTCTGTCTGATCTTAAGGCCGTTATACAGGAACACGTTGCTCAGCTACCACCGGAAATGCTGCGAGCAATCTTTGATCACGTCGTTTTATGGATGCAGCATGTAGTCCACGTCTCCGGGGCAAACTGTGTAATCAGCAGTTAATAATGAAATCAACATTATGCCTTTCTCACTTGTCTGACTTTTTCTGCCCCCATCCTCTTCCTAACCCACAACATACAGAAACATTTATATACGTCTGTCTTGCATTCAGAGTGCCCAATTTGCGACGGCCGAAACTGGAACAAATTTTTTTTTCAGCCTAAATCGGTTCCGCATAAATGCTTTGCATGTCTACCACTTTGCACTGTCATACGATAATAACTGCTGATACTGGACCTCTTTGAGCAGCTGCACTCTAATTACAACCACTGGGCAGTTTGTTTATCAAATTAATCAAAAGAATAAACCGAGAAATCCCAAAAATTGTGAAACTTCCTAGCAGGTTTAAACTGTGTGCCGGACCGAGACTCGAACTCGGGACCTTTGCCTTTCGCGGGCAAGTGCTCTACCAACTAAGCTACCCATGCACGACTCACGGCCCCTCCTAATAGCTGTACTTCCGTCAGTGCCTTGTCTCCTGCTTTCCAAATTTCACAGAAGATCTCCTGCTGTCCTGCACAGGAGACAAGGTACTGGCGGAAGTAAAGCTGTGAGGACGGGGCGTGAGTCGTGCTTGGGTGGTTCAGTTGGCAGAGCACTTGCCCTCGAAAGGCAAAGGTCCTGAGTTCGAGTCTCGGTCCGGCACACAGTTTTAATCTGCCAGGAAGTTTCATCTCAGCCCACACTCCGCTGCAGAGTGAAAATCTCATTCTGGAAACATCCTCAAGGCTGTGGCGAAGGCATGTCTCCGCAATATCCTTTTTTCCAGGACTGCTAGTTCTGCAAGGTTCACAGGAGAGCTTTTGTGAAGTTTGGAAAGTAGGAGACGAGGTACTGGCTGAAGTAAAGATGTGAGGACGGGGCGTGAGTCGTGCTTGGGTAGTTCAGTTGGTAGAGCACTTGCCCTCGAAAGGCAAAGGTCCTGAGTTCGAGTCTCGGTCCCGTACACAGTTTTAATCTGCCAGGAAGTTTCATAGCAGCGCACACTCCGTTGCAAAGAGTGAAAATCTCATTGCCAAAAAATGTAGTCATTAACGTAATATTGCAGAACAATCACTGCAAGCAGTTACTTCCATAAAATACACTCCTGGAAATGGAAAAAAGAACACATTGACACCGGTGTGTCAGACCCACCATACTTGCTCCGGACACTGCGAGAGGGCTGTACAAGCAATGATCACACGCACGGCACAGCGGACACACCAGGAACCGCGGTGTTGGCCGTCGAATGGCGCTAGCTGCGCAGCATTTGTGCACCGCCGCCGTCAGTGTCAGCCAGTTTGCCGTGGCATACGGAGCTCCATCGCAGTCTTTAACACTGGTAGCATGCCGCGACAGCGTGGACGTGAACCGTATGTGCAGTTGACGGACTTTGAGCGAGGGCGTATAGTGGGCATGCGGGAGGCCGGGTGGACGTACCGCCGAATTGCTCAACACGTGGGGCGTGAGGTCTCCACAGTACATCGATGTTGTCGCCAGTGGTCGGCGGAAGGTGCACGTGCCCGTCGACCTGGGACCGGACCGCAGCGACACACGGATGCACGCCAAGACCGTAGGATCGTACGCAGTGCCGTAGGGGACTGCACCGCCACTTCCCAGCAAATTAGGGACACTGTTGCTCCTGGGGTATCGGCGAGGACCATTCGCAACCGTCTCCATGAAGCTGGGCTACGGTCCCGCACACCGTTAGGCCGTCTTCCGCTCACGCCCCAACATCGTGCAGCCCGCCTCCAGTGGTGTCGCAACAGGCGTGAATGGAGGGACGAATGGAGACGTGTCGTCTTCAGCGATGAGAGTCGCTTCTGCCTTGGTGCCAATGATGGTCGTATGCGTGTTTGGCGCCGTGCAGGTGAGCACCACAATCAGGACTGCATACGACCGAGGCACACAGGGCCAACACCCGGCATCATGGTGTGGGGAGCGATCTCCTACACTGGCCGTACACCACTGGTGATCGTCGAGGGGACACTGAATAGTGCACGGTACATCCAAACCGTCATCGAACCCATCGTTCTACCATTCCTCGACCGGCAAGGGAACTTGCTGTTCCAACAGGTCAATGCACGTCCGCATGTATCCCGTGCCACCCAACGTGCTCTAGAAGGTGTAAGTCAACTACCCTGGCCAGCAAGATCTCCGGATCTGTCGCCCATTGAGCATGTTTGGGACTGGATGAAGCGTCGTCTCACGCGGTCTGCACGTCCAGCACGAACGCTGGTCCAACTGAGGCGCCAGGTGGAAATGGCATGGCAAGCCGTTCCACAGGACTACATCCAGCATCTCTACGATCGTCTCCATGGGAGAATAGCAGCCTGAATTGCTGCGAAAGGTGGATATACACTGTACTAGTGCCGACATTGTGCATGCTCTGTTGCCTGTGTCTATGTGCCTGTGGTTCTGTCAGTGTGATCATGTGATGTATCTGACCCCAGGAATGTGTCAATAAAGTTTCCCCTTCCTGGGACAATGAATTCACGGTGTTCTTATTTCAATTTCCAGGAGTGTATCTAGGAATATGCATACGGAGCGATTTGAAGTGGAATGATGACACAAAATCAATTGTAGATAAGTGTGGTTTATTGTTAAACTTCCGAGAGAGTACGTTTCTACAAGAGTCAGCAAATGTAGTGCTTCCTCTTTTGTATACCTTTGGAAAAGACCGTGAAGTTAAAGTTAGAGAGATTCCACACCGAGGCTTACTGGCAATCTTTCTTCCCGCGTGCTATTCCAGACTGGAACAGGAAAGGAACGAAGTAATAGTGGTACACAAAGTAACCTCTGCTGCACACCGTATATAAGTGCAGAAAAAAAAGAAAGAAAGAAATCCTAGGACTGATGTCTCAAGCCGAGACCTTAGCATTTACAGTCTGCCACTTACCTACTTAGCCACTTGACATTATGTGCCCAACCTTACAGCTAGGGCGCAAAGCCTCCAGGAAAGTAAATTTTCTTAACAGAGAATAGTTTGACTTCTCAGTATTATAGTCTATCAGACGAGACTTTATGTAAAAGTGCGTCCGCAGCTATGGAATCCTCTAGAATTTATCTCTGCCAAATCAAGAATAAGAACGATCTTATCACTCCTGATTAACAGACAAAGAAACTCAGAGAAGTCAGAAGTGGCCATTAACTGTCCATAGTCGAAATCTCTGAATACAGAAGCAGTTGTTACAGTCAGTTGCCAGTCTGTGAACAGATGCAGAAACGTTAAACCTTGTGGTCATCTCTATCTTCGGGCTACAAAGTATTGCTCCAAGTTGATTTTGTACAACTGAAAGAATTACTAGACGTTTGTTAAAGTCGAAGTGGGTGTGGAAGGGAACATACTTTCCAGTCTAACGATAATTTTCCACTTGAACCTATACAAATTACGAATATTAAAGAAACACATTAATCGCTTTGTTGTTTTTAAATCTATAACTCCACCATGGTCCGGCCTCAAACCCAGAGTGAAGAATAAGAAGGGGTTGCTGAGTCAGTAACCAACTAGAAAATCACTAACGCATGGAAATAATCCACAGTCAAGGGACTCAGCGGCGCGGGCGGAGGAGGTTCTTAGTGTCCCTACGTTACCTCGACAAAGTAAATGTCACTAAAAAAAAGTGGCGTCGGTTGTCGTAACGGCGGCCTCTTATGACGTGTGGGAAAAGTCAGGGGCTATCATATTTATAATGTCCCCATAAAAAATTCATGAATAACACGTCGCGTCCGGACGTACACTACCCCCCTGTCCGGGTACATGGCTCAGAAATGCTGAGGAAGGCCACATTTAAGAAGAAAGCAAAGAAGAAACATCACGTTCCTATAACATGGAATATTGAAATCCTATTAGAAGGAAGGAAGATGAAGTAGCTCAAGGAGGAAATGAGAATAAACAGAGTAGATGTCATGGGAATGATGTCTGAAACGAAATGTGAACAGAAGGGTGAATCTATAAATGAGCAGAAAAAAGTAAAGGAATTCATGGTGTTGGCAAAATATTGGAAGTCAAGTAAAAATGGTGTCAGTAAGATATGTAAGGGAAAGTTTGATAGCAGTGTAAATCCAAGAAAAGTAGAAAAATCTAGTTATAACAGAAATATACATACCACACAGCCGACAATCTCATCAGAAAGTAAACGTAAATTATTGCAGACTGACTACACAACGGACAAAGAAAAGATGATGGCCTGTTTCGTTGTAAGGGGAGACTGGCATGCGGTAGTAGGTGGACGCAACGAAGGAAGTACGTAAAAGGAGTGACCGAGGAGAGTTGTGATTCATCCCTACAAAATAAACTTCTTAACTATAGGAAATACATTGTATGAACAACACAGAAGAATAAGATACATTTTACTCCAACAGATAACAGATTAACTACCTTTTGATACAAGAAAGATTTAGGAAGCGTTTGAGAAATTTTAAGATGTTAGTAGAAGCTAATATCTAACCATATCACGTCATCTTGATAGCAACTTGAACGTTGTTTAATGTTATCGCAAATTCTGGTTCTCTAGTTGATTGTTAATTAGACTATCGTTCTAATGTTGGAGTAAATCGGTCAAGAATTTCTCGAGAATTTTCCCAGTAAGATTCCACTGATATATATATATATATATATATATATATATATATATATATATATATATATATATATATATATATATATATATATGTATATATATATATATATATATATATATATAATATGAACATTAGTAAAACCGACAAACTTGGGGACTGTGGAGACGGCGATGCCGAAACAAGAATCCTCACAGACACCAAACACATCATACAACATTTTAAGTGCTTTTTGAGTGTTTGTACGCTCATGGGACGTTTCATACAGACGCCCAAAAATGGATTTGGATGGTGCGTGATGTGTTTGGTGTATTTGCCGTACTGCCTCTGGACCGTTTCCGTCTGCTTGACCGCACAAAAACACAATCTCGGCTTGTTCCCGACACGAATAACGGACCATTCTACTGCTTACAGTACGCTGAATCAATTACACAGCCTGCAGCACACAAGAAACACAAGACACCTAGTCAGAGGAACTTTCATTCGTCAGCCCCATTCTACCGTGGCAACGATGCATTCCTGGACACTTGTACATTGTACCTTTTCTTCCTCCATTTCCATTCATGGCCCCATCCCTGCAGTTTGTCGATTTATTTATATACACTGAAGCACTAAACAAATTGGTATAGGCATGCATATTCAAATACAGGGATACGTAAAGAGGCAGAATATGGCGCTGCGATCGGAAACGCCTATATAAGGCAACAACTGTCTGGCGAAGTTGTTAGATCGGTTACTGCTGCTACACTGGCAGGTTATCAAAATGTGAGGCCGGCCGCGGTGGTCTAGCGGTTAAGGCGCTCAGTCCGGAACCGCGCGACTGCTACGGTCGCAGGTTCGAATCCTGCCTCGGGCATGGATGTGTGTGATGTCCTTAGGTTAGTTAGGTTTAAGTAGTTCTAAGTTCTAGGGGACTGATGACCACAGATCTTAAGTCCCATAGTGCTCAGAGCCATTTGAACCATTTGAACCAAAATGTGAGTTTGAACGTGGTGTTATAGTCGGCTCACGTGCGATGTGACACAGCATCTCCGAGGTAGCGATGAAGTGGGAATTTTCCTGTACGACCATTTCAAGAGAATACCGCGAATATCAGGAATCCGGTAGAACATAAACCTCCGACATCGCTGCTACCGGAAAAAGATCCTTCGAGAATGGGATCAACGTGACAGAAGTGCAACCCTTTCGCAAATTTCTGCATATTTCAATGTTTGTCCCATCAACAAAATGTCAGCGAGCGAACCATTCAACGAAACATCATCGATATGGGCTTTTGGAGCCGAAGCCGCACTCGTGTAGCCTTGGTGATTGCACGACACAAAGCTTTACGCCTCGCCTGGGCCTGTCAACACCGACATTGGACTGTTCATGACTGGAAACAAGCTGCCTGGTTGCACGAGTCTCGTTTCAAATTGTATCGAGTAGATGGACGTGTACTGGTATGGAGACAACCTCATGAATCTATGGACCGTGCATGTCAGCAGGGGACTGTTGAAGCTGCTGGAGGCTCTGTAATAGTGTGGGTCATGAGCAGTTGGGGTGATGTAGGACCCCTGATACATCTAGATACGATCCTAACAGGTGACACGTACTAAGCATGCTCCTGCATCGTTTCATGTCCATTGTGTATTCTGACTGATTTGGGCAATTCCAGCGGGACAATGCGACACCCCACACGTCCAGAATTGCTACAGAGTGGCTTCAGGAATACTTTACTGAGTTTAGCACTTCCGCTGGCACCAAACGCCCCACATGTGAACATTATTGAACATATCTGGAATGCCTTGCAGCTGTCCAGACAGAAGATATCTTACGGATCTATGACAGCCCTGCAGGGTAAATTCTATCCAGCACTACCTCAGATGTTAGTCGAGTCCATTCTACTTTGTATTGTGGCACATCTACACAGTATTCGGCCGGTGTACCAGTTTCTTTGGCTCTTCAGTGTAGTTCATGTACCCAACGCAAGCATCCCGAAAGTATTGGAACAATGTTCGTACAGTGAAAAAGTTCCGTTCTCCAACATGGCGGCGATGACGTCATCCAAGATGGTGGCTGTGACATCAATCAAGATGGTGGATTTTGGCGGGAAGTTTGAATTTTGTCGGGAAAGTGTCACGCTCCCCTCCCCCAGAATAATAGCGCGAACCTCCAATTCCAGCACGATAATGCACCACATCCAAGTTATCTCTACTAAGCAAAGAAAAAGGAGGGAAAAAGGGGCTTATCTTTATTATTTAACCAATTTAACCAGGTGTGTTCTCACTGGGTCTGGACTCCAACTGGCTTAGTTCATATCGTCGACATCAGAGGACGCCATCGTGACGTCAGGTGATGACGCAAGTAGTGTTATTCAAGATGGCCATAGCCAGTGTGTTCACCACGAGCTCCAGAGTCCAACTGGCTTATTTCATATCGGTGCTACCAGAGGGCGCTCTCCTGACGTCAAATCATGACGCAAGTACCAGTATTCAAGATGATGGCATCCAGTGTGTTCACCATGAGCTCCAGAGCCCAACATACTTAGTTCAAATTGGTGCCACCAGAGGGCGCTCTCCTGACGTTGTAACGAGGTACGATTTAATGGCTGACAGATTCATTCCAGAGAAAGATAAGTTGATGGAGGTCAATTTTTTTTCCCAGTGTTCTGTCCGGATGCATCAGTCACGTGACATAGCCTGAGCTCTACTCGTATACAGCTACGCGTTCCGTCTGTGCTTTAAAGCACAGTCTACTTGCGATCGTTAACGGTATATCTGTCGGTCGTCAGAGGACTTCCATCTCATGTGCGAAGAAACTTGGCACACTCCTCTAAATGATATTTGATTAATGCGATCGCACCTGTCGCATCTTGTATGTAAAATCGAGACTTCAGCGTCATAACTAAGTTAGCGGTATGAGCTTGTGACATGCTACAATACCCGTGTACACATCTGACCGACAGATGTTGTGTTTACACAGTTAGTGGCGGAATGACTTGTAATTTTCACATGTAGGACAGTGCTGCTATGCGTTTATATATTTCCTTGTAGGATGTATCCCCCGCTACTAACTATCATTTTATATAGGCCTGATGCAGGCTTGGTATAATTTCTGAACTGTCATCGGGTGTGAGCAGTGGACACTATACGTCTCTGCAAAGCTATATTGCGCTCGTATGATGCAAAGTAAATGTTTTACGGAAGTAGTTTTTTTGTTTTACGATTCGTTAAGATAGTTCAGCGTGGAGAAACTGTGAAGAAGGATGTATGTCTGATAGGCTGGAAAGGTATTCCATCTAACATGATAGCCCTTTTTTAAGTGCAGAACGTTGTAGTCTTAGGAGTGCGTGTGTTTATGTTCTCTCTCTTACCAATACCTTCCAGGTACAGATCCTAGACTCTAGAACAATAATTTAGAGTTGACAGTTTCGATGATTTAGGTAAAAATGTGTCGAACTAAATTCGTCTAGAACTCCATCGCGTATAAAAACAACTCTTTGCTTGTTCTTCTTAACTGTATGCTATTACATTACGGCACTTTGAAATCTGTTGCTATAAATCGACAAGGAGTGCCAAGCTCCTCGACATGGTCACATCTCGAGAAATCTCGTGCACTTGGACGGGAACCTCTATTCATTCACGAGACGTGGAGTGCAGCGGTCTTCATCTGATCGGTTGGAAATTAATTCTCTAACGGTGCTGCAGGGCAGATTGGTCAGTGACTATGTGAGGATGGTCTTTTATCCTAAGACGGGAAGAATGCTCTGTAACTCCCATATGCAGAGAGATGGATTGTAAATTAAGTACTATGCTCGAGGTCTTAGAAATATGTAGAGCGCTGTCTGGTATACTTTGATGATTTATGTGTTCGAGAATGGGCGTACTGAGTAGTCATCTATCCATGTTCGCAATGATACTCGCAAAGTAGAGATGGGGTGGTTTTGCTATGTTATTGAAATTGGTGAAACATGCTGCCTCATGATCGGCAAGTGTTGGAATTACTGTAAAATTACACGCGCTATGAAGTGTATTGCTTAATATTACACTACATGGGTAGTGTCTTTTCCATCCCATCCGTGCATTGGTGCGCTGTTGGTTACCACATAATGACTGACTGACAACGCTTGTTTGAGACGGGGAAAAGTTTTGTGGATGGAAGACAACTTCTGGGGGTTGCTAGCAGTGAAACAGTTACCGCGTACATGAGTGCAAAATGAGGAATCACCCGAAACGGACCACGGAGTCATCATCTATTCCGTCACTGTGACCTGAGTTTAAATGTAGAGGTCGTGATCCCCTTTTGGGCGGTAGTTTGGAAGCTCTCCACAACGTAGCTAAACTCTTCTAGTTCCCTTATCTTTTAACTGTCTTTTATTTAAAATCATCCAGTGCTATGCTATCGGCCGTAATAATATGATTTACACTGTGTGATGTCAAGTTTTCTGTGAGAGGCCGTGGGTCAGAGCGTCTTTATGTCAGTTTAGAACCTGACACATGCTTGGAAGTCGTGACAAAAAAGGGAAATGTTTGGCTTTGTAAAAAAGCGTGTTAGAAAACATTGTTTGAAACAACTAAACAGGACAAGAGGGAGCGTCTCAAACGATCATCCGCCTAGAGTATAGGTGATTAGACTTTTAAGTGGCCTCTGCATTGCCTGTATATATTTAATAGGATCGTGTCCACATAGGCTCAAAAAATGGTTCAAAGGGCCCTGAGCACTATGGGACTTAACATCTCAGGTCATCAGTCCCCTAGACTTAGAACTACTTAAACCTAACTAACCTAAGGACATCACACACACCCATGCCCAAGGCAGGATTCGAACCTGCGACTGCAGCAGCAGCGTGGTTCCAGACTGAAGCGAATAGAGCCGCTCGGCTACAGAGGCCGGCTGTGTCCACATAGGCATATGCAGTAGCAGTAGCAGTTTGAGGTGAGGCATTGGGAAGTCCGTTAGAAATACTTGGATGGCGACACTCTGTGCTATTCTGGGGAAGTATTGTGAAATCTGTTTCTCCGTGCTGGAGGTCCGCTGCAGTTATGTGCCATTGTATCTTCATCGATACATAGATGACTTGTAAATAGTATGAGCTTTAATAGTGCGTAATTTTTCTATGTTGGCAGGGTAGAGAATAACGATGATAGCATGTTGGCCTGATTGATTTGAATGGACAGGGATCTGTAGTATTTGTATCTAGTATGGGGACGTTCTACATTGGGCCCATTTCCACCGAATGCTCAAAACACGGTCCTGTTGCAGTAACTCAGGTCATTCTGTTTCTACACGTGTTGCAGAAGGTGGTGGATATGTCTTTCTCCGACTTCTGCTCAGTTCTGACTTAAATTGGAACGAACACTTGTGGAAAGCTGTAGAAATCGGTGCGATTGCAAGATGTCTAGGATGTGGCTAAAACCAGGTTGTAATTTTACTGTAGCAGACAGGTTCGAGGAACGTGCCTCGTTTAGAGATATGAGAGTGCAAGAAATATGATTGACTTGTAGGTGTGAGCGTATGTATGTATGTGCTTGAATGGAAAGACCTGATTCAAAATGATGGACATAATTTCTAACATATAGCGTAACACTAGAGATCTGGGAAGCTAGTGTGCATTTTTTCTGCTTAGGACCTCAATCGACACATCATCTACTACTACTACTACTACTACTACTGCTGTTTGTGCTCCTTCTCAATCAGCCTATAACTCGGCGGATATGTCACGGAACCTCTGACATGGTCTCGAGACAGAATACGTTGCAAATACTAAAGAATTTTCTAGTTGGGGCGGTGCCAGGGAGTTGCAAATACCTCTTACATACCACGTTCATTAGCAGAATCACTTTCAAAGTTCATCGATTTTATGACGAGGTTGCATCGTTGGCTGATAATACGTATTCCTACGATCCGCGTCACGGTATTTGTCCGGAAAACACCGCCTCATTCAGCAGGTAATGTCGTACCCCGATTTGTAATAACATCTGGTCGATTACGTCCACGACAGGGTGGTAGGACTCGCAGGAAGAACGTAAAAGACATGCACATGGATCATTGATTTTCGGTCAGTATTATTTCTTATCGTTGGAAAACAGTTGTTGACGAAGTATTATGCATAGTATTAGTGCTGGGTGCGTGATATGTTCGCATTTGAGCATGAGGTTTATAAAGTTTGTTTTTGTGTAAAGGAAATGACTATGTCCAGTCGTAAGTTGGGTATGGATTTGCCTTGGAGTACTGTGATGGCAAAGCGAAGAGTACATCCAGTAGTAAGGAAGGTACAGCTATTTCCATTTCCAGAGCAACAGCCTTCAGCGGGGATGTATTTCAGATACTTCGCTCATTGCCAAATGCCATTCAATTGAGACTGCGATCGTAACATTTAATTTTAAGTATAATGATAGAAGATATATGTGGCTGGTTTTCTAGAATGTTTGGGTGTATACAAAGTTTGTGGTAGTATTGAATCACGTTCGCCATTAACGGCAGGATTCTTCCGAATGCAGAGGCCTGTTGGAGTGTTATTCTATCCCACGTAATGTAGTATAAGAGTTAACTTTGCAGTCCTCTACACGACTGAATAGCAAACTAATCCTAGCATGTGTTGGGCGACTTTCGTGATCAAGTGGAAATTTGAGAAGATGGTGCGTTTGCGGTGGAGCGTTATTGCCTCCAGTGCAAATTGTAGGGTTGATTGCTTCTGCACATTTGGCACATTTATTTGAGAGAAGATCGATTGTGGTGCATTGAATATGCGTTTGCCTGCTCTCTAGACATGGGAAAGACCTTAGTTGGCTTTTAAATTATACAGGTGATTTAGTGGTTTACAGAATGCTGCATGCTGGTAAAGTTTTGGGTTTGTAGAGAAATAATTTACAGAGTATATCTTCGGAATTATGGTGCACTGGCGATCAGTAGGCTACTGCTGTGTGCTTGATATCGAGAAGTACAGCGAAAATGATGTAATATTATGGTGAAAATAGGTATATTCATGTAAGCCCAGAGTCTGGAGATGTCTAGAAACATAAACAAGCAGGCAGGTCCGTACCAGAAAGAATAACGCGTTTGTACCGAGGGGGGGGCCGAGGTGTCTTTGTACGTAATTTCTGATAGTGACTTTGATTCACTGAGGGCTTTCTGATGTAAAATGGGTGATTTTGTATGGCGTAGGATATGAATTGTATGTTTACTAGATCGATACGGCATGTGTTGATACAGTGCTGTGTTGGAGATCGGTTTCACGCACTAATATTCAAGCTCCTGGCCCCAGTGGGAGGAGAGTGTAAATGAGTAGGTGTGTTTACGTATTTTACGATATGTATGGCACTTTGCAAGGTTTAGTTGTTGGAGCAAAGTGGTGATCAGTGTAAAGTAGTTTATTACCACTGAATGCCGCGTCTGCAGAAAGAAAGAAAAGGCTGATGGTGCTTCGCTAGGACTGGGGAGCATCGTAAGATATAGTGGGTGTGAGTGTAGGCGTACAATAATTTTTTTGGTTGCTGTACAGGTATAAAAAATTTATGCATTGTTTGTCTAAAATGTGTATATATTGTATTGCAAAGTTAGTGTGGCTTACATTGTGTAAAATGTCGGTATATTGCATTGTTAAGTTAGGATGGTTTATGTTATGGCATGACTAGACAGGGTGAACATGTGTCCTATCGTGAGGGACGTATAGATTGAGCATATTGATAATGATGAGGGTATGAGTGAGAATTTTTAAGTGGACAATTATATTCGCTATAAATACTTAAGTACAGTCGTCAAGAGGAGAGATTACCTGTACATTGATTGGTGTCAGACTGCAGCAGCAATAGAAATATTTAATTGTTGTTACAGTGGTAAAAATGTTCCTGGCTTGCAATATTCTTGGGAGTCTGGTATGTATTTGATAATGTGGAGACAATTTTGTGGGTTTAACTGTGAATGCAATTTAGCGATCTGTGTAATAAGAGATGCATTCAAGTTCCAAGGCCTCCGATTTTTTTCTCCGGATTGGAAAGAGATAGAAACATGCGCATTTTTTAAAATGAGGCCGCGTTCATTGTCAATACGTCCCAGAGATGGCAGCACCGTACGGCAGATGGAGTTTTACCAGCAGCGGCGATAATGAGAACTGTTTTAAATACTTAAAATGGCGACGTTTTCCTTACTTGAACAGCGTGCAATCATTCGTTTTCTGAATCTGCGTGGTGTGAAACCAATTGACATTCATCGACAGTTGAAGGAGACATGTGGTGATGGAGTTATGGATGTGTCGAAAGTGCGTTCGTGGGAGCGACAGTTTAATGAAGGCAGAACATCGTGTGACAACAAACTGAAACAACCTCGGGCTCGCACAAGCCGGTCTGACGACATGATCGAGAAAGTGGAGAGAATTGTTTTGGGGGATCGCCGAATGACTGTTGAACAAATCGCCTCCAGAGTTGGCATTTCTGTGGGTTCTGTGCACACAATCCTGCATGACGACCTGAAAATGCGAAAAGTGTCATCCAGGTGGGTGCCACGAATGCTGACGGACGACCACATGGCTGCCCGTGTGGCATGTTGTCAAGCAATGTTGACGCGCAACGACAGCATGAATCGGACTTTCTTTTCGTCGGTTGTGACAATGGATGAGACGTGGATGCCATTTTTCAATCCAGAAACAAAGTGCCAGTCAGCTCAATGGAAGCACACAGATTCACCGCCACCAAAAAAATTTCGGGTAACCGCCAGTGCTGAAAAAATAATGGTGTCCATGTTCTGCGACAGCGAGGGCGTAATCCTTACCCATTGCGTTCCAAAGGGCACTACAGTAACAGGTGCATCTTACGAAAATGTTTTGAAGAACAAATTCCTTCCTGCACTGCAAGAAAAACGTCTGGGAAGGGCTGCGCGTGTGCTGTTTCACCAAGACAACGCACCCGCACATCGAGCTAACGTTACGCAACAGTTTCTTCGTGATAACAACTTTGAAGTGATTCCTCATGCTCGCTACTCAGCTGACCTGGCTCCTAGTGACTTTTGGCTTTTTCCAACAATGAAAGACACTCTCCGTGGCCGAACATTCACCAGCCGTGCTGCTATTGCCTCAGCGATTTTCCAATGGTCATAACAGACTCCTAAAGAAGCCTTCGCCGCTGCCATGGTATCATGGCGTCAGCGTTGTGAAAAATGTGTACGTCTGCAGGGCGATTACGTCGAGAAGCAACGCCAGTTTCATCGATTTCGGGTGAGTAGTTAATTAGAAAAAAATCGGAGGCCTTAGAACTTGAATGCACCTCGTATAACGACTGAAAGCTCCAGAAAGAATAGGTGGATGGTGCTTCGATACCGGTGCATGAGTAATTCGGCGTGTAAATTCGATAAGAGCAAATAAGAAGGCTCGATTCATTGAGATTGTTTGTGCTGGGATACAGGGGTCTGTACATAGCGGAGGGAACGTTTGCGTATGTTGAAATCTGGAGGGGAAAGACGTTAGCAGCGCTGGGATGAGTGCACTGCATGTTATTTTTCTAAGGAGGTTCTGTTAGCGTAGGAATTTCCGTGCATACAAGCTGGGACATATAGAAAGCTAGCGTTAACTATTTCTGGGAGAATATACAATACCAGAGAGGTCGAGTTGTTATTACTTTTTTTGTTAAAGAGCCATGTCACGTAAGAATAACATTGGGAACGTTGTTACATGGGGAGCCGCGACGCAGACGTTTCGCCGGGAGATGCGGTGTGAGCCATGCTGTGGCGGGTACGCACAGCTCGACACGTCATGTATGTTCCGTTGGATGGAAGCAGGCTGCGCTATTGTGCCATCTGCGGTAAAGACAATGCTGGCCTGAGGTGTCTCGAGTATGCGGCTGCGCCTTGGAGTTCTGTGACGTGGATATAAGGGACACTGTATAGACGCAACTTTCGCCTGCGTTCGGGGGCAGCTCGCCGCTACGCTCCCACCCGATCACGTCAGCACGTGTGTCTAGGTGAACATGTATTTGGATAGGAATTTCACAGAAATGAAGTATGAATGACATGTCGCCGTTTGCGGGACCAGGGCGGGGGCCTGTGCGTGGTTTGACAGCTAACGGTCGCACCACGTCATTGGGGCTGCCTGTGCGGTCTACTGGACAGGGGTTGGTGGAGGGTGCTTGCGAGTGTTGACTGAATTATTTTGTGAGCAGGTGTGTAGGCTGTGCTGAGTTATCTGGACAGTTTACAAGTACTGAGCGTGTCTAGAAATCTTCTTCTTCTTCTTTATCGTCGCCTTGTCCCATGTCACGTAGGGTCGACGTTGCTCTACTGGATCCTTCTCCATAGTACTCTATCCATTGCCTCTTCCTTCTTCCATCCTTTCTCCCTTAGGTCCCTGGATATCTTATCCTTCCACCTCATCTTCGGTCTTCCTCTCCTTCTCGCTCCTTCAATCTTTATATCTTCAACTCTGTTTCCGATATACTCTTCCCCTTTTCTCTTAAGTGTCCATACCACCTTAGTCTTCTCTCTTGCATCTTTTTCCCCATGGGTCCCACTTTCATAGCTCCTCTAACAAATTCATTTCTAATCCTGTCCTTCCTTGTTACCCCACACATCCACCTCAGCATCCTCATTTCCGCCACTTCCATCTTCCTTTCCTGGGCTATTGTGATTGGCCATGTCTCTGCCCCGTATACCATAGCAGGCCTTACCACCGACTTGTACACTTTCCCTTTCACCCCAGTGCTCATCCTCTTGCCACACAACACTCCACTCATTTTCCTCCAGTTGTTTCAATCGCAATTTATTCGGTGTTGTATCTCACTTTCCAGTCCTCCCTCCCTCTGTATGTACGACCCCAGGTATTTAAATTTGCAGACCGATTTCAGCTCATCATCCTGGATCTTGCAGGACCTCATCTACGCATCATTCAGTGCTAAATATTCTGACTTTGTGGAGTTGCTAGTCTCCCATCGGGCACCTCCCTGGGTGGCGGATAGGGGAACGCTCACCAGATATGGTGGGTACTTGGGAAATAAAATACCCAGGGAGGACCAAAACTAGCAAGCCTCCGCCCCTCTTACAAGGGAAGAGGGTTGGTGGCAGGGAGGGCATCCGGCTGTAAAAACATTGCCAAAACAAGAGGAATGATGCATGATGAGAGTGTCTAGACATAACTGTGTTGAATTGTTTAGGAGGAGTGTGAATGTCTGTAACTAAATTATTTTCGTAAATTAAGAGTTGTTTGCGTGTCCGCAGAGGGCATATTGTGAATGCAAGGATAAGATGGAGAGTGTTTTGCGTCAGTGTGATAAATATATACGATCTCCTAATAAAATGTTCGAAAGTAAATAGAGTGGACTCCTTCCTTACTCTCCCCAGCAACATAGCACAGCCTGAGTAATATTAGCATAATTCTCGTCCCTACTGACACCCATCTGGGATTAGGTCATAGGAGGGATGACATTACGATCTGATGGCAGTAATGTGTACGATGTCAGTTGGACAGTAAATCTTGTGGTGGAGACACCGCCTGTAAAATAAAGATTTGTGTTCAGATCTGTTTTCTCGCCATTTCGTCCCAACATCTTGGATGATATCATGCGGTGTGCACGTTAGTACAGGTTAGTGCACGTTAGTGCACCTTAGTACACGTTAGCCTGCACGGTAAGGGGGCGTGGACTTTAACTATTTGATTCCAAGTCCAGGTGGGAGTGGCATTGGTGAAAATTGATTCCAAGTCCTAGGTTCTATGAAGTCGAATCATATGTCTAAAGCAGTCGCGAACCGAAGTGCAGCATTATATGGGGGGGGGGGGGGGTGCTAGGTTATGAATGAACACCGCGCTGATAGTGGGAAAATGTGGGACTTCTCACTTGACTATTCAATATTGAAATTGTAAATTGAATTATTGAATATGGTTAGAACTGAAATGGAATTAAATACTTAGGTAATTAATAGGTTAGATGAGCGATGTTGGTGTCGCTTGTGTTCAGTTAAATTCGTTAGCATATTTACAGAAGACTATGTCCGGGGCGCGCTTGAGGGTGTGATGTAAGCGGTCGCTCGCTCGCGGGCTGCTGACGTGGCATGTGTCCGCTTGTAACGCGTGAGAGAAAGAGAGAGAGAGAGAGAGAGAGAGAGAGCAGACGACCTTGTGTAATCACCTGACTTCACGGTAGCACCCTCTGGTGGCCACGATATGAACTGAGTCAGTTGGGATCTGGAGCTCACGGTGAACTCACTGGGTGCCGTCTTCTTGAATACTGGTACTTGCGTCATGATCTGATATCAAGAGAGCACCCTCTGGTGGCACCGATATGGGTTGGGTTGTGTTGTGTTGGGGGAAGAGACCAAACAGCGACCGAGCGAGGTGACGCAGTGATTAGACACTGGACTCGCATTCGGGAGAACGACGGTTCAATCCCGCGTCGGGCCATCCTGATTTAGGTTTTCCATGATTTCCCTAAAGCGCTCCAGGCAAATGCCGGGATGGTTCCTTTGGAAGGGCATGGCCGACTTCTTTCCCCGTCCTTCCCTAATCCGATGTGACCGATGACCTCGCTGTCTGGTTTCCTTCCCCAAACAACCCAACCCAGACCAAACAGCGAGGTCACCAGTCTCATCGGATTAGTTAACGATGGGGAAGGAAATCGGCCATGCCCTTTCAAAGGAACCATCCTGGCATTTGCCTGCAGTGATTTAGGAAAATGACAGAAAACCTAAATCAGGATGGCCGGACGCGGGATTGAATCTCGTCCTCCCGAGCACCGATATGAACTAATCCAGTTTGGCTCTGGAGCTCGTGGTGAACGCACTGGGTACGCCCATCTTGAATATCGCTACTTGGGTCATCACTGGACGTCACAGTCGCGTCCTCTGGTGACGACAATATGAACTAAGCCAGTTGGAGTCCAGACCCAGTGGAGAACAAACTTGCTTGGAATTGGTCAAACAATAAAGACAAGTCCTTTTCCCCCCCATTTTCTTTGCTTAGTAGACACAACCGGGATGTGGTGCATTATCGTGCTGGAATTTGAATGTCGCGGCATTTTTCTAGGAAGGGGGGGGGGGGGACGTGGCACTTTCCCGCCAAAATTCAAACTTCCCTTCAAAATCCGCTATCTTGATTGACGTCACAGCCACCATCTTGGAAGACGTCATCGCCGCCATGTTGGATAAGGTACTTTGTCGCCGTATGAACGTTGTTCCAATACTTCCGAACACCTTATCCAGCCTGCTCCCGATTTATCTTCCCAGTATGGGGAAGAGATAGATGCCTTCCTCGACAATTCTGTCTTCATCGTCTGTGGGGACAAGGGATACGGAACACTCGGAATCCTCATCAGATGATGTCTCATATCTCGATTTTCTTTGCTGCCTACTCATTTTAGCCACATTTGTGTTCTGGCTGTCCTTTCCTCCTCTTTGAAGATTCTCCTATTCCTTCTGAAATTGCCGTCTTCATTTTAGTTGTCTTGGGCTGAAGGCCGAGAATTTTTCACAGCAAGTTCTTTCTAATATGATGAAGATGTCAATATGCCTGGCTTTCGCCTTTGTCTTCCACTTGTAGTAGACTGGGTTAAGACTGGCGGTAGTCTCTGTAGTGCAGAATAATTTTCTGTATCTTCGCAGTACTCACCTTCATAAGTTTCTTCTCATGCGCTGGTTTCCTGCGGGGGTAGTCTACACCATCAAAAATATTTGAGCTGAATTGAATTTTTTGAAATACATTTACCGCTGTTCGCGTATTTGCAGCTCACAGGTAAGCTTTCCCAAACATTTCCCCAACTTTAGCCATAGTCAACGCTAAAAATTGTTAGTTGTCAAGCCTGAGACCAGTTTATTTTGAGTAAAGCCTTTCCATTGGCCCACTGAAACTGAAGTCTAGAGGCTGTTATTCCGTACCGTCGTGTGCAACCACTGTGTAAAGGTGTGAGTCTGCATCCTTGCAGATGGGTGGAAGGCCAGTACTGACCCAGTGACGCGTCTTTCAGAATTTCTGGCTTCGTCCTCACTCGCGGAAATGCAATAAGTGGAGGAACAAACGTACATATAGAGTACAAACAGATAACAACTGTAATCAAGGAGTCTCTCTCCTGAAGATAGTTAAGCAACCTCTTTTTATCTTTCACTCGTAGAACTTTAGGACGATTTCCTTTAACTATACATATGCCGGTTTCATCCAGGTTGTAAATCTCTGAAGGATCAAAGTTCATTTTTGTAGTTCATATTGCAAAATATCGAAACATGCAGTAACTTTTGCCTTGCTGAAACCCATTGCTTTGGCTATTGAGATACGCTGAGTTTTTCTAAAACAATGCACTGCATGCCTTGTTAAAAGCACTGCAGCCATTTTTTGCCGGCAATGTGCATATCTGGAGCACAAAAATATTTCGGACAGTAGTAGATTTGCTAAAATTAGCCCATAAAACCTGTCATGCATTACTTGGAAATAGTTGTTAAAGCACATTTTCTGTCTGTTGTAGAGTCCAGTTTCTGTTCCAAGAGTCCTGCCTTTATGTAATCTAGAAGTGTAGATTTTGGCGCTTTAAACACTTTGGACACCTGTAAGAATCCCATTTCTATATTTACGATGGCTTCCACTGTCTTCTTCACATCTTCCTCGGTTCGACACTTTTTTTCTTTCCAGGTATCTCCAAAAGAGAAATAAAAGGCGAAATTTTTAAAAAGGTCCAATTTTCGTACGGTTAAAGTTGGACACTCTTGCAGTTTCCGAAATTAGGCACCTGTACAGCCTGGAAAACGTCACTGAACTACCGAAAAACGTAGTGGATTATTGTAGTTAAAGTTACTCGTAAGTTTCATTAATATGACATATCACTAGTAAATAACACTAAAATATCAATCTATTTACCATGCAGTTGTGACGCTTACGCTACGTCTATAAAATATTATATTCAACTGCAAGATATAACAAAAAGTCAACTGCGAAGCACGGAACTGGGTTGATGTGCTTGGCAGTTAGCAAGACACTAAAATGGAGGAAGAACAAGGATTTCAGCTAATTTCCGCATCGATAGCACTGCCCAGAGAGCAAATACCCATCTATCCGGAATTGTGGCACCATCCGAAAGCAGGACACTTTGCTGTGCTATGGTTCACCTAAAGAACGAAACATAATTTCGTCTATTTCTAGAGGTAGTTTTTCGGTTTACAGATTCCGTAGATAAGTTTGCCGCAGTATAATAATAGTGTTAGTGTAAATATATTCTCGATGCAATTGAAAACTGCAGTTAATTGGCAGTTAAAACGTCTATATCAAACTTCCTGGCAGATTAAAACTGTGTGCCGCACCGAGACTCGAACTTGGGACATTCGCCTTTCGCGGGGAAGTGCCCTACCAGCTGAGCTACCCAAGCACGACTCACGCCCCCTCCTCACAGCCTTACTTCTGCCGGTACCTCGTCTCCTACCTTCCAAACTTTACAGAAGCTCTCCTGGAAGGTAGGAGACGAGGTACTGGCAGAAGTAAGGCTGTGAGGACGGGGCCTGAGTCGTGCTTGGGTAGCTCAGACGGTAGAGCACTTGCCCACGAAAGGCAAAGATCCCGTAGTTCGAGTCTCGGTCCGGCACAAGTTTTAATCTGCCAGGAAGTTTCATATCAGCGCACACTCCGCTGCAGAGTGAAGATTTCATTCTAAAAACGATCTGTTGTTTGCACGGACTAGTCGTACTGCCATAAAGAAAGATGGTAACTATCTTATAAATTTATATTGTATACTAGAGGAGAAACCCGACGGTACACAAGTATTTATTTATTGCTGTGAATCCATGCCCGTACCAAGCGTCTGGCCTTAATGTTTATGGCATCATATCTCCAGAACTATGTCTCCTGCAATGATATAATTTTACACTTACATGTAGTGTTACATGTGCATACTATCAGCAAAATGTGACGCGAATACAGTTAGTAGTGAAGAAGTAATAAATTGTAACGCCATGCCTGACGCGATACTTTTACTGCACGAACAGCGGAAAAGCAGTGGACGATAAACGTTTTTCCATTTACGGGCTGTCAGCGAGAAAATATTTCGTAAAAGTTTGAAGTTATGTATCAAGTTTATTGTAAGTGTCTAAGTATTCTCGTTCTCAAATACTGGATGGATCAAGTCTGGGAATTCACGTGTCGTGGGCTACGCTTCTTTTTCACTCCCACCCCAGGCCCTTTGACAGGTAGCACCGTCTCTTGACAGTAAGCCGTAAATGTACTAAGTTTGGCTGAAATCGGTTCACTGGTTTATGAGCAGATGTGAACACACACACACACACACACACACACACACACACACACACACACACACACACAAACACACACACATTTTTATTTTACGTATGAATTTCGGCCTCGATCGGATGCCATAATTAAGTAACGCACTCAAGTGTGTTGAATTCTGTATAGAATTTAGTTTGATTTTTCACTTGATCATTTGATGATAACCATACAACGCTGACGTTAAGTCGTGGCAGTGAAGTATGCGTGCATATCACAGAGCAACAAGATGGTTCGTCCTGCAGACGCGACAGAACAGCAGAAAACACCCACGGTGTTTGGATGTATCCGCGAGCACACCGTGATCGTAACTGCCACATCTGTTTTTAAATATACAGGGAATATTATACTACCCGCGGTGATGTAGCACGCCGTAAAAACTGTGATTTGGGCTGACCCACCCAGGTTACTGTGATCGTGATCAGGATATTTATTTCAACATACTCTGTGACCACGTGAGGCGGCCCCGGTACCCATGCGGTTCTAGGCGCTTTAGTCCGGAACCGCGCGACTGCTACGGTCGCAGGTTCGAATCCTGCCTCGGGCATGGACGTGTGTGATGTCCTTAGGTTGGTTAGGTTTAAGTAGTTCTAAGTTCCAGGGGCTGATGACCTCAGATGTTAAGTCCCATAGTGCTCAGAGCCATTTGAACCTTTTTTGACCACGTGTTTCCTTTCTTCGTCCTCTTCATGATGAATACGCTGCGGACATTCCCAGCTTTCAAGATGACAGCAGCCTTTACGCAGGGCTTCCCGCATGCATTTCTGGTTTGACTGGCACTCAAACACAATATCGTACGTCGAATCGCCCAATATTAATATCATATGAAATGTCTTGGACTGTTCCGAAAAGCAGGAGAGTTGTAGCAATCAACTTTCCGCAAATGTAGTTATACGGTATTTTATAATCGTGTTTTCATCTGGTGATAGAATAACTGAAGTGAACTGTGGCCCTTCCTACTCGCCGAATTGAGATCGTTATCAAGATGAGAGACGATATTACACGGCATTAGCGCGACAATAGTATTTCCGTACGGCTCAACGGCCTGGTGGAAATCTTTCAATTGGAAGCCACTTCTGCGACTTGCGATTCCCTAACCAAATCTTGCGATCCTACAGGGGAAAGGGGCACACGGTTTACTGTGGAACTCGAACCACCTATCGCTCCTGCGAATCCTCAGAGCACTGAGAGGCGAAGGCTAGGCAGATTGAAATATTCCGTTGTTCGGTTGGCATTCGATCGCACGACCTTTCGGTATCCAGGCACGTGCTTCACACTAGACCACCAGGCCTGACATCAGCGTGATGACACCAGAGGTAACTAATTTTTTGCCCAGTACGCTAATTTTTTTACCGACTCATTGGGGTGTGTTATCTTGCTAACTGTTTGTTTGTTGAGAATCTTTTGTACTTCAGAGCCCCCTTAAATGGCAAAGTCCGAATGAACCCGGTTCCCCGTGCAGTGTTACTGTTGATGTACGGTGAAGCTTCAGATAATGTATGCTTACTTTTCGAACGTGGTTGCAGTAGGGTGGAAGGGAAGAATTGTTTAGATATTGACAAGAAATCAGAGGACCCGTGCGAAACTTTCGCACTTTTATATTTTTAAAATAGTGCAAGAATTTAGTATAAGTGCAGTCGTTGGGATAAGGGTTGTTGTGGGAATAAGATAAAACATTTTTAAAAATGAGGCGAACGAGGTGAAATAATAATAATGAATTTATGATGCATCTTTGTATATAAATTTCCATGCGTTATTACTTGTAATGTGTAAGTTTCCGCCGTAATATTTACATTTATATATTTTTGAAGAGAAGTTTAATGAAAAATACGAATATAAAATACAAAGAAGTAAATAAATGGGAAACATATAGGTTATAACGTAGTGTTCGCTTGTTACCTGGTGCAACACTAAGGCCACAGTAACCTCTAAGTGCATTTTGAAATTTTAACTGCAGCTCGTACTTTATATAAGAACGTTAGGTCGTAGAAGCACAATTCGCGGCGTTAATGACAAATACGTTTGTCGTTTCGGAAAGTATATTGGTTTAGAAAAGTCAACATGTAAGTTGTGCATAGATAATGGACTACCACAGTGATCACAGTTATTGTGTATAACAACGCTGTAAATATATTATTAATAATCACTTTAAAACAAAAAATTATATTTTTGTAATAAGATAATATGAAATGGGAGCCTCTTATTCGTGGTTAATAAGTTAGCTTCGTAAAATGTACTTACAAAACAGGGCATCCCTGACGTGCTTTTGCCTATGATAATTAAGGGTCTGCTTTATGTTAAAATTTTCCATAGATAGTAAGTTTTAGCACAAAATCGGTGTGTCATGTTAGAAACCGATTAAAAATCCTTTCTAACGGTATTTCAGTCATCCTCGTATGATTACAGGGTGGCTACTGAAACTTGGAAAAAACATTCGCTGAAAATTCCAGGTGTGGAGAGGAAGATGGAAGATGATGTCAAGAAGCTCCTGATAAATTAATGGTGAGGGACGGAGGGGAGGGGGAGGGGGTCGGTGGAGGAGAGGGTGCAGCATATCACAATAATGACTTTTCTCTCAGCTGCTTATGTATATGAGCTATAAGCAGTAGCTTAACTACAGTTTTTAAACATCGATAATTTATGGAGGACAATATTCACACAATTAACGCCCATTGAAATATTAAGTATTTCAAAATTTTTGATTTATAGAACTCAATAAAGTTCTGTTTCAAAGCTAGGTTAAAAGCGCAGGGATTTTATGACATTCCTGAAATTCCCAGAGGTTTCCCTGGTTTTTCCAAGTAAAATGTAATTCCCTGAGAATTTCAAGCTTTCCAGAATAATCATAACCCTGGATTAGTATGTGTTGAGAAAAAGTTATGTTGACTTGAGAAATCATATATATGACAAAAAAGAGCTTGATAAAGGAACGAAGATTATCAGTGCAGACGCAGGGAGCCTGCGGACCACAACCGCATGCGGCTATTTCTGTTGCGACAGCCGACTCACTTTTTCTCTCACTGTCCGCGTCTACCAATTGGCCGGCAATCATCAGAGCGTGCTGCGCGGGCAGTATCGAGGCCTCGCAGGCGCAGCAGCTTCCGGCAGCTCTCGGCGTGGTGAGATAGCCGAGCAGGGTGCCCAGCAGGACTGCAAGTGGTAGGGGGTGGGTGGTGGGTGTAGGGGGGGGGGCAGGGCGTAGGCTTCCACTACCCCCTACTGAACGGTTATTGCCCCGGCTGGCTCTTCCGGCACGTGTCTGGAGGCGGAGCTTTCGCCTATCTCCTCTACAGACGATGTTCTAGCCACATATACCAGTAGCCTGTTTCTTGCGACTGTAGAAAGCCATCCTCATACGTGGCGACTTAGCTAACGTTGACGTGGAAATGTACGAGTTTTCTGAAGTCACTTGCTGCTATTTCACGTTGAGGAGGCATTTCGTCACGTGCAACACAAAATCAGTTCTGCGGTATTTCGGCAGAATGCCACATAAATTACATCTACATATTTACTCCGCTAACCACCAAGCGGTGTGTGGCGGAGGGCACAATTCGCACCAAAGCCATATCCCCCCCCTCCCCCCCACTGTTCCATTCGCGGATAGCGCGAGAGAAAAACGACTGTCTGAACGCCTCAGTACGAGCTCTTATTTCCCTTATCTTTGAATGATGATCATTACGCGATTTGAAAGTTGGTCGTAATAATATATGCTCTACATCCTCTGTGAATATTAGATTTCGGAATTTAGTGAGGAGCCCCTTCTGTTTAGCGCGTCGTCTACCTGCAAGTGTGTCCCACTTCAAACTTTCTATGAGATTTGTAACGCTCTCGCGATGGCTAAATGTAGCAGTCACGAATCTTGCCGCTCTTCTTTGGACCTTCTCAATCTCCTGAATCAGACCCAACTGGTAAGGGTCCCATAGAGACGAAAAATACTCTAAGACTGGACGAACTAATGTATTGTAAACTATTTCCTTTGTTGAAGGACTGCATCGCTTCAGGATTCTACCAATAAACCGCAATCTAGATTTCACCCATTACTTGTGTAATCTGATCATTCCATTTGAGATGATTTTGAATAGTCACACCAAGATACTTGACTGATGTTACCGCTTCCAAAGACTGATCACTTATTTTGTACTCATACATTAATGGGGGTTTTTGCCTTGTTATACGCATTAGGTTACACTTACTAATATCGAGAGATAGCTGCCAGTCATTACACCACGCATTTATTTTCTGCAACTCCTCATTTATTTGTTCACAACTTTCGTGTTATACTACTTTCCTGTAGACCACAGCATCATCGGCAAACAGTCTAAGGCCGCTGTCAATACCATCAACCAGATCGTTCATGTAAATCGTAAAAAGCAGAGGACCTATTACGCTGCCCTGGGGCACACATGAAGTTACTCTTGTTTCTGTTGAAGTTACCCCGTTCAGGACGACATACTGCTCCCTGTCTGTTAGAAAACTTAGAACCAATAAATTAGAACCAATAAGAAACAAGAACGCTGTCTACGTCACAAGCAGAATTTGCGAGACGCCATACTGTATTTTTCCTTTTCAACTGAACCCCATAATTGGTGGGTTTTATATTATAACTAACACCCTACGAATATATGGTGTTTATAAGGACAGGCATGTTGAAGATCTCGCAAAGACTCGTCGTTATTTGTACACTTTGTTAAAATGACGAGAAACGTAATTTCAGTGGTCAAAGAATTTTCGTTTAATTTTTTTTCGTGTTGTAATTCGCATGTTCAGAAAGTACGCCAGTGCTAAAGAAAGAAGAGAAAGCTGAAAGCTGAAAGTAACATATACGAATGCTAAACAAGAGAAATGAACTTGAAGACACTTTTATAGAAAGGGAAGTGGAAGTAAATGAAATGGGAAATACGTCACTGCGAAAAGAAATTGAGTGGAACACTGACACACCTAAGTCAAATCAAGGCATGAAGAGTCGACGACGTTTCCTCAGAATTACTGTGATAATATCATAACGAAAGTATTCCACCTGATATGAAAAATGTATCATATAGGCGAAAGAATAATGTAACAAAACTCCAAACGGAAGGAAGGCAGGTGTTGTTATTGGTGAATACTAACAGTTTAATATGTCACGGTTGCAAAATATTGACACAAATTATTTACGGAAGAATGGAAAAACTGGGGAAAATCATTTTTCGTTCCGTATAAATGCACGAACACGCGAGTCAATACTGACACAGAAGATAAGTTGAAAAAGAAGGCAAACCTAAGTTTAAAGCACTTGTAGAGAAAGCTTTTGACAACGTTGACTGAAATACACTCTTTAAAATGTTCACGGAGCAGCGATAAAATGCAGGGAGCGTAAGAGATTTTACAACTTGTGCAGAAACCAAACTGCAGTTCTAAGAGTTAATGGGCATTAAACGGAGGCAGTAGCTGAGAAGAGAGTGAGATAGAATTGTAGCCAATCCTCTACGTTATTCTGACTGTAAACTGAGCAGTAGAGCAAACCATGGAGAAACATGGAAAGGGAGTTAAAGGTTAAGAAAAAGATATTAAAACTTGAGGTTGGTCTGTGAAACCTTTCCTCTGTCACACAAAGCAAAGAACTTGAAACAGCATGTGAAGGGAATGGACAGTGCCTTGCGAAGAGATTATGAGAAGACCGTCAACAAAGGTATAGTAAGAGAACCGGAGCGTTGTCGAATAAAATCAGGTGACCCTGAGGGAAACAGATTAGGAAATGAGACAAAACAGAAGCACATAAGTCTCTTTATTTGGGCAGCAAAATAAGTAACAGTGACGGAAGTAAAAATGACTTAAAATGAAAATTGGCAACACGAGAAAACAATTCTATAAAGGAAAAGTTCGTTACTTAGAATATAAATAAGTGTTGCGAAGTCGTTTCTGAAAGTAGTGAAAAGTTTACAACAAGCGGTTCAGACGAGGCGAGAATAGAAGCATTTGAAAATTCCAGAGGCAGATCAAGGCTAGAATACACTCCGACTGTTCCAATAATGTAGGTTGCGGTAGTCATATAGAGATGAATGTGCTTGAATAGAAAAGTCCAATTAGGAGAGCTCCATCAGATCACTTTTTCGACTGAAGGCTGCAACAACAATAAATGATCTTTCGATATTCTCCACATATTAATAAACTTGTTTATTAATATGAGCCTTTATATTTCAAAGTGCAACTACAACCTTATCATACTAGAACCACATATTCTACCATGTAGCTGACTAAAAAATTTATTCTTGATACTTGCAGAACGTTACACATGGATTACTATCTGTGAAATCAATTTCAGGTACACACCAGCTACCAGTTTCGTACACTGGCCTTGTCGGGCCATTCAGTACCGACCAATCGCCATGTCATCCTCTTCCATAGGCTTCATTTGGTTGTGGTATGGCGAGACAAGTCTCCCGACCGATGTCAGTTTATTAAACATAGTAGCCTCATTTTTTGCATCATACCTTATCCAGTTCCAGGTTAGCAGTCCTACCCTAACAATTATTATTATACAATGAACTGACAAAAGTCATGGGATTCCTCCTAATATCATATAGGATGTGATTTTGCCTGGCATAGTGAGGAGCAGATTGAAGTGTCATGGACTCAACAAGTCGTTAGAAGTTTCCTGTAGAAATATTGAGTCATGCTGCCTCTGTAGCTGCCCATAATTGCGAAAATATTGCCACCGCAGGATTCTGTGCACGAGCTGATCTTTCGATTATGTCTCATAGATGTTCGATGGGATTCATATCGGGCGATCTGGTTGGTCAGACCATTCGTTGAATTATCAAGAAAGTTCTTCAAACCAATCGGAAACAACTGTGGGCCGGTGACATGGCGCATTGTCATCCGTAAAAAACCTATCGTTGTTTGGGAATCTGAAGTCCATGAGTAGCTGCATATTGTCTCCAAGAAGCCGAACACCAATCCAAGGACCTTCATTTGGACCATAGAAGCCAGTCCATTCCGTGTAGAGACAGCCCACACCATTATGAAGCCACCACCAGATTGCAAAGTGCCTTGTTCAACTCTTGTCTATTGCTTCGTGGGGTCTGTGCCACACTCGAACCCTTCCATCTGCTCTTACTGACTGAAATCGGGACTCATCTGACCAGGCGACAGTTTTGAGCCGTCAAGGAGATACGAACACGAGCCCAGGAGAGGCTCTGCGGACGACGCCGTGCTGTTAGTAAAGGCACTTGTGTCGGTCGTCTGCTGCCATAGCTCGTTGACGTCAGATTTCGCCGCACTATCCGTTCGTCGTATGTCCCACGTCGATTTCTGCGGATCTTTCAAGCAGTGTTGCATGTCTCCTAGGCCTGGCGACTCTATGCAGATATCTCTGCTCTCAGCTGTTAAGTAAAAACCTTCGGCCACTGCGTTGTCCATGGTGAGAGATAATGCCTGAAATCTGGTACTCCTGGCACGCTCTTGACGCTGTGGTTTTCGTAATATTGAATTCCCTAAGAATTTTCGAAAACGAATATCCTCTTGCGTCTAGCTCCAACTACCATTCCGCGCTCGAGATCTGTAGATCACCGTCGTGCTGCCATACTCACTTTGGACACCTTTTCACATGAGTCAACTGAATACAAATGACAGCTCCGCTAACGTAGTGCCCATTGATACCTTGTGTACGAGATGCTAGCGCCATCTGTATATGTGCATATCGCTATCTAAAGACTTTTCGTCCGCAGCTCGTGGTCTAGTGGCTAGCGTTGCTGCTTCTGGATCACGGGGTCCCGGGTTCGATTCCCAGCCAGGTTGGTGTTGTTCTCACCATTTCATCTTCATCATTTGTGACAGTGACTAGACAGCATTGTGAAAAAAATGGTCTGTGTAAAAAAGTGGGAGCTTGTACGGGCGCTGATGACCGCGTAGTTGAGCGCACCACAAACCAAACATCATCATCAAACATCCCAAGACTTTTCACACCTCAGTGTAATATTAACAGTAAGTGATGACTGACAGATGAGTAACATTAAAGATGTTAAAGATGTTATTGAAGATGATGTTTAATGCAAAGCGTTATGATTTAAGATCAGAGTTTTTTTCGATTATTTCTTGTTTTTCCACCATTATTAAGCGGTCTCATACTACCAGGAGCATTGCAGGATTTCCATAAGATGTTATCCTTACGTCCTGTTGACGGTACATGTGTTCCCTAGGTTTTTGTGGCTATTATTCGTCCAATTGTGTGGTTTTTGTGTAATGTTCGTATTGAAACGTGACGACACAAGGATTTGTTCACGTTTTGAGACTTACTTCAGTACTTCCAAGTATGAGAGTGAATCTCTCTTTTAGTCATCACTAGCAATAAATTCGTTACTTAAAACATGATTATCATTTATGCTGGGAAATATTGTGTAGGGGACTGGGTTTCGATGCAGAAGGGTTGGACCTGCCGGCATCGATTGTTCGACAAGATGCAATGATGACAAACATATCAGTAGTTGATAAACTTCAAAAGCCTACCTGCACACTTAGTTTAAAACGCAAGGTGGATAAGTGAGCCAGACCCGGATCGAGTGCGCGCGGTCTGGTGTATCGGCTAGCCTGAGTGTGATTTATCGGTAACCTTCCACGTTCGCTCAGGCAGTTTCTGGTCTGGTTCCCAATTTTAGCTTAAAAGTACGTAGCTCACACGCGATAACATACAGAACAAAGTTTACACTATTGGCATGCAGGTGCACACTCGACTTCCCTCCCTTAAGCCATTGGCACACGGTCAGTGCATTTGACCTTGAGCGTTGAGCATGCCAAGTGTCGGATGCCATAGCGTGGAATAAGCATGTTGAGGCGTCTTTCCGGACGTGCAGAGCAATATCTGGCATGCCAGATATTTCGAACATGAGTTTAAACATTGACCAACGAGATGGAAGAACACCACCTGCGTCACATGCACGCCATCTCTCTTCAATACAAAGACGCTAGACGCCGTATTGGCTTTCAGCTGAAGCTCATGTGTATATACGCCATTTCTAAGCATCACAAAATTGTGGATCTCTCGTAAATCCGTGTTTAACTGTAAGATTTTTTGCAATAAAATAATGGGATGCGTCATATTGGTGGTTAAAGCGTTACTGTAACTTGCGTATTATGAAAGTATGGCATTTCAAGGCCACGGCACAGTGAGGACCCATAAGAAATGTAATGCTCTTACAAGGAAACCTTCCCATCGCACCCACCTCAGATTTAGTTATAAGTTGGCACAGTGGATAGGCCTTTAAAAACTGAACACAGATCAATCGAGAATACAGGAAGAAGTTGTGTGGAACTATGAAAAAAATAAGCAAAATATACAAACTGGGGCGGGTGCGATGGGGAGGTTCCCTTGTTATAATAACATATCAACGAGTATAGCTTTCAGGCGAGGTTAAGACGCAAAGTATTGATATAGAAACACTCTTCATTAGTATAGTGCAATGAGTAGAGCCGCACAATTTTTCTTACTTGCCTTCGCGTTTCCTAGTATGTTCAGATATTTTCTTATTTGTTTTATAAATGTACATCCTATGTAATGTAAATATAAATGCCCCTTTCTGAGGAGCGAGTTTGTTCGATAGGCTTAATCTACAAGACAGGTTGCAGTTTTGTATTGCAATCTGTGGTTTTTAGTTTTGCATGTCATTTGTTGTAAAAATTGTGCTGCTGAACAGGAAGAGTGATCAAGTAAGAATGACCTTAGGATTTTACTAATAAGGGAAAAAGATGAAGTAATTTTTTTCTTATGCTGAGAACTATTGTAAATTTATGTTGCCCTATTTGTAATGGGACTTTTACAATTCTGTGTATTTTCTGACTGGTCATGTACTTTCCCTTTTGCCTTGTAACATGACCGTGGCCATTGAAGTTTTTACTTATGTGTACTACAGACAGAACAACGTGACTACCATATTGACAAGGGAGCATATGTGCGTTATCATTGAGCTAAAGTAATAATTTCACGGCCGTCCTTTTACTAATCACTGTGACGTGCGAGCCAGATACAGCCGACAGCGGGAGCGCATTGCGATCGCTTGTTCCACGTTGAAAACAAGTACCGTATGCACAAGTCGCATCGTTTCTGAGCCTTCAGCAAAATATTGAACTCAGCATGGTCATCGTTGACGTTCGAACTCAACGCACCGTGTGCCGACTGCTTCAGGCTGATGACTGTTGCTGCGGGGATGTACTTTCACCTCGGACTGCAGGAAACTCGAGAACGACTTTAGCTGGTGTGTTAAGTGTGTCACATAATTTTGAAACAGTTTGAACTTAAAAATAGTATTTTAAAAATGTGATAGAACGGACGTCAATGACAATGGCAGCCGAAAAAAGAAATGGAAAATGTTAAATAGAAAAAATTGATAAATTTTGTTTTGTAGGAACCTTACTCAAGGAAGACAATAATAGCTACAGGATGGAAACCAGAGTATAGAACTGCAGGAGAGAAACGTACCAGACATGAAAGAAAACAACTACTAGCATGCAAATATTTTACTGTATAAATGAAGAAACAATTTGTTAAAATGATCATTTAGACTCTAGATTTTGCACCTGCGCGGCTGTGAAACCTGGATACTGTTCAAGAGAGATGGGATGTGTTTTGAACTTGCAGGAAAGTGTCTTTGGAGGAGTGTAATGGAGACTAACTGGACAGTAAGCAATTCCGGTGTAGATGTTTTTACATCTACGCCTACATGGATACTCTGCAAATCGAACTTAGGTGCCTGGCAGAGGATTGACTGAACCACCTCCACAATAATTCTATATTATTCCACTCTCGAACATCGAGCGGAAGAAACAAATACCTATGTCTTTCCATGCGTGCTCTGATTTCAGTTATTTTATTACGATGATGGTTTCTTCCTACGTAGATCGGCGTCGACAAAATATTTTCGCATTTGGAGAAGGGAGTTGATGATTGGAAATTCGTGAGAAAATTCCTCCGCAACGAAAAGCGCCTTTGCTTTAATGGTGTCCATTCCAAATCCTGTATCATGTCTGTGACACTCTCTCCCCTACTTCGCGATAATACAAAACGTGCTGCTCTGCTTTGAACTTTCTCGACGTACTCTGTTAATCCTACCTGGTAAGGATCCCAGACCAGCGCAGCAGTACACCAAAAGAATGACAAGTGTAGTGTAGGCTGTCTGTTTAATAGATCTGTTACATTTTCTAAGTGTTTTGCCAATAAAACGCAGTCTTTGATTTGCCTTCCCCACAATGTTTTCTGTGTGTTATATCCAATTTAAATTGTTCGTAATTATAATTCCTACGTATTTAGTTGAATTTACGGCCATTAGATTAGACTGGTTTATCACGTAACCGAAGTTTAAAGAATTTCTTGTAGCCCTCATGTGGATTGCCTCACACTTTTCATTAATTAGGATCAATTGCCAATTTTTCTCACCATTCAGATTCTTTTCTAAATCGTTATGCTGTTTGTTTTGATCTCCTGATGAATTTACAACACGATACACCATAGCATCATCTGCAAACAACCTAAGACGGCTGCTCAGACTGTCTCCTAGATCGTTTATACAGATAAGGAACAGCAGAGGGCCAATAATAGTACCTTCGGGAGCGCCAAAAATCACTTCTGTTTTACTCGATGACTTTACTACGAACTGTGACCTTTCTTACTAGAAATCACGAATCCAGTCACATAACCTAAACGATATTCTACAAGCAAGCAATTTCACTACAAGCCGCGTGTGTGGTGCAGTGTCAAAGCCTTCTGGAAATCTAGAAATATGGAATCAATCTTGTCAGTAGCACTCAACACTTCGTGCGTGTAAAGAGCTAGTGGTGTTTTGCAAGAACGATCTTTTCTAAATCGGTGTTGACTGTGTGTCAACAGACCGTTGTGTTTGAGGTAATTCATAATGTTCGAATACAATATATGTCCCAAAATCCTGCTGCACATCGACGTTAATGATATGAGCCTGTTATTTAGTGGCTTACTCCTACTACCTTTCTTCAATATTAGTGTGACCTATGCTGCTTTCCAGTCTTTGGGTACGGTTCTTTCGTTGAGCGAGTGGTTGTACAAAAATATGATTGTCAAGTACGAAGCTATTTCATCATCATACGCTGAAAGCAACTTAATTGATATAAAATCTGGACCAGAAGACCTGCTTTTATTAAGTGATATAAGTTGCTTCTCTACTCCGAGGACATCTACTTCAAAGTTCCTCATGTTGACAATGACTAATCTCCTAACAACTATTCACACATTTTTTCGGACACAAAAAATTTTTAACAAATATAATGAAACAGTTTTGAGAAAGGAAACTGAGGGCAGGCCAAGAACGAAAATAACAGGTTGTGTATTGGATGTACGAAATGTAATGATAACCAAGAAATCACGAGAAATGCACAAAAAAGGAAAATTACAAGAACAAGCCGTAGGTTCTATCAGTTGATAACGAAGCTAAGGAGAATGCCTCTGTACAGAAAAATTTTGCTTCGTTATTCAGCATTCAATGCTGCAGAAAACCAGCTACTACAATAACCAGTACTTCTTAAACCCTTTGATTCGCACTCCAGTTCTTCTTCACGTAATCGTAGACGTGTTCGGCACACGTAAAATACACCTTCTCTTACTCGGTGCCGAAGTTTTATATCCTGGTCAGCTCCCAAAAGCTCAGCCGTTTCACTATTGAACCTCACAGGGGCGGACATGCGACTAGATAGCTTGCCATTTCCAGACTTTAATACGGAATTCGCATTTCGTGACGTGAGACGGGAGACGGCCTTAAGACTGCCAGAGGGGGCACAAACTTTTCCTCTTCAAGCAGCCATAACTTTCACAGACTGTGCGATAGCTCCTGAATCCTCTCTAGCTGTCTATTCTAGCTATCTATTTCGTGGAAATGGGATCAGACGTTCTCCTGTAAAAGTTTCAAGTCGTAGGTCAGTGACCTGTATTACTAAATATCATAAGACTAATTTCAAATACGTAAATCTTGAGCTAACTGGTACCTATTAACTACTATAACTCTAAGACAATCGGAAAATTTTTATTTACAAGCAGGAGCAGAAGGCCTTGTATGTATGTGAGGCAAGAAAAAGAGTGTAAACCTTTGACTGTACGCCACTGGAAAATTATAATACGAAAATTTTATGCCAATGTGCATCCCAATAATCGCATAATGTTCAATTAATTTCACTTCCATAAAAACCTTGTAAAGGAAGATTACAATGCTTTTATAAATACAGAAAGAATCTCAGAGATTTTTAAGTTGTAAAACAGGAACTAACATTTATCATTATTGTAGCAAGTTTGTACAGTTGCTCTGACAACTACACTATGTGATCAAAAGTATTCAGACACCTCCAGAAACATACGCTTTTAATATTAGGTGCATTGTGCTACCACCTACAGCCAGGTAATCCATTTCAGCGACCTCAATAATCATTAGACATCGTGAGAGAGCAGAATGGGGCTCTCCACGGAACTTGGGCAGGTGATTTTGTGTCACTTGTGTCATACGTCTATAAGCGAGATTTCCACATTCCTAAACATCCCTAAGTCCAATGTTTCTGATGGGATAGTGAAGTGAAAGCGTGAACGGACACGTACAGCACAAAAGCATACAGGCCGACCTCGTCTGTTGACTGACAGCCACCGCCGACATTTGAAGAGAGTCCTAATGTGTAATAGGCAGACATCTATCCAGACCATCACACAGGAATTCCAAACTGCATCAGGATCCACTGCAAGTACTAGTACAGTACTAGTTCACTTAGGCGGGAGGCGAGAAAACTTGAACTTAGTGATCGAGCGGCTGCTCATAAGCCACGCATCACGCCGGCAAATGCCAAACGAGGCGTTGCTTGGTGTAAGGAGCGTAAACATTGGACGACTGAACAGTGGAAAAACGTTGTGTGGAGCGACGAATTGCGGTACACAATATGGCGATCCGATGGCAGGATGTAGGTATGGCGAGTGCCCGGTGAACCTCATCTGCCAGCGTGTGTAGTGCTAACAGTAAAATTCGGACGCGGTAGTGTTAGGGTGTGGTCGTGTTTTTCATTGAGGGGACTTGCACCCCTTGTTGTTTATCGTGGCACTATCACAGCACAGGCCTACATTGATGTTTTAAGCACCTTCTTGCTTCCCACTGTTGAAGAGAAATTCGAGGATGGCGAGCACCCGTTCATAATGTACGGCCTGTGGCGGAGTGGTTAGGCGACAATATCATCCCTGTAATGGACTGTCCTGCACAGAATCCTGACCTAAATCCTACAGAACACCTTTGGGATGTTTTGTAACGCCAACTTCGTGCCAGGTCTCACCTACCGACATCGATAGCTCTCCTCAGTGCAGCACTCCGTGAAGAATGGGCTGCCATTCCCCAAGGAAACTTCCAGCTCCAGAGTGAACGTATGCCTGCGAGAGTGGAAGCTGTCATCAAGGCTAAGGGTGGGCCAACACCATATTGAATTGCAGCATTACCGATGGAGGGCGCCACGAACTTGTAAGCCATTTTCATCCAGGTGTCCGGATACTTTTGATCACAGAGTGTAGCGCCTCAACGAAGATATGGAAATAGCCAAGCATGTTTTGGCTGTCACACTTGGTCTGGCTTGTAGCTACCTAAATATATAGACGCCTTTGTGTTGACAGAACCGTAGCTCCAGGCGACTGCATATGCCGAATTCATGATCTCCCTGCTCAACATAGAAAAAATTGCATTTATGTTTACCTGTATTTCGTTACACCATGAAACGAGCGACTGGGCAACGCGAAGAATTACAATAAGCTGTAAGACAGGCTGTCCTTCGAGTACACAAAGAGTATCTGCTTTCGTTGAATGTTGCTTGTCTCAAATTTTATAGTACATAAGGCTGCAGATGGTGACTTAGACGCCAGTACTGTCATCTTCCTCATTCTTACAACGACACCGCTACATTCATTCAGTTCTGTCTCCGTTTCACCTCTAGTTGATGAAGTACAGGGTGGTTATAATTAAACTCACACTACGTGAGCCAGTGTAGATGAAAAACTATTTACTTTCTGGATTCCCAACTTTATAGGAATGGTATTCAGTCTGTAAGCGGCAGGATTTGCATTGTTAGTAATGTTTGTGTCATGACTAGCCGTTATGCGCCGGCACTGTTACGTAGGGTTCAAACACAAGCATCATTGTGCATTGCAGTTGCAGACAGTCAACATGGGTCTGGACAAAGCGGGTAGCTCTTTATTCGTAAAGCAGTTTTATCGCAATAATAGTAACAGCACTCCTGTTCTACACGAATATCGACGGATTAAAGAAATAGAGAGAGGTTCTCTTTCCACAACGGGGTTGAAGAACACGATTCGTAAGTTCGAATTGACTGGTGGTTTGGGAATTATTCCTGGGAGAGACCCACTGCCAGTTGCGCTAGAAATTGTTGAATAAATTACTGTTGCCATATAGGAGAATGCTGGACGCAATGTGCGACCTTCGAGCATTGATCGAGCTGTGTCACAACTGCTGAACATTCCATAGTCAACCGTTAGAAAAGTGCTGCAAACAGTCGTCAAATGGTATCAGTACGAATTTCACATTAGTAACGAATTTTTTGCCACGTGACGCAGACATTCGAGTAGACTTTGCTCTTACATTTCTTGCAAGGACTGAAGTTGACGACATGTGGCCTTCTGACACTTTGCGGATTGATGGAATATACTTAACGCCGACTGGGGCAATAAGTGGTCACAACTGTCGCATTTGGAGACCGTCACCGCCAAAGAACGTTTATGAAGTTACCCTCCATAGTGAACGTGTCACTGTGTCCTGTGGCGTAACGGCAGAGTGCATGACTGGTCCATTTTTCTTGGAGGAACTCGGACCCTAAGGCCCAGCGACATGTAACGTGAACAGCACGTCTTACTGTGATTTGAGCCGCCGACATGTGGTCCCTGCTCTGTGGGTGAGACGTTCTTTGGAATTAGCTGTTTTGATGCATGAGGGAGCTCCACCAGACATTGCTCCTGCGGTTACGCAGTTACGCTGAAACACATTTGGAGAAAAATTAATTATTGGCCTATCGTTCCTTACTGCGTGGCCATCAAGATTGCCGATTTGAACCCATATGAGTTGTGGTTGTGGGGTTACGTGAAGGACAGCGTTCATCAACAGGACACTAATATATGCTGCAGGCTGAAGATGAGCAAAGTGAGGAGGGTGTCCAACATCCCGCCTGAGATGTTTCGGGTAGCAGTCGAGAAATCTCTAGTGCGGTTCCGTGCTGTCGTGGATGCAGACGGTCGTCATATATAAGAAATGGTACCCTCACGTGTATAGATAAAATTTGTTTCTTACAATGATTTATTCATTACTTCTCCTCCATATATCATCACGAAATTTTCCACAAAGTTTTTTGACCTACAATAACTCTTTTTTCATAGGCGTCCTCGAAAGTAGCGAAAGTTTAAATATAACCACCTTGTACTGTCAGTACACTAATATACAGAACTGTGCTATGGGAATCCGAGATCACTAATCACTTCATCGGACTGCTATTATCGTAGACATTGTCGGAACACTCTGAAAATTCTCATTTATTCCAACTATTCTATCTTTTGGCATGATGGGGGAAATTAAACAGCAATCAGTCACTTTATGTTTTCCGTATTTACTACCCCATTACCAGGCTCAAACCGATGTCACTTATTTCCAGATAATTAAGTTATTTATATTATTGAAAAACGCAACAAATTTGGTAATGTGGGTAATTACTATTAGTAATTACGCAAAATCACTTGCTCATTTATTACGCAGTCACAAAATTTAAAAAAAAAGCACTATAAGATACTATTTGTACATAAACATATACTTAGTGTTGAGTTTTCGGTGAGATCGTATTTGTGCTGGTGCTGGATGTCATTTTCACCTGAATGCACCAATACCAACATCAATTAATTTCTGTAGATGCTGGCGAAGTGTGCACAAATTTACTAAATTGCATATTTTGGACGGCTATATACTCAACGAAAGTAATTTACCATGTCAAGTGGTATGTAATTGTGTTTACAAAATGTTTCGTAAACTTTTTAAAACCTTCAGTTCTCACAGCTCACGAAACCTGATTACTGACGTTTTGAGAGACAGTTACGAGACGATTTGTTCTTACGAAAAGAAGGTCTGAAGATTAACTTTACGATTTAAAATACATTAACAATATGCATTATACTTCCTTATATTTTATGCTACATGTTTCATAAAAAATCTATGGACATGATAATGAGACGTTATAAAATCTAAACTGCCATCTTAGAAAAACTGATAGATAAATTGACAATTAATTGTTTTCGCTGGTGGTTGAAGTTGCATGATTATGGACTTCGTTAGGCTATATTCACAAGTCCGATATCTCTATTTTGCTGCAATGCCAAATTATAAAGACGCTTTATTCGAAAAGTTTACCGTTCAGCAGGTCGACTTCTGATAATTTCTTACACCCCTTCTGTCAAGTTTTTAGGTCGTGACCAACGTATCAACGTGAGTTGACAATATATTTACAAACATCCATAAATAGTAAAAACCATTCTCATAGTCTCTTTCGTTTTTCAGAGTGTAAGTGCATGATTATATTTTTCACCTTACCAACGGAATGCGTGCGCCTTGTTTCCGAGTATACGGAAGGTCTGTTCGTCTAACATGACTGAGAGTGGCTTGGCTTTGTCGTTATTGTGAGTGAAATACCGTCATACAGCTATGCACATTATAACCTTATACAGTAACATTTTGTCTTATTTGTTAAACAACTACTGGTTTTGTTATCATCTGTTCCTACGCCATTTCATAGCTAAGAGCAGAGGATATCAATTAAAAGTTTCAAACGAGACTTAAGCATGGTAGATAAATATCAGATGCCAATTTTCATGTCTAACCTGTCAAACATATTAAAAATTTCCTTTCATTTAATTGCTACATTATTCTCTTAAAAACCCAACATTTTATTCTCGTCTACGAGAAACATCGGATGGGACCTTGCCATTGATGTACGATGCACACATGTAAATGGGTCTAGGGATGTTTCGGAGTGTGGAAATCTAGCTTACAGAAGTATGACACAAGTGACACCCTAACACCTGACCACGTTCGAAGTCCGTGAGTTCCGCGGAGCACCCCATTCTGCTCTCTCATGATGTCTAACGACTACTAGGAACGGCCTGTCGACTGCAAGGTAAAACACAGTATGTGCAACTGTGTACTACAGAGGGTCCGACCACACCGTTATGAACAATGCATGACGAAAGATCAAGAAAATTAATAGAATATTTTAAATTTTGTTTATATTGATAAGACTCTAGACTGGACGTCGCATGTTACACCTACTAAAACGTCTGAGCTGTGCGACGTTTGTATTGCCGATAGTAACAGACTCTGGAGATGAACATACCAACAAGTTCCTGTGTTCACGCATTAATGTCTTATGGCATCATGTTACGTTGAAAGTCTTCATTGAGGAAGAAACTGTTGTATGGAAGCGTGCAACAAGGATTGTATGTGGTATCCACTATTATGGACAGCTCTATAAGCAATTGGGCATACAGACACAGATCTTACAGTAGATTCACTCCCTTATAAAGTTTTTCTCATAAACCAATCACCACTCGAAAACAACAGTAACACTCATAAATATAATACTAGAAAGAAGAATGAATTATTCTACCATAATTCAACCTTAGTATGACGCAGCCTAGAGTGGTATTATCCACAAATGTCTTTCAACACTTGTCCTATGACACGAAGATCTAATAGCTAATATAATTAATTTCAAACACGTGTGTGCATGTGAGTGTGTGTGTGTGTGAGAGAGAGAGATAGAAAGAGCGAGAGAGAGAGATACGTAAACTGCTAACGTGTCCCAACATATTTTAGGAAGAAAATGTACTGTAATCGTAGAGTTTCTCATCCTGCATCAAAGTGAGAGGGCACTGTTACTGTCCATGTGACATGTAAATAACCTTTTATATAACGTGCTTTCTTTGACCATCGTTCTCCTCACTATCTCTTACGTCGGACGGTGTGCTCTGTCTTCAGTACTGCAAACCTGAAACCATTAAGCCACGTTAAAATTATTGCCTTCTTTAGCAGTCTCGATCACCACTTTATACAATACGACACAGTTTCGCAATTGGCTGCCAGGACCGGACGCTTCAAATGCGATTTACCACTTTAATGTACAATTTCAGCGGAAAGATGTGGCAATATTTGCGATGGTCCGAGGCCGCTTGCAAGAATTTACAGATTAACACGTGACTGTGGCAGGTACAGGCGGGTACTACATAAGGATCGGAAACCGACTTATATTTGTATTAGGGGTAATGAACCGGCGTGAAACTGGTGCAGCATCTACTTCTCACAGACGTATCCCTACCGCAGGATGATTTTCAAAACGCACTCGTCAGCAAAGCAGAAATGAAACTGACAGGTTAGTGGTTTCTGATCGTAGAATCAAGGGCTCATGGTGCTGGGCGATTCAGCTAAAGATCTTACGTCCCTCTTCGTCGGCGCTCACGAGAAAAGAAGTTGTAATTATAAAGCGATTACGAGCACTTCACATGAATACCAACAAAATTAGATATTTGTTGAAAATAATATCCTTATACAATAGAGATTCCGGCGTCATTAAAGAGGACACTATACATGCAGTAATAACATTTTATAAATAAAATTATCCAATGGCAGTTACATTGCACAATACTTAAATAACCAACGATTATTTTTCTGCTAAAGTAGTTCTCAATTCCACAGTTATATTCGTTGCCAAATGTATTCGTCAACCCATTCGTCTCCGTAGAACGGAACTTTAAATTTTGACTAGATATTACGTTCCGTTGGGCATACATAAAAATTAAATTTCACTTAAGAAGATTGTAAAGCTGCAGTCAGACCAATTATTTCATTTACTTGTTATTTATCTTTAAATAATTTGTTTTTATGTAATACAATGTGTTTTAAATTTTACACTGGCGTCCAATAAATGTTCTGTTTCTAAAATGGGCTTTCACTCTGCATCGTAGAGAGCGCAGGTTTGAATGTTCAGATGCACTGTTTGTATCATTAAGTCGCATAATTTGTGTCTGGTAATACGTACGTTTCCTGAAGCCACTAATAAAAAGGAGAGACTGGAGGAAAAATAAATTAAAAGCAGCAATGGGTTAGACAGGGCATGGAGAAAGAGAAACTCATAGCTCAGCTTGAGCGAAACACGTTTTCTCCACAGCCGGATATTTGAGATAATGGGAATTTCAAAACAAAACGTTGGAACCGATACAATAGCTCTGAACATTTTAGTATACTTAAAGGAAAATGCCTGAAACTGTCGCTTGGGTCTCGTGAAAACCTACAAAAATAAAATAATGCAAGTGATTATTTCTTACTGTGACCAGGACTTACCTTTCAAAGAGACCCACCATCTCATCTTTTTGCACTGAAATCCACACTGCTGTTGCAATATGATGCAGTTTCCCTCTGATAAAAATGGCTGAGCTAACACTAATCCATTTGCTAATTAATTGTTGAAAGCACATAAATACTGTATATGTCCGTAGTTTTCAGACCCATGAAAGGTTGTGTATTCTATCGAAATTTAGTTCTTCATTCAGTGATCGATGCGTGACCACTAGGCAGTTAATTTCACACTCCACACAAATGTTATAGTCTCTGCTGGTCATTAACGATTACAGTTACATTTGGTCTTGTGATTAATATTCAAATCTGCTAAAATAACACAACGTATAGTGACGTTAGTTTCAGCAGAATCCAAACACTTCTTACGCTGAAAATAGAGGCTCAGTGCTACGCTCTCTGCCGTCTTTTGTCTCATCGACATTCAACTTCGGTAGTTGAAATCTTTGGGCATAGTATTTCCTCTTCATTTCTTATACGAACCGCAAGCATTCTGTAAAGACATTTAATATTTACTTTTCAGAATAAATCCACAAACAAGCAACATTACAAATAATCAATTCTCGATGGAGACATAGCAATGTTCCTGTGAACTTAAAATATCCTTGGCTGCCTTCTCTTAACTTGAGGCACACAGTTTCGATGCTTCCACCTTCTGACCGGATGGAGGAGGTGTACTCAGTATTATGCATCTGAGAAGACCTCAGCCTGAACATGCTATAGTCTGAGGTGCTGGCCCAATGACTGACAGCTGGCAACTTCACGTAAGACGCTATCAGTTGTCTGTTCAGTGCACCACGAGTCGAGAACCAAAGTACACTGATCAGCCAGAACATTATGACCACCAACCTAATAGAAGTAGTGAGGCCTTGATAGGTCGCTGGAGGGAGTTGACACCACAACTGCACACACAAGTCAACTAATTCCCGTAAATTCCTGGATCGGAGGGGATGAACTCTGGCGCCACATACAATCACAAACTACACGTCTTCAATCGGGTTCAGATATGGCGAGTAGGGGGGGGGGGGGGACGGGCAGCAATTGGAACTCGCCACTGTGTTCCTTATACATTTCCGTCATACTTTCAGTCTTGTGACATGTAACATTATCTTCCTGAAAAATACCAATGTCGTCGGGAAAAGATGATTGTCATGAAAGGGTATACGTGGTCTGCAATCGGTGTACGATACTCATTGACCGTCATGGTGCCTTGCATGAGCTCCACTGCACCCACGGATGCCCACGTGAATATTCCCCTGAGTATAATGCAACCTCTGCCAGCTTGCTTCCATCCCGCAGTATAGGTGTCAAGTTCTTCCCCAGGTAGATGACGAGCTAACACTCTCCCATCCGCACGATGAAGAACGTATCGGGATTCATCAGACCATGCAGCGCTCTGCCACTGCGCCAACGTCCAGTGACGTAGGGTACGTGCCCATTTCGGTCTTAGTTGCCGATGTTGTGATGTTAACATTGGGACGTGCTCGGATAGGATGCCCACCGTTAGGAGTGTTCGGTGCACTGTGTGTTCAAGCACTCTTGATCTCGCCCATCATTAAAGTCTGGTGTTGGTTCGGCCACAGTTCTCCGCCAGTCTACAACGTAATGAGGGGTGGCCACTCCACCAAACGACGTCTGGACGTGTTTTCAGCTTGGTTTCACCACGTGTTGAAGATACCTACCACGCCGAACTCCTCTAACACCCAACAAGTCGTGCAGTTTCCAAAATGCTAGAGCCGAGCCTCCGGGTCATCTCAATCTGCCCTCACCATCACAATCTGCAATCGGTCAAACCCAGAAAAATCACGCGCCTTCCCCATTCTACAAACGGAAAGCACGCTCACTGCTACTAGGTGCACCGAGCGTGCTTCTAAATGCCTTCAGCTTTCCTGTCTGGCACAGCGAAGTGGTTTGTGTCCTTCTATGGACCGTCGTTGCAACATTGACCTTAAACAACTCTTTTATGTAACTTGTCATACTTCATTAGCTCTTTCAGTGTTGTCTGACTCCGACTGCTCGCCGGCCAGAGTGTTAAAAATTTTACACGTTTAATTATGACTTCTCTTGTGGGCAATTAAATGCAGAGATTATTACAATCCACGGTTCTGCCACTATTTACTGCCACTGAGAAGCCTTTTTTATATATAGGTCACGCCCTATTCTGATTGAATTCTTGCTGTTTGTATTAATTACTGTACTGTCGGTTTGCAAAACTTAATCTGAAGTTAAACCCATTTGTTACTATTGTTTTTGTTGGCTATCTGAAATGTTAATAGTTCTTTTGCATAATATTGTCACCTTTACTGATTTATAAATTTTTTATTCAGAATTAGGAAAGGTTGTCGTGTACGTTCCATTGGAGTTTTTCAAATGTTTTAGTTACCATGTATGGAGAGTTTAATTCCCCAGAAGAACTGTAAAATTGCAGCTTCTTACCAGGTGATTTGTAGGTCAAGATCGCCAGTGACTGAGGCTAGCTGTTTCTTGTGAATTGGGTGCATTAATGTCTGTTTTATAAATATTTTAGTGCCTGTTGACCAAGTGATTATATTCTTATGAACTTTTGTTAGCCGGATGGCAATAAAATTGTATAAATTTCATATTTTCTGTAAGCAGCAGCACTGACCTCGATTCAAATAAAACACACACATCAAAAAAAGGTTTGCATCATCTCGGTTCCGAGACTTCCGGAACCTGTACAGAAAATTGGAATAGAGATCAACATAAACATCACTTCCGCCCTTTGTATTGCTCATGAAAACCGCATATTGCTTGTTGTCTCACCATACAGTGAAATCTTGAGAGGTGGTGGTCCAGATTTCTGTACACACCGGTACTTCTAATACCCAGTAGCACGTCTTCTTGCGTTGATGCATGGCTGTATTCCTCGTGACATACTATCAAAAAGTTCATCAAGGCACTGTTGGTCCAGGCTGTTCCGCTCCTCGGCGTAGACCCCTCAGATCACGTCGTCCATAAACAGCCCTTTTCAATCTATCCCAGTCATATTCGACAGGGTTCATGTCTGGAGAACATGCTGGCCACTCTAGTGGAGCGATGTCGTTATCCTGAAGTAAGTCATGCACAAGATGTGCATGATGGGGCGGGAATTGTCGTCTATGAAGACGAGTACCAATATGCTGCCGATATGGTTGCACTATCGTCCAGGCATGGCTGAACTACAGACATCACGAGCAGTGTACCTGGAACTGATCGGCTGTCGGACCCCTCCATCTAATAGGCCTGTTCATGCATGGTTGTTTTCATCTTTGGGCGGGTTTAGTGACATCTCTGAACAGTCAAAGGGACTGTGTCTGTGATACAATATCCACAGTCAACGTCTGTCTTCAGGGATTCTGGGAACCGGGGTGATGCAAAACTCTTTTTGATGTGTGTAGTTTCAGTTCTTTTGCTTAAATATATTTTTACTGGCAACTTTCGGTCTAAATTTCTTCTCCTCCACCTTCTCAGCGGAAGCAGAGCGTGCTTACGAGAACTCTGCAACCACAAACCTTTTCCAGTTCGAATTTGTTCATCTCACAGAAAAAAATACCTTTTTGTTTTGCCGTGTCTACTTCTGATTTTAGCTTAGAGGTAACTTTGTCTCCAGTTACGGAACCGAGAAGCATACGGGGGGCTTAGCGTCTTACAAAAGAGAACCTATATAACACGGGTTGAAGATTCGTAGTCTGTTGGCGGTTGCTAGTGTAACCGAGCTTTGTGCACGGCTCCGTAGCGTGTTGGGCCGCCCCTACGTGTTAACCTCGGCCAACATGAGCAAGGTACGTGCCGCTGTGTGTCTTTGTTCCTCCTTAGTCGTCGGTATGTAGGAGAACATTGAGTTCTTACAATCCAGTAGCGCTTCTCGAACTCAAATTTCGAGGGTTCAGGTTACGATTAACCACTTGTGTAATCGAGTTAATATTCTGAAATTAGTGAATACTGAACCGCAACAAATTCTGGTAACTGGTGGAATACAATATACAGTTATGCAGTTGCAAGTCAGACTTAATGTCATTTATGGTAAGAATGAATGTTTCCCGACTGGGGTCGTGAGCCAGAGATCTGCTGATGAGCTGTTGAATGATGGCGTATTTAGATGTTTAAACAACTTAATAAATTACCTAACTTTATTTTTCCCAAGATTTAGCGCATTGGTTATTTATGTAATGAAATGGATCAAGAAACCGTTCAACTCTTGTGGTTCACTGTTCATATGCTCTTTCAGTGTCGTTGCAGTCCTCTCTGGTTCTGGTTGTTTTTCTGTTACATTGTTTTTAGCTCCCATTTCAGACAGTTAAAAATTGTTCGTGTTTAGTTATGACGGCTTTTGTGTAGCTTAAGTGCACAAGTTATTGTAATCCAGGAGTCCGTCATCTCTTACAGCCATTGGGCAGTTTCCGAGCACATAAGCTATGCACTGTTCTCATTGTATTTTTGCTGTCGGCATTCATTACAACAGATTCCTGTTCAAAATTCTCATTTCTGAGTGCAGTTTTTGTTGGGTATCTAAATGTTAGTGGTTCTTGTACTTAATACCCTTAGATTTTGTGAATTTATAAGTATTCGATTTGAAATTTTGAAAAATATTCTTGCTTGATTCACAAGAGTCCTTCAAATGCTTTTAACTGCTTCGTAAAGACGGTTTAATGCAACGGAAAAGTTGTGAAATGGTATCATGTTACCGGGCGATGTGCACTTCAAAATTATTGGTGACAGGAGCCAGCTGCCTGTTGTAAACGGGGTGCATTATTATACGTTTTATTATTTCATTAGTGTCTGTCGGTCACGTGATTCTATTATGATGTGCTTGTTTTAAGTCTTGAAAGTCTTTTCGGGTTTGCTGCCGGATCCTAAAATCAACTTGACTCGATATTTCGGCGATCCAACTGTTCGCCATCTTCAGGGAATGCTGCTTCTGCTGATGAGTCCCGCTGAGAACTCAGCAGGACTCATCAGCAGAAGCAGCATTCCCTGAAGATGGCGAACAGTTGGATCGGCGAAATATCGAGTCAAGTTGATTTTAGGATCCGGCAGCAAACCCGAAAAGACTTTCAAGACTTATTACGCCGGGAAAGCCTACGTAGTTACATGCTTGTTTTAAGACTGATTATAGTAAACTTGGGTAAATTTTATTGTTTTCCATACAGCGCAGCCGGCCGAAGTGGCCGTGCGGTTAAAGGCGCTGCAGTCTGGAACCGCAAGACCGCTACGGTCGCAGGTTCGAATCCTGCCTCGGGCATGGATGTTTGTGATGTCCTTAGGTTAGTTAGGTTTAACTAGTTCTAAGTTCTAGGGGACTAATGACCTCAGCAGTTGAGTCCCATAGTGCTCTGAGCCATTTGAACCATACAGCGCAGCACTGACTTCCGGTCAAATAAAATAATTTCTGTTCGTTTTGGATAAATGGGTTTTCACTGGCAGCTTTCCCCCCCAGCTCCTCGTTCTCCTTATTCTCAATGGCGATGAACAAAACTCGTGTCTGAAGATAAGCTGGCCAGTACCAGATACGTTTTATTGGCAGCCGCCACATCAGTGGTTGTTATGACAAAATATTATGGCTTATTTCACCGTAAGTTGAACGCCACTGTATTGATATTGCTTGAATTGCAGTTATTTTCGTAGACTAGGTTATTATGGGTAAGCTGCAGTAAGACATCGCCCGATGCTACATCATGTCCAACTTCAATCAAAAAATACCATCAAAGTATTTACAACATAAGCTGGAACCGCTTCGAAAATACTGGACTCTCACTTCTGAACGAATCTCTGCAAAACATTATTCAGTAACCATGTGCAGTGCACCATTGCCGCTGGATTCAGTGAAACTCTATGCCAGGACGTGGCTAGGCGCAGTATGGGAAGTAAAACCATGCTGAGGCAAACAGGTTGTTGATGTGCTGTAGGTGTTTCAGCGATGTCACTTCTGAGCCTATAACTGCGTGACACTTTCCCAGTACTGTAGCGACCACGGAGTTAGCGGTACAAGAGCGATCTGCAGATTATTTCCTGACCAATGACTCCATCGGTGGTGCAGACAGTTTCACACAGGCTGTGTATGACGTTCTCACTGTGCAATGCTGAGGCAGCACAGCTCTCTGAACTCAACCCAGAACCCTTGAAAGAAGGCTGGTGCGCCAGGCGACGGCAGCCACTGAGACAGGCTGCGTTGGCGCCTCCAGTTTGAAGCACAAAATCAACTGGGCTGGCACTCTTGTTGTAGACCAGTGACTCAGACTATCAGAGGACGCTGCTCAGTGACGTCTAGCCGTACGGGTGACTAGCCAGAAGATGGCACTGGTCAAATTCAGGATGCAGAACTACCCTTGAGTCGGGGACGGAGCGCCAGTGAGGTGCGGGCAGCTAGTGCTCTCCGACCGCTGGCGATACACATGAACTTTACGACGTCGGAAAGAGATTGGAGCGGGACGACCGTTGGTCGGTCGGTCGGTTGGTCGTCTCATCGGGCGACGTGTATTTGGTCTTTTGACCGTTTCTGGGCCTCGTCACTTGGTCATCTTGCCGGACGTCGGTCGGTTCCTTCCTTGTGGAGAGATGTCGTGGCCAATGGGCAAGAGTCACCTCTGCATGGATGGGTCCGAGCCAGGGTGCCCGGGTCGCCATGTCTCCGAGTTCCGAACGGACATGGAGTTGAATCGGGTTGGAACTACAGTCAGCTTCGACAGCCAAGACTAGCCCGACCGTCGCCGACACACGTAACTTCAGTGGGAACGACCTGGGTTGGTCGTTCGGTCGGTCGCCTCATCGGACGACGTGTATTTGGTCGCCGACCGCTTGTGGAAACTCTCTGTGTGCCGAATTCATTGGTCCTTGTTGTCCCACAGTGATAGCTTTTACGACTGTTCGAGTTCTTGTGCAAGTGTGTTTACGTGGAACGGTGTGTAGCTCCTGTGATTTCCACTGAGTAGATGAATGCTGTCTGCGTACTGGAGTAGTTAGTCGGTCGGTTGAAACAGAGTAGCGATTGTGTCGGGGTGAAGGGTATTGAGAGAATTGATTAGGCTGTTGGTTGGTTTTTCAGCAGTCCCTAGGTTGTGTTACCACCCGATTGTTTAGTGTTACGCTTGGCTGTCTGTTTCACCTAAACTGTGGTTAGAGTTTCCTCCCCAGGCCGACCCTTGGAATACTTCTGAGCACCACTGTTTGTTGTTTGTGATTGTCATTTTATTTGGTCGCCGGTACTGTGCCAGGCCTTTAGCCGTGTATTGATATTGTCTGTTTTATGTTTAGAATGTGGCCTTAAGCCGAAGTTCGTGACAACTACGGTATTTTAAGATTAGGCCTTCAGCCGTGTTTCATTTAAAATTTTTGTTGCTCTGTATTTAGGCCTTCAGGCGCGTTTGTTTCAGAATCTGTGGCTTTAATATGTAAATCCTTGTCTGTAAGATTTTTCTTTAATTATCTTGAATTCTTGAAACGGCCTTCAGCTGTGTTCTGTAAATGTTTATCTTAAGGTTGTCTTTAATTATTCTTGAGTAATTACTTGGGCCCTCAGCCGTGAATTGCTCTTTGTTGTTTGAAAGAGGAAACTGTGCATTGATTTGAGGAATAAAGTTGTGTGTTCTTGTGTAACTAACAGTAATTGACCTTGGCCCCTTTCCACAACCTGATCCGCTGTGTCCTGCGAAACCAGATTTCAACCGTTTTGTCAGCTTTTGAAAACCAATTTATTTGCCAAGATCGCTATGTTAACACCATTACTGGGTTACTAGTTTCGGCAATACGTATTGCTATTCTCAGATCCATAAAACCAGGCAGTGGTAGTTCTATCGTACAATGCTTACACTATTTTGTCACGTGATGACTATACAACATGCCCATATTTTTTATGCATATTGCATAGTCATCTAGTGACAGAGTGGTGTAAACATTGTATGATGTAACTGTCCAGTTTTACTGACCTAATGATCCTAATACGTATAGACGAAACCAGTGATCCAGTAATTGTGTTAACATAGCGATCTTGGCAAATAAATTGGTTTTCAAAAGAAAATTACAACATAAACTTATAGATAGTCTCCTACACTGAAAGATCACATCAGATAACGATAATATGTGTACTGCCTCCGGCCACATGTGTTATCGCAGGAGATAAGCTGAAGTTACGTATTCGATTGTGGAAATTCCATGTCGTGCTACCCTGCATAATGACTCATGTCTTCTAGTAGGAGGCTTGAGGATGTTCACTTCTGCCATATTCTAATGCTTCCATTGACCAAGAACGTTATGGGCTGATAATGCTGAAAAGTCGAAATTGGTACAGCCAATAAGTAAAAATGTATTATCGATGACTGGTGTTACAGCCGCTTGCAGCCGCTTTACTCATTCTAAATAAGCAAGCAGTCCTTGTCACATTAGAACGTTTCAATTCTGATGGCCCCTTCTAGGTGCCGCTTAGTTTTCGCATAAAAATGTGTGTTTTATTTCTTGACAGATAACACCCAGGTCCCGCATAAATGCCATCCATATAATCTCCAAATGCGACCCTGCTCCTTGCTAAGGCTCGCAGGCTGGAGCTGCTTGAAGAGAGATCAGCGGCGACCGACTCTCCGGGATGCCTCCCCGCTCCTTTCAGCCGCCACGGCAGAGTTCACCACCGTAGCCAAGCATTGCTCCCCCGGGGTCGCCCAGCGTGCAGAGAGAGGCCCGTGGCTTATACTTTAAACAGCGAGCCGCAGGGGGCCAATACGGCCACCTCACGCGCACCTGCACTTCGCCCTAGCAGAATGGGAAGCGTCGAGTGGCAGTTGCTCAAGTGGTACTCCTTTTCTCCTCAGACACAAAAATGTTCTCTCCTGTGCCGTCCTCTAGATACAACATGCATTTGTTTAAAAAAAATACCAACAAAACACCAAAGTTTTTTGAGAAAACTCAGAGGAGAATATTCTCAGAATACAGGAGCACGTTGTAAGCATTGTATCTGGTGCTATTACTAAAACACCCTGCAATGACCTCTTAAAAAAATATGGTATTTTGAACTTATTTTTAAGGGGACTGATACTTGAATAAGTAACTTACTTCGAGGAAACTGCACCGAAGAATACCACAACGTTAGAGGAATTAAAAGTGTCTGCATATGTGACAATGGCCCATGTCATGCAGACAGCTCCGTTAAGATCTGAGTTGTGTTCTCGTTTTTTTTGTTTTATTATGACGTTTTAATCTCTGATGCCTTAGTGGCACAAGTGTGTTAGAGAAATACACTACTGACCATTAAAATTGCTACACCACGAAGATGACGTGCTACAGACGCGAAATTTGAGCCACAGGAAGAAGATGCTGTGATATGCAAATGATTAGCTATTCAGAGCATTCACACAAGGTTGAAGCCGATGGCGACACCTACAGCGTGCTGACATGAATAAAGTTTCCAACCGATTTCTCATACACAAACAGCAGTTGACCGACGTTGCCTGGTGAAACGTTGTTGTGATGCCTCGTGTAACGAGGAGAAATTCGTACCATCACGTTTCTGACTTTGATAAAGGTTGGATTGTAGCCTATCGCTATTGCGATTTATCGTATCGCGAAATTGCTGCTCGCGTTGGTCGAGATCCAATGACTGTTAGCAGAATATGGAACCGGTGGGTTCAGGAGGGTAATACAGATCGCCGTGCTGGATCCCAACGGCCTCGTATCACTAGCAGTCGAGATGACAGGCATCTTATCCGCATGGCCGTAACGGATCGTGCACCCACGTCTCGATCCCTGAGTCAACAGATGGGGACGTTTTCAAGACAACAACCATCTGCACGAACAGTTCGACGACGTTTGCAGTAGCATGGACTATCAGCTCGGAGACAATGGCTGCAGTTACCCTTGACGCTGCATCACAGACAGGAGCGCCTGCGGTGGTGTACTCAACGACGAACCCGGCTGCACGAATGGCGAAACGTCATTTCTTCGGATGAATCCAGGTTCTGTTTACAGCATCATGATGGTCGTATCCGTGTTTGGCGACATCGCGGTGAACGGAACCGTGGATCTACCCTCCATTCGATCCCTGCGAAACCATACATTTCAGCAGGATAATGCTCGACCGCATGTTGCAGGTCCTGTACGGGCCTTTCTGGGTACAGAAAATGTTCGACTACTGCCCTGGACAGCACATACTCCAGGTCTCTCACCAATTGAAAAAGTCTAGTCAATGGTGCCCGTGCAACTGGCTCGTCATAATGCGCCAGTCACTGCTCTTGATGAACTGTGGTGTCGTGTTGAAACTGCATGGGCAGCTGTACCTGTACACGCCATCCCAGCTCTGTTTGACTCAATGGCCAGGCGTATCAAGGCCGTTATTACGGCCAGAGGTGGTTGCTCTGGGTACTGATTTCTCAGGATCTATGCACGCAAATTGCGTGAAAATGTAATCACATGTCAGTTCTAGTATAATATATTTTTCCGACGAATATCCGTTTATCATCTGCATTTCTTCTTGGTGTAGCAATTTCAATGGCCAGTAGTGTAGTTACGTGGTAGGACTCAAACCTCAAATGAGAGTTTTAAGAACTGTATTTGGGAACATACACTAAAATCTGTTCTGGTAGGACTAAGTACTTTGAGAATACGTGATCTGGATATTCTACTATGTTCTAATCACGGTACGGTGTCAAGGTTTAAGGTTATGGAAGTGATGGGAGTCCATGGCGGACTAAATAGGCAGAGAACTTTAATTGACATTGATCGCAGGAGAGTCTTCAGAGCAATGAACGCAGTTTTGGAGGCCACAAACGAAGCGGGAATCGGAAGAAGAATCATGAAAAACAAAAGGGAGGGAGAACAACACAAGAAATAAGGTAAATATGGTCCTCGGATACATTCGTGTTATTCAGTGTGGATAGGAAACAAGCTTTAACTTGAACTTAAATTTCCCGGAAGTTCAGTTTTTTGGTGCCTTTATCTTTCCTTGTACCAAACTGATCGTCATCTAACACACCTTAAATTTACTTTTCCATTTTTCTGTATATTATTCTTGTAAGCAACTTGGATGCATGAACTGCGAAGTTGATGTGCGATGATTCTCGCGCTTGTCAACTCTTGCAGTCTTCGGGATTGTGTGGATGTTACTTTTCCGAAAGTCAGATTATACGTCGCTAGCCTCAGATACTCTACACACCAACGTGAATAGTCGTTTTGTTGCCACTTCCCCAAATGATTTTAGAAATTCTGATGGAATGTTATCTGTCCCTGCCGCCTTATTTGATCTTAAGCCCTCCAAAGCTCTTTTAAATTCTTATTCGAATACTGGATCCTCTACCTCTTCTAAATCGACTACTGTTTCATCTTCTGTCACATCAGACAAATCTTTCCCTTCACAGAAGCTTTCAATGTATTCATTCCACCTATGCGCTGTCTCCTCTACATTAAACAGTGGAACTTCCTTTGTATTCTTACTGTTCCCCCTTTGCTTTTCACAACCTGAAAGTCGTTTTGACTTTCCTGTGTACTGAGTCAGACCTTCCGACAACACTTCTTTTTTGATTTCTTCACATTTTTAATGCAACCATTTCATGTTAGCTTCCCTGAACTTCGTATTTATTTCATTTCTCAGCGACTTATATTGCTGCATTCCTGAATTTCCCTGAACATTTTTGTGCTTTCTTCTTTCATGGATCAACTGAAGTGTTTCTTCTGTTACCCATGGTTTCTTCGCAGTTACCTTCTTTGTACGTATGTATTTCTTTCGAACTTCTGTGATTGTCATTTTAGGGATGTCCATTCCTCTTCATCTGTACTGACTACTGAGCGATTCCTTATTGCTGTATCTATATAGCCTAGAGAACTTCAGGCGTATCTCATCATTCCTTAGTACTTCCGTATCCCACTTCTTTCATTCGTCCTAACTAATGCCTCAAACTTCAGCGTACCCTCCATGACTACTACATTGTGATCTGAGTCTATGACTGCTCCTGCGTATGCCTTGCAATCCAGTATCTGATTGCACAATCTCTGTCTGACTATGTTGTAATCTAACTGACGTCTTCCAGTACCACCCGGCCTTTTACCAGTGTACCTCACCCTGTTGTAATTTTTGAACAGAGTATTCGCTATTACTAGCTGAAATTTATTACAGAACTCTATTAGTCTTTCTCCTGCCTCATTCCTTGTCCCAAGTCCATATTCTCCTGTAACCCTTGCTTCTACTGCATCCCCTACAACTGTATTCCAGTTGCCCGCGACTATTAGATTTTCATTATCTTTACGTACTGTATTACCCTTTCAATATCATACACTTTCTATTCATCTTCAGCTTGCTACGTCGGCATGTATACCTGAACTGTCGTTGTTGGTTTGCTGTCGATATTGATAAGAGCAACCCTATCACTGAACTGTTCACAGAAACACACTCTTTATCCCACCTTCCTATTCATAACTAATCATATTCCTGTTATATCACTTTCTGCTGCAGTTGATATTACCCTACACTCATCTGACTAGAAATCCTTGTCTTCTTTCCATTTCATTTCACTGACCCCTACTATATCCAGAATGAGCCTTTGCTTTTCCGTTTTTAGATTTTCTAGCTTCCCTACCACATTCAAGCTTCTGACACTCCACGCTCTGACTCATAAACGTTATCCTTTCGTTGATTATTCAGTCTGTTTCTCATGGTCACCACTTTCTTGGCAGTCCTTCCCGGAGATCCGAATCGGGGACTACTCAGGAATCTTTTGCCAATGGAGAGATCATCATGACTTTTTTTCGATTACAGGCCATATGTTCTGTGGATACACGTTATGTTTCTTTAATGTTGTGGGTTCCATTGCCTTTTGCATCCTCATGCCGTTGGTCATTGCTGATTCTTCTGGCTTTAGGGGCAATTTTCCACCCCTAGGGAAAGAGAGTGCCGTGAATCTCTGTGCGCTCCTTCGCCCTCTTTGACAAGGCAGTTGGCAGAATGACGGTGACTTCTTATGCTGGAAGTCTTTGACATCCAATGCTGATTATTAATCAAAATTTAGACATTGGCGCGTTTCAAACACGGGACCGAGAACGTTTTGATTATCAATCGAAGATGCTACCCCTAGACCAAGAATGCTACGTTAAGAGTGGCAAACTAGGAAATCCACTGATATCAGCGACTTTGAGAAGGGGCAAGTTGATACATCCCAGCGCTTGGGGACGAAGGCATGGGAAACGGCGAATCTGATGGTTGTTCCCATGATATTGTCCTGAGTGTATGCGGAAAATGGTTGAAGGACGGTGAAACCACCGGTAGGTGTTGGACGTCAGCACCTCATAACATAACAGAAGAATAGCCTGCAATTTGTGGCAGATCTGATGACAGACTATAATGATGGACCAGACAAAAGAGCAGCGTTCAGCACACGTCGTCGAAACTTATTCTCCGCATCAGGCGATCTCCAGGAAGGGGGAGGGAGGGGATCGTGGTGTCACCAGTGTAACGTTGCTACATGTACACCATACACTTGCAGGAGGTGGGTGGATGACCCAGCGAGAGCTGCCATTTGAATAAATTTCGCAACAATGCAAACTGCACTCACAGAAACATTGATAAAGTCAGCATCATACCCCCTCAGATTGTGGAAAAAGACGGGTACGTGTCGCGATAATTTATACTTCAGGTCGCATATGGCCAGCACCGCCAAACTTCGCCGTTAGATGACAGTGGTTCCTACGAGGAGTTTCCGTATTTCAGTCTGTGCTGGTGCTGCAAAGTTTATCAACCTTCCATGAAACTTTCTCGAGGTCAGTAACCAACCAAATCACAGTATTATCCCAAACATATGACTTGTAATGGCTAAGAATCGAATCATACATACAGTCGTCCTAGTATGCTGCCGTATATGGTTGGTGTTTTACTGGGGAGACTATATATGACGCTGTAGCGTCACCTTGACAGCATGTAAGCGTTCTTTTTATTTGCGGCATGCTTTTCGTACGTGTAGACCAGTTTAAGGTTTTGTTTCCTATCGTTTTTTAGTACTGTATAATTAGGACAATTTTCATTGACGTTTTTTCTCGCGATATCCTGTTTTTGTTGTGTGACCATTGCATCAGTGTTTCTTGATGTATATGGTTTTGTACTTGTACAGAGGAAGTTCTTATATCTGTAGCAAGCAGGGTGTTACTAGAACACATCATTCTTCCTTGAAGTTTTTCAGAGGGTTTGGGTGTGTAGTTCGAAGTTTTTCCTCATGTGCTGTGAGTTACAAAGCGGTTTTCGATATGTGGACGAGGTTATGGTTTTGTTTCAGCTATCGATTTTTTGTGTTTTTATGTGTGTGGATGACTGTTTTTTTCATGAGTGCATTTTTCTTTCATCCTGTCAATTTTAAGCAGGTGTGGTTATTTAAATGTCAAGCAGCAACGGAGTAGGGTAATTTTCAGTTCAATTTCCCTGCCCAAATTTAGGAAATTCTTCCAGCAGGATCATACTCACATAAATAAATGGTTCCCAAGACAGTACCTTACATCCTTCCTCACCAGAGGCTCAGTACGTTCTTTTTTCCATCAACACACGGGTGGGGGGAGGGTAAGTGTGGAAGGGGAGGGTAAGTGGAGGAGGGGAGGGTGAAATTGGGGGGAGGCAAAGTCCAGGAATGGGGAGGGGATCATGATGTCATCAGTTGCCACATGTACACCACACACTTGTAGGAGGTTGGCGTATGACCCAGGCAAAGCAGCCATTTGAATAAATTTCGCAACAATGCAAACTGTACTCACAGAAACATTATTCCCTGTCTAGTATCATCGCCCACAAAATGCGCATAGGTGCTACAATACAAATACTACAATGTTGTTCCTGTTGCTGAAAGAATGGTGGTATTTTTCAGTATTTCATGTGAAACATCTTAAATTTCCTTTTTGGTGAGAACATTTCCACATTTCCCACAGTTTAGAGTCGAATAACCGCGGGGCCAAAGCCCACATCTTCCGTTTTGGCCCATATTCTAGTCAATGAACAAAACCACCATATTGTACGTCATTCTCTGGCACTGGAGTTGCAGTTTTCTTGTTCATCTGGATGTGTTATCAATTCAATTGTCAAATCCAGGCGTCCTCTACGTGAATGAACACAGCTACCACATACAGTATTTTCGAATTGCTTAAAACACAGCGAAGTGACAAATTTCACAACATCTAGCAACGGTGCCCGAAAATTTCATCGATATCGGAACATCATGATCCAGTCACGCACACTAAAAAGTTACGCTGCTAATAACGCTACGCTGCTAATAACACTTTCCAATTACCGCGACAGTCTTTACGTAGTTCATCCTTCACAGTGCAGTATGAGTAGGCAGGAAACATATGTCGAGCGACCACTTCGTGTAAGAGGACACACAATGCTTGACGCCGCTGGTACTCCGTGAACTTTCATGATTATAGTCGCAGTAATCACGATTTCAACGCCCATCTAGCCCGTAATAATGTCTAACTCTTAAAGTCCTTGCTGCAAGTGAATGTACCCATATCAGTCGCAACATCTGTACTCTTACTTAGTCACCAGCCGAATAATGTTATCGCTGCAGTCCAACAACGATACGTAAAAGCAAACAGTCCGTTTCGCAGTCTCATCTTGGATCTTTACTGCACTAAACACTAGACGTATCTTTCCGCTTATAGGAGTGTCAGGCACTTGTTTGACTATTCGTGGGAACTTATTTTCGTCTCTTGCCAGTAATAACAGCACGCCAGTAGATAATTTGCACACGTGAGTGCAATTGAAACCTATATTTGGCACCGGGACAGCGATTCACTTCGTGCACCCTGTCGCCATTTGCATGTATTATGTTCCAGCCGACTGCCACCGTACCGCATTCAAACGCCCCCGCAGCACACGCCAAGGCTCTCCAAAAGGAAAGGAAATGTCAGTCGTAATGGTGCCGTACGGTGAGCTGCCAGCACATTTTCGATACGACCAAGAACTCAAAGGCAGGTTTATTCACACGGGTGAGTGGGTGAGTGACGAATTAAAGGTAAGTTAGTAACCTTGTAAAACAATGTCGTGTGGAGGAAAAGAAGGGAGATTACAACGAGTTCATTAGAGAAGGAGAACAAGCTTAAAGCTTGTATTCAGGAAGGCTGGAGAAGGGAATAGGCCGCATTTCCCCTAAAAAAAAAGAAAAAGGCCCAGCTCTTGACGTAAGCGACTTATGGAAACTTATTTGAACCGCCAGTCTAGCAAATGCGAACCCAATGCCTCACCCACTGCGCCTCCCTGCGCTGTGATGTCATATGCAACCGTGTATTTTTTTGAATGTTTCGGAGCAGATACCACAAACCTGACACACAAGGAGTGACACTGATGGATAATGAATCCCTGTTCTAAAGTGCTCAATTGAAAAACTGTAGAATCTAATTTTTTTCCTGAGACATTAACTCATTTGACGAAGGTATTGTTCGTCTCCACAATCCTTGTGAATCGCTGTAGGAAGTCATTCACGGGAATGTGTATCAAGCTATTCGAGCACATATAGCACAATAACTCGCGTATGTCGACCAACTGGCATCGATACCTCCTTTTGACATATCTTTCTAACCATTGCGAAAGATTTTTCAGACATTTAACACCCAGGTCATCCATTTAGCGTTATTGTCTGGCAGCCACAATTTTACCCTCTTTGCGTTTTGAAAGATGGGGCTGGTGAGTTTTGTTTTTCATTAAGTCTTCGGGAGAACAGTGAAACTATGTTCAGCACTTTGATTCGGCCATTGCCTTTCAAAGTATAGTCTTTGGTAGAGAAATCCTACTCCCCGGGCGGTCATCGCTATGATGAACTCCGTATCAGCGGCTTAATGTGACAATTAACATGACCTCCCTCAGAATTCTAAGATGAGAAATCTGCTAAAACTGCCAACGGCAGTTTCTAGAGAAAGTGCCTCTTTCGATGGAGTCCTCTCCTGCTGTACGTTCTTTTAGTCTAATGGAAAATGGAATGCAGTGTAAGCGCGAAGCCCGACACGTCAAGCAACTCACCGTATTATTTTTACACTTAATTTTGCCTGTGTTCTGAAGTCTTCCGAATGTAAACGTAATCACTTTTTTAGCTTTTTAACACGCTGACAGTAACTGATGCTGTAAAAAATATTTTCATTATAGAGCCTTTGCCTGTCTGACCACCATAGAACATAGGCTTGCCGATAGTTTATCCCACGATGCAGCGGACTTTGGGCGTTGGCTGTCGACAGGAAAATACTTTATTCAGCATCCATTCGGCACATACGCTTCGAGTACCGATGAAATACGGTATAATGATGTACTATTTTACGCCTATGTAGAACCTCACACAACCTCATCGATATTTTATAATCTCTCGCATGCAATGGTGTGCCTAAGTTTTTACGCATGAACGTAATGCGTTTCTTCTGACCACACAACAAGCATTACAATGCCCCCTCTTCCTCATTGCCCCACCCATACACACACACACACACACACACACACACACACACACACACACACACGTCACACATTCGCAGGTGGATCAAGAAGAAACAAGAGTCATCACCTAGCGAAAAAGAGATTTTTAGGCACGAGGTAAGAAACGCTAGTGATCCGTAATGCCTCTGCCCAGGGTCTGGCGTTATATTACTGTGGATACGTATTTATGCCACTATAGCCTTCTTAATTCTCAATCCGAAGGCTGGTCTGCAGCAATTCTTCTTCCAACTCATCTCTCCTATCACTTAGTCTGTTCATTTCTTTCATATCTGACCTGTCTTGAGTATTATAGGCCAGATCTGCCTTTTGGGGTGGAGCTGCTCAATGGTTTGTTGAGTGATTTCGGAGAGGGGACCCCATCGGATTAGGGAAGAATGGGAAAGGAAGTTGGTCATGCCCTTTCAAAGGAACTATCCCTGCATTTGCCTGAAGCGATTTAGACTAACCACGAAAAACCTAAATCAGGATGGTCGGACGCGGGTTTAAACCGTCGTCCTCCAAAAAGCGACTCCAGTGTGGTAACCACAGCGCCACCTCGCTCGGTGAACTGGTCAATGGATTTCCATTTGTCACGTACTGGAGTATACGAAACACATGACAAATTAACAACACGATCCAGCAACGTACAAATCGCAATCTTATTTTTCATATAGTTTTGGTGGTATGACTAAAATGATCTTTTATATCTGTAAATAGAAAGTATGACGAAACATTAATTTAGCGTAAGATTTAATATCTTTCAAAAAACGTAATTCATTTTCATACTTCTGATATAACTCAAAATTGTAATTACTCGAACATTTGAAATAATTGCAGCTATTGTTATTATTGTAATTTAAGCTGAAAACGTTTATGAAAAATAATTAATTATTATTTGTAAACCTCTCTAGACATAAAAACATTATACTTTGTGCGATCTCTGTGCTGTGAGTTGTTATATCTTCGTTCTTTTGAGTTAACGTGTTATAGTACGAGGTAGTGATGGTGCAGAGTTGGTAATGGTTGCCTGTTCGAGTTATTTGTCTGTAGTGGTATGGTGAGTGAGCTATGGCGCGAGTTAGTACTTGTGTTGGGATGGTAGTGGTTGTCTGTTTGGCTTCTTGTATGCAGCAAGGAGATTGATTTGTGATGTTATATGGAATATATGGATGTATGTGAACTGAAAATAGAATATCGGATGGAAGAAATTGAAAGAAGCAGTGATCGAATTTAAACTATCAAATCCGACCATACTTCCTAGACGTAAAATTTGTCAGCGAGCCATGCTTTTCGACGAGCCACATTATCAACGAGAAACTACTAGAAACAGAAGAGTAAAATGATTTTTAAATGTTCGATCCTTCTAGTCACTTATAATGGTTGCACTGTCTTAGTATTAGAATACTTAAATAAAGTGCACTGATAACCGTTTCTTGTAGGAATGGAGGGAAAGGTCGTAATGCTCTCAGATATTGAATCATTCCTTGCATTAAGTTAAATAGAAAACTATTGTGGCGATAGAAATGACCAACTAAATGATCTATTCTTTTCTATATTTTCGGAAGTAGAGATCTTTTTGCAACTAGTGTTCCAAGAATTTCTCGATTTAAGAGGTATGTTGTCCAAGAGATCTGTAGCATCCTCCTCCAGCACCACATCTCTAATATCTCCTCGCGTCTTTTCCATGCATCATTTGCACCAATAGTCACCTTTTTTAGCCATATAACGTCACATTCCAAACGAAGCTCTTAATAAATCCTTACTGTCCTATCAACTATCATGCCATTTGAATTAACCGAACGGAAATGAAATTGTTGAAATCAATGGGAATAAAGTCAGTGTAACAGAACTGATGAAGGCGTGTCCCTGATGTGGGAAGGTTTCATGGGGAATCAGTTAAAGTAATTTAAAGCCAGTATCTCCACACGCTAACAGTGCACAGCCACACAATACTTCTGCTCACTCTGACAACCTATCATGGCCTTATCTCTTCTCCTAAGTAACACAGGACTGCTAACAGACCGATGAACGACTACTTTAATAACAGTTACGCTAATTCGTCGTCTTCCAGTTACAAAGGGAAAGATTGCTGAACAATGCTGGTAGAAGCTCTTTTTGCGTCCGATTTTTTGGAACGTTATGGTCGAACATTTACTTAATGTTTTAAATCAACATGGAATGAAAAGTGAAGCAAAAATGAAACGAATTCATGCACAAGAATTCCCATCTGATCATTGTACCTCATATATGAAATCTAGCACAGAAACAAAAGCAAAACTGTCTGTTAATTTGATATGAGTGTCTCACTTCGTGAGTTACGACTCTACAATGTGGCTGTAGCTAGGAGGGACGGTGGAAAATGATACCTTCGTCTCTGCAGCCTGTAATACTTGGCCTCTGAAGAACAGATATCACCCTCTGTGCACACTTACTAGGAAAGAATAAATGTTATACACAGAACTTCACAAAGCAAAGAAGAGACGGAACACAGTAATACAAAATACGCCAAGGCAAAAACAAGTAGGTACAGAAGACAGAAAAACACGCAGTAAATATTCCTGCTGCTGTCTTTGATCACACTCATAAATATTAAGATCTGACACTAAACGATTTGAGGATCAAAAGTGCGTTTCCTACTTAAGGAGATCATACAGGGTGGTCCATTGATCGTGACCGGGCCAAATATCTCACGAAATAAGTGTCAAATTAAAAAACTACAAAAAACGAAACTTGTCTAGCTTGAAGGGGGAAACCAAATGGCGCTGTGGTTGGCCCCCTAGATAGCGCTACCATAAGTCAAACGGATACCAACTGCGTTTTTTAAAATAGGAACCCCAATTTTTATTACATATTCGTCTAGTACGCAAAGAAATATGAATGTTTTAGTTGGACCACTTTTTTGGCTTTGTGATAGATGGTACTGTAATAGTCACAAACATATGGCTCACAATTGTAGACGAACAGTTGGTAGCAGGTAGGTTTTTTAAATTGAAATACAGAACGTAGGTACGTTTGAACATTTTATTTCGGTTGTTCCAATGTGATGCATGTACCTTTGTGAACTTATCATTTCTGAGAACGTAGGCTGTTACAGCGTGATTACCTGTAAATACCACATTAACGCAGTAAATGCTCAAAATGATGTCCGTCAATCTCAATGCATTTGGCAATACGTGTAACGACATGGCCGGCCGGAGTGGCCGAGCGGTTATAGGCGCTACAGTCTGGAACCGCGCGACCACTACGGTCGCAGGTTCGAATCCTGCCTCGGGCTTGGATGTGTGTGATGTCCTTAGGTTATTTAGGTTTAAGTACTTCTAAGTTCTAGGGGACTGATGACCTCAGAAGTTAAGTCCCATAGTTCTCAGAGCCATTTGAACCATTTTGTAACGACGTTCCGCTCAACAGCGAGTAGTTCGCCTTTCGTAATGTTCGCACATGCATTGACAATGCGCTGACGCATGTTGTCTGGCGTTCTCGGTGGATCACCATAGCAAATATCCTTCAACTTTCGCCCCAGAAAGAAATCCGGGGACGTCAGATCCGGTGAACGTGCGAGCCAGGGTATGGTGTGGTGCTTCGACGACCAATAAACCTTATGTGGCGTCCCCGTGCTCCAACCACGTGCTGATATTGTCGACGCCGTAGAGCTGTTACTGCCACAACTCTCGCAGTGGAGTTGAGACACGATGCGCGATGACGTAGATCCCCGTTGGTGAACGGGAGACAGAAATGCGAACTCGTACGATGGATGCTTCTTCTGATTTAAGATTTAATGATTCATTGCCTGGATATGCAGTAGTTGTTAAATCTTATCTCATCCGCATCGTACACACTATTGCGAGGAAACATTGTAATTATCAGTCTTCTCGTACGTTGTTGGCTCGTTGCTATGGAGTTGTTGAACCTGTATGAAGCAAGATCCAGAGATACTCTTTGATTACGTATGAGTGATCCTACGCCGTAATGTTTAAAAAAAGTCTAAAGTTCTCTTTTCAATTAATGAAGTAGGTATTTTGATATTCAGATTAAATTGTCCCTGCTGAACAGTCGTTGGTTAACTTAATCAATGATAATGTAGTCCACGCTTGAGGTACTCAAGGTACCCCTCCGCCACACACCGTCAGGTGGCTTGCGGAGTATGAATGTAGATGTAGATGTAGATATTTCACTTGGAACGAACAGTTAAAAAAATGGCTCTGAGCACTATGGGACTTAACATCTCAGGTCATCAGTCTCCTAGAACTTAGAACTACTTAAACCTAACTAACCTAAGGACATGACATATGTCCATGCCCGAGGCAGGATTCGAATGTTGTGACCGCAGCGGTCGCGCGGTTCCAGACTGTAGCGCCTAGAACTGCTCGGCCACTCCGGCCGGCGAACTACTAAACCTGTCAGTGGCTCAAAACAGAGCTCAACGTATAGTCACCAGACATTTTAGTCATTTGGCCAACAGCACAAAATCTGATAGGCGTGAAGAAAAATTTTAATCTAACCTAATACCACATCTTCTCGATAACTCCTTCATTATTCTCATGAATATATGTACAAAGAAGACTTATATTAAACAAATATGTTTTCCTTTTTGTTAAATTTGTGTTTCATTTAAAATAACAATACTGCAAAAACTAGCTACTCATTTTATTGTTTTTAAGATAATGTGATATATATTTGACTCTCAGTCCCTGACTTATAGTTAGCTATATTAAAGGAGCACGTAATTAGTTAGCTAACTAACCTTACTTTATTAAATAAATGGTTATGCTTTCGTCATTTGGCAGTTGTTGTATTTCCTTCCGGATATGCTATTGCAATTCCACCTTTACAGCTATTTTGAAGTGAGTGTGCTATTAACATTAACACTTCGTATATTATTAAGCAATACAGTTTGCACCTGAAAATTCGTTCCGAGTATACTGTTAATAAATAACATACCATTATTTTCCATCGAAATTAGCAACACTGCATATGGTGCGTATATATCAAGAACATCATACACATTATCTTAACCTAACAAGATGAAATCAGCTTCTCTATTTTTTGGTAACGCCACAGATTTTGTACAACTGCATTAATTGCTAGTTCGTTTTTGGAATGATTTGATGAACCGACATCTCACCTACAGTAACAAACATGGGCATAAAATCTGTTGGGCTCTCTTCATTAAGACTGCTAAGCATTCGCAAATGCTTGGCTTGCGGTCAGCGTTCAGCATATGCACCTTCCATCAGCACAAGTCCAACATATGTTCCATCCAACCAGCACAGTCCTTCCTCATAAACGGTGCCTCATATAAAATGAAGCACGCTCACTGCTCTGGTGACATGATGAACGATGCCTCTCCAAGCACTCCTGGACGTTGTGGTCCTCATTTCTTCCTGGATATATTCTGTGCTTTATATGATGTCTTGTAACCATCGTCTCCTTGTTTTCCTCCACCTCTTTGATCTTCTGTTCTTCCGATAATTACAGCTTTTTGTAGAGATTCTTTTGTTCTTTTAATTTCATCTGAAGTTTATGACCACCAAAGAAATTATTGTTTTATTTTTTTTAGGACTGTGCTATTTATTACTTTTCAGTATATGAAATCATCAGGATCCCTCTCCAAATCCACATTCAAATCAATTGGTCTTCTTGCGGTCCACTTTTTTCATCATCCACTGTTCACATCAGCACAAAACTGCAGGGAAGATCAAAGTTTTGGTCAGTTTTATTTTTGTAAGTAATGACAATTAACTTTCTTTTAGAAAGTTATTTAATTTAATTGTAACGGCTTTTCCAAGTTGTACCATTCTTCTTATTTTCTTTGTGCAGAAGATGCTTTTTGCTGTCGTACGAGTAGATCCTGAAATATATATATTTATCGAATTCGTCAATGATTTCACCGTCTATAACCAAGTTAGTCTTCATTCGTGATGTCAAATTATTTGTTTTCTTCGAATTTAGCCTTAAGCCAAATTTTTCACTTTCCTTTCATATTTTTTCCAGCACACGTTTAATGTCCTCTTTATTGCCTGCAAAAGGAGTAGTGTCGTACACATATCTTGCATATGTTAAGTTATTTATTAAATGCCACCCTTCCCCGCCAGTTTCAATTCCAGTTTCCACACCTGTTAGACCTGAAGTTCTCATTACATATTCACCATACAAATTGAAAAAAAAAAACGGAGACACAATACACTAGTCTTTTCATTCTGACTAGTTTCCCCATCCCGAAAGTTTCGGTATATCCTTGCTATATTTTTACTGCTGCTTCTTCGTTTCTCTACAGATTACAAATTATCTCTAGCAGGTGCTGTGATATTCCCATAAAGCCTAGTACTTCCCACGGTTTTGCTTTGCTGTGGTCTATGAACTTACGTGAATAAGCCTTATTGACCGATTCATCTTATGTTTACTATATTGTACCTGGAGCCTCAGGTATCTGTGAATCTTGCTTGTTCCTTTGGCAAGTCTGTCCAAGTTTCATTTTAGTCGATTCTAGTTGATATTCTAACCGTGATAGCATGTTGTATCAAAGCCATTGTTCTGTAATTTTCAGACTAGTTAGGATTCCATTTCTTCAGGAGTGGTACGTACTTTTTTTTCACTCGATAGGCCAGTTACATGTAAAGAAAATTTTTAACACAATTCTATTATTATTCCATTGCTTCATTTCCTATACTTTTAATAATACTTTTTTATGCCGATCACACGCTGGAACTCTTCTTCCAGGAAGTATTTTAGGGTTCACTTAACCACCTTTTCAGCAACTGTTGTTTCCATACCATATCGCGTAGTATTGTGTATACTGTGTGTATTATTCGTTTTGTTTCTTCTGATAAATTACTCTTCTTGTCACTGGGATTCAGTATCTCGACATAGTATTTAAAATCTATCCCTTTAGGCATAGTGTCGCTCCGTACAAAGTGGAGCAATGCGGAGGAGCTTTCACTGTGGAGGTCCTCAGGAACCACAAACCAGGATGAAGGAGACACCAGTGCTGGGTTAATGAAGAAGGCCACGTAGTGCGAAGGCTGCGACGCACGTGGGCCAGAGACAAAGGACCGCTGCCAACCCACCGGGAAACACAACACCAGCCACTACATCACAGCGTCTTCTCTCTGCGCTCTCTGAGGTAACAACGGTAAAGCTCTAACAGAATGTCCCTCGAAGTTTTCTACCTATACTTTGTTTTTCAACTTTATTAAAGTCTGTTGTATATTCTACCACGTTGGTTCATCTGGGCACATGACGTAGCCAAAAATTTACTTTCTCGTCCCATACAATTGTTTTGTGCTGTAGACTGCTTCATACTGTAAACTGATAAGCCAAAAGTTCAGCCACTGCGCAGTCAACGTCTGGACCCGAGCAGCACCTTCGGAGTTAATGAATATGATGAAAAAGCAATCAACAAAACACTTCAACACGAACAGTGATGAAAAGGTAGACCAAACACACACTACTCTTCATCCCACACGCTGACACTAATATAGTTAATCAGAATCTTGAACACAATCCACAGGAGTCGTCCTGATTTGGGCAATCTGTGTACATAACCTTAAAACGGTGTTATTCATTCATAATGTTGACAAAGAAAGATCTATGAAGTGCTTCCTTTCTTAGAAATCGTTAAATATTAAGCAACCGTGGGTCTCTTGAGGATCCAAGGGTCTGTTTCGCTGCAGCCTTTGAGAAAATCGTTAATACTATTGACATCCATGGAGGTTTTGCGTTGTAGGATAGGATCCGCCAACTACGGGGCAAAATAGCCATTGAATTAGATAATGAATAAGCTGTTTGTGTTCTGGTCTTCAGATCGCAGATAGATTTGTTGCATTTCACCACGGTATTCTTTTTCCATCCCCCACCTTAACCTGGTTACGTTATTTAAGCCTTTGGTCCTCCATAGAACATTTTACCATCCGCATCTCTCAGCCGCTAAATTAAGTATTTCGTGATGCCTCGGGAGACATTTTGTTGAACTATTCCTTCTTTTAGTCTCACTCCGATTTAATTCTATCACTATTCCGATCTATCCATGTAATATGCAGCGTTCTACTGTAGCCTTGCGTTTCAAAACCTTCTATTCCGATCTTGTTTATACTATTTATCATCAACATTTCACTTCCATAGAAGGCTACATTCCAGACAATTACTATCACGAATGACTTCTTAGGACTTACATTTACACTAGATGTTAAAACATAATCAAAAGTAAAATTGGCTTAGTGGCGTACAGTCGAATTAAATCAAGCAATCATGAAGTAATTTTCTTGCTGTGGGGTACCACGGCTGCATAATTGTTGAAGGACATGGTAATACTATCACAACTCCTGTTGATTACAGGTTTTTACTTCCTTTAATGTTGCATAAGTATCACGAAATGGCCATCGTAGAAACTATTGTCACTTTTTTTTTTTTTTTTTTTTTTTTTTTACTACAGAAATGAATGTATACAGAGTCTAAAAAGGAGTCTATAGTTTTACTGCTGCATTCAGTAACATTGTTTTAAATATGATGGTTACACGTATGTGTGCTCTCTTTCAGAATGTTACTACTAAATAATCAGATATACTACAAACGAGATTACCTCCAAAACTTGAGAATGGCCTGTAAGGCTGAAATTGCCCAATCGTGCGAAATTAAATAAAGTAATTACATGCAGGCAGTAGCTGAGGAGGAACCATCACGATGCTCTTCAACTGAACGAACTAGATTAGGAAATAAGAGAGCGAAAAAAGTAAAAGCAGAACTTAGTTATTTTGTAGCAAAATAGCTTGTGCTGGCTTATGTAGAGAGGACATAAAATGCAATAGCAAGGAAAAAGAATCTAATACAAGTTTAGGAGCTAGGCATTTCTTTGTGGTAGAGATTGTCTAATGTGTAGTTGTCTACAGAAGCGAAACGTGAACGATAAACGGTATATACGAGAAGAGAACAGAAGATTTTGATATGTGTGCCTACTGATCATTACATGAGTATATCAATTGACTGTCACGGGTATTGAATCAGTAAGACAGAGAAGTACTCCTTAGACCATATTTGTTCTTTTCACGACAGGAGCTGAAGCAAAAGTACACTTTCAGACAAAAAAAGACGTACCACGAAAGAATTATCCGAATGGGACGGATTTGTTTAAGAGAAAGAGTTCAACAAATTGAGCAACTCAGCAACAAGTCGGTCGACCTGTGGCCCTTACACCAGAGTTATTCGGCTTGGCATTCAATGACAGAGTTTTCTGATGTCCTCCTGAGGGAAATCGTGCCAAATCCTGTCCAAATGCTGCGTCAGATCGCCTACATCACGAGCAATTTGGGAGAGATCTCGCGAGCTTGCTGGCCACGCTAGGGATTGCAAACATGAAGGCAAGCAATAAAAACTCCCACCATGCGCAAGCGCTCATTATTTCGCTGAAATGTAAGCCCAGTATGGCTTGCCATGAAGAGCGTAGAATATCGCCGACGTACCGCAGTGCCGTAAGCGAGCCGCTGATGACAACTAAAGGAGTCCTGCTATGAAATTAAGTGGCATCCCAGACAATCACTCCCGGTAGTCGAGCCGTTGCTATCCAACTGCTGTCCAGGCCATCTCCAGACGCGACTTCGACCCAGAATCTCATTGACTGGATTAGAATTGTCTTCAGTGGTGGGATCCGTTTCGAACTGAGCCCCAATGACTTATCTTCCTGTGTTCTCAGTGCTTTTGTGCTTTATTGAACATGTTCAGCTCTTCTTGATGTTGATCTTTGCTTAGAGGTGCTCTACATTTTCTGTATGCCATGTGTCTGATGTCTGCTATATTTGAAAATTGGGATGGTTTCATTTTTGTGTATTATCTTGTCTATAGTATATCATTTGTGAATATGCTGAAACAGTGTATGTTGTTGAATTTTCTGATTTCGTGTTCATGGTAGTATATTGTTACTTCTGGTTACATTTCCATAATGAATTAATTCTACATATCTGCTTGTGTGAACCCCTTACATGTTCTTGTGCTTCATGTATAACACATATAACATCATCTACATATATGTGCTAGTATAAGCTTCTAAATTGCTCTTTGTTTTAATTACTTCTGCAGAAAGTTTCCTTTCATTGTGATTCATTTATGTATTTATTAGCATATATTGAGCTATTCCTTTGTAAATATAAACACATCAAAAAATATTTGCATCATCTCAGTTCTGAGAGTTCCGGAACCTGTACAGAAAATTGGAATAGAGATCAACATAAACATCATCCATCCCAGGCATATTCGATAGGGTTCATGTCTGGAGAACATGCTGGCCACTCCAGTCGAGCGATGTCGTTATCCTGAAGGAAGTCATTCACAAGATGTGCACGATGGGGGAGCGAATTGTCGTCCATGAAGACGAATGACTCGTCAATATGCTACCGATATGGTTGCACTATCGGTCGGAGGATGGCATACACATACTGTACAGCCGTTTCGGCGCCTTCCATGATCACCAATGGTGTACGTCGGCCGCAAGTAATGCCACCCCAAAACATCAGGGATCCGCCTCCTTGCTGTACTCGCTGGACAGTGTGTCTAAGGCGGTCAGCCTGACCGGGTTGCCACCATACACGTCTCCGACGATTGTCTGGTTGAAGGCATATGCGACACTCATTGATGAAGAGAACGTGATGACAATCCTGAGCGGTCCATTCGGCATGTTGTGCTCATCTGTACCACGCTGCTTGGTGTTGTGGTTGCAAAGATGGACCGTGCCATGGACGTCGGGAGTGAAGTTAGCATTATGCAACCCATTGCGCACAGTTTGAGTCGTAACACGACGTCCTGTGGCTGCATGAAAAGCATTATTCAACATGTTGGCGTTGCTGTCAGGGTTCCTCCTAGCCATAATCCGTAGGTAGCGATCATCCACTGCAGTAGTAGCCCTTGGGCGGCCCAAACGAGGCATGTTATCGTCAGTTCCTGTGTCTCTGTATCTCCTCCATGTCCGAACAATATCGCTTTGGTTCACTCCGAAACGCCTCGAAACTTCCCTTGTTGAGAGCCCTTTCTGGCACAAAGTAACAATGCGGACGCCATCGAACCGCAGTATTGACGGTCTAGGCATGGTTGAACTACAGACAACACGAGCTGTGTACCTCCTTCCCGGTGGAATGACTGGAACAGTTCGGCTGTCGGATCCCTTCCTTCTAATAGGCGCTGCTCATCCATGGTTGTTTACATTTTTGGTCGGGTTTAGTGACTTCTCTGAACAGTCAAAAGGGCTGTGTCTGTGATACAATATCCACAGTCAACGTCTATCTTCAGGCGTTCTGGGAACTGGGGCGATGCAAAACTTTTTTGATGTGTGTAAAAAAAAAAAAAAAAGCTATTTATTTGTAAATAACGAACTTTTAAATTCAATGTTGTTTTGCTTCCTGATTACCTTTTTGATTTGTGTCAGTTATTGTGTATTAGTGCTTCGATTTCTTACCTTTCTCCCAATTCCTCTTTTACGGTGCTGATTGTGTCACTGTGTGGGATTAAAATTTTCTTGTTCAGGTATCAAAGGAAATCTGTTTAGTGGTTGTTGGGATGTATTTTTTACTTTCTGGGTTAATGCTAAGGAGTCATATATGTCAGTTTTCTCTAGGTTGTAATATCAAGCTAAGTATTAATCTGAGAAATTTGCAGTTTGGTATGTAGCAGCATTCTTGATATTGATAACTGGTCTCACAGGGCTATTGTCTTAATGTTTTTTGGACTGGCTTCTGAGCACTGGTGCTACTGAATTTTTTGATACTATATTCTGTTTTGTGTTTTTGTAAGTTTTTGATATTTGAAGGTGTTTTTCTATTTTTATTTGAGATCTAATACTTTCATCAGATTTTAGTTTTTCAGTATTGCTTTTTTATAAATTGTCTTTGTTTTATTCATACGTTCCATTGTATCAACGAGCACTGCAATGTTACTTTTCGTCTGGTTTTTTAGCTATTGCGCCCCTTCCCTGAAGTGCTTTTTCTTTATTGACTTAATTGTTATTATTTCTGTCAAATCTTCCTGTTTGTTTCCAAGAGTTTTTCTTATTTCTTAATAAAGTCCATCACATGATGTCTCTAATGTCTGAATTTGTTAATGTTACATTTGCAATCCTCTAACAATTATCTTCCTCTTTCATACAGTTTTATACCAGTGACATTCATTACTATGACTGTAAAAACTGTGTGGGAAGTCTTGTGTGTTCTGCTGTTGAATTGATACTTCCTCAGCCAGCTACTCCACCTTGTCTGTTATGTACTGTATGACTGTATGATTGTTCAAGTAAGCTGCTATCTGCGGCTGGAAATTGTACATATTAGCGTAAGTTAGTTTAAGTTAGAGTAAGTAGTTTGTAAGCCTAGGGATCGATGGCCTCAGCAGTTTGGTCCCAGAGAACTTACCACAATTTTCCAAATTTTCCTTGACATGCAGTTATGATATTTTGAATATTTGCACCCATACCTCCTCCGTTGCCACTTAAATTATGTTTATCATGTAAATAAGAACAAATGTTATCCATTGCAATTGAATTTAGCCCCCATTAGACATAAATTCAAATTGATAAAAAAATGTATTCGACAATCAGTAATACCAATTATATTATCACAGTGTACAATAAGACACAAAATCATCTTCTCGATGAAGTGAACCAGTACTGAAAACTTCTAAAATTCGGCGCCTTATACTTGGAGTACTGTGGCTCAATACTACAAAATATTAGTATTACAACAAACAGACAAACCGTTTTAATTTTACTTACAAATACCTAAGAATCACGTCAAAATATCAAGAAACAGATTATTGATATCACTGTGAAAATGTCTGTAACTTAAATTACTGTTTCTCACAAAATGTTAAAATATGAAGTGAAGCTAACACCGATGTCGATACCATCAGGATTAACACACGTATGTTTAGGTGCATATTGCTCACAAGTGCTATATCGAAAACAGAAAATCTTAAAAACTAAGACGATAATATCCTTTCAGATTGGTTATAGTATAATGCTTCCCGGAGGGTACGAAGAACGAACCAACATTATCGATGGCGTGACTATATTAAGCGCCATATATACTTTATGTAACTGCAAACATAACTTGTTGAGAATGAGCTTATTCCTTGCCTGTCCTTGCTATAGGAAGCTCTCTAATTAACCTATTTCCAAAAAAGGGGGCATAGCTTCAAAAGAAGTTGTGAAATGTGACTGAATAATCTGATATGATAGCTAAAACCTAAGCTGTGGATGAAAAAAAAAATGTATTGGCTTAGACATTCTCTCATTGGTCTGTCCAAAGAGGGCGGGGGCTTAAGAAGAAGTTGAGAAACGTGATTGTGAAGTGAAATACTGAACTGAATAGCTCTCTCAGTGGCCTAGTTTCAAAAAGCATTGCTCCGTGGGGGAAGAAAGAGCAGAAGATGGGAGGTTTGTGCCGTAGGAAGAGGGGGTGGGTGAGGAGAAGGGAGTGCGGCATTAGAACGACATGATTTTGCCCTTATCTTTGCATGTAGACAACCCAACAATCAAAGGTTAAATTTGACCAAAGAGTGCTTTGCTCTTCTACTTGAATTTACTCTAGGTGAAAAGAAATTTATGGCATATCTTGACTAAGAGAAAGTGTCAGATCACAGAAAATATCCCTAGGCATCACTATATGGTCAATTTAAACATACCTGGAAGTGTTGAGGGTAAAACTACAGAGGAAGAAGAAGGCTCGAATATATTAAGGGGATTCAGGTGAACATTGCTTGCACGTTATGTAGAAACGAAGGGACCTGCACAGGAGAATGTCACGAAGAGCTCCATCAAAGCAGTCTTTAGTGAACAACAACAACAACTTGTGACGTTACGAGAAGCCGTCTTGCATAGCAAGAGGCAGTGGTTAGTACGAGGGTTGTAACTTAAATAGTGGCAACTATTTATCCACAACCGATACAAAAGAGTTACAAGTTTGCACCTGTTACTGTCCTTCAAAATAGTCACCAGCGTTGTGTAGAACCTGTTGCCAGCGATGTGGAAGACATAGTATACCGTTAGCAGAGCCTGTCCTGTAGATGGTGCGAATGTAGCGGTCTACTGCTTGTCGAATCTCTGGGACAGTTCTGAAGCGAATGTCAAGAAGCCAAACCTGAAACGCCAATCCAACAAATGGCGTTATTATGGGTTGCCGCGAAAGTCGAAAGTGCGTCAGTGCCCAGTATGGTGAAAGTTATGGTGATTCTCGTGTACGACTGTGATGGTGTTATCCTAACGCATTACATTCCTCCACGGCAGACCGTCACCGCACAGTATTACTGTTCGTTTTTGGAGCATCACCTGCGACCTGCTTTGCGGAAGAAGCGGCGACACTATCTGCGCAACCCACCCATCATTTTGCACGACAATGTACGGGCGCATACAGCGCGAGCTGTGGCTGCTCTGTTCGGTCGATGGGACTGGGAAGTACTGTACCATCCACCACACTCCCCGGACTGAAGTCCTTGTGACTTTGCCGAGCGGGGTGGCGCAGTGGTTAGCACTGTGGACTCGCATTCGGGAGGACGACGGTTCAAACCCGCCTCAGACCATCCTGATTTAGGTTTTCGGTGATTTCCCTAAATCGTTTCAGGCAAATGCTGGGAAGGTTCCTTTGAAAGGGCACGGCAGATTTCCTTCCAAATCCTTCCCTAGTCCGAGCTTTTGCTCCGCCTCTAATGACCTCGTTGTCGATGGAACTTTAAACACTAACCTCCTCTTCCTTGTGATTTTGATTTGATTCCGAAGATGAAGGAACCACTTCGTGGCATTCGCTTCAGAACTGTTCCAGAGATTCGAAGGCAGTAGACCGCTCCATTCGCACCATCAGCAGAACAGGCTCTGCTGACGGTATGCTACGCCTTCCGTATCACTGGTAATGTGTTCTACACAACGCTGGAGACTACTTTCAAGGACAGTAACAGGTGCAAATATGTAACTCTTTTGTACAAGTTGTGAATAAATTTAAGTTCCAACCCTCGTATTTCGACAGCTCGTGGCAATCAGCCAACTGGGTGAGGAATGCAGGTAGGCCTGTGGTAGCACATCGGAACTATAGATTTTTCCTAGGCCTGAGACTGTGATCTAGGCTGAAGCGTGGAGACGATTCAGGCCGAATGAAATCATTCATCATTTGCTTGGGCCTTAATCCACTTTCAATGCTAGGTCAGCCCTGTTACAACGGATTTGGCGATGTTAGTGACAGAGGGTGGTCAGATACCCTTCCTGGACCTCCCCACGATGGAATTTGTGTACCCCAGCTGTCTGCGTCTAGTGAAAGTCATGGACCCCCCCAGGATGGAATTTGTGTACCACAGCTGTCTGCGTCTAGTGTAAGCCATGGAATAGTGCGAATGCTTTCAAACGTCGGCGAGTCGTGTAACTGAGGTGGGACATGGGGACCAGCCGGGTATTCACCTAGGGGGATGTGGGAAACCGCCTGAAAGCCACTTCTAGGGTGGCTGGCACATTGGCCCTCGTCGTTAAGCCGCGTGGCGGATTCGTTCTGGGGCCGGCGCGCCTAACAGAGTCCGGGAAGCTGTGCTTTAGCGTCTTGGCTAACCTGGCGGGTTCAGAGTGAACGAAATGAAAGGTGAATATTATACTACTTTCATCAAAATTACGTTACAGACCCTATGAACATGATACAGCAAAACCAATTACTCCAGAAGAATCGAGGCGGTTGATCAGGATCATTGCAGTTCTAAGCATATCTCTACTATAAATGTTAAGGAAGTTACAATTGTTTTTAATTGTAATAGCTTATAAAATTAATAACAACTAAACCACTGGAGTCATCTGTTCATATTAAGAGTAAATGATAGCTAATGATGACAGTAAATATTACAGGAAGCTACTTTTGCAATAATTTGCATATAAAATATACACACAAGAAGTTACATGCGAATTTATTAAAAGCTGAAATGCAAATGTGTCCATACTATAAATTCTCTTCTGTTACATGTAGAACGATGGTAACATTAGTTTCCCCCTATTTTACACTATTCCTTAGTTCATGAATACCTTTTGTTGTTTAATTATGTAAAAGCCATTAAATAAAATGTGTAATACCCATGTATAGCACAAATTATAATGAGTAAAATATGTAAATAAATGGCGTTCAAACTAAAGGGCAGCGGAGCACTTGTTTTTCAAACTAGCAATATGTATTTATAATTTTACAATATTTCTTGTCATACTGTAAAACCAATGTAGGTATGGTTTAGAATTTTTTGAACTTTTTTTTTAATGCTGACGTTTTCCTTTATTCTTTTTTTACAATCAAAAGTTGCAAAATAACTTCAGTTAGTATCACAGTATTCTAATATCTAATACGTGTTGCAAAGCTTCAATTGATGTTTTTGCAGTTTTATTTCAGATTAACTATGCAGCTATCAGACCCAAGTTCGAGCTTTATGTAGAGAACATGCTTCGTTACAAAATAAACCTGACCATGTGCCTATTATTACTATGCCTCTCTCGCACTTTTCAAAACTTAGAGTTATACAGGTGAAAAACTGAAATAAGGTTTGAAGTCAAATTACTTTGTTTTACTGTCCGTTTAGCGCATAACAAACTTCCTTAACAATGCCTAACCACATCCAGTCTCGAGTTAACAGTTAAGCTTGTTTCACATTTGCACTGAAGTAACCATTGCTACGTTGCGTTTTCCACATTAATCATACGGGTAATCACTAACCACTGGAGCCATTTTATTTTACTATATGCTATCAGTATTTTCCTCCACAACAATCACTAATTCACAAACACTATACCATTTCAACCATGAATCTCATAGCTAGCCTCGCGGGTTACTCAAACTCTGTTCACCTGCGAGCCATCATAAAGCATTCAATTTTTACTTATACTTTCTAGCAAATTCTTCATAATGTTTGTTTGCGACAGGACCCGCCAGGTTAGCCGACGGCGCTAATGCGCTGCTTCCTAGATTTAGGTAGGCACGCTGGCCCCGGATCAAATCCACCTAGCGGATTAATGACGTAGGGCCAGTGTGCCGGTCAGCCTGGATGAGGTTTCTAGGCAGTTTTCCAGCACTACGTGAATAGCGGGCTAGTACCCGTGTCCCACCTCAGTTACATGACTCGCAGGCATCTGAGAAACGTTCACACTATTTCATGGCTTACACTAGACGCAGACAGTTGGGGTAATTCTGTCCTGGGTGGTACGGGGTGGAGACAGGAAGGGCATCCTACCACCCTCTGCCACTAACATCGCCAAATCCATAGTAACAGGGCCGACCTTGCGTTGAAGTGGGACAAAGATCCAAGAAAATGATGATGATGATGTTAATACATGCGGAGCTGTGTGAGACTGCTCCGCACTGAAGCTTGTAAGAATGACTCTCCTTGAGCACACCAAGATGGTGCATGACAACTATCGATGGTGTGCTCTTGCCATTGTACAGCAAGACAAATTTACCATCATTTGACCATCTGACAGGCTCCTCAATGGGGCCATAGTAATAGGTATCCCTGGCATAGAGAAGCAACTGGAAGAGTAGAAAACAAATAATTCTCGAGGTCCGGGTGGAAACTGAGTTTGTTTTTACAGAGAGTACTCTACGACATTGGTCCCTTATTTAGCTTGCAATTATTGCGAATCTCTAGCTCGGCATGAAGTTCCAAGCGACTGGAAAACAAAAAAATTCAGGTCACTCCTGTATGTAAGAAGGGTAAATGAATGGATCTCTTAAACATGAGTTTGCTGCAGAATTCTTGAACATATTCTTTGATCGAATATAATAAATTTCCTTGAGACTGTAAAGCTTCTGACCAAGAATCAGCACCGTTTTAGAAAACACCGCTCGTGTGAAACTCAGCTTGCCCTTTTCTCACATGATATCCTGTGAACGATGGACGTAGGGCAACAGGAAAATTCCATATTCATAGATTTCCGAAAAGCATTTGACACGGTGCCCCACAGCAGATTGTTAACGAAGGTACGAGCATGTGGAATAGGTTCCTAGGTATGTTAGTAGCTGGAAGACTTCTTAAGTAGCCGAACCCAGTGTGTTGTCTTCGACAGCAAGTGTTCATCAGAGACAAGGGTCTTGTCAGGAGTTCCCCGAGGAAGTGTGATGGGATCGCTGTTTATACGTGAATGGTCTGGCGGATAGAGTGAGCAGAAATCTGTTGTTGCTTTGCTTGGTGTACGGGATAGTGTCGTCCTTGAGTGACGGTAGGAAGATACGAGATAGGCAAAATTTCTAGCTGCTGTGATGAATGGCAGCTAGTTCTAATTGCAGAAAAATGTAATTAAATGTGGGTGAGTAGGAAAAATAGACCTTAATGTTCGAATACTGCCTTACAAGTGTTCCGCCTGACACTGTTACGTCGATTAAAATCTAGGCTTAACATCGCAAAGCGATATGAAATGGAACGAGCATGTAATGATTGTTGTAGGGAAAGCGAATGATTCTCAAGTACTGCTGAATTGTTTGGTATCCGCACCAGATCGGATTGAAGGAAGACATTGAAGCAATTCAGAGGCGGGCTGTTAAATTTGTTAACAGTAGGTTCGAGCAGCACGTAGGTATTATGGAGATGCTTCCGGCACACAAGTGGGTACCCTGGAGGGAAGATGTCGCTCTTTTCGAAGAACACTCTTGAGAAAATTTAGAGAAGCGACATTTCATGCTGACTGCATAACGCTTCTGCTGCTGCCAACGTACGCTTCGAATAAGGGCCAAGAAGATAAGAGAAGTTAATCTTCGTGCGAAGGCATGTAGACAGTCGTTTTTACCTCGCTCTGTTGGCGAGTGAAACAGGAAGAAATGACTAATAGTAGTATAGGGTACCTTCCACCGCACACCGTACAGGGGTTTGTGAAAGCTGTATGTAGATGTAGAATGCTTCTATCGCGTTCCCACTGTGCGTTAGGCTCGCGATTTTTTCTTTTATTGAGATTCGATTCCCCTCGAAAGGGGCGGGCTGGCAGCAGCTTAGTACTCCGCTCTTCAGTCAACAGAATTTTTTAAAAAATGAAGATAATAAAAATAAAAGCAGATGATAAAATCGGTGACTTAAATGGTAAAGTGACAGAAAATTGTGGAACTTAAAACTTAAAACAAAGGGTTGGCGATGCTAATAAAATACACAGGAAGCAGACAGATAATAATATACGGAAGACAAAAACACGGCGACAGTCTGGTTTCTGTTCGCAAGAGATATAAAAATCACGCCCAGCGACAACGTGATTTCTCTTCGCAACACTTTGGAAAAGACACACAACACTGAACACTCACTTGAACACTGCACTAAAAAGTTGGCACAAATATGACACACCACAGCCGAGGGCAAATGGGGAGAACCTGGACAGATGATGGGAAAGAGAAGGGGGAAGGAGAGGAGAAACGAAGTGGAGGGGAGGGGGGCAGGAGCCGACGGAGGACGAGGGCTCATAAGAGGGGGGCTATGCATACGCGACAACGAGTGGAGAAAGGCAGAGGAGGGGAATGCAAAACGGGGGGGGGGGGGGAGCTCGCGACTCGACTAACTATCGCGGTCTTATTGTGGAAGAAGTACATGTTCTATGTTTATCATGTTTTATTGAAGATTACTCAGGAAAAACCACATGACATAGGCAGTGATTATACAATTATAACCAATGGAACGTTCCAGAAAACTTGGGTAGAATTCCCCAGAAACGTTCTGTGAAATCAACAACGGAACGATTATAACGTGGCACATCGTTTAAAAGACAGTCATGGAACGCTCGCGCGCCGCGTCAGGGAGTAAGTACATGTCAGCGCTCCTAGCGGTCGGCACGCGAACCTCGTTGACACTTGCGTTCCGTCAGCTATCACGTCTGCGAACAGCGCGCCTGCCTTTGGTCGCCATACAGCCCCCCATGGGAGAGCGGAGCCCCGTTGTTGTTGGTAACTGCCTCAGACGCTGTCCTTGAATCTGGCCGGAAAGTGCACACGACGTGCGGATCGCGTTGTACGTTGTGTCTGCGTCGAAGGAGCTGCGTGAGGTGCTGGATTATCGGCTGGCTAAAACGCCGGTCGGTGGAGGGAACTGTACGCGTCTAAACTTTCTTCAAACACAAAAGCAGGTTTAACTCGGTCGACCGACACTGTGTTCCTTTTCCCATTCACCATAATGTCCATCGTTTTGTCCCGTCTTGTTATTAGGCGGTGTAGTCCAGTGTAAGCTGGTGTGAGCGCTGGTTTAATCCTGTCTTCTCGTAGCATGACATGGGTGCGATGCTTTAATTCTTTACGTACAGACATATGCGGTGTCCCATGCTTTGTCCCATGCTGCGAAGCCGGATGCGGCCGCATGTGTGAAATACGATACCGCAATTGGATTATAAACTGCGACGACTGTGACAAGTCCCCCCTGAGGTACCTGGATCAATAAACCCGCCTGGTAGCCGCAGGCCCATAGGCCCAAAGGCCCATAAACCAACTCTGCAGGGGATGCCTCGAGGTCTGGCTTAGTGATGCTGCGGAGGCCGAGTAGCACTAAAGGAAGAGCCGTGGTCCACTTCCATTTGTGACACATTACGGCGGCTTTGAGGGAGCAGTGCCACCGTTCAACCATGCCGTTGCTGGCTGGATGATAACTCGTTGTTACGTGATGTGATGCGCCGCAAAACTTGCTCAGTTGAGTAAACAACAGACTCGAATTGGCGTCCTCTGTCAGTTGTTATACGGAATGGACAGCCGAAACGAGCGACCCAGTTGGACATAAATGCGGCAGCCAGCGTTTCGGCAGAAGTGTTATCAATCGGAATAGCTTCTGCCCAGCGAGTGAATCTATCAATGATGGTTAGCAAATAGCTTTGACCCTGTGACGGCGGTAAAGGTCCCACGATGTTCAAGTGGACGTGGGCGAACCTCTCGGTCGTGTCTGGGAATTTGCCTACTGGCGCGCGAGCATGTGAAATTTTGCTGCGTTGACAACTGACGCACGAGCGAGCCCACTGACGGCTATCGTTTTGTATCCCGGACACACATTACGACCAGATACGAGCTTCGTCGTCGCCTCCAATCGTGGAGGTTATTAAATATCAGCTTACGCAGGTCTGCCGGGACGAATGGGCGCGCATTGTTATTGGAGGTGTCGCAATATATCTTAGTGTCTGATCCTGGTACATCAATGAGCTGGAGCTGCTGGCCTGCTGTGTCATCGTTTAGGCAATTTTTAAGTTCTTGAACTGACTGTTGTGCTTGGGCCAGGCGTGCGAGGTCGATAGTCTCCGTGATTTCATTGACGTGCGATAAACAGTCTGCCACTACATTGTTGTCTGCCACTACATTGTTCAACCGAGAGGTGTGTTTAATGTCGGTGGAAAATTGAGCAATAAATTCCAACTGATTAAACTGCCTCGGCGAGCATTTGTTGTTATTCTGGCAGAAAGCGAACGTCAGAGGTTTATCGTCCTTATAAATTGTAGTACTCTCGCTTCCAGCTGCTTTCGAAAATATTTCACGGAAGTGTAGATGGTCAACAATACCCGGTCGTATGCGCTCCATTGTTGCTGACCGGGCTATCATTTCCGAGAGAAAAAAAGCGAGGGGCTGCTAGGCTTCGTCCACATATTGCTGCAATGCTGCGCCGATGTCCGCCTGGATAGCATCGACCACGAGCGCAAGAGGCGTGTCTAAAGCAGCGCGAGCAAGAAGCGTTGCTGCCTTCTTGGCGGTTTCGAAAGTGTCTGTCATTGTCTATGACTACAGTACACGCGCTTTGCCTTTTGTTTTCCGACCGGCCAGCGCTGCTGTAAGTGGCTCTTGAAGTTCTGCTGCATGTGGCAGATGGCAGCGATAGAAAATGAGGATTCCGAGGAATCTACGTAATTCCTTGGCTGTCTCTGGACGAAGAACATTCAAAATTACTTGAACTTTCTCTGGCGAAGGGCACGATCCCGCAGAAGAAATTAGGTGACCCAAAAAGTTATCTCCGGTTGTCCTCCGGACACACACTTAATGACGTTCAAATCAATGCCGTTCTTGTCAAGGCGCTCAAAAAGTTCAATGACATGCTGTTCATGTTCCTCTGGCTTCGCTCAGAAGACGATTGTGTCGTATAGGTAGGCAAAACAACATGGTAACTCTCGTAAAACAGAATCAATAAATCGTTGCCATGTTGGTGCGGCGTTTCTCAGGCCAAACGTCATAAATAAGCTTTCGAACAAGCCAAAAGGCGTTGTAATGGCTGTCTTCGGGATATCTTTCACAGCAACCGCAATTTGTGTGTATGATTTGGCACAATCCAAGACACTAAACACCTGTTTGCCACACAATGCGTGATTGTGTAGAAAATTGCAGCGAAATGCAGGAAGATCTGCAGCGGATAGGCACTTGGTGCAGGGAGTGGCAACTGACGCTTAACGTAGACAAATGTAATGTATTGCGAATACATAGAAAGAAGGATCCTTTATTTTATTATTATATGATTGCGGAACAAACACTGGTAGCAGTTGCTTCTGTAAAATATCTGTGAGTATACGTACGGAACGATTTGAAGTGGAATGATCATATAAAATTAATTGTTAGTGAAGCGGGTGCCAGGTTGAGATTCATTGGGAGAGTCCTTAGAAAATGTAGTCCATCAACAAAGGAGGTGGCTTACAAAACACTCGTACGATCTATACTTGAGTATTGCTCATCAGTGCGGGATCTGTACCAGGTCGGGTTGACGGAGGAGATGGAGAAGATCCAAAGAAGGGTTATTTGGTAACCGTGATAGCGTTACAGAGATGTTTAGCAAACTCAAGTGGCGGACTCTGCAAGAGAGGCGTTCTGCATCGTGGTGTAGCTTGCTGTCCAGGTTTCGAGAGGGCGCGTTTCTGGATGAGGTATTGAATATATTGCTTCCCCCTACTTATACCTCCCGAGGAGATCACGAATGTAAAATCAGAGATATTCGAGGGCGCACGGAGGCTTTCCGGCAGTCGTTCTTCCCGCGAACCATACGCGGCTGGAACAGGAAAGGAAGGTAATGACAGTGACACGTAAAGTGCCCTCTGCCACACACCGTTGGGTGGCTAGCGGAGTATAAATGTAGATGTAGATGTAGATTGTAGCCTTTTAGGAGAGGCACTGAAAAGCGGTCTGGAATTGGTCTCGCGTTTAAGGCTCGGTAGTCGCCGAACGACCGCCACATGCCGTTCTTTTCACGCACCAAATGCAAGGGTGACGACCACGCTCCACTAGACGGGCGGGTAATGTCCTCGGCCAACATAGCATCAATCTCTGCTTTAGCGATCGCTTACCGGTCAGGAGCTAACCGTCTGGATCTGCACGAAATCGGGGGGCCAGCCGTCATATTAATGTAGTGTACTGTATCATGACGTATCTTTTGTGGGGCCCCTGAAGGCCTCGTGAGAGCAGGGAACCGCGCTAGCAGCTTAGAGTACCTGTCTTCCGCAGCGTGGGTCGCCTTGGGGTCGTTAAGTTGCAGCGTGGAGCCGGAATCCAGTCCTGTGACTGCGTCCAACAGCCGAGCGTTGGCGACGTCAGGCATCAGGCGGTAATGCGCCAAGAGCCCCCGCCGATGAAAGTTTCCATCACGTCTGCGACTATGAAGTTCCACACCAAAGAACGTCTCGGTCCGGAGTCTAGTTCCAAATGCTGTACTCCGTAAGTCGCCATGGCAGAATTCTTATCGGCCGACAGTTGAAATGCGGCGGCTAGACGGTATTTATGTAGCTTATCGCGTGATAGAATGCTGAGGCCGGATCCGGCGTCGATCAAAAACTTTCGGCCTGTCTTGCGGTCCGTTACGAATAGACGTACAGAAGATCTGCCCAGTGCGTTTACTCCTGTGTGATGTTTGTTGCCGGTATATGCACAAGGCAGGTTACATTAGCGTGCCTGGTCTCTATGGCGATGGTGATACCAACATACGTTAGCAGGTGGCGCGTCACCAGAGGTGTGTGCGCGCGATGAAGGGCAGCATCGGGATCTCCGTCGGAACTGGCCTTTAACGTTCCGGACACAGCAAGCAAATCATTCATTTGTCTACTGAGGGCGTCGACCTTGCTTAATAAGTTCTCGTTCAGCTGTTCGTTACGTGTTTCCACTTTATTCGCGAGTGTTTCCACTTTTTTTATTGTAGTCGAGTTTAGTTCCCATCGAAGCACTGGAATACACCGTCGACGGATCAGAATAGGAAGCGGGCACAATTGCGAGATCGGCTACAGAGTCAAGCGGCATATCGGTTTGTGACGCGACTGGCTTTCACTTGAGCCGGCAATCTACTGCTCCATAATGTACGAAGTAGCGTATCCGGGACCGTGCCTGCTTCGACTTTGCTCCTCAGGTGACAGACGTGTTGGGACGATATTTTGTCTCCAATGTCCCCCTGTGTTAGAACCTGCCGTACCCTCACCTTCTCGAATTAACTCGGTGAGTTTCGTGTAGGCCTCTGTGTTGGGCGGCGAAGTTATACACTACTGGCCATTAAAATTGCTACACCACGAAGATGACGTGCTACAGACGCGAAATTTAACCGCCAGGAAGAAGATGCTGTGATATGCAAATGATTAGCTTTTCAGAGCATTCACACAAGGTAGGCGAAACCTACAACTTGGTGACATGAGGAAAGTTTCCAAACGATTTCTCATACACAAACAGCAGTTGACCGGCGTTGCCTGGTGAAACGGTGTTGTGATGCTTCGTTTCCGACTTTGATAAAGGTCGGGTTGTAGCCTATCGCGATTGCGGTTTATCGTATCGCGACATTGCTGCTCGCGTTGGTCGAGATCCAATGACTGCAAGCAGAATATGGCATCGGTGGGTCCAGGAGGGTAATACGGAACGCCGTGCTGGATCCCAATGGCCTCGTATCACTAGCAGTCGAGATGACAGACATCCGCATGGGTGTAACGGATCGTGCAGCCACGTCTCGATCCCTGAGTCAACAGACGGGGACAACCATCTGCACGAACAGTTCGACGACGTTTGCTGCAGCATGGACTATCAGCTCGGAGACCCTGGCTGCGGTTACCTTTGCCGCTGCATCACAGAGCGCCTGCGATGGTGTACTCAACGACAAACCTGGGTGCACGAATGGCAAAACGTCTTTTTTTTCGGATGAATCCATGTTCTGTTTACAGCATCATGATGGTCGCATCCGTGTTTGGCGACATCGCGGTGATCGCACATTGGAAGCGTGCATTCGTCATCGCCATACTGGCGTATCACCCGGCGTGATGGTATGGGTTGCCATTGGTCACACCTCTCGGTCAGCTCTTGTTCGCATTGACGTCACTTTGAGCAGTGGACGTTACATTTCAGATGTGTTACGACCCGTGGCTCTACCCTTCATTCGATCCCTGCGAAACCATACATTTCAGCAGCATAATGCACGACCGCATGTTGCAGGTCCTGTACGGGCGTTTCTGGATACAGAAAATGTTCGACTGCTGCCCTGGTCAGCACATTCTCCAGATCTGTCACCAATTGAAAACGTCTGGTCAATGGTAGCCGAGCAACTGGCTCGTCACAATACGCCAGTCACTACTCTTGATGAACTGTGGTATCGTGTTGAAGCTGCATGAGCCGCTGTACCCGTACACGCCATCCAAGCTCTGTTTGACTCAATGCCCAGGCGTATCAAGGACGTTATTACGGCCAGAAGTGGTTGTTCTGGGTACTGATTTCTCAGGATCTATACACCCAAATAGCGTGAAAATGTAATCACATGTCAGTTCTAGTATAATGTATTTGTCCAATGAATACCCGTTTATCATCTGCATTTCTTCTTGGTGTAGCGATTTTAAAGGCCAGTAGTTTAATATCCTGTTCTTCGGCAGCGTGTCGATGGTCTAATTGGCTCACTACCAATGCAAACTTGGTGGAATACGACGTCACACCTGCACAAAGAAAACTTGCCTCGACGTGTGCGATCCATAACGCATGGTTGTGAGGCCAGAATGGTGATAGTCGTACTGCCAGTCTTGAAATCGTGGGAGTTTCTGGTGTATTTGTCATGTTTACGCTTACGAATGTTACTTTCTTGGTTCTCATGAATCGTCTTAGCCACAATCACGTCGGGCTCACCAGATGTCGCGTTCCAACTGTGCTTTATGCTCGTGACTAACTATTGTGTTCTTATTGTGGAAGACGTACGTGTTCTATGTTTATCAACTTTTTATTGAAGATCACTCAGGAAAGAACACATAACATAGGCAGTGATTACACAATAATAACCAATGGAACGTTAGAGAAAAATTTGGTAGAACTCCCCAGAAACTTTTTGTGAAATCAACAACGGAACAATTATAACGTATCATATCGTTTAAAAGTAATGGAAATCTTGCGCGCCGTGGCAAGGAGTAAGTACATGTTAGTGCTCCTGGCGGCCGGCACGCGAACCTCGTTGACACTTGCGTTCCGTCAGCCGATCGCAGCTGCCAGCCGCACGACCGCCTTTAGTCGCCACTCTCCCTCATAGAGAAGGCATGCTATGTTTTCGAAGTTCCAGAAGCCAGCGATAAGTAAGAGTACAATATCGATGCGTTACAATACCAAAGATAGTGGCATTCGTTACGGTATGTGCAGTTACCTTTCGGTAGGAACAATGATCATTGTGTACGCATCTAACAGGCATTCAGTAGTGTGTGACATTACCGATAGTATTTAAGGGCAAGCGGTAGGACGTGCGTGGGCTTTTGCTGATCAGTAGTCTTTGTACTTCCGTCGGTCGTTGTTACTCTGTTGAGAGGATTGTTTATAGACTTCGTGGATATCTTTGCGGTTGTTATTCAAGATAACGAACTTCAGTTTACATCACGAATGATAGTAGGCCTCTGCACTCTTCGACTTTGTGTATTTGCTGTTGCTTTTGCGAATTACGGTGCAGTTAAATGAACTTTGCTTGCTTGCGTTTATGTGTACGGTGCTCCGCTCACACTACGCACATTAATTATTATTTATTTAATTGCTTTTCAATTGAATCATTAGCCTATCTGAGGCCAGAATTACCACACGATGAATACCCAACGTTATTCAATAAACATTTATTTAGTTTAAACTTCAATCCTCTAGTTTCATAAAAATTACATATCCTTTAAATGCGAAAATTTTAGGTTAGGCTTTACCGTGACTGTTGTTGAGATTAAATGAAACAACAATTTTACTCATACCAATCACTGTTTATTTATCTCCACGACGCGTTTCCAAGGTTTAAACCTCCGTCATCAGGTGGATATACATTTGTTAGTATGACGTGTGTGTGTGTGTGTGTGTGTTGTGTTATGATTTTTTGGAGGAACTTCTGGCACTGCCTAGTGGAAAAAAACACTCTATCAGAACATGGTTTGGAGTTTCTTTTGACAAAAAAACTTAACATATATCTAACAGTAAAAATAAATTAAGTAAGACAATCTCCAGTGGTCACAGGTCCCTTTCACTGTCGTAACACATCACATGTATACTGTCATATTTTGTAAAAAATATGACGTCTCGGAACTACGAGCTACAAGGATCATACAGCAGAAGAGAAACATTATCACAGAGAACAAAGAATACACATCGTAACAACATTATTACAGAGTAAAATTTAAAGTATTTTTGTGGTCTTTGCTTTGACCTGCTGAATATATGCATTTGAATAAGTATTTCAAGTGGTATATAAATCCCATTTTGTCAAGTTAATATAGTCATTTATATAATCAGGTGATATGTTACACACTCTAAGTACAATTATAGTGTTGGCTACGTGGTAAAATTATACACAAATAACAATTTTGGTTGGAATTCGCAGATAGATATGAAAGGCTAAGGAGAGGAAGAGAAAGAGAAAGTAAGAGGGAAAGGAGAGGGTGGAAGGAGTGACTGGATGAGAATAATCTGTCAAAGCAGCGGGTTCTTCATATTACGTCTGTTTCATGTAATTACTGCCTAAAGATTGAGATAATACATTGGTTCATGCTTTAAAATATGCAGATAGATACACAGTTTCTGCCAGTAGTTGATGTAAATACAGTTTCAAGCTGTCACGGGGTAGAAGCTGTTGGTATGATGATATATTTGTAAATGATGTCAATCTGTTGTATATCTGCAGAACGCCATGGTAACATAACTAAATATTTATGGTTAATATTAAGGTGTGTGTGTGTGTGTGTGTGTGTGTGTGTGTGTGTGTGTGTGTGTGTGTGCGTGCATGTGTGGGTGCATTGCAGATTTAATAATGTAGGCAACTGCTGAAAACAGTGATGATACTATTGTAGATATTGTCATTTTTGTCATTTAAGATGGATTCAGGTTGTTTTGTTTGGTGTTTGTATGTTTGGTGTATTTCAAGAACGTCTAGGTTTTTTGTCTTCAGATTGAATGTGTATCAAGCTGATGCTTATGTTGTTAACAAAGTGTTCTGTTTCATGCTGGTGGGTGGCTATTGCTGATGTGTGGTATTTGTTTGATTTTTAGTGCTGACATGTGTTCTTTGAATCTAATCTCAAATGATCTGCTTGTCTGGCCTATGTAGAAGCAGTCACAGTCGAAACATTCAATTTTGTGTGCTGATGTTGTGGGGTAACTTCTGTCCAATCTTAAGGTCTGTGGTAAAGGAAATGTTTCTGCCTTTTCGTTTGAAAACGTTGGCAATGTGATATGAAATGTTAGATAGAAAGAGGATTTTATGGAAGACGTTGTTTTCTTTTTTGTGAGTAATTGCTTTGCCACTATTGAGTATTTTAGGGTGTCTACTACAGAGCTGTTAAAACCGTTTGCAATAGCTGTTTGTTGTATTATTTCAATTTCTTGTTCACATTTGTCTTCAGAGAGTGTTAGTTGGATAGCTCTATTGATCATGTACCGGAATGCTGCCATTTTGTGGGCTGTGGGATGAAAAGAGGAACTGAATATTGCAGTATGTGTTGTGGTATGCTTCTGATAAATTTCAAACTGATGTCTGTTATTCTTTATTCTAATGGAATGATCTAAAAAATTTATAATGTCATCTACCTTGAGTTCATCCGTGAATTTTGTGTTTTTGTGGGAGTTGTTGAAAAATTGGTTCAACAATACCATCATCTCTGCTTGCAGCAACTGCCAACATTATTAACCTTGCAATGCACACACAGACACACACACACACACACACACACACACACACACACACACACACACACACACACACACACACACAAACACAAACACACACTCACTCACATACCTTAATATTTACCATAAATATTTAGTTATATTACCCTGACATACACCAAATATACAAGAATTTACCTCATTTACAAAGATATTATCACAAAAACAACTTGTACCCCCTGTCAGCTTGAAACTATTTGTACATCAACTACTGGTACAAATTGTACTCCCATCTGCATATTTTAGAGCATTAACCAATATATTACCTCAACCTTTAGGCACTTATTACATGTAACAGATATAATCTTAAGAACCCACTGGAAAGTTTGCCCTGATCCAATCACTCCTTCCAACCACTCTCTCTCCTTCTCACTTTCTCTTTCTCTTCCTCTCTCTAGCCTTTCCTATTTATCTGTGAATCCCAAACAAAATGGTTATTTGTGTATAATTTTACCACTGTAGCCAACATAATTATTGTACTAAAATTTTGTAACGTATCACCTGATTATATAAACGAATATGAAGTTTAAGCTATATTAACCTGACAAAATCGAATTTATACATCACATGAAATACTTATTCCTATGTATGTATTCAGTACCTGAAAACAAAGATCTCAAGAATACTTTAAAATTTATTCTGTAATAAATTTGTTGCAATGTGTATTCTTTGTACTTTGCGATAATGGTTCTCTTTTGCTATGTGGTTCTTACACCGAACATTTATAGGCACCATAATTGTTTATAAAATATGACAGTATACATGTGATATGTTACAACAGTGAAAGGAACCCCTGACTACTGTAAGTATTCTATTTTATTTATCTCATTTTTATCATTAGACATATATTTAGTTTTTTGTTAAAAGGAACCCAAGACCATGTTCTGAAATAGTGTTTTCTTTCTCCCTTGACAGTGTCACAAGTTCCTCTAAAAACTCGTAACACACACACACACACACACACACACACACACATACACACACACACGTCATACTAAGAAATGTAAATCCACCTGATGATGGAGGTTTAAACCTTTGAAACGCGTAATGGAGGTAAATAAACAGTGACTGGTAACAGTAAACTTGTTGTTTCATTTAATTACATATGCTGTTGGATTTATCATTTCACTTCTTCGTACATTATTTGCTAACTTGCCAACATAGTTAACAAGGTTGAGGTTAAGTTCTGTAATAAATGTATGGGCTTTTGTGTGCTGGTGCATGACCAGCACCTCTGATATCATATGTCAGCAAATTAGGCCATGCTTTACCCACATCAATGTTGGCCAGTAAAATAGTCGGTGCACTCACAACACTCACAAATGTGGGCTAGTCGTTGACTGAACTGAAATTGAGATTTTTCTATCAGTCTTGAGCCTTGTGATTCACGTTTTTGTTGCGGATAGGACAGTACATGTGATTCCTCTTAAGTATTCTAGTTCTGAGGCTGATTGGTTTTCCAACTATAAGAACAATCCAAACCTGTAGTATAACAGGCAGCTGGCCTGGGGAGTCGAGATTTTTATGTAGTGCAGCAGAAGCAGCACCAACAATGGTGTTGTGGAAGTAGATGCGTCACCATGTTTGAGTAGATTCAAGGGATTTTACTTCAAGATTGAAGAAAATGTTAAGTTGTGTAAGGAATCATTAATCATTTGGACAAAGTAACAAAAGGGATTAATAACAAAGTTGTAAGTTGTGGAAAGTGAACTTGGGGACGAATTAAGGCACAGGAGCCTAAATGTAACAAGCATGAGTTGGGAACAAATGCAAATTAATCTGTCAGTAAATGTACATCTGAGTGTAGCAAAGCCTTAAGAATCAACAAAGAGAATATTAAAAGGAAAATAAGTAACAAAAAAGAAACAAATTATGTAGCAGTTGGAAAGCAAATGCATTAGTGGGATATCCCATCACGCCAGGATGATGGATGAAAACTTTTAATGGAATACCATGTGGGGGATTCCCTGGTAGCACTCAAAGTTAGAAGGGGAAGGTCTGATTGGGCTAATCAGCATGCCGAGCAATCCACAGATCATGAAACCTCTGAAGCTACGTTTTCTAAATTTTTGCTGGGGGCAAGCCCAGCCACTCAGATCGCAGAACGATTGCTTAAGTGCAGGAGGTTATAAGAGTAGAAATGAGAGTATGAAATGATTTTGTTGAAGAGAATTGCTTAAACGGATTCATTTGGACAGACCATTGAGAGTAACAACAGAAATTTCTACCTTGAAAATGAGACATCCAGAGTCATTGCAGTGGGAATTTATTCGCAGCTCTACTGACTTAATGGAGCAGTTCCTAAATTTTGTTCAAAATCGGCTACGATTCTATGTTGTTGACTGTAGAAGTTAGGACATAGAGAGGAGAATAATAACAGAAATCATTATGGGAGTAATATAACAACTCTTATCAATACGGTAATATTGGCACAGATAGTTGATAGAAACTGGCACATTGGTCAGTATAGTGTCTGGACAAATAGACCGCAATTATGAAGGAAGAAGAGAGAATTTTTAGCACAGAACAGACGATGGCTGTTTAAGGTCAAGACAAGAGCGCATACAAGTGCAAACTTCGAGAGCAGGCATTTGGGAAACTAACTGGTGCTTTACGTAATGTCAGCAGGGGAATGGGGGCTAATAACTACACAATGAACAGGACTAGACAGGGTTGTAATAACAGGTAGTACAATTACAATAAAACAGAAAAGTGGGAGATTGGTATGTGCCTTATGAATGGCATTATAGGAAATGAGAAGATGCGGAGAAGCTGGAATAGATACAATAGTTGGGATAGAAGAGATAACTACTACAAATGTAATAACAGTAATAAGTGTTCCAATTACTGCATTAACAAATGTTGTGGTGGAAATAATGTGGTTACACTGGAAGGAAATGTAAATAGCATGGGATTGACATCTATAGCAGTTAATCAGATATATGAAACAGTCATGCTGCCCGAAGTGGAAGAAAATGTTAGCATGGAGCTAAGGGGCGATGTAGTTGACAGAAGTGAAGTTATTAATAAAGAAATATTTTTCTGGGACGGTGTATCATAATATAAACAGTGTATGTTATGTTGACTCAGTTTCTTCTTTGAATATGTGAAAAATGTACTGATATTGTTAATAGTAATGATGAAGAAGGTATTGAAGTAGATGCTTATGATGTAAATATACCAATAGATGTACATGGTAATGGTAATGATATAAGTTTGCTAATGAAACTTGCTCCAAAGAAGAAGTAAAAGCATATATGTTTGAGGAAATTCTAGGTTATGTGGTTCTGGATAAGTATGTCAGTAGTGACTAGATGGACAAAGATGAAGCAGATTATAATGTAGGTGTTTGGGGATGTTATGCAATAATCCATACGGTGTTAACTTCTCAGGAATGGAAGAAAAAACAGTTTGAAGTAGCTAGAAGGATTGAGAATTAAGTCATGAACAGGATGTTGATGTGATAAATAATGACTTATTGAAGGGAGATAAAGAAATTGAGCACATCAGTTATTGTAAAAATGTATGTATCATGGGAAGAAGAAGCGTGTAAAAGTTGACCCTATAATTACTGTGGAAGTGGCGAAAGAAGTGAAAAAATATGGCACTGTTAGAGTCTAACTCTTGTACATCAGTTGTTTCAGAATGTTTTTGGCAACAAATAAGAAGCAGCTACCTGTGACTACTGCAAAAATAAAACCAGAAACTAGCACAACACATATCCAGTTAAGAAAGAAATATGGTTCCAATTTAAGATTGATGAAACTGATTTGCCATTAATTGTTTTGTGATACTTGGTTTGAATATGAACGGTATTTGGGGGGTAATTTCTTGTAAAAGTATAGGTGTAACTTTTAGCTTTTAATGCTGAGGAATGCAGGAAAAAGATAAGAATCAAAAGGAAATTAACAGCGAGTGAAACAATGACACACATACAGAGAGAAAATGAATAAAGTAAGGAGATATATTCAGAAGAGCATATAAATAATACGTGAAATGCAACATTTATCTGAAAACAGAGATCATAGTTTTCTGATCTGTTTTGCAAACATCAGGATGTGTCCTCTGATAAATCTGGGTGAGGTTATTAATTCCTGGTACTCTCTGAAAGTGATACCTCATGATGTAATAAAAGTAAAACCTTTTCCTATGGCCATGGCAGGTAAAGAAGCAGTTTCAGAATTCAAAAGGTGGTGAAATTAAGGCTTTATGTTCAGAAGTGAAGTAAGAGCGAATAGGTATATATTTATGTTATTGCAGGTGTTACTGGGACTAAGTGTTGTTCCAATTATTCGTTGTGTGCATCTTTAACTATCGCATTTGAGGGGGGGTGGGGATATTATGCGCAGGACAGTTTGTACACACTGTGTGCTATAATCTGCCATCCTGTAAATATAAGGATAATGTGAAAGGCTCAGCTGATTTATGGAAGAGACAGAAATTAGCTCGAACAGTTTAGTCTCCATTAATGATACGTGTTTATCTCAGTTTATGATCAAAATTGTCCGGAAACCTCTGCGTAATGCCGAATTGGCCATTAGATGACACAAGAGACGGAATCGTCAATTCAATAGCAGGCGTGGAGTATTTTGGCAACAGATAAGAAGGAGCAACAGTAGAATGCGTCCTTCAGGAGAGCTAGAACATGGATTGGTCATTATATGACAACAGAGAAACATATCCGCTAGAGACATTTCAACCCGTCTAAAGCTACCTAAGTCTACTGTTGCTGACGTGATTGCAAAATGCGAAAGAACAGCCACACCTAAACCAAGACCAGAAAAGCCTAATGCATTGAGCTCGAACATTGCAGAGGGTGGTTGTAAAAACTCGCACGATATCAATGGAATGAATGATCGTGAGTTTCAAAGAGTTACCAGCAGTCCAGCTAGCACAATGATTGTTCATAGGGAGTTAAAAATAATGGAGTACGATGGTTGAGCAGCTCCTCATAAGCCACAGATTTCTATAATAAATAGTAGGCGACACTTGAGGTGACGTAAAGAGTGAGGCCACCGGACAGCGGATAACTGAGAACGAGTGATTATGAACGATGAAACACTTTATAACCTACGGCAATCCGATGGCACGGTTTGGGTCTGACGAATGCCAGTAGAACGTCACCTGCCGTCATATGTAATGTTAACACTGAAATACAGAGGAAGTAGTGCTCCGGTATGGGGGCAAATTTTATGGTTCAGGTGTGATCCCATTTCTGCACTTAAGAAAATGCTGAAAGTGGAAGGACATCAAGACATTTTACGGGATTGTGTACCGCATACGTGCAGGAAAAGTTCAGAGACGATGATAGTATCACCGTTGCAGTGCAGACTCTCATAAAACACCTGTGAAGCAATGGTTTATGAGCAATGAAATTCCTGAAATTGACTGACCTGCCCAGATTTCCGACCTGAACCTAATTAAACACATTTAGGATGAGTTAGAAAGTTGAATTCCCTCCAGACCACAGCGTGTAACATCACTACTTTCTCTGATTTCCGCTCTTGAGGAAGAATGGACTACCAGTCCTGAACAGGCATGCAGACGCCTTATTGAAAGTGTCCCTAAAAGGACTCAAAAAGACGAAGGCTGGACATATCTCATATTAATGTCCCCTACTAGGTGTACAAGTATTTTTGTGAAGCTAGTGAATATCATGAGCGCGGGGTGGAGGGGGGGGGGAGGAGGGGGATTTCATTAGTGACGTGTGTGGAAGCAAGTGTGGCGTGAGAAGCTGCACCTGTAGATTGACTCTAGTCGGAGATAAGATTTTTCTTTGGCTTCTCAGAATGATTTGATCTTTAGTAAGAGGAGTTATTTGTTGATTTATGTTCATCCATGTTAGCTTGTAGATTTAATGAATTCTGAGATTCTCGCAGTCAGAGTTGTGGGTAGCTCATGGCCTGGGTTAGGGAAGCTTTCTGTTGTTTATTTATCTGTTTGTTTTGATATTATTTAAGCAGTATTGTAAGTACTTGCAGGAGGCAATAACTATGTGGTTCAGTCACTTTAATGTGAACACCGTCTATGTTTGATATCAACGTGCAATAACCACTCTCAGACTGCAGGTGGCAGCACTAGTATGACTAGTATGAGGGTATGTAAAGCGCATCGAGGGGACGTGGAAAACAGTGCTGCCAACTGCCGTCTGTGATTGGTTATTGCATGTCAAACAGTGGTGGTGGTCATGTTAATGTGCAAGGATCATGTAAAAGTCCTCTACAATAACACGTAGGATGGAGGTGGCCTGAGTTTTCCATCTGCTTACCTAGTCTGCTCAGTTGATGATTACCCAAAGTTTTCTGTTTGACATACTTTAACTTATTAGCTATACACGTGGCCATTAATGGAATTGTATAAAACCTCTATGTAGATGCAAATTACGCCAATGGCCTTGCCGCAGTGATAACATCGGTTCCTGTCAGATTACCGAAGTTAAGCGCTGTTGGGATGGACTAACAATTGGTTGGGTGACCGCCGGCGTCTGCCGAGCGTTGTTGGCATGTGGGGTACACTCAGCTCCTGTGAGGCCAATTGAGGAGCTACTTGATTGAAAAGTAGCGGCTCCGATCACTAAAGCTGGCAACGGCTTGGAGAATGGTGTGCTGACGACATGCCCCTGCATCCCCGCATCTAGTGACATCTTTTGGCTAAGGAAGACATGGCGATAGGTCGGTAACCTTGGGTCTTTCGAGGCCTTTTCGGACTGAGTTAAGTTTAGTTTAGATGAAAATTATTATGACAAAAGTAATCAAACTAATGACATTCCAAGTAAAGAGCAGACAATCACTCGGTCTTCAGACTGATCATACGTATTTATAATATTTCTAGGCACACTATAAAATGAGATGTAGAGGGATGTGCAGGCAGACATCAATGTCTCTTACGTATTTTCAGCTTTACGCTGACACTCTTGTCAATAATTGACTTTACAATATCATGAACTTCAACTTTGGAAAATTCAACTTTGTTTGTAGACCTGATGTATAACTTTGCAGTAGTTATTCGAGATAACGAACTTAAATTTACTTCACGGCTGGTAGCAGAACAATGCTCTTTCGAGCTATACTCATACACATTAATTATTATTTAATTGAATCCACAATTTATGCGAGGCCACCAGTCGCGAATATTATTCAGTAAACCTTTATTTGCTTGACTCTGTAATCCTCTGGTTTCGTCGGCATTATTAATCCTGTGGGATTTGTCCAGTCGTTTCACCTATCTATATATTATTAACTAACTTGTCTATTTACTTAAAAGAGTAAGGGTTCAGTTCTGTAACAAATGTAGAAGAGGAGAGTTGAGGATTTTGTGCGCTGGTGCATGGCCAAGTCCTACGATATCACAAAGACACGAACCGATAAATTAAGTCATTCATTGACCATTGACACTATTGTGTCCAATAAAACCGCCGGTGCTGTTATAAACTGTTCATGACGCAGGTCTTTAAGTATGAAGTCATTACAGGTGGTAGCGTATTAGTAGTACAACTCCTCTCTAAGTCGGTCCGCGCTGTTGGACTGAGAAAGCACCCTTATGGCCATTCCAACGAAATAAAATCGTGTTTAGTTATCGTTAATCAAAACTATGAGTTTCAGGAAGCTATCGAGGGATACCACCCATTGCAACACGAGGGAGCTCTGTTTTTTATATTAACAAGTAAGTGTAGTGTATTGCTACATTGATGAGTTTTCTATCTAATTAACGGACGGTGCAATGAAATAGATCGGAGTCTATTCAAAGAAGGAGGGAGGATAATGCCTGAATGGCTAGTCTATGTCCTGACCTCATTGATTATCGTAACAATAAACCTCATTTACATGTCAATCCCATATATCTATTATACCTCATGTGTACTCCACTATGAGTAATGGCGCTATTATCAATATGCTAAGCCCGAGAACAAACAACAAACGATAAATTTATAATTTATACACTACATTTGCTGTCGCATTCTATCACAAGCGCTCTAGAAACTTTTCTCTTAGCTCACTTTCTAAGGTAACGATCTGGCTCATCATTTTCCCCGCCGTGATAAATTAGAGACGTACAAAAGCGCCGGATTTTATCCGCAGAATTCTTCATGCAATACATACGGTACACGTAATCGAAAAGGTAAGTTAAATAATACAGTATACGAAAGGTACAGCCTTACTATTGGATCTCCCATCCGATCCGATTTGTAATATTCTGCTGTAGAGTCTTTAATCAGTAGTTACCACTTCAATATTAATACATAAGAGAGGTCACGAGAGCCATGATTGCTGCCGGGAGTTTGCAGTCTGTTTGTTCCGAGTGAGTAGTGAAAAGCGCAATACTTCGTGTCGCTAGAGCCTCGGTCTTTGCCAACATCACTGATATGACAAAACTATATGCATTTCCACTGTAGCAGTGGTATTGTTATGATTAAACTTAAGTTATGTAAGCTTTTTATTGCTGACTTGATGTTTTGTTATACTTCTTTACTTTTAGAATAGTCATTCTATTTGGTATGTTTTTTATTTTGAGCCTTTTTCCACACTATCTAACGATATCGTTCTGAGCCATCCTAGTAGTTTTCTTCCTTCTGGGGAGTCTTCTACCACCATCTTCTTGAGTCTACCTGCTTATTTTCTCATTACATGAGAAAGTCTTTTCATCTTTCCAGTTTTTTTTTTTACAAGTAGAATACAAACATTAAATAGGCCATACATTTCTGCATATTTGTTTGATTCCTATCTCCCCATTCACAGGGTCCTTCACTGCTCGAGAAACTATACGTAGTATTTTACTCTCAAATATTCTGAGAACTATACTTTTTTAATCAGGCTTCACAAAAGTTACAGCTAGTCGTGTAAATGACTTACAGGCACATATTTTAGTTTTTCTAGACACGTTTCTGCTCATTAAGGTATATGAATACATTTTATTTGAATTTATTGAGTTTTAATTTTGATGTCATTTCTTGCATTAGTAAATGTTTTGAAGAAGGCTTTTCGACGTTTCAATTCATTTCTTCGTTAAAAAGTTCCAATTATCTTTATGTATTGGAGTACGGGTGACCACAAAATATTTCGTTTTTTTTGGCATTAAATTTTAAACTAGTTCCTCCGAGGGCTTTGATTAATCTGATGCATGGCAATTATAGATTCTCCCTTATTGTCTCCTCAAAGAACAATATCAACAGCATAAACCAATGTAGGAATTTTAGGTTTTTACATTGTGCTGTCATTCAGTTACCTGGTGTATCGGGTTAATTTTTCTGTCACTGGGCTGTAAAGAACTGGCGATACGAAGTTTCCCTGATTGACTACGGGGTTGGTAACAAGGCAATTTGGAATGCATTTCTTAATGTTGATCCCGAAAGTGGCATTTTCTGTAAATATTAAATTCTACTTTCGGTTTAATCTACGTATACACAGACGCTCAGAATACCAATACAGAAAGCGTGCAGAGGGTACTTAGCACTGTACCTCATGTTTGGGTAAGATCTCATTCAAATTACGAGTGGTGTGCGGGAAGAGTGATGTTTAGATGTCTTTCTGTACGCTGCGAGTAGTCTGACCTCTTCTAATGCAGCGATATGTATGGCGTTGGAAAATATGCCTAGATTCTTCACTTAATACTTGTTTTTGAGACATAGTAAATAGGCTTTTGCGGGATAACTCGCGTCTATCTTCGGGCGTCTGCCAGTGAAGCTCGTTCAGTAATTCTATGACGCTCTCACGTGAGTCAAATAAACCTGTGAATATTAATGCCCCCCTCCTTTCTACACTTTCAGTATCCTTTGTTAGTCGTATTTCGTATGGGCTTCACACACTTGAGGAATATTTTAGGATAGGATGCAAAAGTGACCTGTAAGCTGTCTCCTTTGGAGAGTGACTGCATTATCGCAGCTTCCTGCCAATGAACCGAAGTCCACCACCTGCCTTTTCACAATTGAACGCATGTGGTCATTCTGTTTAATACCCATACAAAATGTTGCACCCAAATTATTAGAAACATGCACCTGAACAGCTGTGTATAGTAATTAATATTCACTGACGACAGACTTCTCGGTATTTATCGCCATTGTCAGATATCTGGCAAATGTAATTTATATTAAAGTAACTATATTGTAATGACGTCTACAATGATGTGAAGTCCATATTACATCGTTATTGAGCTGTCTTATAACATTCAGTGTTTTGATAATGTGGTAAATGACATAAAAATATTCAAAATAATACGTTAACTATGGTTTGAAAGTACTTTGACAATTCTATGCTTACGGCTTTATATGTTTACAAATATTATACAGATGAATAGTGATATTATTTTACTAACTAAATTTTGTGACGACTGCCTTTCGTTGATGCATGTCTTGTTTCCATTTTATCAATTTTCTTGTTCAAAAAGTTCAATAAAGTATTTGAAACAGTAGCCATTTCTGTCTAAATTCCATTTGTTCTGTTAATATTTCTTGTGGGTATTATCTCATGTGTGTACACGGATTTCCCATTCCTCAGTAAGGTCCACTGCAAGAACGTTTGGTATCCTTTCCAGTATTTGGAGTGTGTGGCATTGTAACAACAGTTTGTTTTTGATTTTTCAAATGTAGAGAGTAGCTCGACTGATTATCCTCGCTGTTTCTAATTTGTTCTTTATACCTGAAGTTAAAATTTCTTCCCGTTAGACGTATGTAAACGTTATTACAGTTACTACACGTGATTCTACATATGCATGGGTTGGCCTATTCGGACATTCTAGTGGTGGCGGAACGTAAATTTTAATGAAAAGTTGTTATTGGTTCGAATGGCTAGTTGAATATTTGTGGCCCGACAGGAAGAAATTTTAACGTCAGATGTGAAGAACACATTAAAAAGAGCGAGGATAATCAGTCGAGCTTCTCTCTACATTTGAAAAATCAAAATCACACTGCTGATACAATCGAAAACACACTCTAAATCATGTACAGAATATCAAAATGCCTTGCAATGAACATTCTTGAGGAACTGGAAATCTATAAACACATGATAAAATATACACTAGAAATATTAAATTAGCTTACAGAATTTAGACACAAATACTATGTCAAATACTTTACTACACATTTAATACAGGGAAATGGATAAAACGGATATAGCACAAGCAAAAACCAAAGATAATCGCGACAAAATTTAGTTAGTAAAATAATATCGCTGTTCATCTGTATAATATTTTGCATACATGTAACGGCACAAGAGTAGAACTGTCAAACCATAGTGAACGTATTATTTTCAATACATACACTCCATTTACCTCCTAAGCAAAACATTGACAGTAACACGACAGTTCACTAACGACGTAACATGGACACCATATCATTGTAGAAGTGTCTACAACATAGTCACTTTAATACAAATGACATTTCATTGATACACGTTCTCACCAAAATTTTATTCGTAGGTACTTGACAGTGGCGATAAGAGCCGAACAGTCCGTCGTTAATAAAGATTAAATACTATAAGCAGCTATGCTGCTGGATCTTTCTAAAACTCATGTCATGCACCTGGCCCCTAAGAAGAAAAAGTGTTACACCAAGGCGATTCTGTGAGTTGACTGATTCCAGCGGTGAATCACTGATGTTATGTTCACAGGATACTACATTTTTTTCTTTTTTTGGTGTTTTCAGTATTATACTTCTCCAAATTGAAAGCAAGTTGCCGAGTCTTAAGCCACTTCGAAATCTTATAGCTAAAGATCTGGTTGAATATTTCTGCATAGTTTTTGATACAGTACTTCATTATTGATAACAGCACATGCGAAAACTCCGAGAATACTATTAATATTGTATTGAAATTCATTTACATTCAATGTGGACAATAACTATCGGAAAGCACTTTTCTGCAAAATGCCTGAAGCTACTTTTACTTCTGTTGATGACCCTCCACCCAAGATATCATGCTGCGTCCTTTTTACCAAGAAATCCCGAGTCCTATCACAAATTTTATTTGGTTCCCGTGTCTGCATCTACATCTATACTCTGCGTATCACTGTGAAGTGCGTGGCAGAGGGTATTTTCCTCTGTAGTAGATATTAGGTCTTATTCCGCTTCATTCACGTATGGAGCGCGGGAGAAATAATTGTTTCAATGTCTCTGTGCGTGCTGCAATTAATCTAATCTTGTCTTCACGATCCCTATGGGAGTGATATGTAGAGGGTCGTAATATTTTCCTAGAGTCACCATTTAAAGCCGATTCTTGAAATTTTGTTAGCATACCTCGGGATGGTTTTCGTGTATTTTTAAGAGAATGTCAGCTCAGCTCCTTTATCATCTCAACGACACTGTCCTGCCGATCAAATAAACGATCAATGGTGCTGCCCTTCCCAGTATACGATCAATACTCTCTGTCACTTCTATCTAATATGGGTCCCACATACTTGAGCATTGTTCCAGGATGGATCGTGCGAGCGATCTGTAATCAGTCTCCTTTGTAGACGGCATTACCCTAGAATTCTACCTATAAAGCGAAATCTGCTACCTGTTTTACCTACGACTGAACCTACTGATCGTTCCACTTCATGTACCTACCAAGCGTTACACCCAAGTATCTGTATGAGTTTACAGACTCCATCTGTGACCCACTGTTCTTATATTCGTATTTGTTGTATGTTGTTTCTGCTTTTGAAGTGCGCTGTTCTACATTTTTGAACATATAAAGCACGTTGGCGATATTTTCACCACATTAAAACCTTATCGAAGTCTTGTACAACTTCGTTCAGACTGTACTTTGTTGTAGATAATTGCATCTGCCAAAAGTCTATGATTACTACAGATATTGTCCACAAGGTCATTAATATAAAACACAAATAGCAAGAGACCCAACACACTTCCTTGGGGTACATCCGAAGTTACTTCCACATATGTCGATGCCTTTCTATCCGAGGTAACACAATGTGTCTTCCCTATCAAAAAATCATCAGTCCAGTGACGTATTTCGTCTGAGACCCATATGACCGTACTTTTCATAATAAGTGTAGATGTGGCACTGAGTCAAATGGTTTTTGGAAACTGAGAAATACTGCATCTGTATGACTGCCTTCGTACATGACTTTCAGGATGTCATGTGATAAAAGTGCGAGTTGGGTTTCACATGATCCATATTTTCGAAATCCTGATCGGTTGGCAGGGAGGACGCCGTTAAGTTAAGATAGCGCATTATATTTGAATTCAGAATATATTCTACGATTCTGCAACAAACAGACGTCAAGAATATTTGACAGTAGTTCTGCGGATCACTTCTGCCACCCTTCTTGCAGACAGATGTGACCTGTGCTTTCTTCCAGGTACTGGACACTGCTTCTTGTTCGAGAGCCTCATGATTGATTATAGTTAACAAAGGGCTAACTCACTCGCAAACTGGGTATGGAATCTGATTAGGATTCCATTGAGCACTGTGGCTTTGTTCAATTTTAACGATTTCACATTTTTCTCAACTCCACTAATATCTATTATTTGATTTTTTCAGTAGTATAAAAATTAAGTTGAGGGAATACTTTTAGGTTTTCCTTTGTAAAGAAATTTTGCAAACAAAGTTAAGTATTCCTACTTTTGCTTGGCTGCTCTCAATTTCAGTCCTGCCTCGTCCGTGAGTGACTGGACACTAACTTTGATGCCGCTAACGGTCTTTACGCAGGACCAGAATTTCTATAGCCCTATGCTTTGCTTATGCCTATTATACAGAAGGTCCTGTTTCTATGGAAGTTTCTTCACAGTTACTTTATACCACTGAGGATCTCTCTTATTATGAACTGTTTGCTCTGCTGAATACGTATCTATCTAGAGCATAGTTAAATGTTCTTTTAAACTTGTTAATTTTTCTGCCACATACGACGACGCCGTCATAGCAGTCTTTAAGAACCTGTTTCATGATGTGCTCACTATGGTCACATTACCTGAAGGCAGGAGGCAACGGAAAGAACAATCAAGAGAGAAAAGTCGGCTGCCGAAGACCTAGAGGACGTCAGATTAAGAGTGTGACCGGTATGGGCTTACAGCAAGCAATTTACTATGCCCAAGACAGAGCATCGTGGAGGCAGGCCTCCAAAAGGCTTACTACGTCATGCCACCACACCTCTGCGTGGGGTTAGACCAAGCTGAGAGAGGTGCAGGGTTCTACAGGAGAAGGTCGTCGGTGAGACTGAACGATAGTATTTGGGATCAATTCTCTTGCCCTTCACTCCGCTACTTCCACTTTTTTTTTTTTTGACTGAAAATAAGTGATGAAGCTAGTTTTTGTCCATTGGAATGTCCACCTATCACAGACTTATCATAATGACAACATATGCCCGATGCCTATCACAAGCACAATGAACGGTGGCTGCAGGGCAGCTTCCCTCTGTACGACTCGTTCCCCACACCGCAACAACTAACGTGTGGGGCTGGATTTGCTTCATTCGCTACCAATGATGCTCTCTTCGTTCATGGAATCATAAATTCTCTGAAATGCACTGCGCTGCAAGGCATGTCGAGGGGCGCCTTGTGGAAATTGCCAGAGATGTGAAATGGACGGTATGTATTTGCTAAAATGCTTTGATGGATCATGATTAACATATATTATACTCAACGTGAAATGAAAGTATAAGCGGGTGAAGGGGCGTGATGTTAGCCTCTGCAGTGGATGACATTAACGTGAACTGAATAAATGGATGGTAACGGCATTTGTGGGTAGAGCAACTGCCATTGTTTAATTTTATAGGAAAAAGTGGATAGATAAGTGGTAAGGCAGCTTTAGATGGGTTATTCTAAACACATCCAGAGTGACTAAATATCTTGATGGACGTATTTCGCAAACTTGTAAAGTTCAACATAGAAAATTATTAGATGTAGGAAAGTAATTTTTAATAATAAAGACATCACTGTTTTTTATGGATGTAGAAATGGAAAGAACTTTTGAAGAGGCTTTTGTAAGGTTTCTAGATTATTTTTGATGAGAAAAGTGACGGAAGCTCTATTTTCATTCGATGTGTGATATTTCACATGCAAATACTAGATATTTTTGAAAAATTACATTTATACTTACATCTACATGGATATTCTGCATATCACACTTAAGTGCCTGGCAGACGGTTTATCGAACCACCTTCCCAATAATTCTCTATGATTCCACTCTCGAACAACACGCAGAAAAAACAGGCACATATTTGTTCCCGTGTGATATCTGATTTCCGATATTTTATTATGATGGTCGTTTCACCCCATGGAAGTCGGCGCCAACAAAATATTTACTCATTCGGCGGAGAAGATGGTGACTGACATGTCGTGAGAAGATCCCCTCGCAACGAGAAACTCCAGTGTAGGCAGTCTGTTTATTAGATTTGTTGCATCTTCTTAGTGTTCTGACAATAAAACGCAGTCCTTTGTTTGCCTTCCCCACAACATTTTCTATGTGTTCTTTCCAATTTAAGTTTTTCATACTTGTAATTCCTAGGTATTTAGTTGAACTTACGGAATTTAGGTTCGATTCATTTATCGTGTAATCGTTTAACGGATTCCCTTTAGCACTCTTGTGGATGACCTCACAATTTTCATTATTTATGGTCAAATACCAATTTTCGCATCATATAGATATCTTTTCAAAATCGTTTTGCAGTTTGTTCTGATATTCTAACGCCTTTCCTAGGCAATAAACGACAGCATCACCCGCAAACAACCTAAGACGGCTGCTCAGATTGTCTCCTAAATCATTTGTATAGATAAGGGACAGCAGAGGGCCTATAACACTACCATGACGAACGCCAGAAATCTCTTCTGTTTTACTCTATGTCTTTCCGTCGATTACTACGAGCTACGACGTCTCTGACAGGAAATCACGAATCCAGTCACACAGCTGAGACGATATTGCATAAGCACGCACTTTGATTGCGAGATGCTTGTGAGGTACGGTGTCAAAACCTGAAAATCTAAAAATTCGGAATGAATTTGAAATCCCTTGTCGGTAGCACTCAACACTTTGTGTGATTAAAGAGTTAGTTGTGTTCCACAAGGACGATGTTTTCTAAATCCGTGTTGACTGTGTGTTCAAAAATGTTTCAAATGGCTCTGAACACTATGGGACTTAACATCTGAGGTCATCAGTCCACTAGAACTTAGAACTACTTAAACCTAACTAACCTAAGGACATCACACACATCCATGCCCGAGGCAGGATTCGAACCTGCGACCGTAGCGGTCGTGCGGTTCCAGACTGTAGCGCCTTTAACCGCTCGGCCACTCCGGCCGGCATCCTAATTGCTAAACAGTCTGGAATGGAAGACTTTATTTTATTGGGTGATTTGAGTTTCTTCCCTACTCCGAGGTTATCTGCTTCTAAGTTACTCATGTTGGCAGTTGTTGTTGATGCGAATTCTGGAATATTTACTTCGTCTTTCCTGATGAAGGAATTTCAGAAGGCTGTGTTCAGTAACTCCGTTTCAGCAGCACTGTCGGCGATAGTATTTCCGTTGCTATCGCGCAGAGAAGACAAGAGACTGTGCCTTGCCGCTAGCATACTTTATATATAACCAGAATCTCTTTGGACTTTCTGTCAGTTTCCGAGACAGTTTCGATGTGGAAACTATTTTTTAAAAAATATCTTATTGAAAGCCGCTCTAAAGTTCGAACTTCTCAAAAAGATCAGCAGTATTGGGGATTTTGCCTTCGTTTAAATTTGGCATGATTTTTTTTCTTGTTTCTGCAAAAGTGTTCTGGCCTCCTTTGTGTACCATGGGGGATCAGCGCCGTCGTTTGTTAATTTATTTGGTATTAATCTCTCAACTACTATCGATATAACTTCTTTAAATTCAATCCCCGTCTAGTCTATACGTACATTGTTAATCTGGAAGGAGTAAAGATATGAGGAAAGCGTTAAGTGAATTTTTATCTGCTTTTTGTAAATAGACGTATTATTCGTTTATTTTCGGAGGGTTTGGGAGTTACAGTATTCAGTCTCGGTACGAGAATAGTCGATACGTTATGCAACAGAGGTTCTGGGTACAACCACTGTGATCTTTACAGGGTAGCGGCATTGTCGTTGCAGGAAGAATTCTACGCTAGGCTAGTGAGAGAATCGAATGTAGACTACGGTACTGATAATGGGCGATTTTGAAACAGCTTGCAGAACACAGAGAAAATTACAGAATATGATGAACTGTGGAATTTGATTTTGTAAAGTTTATTTGGACAAGTGAAGACTTTGGAGGTAAAGTGGCACCGCACTGCTTGCTAGCACGTAGTTGGGATGTGTTTTATTAATTGAAGGTTCTAATGGAATTTTTCTTTACTGGTTTGAGTTAGTTAATTCATTTTTCGGACGTGATCAAGTGAAGATATCAGTTCACGTGGCTCACACTCTGAACTCAGTTTTACCACTCCTTTATCATTTTCAGAAATTAGTAACTTGGCGGAGGAAAATTTATTACAAAAGATGTTTTTTGCAATAGTGATTCAAATAGTCGGACAATGAGTTTCAGGTTTTGTAATTCAGTTTTTAGTTTTCTAGATTCTCCACTCCTTTGGCGAGTTCAGATCCCACCATCGTCTCCCTGCGAAACATCTTTTATTTTCTGATTATGTGTGTCGCCATATTGAACGGAGCGGAACACAGGTGCACAAAGTAAAATCAACTCATGATCTGTTTAGAATAGTTGTATACAATGACGTAGCCAAAAAGGAGATCGACGGGATCCACCCGTACCCCTCCCCCCCCCCCCCCCTCCTCCCGTCATACAAATGAAATTACATACGACAATCGGACTAAATTATTAATTGGACCGTTTTACCGACCCCCGACTCAGAAGATACAGTTGCTGCACAGCTCAAAGAAATCTTGAGTCTGGCCGGCCGTTGTGGTCGAGAGGTTCTTGGCGCTTCAGTCTGGAACCGCGTGACCGCTACGGTCACAGGTTAGAATCCTGTCTCGGTCATGGATGTGTGTGATGTCCTTAGGTTAGTTAGGTTTCAGTAGTTCTAAAATCTAGGGGACTGATGACATCAGATGTTGAGTCCCATTGTGCTCAGAGCCATTTGAACCAAACCTTGAGTCTCATTTGAAATAGGTACCCAACTCATAAAATTATATTCGGTGGTGACTTCAGTCTACCCTCGATATGCTGGAAAAATTATACGTTTAAAGCCGGCGGCAGGCATAAAACATCACCCGAGATTGTATTGAATGCTTTCTCAGAAAATTGTTTTCCACTCGCAGCGTAAATGGTTGCGAAAGCATACTTGACCTCTTACCAACAAATAACCCTGGACAAATAGGGACTATCATGACGAATACAAGGATTAGCGACGAAAAGGTAGTTGCTGCTACGCTGAATACAGTAACGCCTACAACCTTCAAAAAGAAACGCGAAATATATCTATTTCAAAAAACTGGTAAAAATGCTCTTAACACCTTTTTAAGAGACAGTCTTCACTCCTTCCGATCTGATCATGCAAGCATAGGAAAGATGTGGGATGATTTGATTTCAGAGAGATAGTATCGACGACAGTTGAGAGATATATACCACATAAGTGATGGTACTGATCCCCCAAGGTACACAAAACGAGTCAGATCGCTGTTGCAGAAGCAACGAAAAAAGCATGCCAAATTTAAAAGAACGCTAAATCCTCAAAATTGGCAAAGTTTTACAGAAGTTCGAAATATAGCATGTTCTTCAGTGCGAGATGCTTATAATAATTTCCACAACGAAACTCTGTCTTGGAATCAGGCAGAAATCCCAAAGAGATTCTAGTCATACCAGTGGCAAGACGCAATCAATATCTTCACTGCACGATAACAACGGTGAAGTTAATGATAACGGCGCTACTAAAGCAGAGTTATTAAACACGGTTTTCCGAAACTCCTTCACCAAAGAAGACGAAGTAAGTATTCCTGAATTCCAATGAAGAACAACTGCCAAGATGAGAAACATAGAAGTGGATATCCTCGGTGTAGCAAAGCAGCTTAAATCACTTAATAAAGGCAAGGCCTTCGGTCCAGATTGTATACCAGTCAGGTTCCTTTCAGAGTATGCTGATACAATAGCTCCATATTTATCAATTATATACAACCGCTCGCTCACAGAAAGATCCGTACCTAAAGACTGGAAAATTGCTCAAGTCACACCAATACCCAAAAAGGGCAGTAAGAGTAATCCGCTGAATTACAGGCCCATACCACTAGCGTCGATATGCAGTAGGGTTTTGGAACATATACTACGCTCGAACATTATAAAGTACTTCGGAAAACGATTTACTGACACGTAGTCAGCACGGAGTCAGAAGATATCGTTCTTGTGAAACACAACTAGCTCTTTATCCTCATGAAGTAATGAGTGCTATCGGCGGGGGATGTCAAATTGATTTCACATTTTTAGATTTACAGAAAGCTTTCGACGTCGTTCGTACGTATTACACGACACAGGCCGTAGTGAAATTGCGTGCTTGTAGAATATCATCTCAGTTATGTGATTGGATTCGTGATTTCCTGTCAGAAAGGTCACAGTTCGTAGTAATAGACGGAAAATCATCCAGTAAAACAGAAGTAATATCCGGCGTTCCCCAAGGAAATTATATAGTCCTTCTATTCTTCCTGATCTGTATTAACGACATAGGAGACAATCTGAGTAGCCGTCTTAGATTGTTTGCAGATGATGCTGTCATTTACCGTCTTGTAAAGTCATCAGATGACCAAAACGAATTGGAAACTGATTTACATAAGATATCTGTATGGTGCATAAAATCGCAATCGACCGCGAATAAAGAAATGTGTGAAGTTATTCACATGAGTACTAAAAGAAATCCGATAAATTTCGATTACGCGTAGTCACACAAACCTGAAGGCTGTAAATTCAACTAAATACTTAGGGATTACAATTACAAATAACCTAAACTGGAATGATCACATAGATAATGTTGTAGATGGAGCAAACCAAAGACTGTGATTCATTGGCAAATACTTAGAAGGCGCAACAGGTCTACCAAAGAGACTGCTTACACTGCACTTGTCCGCCATATTCTGAAGTATTGCTGTGCGGTGTGGGATCCGCATAAAGTGGGACTGACGGATGACGTAGAAAAAGTACAAAGAAGGGCATCTCGTTTTGTATTATCGCGAAATAGGGGAGATAGTGTCACAGACGTGATACGTGAATTGAAGTGGCAATCATTAAAACAAAGGCGATTTTCTTTGCGACGGGATCTTATGAAATTTCAATCAGCAGTTTTCTCCTCCGATTGCGAAAACATTGTGTTGGCACCTACCTACATAGGGAGAAATGATCATCGCGATAAAATAAGAGAAACAGGGCTCGCACTGAAAAATTTAAGTGCTTGTTTTTCCTGCTGACCGTTCGACAGTGGAACGGTAGAGAGACGGCTTGAAGATGGTTCATTCAACCGTCTGCGAGGCACTTTATTGTGAATAGCAGAGTAATTACGTAGAAGTAGATGAAGCATTGCCGGTGCAGGATTTTGTTGCAAGAACTGATTTCTCAATTATGACCCACTAATGTTCGATGAGATTTATGACGGGCGATCTAGGTGGCCAAATCATTCACTTGAATTATCCAGAATGTTTTTCAAACTACTTTTCGAACAATTATAGCCGAATGACATGATATCATTGTCTGAGAACGTGAAGTCCATGAATGGCTAGATATGGTCTCCAAGTAGCCGAACATAACAATTCCCAGTCAATGGTCAGTTCAATTTGATCAGAGGATCCACTCCGTTCCACGTACACATCGCTCACACCATTATGGACCCACCCAAGATTGCGAAGTGCCTTGTTGACAACCTGGGTCCAGGGCTTCGTAGGGTCTGCGCCACACTCGAACCCTCCCACCATCTTTTATTTTATTTTATTTTATTGTAATCAGTCTTCTGACGCGTTTGATGAGGCCCGCCACGAATTCTTCTCCTGTGCCAACCTCTTCATCTCAGAGTTGTACATGCAACCTACGTCAACTATTTGCTGTATGTATTCCAATCTCTGTCTTCCTCTACAGTTTTTCCCTCTACAGTTCCCTCTAGTACCATTGAAGTCATTCCCTGATGTCTTAACACATGTCCTATCATCCTGTCCCTTCTCCTTGTCAGTGATTTCTACATACTCCTTTCGCCTCCGATTCTCCGCAGAACCTACCATATCAGTTCATCTAATTATCAACATTCGTCTGTACCACCACATCTCAGACGCTTCGATTCTCTTCTGTTCCGGTTTTCCCACAGTCCATGTTTTATTACCATACATTGCTATACCCCAAACGCACATTCTTAGAAATTTCTTCCTCAAATTAAGGCATATGTTTGATACTAGTAGACTTCTCTGCGCCGGGAATGCCGTTTTTACCAGCAATAGACTGTTTTTTATGTCCTCGTCGTTTTATTGCCAATTCCCCCAATGATTTTAGAAATTCTGATGGAATATTATCTGTCCCTTCTGCCTTATTTGATCTTACGTCCTCCAAAGCTCTTTTAAATTCTGATTCTTATCCTGGATCCCCTATCTCTTCTAAATCGACTACTGTTTCTTCTTAGATCACATCAAACAAATCTTCCCTCTGATAGAGGCCTTGTGTGTACTCCTTCCACCTATCCCCTCTCTCCTCTGCATTTAACAGTGGAATTCCTGTTGCATTCTTAATGTTACAACTCTTGCTTTTAATTTCACCGAAGGTTGTTTTGACTTTTATATATGTTGAGTCAGTCCTTCATCTTAACTTCCCTCCTCTTCTTATTTATTTCATTCTTCAGCGTCTTGCCTTTCTGTATTCTTAAATTTCCTTGAACATTTTTGTACGTCCTCCTTTCATCGATCAAATGAAGTATATCTTCTGTTACCCATGGTCTCTGCACTTACTTTGTTTGTTCCTATGTTTTTCTTTCCAACTTCTGTAATTTCCCTTTTTAGAGATGTCCATTCCTCTTCAGCTGTACTACCTACTGAGTTATTCGTTATTGCTGTAACTACGGCCTTAGAGAACTTCAAGCGTATCTCGTCATTCCTTAGTACTTCCGTATCTCAGCTCTTTGCGTATTGATTCTTCCTGTCTAATCGCTTAATCGCTTAAACTTCAGCCTACTCTTCATCACTACTAAATTGTGATCTGAGTCTAAATCTGTTCCTGGGTACGCCTTACAGTATCTGGTTTCGGAATCTCTGTTTGATCATTATGTATTCTAACTGAAATCTTCCTGTATTACCCGATTTATCCCAAGTATACCCCCTCCTCTTGTGATTCTTGAACAGATTATTCGTTATTACAAGATGAAATTTATTACAGAACTTTATTAGTCTTTCTCCTCTCTCGTTCCTTGTCCCAAGCCCATGTTCTCCTGTAACCGTTTCTTCTAATCGTTCCTCTACAACTGAATTCCAGCCTCTCCTGACTATTAGATATTATCTCCCTTTACGTACTGTATTACCCCTTCAATATACTCATTCTTTCTCTATTTCTTCGCCATGCGGAGTTGCCGCGCGGTCTTGGGGGCCTTGTCACGGTCCGTGCGGCTCCCCCCGTAGGATGTTCGAGCCCTTCCTCGGGCATGGGTGTGTGTGTTGTCCATAGCGTAAGTTAAAGTTAGATTAAGTAGTGCGTAGGCTTAGGGACCGATGACCTCAGCAGTTTGGTCCCATAAGACCTTACCACGAATTTCCAATTTTTTTTTCTCTATCTCTTCATCTTCGGCTTGCAGCGTCGGCGTGTGTACATGATCATTCGATTCCGATAAGGACAACACTATCACTGAACTGTTCACGGTACCACATTCTCCGCCCTACCTTCCCATTCATTACGAATCCTACACCGTTACACTATTTTCTGATGCTGTTGATATTACCATATATTCATCTTGTCCTCTTTCCATTTCACTTCACTAACCACTACTACATCTAGCTTCAACCTTTGCATTTCCCTTTTCAGATTTTGTAGCTTACCTACCACGCTCATACTTCTGACATTCCACGCCCCGACTCGTAGAACGTTATCCTTTCGTTGGTTATTCAGTCTTTTTCTCATGGTCACCTCGCGCCTGGCAGTCCCTTCCCTGAGGTCCGGATGGAGAACTATTCCGAAATCTTTTGCTAATGGAGAGATCATCGTGACACTTTTACAGGCCACATGTCGTGTGGATACACCATATGTGCCTTTAATGAAGTGGTTTCCATTGCGTTGTGCATGCCCTTGTTGTTGATAATTGCTAACTGTTTCACCTTTAGAGGCAGTTTCCCACCTCCAAGGACAAGAGAGTGGCCGAAAGCTCTATCCTCTCCTTCGCCTTCTTTGAGAATGCCGTTGGCAGAATGAGAGTGACTTCTTATGCCGGAAGTCTTCCGCTACCAATTCTGATTGTTAATAAAAAAAGCGGGACGGGTTTCGAACTCGTGACCGACAAGGTCATGATTAGTAATCAACGACGCAAGTCCTACACCACGGCTCTTATCATCTGAACACGCAACTCATCTGACCAGGCCATGGTTTTCCAGTAGTCCGGCGTCCAACCGATCCGGTCATGTGCTGCGGGGAATGTCATGCTATCAACAAAGGAACTCGCATAGGTCGTCTGCCGCCATAACCAATTAACGCCACATTTCACCGCACTGTCATAACAGATACGTTCGTCGTACGTCCCACATTGATTTCTGCGGTTACTTGACGCAGTGTTGCTTGTCAGTCAGCACTGACAATCCTACACAAACGTGCTGGTATCGATCGTTACGTAAAGGCCCTCGGCCACTGCTTTGTCTGTGATGACAGGTAATTCCTGCAATCTGGTATTCTCGGCACACTCTTGAAACGATGGATCTCAGAATACTGAATTCCCTTACGATTTCCGAAACTGACTGTCTCATGCGTCTAGCTACAATTATCATCCCGTCCTCACAGTCTGTTAATTTCGTCATGCTGCTTTCATCACGTCGGAATCCTTTTCACATGAATCATCTGAGTAAAAAGCTCCGCCAGTGCACTGACTTTTTATACCTTGTGTACTCGACGCTACCTTCGTCTTTTTATGTGCATATCGCCATCTCATGACTTTTGTCAAAAATGGTTCAAATGGCTCTGAGCACTATGGGACTTAACTGCTGAGGTCATCAGTCCCCTAGAACTTAGAACTACTTAAACCTGACTAACCTAAGGACATCACCCACATCCATGCCCGAGGCAGGATTCGAACCTGCGACCGTAGCGGTCGCTCGGTTCCAGAGTGTAGCCCCTAGAACCGCTCAGCCAGCCCGGCCGGCTAACTTTTGTCACCTAAGTGTAATGGTAACACTGCAGTCGTTATTCGGAAGTTAGTAGAGCTTTGGGGTTGCAATATTTCAATATTTCACAACGCATGGATCGGTAAACATCATTGAAAATAACATTAAATTAAAATTAGTGCATATAAATACACTTGGAGTTCTTATTTGAAAGAACACATCTCCATTTCACTGTATATTACTGCATTTTCCTTCTGAACAATCTATATTTCGGCTTTTACGATATTGTAAAGTAAAAGCCGAAATATACATTTTACAGAAGAGAAATAGGGTAATTACAGTCAAATGGGGGAGTATTTTTTCAAGAAATGTTGTATGACTGGGACTCAGGACCATCGAAAACTTTTTTACAGTTGTATCTGTCTGTGTTGACCACGCTGATCAACAAATTTTCGCCCAGACGGCTATGGTTTCATTTCTTTAAAAAATTCTGGCTGAAATGTCGCGCGGGTTGTACTCAATTACGAAAATCAGATCTGATATGGAACGATGGGGCAGCTTTTATAGAGAGCGTAAGGAGGATGTTATGATAGCACATTCCATAGTTCGTTCATTTCTTAAAGATTTTTTTCAGCGGGCTGCTTGAATTCGTCCGATTCGACTCCACCCTGCGTCCTAAGTCCACCCCGCTCCCCCCCCCCCCCCCCCTCACACACACACACTCAACCCACTCGTCCAGAATCTGTTTACGCCCTTGTAATACTATAACAACTGAACAAGGAATTCAATGCACAATTAAATCGTAAAATATGCAACCATTTATCAAAAGACCAAAAATGCACTGTTAAAGGAAAAACATGCAACATTAGAATTCCTTCTTTTGTTGCGATACTTTTTATTTTATTTTAAGTAATGTACAACAACCAGTTTTTTTCCAAATTCTCCACCGATTTGGGCAGCTTTGCGCCTTGAGCCGCCGAGGTAGCAGTCCATGACTTCGGAAGGCAAGGTGGCTGAAATCCATCTGCAGGCAACTTTGAAAGTGGTTTCTTGTGCTATGGACCGGGGCCGCCCACTTTCATGAAAATATCGCTCTCGCTGGGAAAGACTAATAAAGGTGTGCAGGTACGTCGCACGCATCGGTTCTAGGGCAGCACACACACACACACGCACACACACACACACACACACACACACACACACACACACACACACAATGAAAGTAAAACAGAACAATGATTAGTAAAATAAGTTACTCAGCTTTGGTAACGCTGGTTACAGAAATTGTAGAATGCAGGTTTTGCCTGTCTCTCCTGCGATGGTTACATTTCAGTGAACACCAACTAAATAATTTCTGTGAAACAAAGTCGGAAGAAAACTAATTTTATGTCTTGATTTACTATTCCTTACTAACAGTACTCAGTTAAATGTCTAGGCAGGTGGTCTTGTCAATACACGATAATTCTATTTATTGTTCGGTTTCTACAGAAGTCTATTTGTCAGCCACTGTTTCTGTTTCACTCGACGCGCTTGTGGACTCGAAGACACGACGAACGTTCTGTAGGAACTCCCTTGCAAGACTCGGACTGACTTACAACCTGCAACTGCTGTTCGTGCGCGGTTACTTGAGCACGAGTCTCTCTTTCCGATGGCGCTATCACTCCAGGGAGCATCATTTTTGCGGGCAGCATGATTGGTTTTGCGCACAGCGATGTTTCTGTTGCAGACGGACGTCCAGGGTACATTTGGTACCAACAGTCACAAACTCTTCTTGCGTTATATCGCAGCACACCACATTTCGCGGTTCCTCATTTTCAGTTTATGCAAATGTCGGATTTATTCCCTTACTAAAGGACATAGTCACTTCCTTCCGAATTCCTTCCTTTCGTGGCAGACCCAATTCCCTTAAAAATGCAGCCTCTCTCCTTATATGAAGCTGCACCGAAAGCGAGGCAAACGTCTCTTCGGAGACTCCCAGCACTAAAAGCCCAAACATAATAGCCCAGATTCTTCTCATTTAGGCTCAAGCGTTTGTCTGCTGAGACATTCTTTAATGTTAAAAACTATTTTTCTACATTGCAAGAAGTGACAGATGGATACTTAAATGAGGAAATTTGGGAAGTGTATGGTTGAATAATTTCAGATCCTTTGCGTTCTCTCAACAAAAAATTTTTCTAGCTTCTCTGTCGAACACAACTCTCTTCATTCGAACAGCCCTGTTAGTGATAATCACGGTGTCCCAAAACATTCGCGCTTGTCCGTTCCTGACCACTTCCAGGCTGAAGGGAGACTGGAGCATGACTGCTTCTTAGTGATTTGCCAAAATACAGCACTCCTAACTAACGAGCTTATATCTCAGCTTGGTGAAAACTCCGAGATCAATTTCGAATAAGCCGATTTTGGGTGTTTTATGGAAATTTTGAGAATAAATGTAAAACACAAGTCTTCGTAAGATCATCTTTAACAAATCGGACTCCCTCCCCCTTTTGACAAAATCCTGGTTACGCTCTTATTGCATGTCCTTGCAATGAACTGCACAAGGTTTTCTCTCCTATTCTGCTAGCTTGCTGTTGCACTTTGTATTTGATGTACATCACTTCGAGCAGTAGCAAATTTCCGTTGCTACAGGCAAGTGAGAAAAAATTTGCTAAAGCCAGTTACATTACAGTGACGATACAGTGAGGTCATTCAGTCTTAAGTATTGTTTTTCGAAATTATTATCAGTTTCAGTTTAAGTAAAGACTAGATCACATTTCATTTCATATACAGACAGTTTTATTTCACAGTGCAGTGGTACATTTGCGTCTGCATTATTCTGTGTTTAGAATTTTGTTCGGTCGGATTGTCTACGTAAATTGGCAGGGCTTTTTATAGAAACGTTTTGGTGAGCCAGTCTTTCAAAATTCAATTAGTAATTCATTCTGTTAGCTTGTGTGCTGGAATCGCAAGTCACATATTGTGACGTCACGTCTTGTAACGCTACTTTGTGTGCCTCATAATACAGAGTTCCACAGAACAAGTTATTTAAAGTATAGATACGTTTTCTAATCACTCTGGCAAAGATAATTAAAAATACAGTTATACAGTTTCAGTTTGGGCGACTCATTTTATCAGCTACTGTTTTCGTAATTACACCACTTGCATTGCTCAGGACAACAACACAGATACGCTAGTTATAAGCAATAGCAGTTCAGTTTACTGTAGTTTCAGTTCACAAGATTGCACACGTAGAAAAGTTACGCCTGCAATGGTACGACAAGTGTGGAACATGATCAAATAGTAACAAGGTAGCAGCGCCACAGAAAAACTGGACGCCGTCAGGAGAACACTTCCCACAAACGTCTTCCCTAACATTTACCGCATCTCTGAAAAAACAGACACTGTTGACGATCCACAGCAGTACGAAATACTCGAAAGTAATTCGCTGGCTGCGAATTCCTTCGCATCAATTGTATAAGATATAGTTCTAGTAGCGAAGAGGGTTGTTCTGGTTCGCGTCCCGGCCCGACATAAATGTTCTTGTCACTACTTAGTAGTAGATGTATACCGAATACAGCTTAAATCAAGGAACTCGCAGCCGCCGAATTAATTTCGAAGTCTTCCCTAAATACAAGCAAACGCGTAACTCAGATACGGTTCGTACGTTCACTACTATCACTGCCACATCAGCTGCTCAAAACGTTTAACTTGAGCACTGATACTGCTATAAATCGATTCCGAACAAACAGTACCACACGTTTAATTTCTTCTGCACTCATCGCAGCAGAAACCGCATCTTGTACATCATTTCACGTCTGTCGGAGTCAGCGGTGCCTCCTCGTAGACCTCTTGTGTTAATTTTCCCCAGGGACAAAAGTCCATAGACGAGCGTCAATGCCATATTGTGTTTCCCGTACGATCGATCCCTCGATCTCCAAATTTTCTCACGAAAACCTGTATTATTTTATTATAATCAGCGTAACTTCCAGTACACAACTTCTCAGAAGTTCTCCAGCAAATTTGCGGCCCTGGCAACTCGGGAAGAGAGGATATTGAGGTTAAATAGCTTAGCCAGCAAATTATAAAGAACTTCTGTAACGTTTCGAATGTAGGTGAGAGCTTACGACGGAAATACAGCAGTGCCAGAAAGCCGTGAGTCCTACTAGAATTTCGCAGTCGGTGGAGCACTTGCCCGAAAAAGGCAAAATGGGTCCAACGTTCGAGTCCTGGTCGACACAAAATTTTAATCTGTCGAGAAATTTCAGAACTATTAGTGTCGAAAGCTATAAGATCTAAGGTCCCGTTCGGGTTCAAATAGTTCAAATGCCTCTCAGCAATATGGGACTTAACATCTGAGGTCATCAGTCCCCTAGAACTTAGAACTACTTAAACCTAACTGCCGGCCGGGGTAGCCGGGCGGTTCTAGGCGCTAAGGTCTGGAACCGCGCGATCGCTACGGTCGCAGTTTAGAATCCTGCCTCAGGCATGGATGTGTGTGATGTCTTTAGGTTAGTTAAGTTTAAGTAGTTCTTAGTTCTAGGGGACTGATGACCTCAGAAGTTAAGTCCCATAGTGCTCAGAGCCATTTGAACCATTTTTAAACCTAACTAACCTAAGAACATCACACACATCCATGCCCGAGACAGATTTCGAACCTGCGACGTAGCGGTCTCGCAGTTCCAGGCTGAAGCGCCTAGAACCTCTCGGTCACAACGGCCGGCCTCCCGTTGGGGTCCCATTCTATTTCAGCACGGAATTTTAGAGTGAACTAGTGCTACTCTTGAATGTGATTTTATGCAGAGATACGTCTCCCGTGATTGGGAAAAAGCACAGGTCATACCAATCTACACAAGGAGTAGGTATAACAGTTCGAGTGCAACTAGAGATGGCGTTGGTCACGGACGTGGCGATGCAGCCGGTGTTCCCAGCTGCAGGTGTTCCTCCCTCTACGGGCCATTAGCCGCCGAGTCTTGGGCAGAAAGCGACACCTCTCGCCTCTGCTCGGGTTGCCCCTCCAGAGTGCGTGAGGTAGGTCAGGTCCCGTTACAGCCAGCCACCACTATCTGCTGCCGTCTCCCAAAGGTCAGCGCGCCTATCAAGTGTCGAGATCGCTCCGTGGCTCACTCCTTCGGGACAGGTGAACCATGCGGAAACTGCAAATGCAAATGAGTCTGAAAAGATATTCTAAAACCACCAAAAGCTGTTATGTCAATACTGGTATCTTTTTATTTAATGTTTTCGGTTATCTGTCTTCGTGAAGTGGGCCCGCACAATGAAAGACACGAGAGTCTTGACATGTACTTGTAAATATTGTATAACAAGAAATGAGCACACACTGAATATACACTACTGGCCATTAAAATTGCTGCACCAAGAAGAAATGCAGATGATGAACGGGTATTCATTGGATAAACATATTATACTAGAACTGACATGTGATTACATTTTCACGCACTTTGGGTGCATAGATCCTGAGAAATCAGTACCCAGAACAACCACCTCTGGCCGTAATAATGGGCACTGAGTCAGAGCTTGGATGGCGTGTACAGGTACAGCTGCCCACGCAGCTTCAACACGATACCACAGTTCATCAAGAGTAGTGACTGGCGTATTGTGACGAGCCGGTTACTCGGCCACCATTGACCAGACGTCTTCAGTTGGTGAGAGATCTGGAGAAAGTGCTGGCCAGGGCAGCAGTCGAACATTTTCTGTGCCCAGAAAGGCCCGTACAGGACCTGCAACATGCGGTCGTGCATTATCCTGCTGAAATGTAGGGTTTTGCAGGGATCGAATGAAGGGTAGAGCCATGGGTCGTAACACATCTAAAATGTAAAGTCCACTGTTCAAAGTGTCGTCAATGCGAACAAGAGGTGACCGAGACGTGTAACCAATGGCACCCCAGACCATGACGTCGGATGATGCGCCAGTACGGCGATGACGAATACACGCTTCCAATGTACGTTCACCGCGATGTCGCCAAACACGGATGCGACCATCATGATGCTGTTAACAGAACCTGCATTCATCGGAAAAAATGACGTTTTGCCATTCGCGCACCCAGGTTCATCGTTGAGTACACCATCGCAGGCGCTCCTGTCTGTGATGCAGCGTCAAGGGTAACCGCAGCCATGGTCTCCGAGCTGATAGTCCATGCTGCTGCAAACGTCGTCGACATGTTCGTGCAGATGGTTGTTGGCTTGCAAACGTCCCCATCTGATGACTCAGGGATCGAGACGTGGTTGCGCGATTCGTTACGGCCATGCGGATAAGATGCCTGTCATCTCGACTGCTAGTGATACGAGGCCGTTGGGATCCAGCACGGCGTTTCGTATTACCCTCCTAAACCCACCGATTCCATATTCTGCTAACAGTCATTGGATCTCATCCAGCGCGAGCAGCAATGTCGCGATACGATAAACCGCAATCGCGATAGGCTACAATCCGACGTTTACTAAAGTCGGAAACGTGATGGTACGCATTTCCCCTCCTCACACGAGGCATCACAACAACGTTTCACCAGGCAACGCCGGTCAACTGCTGTTCGTGTATGAGAAATCGGTTGGAAACTTTCCTCATGTCAGCACGTTGTAGGTGTCGCCACCGGCGCCAACCTTGTGTGAATGCTCTCGAAAGCTAATCATTTGCGTATCACAGCATATTCTTCCTGTCGCTCAAATTTCGCGTTTGTAGCACGTCATCGTCGTGGTGTAGCAATTTTAATGGCTACTAGTGTATGTAGCTATACAGCGCAATGGAATTAACGAATTAATTTTTCGAAACACGGTAACTGTGTTCCATTGGGACAAAATTTGGCCCTAAGGTTCCTCAGTGGCCGTGCAAAAACGTAGCGCCCTGTGGCGTCACTCCCGTGCTCGACGACGCTTCCAACAGCAGTTGTCGACACGTGCGAAAAAGGCCATAGCTCAGAGGCTTAAGTGAAGTGTAATTGGGCTATTCATGTCACATTGGCACCAAATTTCACCACAGTTTTACCCAACGTCGCCGTGGACGTGTCACACCCCTCTTGCCCATATTTCACCCCTTCCTTCGACGCGTCCGCTATGGAAGTCCGAAACGCGACGTCCAGAGTTGAAATCACGCGTTTTCTTATGAGTGGCCGAGGAAAACATTTCAGACTCACCGCCACTCAGTACAGACATGGAAGAGTCTCATAGTGTGACATAAGGGACGTCAATGAAACTACTGTTTTCCTTAAGGCGTGGATTCCCACACATTTCACGATCGAAAACAACAGTTTGCAGTGCGACGAGCAGCAGGAAGACGTTCCTGAGAATTTTAGTAACCGCTGACGCTTCAACCCTTCTCTAAGGACATCATGGATAACAGCCACACTAAACGTGATGTCACCCCTGTGGAGCGCAGTATGACCGCAATTGTGGCTGTCGTGTACAGGTTGGAACCACTAGGGACCGTTCAAAACCATTCGACGGATATTGAACGTGACCCGAAGCAGCAGAGGGTACTTATGCTTGTTCAGACCTCTTATTTCACGTTCTTCTGTGGCTTACTCACGGATGAATGTGACATTGCCAAAAATGATTCAAATGGCTCTGAGCACTATGGGACTTAACTTCTGAGGTCATCAGTCCCCTAGAACTTTGAACTAATTAAACCTAACTAACCTAAGGACATCACACACATCCATGCCCGAGGCAGGATTCGAACCTGCGACCGTAGCGGTCGCTCGGTTCCAGAGTGCAGCGCCTAGAACCGCACAGCCACTCCGGCCGGCGATATCACGTAGTATTTGCAGAGATATGGTAATAAGGCAAGCTTCTTTAAATTGCCTCTGTCTTTTACGTCAACGTAACACCGTTGGATGCTATGACCTATTGGTACAGCCATTTTAAGCAGTTTGAAAGATGTCATTCCTCAATCATTTCAGAACTGTGAAGTAGCACTTTTAAAAGTATTTTGGACAAGCACAATGTTTTTTTTAGATGTTCTTATCACTTTATAGAATTTTATTGGAGGCTCTGAGAAGTTTGTCTTCTCTGATACACGTCTGGCAGAGTGCGTCTCATTAACGGCATTCCAAAGAAGGTCTTGTTCACCGTGTCGTCGGCGGATTCGACATTGAAGAAAGAGTGAACCGAGGAATGGTGTCTCCGCAGAGTAATCACTCTTCTTATAGAAACTTCGTGACAGCTTCAAACTGTGTGCCAGACCGGGAATCGAACTCGGGACCTTTGCCTTTCGCCGGCAAGTCCTCTACCATCTGAGCTACCCAAGCACGACTCACGCCCCGTCCTCACAGCTTTACTTCTGCCAGTACCTCGTCTCCTACCTTCCAAACTTTACACAAACTCTCCTGCGAATCTTTGCAGAACTATCACTCCTGAAAGAAAGGATATTGCGGAGACATGGCTTAGCCACAGCCTGGGTGATGTTTCCAGAATGAGATTTTCACTCTGCAGCGGAGTGTGCGCAGGAGAGCTTCTGTAAGGATTGGAAGGTAGGAGACGAGGTACTGGCAGAAGTAAAGCTGTGAGGACGGTGCGTGAGTCGTGGTTGGGTAGCTTAGTTGGTAGAGCACTTGCCCGCGAGAGGCAAAGGTCCCGAGGTGGAGTCTCTGTCCGGCATACAGTTTTAATCTGTCAGCAAGTTTCATATCAGCGCACACTCCGCTGCAGAGTGAAAATCTCATTGCTCTTCTTATTGTAAAACCTAGTCACATAGTCGTGGGGAGGGAAAGCGATAACGTAAACAGGATGGAGAGAAACGCTAATAAGCTCAGAGTATGGTAGGGAATAGCTCGTTGAGCAAAATCTACCAGATAACGACAAGTTGGAGGTGCACCCATATGGAGCTACGGCTCTGACATCCACTGAGCGGCGAGCGCAGACGTGAGTACCTTTACACTAACTTGCACCAGCAAATACCTGTTATTACGAAGGCGTGCCGGAAATAATGCCTACAAATTTTTTTGTGAAAACTCTTGAAGCTTTTTAAATAAAAAAAAGGTTATTAATATTGCACATCTTTATTCTTCATGTCTAAATATTTATTTCTCAACATGGTCACCCCAGCCACGAACACATTTCTACCAACAAGAACAGTGTGTTGATAGTGTTACTGTAGGACGCTTCACTCTGTTGATGGAGCCACAACCTCACCTCTACTTGTACCGCTCCAATGCTATCACAATGAAAAACTCGAAGGTTTTCTTCAGGATCTGGAAACAGATGAAAATCGTCGCACACGTCGCAGCGCTCTTGAGTGGTCTGGAATTGTCATGCTGAAGGAGACGGTGCTCAATGTGTGGACGAAATCTTCGAATTTGTGCTTTAAGTTCTCTGATGGCTTCTCAAGCACCGACATACGTAGTTGCGTTACACACCACCATGTTACAGGCTACAATTTGGAGCCCTCCAGCGGCAGAGAGATGCAAATATGTAGAGAAGAGGAATGTAGGTGTAGAATGTTGTTTGTTTTATTTAAAAAGCTTCAAGAGTTTCGACATAAAAATTCGAAGGCAGTACTTTACAGCACTCCCTCGCACATTAGCGAAGGATAATGGTTTCAGCAGAACAGTAAAAACTAGGCAAACTTCTCGTCCATGGCTCGTTACTTTACACGCCAATTTTCTATGATGTTTACTAGCTATAGCTTGAGTGTTAAATCAGCTACGCTAAAAGTACTGAAATGTCAGTACCTTGTTCACATAATATACAGTACTGCAGATACACCACTGAAGTAAGGCAGTCGGTTCGTAGTGCTGTAAGGTACATTGTTCTTTATACACTACCTGGCAAAAAAAAGTGAAGCGCCCAAAACACGTGGGGCAATGTCAATATAATTTAGTACACCTACAAGTCATCGGTCAGCTTGTAAATGATTAGAGTAACAGTTCTCTGTGACAGGTACAGGACTACCAGAGTCCATTATTGTTGTTGTTCCTGTTTAGTGTTCTTTCCAACCTGGTAGGGTAAGACGGTGGTGGTGGGAGGGGGAGCATCGTCAGATGTCGAGTGATCACTGTGAGGACACAGAAATGTTGCGTACTCTTCTGAGGCAACTAAAGGACTTTGAAGGGGGCCTCATTGTGGACTGCATTTGGCCGGCTGGCAGAATCCTGTAGTACATAGATATGTGAGGCATTCGGATGTGACAGTGACCCGATACTGAACTGCATATCAGCCTAACTGCAGCCATACTCGTCTTCGTGGTTTCGATCGACCGTGTCTGGCCAGCACAGGAGAGGAGCGCCGTACTGTGCATCAAGCACATCATAAACTCTTCATATCTGCTCCTTTCATCCGCAAACAGTCAATGGATTCCACGCAGCATTCTTTGTAATACCACACCAATCGTCGGAGACTAGCAGTAGACAGACTAACGAAATACCGTCCCATGTGTAGGCTGCTGCCAGCAGCACTACACAAAAGCCAGCGTTTGGATTGGTGTCGCGTGAACGGGAGCGTGGACTGCTGATAATGGCGTCTCGTTATCTTCAGGTATTAATCGCAGTTCACCACTCTCCCGGATGACTGGCGTCACCCAGGAAGGGTCACATTCTTCCAAGGATTTGGAGAGTCACGCCGGTGCTACTCCTTGCATCACAATTGGGGAATCATCGGATGTGGCCTCAGGTCACGCCTGTAGTCCCATCCGATGGCTCCCCACATCATGACGCAACGTTCATATGGTTCAAATGGCTCCAAGCACAATGGGACTTAACATTTGAGGTCATCAGTCCCCTAAGAACTACTTAAACCTAACTAACTAACTTAAGGACCTCACACACATGCATGTCCGAGGCAGGATTCGAACCTGCGACCGTAGCAGCAGCGTGGTTCCAGACTGAAGCGCTTGAACCTCTCGATCACAGCGGCCGAGATGACGCAAGGTGTAAGCTATTACAGTTCACAGCTGACAGTGATTGAGGGACGTCACAGACATCCTGCGTCAATATCGTATTACAATTTTTCAGCAGGGTAATGCTCGTCCGCATAAGGCACATGTCTCTATATATTTCTCTTACTTCCGTCTACAATCGCAAAGTTGTTAGGTGCTTATGCTACCGGTTTCGGTTAGAGATGACCATCTTCAGATCTGCTTTAAAAATACCCTAAGAAAGCCATATTGACATGGTCAAAAGATAGGCGCTAAATCAGCTTAGAATCGTCGCGCTTATTTAAGTACGGTGTGTAGTAGACCGCAGTGTCGATGGACAATATTGTTAAAAGTACTCTTTTTCATATTCAGATCCTCCCGTGGCCACAAAGGTCCCCAGATCGATCCCCGACAGAACTTGTGTGCGACCAACTCGGACTTCAACCCAGTCCTAGTGTAAGGACAAAGGACCAGTCACAACAATTGCTGAGCATCTTGCCTCAGGACAGGATGCAACGGCTTTATGGCATCCTTCCCAACCACATCAGTGTAGGCATCCCGGTCAGAGGGCCTGTAACGTATACCGGTAAGAACTCTCATATTGCCAAGTTTTCTATGATTCTGACTCTATTTTATAATAACTGCAGTAACAGCACATATCCTCACAAACCGTGAAGTTTCATTTCGTTTCTTCATCCACCCCTCCCACCCCCCAGGTATGTCACTTGTTTTGGCTCTTAGTGTAGTTAAAGCTAAAGGCAACAAGTTCTAATTTTTGTTAATGGTATAGAAAGCGCAAACGAGCTTTCCTTTAACAAGTACAGTACATCAGCAACTGTGAACTAAGACAATCATGAAAAAGAAAACAGAAATTAAATTTTAAACATTCTTTTTCTCAATGCATATCTTTTACGGCAAATGCTAGAAATTGCAGTCTCCAGCAGGACTACAAAGTTGAGACCTTCGAGGTGGTTATCGGACAGTGCTAGGATAAAATGACTGTTCTCATACTATAACCCGCCAACTGTAAGTTCCGAGCAGTTTCTAGACTATTGCTTGTTCAGAAGCAATCTCTAGCAGAGGTCCATCGCCAATTGCGCCACGTGTGTAGATACGACATTATGAGCGTTAGAAGATTCCTATCATGCTGCTAATACTTTTCGCATCCTCATAAATTTTTGAGACCAGCTCTTCACGAGTGTTTACTAGTGTGAGTTACATGCGGTGTTTCGTAAAACCCAAGACAAAAAGGTACTATAGTGTTAAATCGGAATAACAATCTCAGCATAATTCAGATGTAGGTTGGTCGGACCAAACCGCGCTGCTAGGTACACCCAAAAACTCGTCTATCAGGAACACCCTCTCGCCACCAGCCATAGCGATCAAATACCGCAGACTCCACTCGCCAATACAGAGTGTTTGCTGGTCAAAGCAAACACGAGCGCGTGGCTAGTCCACTAACTACGTGACCTGCAATAAGGTCACCAGCAGCTACGTCAGCAAAGCGCCGAGTGGCCACCGGCCCGTAACTGCTGACAAACAGACCGTCCCCACGCCCTACGACTGACGTCATAGAACGAGCGCTGAAGCTCATTGCGCTACAAGATGCCCTTCGGTGCATCAAGGCTAATGTCCATGACGTCACATGAAAGATTGCTTAGTTATGCACGAACCCATAGATGTCTCTGTAGTCAGATTGTCGTGATCATGCAGCTGTCCATTACATCTTCAAACAGCATTTTCATAACAATTTTCGAAGCTGTTACTACCTTTTCTTACTTCATAAACGGTTACCTCCCAACTCCATTCTCATTTCCAGTTCTACACAAAGAAATTGATCCTTGGCCTCCCCGCCCCCACCAATCACGCCCCAACAAGTAAAACACTATGTGTGTATGTGCAGGTAATGTTGTTCAGCAGTTTCGATCACTCAACCACAAAATACTTCACTGCTGTTCTGAAGGTGTGAGGTTTTACCCCATTCGGTTGCTACAATTTCAATTTTTTCATTTATTGTTTCTTTTACCATTGACAACGATTAATTGACATAAAAAATACCAAGTATCAATAGGGCATGGAGTCCATTCGATAAGCCCTTTCTACGAGGGGTGTTCCTTAAGTAGCACGACACATTTATTTCTTGAAGCAGGTTTGTTTTTATCAGGAATCCTGTACACCAAATTATTCCCCACTGTTTGGTCTAGGAAATCGTATTTTTCATCATAATCTCCATTAAATGCGACGGATTTACTCCACCTTCGTGGGAGGACCTGTAAGCCTGCGTGATACCACTCTACGGTGGTTGACGTCGGAACCAACGTCTTGCTGCATTAATAACCTCCCCATAATCTACATACTGCTTCCCGCAAAGTGCGTCCTTCATTGGGCAAAACACATAGAAACTGGAAGGTGCGAGTTCCGGGCTCTATCATGGATGGGGAACAATAGTCCAATGGAGTTTTGTGAGCCCTATCGGGTGCGCATACTTGCGTGAAGCCTTGTGTATTCATGGAGAAGGAGAAGCTCGTTCGCATTTTTGTGGCGACAAAACATGCTGAAGTCCAATACTGTAGGAGTCACAGCTGTATGTGGCCGGCCGGCACACTGGAGATCAGACAGGCTCGCGCGACCTCGTTGCAATGATGACAAACCAGAAAAGGGCATAATGTGAAGGACAATCAAACAATTTAAAATCAGAAATAGTAAAATGGTCTACTCATATATTAAAATTGAACGAAATCCGCATTAGCTGTTTATTGTGTTTTCACTGTATGACATGGAGGTGTATATCTTCTGGTCATGCAAAACTGATATGAGCCGTGTTGCGGCTCGCGTTAGTGCCGTTGGTAGGTTGGCATCATGTACCAGGGATAGTGGCGTCTCGTTTTCTTCTTATGTTTACTGGCGCCACTATGTTTGCTAGAGTTGTCTGTCCATGAGACGCAGCAGCAGCGGTTATTGATATCTAGTACACTAGGACTATCTTTGGAAGGGCGTCAAGTGTTTTCTGGATCGAAATGTTTTGGGAGTTGGATTGGGACGGAGCAGCAGTGAGGTCCGGCAGCGTGAGGACATTCTGGGACCGCTGATGGCATGCAGGCACTGACGGATCGAGATGCTGCAGTTGCACGGGCCACAAACTCGAACTGCACCGGACCCATCATGTTGAGTTAAGTGAACGTTAACCCACTCGTGAAACCTCCACTATTCTGACATCACGCCATTTGTTTGTGCATTGCTGCTCGCCGGGTCGCTGAGACAAAGAGCAATGAATGGAGAGTTTGGAGTTGGCGAAATTAATTAGCCATCCCCAGCTGTTATTATTAATCACTGAATTCCTTGTGTTTATGGCAGAAGTTAAACCAGCGGTATTTTTCTGCCTAGTGGCCACTGACACCCCAGTTACCTGCCCTGGAGGTTAGCATACTATCGCAGCAGTGTGCTGTACATCGCCATGCTGCTACTGTCCAGTAAGGCGTGAGTATTGGGACAAGGGTGTTTCTTGCCCAAAGTACTGTTATCCAAGATGGCGGTGATGACGTCATCCAAGATGGCGACGATGACGAAATCCAAGATGGTGGCTGTGACGTCATCCAAGATGGCGGCTTTTGGCGGGAAGTTTATAGTGGGATGAAGCTCAACTGGGCTACCACCACTAATCTAACCCCCTCCCCCATAAAAATGACGGGAATTTCAAATTCCAACAGGATAATACATCGCACTGCAGTTATCTCTACTAACCTAAGAAAGTCGTGGAAGACAGGTCACTTGGGCTACCACCGCTAACCTAAGCCACCCAACCCCCACCTCTTCCTAGGAATTGGCGCCAAGTTTGAATTTTGGCAGTAAAGAAAGGTCACTTGCGCTTTCTCTACCAACCTAAGAAAATCGCGGAAAGATAGTTCACTTGGGCTACTTCCACTGTCCTAAGTCACCCGACCGCCACCTCTTCCTACGGATTGGTGGGAAAAGGACTCAGCCTGCACTGGGCTGGTGGAGAGAGGAAGGAGTGTACTTTATTTATTTTGAACAATTTATTTAGGGTTGGAGTATATTTATCACAGTGATACAGGACACATTCGCTGACATGCCACACAGCATACAGACCTGCAAACTACTCCTAAATAACGCATTTATAATGCTGTACACATGCACCTGCTAATTGCAAACTGTCAAAATAACGCATTGCACAGCCTACAGAAATGCAAAGCACTCACAAATCGTGCAATACATTTACGTCCAGAGAACCAAACAACTCGTAAAACGTCAAAATAATAAGCCATATAAATGACTCTATAAACACGCTTGCTAATTGTCAGCTGTCGAAATCATGCACCAGTCTTTATTTAAACAATTAGAGACAACACCACCCTACAGTGTATTTGCGAGGAGGTCTGCACTCCAACTGAACCATTACACAGTTCCATCACCAGAGAGTGCTGTCATCTGTTCCGTGACGTAATCCAAGATGGTGGGAAGAAATGGTGGGAAAACGACTGTGCCTGTGTTGCACATACACTTTTATTTTTCAGACAATGTCTCCACCACGACATCTAGACACCAACTGACCTAGTACACAATACTGCCACCAGAAGGTGCTGTCATCCCTCCTGTGATGTAATCCAAGATGGTTGCCTGGAGGGGGAAAATGCCGCGAAAATGACTCAGCCTGTGCTGGCCTGCCAGATAGAGTAAGAAAGGAGTCTACTTTATTTATTTTGGAATTTTATTTAGGAATGGAGTATATTTATCACACTGATACAAAACACTTGCTTGGGGTCACACCACACAGCCCACAGACCTGTAAACTACTCTTAAATAACGATATGCAGAGACGAAAACTACTCCTAATTTACCTAAAGAATTTCAGTACAGACATTCAGACTCCTCCTAAATAATGCAGTACACAGATGTGCAGACACAAAATCAACTCATAAACTGCCCATATAACGCATAGTGCAGATTATAGAACTGCTCGCAAAATAATGCAACAGACACGCAAACAACAGACCCAGACACTGTCCACCATACCCCTGTAGACCGCACAGGAGGCTACCTGCAGCCCTGCGCAGGCACTCAAGGGGCGCTCCGTCACATCCATGAGCAGCCACTGGACGCATGTGAAAGTTGCCTCTATTTTCGGGTATACAGCCAGTGTTATACTGGCGTCGCAGTACTCCAAGGCACACTCACGCCAGTCTCATATGCGAGACGCCTCTGGGCAGCACATCTCTTTACCGTTTATGACAGAGTAGCACAGGACACATTGTTCCTAGTCTGACATGAGAGATGTGTCTAAATGCACTTAACTGCAAATAGCGCAGAATAACATCGAATGCACTCTTTCCAGCCATCCTAACGTGATACCCCAGTCCATGATGTGTTACCCTTCCTGATTTCAGCACACACAAACGTTCCCACTGCTATATAGTAACTCCTATATTCTAGTACAAAGGCTGTGAATGAATTCAGCATTGTGATTGTCTCTTATCGAATTTACCCGCCGCATTACTGATGCCGTCGGTATCGAAGCACTATCCAGCATTTCTTTCTTGCTGCAGATGGGACTTTTGGTGGTAAAATTGTTTTTTCACACACCAATAAATTACATTGACAGTTAAACCCACAAAGTTGTCTACAGAGCATCAAATATATACAAGACTCATAAGAATATTGGAAGCCAGGAACATTTCCAGCAGTGTCACTACAATTAAATATAACGATTGCTGCTACAGTCTAACACTGATCGATGTACAGGAAATGTCTCCTCTTGTCAGCTGTGCTTCTGGAATGAATCTCAGTATCTATATCGCACATAATTTTCCAAACAAAAAACATCTCTCATACCCTTGCAGTTATCGGTGTGTTGAATCTTTATGTCCCTCATGATAGGACACACAGGCATCCTCTCTATTCATGACACAACTGTACAATGCAATATATGCACATTTTACACCACATAAGCCACACTAACTTTACAATGTAATATATACACATTTGACACATACAATGCAGTTGTCGTTTATATCTGTACAGCACCTGAAAAAATTATGGTATGCCTACACTCAAACCGGCTAGACGTCACGATGCCCCTCAGTCCTAGGAAAGCACCGTCCACCTTTTCTTTCTTTCTACAGAAGCAATAAACTATTTTACACCGATCGCCATATTCCAGTGACAACTAAACCTCGCTATGTGCCACACATATCGTCAAATATGGAAAGACTATTACTCAATTACACAGCTCTCTCACTGAGGACAGGAGCTTGAATATTAGAGCGTGAAACCGATCTCCAACCCAGAAATATATCACCACATAGTGTGTCGATGTAGTAAGCATACAATTCATATTCTCCGCCATACAAAATCATCCCTTTTACAACCAAAATCCGTCAGTGGATCGAAATCACACTCAGAACTGTTGTGGAAGGAATGATTCATTCCCCCACTCGATACAAATGCGTTACTGTTTCTGTTCCGGACCTGCCTGCTTGTTGGTATTACAAGAACATATCTAATTTCGCATGGTTCACACACAACAATATCCTACCGACTGCTCACGCTACATAATTCCGAAGACATAGACTGGGAATTATTTTTATACAAACCCCAAACCTTAGCTAGGTGGAGCGTGCTCTAGACCACTGAGTAACTAGAAACAAACAGACAAAAAAATGATATTTCCACCCGCAAATGCTGATCTCTGTGATGTAACAGATTCGATATCATCCCTATAATTTACGAGGTCAACTATGGTGTTTCTCATGTCTAGAGAACTGGCAAACGTGTCTTCCACATGCTAGATGCACATCCCACAATCGATCTTCTTTCAACTAAATTAAAAGCGTGAAATATGCAGAAGCAGTCAACCGATGAATTTACAAATCATTCATCCGAAGAAATCAGTCACATATGTATTTCATCTCTGTACTTACAACTAAATGTTACGATCAGAGTCTCAGTTCAACGACATTTGACAATGTGTCTGAAAGGTATCTGAAATACACCCTGTTGATGACTATGGCTCTGGAAATGGAAATATCAGTACCGTTCATATGACTTGACATGCTCTTCCCTTTGCTATCACAGTACTAGATATGAAATCCACACCTTCCTTGTGAATGGACATACTCATTTCCTTTGCATATGTCAGAACACAAACACATCAAACACTTACTTTATAAGCCTGATGCTCATGCACCCCCTGCTAATAATACTTCATTAATAACTGATTACCTTTGATACAAAATAATACTAAGAGAAAATCACCGATGGGTGGACATGTCTCATAAGTTTTTCTTGTGAGTGGTACCACTCTGTCTTAGAAAGAGAGCCATAATCGTCTCATACATTAAAAAACCCGATCACAACAACTATTGTATGTTACTGTTAGAAGCGGTCTTGGTTCTACAAGTGAACACAAGTATCCGTATTAAAAGCTATACTAGCTTTATAAATCCACATATAGTGTTACGTACGAATCACGTGGGGTTTCCAGACAAATACCGAGAGAGTGATCATCTTACAAACTGCCAGATGTTTGAAAAACCTGATCCAAACAACTCCTGTTTGTTACTGACACAAGCGGTCCTGGTTCTATAGATGCATACAAGTATCAATGTTAAAAGCTACGCCCGCTTTACAAATCGCGGTATGACATTACCTCTGAATGAGATGGTTTTTTGCTCAGACAAATACTGTGATGGCAATCACAGGAGTATAATGTATCAGACCAACACGACGCCGATGGTGCAACCTCGTAATGAAATTACTGAATTTAGAAAGTGATTCGGCTAAGGAACATGAATCTGCCTAGATCCCTTGTCAGAGGTTTGGTGGTATATCTGCTGAGATATAGGCGATGATTGATTGAGAAGAATCATAAACAATAGTAGATGGTGTTCTGACTGAGGTCGTAAGAAAATGTACACCAGCTTCTCAGATCTCTAATTTTACGCTATCAGCTAGAAATGACGTCCATGATTTGGAATCAGGTCTTTCTATTCAAGCACATACCTGCATGTCATCCTATTCACAATTCCTTTAATGACTACAACCACTACTCCGTCATATTTCTGGCACTCCCATAACTCGAAATGAGTCACCTTTCCCGAACCAAGGTGCTTCAGTAAAATTCCAATGTGGTTTTAGTCAGCTGCTACGAATCTAGCAACTAATTCCCTTCTACAGCTTCGCGCATGTGATCGTTCCAATTTAAGTCGCAACTGAGCAGTCAGAGAAAGACACATCCACCACATTCTCCAACCAATGTAGAAACATAACGATCTGAGTTAGTGCAACGGAGGAAATACGCGCAATGTGGTTCATCTCCGAACTATATACAGATACTACAGACCAAAGCAGATCCAGGTCCAATCAAATCTATCGGCCCAACATGCTACCATCGTTATTCTCTACCCTCAAATAGAGAAAATTTAGGAACTGTGGAAGCTCCACTAACTACATCCGATATGGCACTTATCTACACACCATTGTTTGCACAATGATGCAAAGCTGCGGTGGGGCTCCAGTGTGGAGAGGGATATTTCGCATTGGTCCCCAGAATAGCGCAGTGTGCAGCCCTCCAAGCATTCCTAACGGTATACCCTCTTCCTCACCGAATTTATAACTCATACTGCTGCTGCTACTGCTGCCTGTGTGGCACGATCCTATCAAATATACAGGCACTGCAGAGACCGCTTTTAAGTTTGATCACCTATACTCTAGGTGAATGATCGTATCCCACAGACTATGCTAAGTCGCAAGAGGCGCTCCCTCTGGCCCTGTTTAGTTGTTAGAAACACTGTTTTCTCATATGCTTTTGTACAATACCAACGATTTCGTTTTTATGCCATGACTTCGAGACCTGAGGCAGATTCTAAACAGACATTAAGAAGTTCTCATCCATCGCCTTTCGTAGGAAATTAGACAGAGCACAGTGTAAATCATGTTCTTATGGCAGATACCATAAGCACCACCAATTGGCTGATTTTAAACAAAAGACAGTTACAACATAAAGAAACCCGAAGAGTTTGCTCGCATTGTGTAGAGTCTCCAAACTACAGTCCGAAGGTGATTCACGACCTCTACACTTAGACTTGTCTCTCATACTGACAGAATAGCTGATAACTCTACGTTCCGTTTCGACTGATTCCTCATACTGCAGACATGTATGCGATCACTGTTTCAGCGCTATCCACCCCAGAAGGTATAGCCCAGCCATCAAAACTCTCTCTCCAACTCAAACAAGTGATGTCAGTTAATCATTATGTGGTAACCAATAGCGTACCGACTGATGACCTCAGAAGTTAAGTCCCATAGTGCTCAGAGCCATTTGAATAGCGTACCAGTGGAAGGATGGTATGGAAAAGACAACACCAATGCACTCTAATGATAAACATCACAGTTGATAGTGCGAACAATTTTAGCAATTTTACACCAATTTCAACACCAACCAATGACGTGACAGCATCTTTCTCACTTTCAGTATCATAGCTAAAGCACCCCTTCTCTACTTTACGGGTATCATTGCGAATGTAGATAGATGACTGTGCAGTACGTCCATTTAATGATAATTCTCAAGCACAAACATTATCTAAGTATATTAGACAACACTCTACATATTTCTAACATCCAGAGCATAGTTCATAATTTATCCTGATTAGAGTCACAGTGCATTCACAGTGCATTCTCGCTGTCTTAGGATAAAATTAGATGGTGAAAGACATTCTTGCACTGTCACTGAGCAGCCCACCCTGCAGCACCACTACCGATTTAATCTGCATCCGATCACAAATAGGACGCTACAATCCACGTCTCATGAATAATGGAGCTTACCAAGTCCTCTCCTATTGAAGTGCACAAGATTTCTCGAGATGCGCCCATGTCGAGGAGCAAGCAACATGGATACTTGTGTGCATTATATTTAGTAGTAGGGGGTGCATAATGGATTCACCTTGAACATCAGGCTTATAATGTATATGTTTGTGTAATGACGTGCAAAGAAAATGACTATGTCCATTCATAAGAAAAGTGTGGATTTGACATCTAGTAATGTGATAGCAAAGGGGAGAGAATGTCAAGTCATAAAATGGTACTGATATTTCTATTTCCAGAGCTATAGCCATCAAAAGGGTGTATTTCAGATACTTCACTCATTGTTCAATTGAGACTGCTAGGTAACATTTAGTTGTAAGTACAGGGATGAAATATGTATGTGACCGATTTTTTATGATGAATGATTTGTAAATTGTTCGGTTGACTGCTTCTGCACATTTCCCACCTCTGCTTAGTTGAGAGAAGATCGATTGTGGGGTGTGCATCTAGCACGTGGAAGACACATTTGCCAATTCACTAGACATGAGAAACACCTTAGTTGACCTTGTAAATTAGAGAGATGATTTCAAATCTGTTACATCACCGAGATTGGTATTCATGGGTGGAAATATCATTTTTCGTCTATTTCTAGTTACTCAGTGGTCTAGAGCACACTCCACCTGGCTAAAGTTTCAGGTTTGTATAGGAATAATTCCCAGTCTATATCTTCGGAACAACGTTGTGCGAGTTATCGGTAGGATTCTGCTGTGTGTGAACCATGTGAAATTAGATGTGTTGTTGTAATCCCAGAGTCTGGAGATGGGCTTGGAGACGCGAGCAAGCAGGCAGGTCTGGACCAGAAACAATAACGAGGGGGGGGGGGGGGAGGGGCGAGCCAGTCTTTGCACAACAGTTCTGAGAGTGATTTCGATCCACTGATGGCTTTATGGTGTAAAAGGGATGAATTGTATGATGGAGGATATGAATTGTATGTTTAGTACACTGACACAGTATGCGGTGATGTATTGCTGGAGTGGAGTTTGGTTTCACACTCTAATATTCAAGCTGCTGTCCTCAGTGGGAGAGCAGTGTAATTGCGTAAGAGTCTTTCTGTATTTGACGATATGATGGCACTTATCGAGGTTTAGTTGTCGGTGCAATATGGCGATCAGTGTAAAATAGTTTATTGCCACTGAATGTCATGTCTGTAGAAAGAAAGAAAAGGTGGACAGTGCTTTACTAGGACTGAGGGGCATCGTGACACCTAGCCGGTCTGAGTGTAGGCATACCATAATTTTTTCAGGTGCTGTGCAGATATAAACGACAACTGCATTGTATGTGTCAAATGTGTGTATATTGCATTGTAAAGTTAGTGTGGCTTATGTGGTGTAAAATGTGCACATATTGCATTGTACAGTTACTGTGGCTTATGTTGTGTCATGACTAGAGAGGATGACTGTATGTCCTATTCTGAGGGATGTATAGATTCAGGACATCGATAACTGCAAGGGTATGAGAGAGATGTGTTGCGTGGAAAATTATGTATGCTATAGATACTGAGATTCATTTAAGAAGCACAGCCATCAAGAGGAGATATTACCTGTACATCAGTCAGTGCCAGACAGTAGCAGCAATATTTAATTGTAGTTACACTGGTAAATATGTTCCTGGCATCCAATATTCTTGTGAATCTTGTATGTATTTGATGATCTATAGACAACTTTGTGGGTTTAACTGTCAATGTAATTTAGTGATCTGTGTAAAATAATTTTACCACTGAAAGTCCCATCTGCAGAAAGAAAGAGGAGGTGGATGGTGTTTCGACACTGACAGCATCGGTAATTCAGTGGGTATATTCGATAAGAGGCAATCATAATGCTCGATTCATTCACATCCTTTGTGCTAGGATATAGGAGCTTCTACATACCAGTGTGAACGTTTGTGAGTGTTGAAAGCAGGAAGGGTAAGACGTCATGGACTGGAGCATCACGTTAGGACCGCTGGGAAAAGGGCAGTCAATGTTATTCTGCGCTATTTGCAGTTAAGTGCAGTTATACGCATCTCTCATGTCGCGCTAGGTACAATGTGTCCTGTGCTACTCTGTCATCAACGGTAAAGACACATGCTGCCCAGAGGCGTCTCGCATATGAGACTGGCATGTGCATGCCTTGGAGTTCTGTGACATCAGTATAACACTTTCTGAATACCCGAAAACAGAGGTAACTTTCACCTGCGTCTGATGGCGGCTCTTTGCTGTCACGGCAGGTGCCCCTTGAGCGCCTGTGCTCCCGCCTGGTTGGGTCAGCATTGGTGTCTAAGTGAGCACAAATTTCGAGAGGATTTTGTCAGGTATAAAGTATAAAAGGGATGTGGCTGCCTCATGTATGCGGGCATCTGTGTGTGGTTAGACAGCTGATGGCCGCGTCACTTCGCAGGGCTTCAGATAGTCTTCTGTGCCGGTCTACAGGAGGGTGTCGGATGGTGTCTGTGTACATCGTTTGCGTGTCTGTTGTATTATTTCCTGAGCAGATCTGTAGGCTGCGGTATCAATTATTTGGGCAGTTTTTCGGGTTGATTTCATGTCTGCACATCTGTGTATTGCATTACTTAGGAGGAGTCTGCATATCTGTACTGAAATTATTTCGGTAAATTAGGAGTTATTTGCGTGTCTGCAGAGCATTATGTAGGAGTAGTTTACAAGTCTATGGGCTGTGGTGCGTGACCTCAAGCATGTGTTTTGTATCAATGTGATAAATATACTCCATCACTAAATAAACTGTTCCAATGTAAATAAAGTAGACTCCTTTCTTACTCTATCCAGCAGCCCAGCGAAAACTGAGTCGTTTTCTCGCTATTTCCCCCCACTATCATGGATTACATCACGAAATGGACGACAGCGCCCTCTGGTGGTGGTACTGTGTACTAGGTCAGTTGGAGTGTGGGCCTCCTGATGAACACACTGTAGGGTGTGAAACTTCAGGTTTTGGCGGCACAAAGATTCTTCCATTAAGTTTCGGGTGTGCAGACACAAGAAATCTCTTTCGCTGGGCTGCTGGATAGAGTAAGGAAGGAGTGTATGTCTCTGGCGCATTTGCATCTGTGGTTGCATGCGCAGTCGCGCGGTACAACAGTATAAAGGAACGAAGCGAGCATTGGAGTGGCAGTCTTGCGACTCACTCTGAAGATAGCTGAACGTTATACAGCCGAAATATTAGAAGAAGAAGGAGATTTCTTGTGGCTGCACACCCGAAACTTAATGGAACACACTGTAGGATGGTGCTGTCTCTAATTGTTTAAATAAAGACTGGTGCGTGATTTCGATAGCTGACAATTAGGAAGCATGTTTGCAGAGTCATTTAAATGGGTTATTGTTTTACGAGTTGTTTGGCTCTCTGGACGTAAATGTATTGCATGATTTAAGAGTGGTTTGCATGTCTGTAGGCTGTGGAATGCGTTATTTTGACAGTCTGCGATTAGCAGGCGCATGTGTAGAGCAATAAATGAGTTATTTAGGAGTAGTTTGCAGGTCTGTATGCTGTGTGGCATGTCAGAGCATGTGTTCTGTAATACTGTAATAAATATACTCCAACCCTAAATAAATTGTTCAAAATAAATAAAGTACACTCCTTCCTCTCTCCACCAGCCCAGTGCAGGCTGAGTCCTTTTCTCACCAATCCCTAGGAAGAGATGGCGGTCAGGTACCTTAGGACAGTGGGAGTAGCCCAAGTGAACTATCCTTCCGCGATTTTCTTAGGTTGGTAGAAAAAGCGCAAGTGACCTTTCTTTACTGCCAAAATTCAAACTTGGCGCCAGTTTCTAGGAAGAGGTGGGAGTCAGGTGACTTAGGTTAGTGGAGGTAGGCCAATTGACCTGTTTTCCCACGATGTTTTTAGGTGAGTAGAGATAGCTGCAGTGAGATGTATTATCCTATTGGAATTTGAACTTCCAACCATTTTTCTGGGGGTGGGGAGGGGTGATTAGGTTAGAGGAGGTAGCCCAATCGACCTATCTTCCCGCCAATATTCAAACTTCCCGCCAAAATCCGCCAATTTGGATGACGTCACAGCCACCATCTTGGATTTCGTCATCGTCGCCATCTTGGATGACATCCTGTCCGGCATCTTGGATAACGGTAATTTGGGCCAGAGATTTGTTTCTTTTGGACTACTTTGGTCGTAGTGGATACTTCTGCTTCTGGATGTTCTAAACACCGGATTCTGAAGACGTATTTCTCTGCCGGTACCGCCTTGCATGGATTGTTGTATTGGTTATCAGACGTTAGGTAAATTTTGCAAGAGCGTTGGCCTACATTTAAACTTTCACCAGTTTCAGTTGCCATCTGGTTAAGTGAATACAACTCTTGGCTGTCTGTCTCATCTTTTACGAACTTGAGCAACTTTCCCAAGTCGATCCTTAGAGCACTGTCTGAGGGCCACTTCTCCCTTGGTTTGGTCCGATTGTGACGATCGTTTAAAACAAATTAATGTTGAATTATTACTCTTGGTGCCTTCAGCGGACAAATAATTTTGATTTCTTTTCAATAAGGCCTTCAGCCATAAATGCAATTAGTCTTAAGAAATTTTTGTTTCTTGATAGTGCAATTTTGATGATTGTCCTTTTTATAATGTTTAGTGTCTCTTGGAGAAGTTTAACTCGTTCTTAAGAATTTGCTATCTAGGCCTTCAGCTGACAAATAATTTCCTGTCATTAAGGCCTTCAGCTGTGAATGCAATTTGTCTTAACAGTTTTTAATTAGATATTGTCTCTTAATAGTGAAAATTTGATGATTGTCCTTTTTGTAATATTTTAGTATCTGATGGAGAAGTTCAAATCGTTTTTATGAATTTGCTATCCAGGCCTTCAGCCGTCAAATTGTTTTTTTTTTTTTTTAGTTTTTACTGTTGGGGCCTGGAGCTGACAAATAAGTTGTATTTCTGGTCAATAACACCTTCAGCTGTGAGTGCAACTTGCTTAAGAAACTTTGTATTATACATTGTGTCTTAACAGTCAAATTTGATAATTGTTCCTGATTGTCAATCTTTTTTGCAATTGTTTTCAAATAAAGTGTACGTGATTAACAACTGCGCAACCAACGGTGACTGAGTAAGTACCCGTCCACACAAAATCCTGCCTTTCTCTAAGTACCCACTTTTCACTGGTAGCAGAGCGTGGTTGCGATTGTAATATTGCCATTACAGTTACTGTTGGGTCGATGTGTAACTCTGTCAGTGTTACACATTATCTGTCTTTGCTATTTGTTTGTTTCAGGTGACCAATTCTAATGGCAGTCAGGTAGTGCCCCGGGATCGGCCTGTTGAGGAAGGACCACCTCATTTATGAGCTGGCGATAAGGCGCCAGCCTATTGACGGTAGTGTCCCGGACTTAGCCGCCCGTTTGCGTGCTACCGTTCTTCAGCCGGTTGACATCACACCGGATTTGTGGGTGAGACAGAAGCAGCTATCGAGTTTTTGTGTAAAGCTGTTAGGGATCTTGAGGACACCAACCGCTTTTTGAGTGGTCCTCAACATAGTGGCAGTCAGTTAGACAGGGTGGGGATACAGATAATATATTTAACCAACTGGATAGCGGATTGAAGGACGTTAAAGTTAGAGGAGGATCTTCATAAGGAATCAACAGCTGAATAGGGGTCTTTGATTAATGAATTACAGTTTAAGATTACATGTTTAGAGCTTGATGGGAAGAGGACTGGGGAGCAGGGCTGGCTGTCGTCAGGGGGGCTTGTGAACCAGCCCGGGAATGATGCACTAATGTCTCTCGAGAGGTTAGACGCAGCGTTTGATAAATTGCCTAATCCTCTGGTGCATATCTTTCGGGACTTCACAGAATTAGTTGTAGACCGACTCGAGTAAATTGGAAGGTTATTATGGCTGTTGGTTCGCCTTGAGCAACACGCTGATGCCTTTGGCGTTTCGCATCAAGTAGTTTTGTCGCTATTCTATCCGTTAGCTAGAGGCGAATTGAGGACCCTCGTATCCAGAGCCATGACAGAGGGGTTTTCGTTGCAGGAGTTGAGGGAGTTTGTAATTAATGAAAGATTGACCATGGGAGTTCGCAAACAGCACGAGTGTCGCTGTATTGGCAGATGCAGCAAGATGAAGAGGAGTTACATCAATATGTGGGTAGAGCTAAGACGGCCTGCTTGGCCTTGTTAGTCAACTCGCCAGAACGGGAGTTAGTTTCTATTGTTCTGAGGGGACTGCGGGCGCCGGATAAGTCGCACTTTGTTTTTCGTGGTTGTCCCTCCAACCGGGAAGTACTTCGTGCCGCCGTTGTGGTGGTATCTGTGTTACCACTCGCGGACGATCCAGGCCGTGAAGTTAGGGTTCAGCCAGCGGTCGTTATCAAGAACTCTGGGTTATCTACATCGGCTGAGTCTGCTAAAAGGGAACCACAGCGTTGCTTCAGGTGCAGTCGCACAGGTCATTTAGTTCGTTCTTGCGTTCAACCGCGCGCTCCCAGAGCCAATAAAAGACGCCGGACTGGGCAGCGACCTCGGGATCAAGCGCTTAAACCTTGATGTGCCCGTGTCGCTGCTCGATCATCACCTCCCCTGCCTTATATTTGTTCTCGAGTAGGTGGCGAACCTATTTGTCCCCTCTTGGGTTCTGGTAGCTCCTTGTCGGAGCCTGGAATGGTTTCTTGAATTTGGTCATCTTACGAGACTTGGGTCGGTCCCTTTTTCGGTGCAGAGATAATGGGTTACCAATGGGCAGGTGTTGCCTCTACATGATTGGGTCCGAGGGAGTATCTCAGTTGGGGATTTCCCCTGGCCCTTGTCTTTGGCCTTGGCTAAGAAGTGCCTGTCGATTTGGTTTTGGGATGTGATTTTATCAGTAAAACTGGTCTTGTCTTGGATTATTCCGCCTACACCTTCTTCTCTAAGTCCGCTTCTACTCAGAAGTCTGGGTTCTGTGAATGCGCTAAGCGTAAGGTGCATCGAAATTCCGGCACGCTGGCTGTTGATGTTAAGGTTAATGAGTTTGATCTCACCCATCTGTCTTCACAGCAGGCCTCTGAAATAGGGGATTTATTGCAGAGGTTCCCCGAGCTTCTCTGTGACAGACTGGGGGTTACTGATGTTCTTGACTACCATATTCGTCTATCTAACCATATTCCCGTCAGGCAGTCCGCATATCGTCTCTCACCGCCTAAGATGAAGATACCATGAGGAAACATCTCTACAATGCTCGAGCAAGGTGTCATTAGGCCTTCTACATCTGCTTATGCTTCCCCCATATTCCTTGTTTCTAAGGACCAGGTGCGGAATTTTCGGCCTGTTGTTGACTACCGGCGCCTGAACACCAAGGTTGTCCTCGAATCAGTTCCTTTACCTGATCTTCATAACTCTGTTACTTGATTTTCCGGCGCTAATTGGTTCACCGTGCTCGATCAGAATCAAGCCTAATATCAGATTCCCTTTGCCGAAGAATGTAAACACATTACAGCATTTTGTACTGACTGGAATCTGAGTTTAACAGGGACCCTTTGGTCTGGCTACTGGCGCAGTAGTTCTTACTCGTTTGCTAGATAATATTCTTGGAGACTTCAAACTAGTCTTTGCTTATAATTACTTGGACGACTTGGTGATTTATAGCCGTTCGTTTCGGGAGCATTTGGAACATATGCAGCAAGTTTTTTCTAGGTTGAAGGGGGCCGGTTTGACTGTTAAACCCAGTAAGGTGACATTAGCTAGGCAACAGGTATCTTTCTTAGGTCACTTAGTATCAGACGAGAGCATTCGCATTGACCAGGAGCGGACTAAGGCATTGAGAGCTCTCCCGCCGCCTGCTGATAAACGCGGGATTGCCAGGTTCATAGGCATGGCGAATTATTTTACGCGTTTTGTCCCTAATTTTCCTCAGTTGGCGGCTCATTTAAATGAATTACGTCGAAAAGGGGTGAGTTTTGAATGGGGACCTGCCCTAGATGCCGCGTTTGAGCACATTAAGGCAGCGATAGCTAACCCTCCGGTTCTTGGAGTGCCTGATATTAATAAAAAAATTATTGTACAAACCGACGCATCTAATGCGGGGATTTCGGCCGTCCACCTACAGGAGTTCGAGGGTCAAAGGCAGCCATTAGTGTACGCGTCTCGTCGGTTAACCAGTGCAGAACTTAAATATTCCGTTTATGAATGTGAGGCATTGGCCGTCTTTTTCGCACTGTAGAAGTATCGCTTCTATCTCGAGCATAGAGTATTTCAGCTAGAAACCGACAATCAAGCTTTAAGTTGGGTGCTAAGCAGGTCACGTAATACAGGCCGTATCGCCAGGTGGGCAGTACGCATTTCAGCGTTTCAGTTCGAGGTTAAACACATTAAGGGGACTGAGAATGTGCTCGCGGACGTCCTTACCCGTATGTTCACTGAACATCCATCTAGTGAGCGCGCCCAAGAAACGGAGGAAGGCAATCTTAGTTGTGTTAGGGGACTGAGAATGTGCTCAGGGACGTCCTCACCCGTATGTTCACTGAACATCCATCTATTGAGCGCGCCCAAGAAACGGAGGAAGGCAATCTTAGTTGTGTTAGGCGGTATTCCTCATTTATTTAGTGACGTTGCCGACCATCAGGATCAGGCCCCCATTTAGGGAACCGTTAAGGAACGGGTGCCGGCGGGGGAACCTTTGGATGGATACGTCATCAGGAAAGGCGATTTATGTAAAAGGGTGGAACGTGCCAAGGAGTTGAAGATCTGTCTACCAGCCACCCTGCTACGCCCCGTTTTCCATTACTTTCACAACTCGTTGATTGGTGGGCATTTAGGAACGTACAAGACCTTGCAGAAAATTAAGGAGCATTTGATTTGGCCGTCTATGGACCGAGACGATAGAGAGATGGTTTCTCGGTATCGGTTGTGTCGTGTGGCCAAGCCTAAGAACGCTTTTCAACAGGGCTTCTTGAGTTCTGAGCGAGAATCCTGCTCTATGGGTAAACTCTTTATCGATTATGTAGCGCCCTTACCTCGCACTAAAAGAGGCCATCGATACGTATTGGTTATTAGTGACGCGTTTTCGAGGTTCAGCTGGCTTCTTCCAAATCGTAACGTGGCTGCTGCTGCTACTACTACTGCGCATTTAACTAATGTATTTAGTGTTTCTGGACCCCCTAAGTAAATCGTTAGTGATAATGAGCCGACCTTTCTTTCGGCTCCCTTCAAGGCTTTCTGTTTTCAAAGCGGTGTGAAACAGGTGACTACCATTCCATATTACCCAGAGGGCTCTTTCGCGGAAAGGGTCAGTCGTAATCTCAAATCCGCACTGATCTTCCATCAGAAGACGCCTATTAAGTCGGATACTAGTCTCCCTCGGCTTAGTTTTGCCTTCACTACAGCCAGCCATGAGGCTTTGAGCGCTACTGAGGTTTCCTTGATCTTTGCTTATCCTGTTAATTCCCCCCTTTCGAACTTAAGGGGAATTCAAGATCTAATCTCTGAGGATATTACCCCTCAGATCGTCAACGAAAACTGGAAACGTGCCAGGCACAGTATACTGAGGGCCCATAACAAACAAGCTGGCAGTTACAACACTAATCGAGGGGCCTTTAGGGGTAAACAAGGAGACCAGAGACAAGGTGTATGTCCATAGTTTTCCCGGGAGGGAGGTGTGTGTTGGAATCCTTGGTAAGTTCGCTCCCTGTTTCCTGGGTCCTTGTACTATTATGCGTATTTTAGGCCGAGTTAATCTTCTGGTTCATGACAATCACACTGGTAAGCAATACTGGGTCCATCTTAATCAAATTAATTTTGGTTAGGCCACTTGTTGGTGTTTGAGGGGGTAAGTTGGCATCATGTAATAGGGATAGTGGGGTCTCGTTTTCTTCTCGTGTTTACTGGCGCCACTACATTTGCTAGCCTTGTCTGTCTGTGAGTGGCGGCAGTTGTAGTTGTCGATATCTAGTACCCTAAGACTATCTTGGAAGGGTGGCAAGTGTTTTCCGGGTAGGAGTGTGTTTGGAGTTGGATTCGGACGGAGCAGCAGTGAGGTTCGGCAGTGCGTCGACATGCTGGGACAGCTGGCGGCATGCAGGCACTGCCAGATGGGAGCTGTACTTGCAAGGGCCACAACTTCATTCTCCACCGGACACAGGATTTTGACTTGAGTGGACCTTAACCCACTAGTGAAACCTCCACTATTTTGAGATCACACCATTTGTTCGCGCGTTGCTGCGCACAGGGTCGCTGAGATGAAGAGCAATGAGTGGAGTGTTTGGAGTTGGCGACATTAATTAACCCTCTTCCACCTTTTGTTATCAATCTTTGAATTCCTTGTGTTTATGGATGAAGTTCAACCAGCGGTATCTTTCTGCATAATGGCCGCTAACGCCCCAGTTAACTGCTCTTGAGGTTAGCGTATTTTCGCGGCAGTGTGCCTTTCCTCGTCTTGCCACTGCAGTCCGGTAAGGCGTGTAGTTCGACAGCCTCCTTGGTTGCGGTTTGGAGATTTGTTTCTTTTGGTCTGCTTTGTCGTATTGGTTCTTTCTGCTTCTGGATGTTCTAAACACCGGATTCTGAAGATGCAGTGCTGTCAGACGGTTCTGTCTTGCCTGGGTTATTCCATCGTTGTATTGGTTATCAGACGTTAGGTAAATTTTGCAAGAGCATTGGCCAGCGTTTAAACTGTCACTAGTTTCATTTGCCATCCCGTTAAGCGAATACAACTCTTGGCTACCTGTCTCATCATCTACGAACTTGAGCGACTATCCCAGGTCGATCCTTGCAGTACTGTCTGGGGCCCACTTCTCTCTTGATTTGGTCAGATTGTGATGATTCTTTAAAAAAAAATTAATTTTGAATTACTATTCTATAGGCCTTCATCCGACAAATAATTTGGATTTCTTGTCATTAAGGCCTTCATCTGTGAATGAAATTTGTCTTAAGAATTTTTAATCAGATATCGTCTCTTAATAGTGAAAATTTGATGATTGTCCATTTTTTTACAATATTTTAGTATCTCTTGGAGAAGTTTAATTCGTTTTTAAGAATTTGCTATCCAGGCCTTCAGCCGTCAAATTGTTTTTTGAGTTATTACTGTTGGGGCTTTGAGCTGGCAAATAAGTTGAATTTCTGGTCAGTAAAGCCTTCAGCCGTGAGTGCAACTCGCTTAAGAAATTTTTTGTTAGACATTGTGTCTTAAGAGTCAAATTTGATAATTGTTCCTTATTGTCAACCTTATTTGCAATTTTTTCAAATTATGTGTACGTGATTAACATTTGAGCAACCAACGGTAACTGAGTACGTCCCCTTCCACACTGAATCCTGCCTTTCCCTTCGTATCCACGTTTCATAATGCTTCACGTGCCACAAATTCCAAGCTACAAGTGCGCATAAATATATCACTCCTTGGTAAAACTTTGGCTGAAAAGACAGATGGGCGTCCGATCCGAACTATGCATGATCGCTTATACATCTCTAAAACATAGTCAAAAGACGAGCCCGGACAGCACATGACGTCCCACGTATGACGTGACGCCAAACTGCTGCGACGCTCGACGCTCATCAAACTAGTAGGCTTCTGAATACATTAGAATAAGCATTCAATTTAAACGCATACCGTTCATGCATCAGTAATTTCCGCTGCTGTTTTCTGTGTACATAAATTTCCATTTCTTGAGTAGGTTCAGTAACTGTCCATTTGGTGCCTTATGTAAAACTTCCTGCCTCATGTGTTTCTTTACCCAGATGTGTGCTGAAAGTGGTCTTATTTTTGCATATGCATGCCCTCTAAAATGAGTCTTCAAATTCCTTCCCGTCTGACCGAGTTTTTTTATTTATAGTCACCGTTATGTTAATTGCCTTACACTCATGGTTATAGTTTAATTGTTTTGTCATGCTGCAAGTTTTCAATTTATATTTATAATGTTATTTTTAAATTTTTATTCTGACTCTTACACAACTGTGTGTCATTTACTTTGCCAGGCTAGGAGCTTCTCACATGACTACTTACACCTTTCAAATAGCCTTTACGTATGGATATAATTCCACATATTGTTTGTTAGGTCATGTTTTATTGTAGGCTATAGTGCCCTCTGCTGGCCTCAGTTATTTGTATAAATACTAACGCGTCTAGGCCATCACCAGCACTTACTATGTATCTATTAATATAGATTTTTATGATATCTCTGGCTGGTATGCAAGGCTGTTATTCATGCTAAATATTTATGGGTATCACCAGGCCCGTTATAGATTACGTTTCAGGTAACTGAACTAAACTGGTTACACTACTGCTTGTTACGTGTAACGGATGTGAAGATGGCAGTATCCGAAACCAATAACACAGAAATGTACACTACTGGCCATTAAAATTGCTACACCAAGAAGAAATGTAGAGGATAAACGGGTATTCATTGGACAAATATATTATACTAGAACTGACATTTTCACGCAGTTTGGGTCATTAGATCCTGAGAAATCAGTACCCAGAACAACCACCTCTGTCCGTAATAACGGCCTTGATATGCCTTAGCATTGAGTCAAACAGAGCTTTGATGGCGTGTACAGGTACGGCTGCCCCTGCAGCTTCAACACGATAGGAGATAGAGAAGATCCAAAGAAGAGCGGTGCGTTTCGTCACAGGGTTATTTGGTAACCGTGATAGTGTTACGGAGATGTTTAATAAACTCAAGTGGCAGACTCTGCAAGAGAGGCGCTCTGCATCGCGGTGTAGATTGCTCGCCAGGTTTCGAGAGGGTGCGTTTCTGGATGAGGTATCGAATATATTGCTTCCCCCTACTTATACCTCCCGAGGAGATCACGAATGTAAAATTAGAGAGATTAGAGCGCACACGGAGGCTTTCAGACAGTCGTTCTTCCCGCGAACCATACGCGACTGGAACAGGAAAGGGAGGTAATGACAGTGGCACGTAAAATGCCCTCCGCCACACACCTTTGGGTGGCTTGCGGAGTATAAATGTAGATGTAAATGTAGATGTAGATACCACAGTTCATCAAGAGTAGTGACTGGCGTATTGTGACGAGCCAGTTGCTCGGCCACCATTGACAAGACTTTTCAGTTGGTGAGAGATCTGGAGAATCTGCTAAGCAGGGCAGCAGACGAACATTTTCTGTGCCCAGAAAGGCCCGTACAGGACCTGCAACATGCGGTCGTGCATTATCCTGCTGAAATGTAGAGTTTCGCAGGGATCGAATGATGGGTAGAGCCACGGGTCGTAACACATCTGAAATGTAACGTCCACTGTCCAAATTACTGTCAATGCGAACAAGAGGTGACCGAGACGTGTAACCAATGGCACCTCATACCATCACGCCGTGTGATACGCCAGTATGGCGATGACGAATACACGCTTCCAATGTGCGTTCACCGCGATGTCGCCAACCTTTCCTCATGTCAGCACGTTGTAGGTGCCGACACCGGCGCCAACTTTGTGTGAATGCTCAGAAAAGCTAATCATTTGCATATCACAGCATCTTCTTCCTGTCGGTTACATTTCGCCTCTGTAGCACGTCATCTTCGTGGTGTAGCAATTTTAATGGCCAGTAGTATATCATTTTCCCTTCGCTCATTAAAGAAACACTAACACGATTCTGACGTCCATAGTCAGGGCAATGTATTACGCGGATTACAAAGGAAGATAACTTCTCAACGTCAGCACCTACATTGAGTCTGTGCTCACTAAGTGACATTATATCGTGAAAGAACTCATTAGTCAATTAACATAGCTGTTGATGTGCTTACAGTTATTGTATCACAATCTATAGCACTTGCACAATTACAAACAAAACGGCCGAAGAGCCCTGAGCAACCTGTGTTACAAGGACTTATATCTCATCTAGACAAAATTCTTATTATGAAATGTACAAGATCTGTAAATGAATTACCATCGCGGCTGACAGAAGTTGCATGAAACGCTACAGGTCCCTGGAGCCGCTTGCTACCTTGGAAATTTCTGCCGAGAGAGCGGCCAATCTACATCTTGGTTACGGTTGCTGGATACAACCTCAGAATAGTGTCCAGCTTCGAAAGGTACCAATGAAACCCTTTATTTTCGGTGACGTGAACTGCATGACTTGAAATAACAATGTTCGCTGCCTTTTGTAGGGTACACTTCAGCTACGAGACCGGTGGATGCTTGCACAATGTGTTACAAAGGAAGTAAAAATCACACAGAGCTATGTTTAATATAAGCTCACAACAACTGTTTCAACTAGTAAAGTTCATATGAATCGTTTTCGCAACTCACTGAAATCTCTTTTGGCGGTCTGATCAACTTAGAGAATAGATAGCTACCTTAAATATACTTCGACAAAGATTAAAAATGGCTCTGAGCGATATCCAAAGCAGTCACCAAGAATTAGTTGATGGGAAGCTCTTCTTCCACACATTCCTTTGGTAATACGCGAACATTAGTCAGAAATATAAAGAGAATCAATGGCTGAAATAGGATACACAAAAAACACGAGTTCGTTGCATTGAGAGAGTATCACATTTCACATGATTGCGGAAAAGTATTTGTCATGTAACCACATATTCTGTAACAAATTAGAAGCGAAGCATTTGGATTGTGGTGCGACAGAAGAATATTCAAAATTAGGTGGACTGCTAAAGTAATAAAAGAGGTTGTTATCCGCAGAATCGACGAAGAAAGCGACATATGAGAAACACAGGCAAGAGAAGGAGCAGGATGGTACATAAGCGAATAACTTCCTTGTTACTAGAGGGAGGTGCAGTGGGGGAAAACTGTAGAAGAAGACGTAGAATGAAAATGCGATTCTGAGGTGAAGAGGTTGGCGCAGGAAAAGGTATCGTGGGGGATCGTCATAAGATTGGTGGCTCAAAAAAAAGTTCCAGTTACTTCCCTTTCTGTGCAGACAACTTCATAACAGTAAAAAAGTGTGTATTGCACTCTCGAAAACGTACCCGTATTGTTTCTATTTCTGGCAGGCATCTGCCTGCAGATACAACGGAAATTTGATGCGGTTACCATCAGTTTTCAGCGCGCCAGAAGCCTTTACAGTTGAATTCTACAGATGTGATCACTCAAGGAACACGGTCGGCGGAAATACTCTAAAGAAAGCCAAGTACTGTACTTAATTTTACAGTAGCATGTCGAAAGAATGTTGAACAGTAATTTGCAAGTAGTGTATGCCGTTGCATATCAGCCATGTATTCATCAGCAAACCTATTATTAGTGTTGCGTGTCACAGTTAACATAAAATTAACATAGCTGAAAAACCAAACACGAGACGGAACGGAGCGGTTCTCAATACTAACTTTAGGGAGAAGAGTTAAGCGGCCAATAGAAAATCAATGATGCATTACTTCATACTGTTAAAAACTAGTGACGATCTGTGGACAAGAATAGAGTTCGTATATTATATGGACATGCGTGCTGAAATAAAATTTTTATTGCAGAAACTACTTAAACTATATACCTCTACCTACATCTTTATCAGTTCGGTTTCGTATGCTAAACTGCTTATTTTGTGTGCACCGTTCTGTTGTTTAGACAAAATGGCTTCAAAATCAGGACATCGCACGTAAATTTTAGACTTATTTGAAATATACGCTATCTGATCAGAAGTATCTCGACAAATGTAATGCGAAACTGACCACTAGACATCATGAGAGGCTGACCCGCCAGTAGAAAAGGAGATGGGTAGTATTGTGTTGGCAGTAGAGAGGCAGTGACAGGTCAGGAGACTTACGCGACTTCGAATGTTGACTAGTCATTGGATATCACCTGGGCAAAAAATCCATGAGGGACTTTTCACCCCTTATGAAGCTGACTGTTGCTGATGTGACTGTGAAGTGGAAACGCAAAGGAACAGTCATAGCGAAACCACGACCAGGCAGACGGTCTGAGACCGTCGGACATAGAGGAGACGGCGTCTATAAAAATGCGTGATTTCAGCGGAAGGAATGTTTTATATACACTGAAGAGCCAAAGAAGCTGGAACACCTAGCTAATATCGTAATAGGGACCTCGTGAGCACGTACAAGTGCCGCGGCACTACGTGACATGGGCTCGACTAATGTCTGAAGTAGTGCTGGAGGGAAATGGCACCACGAATCCTGCAGGGCTATCTATAAATCCGTAAGAGTACGAGAGGCTGGAGATCTCCTCTGAACAGCACATTGCAAGACATGCCAGATATACTCAATAATGTTCATGTCTGGGGAGTTTGGTGGCCAGCGGAAGCGTTTCAATTCAGTAGAGTGTTCCTTGAGCCGCACTGTAGCAGTTCTGGACGTCTGGGGTGTCGCAATCTCCTGCTGGAATTGTCCAAGTCCGTCGGAATGCACAATGGACATGAACGGATGCGGGTCATCAGACAGCATGCTTACGTACGTGTTACCCGTCAGAGTCGTATCTAGACGTATCAGGGATCGCATATCACTACAACTGCACACGCCCCACACCATTACAGAGCCTCCACCAGTTTGAACAGTCCCCAGCTGACATGCAGGGTCCATGGATTCATAAGTCTGTCTCCATACCCGTACACGTCCATCTGCTCGATACAATTTGAAACGAGACTCTTCCGATCAGGCAACATGTTTGCAGTCGTCAACAGTCCAATGTCGGTATTGATGGGCCCAGGCGAGGCGTAAAGCTTTGTGTCGTGCAGTCATCAAGGGCACACGAGTGGGCCTTCGGTTCCGAAAGGCCATATCGATGATGTTTCGTTGATGGCCCAGAATGGAAATCTGTAGCAATTTGCAGAAGGGTTGCCCTTCTGTCACGTTGAACGATTCTCTTCAGTTGTTGTTGTTCCCGTTCTTGCAGGATGTTTTTCCGACAGCAGAGATGTCGGAGAATTGATGTTTCACCGGATTCCTGATATTCAGGGTACTCTCGTGAAATGGTCATACGGGAAAATCCCCACTTCATCGCTACCTCGGAGATGCCGTGTCCCATCGCTCGTGCGCCGGCTATAACACCTCGTTCAAACTCACTTAAATCTTGATAACCTACCATTGCAGCTGCAGCAACCTATCTAACAACTGCACCGGACACTTGTTGTCTTATTGAGGCGTTGCAGACCGCAACGCCGTATTCTGTCTGTTTACATATTTCTGTATTTGAATAAGCATGCAGTTTCTTTGGCGCTTCAGCGTAGATCGGCTAACACTTCGTGTAAACGAGTATACGAGGTGTAAATGGACTTATAGAGTATGAAAACTAAAATACGATATATTCAGTGTCAGTGAAAATGTAGTGTAATAAAACCGAACACCTGAGGAATGTTAAGAATGAAATAGGAATCTAGACCACTGAAAACGATTTAATACAAAGCGAAACACGTATGGTCCTAATAAGACTATTATTACAGTCACAAAAGACGGTGTGTAGCATTTCTTACTTGTGTACATGTGATTGCGGAAACGAAGCCTAATAATAAAAATGACAACATTTACATTTTTTGTCAGGTACAGAAAATCTTTTTTGTACCTTTTATGTGTAAGTCCCATGTGGTAGATACACAATTTAATGTGAGTAGTGCTACTGGTTTGTGAATTGTTCCAGTACGCAACACTGTCTTACGCCGCCATATTACTGCAAAGAAAAGCTTCAGTGGAAAGATACACGCTGGGAATTATTTAGTTTGGCTTGCGTATCTCTGTTTTGATGCCATGCACAAGAGTGTTTGGACAGATTCCTTTGGTGGCTTTATGAAGCCACTGCGTTTCTAATTCAATAGTATTTCAGGTTTTATTCATCTGTCACAAATAAAACCTTTTCCGATTTGAACTGCCCCCCTCCCGAATGTGAGCACAGTGTCTTAAGTACCGTGTGTCTACGTTTTGCTGATACTGCTCTGGAACACTATTTGTCCATCTGAAAAAGTAAGAGTATGTCTTGCTCACATAGCACATACATTATCTGATCAAAAGCATTCAAACACCCCTATGCAATGCGAAATTGACCGCCAGATGTCACGAGAGGTGCACCCATCGTTATATAAGGAGTCGGGGAATATAGTGTTGTATGGAGAGAAACAGTAACAGACTCATAGGAAGGGTCTTAAGGAAATGTAATTCATCCACGAAAGAAGTGGCTTACAAACTCTTTGCTCGATAGATTCTCAAGTATCTTTCATCACTCTGGGACCTTTACCAGGCAGTACTGATAGAAAAGATAGACGATACCCATCGAAGAGCGGTGCGTTACCTCGCGGGATCGAATAATCGACACTTTATGTTTTCAGAGATACTCAACAAACACCAGCGGCCGATGGTACAAGAGAGGTTTACTATTGAAATTTCGAGAGAGTGCTTCCCATGAAGAGTCGGTAAACAAATCATTTCCTCCAACATACATCTCGTGAAATGACCAAGACGAGAAAATTCGAGGAACTGTATGTAATACAGAGGCTTACAGATAATCATTCCTCTCACGTACCGTTCGCGACTGAAACATGGAAGGGGGATCAGTCAGTGGTACCACAACTACCACCCGCCACACAACGTCAGGTGGCTTACGGAGTACTGATGTAGACGTAGCAATGGGACGGTCCGAAGAGCTCAGTGACTTCGAACATGGGGTAGACATTGGATGCCATCTGAGTAACAAATCGATTAAGTACATTTCAGTCTTTCTAAAGCTCCCCACGTCGACTATGGTGGATGGGAAGCGGAGGGTGGTTGTAAAGAATCTCTTTAAATTACCGGTATGAGTTCCAACGTGCTACCAGCAGTCCAGCTAGCACAGTGAATCGCATACAATGGTGGAGCTGCTCCCCATAAGTCACATTTTTCTCTTCTCCATGCCACGTTAGATGTGGTGCAAGGATGACTGGAAGCGAAAGATCTGGAGTGATGTCTTACGCTATACCTTTTGGGAATCAGATGGAAGAGTTCGGGTTTGGGCAATGCCTGGAGAACGTTACATGCCATCATGTGTGGTGCCAACAGTGCAGTATGGAGGATACGATGTTACAGTACGGAGGTGTTTTTCGTGGTTACGGCATGATTCCTTTATTGTGCTTAAGGGATATGTACACATTTTACAGCATTGTGCATTGCAAACATTAAAGGAACAGTTTGGAGATGTCGATTGTACCAGCGTGACAATGAATTCTGTCAAAAATCAGCATCTGTGAGGCAGCGTCATATGGGCGATCTGAAATGAACTCACCTGGCCAGAGTTCCTACTAGAACCCAACGGAACACCATCGGGATGGATTGGAGCGTGGGCGTGGCTCCAGAACCCAACCTCCAGCATCACTACCTTCTCTGGTTTCAGCTATTGAGGGAGAATTAGCTCCCATCCCTTCACAGACGATATGACACTTCACTAAAGTGTCCCGAGCAAAATTCAAACCTTTATAGAGGCGTGGTTCAGTTAAGGCGTCCGGATTCTTTTGATCGGATAATGTATGTACTTGCGAGCACAACCGTTATGCCATGATGCAGTATGTAGGTAGAATCGCGATCCAGCTTTTTTCTGTTTTTCAGCTGAAAACATGTTAAACGGTGATCTACGGTACCATTTTGTTGATGTTGTGGACTTCAGTCTCAAGACTGGGTTAGCGTATCTCTATATGCTACTCTGTCCAGTGGAAATTTCGTAATAGTTGTTTGACTGCAGCAACCTTCATCAATTTTATACTGAATAAGCCTTGGCCTCCCTCTACTATTTTACCACCCACCCACCAAACTTTCCTCCATTACAAGACTACGTTTTTTTGATGACTCAGAATGTGTCCTAACAACCGATTCCTTCTTTCAGTCACTTTACGCCACTAATTTCTTTTTTCCCCAGTCAGATTCTATATCAGTTACTTACTCGAGCTACCAAACGAATCTTGAACATTCTTCTGTAGCATCACATTTCAGAAGATTCTAGTCTCTTCTCCTCTGAATTGCTTATCGTCCATATTTCACTTCCGTACGAGGCTATATCTTAACTATGGAGTCTGTTGTGCTGTTCGCAGCAAACAGTCAACGCGAGCCTCCAATGGCTGGGTACGGATACCCTTTGAGTAATCACAAGAAATGTTAAGATCGCATTTTGTTACAGCCGTTAGTGTTTGAATTTTCAGCTGCAATTAGTTAAAGATCTACAATTAGTTAAAGACCTCATACATTTCGTTGTAGCGTGATTTGTATGTCGTCCGTAATTTAAATCCTTGTGGAGAGTGGAGTAATGAACTTTCCTTTTTTTCGTGAGCTAAACAGTTTTTGAATTACTCGAAAAATTTGTCGCAGAGAAGGAATTTATACGCAATGGAGCTTTGAGGTGATTTAGCTTCTGAACTGTGCCAAACTTTAATAGGTTGATAAAATCTATGTGATTTATGGACAACCTGTGTGTATGGAACTATACATTTTTGAATATAAACGGTTATAATAATTCATAATGAACTAGCTTAGCGCCCACTGCTTCGCTCACGTTGACTCTATGACCTGACCTGCAGAGGTTTTCTTTGTTTTTATTTAATCAAATTTTTATGTTGTCCACAAATTGCAACGCCTTCTAACTTCTCAAGCTAATTAAGGCCATATAAGCATGGTCTCCTCCGAATGTACTTCAGACCTGGAAGCGGTTCTAGTAGCTAGAGTCCAAAGTTTTTGTTAATCACGCCTTTGCGTTCTTGTGGAGATATTTCAATGGCAACTCTCGTCCCCAAACAAATATTTCTTTATATCTAACTGAGAAGAGAAATACCAGTCTTCATAAATTTAGCTTCAAGATATTTTTTAATGCAACGAAATATTTTTTGTTTTTGTTTTCATCCTCTATTGCACTCCCTTAGGGGTTGAATTTCCAGAAACTGTGAAACACTTTTTATTTCTAATCGGTAAGTCAAATATCAGTTGTCATAGATGTAGCCTTGCAAATCCTTTAGTAGTTCTGCCGGCCGCGGTGGTCTCGCGGTTAAGGCGCTCATCGGGAACCGTGTGACTGCTACGGTCGCAGGTTCGAATCCTGCCTCGGGCATGGATGTATGTGATGTCCTTAGGTTAGTTAGGTTTAAGTAGTTCTAAGTTCTAGGGGACTGATGACCACAGAAGTTAATTCCCATAGTGCTAAGAGCCATTTGAACCTTTAGTAGTTCTCTAGGAATTAATCTTACTCCCTTAGTGGTTGAATTTCCAAAAATGCTGAAACACACATTTTTTATTTTCTGTTTCAGAAGCAAAATGCAAGTTTTCGTAGTTCTAGCATCAGAATTCCCTCAATAGTGACATACTTTCAAAAATCCTTTGATCCTTAGGAGTGGAATTTCGGACAATCCCTTCTTAAACGATGCCTCAGTATAAGATCCACACCCGCAGCAAACTGCAAGTTTCTATCCTTAGCAGTGAATCAGTCTGACCCTATCTCAGTTTCTTAAGGGTTGAGTTTCCAAAAACAGTGAAGCATGCATTTCTTCATCTCCAACCGAGAAGGCAAACGCCAATTTTCAAATATTTAGCTTTAAAAATGTTCTCGCAATGAAATATTTCCATAAAACGTTTCAGCCCCTATTTCACCCCCTCAGCAGTTTAATTTCCAAAACCAGTGACATGGGTATGTTTTATTTTTAACAGAGACGCAAAATACAAATATTCATAGATTTAGCTTCAAAATTACTTGCACGATGAAATATTTCCATAAAACTTTCATCCCCCGTTTCATTCTCATAGGGGTTGAATTTCCAAAAACAGAAAAACTCAATTTTTTTATTTCTAGCTGAGAAGACAAATTTAAAGTTTCATAGATTTAGCTTTAAAAACGCTTTCACAATTAAATATTTTCATAAAAAAGCTCATCCCCTATTTGACCCACTTAGGGGTTCAGCTTCCAAAAACAATGAAACACTTTTTTTTTAATTTCTAAGCTAGAAGTCAAATGCTAATGTTCATAGATTGGTAATTCTTTAATACCCTCTTAGGGTCAAATTTCCAAAAATATTGAAACACGTATTTCTTTATGCCTGAGAAACCAAATACCGATTTTTGAAGGTCTAGCTTCAAACCTTCATTCCCTATTTCACCACCTTATGGTTGGAATTTCGAAAACTCCCTTCTCACACGACGTCTACAGTATAGGATCTACACCTTAACTAAATTTCAAGTTTCTCTCCTTAACGGTTTGGGCTCTGCGATGATGAGTCGGTCAGTCAGGCGGACAGCCAGGACATCGCACATATAAAGATTATCTCAAGCAAGCTGCAAAGAGTTTAATCAGTGGTGCTTCTTTCTTACTAAAGCTTGTTTCGCCTATAGTGGCGTTCTCAAGTAAACGTCCAGTTGGAGTAGGTGCCTGTATTGCAACAGTAAGTAAATTATCGACTGTTTATTTGTTGTTGGACTGTTATAAGTCACACAGTTTCTATTTGTGCAGAATTTTTTGGTGAAATATATTTGACTGCTAGACTGACAGTTTATTTTCTTTGATGCTTCATGTTTACACTGTCTGAGAGAGAGAAAGAGTGTGAAAAGGTGTAATTTTGTAACATCCTTACACGTGAATAGGTTTTCTGAAATGAGAATAAAATGTCAGTCTAGCTGTCAAAAGTATTAAGTCTACAACTTTACTTCCGCCGTTTTGTAATAGACGGCAGTAGCGGCAAGTGGGGTTCGGATGGTTGGTCATAGGTGTAATACAATAAGCTTAGGCATCTGTAAACATAGTGCCATAGTAGATTTGAGATTGCATCCTAAGGTTATTCTCGATCAAGTACGTCAACTTACGTACCCATTTCTCACCATTTGCGGGAAGTTTTAATTTTCTGCTTTAACATGAAGAAATATTCGGCTGTGGCTCTTAAAATGCTGGATAAGACCAATGGTGAGGGAACTATTAGTGGAAGAACGTGCAGAGAATGTTTTCAGCGCCTTAAGAACGGTGACTCTGATGTCGAAGACCGGCATGGCGGGGGAAGACAGAACGTTTTCGTAGCTACTGAAACAGATGAAGAGAGTCACAGGACATCATTATCGAAAGTAAATGAAGCGTTTGAGCCCAGCATTGAAACACAAACGGCCACAGTACAGCGATAGACACGTAATGGTAGTTTTGTAGCAGGTCAGTGCTCGACCCCATGTCGTGAAACCCGTCAAAATATACATGGAAACGTTGAAATGAGAAGACCTATCCCTCCCACCGCATTCTACAAACGTTATTCTCTCTGACTACCACCTTTTTCAATCAGTGACATACAGTCTGGCTGACCAGCACTTCCGATCATATGAACAAGTGCAAAGTTCAATCAATTCACGGATCCCCACAAAAGACGCCCAGTGGTTCCCCCACGCGATTCGTATGCTATCCGAAAGATGGGAGAATGTAGTGGCCAGCAATGGGCAATACTATGAATCATAATTTTTTTGTAAGTTTTTCACAATAAAGCCCCGAACATCGAGAAAAAACGGAGGAAGCAAAGTTGTAGACCTAGTATTTCAAGAAAAAACTCTACACAAATAGAAATTACTTGATTTATAATAATCTACCAAGAAATAGACAGTCAACAGTTTACTCACTGATGCAATACGAGAGTCTATTCCAACGAGACGTTTACTTGAGAATGGCGCTATAGCCGAAACAAATTTGTAGTAAGGAAGAAGCACAACTGATTAAGCTGTTTGCAAATAGTGTGGCATATATCATAATAAACTGTCATATTATAACATATTATGTGTTGCGGACTAGGCCAAAAAGAATATAGCGAACTTTTAATTTTTCGACGTTACTTCCTCATTCCCTTCTAAGCAGTGAGCCGGAATTTGTCTTCCACATACGGCAATCTAAAATGTGCTCAGACGGATTGCAGATTAGGAGTAACACGTTTAGGACCATTTTATGGTAGCTCATTTAAGTTATCTTCATGCCCTAGTGACATAGCTGAACTTTCGTTTCAGAAAATCGATGCACGTGTTAAGATCTGACAAAGCAGCCACCGTGCCACGCTCTCAGTCTCTCTCTCAGTGGGCTGCTTTTCCTTCTTCTATCCATATGTTTTCTGGATTTTTTGGAACCTATAGCTGAGCTGCCCAATATTCATGTCTATTATTTCCACTGCTTCTATCAGGGCTTTCTCGATGTCCTTTACAATTTGGTGGTGAGAGTGAGTGATAGAAAGAAAGAGATAGAGAAAGAAAGAGAGAGTGTGTGTGTTTGTGTGTGTGTGAGTAAGTGTACACCTGAGACTATGGTGGAAGAATCATATTGTTTGCAGGTCTCATTGATTTCTTACATTAAGTGCGCTGTGTTCATTACGGGTACTATTCAGCGTTGAATGATTGCCATTAGTACCAGTATCTGTCTCGCGCTTAACCAACGCCTTGAACTGTGCTGCTCTCGGCGCACAAAACGCTCCTGTAGTCATTGTCCAATACAAAACGTCCAACGTTGGTTGGAATGTCAGGGGTCACACACTCTCTTCTGTCTGCTCAGTTGCACAGAGGAACACGTTAGAACCCTGATTGCAGTACTGGACTGTGTTAGGTTACAGACATAAAACGTTATATGAAGTGTGTGTATACATTTCTTTGTTAACAATGTCTGTTATTATCGAGAAGTGTATTGATGACAAATGTTTCAGTAAATTAGTATAGAGAAAATACTAGATTTAATCAAGCAACTGAACAAATTGAGTTCAGACATAGATATAAAGCAATACGATATTTCCGAGCAGCACATACACAAGATTGTGGAAAGGAGCCATGAGTGTGAATTATCATTGTACTAGGAATGCATAGACTTCGAGAAAGAGTTTGACTAGGTTACAACCACAGCACTAATGTTAGTCGTTAAGAAAAAGAGAAAACGAGACACGTGTCAGAATGCCGAACTCCTCCAACAAAATTTTCCAGGTTGTACAGGGATAGAATATTCCGTGAGTGTTTTGGTCTCCAGTGGCTTGTTACAGAGTAACTCATTTGGTTTCGTGTCTTACACTCATTTATCTTTGCATCTGTTTTGCACTGAAAATAATGGTAGAACAGTTCAAACGTCGACGGTCTTGTGTAGAAACAAGCTTGTTTCACGCACGCTACTTGTTGGCAGTAGCAATGCTCACCTTGTTCTACGCCCTTCAGTTTCCATTCGGTACTGCTCAATTTTGGCTCGTGTTTTTTTTTTTTCTTTTCAGTAGTGTTAAATGTACGTTGACAGTGGTATACAGCTCTGTGCTTACACTGAAAGCAGTGGAACAGCAGCACAATGATGCCATCCTCAACTGTTCCCGCAATGGCGACTGATTTTGCATCTGAGGGTTTTTGCTTTACTGTGTTTTGTGTTATTCGTTTTGGTAACGGCATGTTACAAGATTTTTCACACCGAATAAGTCGTTGCTATGTTATTACTCCATAACGAGCCGTGAGAGGCCATGAGTTCCTAATACCAAAAGAAATCACAAGAGGAGCCCACGACATTGGGTTCGCAGATTTACCTCAAACTTTCTATACCTTTAATAGCCCATTAAAACAAAATAATGTGCAAATGGTAAGGTGCACTACTCTGGCACCAGCGTAGGAGCTGGTTGTTAGAGTTCATGGTGGTTAAGTTGTTACGTTCGTATCCCAAAAAAACGAAAGTGGATGAGGCGATGGATTTGCTCCTACTCAGTCTTCATTATTAATCTGTTTTTTTTTCCGTCACTGGTCATATTATTCAATTTATGTGACATTTATGAGGTAATATAATAAAAAAAGTGTATTTACATGAAGTTTTAGATAATTTCATGTTATTTGACTGCTTACTATTTTAATTAAATTTAATTATTAGAACAAATATATTTATAACTATCGACAAGTAAATTAAGGAACGCATAGATTTTTCCTGAAAATGTGTGCCCACTGCGATTTGCAAAATTCCTTACACATGTAGTCTGGTAAGGTACCGGAAACTACTTTGCACCTGGACGCTTCCAGCTGTAGACACACAAAGGCAGATCCCATTTGGCAGTTAACCTGCGCAGCTATGAGACGTTACTAATGTAGCAAAAACGAATAGTGGGGTTGTATAGTTTTTGAATATCACTGTATTTACGCTTGCACTACAGAAATAAAGGTTTGAGCTAGAATCTAACCGTCGTCTCACACACGTTCGTCTTACGAAGCTCGAACGCTAATCCATTGACCATCATTAACTCTATAAAGTCCTGCACCTACCCACAGACGCATCAATCACATAGACGCGTAAAACTTCTCTTGCGATTTTCTCGGAATTGCCAGAGTAGTGCAATTTACTACTTGTGTATTATGTTGTCTTAAAGGGCTACTAAAGATGTACAAAGTTTGAAGCAAATCCATGATCCCAACGTCGTGGCCTTCCGTTGTCAGTAAATATCTCAGAACATTGTCCGAAATTTTATGAGTGGAGTTCGGTTCACCCAGAGTGACCCAGCGATAGAGCTTCTATTAGGCTTCATTGCAATTGCGCAAAGTTGGAGACTCACTTGGAGCAAGAGAGGCACCACAGTACATTTTAATTTCCATCGTCTATACTTTTACAAAGAAATTCAAAAAACTTTGTCAGCATGACCAGGAAGGATTCAGGATTCACACTGTACCACTCTCTTCCTGGGTTGTCCATGTTTTACTGCTGGCGGCAGGCTTCGTCCCACCCTTCGGTGCGGGTAGGAACATACACTCCTGGAAATGGAAAAAAGAACACATTGACACCGGTGTGTCAGACCCACCATACTTGCTCCGGACACTGCGAGAGGGCTGTACAAGCAATGATCACACGCACGGCACAGCGGACACACCAGGAACCGCCGTGTTGGCCGTCGAATGGCGCTAGCTGCGCAGCATTTGTGCACCGCCGCCGTCAGTGTCAGCCAGTTTGCCGTGGCATACGGAGCTCCATCGCAGTCTTTAACACTGGTAGCATGCCGCGACAGCGTGGACGTGAACCGTATGTGCAGTTGACGGACTTTGAGCGAGGGCGTATAGTGGGCATGCGGGAGGCCGGGTGGACGTACCGCCGAATTGCTCAACACGTGGGGCGTGAGGTCTCCACAGTACATCGATGTTGTCACCAGTGGTCGGCGGAAGGTGCACGTGCCCGTCGACCTGGGACCGGACCGCAGCGACGCACGGATGCACGCCAAGACCGTAGGATCCTACGCAGTGCCGTAGGGGACCACACCGCCACTTCCCAGCAAATTAGGGACACTGTTGCTCCTGGGGTATCGGCGAGGACCATTCGCAACCGTCTCCATGAAGCTGGGCTACGGTCCCGCACACCGTTAGGCCGTCTTCCGCTCACGCCCCAACATCGTGCAGCCCGCCTCCAGTGGTGTCGCGACAGGCGTGAATGGAGGGACGAATGGAGACGTGTCGTCTTCAGCCATGAGAGTCGCTTCTGCCTTGGTGCCAATGATGGTCGTATGCGTGTTTGGCGCCGTGCAGGTGAGCGCCACAATCAGGACTGCATACGACCGAGGCACACAGGGCCAACACCCGGCATCATGGTGTGGGGAGCGATCTCCTACACTGGCCTACACCACTGGTGATCGTCGAGGGGACACTGAATAGTGCACGGTACATCCAAACCGTCATCGAACCCATCGTTCTACCATTCCTAGACTGGCAAGGGAACGTGCTGTTCCAACAGGACAATGCACGCCCGCATGTATCCCGTGCCACCCAACGTGCTCTAGAAGGTGTAAGTCAACTACCCTGGCCAGCAAGATCTCCGGATCTGTCCCCCATTGAGCATGTTTGGGACTGGATGAAGCGTCGTCTCACGCGGTCTGCACGTCCAGCACGAACGCTGGTCCAACTGAGGCGCCAGGTGGAAATGGCATGGCAAGCCGTTCCACAGGACTACATCCAGCATCTCTACGATCGTCTCCATGGGAGAATAGCAGCCTGCATTGCTGCGAAAGGTGGATATGCACTGTACTAGTGCCGACATTGTGCATGCTCTGTTGCCTGTGTCTATGTGCCTGTGGTTCTGTCAGTGTGATCATGTGATGTATCTGACCCCAGGAATGTGTCAATAAAGTTTCCCCTTCCTGGGACAATGAATTCACGGTGTTCTTATTTCAATTTCCAGGAGTGTATTTTTCCAAGCTTGTTTCCTGTGTCTTACGTTCTGTTTTATCTTATTGTTCTGAGTCTTTTCTTGACACTCGTCTCAATCTGTTACTGAGCGGGCGCTGAAGACCTTGCCGTCGTGAGCCCATAAAACCCTATCCGTCCATCCATCCATCATAGCGGTGGAAGTTAAAAACATAATAAAATAAATTTTTTTACACGTGAAATTTCATCATTTTTTCACATACTATTGGCTGCATTTGTTGCTGTAGGTACACTTTTCTTCATAAGTAAGAGATTCTGCGGTAAATTTTGCACAGCATACAAACCATACCTACAGGTGTATCAAACCCTAGAATTTATTTAATATATGAAAAAATGAATGAGCTGTTACATTTTAAATTTCATGTTTAGAAAAAACTCAATTTTTATAGTCAATTATCTCAATTTTTACCACAGTTTTCAATAGATTTGGAAAATTCTAGAGTTTCACGTGTAAGAATGATTTGTACGCTGCACAAAATTCATTGAAGAATCTCTCTTACTTACGAAGGAAAGTGTACCTACAGCAACAAATGCAGCCAATAGTAAGGGAAATAATGATGAAATTGTACATGTAAAACAAATTTATTTTGTCATGTTTTTGAACTTCCACTTGCTATGAGTGTGAATCCTAAATCCTTCCTAGTTATGCTGACGAAGTTTTACGAATTTATTTTTAAAAATATAGACAGTGTAAACTAAAATGTCCTGTGGTGCCTCTCCTGCTCCAATTCAGCCCGTTTGACGTCCTATTCCCCTTAATGGAAGAAATCTGATATGTCTTGGCACTGCCGATGACATTGTACTGTCTGCCTCTTTTACATATAAAATTCGTTACCTAACGGCTGCACGGGATTAGCCGAGCGGTCTGAGGCATTACAGTCATGGGCTGTGCGGCTGGTCCCGGCGGAGGTTCGAGTCCTTCCTCGGGCATGGGTGTGTGTGTGTGTGTTTGTCCTTAGGATAATTTAGGTTAAGTAGTGTGTAAGCTTAGGGACTGATGACCTTAGCAGTTAAGTACCATACGAGTTCACACACATTTCAACATTTCGTTACCTAACGGATGAATGTAATAGAGCAATTTGAAAGGAGTCGTGAATTCAGCTGTATATTTTTACAATGAAATGAGAGAACCAATTGACGATATTTAAAAACAATATTGGAACGGACAGTAAAAGAAATGAAAGAGTGAAAATAGCCGACATGCGTTTGGTAAACTAAATTGAGCTGATCACACTGTTAGCAGCTCTTGGCCAATCGGAAACAAGAGATATTATGCTGACATTTTAAGGTGGTATTTTTAGGTGTGTATGTGTGTGCGTGCGTGTGTGTCTGTGTGTGTGTGGGGGGGGGGGGGGGATGGTTGAACTATGATTGCATAAGATATTGGTTGAGGTCGAGAGTGAAATATATTCTTTACGACACTACCAACCTCAGCAAACAATTGCGTTCAACCTATTATCGAATGTTTGTGCCCTCCGCTTTGCTTTATGTTTTGTTTCGTTCGTTGATTTCTTATTTCCAAATGAGTGAAGAGACAATCATAGTCAATGACGGGAGGTGTGGGGGGAGGGGGGTGGGGTTTCAAGTACGACCCTCACAATGCCAGAAGGGAACAGTGATCCCTGTGACTGTTGTCATTTCTGCTTCCACAGGAGCACACAACACGGACGGGTATAGGCTCCCACCGAGGATGGTCCCTCCGCACAGTTCTTCTCATCTCGGGTACCCTACTTCTCGTTCTCTGACACTCTCGCCAGACTACCACTTTCGGTGTTCGCACTCCAGTTGATTCGAGCGCACGCCGAGTAATGGAGTTCTGAATTAATTATAATGCCGAAAGTCAAAGTTTGAAATTGTTATAATTAATTGTGAATACTTCCAATTGTAATCACAAAAGGGACTGATAGAGAAAGAATATTAAATAAGCGACGGGATTTGTTAGTGATATAAACGACAACGGTACACAAGTTTCTTTACATTGATTGCAATACTAATTACTCTTCACATTGAAATAACCTATTTTGCGCCTATGAGAGCTCGGTTTCTGCATCAATCGTCACGTATGCTCTAAATTATTGGCAGTGTTTTACCTCGTGGCCCGATTCCGAAGTGCAGCGTCGACAACAACTGGCCATACTGCTATTTGTCATCCTCACAATGAAAGTGAAATTTCCAGGTTAATTAGTCATCCATTTGAGGCTGTATCTCGACTAAACTCCTCTTCTATTAAATATTGTTGAAACCTTGATGTCATAGCTTTTCATCATCGGACTGTACGTGACCTGAACAACACTATAGTTAACCATTCAGTACAAATTGGCGTCTCTCCAAAATTAGCGCTATATCGTAATTATCATTTCGTTTTCAATTCACAGTTTGTTTTAAGTTTCCCATTGTTTATTTATAGTCCTTGTACAATCATGTCGTGTACCCACTGTTTCAAGTATAAATTGGCACCTAATGTCAACCAGTAAACGCGCCTCTGCCCCCCTCCCCCCCCCCCCCCCCCCCACCCCGCCACGTGATTCTCTTAAGAATCAAATTCACATGCATAAAACAGTTTCAAGCGTCTGATTGTTTTACAAATGAGTTAATGTGTTAAATATTTCAGTTAAGCGTGCAAACGAGGAAAAGTTTAGGGAAGGTTCCAAATTAGGAGGGGCGTACAATAATTAACGAAATTTCTTTTGAAAAAAAAAAAAGTTGAATTTGTTGTGGGACATAGTGCAACCTTCCCGCGTCAGCCCCTACAATTTCCTGAAGTTCAAATATGTGCCGGCACTACACGTAGGTGCGTTTCAAGCAGAGAGCCATCACTGAGATTCTTTTGGTGAAAGACCAGAGCATCGCAGATTTTTAAAGGCGCTTGCAAAACGTCTACGAAGAGCTGGCACTGAACAAAAGCACGGTGAGTCGTTGGGCGACGCCTCTTTCACCAACGCAAAAGCGTCGCGCAAACATCTTCGATCTCCCGCATGCCGGCCGGCCGCACACAGCTGCGGCTCCTTAAATGTTGGACACTCTCATTTAAGGTGATCGGCCTATCGCAGTCAAACACCTCGCTGCACAACTGGACGTCTGTGTTGGTAGTGCTGAGACATTTGCCCACCACTTGGGATACTCAAAGGCGTGTCCCCTCTGGGTTCTTCGCCTTCTAACACAGGATCAAAAAACAACGATGAAGGATAATCTGTGCGGAATTGCTTGCGCGTTACGAAGACGATTGTAATCATTTCTTCTCGAATATCGTCACAGGCGATGAAACACAGGTTCATCACTTCGAACCGGAAACAAAACGGCAATAAATGGAGTGTCACCACACCACCTCTTTTCCGATGAAAATGTTCAAAGACGCACCCTCAGCCGAGAAAGTCACGGCGACAGTGTCCTGAGACTCTGAAGGCGTTTTTCTGTGTTATATCCTTCCTCAAGGTACTACGACCAACTGTGAAGTGTAATGTGCTACCCTCAGGAAACTGAAGAAACGAGTTCAGCGTGTTCGTCGCCACAAAAATGCAAACGAACTTCTCCTTCTCCATCACAACGGGAGACCTCACACAACTCTGCGCACCCGAGATAAGCTCACAAAACTTCATTGCACTGTTCTTTCTCATCCACTCTACAGCCCGGATCCCGCATTTTCCGACTTCCATCTGTTTGGCCCAATGAAGGAGCCACTCCGCGCGCAGTTTATTGATGCTGCAAGACGTTGATTCCGCTGTCGACCATTAGAGTGATGCCATGCGTACATACAAGCGTTTACAGTAAGGTGGAGTAACTTTGTCGCATTGAACGGAGATTGTGTTGAAAAATAGAGTTTTTTAGCTACAAGAGTAGGGAATAATGTAGCATATGGGAATCCTGAATAAAATCAACCTGCTTTCAGTAAGAAAAGTGTTACTTTAGTTACTGAACGCCCCTCGTATGTTTAAAGATTATCGGAAGTGGCCTAGTGCTCTCATTATAAAGCACTGGATGAGTAGTGTAGTCTGGGTAATTTGCGCTCCTTTTTAAGCAGAAATTACTTTTTCACGCATGTCAATATTTATGACGTCATATCTCCTGAATTATGTGTCGTACAACAATATAATTTTGTAGGTACATTCAGTGACATATGCCGCTACTGTACGCAAAAGTGATGCGAATAGTACTGGTAGTTCTAACAATAACACCACTTGCAAAGTAGGTTAGAAATCAGATTAATAATGTTGCTCACGCAGCATATGTTCGCTTTATCGGGCAACAACAAAGTTATTGACTGTCGATGGTATGGTCAGAACGGAAATAATGAAGTCACTGTAAAAAGTCATTAATTTTGGTACTTATCTCGAATGGATTCCCACGTAGATTTCGTCGAAGTTGTTATGCTAACCTAACCTAACTATGGCTCATCTTGTTGATTCTAGGGTGATTCCACTTTGACTGCTAGAAGGTCCAGATCTGTACTTCAGCAATATTTGAAGACCTAACAAATGCGTTTTTCAGGAAATTATTAATGATCAAACAAACCCAGAGCAGAACAACGGTATGGTAGAAATAATTTTTGACTTGGTGTTCACGACCCACATTTTTATTAAACTTCCTTGTAAATTCACATATACTTCTTCTTAATTGTCACATAATCAAGAAAACAGTTTTGTATCAATCTTCATATATTTAATTTCCACTTTAACCAAACACAAAACTTGACTGTTCTTTTACAAAGCGAAATAACTACTTAACTTTTGCAAAGTGAAAACAATGACTGCTTTCTGCGCATTCGCGCCAATACGGTTACAAGTAAGTCAAAGACTATGACAGTCTCACAGAAATGAATACACACACGAACCATATCACTATAGTATATCGATACATCGGAGTACCTATACGTTAATAAAATCAAATGTGAATAATGTCACAAAAATATGTCTGTTACTTCGCAGAAAAGTGGTACGATATTACTGGTATCGAGAACTGGGGTTGGAGTACCGTACTAGTCACCTAAATAAAGAACCATCACATAGTAAACACTAAAAAAATTACAACGCCTTGCCTGGTGCTCAAAATTTAACTGCATGAATAGCGAAAATGTAGCAAGCGATAACCCTCTTTATCTTTCATTATTTTGAGATAGTGTAAGAGAGAGAAAGCTTTCGGAAGGCTTGAAATTATATATAAAGTGTATTGGAAATCAAGAAGCACTCTCGTTCTCAAATATTGGACGAATACAGTCTGGGTAATTTGTGCGTCGTGAGTAATGTTGCATCAAGACGTACACAGTTTCCGACGTAAGATTATACTAGGGCGTGCCGTAAAGTAACGCCTCCGATATGTTTTATGAGAAGACTCTAAAAACTTTTAAAGTAAAACAAGCGTTGCTAACATTCTACATATTTCTTCTTCATGTCTGCAAATCTGCAGCTCTCTGCCCCTAGAGTGCTCCAAGTTGGTGCGTGTAACGTGGCAGCGTGTAACTTAACTATGTCGGTGCTTGAGAAGCAGTGAGCTGCAATCGAGTTTCGAATTCGAAGAGTTCGTCCAGACATGGACCTTCCTCTCCTTCAGCATGACAATGCCAGACCACACACGAACACTGCGCCATCTGACAACCTGACGCTTTGGGTTCACTGCCATCGATCATCTTCCATTCAGCCCCGACTTGCCCTCAACCTGACTTTCATGTTTCCAAATCTTAAAGAACACCTTCGAGGACTTCACTTTGATGGTTATGAAGCGGTGTAAGCAGAGGTTGTGGTTGCGTCAACGGAATTTCTACAGTGATGGTATCTACACTACTGACCATTAAAATTGCTCCACCACGAAGATGACATGCTACAGACGCAAAGACAGGAAGAAGAAGCTGTGATATGCAAATGATTAGCTTTTCAGAGCATTCACAGAAGGTTGGCGCCAGTGGCGACACCTACAACGTGCTGACATGAGGAAAGTTTCCTACCGATTTCTCATACACAAACAGCAGATGACCGGCGTTGCCTGGTGAAACGTTGTTCTGAAGCCTCGTGTAACGAGGAGAAATGCGTACCATCACGTTTCCGACTTTGATAAAGGACGGATTGTAGCCTATCGCGATTGCGATTTATCGTATCGCGACACTGCTGCTCGCGGTGGTCGAGATCCAATGACTTAGCAGAATATGGAATCGGTGGGTTCAGGAGGGTAATACGGAACGTCGTGCTGGATCCCAACGGCGTCGTATCACTAGCAGTCGAGATGACAGGCATCTTATCCGCATGGCTGTAACGGGCCGTGCAGCCACCTCTCGATCTCTGAGTCAACAGATGGGGACGTTTGCAAGACAACAACCACCTGTACGAACAGTTCGACAACGTTTGAAGCAGCATGGACTATCAGCTCGGAGATCATGGCTGCGGCTACTGTTGACGCTGAATCACAGACAGGAGCGCCGGCCGCGGTGGTCTAGCGGTTCAGGCGCTCAGTCCGGAACCGCGCGACTACTACGGTCGCAGGTTCGAATCCTGCCTCGGGCATGGATGTGTGTGATGTGCTTAGGTTAGTTAGGTTTAAGTAGTTCTAAGTTCTGGGGGACTGACGACCACAGATGTTAAGTCCCATAGTGCTCAGAACCATTTTGAACAGACAGGAGCGCCTGCGATGGTGTACTCAACGACGAACCTGGATGCACGTACGGCAAAACGTCATTTTTTTTTTATGAATCCAGGTTCTGTTTACAGCATCATGATGGTCGCATCCGTATTTGGTAACATCGCGGTGAACGCACATTGGAAACGTGTATTCGTCATCGCCATACTGGCGCATCACCCGGCGTGATGGTATGGGGTGCCATTGGTTACAAGTTTCGGTCACCTCTTGTTCCCATTGACGGCACTTTGAACAGTGGACGTTACATTTCAGATGTTTTACGACCCGTAGCTCTACCCTTCATTCGATCCCTGCGAAACCCTACATTTCAGCAGGATAATACACGACCGCATGTTGCCGGTCCTGTACGGGCCTTTCTGGGTACAGAAAATGTTCGACTGCTGCCCTGGCCAGCACAATCTCCAGATCTCTCACCAATCGAAAACGTCTGGTGAATGGTGGCCGAGCAACTGGCTCGTCACAATGCGCCAGTCACTACTGTTGATGAACTGCGGTATCGTGTTGAAGCTGCAAGGACAGCTGTACCTGTACACGCCATCCAAGCTCTGTCTGATTCATTGCCCAGGCGTATCAAGGCCGTTTTTACGGCAAGAGGTGGTTGTTCTGTGTACTGATTCCTCAGGATCTATGCACGCAAATTGCATGTAAATGTAATCACATGTCAGTTCTAGTATAATATATTTGTTCAATGAATACCCTTTTATCATCTGCATTTCTTCTTGGTGTAGCAGTTTCAATGGCCAGTAGTGTACAAACTGGTCTATCGTTGAGAGAAATGTGTTCTTCGCTACGATGACTATGATGAGGAATAAATAGGTAGACAAGAAGGCTAAAGATGTAGAACTCTATGACGTTTATTTTATTTAAAAAGCCTTAAGAATTTCCATTAAAAAAATCTCAGGCATCACTTTTTAGCACGCCGTCGCACATCTTAAAAAGTAGATTCTGATGGCATTTTAAGTTTTCATATTCGGTCACTAATTGTGTAAAAGATTGAATATCACATTTCTGTTGCCACTGGACGCCCTTTGATGGGCAGCGTGCGTCTCGGACCCTGTACCGCGTACCCCATACCGGTTTGTCCGTTTAGTAATGCAGCCACGCTCGTGGAAACGTTTTTAAAGGTTGTGTTAATGTCTCTTTTCTTCGCCAAGTATCTACAGTTAATCATTGCCCACCTGATTTATTTATTAAAGTAATGGCCGCTTGTTAACTCGATCGCCAATAGCAAACTCCACGAAGTCACACTCGCTCCTGACGCGTTCATAGACGCCACACCAACCCCAACAATCGATACTTCACGTTGACTTCCCATCCTCTCTTTACAAAGATACTAATACACACATTAGGCTCTATGCTTTACTCAGGTATCTGCAGCTAAAATATAGCTATACCAATAATTAGATTTTTTAAAGTAAAATAAAGGAAAAGAAAATAATTGCAGAAGTTTATCACAGCTATATCATTGCAGGTGGTGGAGAGGAAATATAGACGTAATGCATGGATAAGTGTAGAGGAGATCTTTATCTAGTTGTGGATGTCAACTGACAGGTGACGGTGATGACGTAACAGGCAACAGTACATTTAACCGCTGAGAAAAGAGTGGCATTGTAGGGTTGCCGTTTGCGACGCGCGGTTTTTCTCCAGGTTGATTCACACGGCTATTTTCATCGAAAGTACAAAAGCAGCCTAGAAGATAGACATTCTGCAAATAGCTTGCCTAGGTCTTTCTCCCGGATTCTTGCATAAATTACCTTCCGTCTTCTCGTTCTGTTTCCACAAAAAGTGCAATGATGAGAAGACATTTGTACTTCCTGTCAAATCAAAGAATTATTGCACAATTTCCTGTCTGTAAGAGAATCGAATACATTCACTGTTAGGGACTTGCTTTTCTTTTTACGTTTTTCGCATGACGACTCTTACGGCAGCTCACGTGTTATTGAAATTCATTTTCACTCTTTACAGTATATGCCTATATTGTAATGTTCTGTTGACGTGAAATGTGTAATGGAATTCCATGGCAGGGCTTTTCAATGCCTTACACTTCACATAACCGAAACTGACTTGTCCGTGGGACTTTAATCCGATATTTGGAATGCAATAGAACGTGACTCAAAAACTTAAATATTCATTACAGATAAAAATTCTAACAGACATCAGTTCATTTGGTTATCCATTTTATATTTTTTGTAGGCGCAACGATCGCGTTCAGTAGACTCAGAATTGCAAATGATCCAAATGTGCATGTCGACGCTCCTATCTCCGGACATGGAGATTATATTAAATTTGGTCGTCCTCACAGTTAACACACGTTATTCTGCCTGTATTTTCATGATGAATACAAGAATTTGCTTCAAAGTGTTTTTGGTGCAATTACTGCTGCTATTTTGCCTCTGTGACGTTATTAAGTATCTTCCGTTAACAAGTACATAACGAAATATTTAATGTCATATCTGTAAAGAGATACGAGCTATAAGTAACGCAATGCTGTGGCAATTTTTACAGTTTGTTAGCAAATCATTTTTGTCCCTTTATTGTTACTTCATTTCGTCCTCAATCAGGCCAACAGTGGGCCAGGAGAGATACATTCCGCCATAGTTCCAAAAAAATTAAAAATACCAACACGTCTTTACGAAGGTACATTGAAAATTTTAAGCAAAATATTGTCGTCCTTTTTATGCAATCAGTGGACGATAGTCTTTATAAAACCTGAGCACTTTACTTTACTGAAAAGTATAGGAAAGAAGCACTTGGTGAGAAGGGTTCTTGCAGGGGACGATTCGTAGGTTACCAACGTTACAAAGAATGCCACGGATTCAAAGTGCATTTGAGCACGAAGTGTGGCATGGCAGAGGGAATACTTATAATGAATGCAACAGCTGTGGTCGCTGCCGCAAGTAAAATAAATTAGAAAAAAATTATGTGATCATGCTACCACATTCCAAACATTTGCAGTCGTTTTGGACGAGAGCACTGATTTGTCAGACACAGCTCCTTTAGTAATTTTTATGATTTCGTATCTCAGTCGGTAAAACTTTATTGTTCTTCTGTCTGTCGGTCTGACTCTTCAAAACCTTATTTCTCAAGAACGGGTAGACGTATCAAGATGAAATTTATGTGAGGTACTGATGTCTACGGTCCCTTGGCGGCATAATAGACAATATCTTAAAAAGTCAATGCAATCAAAAGATACAGCCATTTATGTCACATATTTAGATATTTGCAAACTCAGACATCAAAACCTATGGGGTACTTTCCTTTGATCTAGAATGATGAAATTTTGCAGGAAGCAAGGTTTCATACTACAAACAATGCAAAAACTCCAAAAAATTGTCAATTTACAGTTATATGACACGAACAAATTTTTTTGTCACTTGCCATCAGGTTTTCTGTCTCTCCGTCTGTCTGTTGAGACCCCTTTTTCTGAGGAACGGACACACATATCAAGTTGGCATTTATGTCACATACTAAGGTTTATGGTCCTTTGGTGGCATAATAAACATTAGCTCACAAGTCAATGCAACGAAAAGATACCAGCATTTACGTCACATAATTTGACACTCGCAAACTCAGTTATTAAAACTTATATGATATTTCCGTTGACCTAGAATCATGAAAATTTCGCAGGAAGAAAGGTTTCAAAGTACAAGTAAAAGGAAAAAAAAAACAATTTTTTGTCATGCATCATCCGACTTTTCGTCTGTCCCTCCGTCTGTTAAGACTCCTTTTTCTCAGGAACGGGTTGCCGGATGTTGCTGAAATTCATATCACATACGGAGATATATACTTTGAGGTTTGCCGATGACATTGTAATTCAGTCAGAGACAGCAAAGGACCTGGAACAGCTGTTGAACTGAATGGACAATGTCTTGAAAGGAGGATATAAGATGAACATCGACAAAAGCAAAACGTGGGTCATGGAATGTAGTCGAATTAAATCAGGTGATGCTGAGGGAATTAGATTAGGAAATATGACACTTAAAGTAGTAAATAAGTTTTGCTGTTTGAGGAGCAAAGTAACTGATGATGGTCGAAGTAGAGAGGAGATAAAATGTAGAATGATAATGGTAAGGAAAGAGTTTCTCAAGAAGAGAAGTTTGTCAACATCGAGTATAGATTTAAGTGTCAGGAAGCATTTTCTGAAAGTATTTGTATGGGTTGTAGCCATGTATGGTAGTTAAACATGGACGATAAATAGTTACGACAAGAAGAGAACAGAAGCTTTCAAAATGTGCTGCTACAGAAGGATGTTGAAGATTAGAAGGGTGGATCATGTAATTAATGAGGAGGTACTGAATAGAATTGGGGAGAAGAGGAATTTGTGGCACAACTTGACTAGAAGAAGAGATCGGTTGGTAGGACATGTTCTAAGGCATCAAGGGATCACCAGCTTGGCACTGGAGGGCAGGGTGGAGGGTAAAAATCGTAGAGGGAAACCAAGATATGAATACACTAAGCAGATCCAGAATGATGTCGGTTGCAGTAGTTACTCGGAGATGAAGAAGCTGGCAGAGGATACAGTAGCATGGTGAGTTGCATAAAATTAGTCTCTGGACTGAAGACCACAACAACAACAACAACAACAACAACAACGGAGATATACAGTGTGTATCATAATCAACGGCGTAAACGCATACGGTTGAAAGTACAAGATACTAGAAGCAAAAAAGTCTCAATAAACATAGAGTCGAAAATACATACCTTAAGAGCTACGAGAAATTTTTCATCTTCGATACTCTGAAACAAATCTCTTCTATTGCAAGTTCGGTGCTTTCCATATTTTGGGAAGTGTTAGTATTGACCAAAATAAGAAAAAATGTCCAGAAAACATGTGCTCTAAAACGCATACCTTAAGTTACGACCACTTGATCATTACAAGAGTTGTGTTTCAAAGTAGCAAAGATGAACCAGTGCTAATAGCTCACAAGGAATGCATTTTACAGCACATGTTTACTGGACTTTTTTTCTTGCTTTGGTCCATACTACCAGTTGCCAAAATACGGAAAACAAAGAACCTGCAGTAGAAGAGATTTGTTTCACAGTACTGAAGATGAAAAATTGCTCGTAGCTCTTAAGGTATGGCCGGCCGGTGTGGCCGAGCGGTTCTAGGTGCTTCAGTCTGGAACCGTGCGACCGCTACGGTCGCAAGTTCGAATCCTTCCTCGGACATGGATGTGTGTAATGTCCTTAGGTTAGTAAGGTTTAAGTAGTTCTAAGTTCTAGGGGACTGATGACCTCAGATGTTAAGTCCCATAGTGCTCAGAGCCATTTGAACCATTTTTGATCTAAAGGTATGCATTTTCTACGCCATCTTTACTGAGACCTTTTTTCTTCTTGTATCCTGTACTTTCAACTGGCGTTTACGCCATTAATTAGATATACCCTGTATAGTCCTTTGGTGGCGTAGAAATGTTAAGCTTCTAAGTCAACGCAATCTAAGGTACGGCCATTTACGTCACATATTGTGATACTCCCAGACTGAGTCACAAAAACCTATAGGCTACTTCCCCTTGACGTAGAACCATAAATTGTGGCAAGACGTACAGTACAAGTAAAGGAAAAAAATCAGAAAACTATTAATTTGTAATTATATCACACGAAATAAATTATTTTGTCATTTGTAATCCGACTTCAAACTTGAAATTAAAACATTCGTGAAAGTCTTGGACCCACTAGGACCGATATCTTGCCAGTATCATTGCTGATAACAGACAAAAATGCTCGAGATACTCGATTTCCGGAATGGATGAACTGCCTGTTTACAGAATTAAGTTTGTAAAGACACCCAGTGCGCGAATCCTACTCGCATCTGACTAAATTTTGTTCGTGGTGCAGACGTGGATTTCAACATAACGGAAGAATTATTAGCATTACAGCCACTAAAAGAAATCACTACTGGCCAAGAAGGATTCACTGCTGGCCAAGACATTTACGAAGAAGCCAAAAAAATCACAAAAATTTTCAGTCTGCTGTAGAGTTTGTTCTGGTGGAACACCTGCAATGATTCAATCAAGGTTTTATTGGCGTATTAAATGAAAAATTTTTGCCGTTATTCACTACAAAGTTTACGTGCTAAGTAGATTAAAATTAGAAAATGGTATCGATATGGTTACCGCATTTTCTGATGTAACGGTGCGAAACATGTCGACACTTTTGGTATCCAACAAATTCCTTGGTTACTAACTGGCATTAGCTTGACAAGGAGTTTAGTAAAACGATTTTTACTTCAACATTTTACCGTTTTCGTAGCACGTGTGTTAGATAGAATGTCAGAAACGCTTATTTGTAGAGATAACTGAAGAGTAAAACGTATAGGCAGGACTCACCGGCACTGCATAATTTGCGCACATCGGAAACAGATTCGCAGCCTGCCCCTGTCTCGAAACCACTGTCCCCGTCTGATTTTAAATTGTTGTTGAAACTCGTTAAATTGTGATATATCTGCATACGTGTTTCATAATATTTGTTCAATAAATCCAAGCCAAATAATAAGGTGAAAACCGCTTCTCTTCCTGAGAGGTGGCGGTGCAGCATCCAGTGGACGCCTCCAGGAGGCACTGGAGGTGGGAGTCAAGGGTATTCTGCCCGCTCAACTTCTCAAACTATCAGCGATGAAAGGCTCAACTTGCTCTCCGAGGAACTTTGACTCGCACAGACTTTTAATCCTGCGGTTTCCAAACTTTTTATGACGTGGAAACTTTTGGAAATCACTCGCGCTTCGTGGAATCACGTCTGCTTTTTGTTGTTCTAATGACCTTCGGATACGAGCAGAGCACCTGATGAGCGCTGCCGTATGATTTAAACACACGAACACACAATTATCTAGTGCATGACGCGTAATTCGTTGTGTGTCTACTTCTTCAATCCACTCGCTTTTGTCGTTCTTCTTTTTCTGGTTTCTTCTCATTCCGTTATGCGTACTGTTGCGATTGTGGAGAGATATGTCCTAAAATTGAAGCCGACAGGAGTTCCATTCACATTAATGCTTTGCAGGAAAGGTGAAGTCTGATATATGAGCACTTATCATTATCAGTGTGGAGGTGATTACCGGCTTAATTCTGTGTTTACTGGTTAAAATATATCAGCAGATTTCTGTAAATTTTTGCTTCTCTGTTCTGGACTTAAAAGGTTGGTAACACATTTTTAGCTAACAATATTATTGAAATGCAGATACAAACCACTATAATATCGGCGGAGATTATGTAACTGCGATAGTATACTTCAGCAGTAAAAGCAAAAACATGAAATAAGAAGCAACAGTACTTTTTTGGATCGGGCTTACAAGATTTTCTTTCTTTGAGTATGCTTTAACGATCTTGGTGAGTTAGACATACAAAGATTTGTTACGACGCTGTTCCGCGTACCTTTACCCTTAATAACACAAGATTCAGTGTGCTTAAAACGTGATACCTGTTGTCCTCTCCTTTACTCCTGTAGATAAGAATTAATTCTTGCAACTGAATTTTTAACATGATTCTTTCTGGCAGATTAAACTGTGTGGCGGATTATGACTCGAACCCGGAACCTTTACTTTTGGTGGGCAAACGCTCTAACAACTATTCCCTCATTTACGTTCCAGATTTTGAGAACCACTCGTGAGTAGATCAGTCGCTAGACAACCTTCCCATAGTTGTAAACTGGCAGGAAGGTTCATATCAGCCCACAGTCCGCTGCAAAGTATCAATCCATTCTGAACTTGACAACCTTCCCACAGTTGTAATCTGGCAGGAAGTTTCATATCAGGGCACAGTCTGCTGCAAAGTATCAATTCATTCTGAACTTTTAATATTATTTACAGCCAATGATTTTCCATCTGTTTAGCCATCTGTAGTGGTGTACAAGGAAATAATAAACACTTGTTTACCTAAATATAAATATTTTGTTTTGAGATACTTAGAGTTTCTTTGCAGATCACTGAAGATGCCTAAAACAAATAACATGATATTCCATCTATTTTAGCTAAAAACAATAACAGCTATGAAGTTGTAAAACGACGCCTAATAGTTATTCTTACCTAGAAGATAAGCAATACTGAAAAATTAATGAGAAAGAATGGCGGCAAATTTTACAGTACTACTGTCCACTGTTTCTCCTAAGACGATCTAAGTGGTAAACGTTATTTAAGAGGTGCTCATTAAGAATATCTCTCGGGGAGCTCAGTATCTCTGAAAACTAGTTACAACGACGGTATGCACTTCCTGAAACACAAACAAAACGGAAAAATAAGATAAAATTTTAACAGCACTTGCTTTTTAAAGCGGAAAGACAGATACGTAATTTCTTTAATGTGTTTGAGTGAAACCCTTTCCGACTTCATACTTGAACCTATACCGTCAATATTAGCCCAGTGCACGATATTGAAAACACTTTCATTCAGTTTACTCATCGACGCCATGGAACTTTTTCTTTGTGATTGATCGTAGCGGTTTGTATCTTAACGATAACAGAGGAAATTACGATAGAAACAGCGATAGAAAGAATATTCCACACGTTATTTTACTTTTCTCCCGCTTTGTATTTCCAGTATCGATCTGATTCGAATGACGGAGAATAGTTACTTTCGCCAAAAGACAACACTAATTTCTCTTTACGAACTGCAGGGGAAAATTTAGAAAAGACGATGTAATGGGCTATATTACGGATAAGTGAAATAATACACAATAGTTTGTTACTTATGACGACCCAACTATACTATCTGATCAAAAATGTTCGGACGCCCCTACGTAACGTGGAATCGACCATTAGATATCACGAGGGGCGGACCCGATAGAATAAAAGAAAATGGCAAAGTAATATGTTGCCAGTGGACAAACAGAAACAGCAGAATGGGTCAATCAGAAGAGCACCGTGACCTCGAAGGTAGACCAGTCGTTGAATATCACCCGATTAACAGATCCTTCAGGGGCATTTCAATACTTACATTTTTAGTGATGTGATTGTGAAATGGAAACGCTAAGGGATAAGAACTAAACAGCGGCCAGGCAGACCTTATGTACTGACGGACAAGAAGCGTCAGGCAATGTAGAGTGTGATTGTGAAATATAGCTTGAAGTGAGTGGAAGAAATAACTCACGAGTTAAAAACTGCTACCAGTAGTCCATGTAGCACAATTATTGTTCATAGGGAGTTAAAAAGAATGGGTTACAGTGGTCGAGGAACTCCTTACGAGCGACCAATTTCTGCAGTCAGTGCTAAGCTACGCTTGAGTTGGTGTAAAGAGCGACGCCTGGATAATTGGAAATGAGTGATTTGGAGTGATGAATAACGCTACATTCTGTGGGAATCCGATGGAAGGTGTTGGGATTGGCGAAAGCCTGGAGAAAATTAGCTGCCATTATGTCTAATGTCAACAGTGATGTACAGAGGAAGAGGTGTTATGGTAGGGATTTGTTTGTAGACACTATGTAGGGAAGCAGCCTACTCACGTCGTATAAAATTCACATCAGTCTTTCCATTGTGTGCCAGCCAGTCCGCTGTAACTAGCTCTAACGTCATAAATGTTGCGCAATACTTTAAAATTCCAGTAAATAACCTGAAACGGTTCTAGCATGTCAGGAGTAATACTAAATCAATATGTGTTGAATGTCAGTTCAATACCTTTAACCATTTTCAAAATTTGGACGTTTTTCTGTAAAAATCATTGGCGCAACAGAAAAGAGCTAGAGACCAAAAAATTTATATTTAGATTCCTTTTTCATAATTATTTAATAGAAACAGTACTTTGGATCTCACAAATTAATATTTTAGTTGAAATTAATGATTTTCTGGTTTTTGTCTTAAAAATTAAGGAAGCAAGATGGATTAAGTAGGCGAATAAATAAGGCTAGGATCTTTAAGTACAAGGGAGATTCGCTATAATCATAAAGATGTGAGAAATTTCAACTGAATGACTATAAAACTATAGCGATAGCGTATCTCCAAAGGGCAGGTTCAGAGCTCTTCTACTGCGTGTAGTGTAATTAAATTAATTCTCTCGCCCAAAATATTTGACTTAGCACGTCAAACTTTTATTATGATTACTTACCTGTGTGCTGATTGCACATTTAAATTGAGAGCTTCATCGGCCATCAGCAAAAGAAGCAATGATTTATTGAATAACTTAACGTGGTGCATTACTAGCCCAGCGGCTAGTCGGGAGAGCAGATTTGATCAGGCGTTCCCTTAGCCGTCCGCACCACGGCTTTATACTCGCATATAAGAACGCTGCGCGAGGCCCCAGTTCTCTCCAGACGCTGAATAGCACACCATCTGTGTCGGGAGTCGCGTCGCGTCGGTATCATTGCTATAAACAGCCTCGGATGCCGTATTAAGTTACTCGGGATACGCGTAACCATGAAATCATTTTCGAGTGAAGTGTTAATTCTGGGATGACTTTAATTATCTATCTTCAGTTTGCGTATGTCGTATTTTCACGTGCCGTCGCGGGACAGACATTCTACCATTATTTAGCGTGGCGTTTGATGAACCTAATCATCAAATTATGGCGAGCATTCATTTAAACATTTAATTTGGACAGTTATAGTTGCATCAGCGCATTAGACTCTGAACTGCTCTGTTAGTCAGATTGTGTGGATTCTTTTTTTTTTTTTTTTTTTCATCTGTGACTTTCAGAATACAGAGAACGTTTTTTACACGATCGTTTTTGAATATGAATCCCAGACAATCTCCTAATTCCTCAGAGCTATAAGCTGTAGCTATAGGTGTATTTCTCAGATGAAGTGAGCACTAGGAATTCTAATTACAGGCTTCACATTTTGCTAATCACTTTCTAGTTGCCAAAATTGTAGTTAGAGAGCCAGTGTTGAGAACGGCAAAAGACAGCATAAACATTATATAACAATTAATTACACCCGCCGCCCCACAACTAGGTTGTGGTTCCATTTTTGCGCTTACAGAAATGCTAAATTATGAAGGATATGAAAACGTTTTATAGCATTGTTTATTGCGTACAGTACACGAAGAGTTCGGAGACGAAGATTGTATAGCTTGACAATGCAACCTGCTATAAAGAAGTATCTGTGAGGCAATGGTTTATGGACAACATCATTCCTGTAAAGGACTTTTCTGCACAGAGTCCCTACGTGAACCCAATGGAACACCACTGGGATGAGACAGAAATTCTACTTCGCTCCAGACCCAAGCGTCCAACTTCCGGTTCTTGAGATATAAAGGATTGCAATTCCCCCGCAGGCATTCAGGCACTTCACTGAATGTGTCTCCAGCAGAGTTCAAGCCGTCATAAATGCTAAGTGTTGACACGGTCCATTTTAATATTCCACTGATGGTTGTCCACGTATTTTTGATTAGATATTGTATGTCTGCCCTCGCGTTCCCACGCAATGCGTTATCGGGCCTCTCTCGCATCTGAATGCCCCACAATTCTGGATACTGCACTATTCGGACAGCCAGCTAAATGGAAAACCATAATGAGGCCAACTATGTCACGTGCTGATAAGCCATCTCACATGAACATGGGACATCTCCGCGTCCTTCACAGTGATCACTCAACATTCGACGCTGCTTGGGACCCTTGTATTCGTTACTAGGCCGCTGCCATTCTGTCACAGAATGCTGCCACTCTAATTATTTACATACTGGCCGATGGTGAGGAAGTGTACGAACTTACGAGTACGTTGACATTCTACCATTTCTTCTGGATGCCTCGCTTTTTTCCTCAGGCAGTGTACACAACGTGTAAGTAGGCTGTTTAGGTTTTTTTATTGGTAACGCCACCTCTGTATGAAAATCACTGGCTGTGCTGTGTGCAGTCTGTGGCTGCTTTGCATTGTTGTAATACTCGCCATTGTAGTGTTAGGCAGCTGGCTGTGAACAGCGTGTAGCGTTGCGCAGTTGGAGGTAAGCCGCCAGCAGTGGTGGATGTGGAGAGAGAGATGGCGGAGTTTTGAAATTTGTCATGAACTGCTATATTTATATATGATGATATCAAGGTAAATACATTGTTTGTTCTCTATTAATATCTTTCATTTGCTAACTATCCCTATCAGTAGTTAGTGCCTTCCATAGTTTGAATCTTTTATTTAGCTGGTAGTAGTGGCGCTCGCTGTATTGCAATAGCTTGAGCAGCGAAGATTTTTGTGAGGTAAGTGATTTGTGAAAGGTATAGTTTAATGTTAGTCAGGGCCATTCTTTTGTAGGGAATTTTGAAGAAATGCATTGAGAAGCTATCAGAAAATGGTCTGGCAAAATAAAAAGGATACTGTACAGTGGAGAAAAACTATTATTGACAGAGGATGTGAACAGAATACAGAAAGCAGAGAGAAAAACTATTTTTGACAGAGGATGTGAACGAAATACAGAAGGCAGGCTTAGATAGGACTTTTGGGAATAATTATGAATGAAGGGAGATCTCCAAGAAGCAAAGAAAGTTTTGTTTGCAAAATACTGCAATGAAACAAACCCGGTCCTTTCCTTTTGTGTTATCCCACTATGTGTTTGGGTACCCTTGTGTATATATGTTCTTCCTGTCTTTATATGTTTACCTCATCAGACCTTTGTTGTAGAATTTTTCTCATACTCAGCTACATGAACTATGATGAGGAATACTGTTATCCTCAAATATAATTTGCGTTAATAATATGTTATTTACTTTGTAAAGATGTTAGACATTATTAATTCTGTTTTGTTTTAATGCTCATGTGTTAAGTTGATGTTTCAAAAGTTATTCTGATCTTTTGTGTATTTACTTATGTCATAATTCCTGCAACACTGATGTATATGTTTATTTCTATTCTTTTGTAAAGCCCCTATTACTACAAACGTTATCTGTATTATTATGTTTTTAATGATGTGTTTTGTACCTTTGTTATTGTATTCTTATGTTATAAAATTGTAATTGTCACCAGTTCATGATATTATAACTTGTTAGTTACATTTCACTGCACACGTTTCTGTTGGTCATAGTATATGGACAATATGTGAGAAGTAGGGACTGATAGTGTTTGCACGTGTGTTAATGATTCAGCAAGGGACTGGATAAAAGCATTGCTGGTTCTAAGGACAATTTCAAAAACTTTGTGAGTGCACAAGTGGTGGTTTATGGACTTGCTATATTATCCGCAAGACTCTTCAACGGTGATTGTGCACCTGCACAGTCACAACAGATGGCTGCTGGCTATCTCTCCAAGGACTACAGTGGGTCTGCATCTATGATGACCCACCATGCCATTATTTCTACAAGGACTGCAGTGGGTCTGCACCTCTGGTGGCCCACCAATACCGTAATCTCTACCAGGACTACAGTGGGTCTGCTCTGTGATGACCTACCTACCAATACTCTTCAAAATTTCGACTGACTCTGCTGTGGGTTTGCTCTGTTGTGGCCCATTACCTGTCTGCATGTCGAGAGTCAGCACTGTCTTTCCATTGGAAGGACAACACTACTTCTTCAAGACTGCATGGAAATCCACTACTTCCGTGTGCATTTTCTTTTACTGCTCAGACTTTGAGAAAAACACTGCTATTCTCCTGTTATGTACGATTAGGACTGTCTTTATGGACTGTGAGACAATTTTAGCTTTTGACCAACATTGTATCAATAAGTGTGTGCATTTGATTTCTTTGTTATTGTAATTATGAAAAAAAATTTTCAAATCTGTATTGGCCACTGCCCAATCCAATTTGTAAAATTTTTTGTGGGGAGCATGGGGGCTATGTAAGTAGGCTGTTTAGGTTTTTTTATTGGTAACGCCACCTCTGTATGAAAATCACTGGCTGTGCTCTGTGCAGTCTGTGGGTGCTTTGCATTGTTGTAATACTCGCCATTGTAGTGTTAGGCAGCTGGCTGTGGACAGGGCGTAGCGTTGCGCAGTTGGAGGTGAGCCGCCAGCAGTGGTGGATGTGGAGAGAGAGATGGCGGAGTTTTGAAATTTGTCATGAACTGCTATATTTATATATGAAGATATCAAGGTAAATACATTGTTTGTTCTCTATTAATATCTTTCATTTGCTAACTATCCCTATCAGTAGTTAGTGCCTTCCATAGTTTGAATCTTTTATTTAGCTGGCAGTAGTGGCGCTCGCTATATTGCAGTAGCTTGAGCAGCGAAGATTTTTGTGAGGTAAGTGATTTGTGAAAGGTATAGTTTAATGTTAGTCAGGGTCACTCTTTTGTAGGGAATTTTGAAAGTCAGATTGCGTTGCGCTAACAAAATATTGTGTGTCCATTGGCTCATGTTAGTTGTAATGTTGCATTGCTTGGTAATTTATATTTACTGTAGCTTGCTTTGCAATTTTCCATTTTTTTTGCATTGCTGTTTGTGTTAATTTGTTATGTGCTGCAGCATTGCCTCGTCCCTTAGTTTAGTATCTGAGCTCAGTAGATTTAAGTTAGCTTAAGAGGGGGTAGCCTCTAAGAGAATGAGTTGCGATTAATTGGAAGAAATGCATTGAGAAAACAGGTTTAGGTAGGATTTTCTTGGAAATAAATGTTGAGGTAAGAAATGTGTGAACATATAAATACAGAAAGCATGCTTAGATAGAATTATTTTGGTGGAAACAAAGGATGAAATAAGAGGAAAGATATATGAAGTTTTGGGTTGGACTGCAGTAAAAAATGTTACACTGAAAACGAACCCTGTCCTTTCCTATTGGTGTTACCCCACTATATGTTTGTGTACCCTTGTGTATTTGTTTTCTTCCTGTCTCTGTGTAGTTTCATAGAATTTTTTCTTCTTTTAGTATTAAGCTACATTCACTATGATGAGGAATACTGTTATCCTCAAATATAATTTGCGTTAATAATATGTTATTTACTTTGTAAAGATGTTAGACATTATTAATTCTGTTTTGTTTTAATGCTCATGTGTAAAATTGATGTTCCAAAAGTTATTCTGATCTTTTATGTATGTACTCATGTCATAATTCCTGTAACACTGACGTATATGTCTATTTCTATTCTTTTGTAACGCCTGTTTTACTACAAATGTTATCTGCATTGTTATGTTCTTTAATGATGTATTTTGTACCTTTGTTATTGTATTCTTATGTTACAAAATTGTATAGACACCAGTTCTTCAAATTAAGTTACATTTCACTGCACACGTTTCTGTTGGTCATAGTATATGGACGATATATGAGTAGTAGGGACTGATAGTGTTTGCACGTGTGTTAATGATTCAGCAAGGGCCTGGATAACAGCATTGCTGGTTCTAAGGACAATTTCAAAAACTTTGTGAGTGCACTAGTGGTGGTTTATGGACTTGCTATATTGTCCGCAAGACTCTTCAGTGGTGATTGTGCACCTGCACAGTCACAACAGATGGCTGCTGGCCATCTCTTCAAGGACTACAGTGGGTCTACATCTTTGATGACCCATCAATACCATTATTTCTACAAGGACTGCAGTGGGTCTGCACCTCTGGTGGCCCACCAATACCATACTCTCTACCAGGACTACAGTGGGTCTACTCTGTGATGACCTACCTACCAATATTCTTCAAAACGTCGAATGACTCTGCTGTGGGTTTGCTCTGTTGTGGCCCATTACTTGGCTGCATGTCAAGAGTCAGCACTGTCTTTCCATTGGAAGGACAACACTACTTCAAGACTGCATGGAAATCCACTACTTCCGTGTGCATTGTCTGTTACTGCTCAGACTTTGAGAAAGAAACGGCAGTTTCACTGTGATGAATGATCAGGACTGTCTTTATAGACTGTAAGAAAATTTTAGCTTTTGACCAACATTGTATCAATAAGTGTGTGCATTTGATTTCTTTGTTATTGTAATTATGAAAAATTTTATCAAATCATTATTGGCCACTGCCCAAAAATATTTTGGAAAATTTTTTGTGGGGAGCATGGGGGCTATGTAAGTAGGCTGTTTAGGTTTTTTTATTGGTAACGCCACCTCTGTATGAAAATCACTGGCTGTTCTGTGTGCAGTCTGTGGCTGCTTTGCATTGTTGTAATACTCGCCATTGTAGTGTTAGGCAGCTGGCTGTGAACAGCGCGTAGCGTTGCGCAGTTGGAGGTGAGCCGCCAGCAGTGGTGGATGTGGAGAGAGAGATGGCAGAGTTTTGAAATTTGTCATGAACTGCTATATTTATATATGATGATATCAAGGTAAATACATTGTTTGTTCTCTATTAATATCTTTCATTTGCTAACTATCCCTATCAGTAGTTAGTGCCTTCCATAGTTTGAATCTTTTATTTAGCTGGCAGTAGTGGCGCTCGCTGTATTGCAGTAGCTTGAGCAGCGAAGATTTTTGTGAGGTAAGTGATTTGTGAAAGGTATAGTTTAATGTTAGTCAGGGCCATTCTTTTGTAGGGAATTTTGAAAGTCAGATTGCGTTGCGCTAACAAAATATTGTGTGTCAGTTTAAGCACAGTCGTGTATAATTGTTGAAAAGGGGATGTTTCAAAAGGTATTAGCAGTACTAAGAGATGACTTCTGACTATGACGCTCCCACGTAACAGAAAAAGCTATTGTGAAACTATTACGCGAAGCAGTATGAGCCGTGGCGGCCTTTCTGGAATGTATCCATATCACAATTCTTACGATGTTTGACTAACATGTCGCCACCGCCGGCCGCGGTGGTCTAGTGGTTCTAGGCGCGCAGTGCGGAACCGCGGGACTGCTACGGTCGCAGGTTCGAATCCTGCCTCGGGCATGGCTGTGAGTGATGTCCTTAGTTTAGTTAGGTTTAAGTAGCTCTAAGTTCTAGGGGACTGATGACCACAGAAGTTAAGTCCCATAGTGCTCAGAGCCATGTCGCCACTGGAGCGCAGCGCCCTATAGTGTGGCGGCTCTGGGTGTGGTGGCCGACTTGATGGGCGCTAAGAACTGAAGACCGAAGGTGTAACCAGATCTCCACGAGGCCTCTTTGCCGTGGTGTTAGCTTTTGGCGGGCCTACAATATTACGGTCATGCTACCCCGTGTAAATTATTGAGTACCGACGTGGGTTGTGCTATGGTTCACCAGAAGGGCGCCGAGCTATTGTATGCGTGCGGGTGTTACGTTGACAAGTTGCACAATGGATTGATCTGCCGCCCGCATCTCGTGGTCGTGCGGTAGCGTTCTCGCTTCCCACGCCCGGGTTCCCGGGTTCGATTCCCGGCGGGGTCGGGGATTTTCTCTGCCTCGTGATGGCTGGGTGTTGTGTACTGTCCTTAGGTTAGTTAGGTTTAAGTAGTTCTAAGTTCTAGGGGACTGATGACCATAGATGTTAAGTCCCATAGTGCTCAGAGCCATTTGATTGATCTGCCAAGTACCCTTTGGCTCCTGCAAGAAGCAATTACCACCCCATACTACTACAGAAGTCAGATAGACACTCCTAAAATACCAAAAATGCCTGAAAAACTTTCAGCAATAAATATCTTCTGGAGTCGTCCGCTGTAAGGAAAAGACACAAAAATATTCTATTTTCTTACGTAACTAGTGGGATACTTGAGTACTGTAGTATTGCTAGTTAGTGTGAGAAAAACATTAAACAAACGGAAAATATTATTTATTTCAAAATCTGAGAAAATCAAGTGAAAATTTTATTTATAAACTGATACACAAATTTCCGGGTTCTTTTCGTAATAGGAGGTTACCTCTTATGGATAGGAATCCTGTTAATGAAATTTATATACAAAGTGTAGGAAAGCTCTTTTATCCCTTTTCTTTAAGAATGTTATTTACTCGGCAGAATGGCTGAAGGCCGCGCCTACTCGAATAATTTTCCGATTGAATTTTTCTAAGTACGGTCGAGGCTGTTGTGTGAGAAATGCAATGGAGTGACGTGAAGTAAGTATGTTATTTCTAATGGAGGAAAGATGGGGTTCGCCTACGCTGCAGCGCACAATACCATGAGCTATGGTGACTGCTGCCTGCAACGTTCGCCACTGAAAAATAACAAAACTATCTGTTTCTATCTGGACTGACCTTGGCCAGTCGAACTTTCACTATGCCTTGGTGAAGTCAAGGACTCCTATCTGCCCCTAGTCTAACTATTGGCGTGGTACACAACTCAGATAACCAGTCCACCGCGATGCCACTCACTGTTAGCTCGCAGGCGCTAACTAATACTCTGTCTGTGTTCACAACGCACATTAAGTGTTGCGGCCAACACAGTGAACAAACGATTAATCGCGAGCGACTCAACATAGAGTATCACACCGATTTGCTAGCGACAGAGGTGCTCTCTCAGTGCAGTACTGACAAGGGGAAGGCCTCAGACACGGCCAACCGATTCGGCTCCAATTTGGCAGGTCGCTTGTGTACAACCTAAAACGAAGGAATCTAAGATATTTTGGGCCAATACCCCGCGTTTTTGAGAAAATCGCCCCTAAAGGTTATGGCGAGCAATCTACTCAAAATTGGCGGGATCGATAGATAATTGGAAATAGAGCATTTTTTATCATCAGGTATGGGGTCCGAAAACGCATACTTTTCCAGAAATCGAGGTAAGAAACTTTTACAACTGCCGCTTATGTACCCACATGGTAAACGCTTTTCGCCGACAGCACCGACAGTTGCCGGCACGGTAGCTCAGCGTCTTCGGTCAGAGGGTTAGCTACCCTCTCTAATAAAACACTGAGTCAACAGCTCAACACTGAACTTGAATGGGTGTCATGGGACATCCGCACTGAACAAATGAATCGAACAAAACGAGAACAACAAAAAAAATTCCGCAACGGCCAAGGTAATTGTCTGGGATTCGGAGAACCCCGGATTGAATCTCGAAGAAACCTAGCGGATGTTCTTCTTTTCGTTTGAATTTTTCCATAACTCAATTCATAGGGATAGGAGGGTTAATAAGGTAAGTAAATCAATAAGGAATGATAATATTAAGGTAGGCAAATAAATTTCTCGAACGCCGAGAAACAGAACTGCCTGCTTCTGGTAGTATATTGAAAATGCATCTGTCTTGCAACACTTTTACAAACCAAAACACATCGTTGGTAACTTTCCGCTTTCAATCGTCTGTGACAGGCTCCCAACTATATATTACAGCGCTAGTCGAAGGGTGTACATCCTCCATTATTCAGATTATGCACCTGAAAGATATGACACAACAAACAATAACTAGTTACTACGGCATAAACAGACGAAGTAATTACTACAAAGCACATACAATACTCGTCATATGTTACTTACGGAAGAACACTGTATTCATTCACAAAACGTATTTCATTCGGCGCATTAACGATGGAAAAATCACTACATGTACCCGCGAGGTTCGCGGCAGCCTAATGACGGAAAACAATTCTTTCCGATTGACTACTATTAGGCTCGTGCTGGACATCTTCACTTTTCCAGGTGCACGACTACGATATTACAAGAGGCAACCGGGACAACATAACTCTCCCCGCGTGCATTCTGTCCCGTACCTCGCTGTAAACAAGCCTCGCGCGATTGGTTATCTGTGATCCCTCGTGAGGAATTCGCAGCACTCTTACACGGAGTTATTTTCATGTGACAAGGCTTAAAAGTTTAATACTTTACTAACTCATGGCATTTGGAAAATTAGTTTGCCTGCCTTATTATTAGCATCACTCTGCATTGATTTACTTACGTTATGAAGCCTCCTATTCCTATCAATTGAGATATGGAAAAATACAAACGAAAAGAATAACATCCGCTAGGTTTCTTCGAGATTCCAACCCGGGTTTTCGATTCCCAGCCAGTAACCTTGGCCGCTATCGGCACTGTCGGCGAAAAACCTTTACCATGTGGGTACAGAAGCGACAGTTGTAGAAGTTTCTTTCCTCGATTTCTGGAAAAGTTTGCGTTTGCGGGCCCCATACCTGATGATGAAAAATGCTCTATTTACAATTATCTATCGATCCCTTCAATTTTGGGTTGATTACTCGTCATAACCTGTAGGGGCCTTTTTCTCAAAATTGCGGGGGTGTTGACCCAAAACATCTTAGATTCCTTCGTTTTAGGCTGTACACAAGCGACCTGCTAAATTTGAGCCGAATCGGTTGGCCGTGTCTGAGGCCTCCCCTTGTGGGCAGAGACTTTGTTCCTCGCTCTCTGCGTACATGCACGAGCGCACTCACTCCCGCTATCTGTTCCCGCTTCAGGAGTGTCACCGGAATGACCCCTCTCCATGCAAAAAGTGAGAGGGTATATCATCTGATGTCTTTCCCTCACTCCTCCAGCTCATTGCATCAGAAATAGTCCGCCAATCAGCGTTACTCTTACAAACGTGAGAATGGCGCTCCGTTTAAGCAGACCAGTCAGGAAATGTATAGCATCTGCATTAGGCGTTTACTGTCCACCTGTGAGAACTCTGAAACTCCACACTGCATATGCTGGGGCTCTCCCAAACCATACAGCGGGTTTTACTTTTAAGGTGAACAAGCAGGCGATTATCTCTTTTCTCTGGCAAAAACTGTTTTGTTGCCTGGGCAGTTGGTCGGCCAGTGTAGCTGCATGCTAACTCACCCTCCTACGGACTTTCCAGTGGGCCGGTTGCCTCCGCCGAACAAAAACTCCTGTGGCCATTGTGTCTTGAATGTTTGTGTATGCCAGCCTCGACTTTTTAATCTCAGTGCGCACTTGCAATTTATTTATTAGATTTGCATATCGATTAAATGGAAATATGTAAAAATTGACTCTACCCTATCGAGTATGGGCTCGAATGAAACGTCTTTATACGCAGAACACGATTGTGAGGTCGGAATATGTAAGAAATGAAGGTCAGGAGACCGCGCCACCTTACACTGTCAGGGGGCGGTCACTGTTACTTTGGTCTGTCTTCCTTTTGTTGTTAGGTACAGACACCGTGTCTCCACGGTATTCGAAGAGCAATGAGATTCCAAGATCTGGTAGACATTTCAGACTAATTTATTGGTTGATATTTGTTTTATGTTTTAATTTTATGTATCCGTGGTGCCTGTGAACCTTAAGCCAGTGTAGGGAGCTGAATTCCAGAAGAAAGCTTATTTGGAAAGTTGGCGGTGCGCGTTACCTGTTCTTCCCCACCTCCCATTAAATCATCTGATTTTTAAAGTAAATTATTCATTATGTAGTTTTCAGTTGGAGGCCCAGAGAAATGTTTAGCATTCCCAGTTATCATGTCAGAAAGTTTGTCAGTTTTGTTATTTTACTGGCCTACTTACAGTTTTATTTTGTTGTTGTGGTTTCCTTGAGCATAATGCTAAAGGCCTATGCTGTCTAAGAGATAATATAGTGAGTCTGTTACATTTAAGTGTCTCAGATAAATTTTAGTCTATTCCAGGATGCATTTGTTATCTCCAAAACGCTGTGGACTAATGTGTGTACAAATGAGCTTTGAATGTCATGCGAGTGTCCTTGTGGCTACTTTAACAGTTTGCTAAAAAATTCTTATATTACTATTTTATTCCTGAAATTACTTTTTTTAAATGTTTGTAGGTGGCTCCAAAAAATTTTGGTTGTTATGGTTTTTGGTAAGAGTTCAGATATTTATTTGGTACATGGCTGTGTGTTGTAATTCTAATTAAAATTATTTGTGCTATAGGGAACTGTCGTTACCAATCTTTTGTACCCAATTGCTGGTACGCGATACCCAGGATCGAGCCTCACATACTCACAGCCTTCCGGCTTGCTTAGCTGGGTCTTCAAGTCATTTGTAATGCATACACTCAGCAGCTCTCGCCGCTTTCTGTCTTTCGCGCTGTTTCCTCCAGCTGCAGCCGCACTACTTAATGTTTCTGTTATAGTTGAGTTTATACTTGTAAGAATTCTCAATTTGTATTGGTTAGCTTGTAGCCATCACCTTAAGCAAATTTTGATATGCATTGGGATCCCAGTATCTATCTTAATCCGTTGTAAATTATTCTTCTGTTATTAGAAAATATGTTAAATCTTCAGTTGATGTGTTACTGGACCTTAGATTATCTTACCTGGATATTTTTATTAAAAATGAAACTCCTCCATTTTATATTTATTTGGCTACTAGTTTCGACGTTGTGTCAACACAATCTTCGGGCCCGTACACTTTGATGAACAATGGCTCTTAGCACTATGGGACTCAGCATCTGAGGTCATCAGTGTGGTGTCACCGCCAGACACCACACTTGCTAGGTGGTAGCTTAAATCGGCCGCGGTCCATGTAGTACATGTCGGACCCGCGTGTCGCCACTGTGATCGCAGACCTAGCGCCACCACCAAGGCAGGTCTCGTGATACGAGAGAGGACTCGACCCCAGTTGTACGAGAACCTAGCTACCGACCAGTTGTACGAAGCCTTTCTCTCTCATTAGCCGAGAGACAGAATAGCCATCAGCTAAGTTAATGGCAACGAACTAGCAAGGCGCCAGTTGTATCAGTGCCTATAGCTTACGAGTATTCAAGAGAGATGTATTCCAAAGAACCATTAAAAGATAAGTAATAAGCATCTACATACTTTTCTTCTTATTCATTTATAAGTTCTCATGTTCCAGACTTCACGCCCGTCTGCTTTATGCCGTGCGTGCACTATCGGCCACAGCGTTAGTCTAGCATTCCTTTTCAGCCATCAACATCACGGTGTCGGCCCAGCTACCGACACAACATTTATTGGCGACGAGCAAAAGCGTTTGTATTAATTCGTTTGCAACCTCGACGACGTTTTAAAGTGTTCTGATTGCTTACATTTAATTGTGTCATGGCTTCGCCACATTCTCCAGATGTACTGTCCGAATTTTATCGCTTGCAGACTCAGCAGACGCAGGCGTTACTGGATGCCCTTGGACAGCTCGTCCAGGGTCAACGTACCATTCAAACCGATGCGGCCGCCGCTTCTTCGCTACCGCTGCCTCTAAACGCTGTTGCACCTCCCTTTCGACCATACGTGGCAGCCGATGAGACCTGGCACGAGTGGTCTCGCCAGTTCAACTTTCACCTCGCTGCCTACAGAATTCAAGGTAATGAGCGGCAGCCGTTTTTGCTTTCTTGTGTCGGTGTGTCCACATACCGGGTGATAGTGAAATTGTTTCCCCGACGCGACGTAGCAACTTTGTCCTACGAGGAAATTGTGTCTGCATTAGATGCCTATTTCAAAGAAACAGTTAATGTGGTTGCAAAACGGTATATGTTCTTTCGTACAAAACGTACGGCCGGTCAAACTAATAGGGAGTGGGTCGCAACATTGCAAGGACTTACTAGGGACTGTGCCTTTGAATGTGACTGTGGTCTTTCTTATTCAGATACAATGGTGCGTGATGCAATTGCACAGAACGTTTCTGATGTTCGCATACGGGAGCAAATTTTGAAACTAGTTAATCCCTCCCTTCCACAAGTGATAGACATATTGGATAGACAGGACACACTTGACTGTGCTCAGGAATCTTTTGAAACTTCGCCAGCCGTGTGTAACATTAACCGTCCCGCTGGACGCGCTGCGCGGCCCGGTAACCGGGCCTCGCGCACGGGCGCACAGCTGCCGCCGCGTGCTAAGCCACGTGTGCCGCGCCTGCCCACAAATGTAGTGAAATCGTGCCCGCGGTGTGCTACTAGACATTCGCGTGAACATTGCCCGTCACGCCAAGCTATTTGCTTTTTCTGCAATAAGAAAGGACATGTTCAAAGTGTTTGCCAGAAAAAGCTCAGATCAGACAATCACAATCATTCCAGGCCCTTTGCTTCGCGCCGGAATCGACCCAAGGACACTCAGGCTCGTGGACCTTCGCCTATGGACATTCATGTCGTTAATTCCGCTTCGTCCAGTGACAGTTTTTCTCACAGTAACTGTGATCGTCCCACAAAAACTGTGCGTCGACGTCGCCGGAAATCACGTCAATTAGCAAGTGCTTCTGTACCAGTGTCTGTTCTAATTGCACAAAACAGTCGCTCTTGTCGTCAGCAGGACAATAAACTTTTTGTGGACTTAGACTTTGAAGGCAAAGTGATACCATTCCAGCTCGATACCGGAGCTGCAGTTTCATTGCTCAATCACGACACGTACAAACAACTGGGCAAACCTCCGTTGCGTGCCGCAAATGTTAAGCTAACTACATATTCCGGACAGAAAATTCCTGTGTTAGGACAGTGCAGCCTTCTTGCAACATACAAGGGACAAACAAAACTGGTGTCCTTTTACGTTCTTCGTTCTTCTTCTGCAGTGAACTTGTTTGGTCTAGATTTATTTAAGTTGTTTAACATGTCTATTGTAAATCAGGTCCTATCAGTGAATCAGACTGTGCCTACAGACAGTGTTTCTCGGCTGTGTGACGAATTTGCAGACATTTTTGCACCGGGCTTAGGTTGCGCTAAAAACTATCAAGCACATTTAGAACTGAAGGTAAACGCGCAACCGAAATTTTTCAGGGCGCGCAATGTTCCCCACGCATTGCGTGATGAGGTCGCAAGAACGTTACACGATCTCGAATCACAGGGTGTAATTGAACGTGTGCAAGCTTCTCTCTGGGCCTCACCCTTAGTAATTTTGCCAAAACCTTCCGGAAAATTGAGACTTTGCGTGGACTTCAAGGCCACAGTGAATCCACAGCTAGTGACTGCTACTTTTCCTTTGCCCTGCCCGGAAGATCTTTTTGCTAAATTGTGCCCGGGAAAATCTTTTTCAAAGTTGGACCTAGCCGATGCGTACTTGCAAATACCGGTGGACGACGAATCCCAGCGCGTATTGGTGGTTAACACGCATCTTGGATTGTACCGCTTCAAAAGACTGCCTTTCGGGTGTGCATCCGCCCCTGCCTTGTTTCAGCAATATTTACAAACTATTTGTGCGTCGGTCCCTACTGCAGCAAACTATCTGGACGATATAGTGATCTCCGGACAGACAGAAGAAGATCATCTTGCGAATTTACGAACATTATTTCAGGTCTTGCGGCAAAATGGTCTTCGCTTGAGGAAGGACAAATGTGTGTTTTTTGCTCGTGACTTACCATACCTGGGACATGTCATTAATGCCCAAGGCATACATCCGAGTCCAGAGCACCTCCGTGCCATACAAGAATTGCCTTCCCCTCAAAATGTGAAACAGCTACAGAGTGTGTTGGGTAAAATTAATTATTACAATAAATATGTGCGCAATGCCTCTTCCATTTCAGCTCCGCTTCATCGCTTACGCCGTAAAGGTGTTCCGTTCGTCTGGACGACGGAATGTGAACGCGCCTTTCGCCAGTTGAAATCGGCGTTGCTTTCTAATACTTGCCTTACGCCATTCGATCCCCAGAAACCCCTTTTGTTGATGGTAGATGCATCGGATTTCGGGATCGGTGCTGTGCTTGCGCACAAAGTTGGCTCCCATGATCGCCCTATTGCCTTTGCGTCCAAATTGCTCTCGTCTGCGCAAAGAAATTATTCACAGATAGAGAAAGAAGCTTTGGCTCTCGTGTTTGGTGTTACTAAGTTCCATGATTTCTTGTATGGTCGTCACTTTACCATCATCACAGACCACAAACCTTTGACATCGCTTTTTCATCCGACCAAGCCGGTACCTCCACGTACAGCGCAGAAATTCATTCGCTGGTCTATTTTCCTCTCGCAGTACCGCTACGATATCTTGTATCGGTCCACTGCTAAGCACGGAAACGCCGATGCGTTGTCCCGTTTGCCTGTTGCTGAGGATAAAGCATTCGATTCTTCCGAACTTGCTTGCATGTTCATTGATTCGGAAACCGATGAAGTGGTCGAATCGTTTCCGATTGATTTTCGTCGTGTCGCTACAGCCACAGCTGCTGACCCTGTCCTTGCTACTGTTTTACGTTTTGTTGCTACGCAATGGCCTTTGTCAACGTCTCGGATCGAGGATCCGTTGGTTCGCCGATTTTTTGCTCACAAGGAGAGACTTTTTGTTCGACGTGGTGTTTTGTTGTTGCGTTCTGATAATGATCAGTCCAGAGTCGTGGTCCCACGTTCGTTACAGTCCTCTGTTTTACGGCTTCTTCACCAAGGACATTGGGGTATAGTGCGAACGAAACAACTTGCTCGTCAGCACTGTACTTGGTTCGGAATCGATGCTGCGATTACGAATATGTGTTCTTCGTGCCCGGCGTGTGCCGAACAACAATCCGCACCGCCGCGGAAAGTCTTTGCGTGGCCAAAAGCCACTTCCCCTTGGCAACGCTTGCATATTGATTTTGCTGGTCCATTCTGGAATGCTCGATGGTTGGTTCTGGTCGACGCCTTCAGTAATTTTCCTTTTGTTGTCCGGATGTCTTCCACGACGTCCTCCGCCACCATCCAAGCGTTGTCTGCTATCTTTTGCATTGAAGGTCTTCCGCAGACTATTGTTTCCGACAATGGCCCACAATTCATGTCCGCAGAATTTCAGTCATTCTGCCAGGCCAATGGTATTCAACATCTGACATCCGCGCCGTTTTCGCCTCAGTCCAACGGTGCCGCTGAACGATTGGTCCGGACTTTCAAGTCACAGATGTTGAAATTGAAAGAGTCGCATTCTCGGGAGGACGCATTGTTGCTCTTTTTGTCTTCGTATCGCTCTCAGCCCCGAGATGGTCGCTCGCCGGCTGAGTTGCTCCACGGTCGTCCTCATCGCACCTTGATGTCTTTGCTGCATCCGCCGCATCAGGTTCCTGTGCAGCGGCAGACTCCTGCTTTTGCTCCAGGCGACGTTGTATTTTATCGCAACTATCGCGGTTCACGGCGTTGGCTCGCAGGGCGCATTCTTCGCTACCTCGGCCGCGCGATGTATTTGGTTTTGGGGGCCTCTGGTGAGGTGCGTCGGCATCTCAATCAGCTGCGCCTCTGTCGTCGCACGGGTTCTGCCGCTCCCCGTCTGCTTTCAGCGACGGTGCCGTCCGGTCAGCGCCCTGGGGACCCATCTACTGGCTCGCCTCATCCCCAGGTGTTACCGACGATGCCTTCCATTTTGCCCCATGGCGACGCGCCGCCGCCGCCGCCGCCGCCGCCGCAGCAGCAGCCGCCGCCGCCGCCGCTTGTTCTCCCGCCGGCGCCGCCCGCGTTCGACGCTTCGTTGCAGCCGCCAAGCGCCTTCCAGGGTCACGCGCCGCCGGTCGCTTCCCGTGACCGGCTGTCCTCCGCCATGGAACTCCGGCCCGCTCCGGACCACATGACGTCATCGCGCGTCGGCGACCCCGACGCCATGGAAATCGACCCTTCGGTCCCTCCTGTCTTATTACGGGCGCATACACCGCATGTTGACGTGCACCCTGGACTAGTTTTGCAGGCGTTTCCTAGCTCCCCTCGGACCGGATGGCCGGGTGCGGGTGGCACAGCCTCGCCTGTTGTTAGGCTCCCCACCTCATCGCATACGTCAACATGTGGTCCTCCCCACGGCGGGCGGAAGCCTTATCTCACGACCGTTCGCCGATTTGCGGGGGAGGAATGTGGTGTCACCGCCAGACACCACACTTGCTAGGTGGTAGCTTAAATCGGCCGCGGTCCATGTAGTACATGTCGGACCCGCGTGTCGCCACTGTGATCGCAGACCTAGCGCCACCACCAAGGCAGGTCTCGTGATACGAGAGAGGACTCGACCCCAGTTGTACGAGAACCTAGCTACCGACCAGTTGTACGAAGCCTTTCTCTCTCATTAGCCGAGAGACAGAATAGCCATCAGCTAAGTTAATGGCAACGAACTAGCAAGGCGCCAGTTGTATCAGTGCCTATAGCTTACGAGTATTCAAGAGAGATGTATTCCAAAGAACCATTAAAAGATAAGTAATAAGCATCTACATACTTTTCTTCTTATTCATTTATAAGTTCTCATGTTCCAGACTTCACGCCCGTCTGCTTTATGCCGTGCGTGCACTATCGGCCACAGCGTTAGTCTAGCATTCCTTTTCAGCCATCAACATCACGGTGTCGGCCCAGCTACCGACACAACAATCAGTCCCCTAGAACTTAAAACTACTTAAACCTAACTAACCTAAGGACATCACACACATCCATTCCAAAGACAGGAGTAGAACCTGCGACTGTAGCAGTTACGCGGTTCCGGACTGAAGCGCCTAGAACCGCTCGGTCACAGCGGCCTGCTCACTTTGATGAAATCAATTGTGTGTGAATGAGTACTAGAAGTCCGCAGTGAGACCAATTCGTGCTAGGTGGAGACACAGTGGCCGTACATATTCAGACGAAACCTAAATCTACTGACTACTCTGTAATTCAGACTTAAGTGCCTGTTAAAGTGTTCATCGAACCACTTTCACACTATTTGCCTACCCACCACGGCGCGGGAAAAACGATGACTTAAATCTGTTTATTCGAGCTCTGATTTCTCTTATTTTATTTTATTTCTCTTATTCCATTATGGTCAACATTGCTCTCTATGTAGGTGGGCGTCAACAAACTATTTTTGCATTCGGAGGAGAAAGTTCGAGATTTTAATTTCATGAAAAGGGCTTGGAGCTTCGAAAAACACTTTTATTTTAATGATCATCACCCCAATTCGTGTATCATATCTGTCACACTCTCTCCCTATTTCGCGACAGCACACAGCGAGCTGCCCTTCTTTGAACTTTATAGATGTCCTCCATCAGTCCTGGATGCTAAAGAACCCATACAGTACACTGTAGTAAAGGAAGGAGAATCTGAGGCGTAGCGCCATATACCGATCCTGCCTTGGAGGCGGTTAAGAGAGAGACGTGTCTCAGAGCTGGATAGTGACAGATGGTGACGCGAGACTGGACGCGCAAGTAGTTTATGTATCAGCCGATAGAGGACAATAGAGGATAGGGGAACTGTGATTTTAGTTTCGATTGTGCCCACTAGAGTGCACTAAAGTAATAGAATGTTTTTCGTAAACCGTTTTAGTATTTTCATAAAGTGTTATTATGTCTTTTTGTGTATGTAAAATGTTATAAATGTGCTTTAGCAGTATGAATGATGCGTGAGTGTGGTTTGAGGTTAATATGAAGATAATTGTGTAACGAGTTATGTAGTAGGATTTAGTGTGTGAACATTTCGAAGAAGTATGGATATGAACAAAGGGGATTTTTGTGGAATAGATTTGTTAAGTAAGTTTATGGTAAAGGGAAAGTTAATTCAGGTATAAATAACAATAGTAAATAACTTTATGCATAAGCAAAACTTCAGCATACTAGATAATTACGTCGGGAAAAAGTGTAGTCGTTAGGTTTAGTATTTTGCGATTGGTTATTGATGAAAAGCGCGGTTTGACGCGGGAGAATGTTGTTTTGCTATTGGCTGTTGAGTAAACTGACCAATGGTAAAGAAGTATTCTTCGCCCTCCTTTCTCTGCCGGTAGAGAAGACTTAGAGTATTCTAGAGAAGAGTCGAAGCCTAGCCATGAAACAGTTCGGACGTGTGTAGTAGTAGTTCCGATGGAAATGATAAGTTGGCGGACCAAGCAGTGTTTCATACATCAAAAGTGTTGGAAAGTGACGGCATAATTATTCCGATGTGTGTGTAGAAATTTCGGAATTTTAAGCGAATTTTGTGACGAGAAAAAACATATACTACACGTGGCGTATTGAGCAGGTCGGTGGCTAAAAATTGTGACTGCATTTGGTACCAACAAACTTAATATTTGGCGAGCATTATCAATCAAAATCAATAAGTATTTTTGTAGCTATTACGTTTTCGGGAAATGCAACACCATAAACTTGCTAACGTGAGTGAAAGCGATTGTGAGTGACTGTGTTAAGACTAGTACGGGCTCGGCAGTGATACTTGTTCACCTAAGTTCCGGAATATATTAATTGAGGACAAAATTTCCAACCTTTCATTTGTGTGAAAAGTTTCTCTCGAAACTTAGATTAGTGACTTAAATTGCAGTCTGGTTCACGTCGATGTACAGTAGGTTTCATTCGGCTTTCCTACTGCTGATCTTCTGAGACAATGTTCACAGGTAGGTGCAGGTCCGCCGTAAAGGGACGGAAAGAACAGCGCCGCCGCAAAGCGTAGAGTAGCTTGTCTCTTTAGCGACTTTATTCCATCTTTTCCGTGTTCTGTCAACGAAACGCAGTCTTTGGTTCACCTTTCCCACAACATTATCTATGTCTTCGTTTCAACTTTAGTTGTTCGTAATTGTAATCCCTTGGTATTTAGTTGAATTGATAGCCTCTAGAATTGTGCGATTTATAGTGTAACCGAAATGTAACTAATTCATTTTCCAACTAACGTGGACGACGTCTCACTTTCAGTTATTTAGACGCAGCTGCCACTTTTTGCCCCATACCGATATCTTATCTAAATCATTTTGCAATCAGTTTTGTTCTTCTGATAACTTTATTAGATGATAAATAACTTCTAAAAGCAATCTAAGAGGTCTGCTCAGATTGTCCCCTAAATCATTTTAATAGATTGGATTGTAGGGGTCTACAACACTTCCTTAGGCAACGCCAGATATCACTTCCGTTATAGTTGATGACTTTCCGTCAGTTACTGCTAACTGTGACCTTTCGGACAGGATACCACCAATCCTTTCGCGCAACTTAGGCGATAGGCCATAGGCACGCAGTTTAATTAGAAGCCACTTGTGAGAAACGGTATCAAAAGCCTTCTGGAAATCCAGAAAATCCCAGTCTTGTTGATATTCGATCACGTTCTACACGTGTTGTGGCTTTGGTGTCCCCTTCGAGAGATCTCTGCAATGCCGACAGGTGGCAGGAAGGGATGAAGGATTAGGGCGAGGGGGTGCGTTTATTACACTAAAGTAGGGAACAGTGTTGGTGTCATGATTCGACTGCTGTAAACGTTGAATCTTCATTGCAAACATCAGAAGGCCCGTTGCATTGTCCGCTATGGCTTGGTGAGGACATATCTGCTCATTCTAAATGTGTTTGGGAGGTCAGTCTTGGATCTCTTACCCTTGACTCATACGGACTGGGATACATTTAATAAGTAAAAATATTAAAGCTGTACATTAAGAGTTAATAAAACAAGTAATGAAGTAGACACTTTCAGCTTTGTAATCGGTAAGTAGAATGGGGAACAGATATCGATCAGAGCTGTCCTCACCATTACATTATACTGCGAAATACTACCAAACAGCTATACACATTGCCTCAAGACGTAAGCATCTTACCGAGCAGCTCTTCCTTTGTCTTCCACCTCTACTGAATTTTTGTTCCAGGACACTCGCCGATTCACGTGTTGATAAAGGGACTCGAGCAGTATTTATTTTACATGCAATTGAATCATCGGCAAACTATGATTATGGGCCAAAATCTACTGTCGACACCCTCTGCTTATGGGGTGCCTTGTGTAGTTCAGCACTGACAGTTGTGTAACGCTACAAATCATGCCTACATCAAATATTTAATAGGTTTACTTGTAACTAGTGCAATATGTTTTTGAATAGTCTTGATACATATGACTTGACATCACTTTTCATTTACTTCTTGAGTACTTACTGTCAAAAATGTTCTTATATTGAGAATATGCCACATTTCCAAAAGTATGCACAGCAATATCTGTGCCTCAGTTCCTAAATTTTATAGTTATTAGAAAGCGCTGTTTCAAGAAACAGTATTAGGTGAGGAATGTACAAATATATTGCTTCGTCATACGGGCCACGCCTCTAGGAACTGTGAAGACGGGATTGTACTGGTTGTCGCGTGCACGAAGCGTTTATCAGTCATTCCTCCTGAGCTCCGTCCGTGAATGGAACAGGAAGAAACCCTAATATATGGTACAGGGGAAGTCCCTCTGCCTTGAACTTCACGGTGGTTTGCAGAGTGTGAATTTAGATATATAAATGTAGAGACTAATTTATCAGCCGTGACAAGGGCCGCGCTCTGTCTCGAACACATTAGCTATTTATAGTGAAAATTCTCGTTAGTGTATAAAACGCAGCGATCTTTTTCTAATACCCATCTTCAAAAATCCTATCTGAACAGACAGTCATTATTGTTACAATAATTTGATAGAAATTTTTACCTTTTTTTCGACTGGCCGGGACGCTTTGTCATTACGATCTATTCTGCATTTTCTTTCCATACTATGGTACTCTTATTGCCCTGTTCCGGTGCTGTACTGTGCAGTCATAAATTTTATAATTGGTATCTACAAACCCACCGTGTCCCTACTGAACTTTCTACATTTTAATTAATCCCGCCAACGGAAAACTGTAGCACAAACATCGTTAGCTCAACCGTAATTAAACTCATAGACGCAAAGCTGCCAGACAAACACACGCCGAACCCTCTCTCCGCTGTTTGTATTCTCCAAACTAACGACCACCTACAGGTGCGAAGTATGAGGTAACGTGGTATGGGGCTCCATCTCCACATTGTGCCATTACAGCTGACAGGAGTCACAGTTTCAAAACAATGCATCAAAAATTGCTGTGACAGAATTGAAGGATATAAATTTTAAAATTAAATATCTACGAGGTGTGTTCAAAAAGTAACGCGAATTTTGTAATCCCGCGTGTTTCATTAGTCGCATTTGAATGATTTTTATCGTGGTTCTGTTGGTAGACATGTCGAAAAAGTATTCGTACAGTGTTACCTCATTGTATACTAAGCCTGATTTCAGTTGTCATAAAGGTAACTTGAGATTTGGTAGTATGGGCGACTATTTACTCGTAGTTTACATAAAATGGAGTGGAACTAATGTTTTTCAACGATCGCTGGATCGCAACCAGAGAAGCCGTTGATGATATGGCATATCAGCTGGCTTATGTTATTAATTTCTTGGGATATTTTGAGTTTGAAATTTGTGATACTTAAATATGTTCCAAAATTGTTGAATTTGGAGCAAAAACGGCAGCGAATGCAAGTTTCTTAGAAGTCGCTAGACGAAGCGGAACCACTCAGACGCATTAAGGCAGGAGACGAAACACGGATTTAAGGAAAATACGTCTAAACTGTGGCTCGGTCATCCCAATAGAGGCATTCTGAATTGCAAAGATGGAAAAAAGAAATTCCACAAGCGCGGTCAAATGTGAGGGTTATGCTCACTGTTCGTCGATTTTAGTGGCATAATGCAACCAATGCTCGTGCGACAAAGTCTTACGGTCAATAAGAAGTACTACATGAAAGTTCAACGCAGTCTGAGTGAAGCAGTTTCAAAGAAAACACCGAGATATTTGACGGAACAATTCATGGTTTCCGTAACACAATAATCCACCTACTCACACTTCGTGGCTTGCTCGTGAATTTTCGACCATAACCAATACCGTAATGATGACCTAGCCTCCATACTCGCCAGACATGGCTACATGTGACCTTTGTGTCTTCGGAAATAAAGAAAACCTTAGAGAGCCACAATTTTACATGAAGAGATGAGATTAAAAACGCATCGTTGTTGAGAGCTAAAAGCTATCCCAAAGATCAACGGTCGAGTTCTAGAAGCGCCTCGGAAGTTGGAAAAAGTGGTGGCGTAAGTGTACAATACCTAAATGGACTATTTTGATAGGGATAATACTGTTGCACACGAATAAGTAAAATAATTTCCCGAAAAACACAAATTCCGGCTTTTTATTTAACACATTGCATATTCCTCCTGCGCCATCAGGTGCAATCACACGCATACCACATTTTCTACCTTCATTTAACTGCAGAATGTCATAAATGAAGCTACGTTTAGTAGCCCATTGATACCTCCGAAGGCAGATGTAGTAAACGAGAAATGAACTGAGTAGATCGTCACAGCTATGGTGCGAAACATTAATGCCAGTTGTAATGCGGCAGGTTAGATTATCCCAATACTGTAGACCATAGGGTGGTCAGAAACAGTCCGAAAAGCTTCTAAATATGTTTCAGGGTAGATTGTGCTGAGAAATAACTGTCAAGAAAAAACTTAGACACGTTGTCCCGTTACTGAGTAAATTATCATGAAGTTAGCCAATTGAGCCGTTGACTTATGACCGCCCTATGATAAGTTTTATGTATCGTTCTATTTTCGGTCTTAGGAAACCAAATTAAGAACACGTTTGGCGACACCGTCTATCGCGGGCCGCTTGAATTTGCACCCGCAACGGCTTAATCGGCTACCTTCAGTGTGAATTAACAAGGAAACGATGCAATGTATCTAATTTTTTGTTCACAATTATTTCTCAGCACACCCTACCCAGCAACACCGTTACAAGCTTTTCAGGCTGTTTCTGACCATCCTGTAGACTATCGATGACATTTCTTTAAGGTCTGTTGAATTTCTCTGACAAACTAGAGATAGCGAAGGTAGGTAGTAATGAGACGTGCGATTAGGCCTATTTTAGCATTTGAGTCATAAAATACTTATTGTTGATGTTGGTATTAAGGCTAACGTGTGTTGGCTAACGAGGCATTTCAGATACTCTGGGTGTGGCGTGTATAGTGTGTGGTGACAGCATCGTAGCTGGTTTAACCCGCACTTAAAAGTTTGCATGATAGATTTTTATGTTTTGAGAATTAGTTTTTAAGACAGTATACTTGATTGTTTGATTAGTAACTGAAGTTCAACGGAGAAATAATTGGAGCAGAAACCATTGGTATCTTTTGATAGAAAATCGCAGATAAAAGAAAGGCTTTCCTAAATTAATAAAGGCTGATAGCGATAACTCATCTTTCGGAGTACCGTCATTTGTCTATGAACGAATCTATCGTTGATATGGAACTTTAAGCCGACATAAATGTCATCGTATATGCAGTACCTTCTGTCGCGAGCTAAGTTTCTTGCATTCTATACTTACACCTTAATCTGTGCGTCCATCCTCTAAGCGATCCTAGAGAGAGTGGCAGAAGGTACTAGTGACCAATCCACTCGTCCCCTCCCCACCGCCCCTTCCCTTTTCCCGTACAGTTTGAAAGGTGGCTACACTGAGTCACAGCGCCAGAGACTGCGCCAAAGATTATTATTCCGCCGCCTCCACTGGTGCAGTAGTAGTTGAGAGGATGTCGAGGGCAGTTGTTCTGTTGGGCGAGAGAGTAGATGCTGTTCGGTTGGTGTAATGTATAGATGGAAGACGTTGCAATTGTCAGAGTATATTTGAGGAGATGGGCTTTTGCTTTATGATGCTGGTGTACTGGAAAATTATCGTCAATATATAATGAGGTAAAAAGGTATTACAGTTTTCTTTAATGACAATGCCTCTTGCTCACAGGTACAGTCAACAAGGCATCTGGCTCGTGTTCATTTATTAGACTTGTAATTCTGGTTTCTATGTGCAATTATAGTATTTCTGGTTTTTCAATTAGTTCATTGTAAATGGTGTTTAAAATATTTTGTCGTATTGAGAAAGAAGCGAGCCAGATACATGTACGTTGAGTCACACTACCACACACAGAACAGTTACACTTGTGCTTTGTTGTTTCGTAGCTTTTATAGTTGCAGGGGACTTGATTAATGAATTGTGTTAATGGAAACTCCTTGTCATTCTTTATTTTTATTTTATGCCGCCATTTTGCATGCTAATACTAGTCTCGGCCAACCGGTTACGAGACTTGGTAACTGGTCACACAGCTAGTAAAATTATTGCATTTATTCATTAATATCAGTCCTTTCTCTATAAATAAGCCCCCATGCAAGTTCCTGAGCGATGAGCGGGAGGAATGACTGTCATTAACACTGCGTATGATATCCAGCTTCTCTGATTTTCCCACCACGGACATTTAGCAAAGCTCGTGTGGAACTAATGTACCGCATAACTTTTCTTAGAAAGTACGGGCGGACAAGATGGCGTATTGCTAAGGCACTGAAGGAAGGCGTTGGTTCGAATCCGAGGAGCCAGCTTTACCTTTTCCGCGCTTTCCTAAAGGCAGATTCCGGGATGCTTCCTTTGAGAACACTCACGTTTACATCCTTATCCTCTCCTAAACCTAGCTTGACCCCATCCCAATGATCTCGTCGTCGACGGACAGGACGTTCAGCGCTGATCTTTCTTTTCCCTCGGGCCTTAAGCTTTCGAGGTTTCAAGAGAAACCTGTCCGTGATATACGGCAATTCTCCTGCAGCATTTTCACAGGAGTTTTGTGAGCAATTTCGTGAAGCTGTAGTGCTTACTAACCGAACCCATGACGAAACGCGTCGTTCTTGTTTGGACATTTTCAATCTTCTCTAATCACTTTACCTGGTAAAGGTCCCACACTGATGAGCGGTACTCAAGAGTTGGTCGAACAGGTATTTCGTAAGTCACTTCTTTGGTTGATGGGCTATATTTCCTTAAGATTTTGTCAATGAAACGCAGCTTGGCATTTGCTTCTCCCACAATAGTTTCATATGGTTGATCCATGTATTGGACGGATAATTCCATTCAGATGGTTCACCGTTTGCAAGCATTGTTGGCTCTAGGCATAATGCGGCCAGTATCGTGATTCTACATATTGTGATCCTAAAATATTTATGCTTGCTAGCGACACTACTTTTGGTATTGAAGGATGTTGAGTGCAACATACCCAATGTATCAAATACTGCAGTTCAAGATGTAAGTTCATGGGTTGTAGAAAATAAAGTTATACTATACCACCGCAGGACTCAGTATTTACTGTTTGTAACAGACGCTTCGGCTAAAAACTGGCACTGCATTACGCAGACTGGGCATACGATTATTGAAAATTCCTAGGTGTTCAAATAGTTGGTAACCACTCATGGCAATCTTATGTTCAGGATTTTCTTAAAAAACTGAATGCTGCTGCGTTTACCACTAGAATAGTATCTGCAATAAGTGATACTGCAATACGAAGATTAATCCACTTATTTTCATTCGCTTATGACATAAGACATTATATTCTGGGGTGACTATTCCCATTCACAAATAATATTTTCAACCTAGAAACGCACAGTTCGAACAATACGTAGTGAAAGCTCCCGAACCTCCTGTCGACGCCTGTTCAGTAGTCTGGGAACTTTGACAGTTGCCTCCCAATGTACATTCCTTTAACGTCGTCTGTTGTCAACAGTTCCCAGTAGTTAGCAGCTTTCACTCAATTAATACTGGGCAGAAATCAAAACTGTTTCTGGATCGCACATTCTCGACTCCTGCGTAAAAAGGCTCGCAGTATCCTGCTGCAGCCGATTTCAGTAAGTTGCCGCAAGAATCAAAAATTCTTAGCAGTAATTCACGCACTCTAAATTTAAGAATTTCGTCATGGCTCATTCTTTCTATCCTGTTGTGAAGCTCCTGGGATAAACTTAAGCATTTTTCTGTGTTCCGTTGTTGACTATGCAAATACATTTTTGTTAATTTAATTTTAATTTTTATTATTAAATTTTCTGATGTTAGTTTCACGTATTGCCTCTTCCCATGACAATTGCGATTTACTCCGAACTAGACGTGTAAAACGAAATAAAATGAAATTTAGATTTATCGGTTTCTACAAAATATAGAAGAGCGACAGCGCAAAGATGCAGTTTGCATATGAAACACATTCATTTAAATAAGTTTTCCTCCCTAGTACTTAATAGAAATTAGAAACTTAAGTTGTACACATCATACCCATTGCGAGAACGTTAGCATGTTTTATCGGAAAGAGTAAAAGTAAGTGTTAACGTTATCGTGTATTAAAGAGGAAGGGAATCTGACGTTCATCGCGAGACGACAGTGGTGGTGACAACCAGCGACGGCCAAATTGCGCTACAATTTCGAGACAAAATGTCGTCACGCCTGTGTACTGAGGCCCGTCACTTCAAAATTACTTCAAGAGCGAGAAACAGTGTGCATCGATTATACCAGGAAATTCAAGAGCCTTCCACCTCCCCCTGCCGATTAATGGTGCCAAAATGTGGGGACTCTCAAGAGAATTCATGGAACCACAGCCTAATAAAAAGGGACATTTTTTGGAGACGTGTAAGATTTAGATGCAAAAGTATAGATTTTATGAGGTAAGACTATAATGCTTCACTTCAACAGCACACCTTGGGATTTGAAAGAAACGTCACCTCTTCACGTGCTCATTCGTGCATAAGATCACAATATCTTATGTGTCCATGCACTGGGAAGAAGTAGGAGGCCATTGTGGCGCGCAGTGGCAATTAGGAAGGTATAAGCAGAGAAATTCCTCTTATCTTACTTACTTTCTTTTTACAGGTGTGACGGCTAATTTAGCTATTGTCCAGAACAGAGCTACGGGAACCTCAGGCCTTAAGGCAAAATAAAAAATGAGAGAGAGAGAGAGAGAGAGAGAGAGAGAGAGAGAGAGAAGGCAACGTAAACAAACAAACCATGCTAACTTGGCATTCCACTCGGCTCTTAAAAAGGAAAGAGAGCTTGCCTTCTCTTTCCGCACGCGAGATAGAGAGAGCGCGCGCGCACACGTGTGTGTGTGTGTGTGTGTGTGTGTGTGTGTGTGTGTGTGGTGTGGATACGGTGAGGTAGGTTCAGGGTTCGTGTGTGAATGGTTGTACGGACGCGTCCAAGAGTAAGGACAATAAAAGATGGAAGAGCAGGATCAGGAGAGCGGTTAGTATTTAAACTAAGCCAGATGAAACTCGACAAGTTTGTTGAAGTGTTCTTTTCTTCCAGAGCGTATATCGTATATGATCATTCGTTTATAAATCAATCACATTTATCTTGAATAAAATTAAAGGTGCCCGATTTATAAACGAATATGTAGATGGATCTCTTGACACAAAATAATTGCTTTGGTACAGCAATTTTGCCTTGTCAAGTACTCCCAATGTAGAGAAAAAGTAAACCTTCGTAGCAGAAGTATTTCAAAAGCATCTATATTTTTACAGAAATAAAAGAAGGATCTTACCAGTACCATAAAGCAGCCTTTTTTCCTACTATCCATTCAGAATTGTAAGTACGATTTATCTTTCTTAGTCATCTCACAGTCGGCAGGACGATGCGTTGTAACTTTCTTTCACCTTTCGCTAGATATTTTGTATAACCATACCCTTTGGGCACTATCTTTGGCTCTAAAAGGGAGTGCGCTTTATTTTCTAGCGTATGACTGACATTGATTGATGGAAAGGCCGGCCGGAGTGGCCGAGCGGTTCTAGGCGCTACAGTTTGGAACCGCGCGACGGCTACGGTCGCAGGTTCGAATCCTACCTCGGGCATGGATGTCTGTGATGTCCTTAGGTTAGTTAGGTTTAAGTAGCTCTAAGTTCTACTGGACTGATAACCTTAGAAGTTAAGTCCCATAGTGCTCAGAGCCATTACTGGAAAATTACGAAAGTGTGATGCCCCAGCCGAAGTTGAGCTAGTTATAAATACAAAGTTCTCGACTTACCAGCCAAATAAGTTCGTTGAAGAATTTCGACATTATGACAAGTGCAGTCTCGTTGCATTCACGTGAAATACTTACTCCTAAGTTAATTCAGATTGGCGCATCTCTTTTCATACGAGGGACAGACAGTAAACGTTGCTCTTATGCTATTAACAACTACAAAACATTTCATCTCAGTAATGTACGAATTGGACTGTACTACAAATTTCGTAAAACCATAATGTTCTGGTAACTAGGAGGTGATTTCTTGTGTGCCTTCTCACAAAAGAACACTGGTCGCTTTGGAGGAGGGGCTGGTGCCAGGCGATCAAGTAAGTCTCCACAACTAATGTAAATAGTGGTAGTGAAATGGCGTGTTTGTGCCCATCTGTTGTAGTCAGCGCAGCAAGATTTGTCGACCAAGGCCCAGGAGAACGACATGCCGTGGCGCTTAAATCACAGCATGTGACAGTGCAGGTCTTGCGAATGCCAGCAACCGTCTCCGGATGAGAGATAGTAACTATTTCAGACGATCTTCTGGTAAACCTTCCGGGATGTAAGGTCGTGGTCCATGAAACTCTTCAGCTCCTAACGTTTCGTCCAGAGCTGCGCTGGACATCTTCAGAGGGGTGTTTCTCCTCCGGTGAGTCTTGCCGACTGACTCACCGGAGGAGAAACACCCCTCTGAAGATGTCCAGCGCAGCTCTGGACGAAACGTTAGGAGCTGAAGAGTTTCATGGACCACGACCTTACATCCCGGAAGGTTTACCAGAAGATATGTCATCCGGTCGTGAAAGCCTTCATACTATGATATTTCAGACGAGTTTAATAAATCTTGACTGAGCGTTTAAATGCATGCAAGATCTCGACAGCACACGACAATGTTAGGACCTTTTGTGGGTACCTTCTCAATTACATATTGATTGCCCGTGGGCCAGACACGGGGCCGAGCGTTCACGAACTGCGGCAAACAAACAGACTACGGTTCCATTAAAATTACTTGATAGTTGACATCTTTGACTTCGCTCATCACTGTTGCCACATTGGCTGCCAACTACCGCTCGGTATAAATAACATATAAACACGGCGGAATACTTCACAAATGCTTTTAATGTGTAACGCGGAGCAATGTTGGAAATGGCAGCCGCGAGGTATGGCGGAAGTGCGAGATGCTCTGTCGGCAGCTGATTTTTAGTGGCCAATGACTGAACTGTGGCGGACGACGGGTTTCGTGTCCCCGAATTGAAACTCATGTCCTGACCTAACCACAATCTCGTGATGTGCAATGTATCTCAGGAAACAGCGGTCAACAATATGCAGCAGAACTAAAATCGCAATCGGTTTGTTCACGGCGATTAAAGCTAACCTCTACGAAAACTCAAGACAGAAAAAATTCAGTTTCAGTGCTAAAAGCAAACTGTGAAGTCTCGCTGCCATTGGTTACCTTAAACTATCCTCACACCGGCTGCGAGAGCGGACACGTTACCAAACAATGAGCAGTCCTCTTTGGAACTTGATCGCAGGTTATAGGCGACACAGGCACATTTCAGACGAAAAAAGACTGATAGGAAGAAAAATAAGAGCAAATAAACGGACGGAGAACCAAATTCATGACGCTCCCTGGCTGGCAGTTGACTGTTCGCTACTTTGGACGAGAGTGCATTAAATACGTGAGATGCATTCCGTGGGCAATATGAATCCAGCAAATATAGCGCGCGACTTCAATAACAATGTCAATGAATATTTTCCGAACTGTAAGGCATCGGAAAGTTCCTTAAGGGATCGAACGATTGTCGAACATTTGTATGATTATTTCCTACATTTGTTGATAAACAGTACGTGTGGTGATGATTGTCTGAAAATAAAAAAATAAACTACTCACTTTTTTTTTAAACGCAACTTTTTTGTTTGTTTAAGTAGTTTCAAGAGTGTTCAGTTATGAGTAGGTGGAGACAAGGCAGGCAGGGGTCGGAACCCGAGGCCTGGCCGCGATGTCTCCCCCCTCCCGTCCCTGAATCACTCCCTCAAAGTAGCTTTTATATTTATTTTTATTTTATTATTAAGATTTTTTTTTAACCAGGAACAGGGTAAATTAACAAATGATCTTTATTGGTACAAACTTAAATACAACAGAAATGCCATCCTTCTGGCGAAAATAACACAAGACATTATACTTGTGCCAGGCGAGCAATTTTTTCGTTTTTATGAACAAGGTGTAGGAAAAAAAGAATAATAATCCTGATGTAAGCAAGAGGTGTGAAGCAATATACAGTGGAGTGAGGGAAAAACCACTGTGTTCTGGTATAGTGCATAAAAGAAAGAAGGCGCGTGTCCATGCGCCTACTCCACTGTGGGTTACAATATAGAAAGTAGCGCGGGGAGCCTCAGATGTCAGCAGGGGGGGGGGGGGGGGCGGGAGTGTTGTCGGCGTGTGGCACCATCCAACTGAGCGGGGGTGACGTAAAGATCGCATGTAGGTAATTGGCGAAGAAGGCGCGGTAGCGCGGTCGGTGTTCGACTCGACTGTGGGCGGTTTGTAAGTACTGCCAGAAATCAAGGCGTGATTTGTCGCCATCATTATACATGTAGGTGATCGTCCATCCCTTGACCCATACAATCGCATGATTTTTGGCGGCGGGGAAATAAGTATTCTCAGGATGGATAAAAGTCCATGGGTCAATCGAGTCCGGCGGAACGCGGAAGTAACAGGCAACGAACTGTCGGGCAAGTTTCCAGACGCCACTGGTGGCAGCACAAGTCAGTTGGTTGACATCGTCATCCACGAGGTGGCAAATGGAACAAAGTGGAGAGTCCTTTAGTCCGATGGCGTGAAGACGATGATTTGTGGCGAATTTTTCATTTGCGACTTGATACCATGTGGCCAGGGCGTTGGAGGGAAGAAAAGGCTGGTGGATGTGACGCCAAACCGTGGGCCATCACGTGGACGGATGTCTCAGTTCGATATTGTTGCTGGATATGGAACGAAGCAGTGGGGTGTAAAAATCTTTAGGTTGAGGAGATCGCGTGGTCGCTAAGTGTGTGTGAGCGTAACTGAAGTCGATGAAATCAGAAATGTGCGCCAGATGGTGCTTGATGTGTCCGACTGGTACTGGTGGTGTTATGGTCGCGGGCACAAGAATTTCCAGCAAGCTGCGCGTAAGGGAGGTGCCCCCGTGCCACTGCTTGTGCATGGTCGACATGTACAAGGACGCCGTTCGGAGTCGCACATTGACAAGGCCGAGGCGTCACGCTCGCGTGGGAAGGGTGAGCGTGTCGTAGCGGACCTTAAAGAGCGTACCGGCCGTAAGGAAGTATCCGAAGGCAGCCTGGAGGCTGCGTCCAATTGTTGATGGCAGCGGAAGGACCTGCGCGATGTGGACCATTCTGGACGCCACGTGTTGATTGAGGTATTGGACACGTTGTAAAGAATCGAGTCGTCGGAGAAGATTTTGTCTCACCGTCGTGCGTATAGTTTGCAGTGCACGCCGAAAATTGATGGCAGCGGAGCGGCGCATGGTGGAGGTGAAAATAATACCAAGGTATCGTAGTTTTTGTACACACGGGAGAGGCGCTAAGTCGGCGTGTGAGAGGCCGCGTCCAATGGACATCGCCGCGGATTTAGCCACATTCATGGTAATGCCCGCTGCTGTGCCGTACGTTGATATCAAATCAAGTACCGTGTGTGTTTCACTCCGTGAGCGGATCAAGAGGAGGAGGTCGTCCGCATACGCACGACATTGAAAACTGTGCTGTCGCAAAGTGAGACCAGAAAGGTGGCCCGTCAGACTCCCGATGAGTGGCTCCAGGCTCATGGCATAGAGTCGAAAGTGGGCAGCCTTTCCGTACGGAACGCCGGATAGCCACCGGTCCCGCCACACGGCCATTAACCTGAATCAGCGATTCGGCTGTGCCGTACAGGCGCCGGATAACGTCGATAAAGGCTGGTGGGAAACCCATACGGTTCATCACTGAGAACAGAAAAATGTGCCGCACTTTGTCGAATGCGCTGTCAAAATCAATGGCAACCATTGCGGCGCGGAGTTTGCACGCCGCTGCCAGTGCAATTAAATCGCGACATTCTCCTGTGACCGTTTGTATATTAACTGAGCCGCCCGGAGTTGTCTGTTCCGGGGATAGAATGCTAGGCAGGACCTTGCGGCATCACTCGAGGGAAGACTTGAACCAAGGACCTCTCGTGCCGCAGCTGCTCACGCTAACCAAGCCACCACGGCGCTCCCGAGCTCACAATATCCTTGATGTTGCTTATCTTGCACATGGACTACTCAGTTTGTATATTTTGCTTATTTTTTTCATAGTTCCACACAACTTCTTCCTGTTTTCTCGATTCATATGTGTTCAGTTTTTCAAGGCCTATCGACTGTGCCAACTTATAACAACTTATAACCAAATCTGAGGAGGGTGCGATGGGGAGGTTCCCTTGTTAATATCGGGTGGTTATAACTAAACTGACAGTATTCAGAGTGATGCAGTGCGGACTGTTCACAAGGCAGGATGCTGAAATATTGTAGGTACGTTCATTAATCAGTGCTCTCGCCGCGTGTGCTGAACAAGTAATAGTTCCACTTTCTGCCACCAGGTGAAAATATAACGTCATAAGCAGTCAGAATGTGAAATGTTTTCCTAGTATGACGCCACTGTGTTGCTTGTCACTTGAAACGCGTGTTTATTTCTTTTGTAAAGTAACTGTTGGTGTAAAAGGTTAAGAAAGTTGAAGTTTTCCGTACGAAATACAATAGTTATTGTGAAGAAAGACCGTGCACTCTGAGTAAAGTAGTTGTATCACAACAGCAGCAACAGCAGCATTCTATTGCAGGAATATCGCCGACAGAAAAAGCTGCGTAGAGACCCCCATGTCAATAAATGATCAAGAAATTTGAAGAAACAGGTGAATTAGATGGTGCAGCAGTGAGAGGGAGGCAGCCCATTCCCCTGGTAGCTGTTGAAGAAGTTGCTGTACCTATAGCCTACCGTGCAGCACACACCTCAAACTCTTGCAACCAGTGTTCGAGCTGTGTAACGGGAATTGTCTGTCTCCGAGTCAAGAGTTAAAAAAAATTTTGCTTTGCCTTTTGCACTGGTATCCCTAAAAAATTCATAATGTGCACTAAATGAAGCCCCAACATAGGCTCCTACGCCACGACCTTGCCCTTCGGATCTTGGCAAGCATACTGATGGATGACATGTGGCCGAAGAATATTCCTTAGACAGACGAGGCGCAATTCACTCAGCACGATGTCATGGATGCACAGAGGTTTCCCACATGGGGCTCTACTCCGTCACATGTTTGCAAGAACATCCACCGCGCTCAGCTTATGTGATTGTGTGATGTGGTTCCACAATCTCCTTCATTCTCGGTCCGTTTCTCTCTGAGGAGATTACATCTCGCGGGCTTGTTAGGCGTACAGTGCCATCTGCGCGCTATAAGGACCTCATTGTGCAACACGGTATTCCAGCTTTGCAAGAACGCAACTGTGTCGCGAATGGTACGTGGCAAGAACGATTGTTGATAAGCCTCTGTCTTCCCTATAATTTCTCGAATTTTTTCATCGTGGTCTTTTCGCGAGATATGTGCGGGAGGAAGTAATATGTTGTCCGACTCTTCCCTGAAACTACTCTCTTGAAATTTCAATCGTAAACCTACCCGTGATGCACGACATCTCTCTTGAAGCATCTGCTTCTGGAATTTCTAGATTATTTCTTCAATGTCAAGAGTATCTGGTAAGGGTCCCATGATGGTGAACAATACCCAAGAGTCGGTCGAAGAAGCACCTTGGAAGCCACTTCTTTCGTGGATGAGTTACTTGTCCTTAAGAATTGTCCTACGAATCTCAGGGTGACGTCCGTTTATCCTGCTATTTGTTTATATGGCCATTTCACGTAAGGTCGCTCTAGATAATTACACTACCGGCCATTAAAATTGCTACACCAAGAAGAAATGCAGATAATAAACGGGTATTCATTGGACAAATATACTAGAACTGAATTGTGATTACATTTTCACGCAATTTGGGTGCATAGATCCTGAGAAATCAGTACCCAGAACAACCACCTCTGCCCGTAATAACGGCCTTGATACGCCTGGGCATTGGGTCAAACACAGCTTGGATGGCGTGTACAGGTACAGCTGCCCATGCAGCTTCAACACGATTCCACAGTTCATCAAGAGTTGTGACTGGCGTATTGTGACGAGCTAGTTGCTTGGTCACCACTGACCAGACCTTTTCAGTTGGTGAGAGATCTGGAGAATGTGCTAACGAGGGCAGCAGTCGAACATTTTCTGTATCCAGAAAGGCTAGTACAGGACCTGCAACATGCGGCCGTGCATTATCCTGCTGAAATATAAGGTTTTCCTGGGATAGAATGAAGGGTAGAGCCACGGGTCGTAACACATCTGAAATGTAACGTCCACTGTTCAAAGTGCCGTCCATGCGAACAAGAGGTGACCGAGACGTGTAACCAATGGCATCCCATACCACCACGCCGAGTGATACGCCAGTATGGCGATGACGAATACACGCTTCCTATGTGCGTTCACCGCGATGTCGTCACACGTATGCGTCCATCATGATGCTGTAAACAGAACCTGGATTCATCCAAAAAAATGACGTTTTGCCATTCTTGCACCCAGGTTCGCCGTTGAGTACACCATCGCAGGCGCTCCTGTCTGTGATGAAGCGTCAAGGGTAATCGCAGCCATGGTCTCCGAGCTAATAGTCCATGGTGCTGCAAACGTCGTCGAACTGTTCGTGCAGATGATTGTTGTCTTGCAAACGTCCCCATCTGTTGGCTCAGAAATCGAGACGTGGCTGCACGATCCGTTACAGCCATGTGGATAAGATGCCTGTCATCTCGACTGTGAGTGATACGAGGCCGTTGGGATCCAGCACGGCGTTCCGTGTTACCCTCCTGAACCCACCGATTGCATATTCTGCCAACAGTCACTGGATCACGACCAACAATGTCGCGATATGGTAAACCGCAATCGCGATAGGCTAGAATCCGACCTTTATCAACGTCCGAAACGTGGTGGTACGCATTTCTCCTGCTTTCACGAGGCATCACAACAACGTTTCTCCAGGCAACGCCGGTCAACTGCTGTTTGTGTATGAGAAATCGGTTGGAACTTTCCTGCTGTCAGCACGTTGTAGGTGTCGCCACCGGCACCAATCTTGTGTGAATGCTCTGAAAAGATAATCATTTGCATATCACAGCATCTTCTTCCTGTCGGTTAAATTTCGCGTCTGTAACACGTCATATTCATGGTGCAGCAATTTTAATGTCCAGTAGTGTACTTCCATCAATCTGTCATCAGTAGTGTAGCTGTACAATAGTGGATTTCCTTTACTATGTATGGCCAATTTACACTATGTGATCTAAAGCATCCGAACACCTGGCTGAAAATGACTTACAAGTTTGTGGCGCCCTACATCGATAATGCTGGAATTCAGTATGGCCTTGGCCCACCCTCAGCTTTGATGACAGCTTCTGCTCTCGCAAGCATACGTACAATCAGGTGCTGGATGGTTTCTTGGGGAATGGCAGCACTTTCTTCACTGAATGCTGCACTGAGGTGAGGTATCAATGTCGGTCGGTTAAGCCTGGCACGAAGTCGGCTTTCCAAAACGTTCCAATGGTAATCTATCGGATTCAGGTCAGCACTCTGTACAGGCCAGTCGATTACAGGGATGTTATTGTCGAGTAACCTTTCCGCCACAAGCCGTGCATTATGAATAGGTGCTCGATTGTGTTGAAAGATGCAATGGCCATCTCCGAATTTCTCTTCAACAGAGGGAAGCAAGAAGGTGCTTAAAACATCAATGTACGCCTCTACTGTGATAATGGCACGCAAAACAACATAGGGTTCAGCTCCCTTTATGAAAAACACGATCGCACCTTACCACTACCGCCACCGAATTAACTGTTGGCACTACACACGCTGGCAGATGTTCACGGGGCATTCGCCGTACCCACACCCTGCCATCGGATCGCCGCATTGTGTACCGTGATTCGTCACTCCACACAACGTTTTTCCATAGTTCAATCTTCCAATGTTTATGCTCATTACACCAAGTGAGGCGTCGTTTGGTATTTACCGGCGTGATATGTGGCTTATGAGCATCCGCTCGACCGTGAAATCCAAGTTTTCTCATTTCCCGCCTAACTGTCATAGTACTTGCTGTGGATCCTGATGCAGTTTGGAATTCCTGTGTGATGGTCTGGATGTCTGCCTATTACACATTACCGCCCTCTTCAACTGTCGGAGGTCTCTGACAGCCAACAGACGATGTCGGCCTGTACGCTTTTGTGCTGTACTTGTCCCTTCACGTTTCAACTTCACTATCACATCGGAAACAGTGGGCCTAGGGATGTTTAGGAGTATGGAAATCTTGTATACAGACGTATGACACTAGTAACACCGAATCACTTGACCACGTTCGACGTCCCTGAGTTCCGCGGAGCGCTCCAATCTGCTCTCTCACGATGTCTAATGACTACTGAGGTCGCTGATATGGATTACCTGGCAGTAGGTGGCAGCACAATGCACATAATATGAAAAATTTATGTTTCTGGGGGTTACCGGATACTTTTGATCACATAGCATACCATGGGGGTCAAATACTGGTCCCTGCACCAATCATCAATCACGTATAGGTCATTGTGCAAATCTACATTATCTTCTGGTTTTGCTACTTTCTTATAGACTATGGTATCAACAGCGAACAATCTTAAAGAGCTTCCGAAGCTTACTACCAGCTCATTTATACACATTGTAGTCAGTAATGGTCCTACCACACTTCGTTGCGGTACTCGTGAAATTATCTTTACATCTGTCGATTTTGGTGCGTTAAGGGCGACATGTTGAGTTCTGTCTGCAAGAAAGCCCTGAATCCGGTTGCAGATATGGTCCAATTACTCGGTGGGCTTGTATATAATTTTTTCTTTATTTTTTTTTTACTAGACAGCGCTGCGGGACGGTGTCAAATGCCTTCCTGGAATCAAGGAGCACTGCATCAACCTGTGCGCCGTTGTCTACAGGGTTATAAATCTCATTGAGGAACACAGCGAAATGTTTCGGGAGATATGTGTTTGCGGAATCCACGCAGATTTTTATAGAGGAGATTTTAGTTCCGCAAAACGTCATTATTTTTGAGCATAAAACATGTTCCACAGTTCTACAACAGTTTGACGTCAACGATATTGGCCTATAATTCTGTGCATGTATCTGTCCTACCACCCATCTTGGAAACGGGAATGATCTGCGCTTTTTTCAAGTCACTAGGAACGCTTCTATGATAAACTACTGTTGGAAGGGGAGGAAGTTCTTTAGCATAAACTTTGTAGGATATTACAGGTGAGACACAGGGAAAGGATCGGAATTAATTTTAGGAAAACACTTAGAAAGGTGGCCCAACTTGATGCGTCATTTACCATTACCAAAGAAATACTTTTTATTACCAACAATTATATCATAAGCCAACTAACAGCTATCAAGATTTTAACCAAATTCATACAAATAGTTAAAGTTCTTAACCAAATTCATACAAATAGTTAAAGTTCTTAAATTAATATCACAATGTATAAGGACATTTGCGTTATATATAAAATTACAAGTGGTACTCGAAGAACATGTCGACCGTGCAATACAATGGTGGTCCAATTACAAACAATTAATTGATTAAATAAACCTGCGGCGGGACTCTGTCCGCGCGACTAGCATCACAGCTGTAGGCTAATCCCACAAGTGCTTTAATATAATATCACCAAATCTTAAATAAAAGACATTAGAATGCATACATCTCCACAGGCCTACTCCAAGGCAAGACATCAGACAAAAGTAAAAATAATGTTGATATACAAAGTCCATTAGCCACCTCACCACTAGGAGGTAGACATCACGTTAAATTTTCCTTTTAGTAACAATAATAGGGAATGTAAGGGAAATGACGAATCTTTGGTGTCATAAAACAATGTTATTGTGCTCCCACATAGACAAGATACGACTGAGGTGGCCAAACGCTACCCGCGTGTAAAAACCAAAGCAAACAGCAATAATCCCCTAATTAGTCACAAGACTGTTACACATAATAAAGTTAAGTACTTCAATAAACTACCACGCCCCTAAAATATTTAAACCCTTCTTTTTTTTTTTAAGAAATCAAGAAAGTGCTCAGTTTGGTTCAAAATGGTTCAAATGGCTCTGAGCACTGTGGGACTTAACATCTATGGTCATCAGTCCCATAGAACTTAGAACTACTTAAACGTAACTAACCTATGGACATCACACAACACCCAGTCATCACGAAGCAGAGAAAATCCCTGACCCTACCGGGAATCGAACCCGGGAACCCGGGCGCGGGGAGCGAGAACGCTACCGCACGACCACGAGCTGCGGACTGCTCAATTGGCCAAAGGCTTTCATCACTCGCCCACAAGGACCTTACAATAATAGAAACACGGAGTAAACTACTTCCCACTACTTTATTGAGGCCTCTTAGGGATTAAGAGACACTGTAATTTGCATACGCAACAAATAGCAGGTGGACGGTTAAATGTGCACCTGTAACCCGAAGGGCTCTTCAGCACGGACTAAAGCGCAGTCCTCATCCAGCGACACCCCCTCCGCGTCACGGGACAAAAATAATAATAATAAGCTACTCAACTTGAGGCTGGAAAGCAAGATCCGCAGAAGCGCGTGTGACCTGCTAAGACCTAGGTCTCGTGCGATGAGGTGAAAGCCGCTGAAGCAGAAAGAAAACACGTCCATTCCCCGGACCATCAGAACAGCAGCGCGAGAATCGCTGCCGATACAAGGCTATCAACATTTGGTATGTGTTGCTACAAACAAAGTTTGATAGAAATTAACATACACAGCAATACTGAAACGGGCAATTAAAATTTTCAAGGGAACCAACTATTGAAACTTCAATATAAGAGCAGAAATAACAGTCTTTAAGTACACTACTTACTCAACAGTCTTCATACATAATTTCAAATAAATGCCAAGATGGCCAATAGCTTCAGGACTCCAAGTAGACACCGGATAACGCCCTCCTGCTCGCAGCTGCTAACAAGTCATTCAGTACCTCTCGGCGTACTTAACAAAGCTCAACTGACTGATGGACTTTGTAACCAGGCTGCACGCGTCGAGAGCCGCTCCTTGCCCACAAAACTCGCCGGTAGCAACGGTCAAAGCTGCAGAGAAACGCGGGCCCCAGTTTCCCAACCGACAACCATTTCAACTCGCTCCAGTCGCCAGGATGTCAAGTACTCAGGTACACCCGTCCAACTCCGCGTCCCACACACCACTCACTACCACCCAACCCCAGAAGGAACACATAGCGAAGCAAAGATAATACGACGAGGGCCAGAATCGAAGAAACGCGCTCAGAAGTGGCGCCAGTAGGATCGCGAGCGCGCCCTTACGGAAGCCGCCACGGCTCAACAGGTCTCTCATCTGGCCCTGGTGTGTTTCCATTACTAAGCGATTTTAATTGCCTATCTAATCACGATTATCTGTCTCAATATCCGCCCTTTAGACGTTCATACGATGGTTGAAAGAAGGGATTGTGTAACGATTTTCAAGGGTGAAACAATTTCGGAAGACCAAATTCAGTATTTCGACCTTCTCTGTGTTGTTTTTCGTTTCGGTGCGTGTATGGTCACTGAGTGACTGAACAGATGATTTCGAACAGTTTACTGGCGTTACATAAGACGGAATAGTCTGAAGGCTTTTAGTTCGATCGGTTGATATTTAACTTTCAGAGTGATTGAGCGCTTCTCTCACTGCCCTCCTTGAGCTCATTTGCTCTTCGTTCAGCTATTATTTGTGTGCTAGGTATTGACTTCTCTCGAATATGTGATGAAGCTCTTCTTGATTGAGTAGAAGTTTACTAAAACGGCTTTTAATCCGTGTTGGGTCTTTTCCATCCCTTGAGATCTTGCTCGAAATATACTTGTCTAAGGTATACTGAACTATGGTTTTGAATTTTTTTCCATTTGTGCTCCACATCTTCGGCCTCAGCACGGAATATTTGTTGTTGGTTACCTAGATATTCTGCGATTTGTATCCTGTCACTCTTGCTAAGCAAAAATATTTTCCCACTTTTTTATACTTGTATAGTTGCTATCACAGCCTTATGATCGCTGGTACCTTCATCTGCATCAACTGATTCGATAAGTTCAGGTATTTTAGTAGCCAGGAGATCTAAGACGTTTCCTTCTCGAGTTGATTCTCTAATTAGATGCTCGTAGTCATTTTTGAACAAGACATGCGTAATAATGCCACACGAATCCCTGGCTCTGGCACCGGTTTTTATAACATGACTTTCCCAATCTATCCCGGCAAGTTGAATTCATCCCCTATTGCAACGGTAGGTCAGGTAAGTTATTAACGGTATTCTGCAGGTCTCTCTCGAGCGCTCTTCCACTAAGCTCCTGACGCAGGCGGTCTATAAAAACATTCGATTATCATTTTTGACCGATCTCTGATCCTTAACTTCAGCCATATCAATTCATGTTCGTAATCCGTGGTAACTCGCTAGGTATGTCGAATTCTTCCCTGCAACAAATACGTCGCCACCTATACATGCCATAAATATTGCAAGCTGAACTTAGGATTTCTTTTCTATTCACTTATGGTTACAACCAAATTTCTGTTCCTAACATTATCTGTGCACTATGACATTCAGCTAGCCATAGTAATTCTGGGATCTTTGACTGGATGCTCCTGCAGTTTTCAAATGTACACTACCGGCCATTAAATTTGCTACACCAAGAAGAAATGCAGATGATAAACGGGTATTCATTGGACAAATATATTATACTAGAACTGACATGTGATTATGTTTTCACGCAATTTGGATGCATAGATCCTGAGAAATCAGTACCCAGAACAACCACCTCTGGCTGTAATAACCGCCTTGATACGCCTGGGCATTGAGTCAAACAGAGCTTGGATGGCGTGTACAGGTACAGCTGCCCATGCAGCTTCAACACGATACCACAGTTCATCAAGAGTATGACCGGCGTATTGTCACGAGCCAGTTGTTCACCCACCATTGACCAGACGTTATCAATTGGTGAGAGATCTGGAGAACGTGCTGGCCAGGGCAGCAGTCGAACATTTTCTGTAATCAGAAAGCACCGTACAGGACCTGCAACATGCGGTCGTGCATTGTTAAAATGGTTCAAATGGCTCTGAACACTATGAAACTTAACTTCTGTGGTCATCAGTCCCCTAGAACTTAGAACTACTTAAACCTAACCAACCTAAGGACATCACACACATCCATGCCCGAGGCAGGATTCGAATCTGCGACCGTAGCGGTCACGCGGGTCCAGACTGTAGCGCCTAGAACCGCTCGGCCACTCCCGGCCGGCGTGCATTGTTACTGTTGTTTTTGTGGTCTTCAGTCCTGAGGCTTGTTTGACGCAGCTCTGCATGCTACTCTGTCCTGTGCAAGCTTCTTCATCTCCCAGTATCTACTGCAGCCTACATCCTTCTGAATCTGCTTAGTGTATTCATCTCTTGGTCTCCCTCTACGATTTTTACCCTCCACGCTGCCCTCCTATGCTAAATTTGTGATCCCTTGATGCCTCAGAACATGTCCTACCAACCGGTCCCTCCTTCTTGTCAAGTTGTGCCACAAACTCCTCTTCTCCCCAATTCCATTCAATACCTCCTCATTAGTTATGTGATCTACCCATCTAATCTTCAGCATTCTTCTGTAGCACCACATTTCGAAAGCTTCTGTTCTCTTCTTGTCTAAACTATTTATCGTCCACGTTTCACTTCCATACATGGCCATACTCCATACAAATACTTTCAGAAACGACTTCCTGACGCTTAAATCAATACTCGATGTTAACAAATTTCTCTTCTTCAGAAACACTTTCCTTGCTATTGCAAGTCTACAATTTATATCCTCTCTACTTCGACAATCATCCGTTATTTTGCTCCCCAAATAGCAAAACTCCTTGACTACTTTAAGTGTCTCATTCCCTAATCCAATTCCCTCAGCATCACCCGACTTAATTCGACAACATTCCATTATCCTCGTTTTGCATTTGTTAATGTTCATCTTATATCCGCTTTTCAAGACACTGTCCATTCCGTTCAACTGCTCTTCCAAGTCCTTTGCTGTCTCTGACAGAATTACAATGTCATCGGCGAACCTCAAAATTTTTATTTCTTCTCCATGGATTTTAATGCCTACTCCGATTTTTCTTTTGTTTCCTTTACTGCTTACTCAATATACAGATTGAATAGCATCGGGGAGAGGCTACAACCCTTCCTCACTCCCTTCCCAACCACTGCTTCCCTTTCATGTCCGTCGAGTCTTATAACTGCCATCTGCTCTCTGTACAAATTGTAAATAGCCTTTCGCTCCCTGTATTTTACCCCTGCCACCTTCAGAATTTGAAATAGAGTATTCCAGTCAACATTGTCAAAAGCTTTCTCTAATTCTACAAATGCTAGAAACGTAGGTTTGCCTTTCCTTAATCTATTTTCTTAGATAAGTCGTAGGGTCAGTATTGCCTCACGTGTTCCAACATTTCTACGGAATCCAAACTGATCTTCCCCGATGTCGGCTTCTACCAGTTTTTCCATTCGTCTGTAAAGAATTGGCGTGCATCATCCTGCTGAAATGTAGGGTTCCGCAGGGATCGAATGAAGGGTAGAGCCACGGGTCGTAAAACATCTGAAATGTAACGTCCACTGTTCAAAGTGCCGTCAACGCGAACAAGAGGTGATCGCCAGTTGGCGATGACGAATTCACGCTTCCAATGTGCGTTCACCGCGATGTCGCCAAACACGGATGCGACCATCATGATGCTGTAAACAGAACCTGGATTCATCCGAAAAAATGACGTTTTGCCATTCGTGCACCCAGGTTCGTCGTTGAGTACACCATCAAAGGCGCTCCTGTCTGTGATGCAGCGTCGAGGGTGACCGCAGCCATGGTCTCCGTGCTGATAGTCCATGCTACTGCAAACGTCTTCGAACTATTCGTGCAGATGTTTGTTGCCTTGCAGACGTCCCCATCTGTTGAGTCAGGGATCGAGACGTGGCTGCATGATCCGTTACAGCCATGCGGATAAGATGCCTGTCATCTCGACTTCTAGTGATACGAGGCCGTTGGGATCCAGCACGGCGTTCCGTATTACCCTCCTGAACCCACCGATTCCATATTCTGCTAACAGTCATTGGATCTCGACCAACGCGAGCAACAATGTCGCGATACGATAACCGCAATCGGGATAGGCTACAATCCGACCTTTATCAAAGTCGGAAACTTGACGGTACGTATTTCTCCTTCTTACACGAGACATCACAACAACGTTTCACCAGGCAGCCCCGCTCGACTGCTGTTTATGTATGAGGAATCGGTTGGAAACTTTCCTCATATCAGCACGTTGTAGGAGTCACCAACGGCGACAACTTTGTGTGAATGCTCTGAAAAACTAATCATTTGCATTTCACAGCATCTTCTTCCGATCGGTTAAATTTAACGCGTGTAGTACGTCATCTTCGTGGTGTCGAAATTTTAATGGCCAGTAGTTCATTAATCTTATCTATATTCGATTTGCGAAGAAGAGCATTCTCAGAGAACATGGTTACTGATGTATCTTCGATTCATCAATTCGTCTCTGATCCTAAGGGGGGGGGGGGGTTTAGAGTAACTCTTCTAACCTAAAATCTCCCCACGTGTACGACAAATGTTCTCCTGTACCCTAGTAGCCGCTTCCAGCATGTAGTGTACGCCTAACCTATTAAGGGGAAAAGGGGAATCCTACAATACTCAATCCGATAGCGGAGGTTGATCAATTCGCAGCCCATACCGTCGCCAAGTCGTCTGAGCCTCTGGTTTAGACTTTCCACCCTGCTCCAAACGACAGCACCGCGATCGACCCTGGGAAAGACGCTACATATAGTCAATTTAGCCAGCATCTCGCATTCAGTGCTAGTGGTCTTCACCATATCAGTTAACCACCAAAGGGAACCGAGGACAGGCCCAGAACCCTGTGGCAGGCGTCATTCGTGCCGACATGTGCGACCATTTGTAGCCAGTTGCACCCAGTGCGCTCGATATCCGCAGACAGTGTCTCCCCCACCCGGAAAACACACCGAGTGCACACTAGTGTTCTTTCCCACTCCAGATACTTTTGCTCTGTGGAGCTCCATTATCCCCTCCCCCCCCCCCCCTTTACGTTGGCGCTCCTAATGAGTACCATACCCGCACTCTGCACTTGTTTGGACTGGGCAGGAAAATCGGCCGCTGGCTCAAAAAGAGAGGCATCCCGTGCTACCTCAGAAGTTTTATCAACACCGGGTAACGCCTCGTAACTCTTGCTAAGGCGTAAAGGGCCTGCAACGTGGCCCGTTCCCTTTCTCGTCTTGCGGCCAGTAAGGCGTGAAGCCGCCACTGTCCGCCACTCACTATCGAGCAAGGACGGAGCGGTTAGGTGTTGCATATCTGAAGACGTAGCGACAACCGTATCACCAGTGGATTCCAACGGCACTAGAGGCGTCACCGGCGCCCCGATGTCGCCCCAGCTTTGGGCAGTACCCACATGCCTGTGGACCGGATCAACGCAGTTTCCAGCCATTTACGGACGGCGGCCAGTTCTCCTTGTGTTCGTTCACAACAAGCAGTCTCTATCCATATTGTACTGTATAAGAATTTCAGCAAGGTCTCATAAAAAGCTGATCAATAAAACGATGAATCCAAACTGTGTGCTACATTACAAAGTTAATTATAGAAAAACGTGCTAATACAAAAAATAATAAGAAATAGCACGGTAACTGTACGATATGCCACTGTTTACTTCTACTCAGAAGTAAGCTAACGAGGTGTACAAAATATATACAGGATGGTCCGTTGATCGTGACCGGTCCAAATATCTCACGAAATAAGGGCCAAACGAAAAAAAACTACAATGTACGAAACATGTCAAGCTTGAAGGGGAAACCAGATGGCGCTATGATTCGCCCGCTAGATGGCGCTACCATAGGTCAAACGGATATCAACAGCGTTTTTTTAAAAATAGGAACCCCCATTTCTTATTGCATATTCGTATAGTACGTAAAGAAATATGAATGTTTTAGTTGGACCAATTTTTTCGCTTTGTGATAGATGGCGCTGTAATAGTCACAAACATGCGGCTCACAATTTTAGACGAACAGTTGGTAACAGGTAGGTTTTTTAAATTAAAATACAGAACGTAGGTACGTTTGAACATTTTATTTCGGTTGTTCCAATGTGATACATATACCTTTGTGAACTTATCATTTCTGAGAACGCATGCTGTTACAGCGTGATTACCTTTAAATACCAGATTAACGCAATAAATGCTCAAAATGATGTCCGTCAACCTCAATGCATTTGGCAATACGTGTAACGACATTCCTCTCGACAGCGAGTAGTTCGCCTTCCGTAATGTTCGCACATGCATTGAAAATGCACTGACGCATATTGTCAGCCATTGTCGGTGGATCACGATAGCAAATATCCTTCAACTTTCCCCACAGAAAGAAATGCGGGGACGTCAGATCCGGTGAACGTGCGGACCATGGTATGGTGCTTCGACGACTAATCCACCTGTCATGAAATATGCTATTCAATACCGCTTCAACTACACGCGAGCAATGTGCTGGACATCCATCATGTTGGAAGTACATCGCCATTCTGTCATGCAGTGAAACATCTTGTAATAACATCAGTAGAACATTACGTAGGAAATGAGCATAAATTGCACCATTTAGATTGCCATCGATAAAATGGGGGCCAATTATCCTTCCTCCCATAATGCCGTACCATACATGAACCCGCCAAGGTCGCTGATGTTCCACTTGTTGCAGCCATCGTGGATTTTCCGTTGCCCAATAGTGCATATTACTCCGGTTTACGTTACTGCTTTTGGTGAATGACGCTTCGTCGCCAAATAGAACGCATGCAAAAAACGTGTCATCGTCCCGCAATTTCCCTTGTGCTCAGTGGCAGAACTGTACACGAAGTTCAAAGTCGTCGCCATGCTATTCCTGGTGCATAGAAATATGGTACGGGTGCAATCGATGTAGATGTAGCATTCTCAACACCGACGTTTTTGAGATTCCCGATTCTCGCACGATTTGTCTGCTATTGATGTGCGGATTAGCCGTGACAGCAGCTAAAACACCTACTTGGGCATCATCATTTGTTGCAGTTCGTGGTTGACGTTTCACATGTGGCTGAACAATTCCTGTTTCCTTAAATAACATAACTATCCGGCGAACGGTCCGGACATTTGGATGATGTCGTCCAGGATAGCGAGCAGCATACATAACACATACCCGTTGGGCATTTTGATCACAATAGCCATACGTCAACACGATATCGACCTTTACCGTGATTGGTAAACGGTCCATTTTAACACGGGTAATGTATCACGAAGCAAATACCGTCCGCACTGGCAGAATGTTACGTGATACCACGTATTTACACGTTTGTGACTTTTGTAGCGCCATCTATCACAAAGCGAAAAAAGTGGTGCAACTAAAACATTCATATTTCTTTACATACTACACGAATATGTAATAAAAATATGGGGGTTCCTATTTTTAAAAACGCAGTTGATATCAATTTGACCAATGGTAGCCGCCGAGCGGTTCTAGGCGCTGTAGTCAGGAACAGCGCGACCGCTACGGTCGCAGGTTCGAATCCTGCCTCGGGCATGGATGTGTCTGATGTCCTTAGATTAGTTAGGTTGAAGTAGTTCTAGGGGACTGATGACCTCAGAAGTTAGGTCCCATAGTGTTCAGAGCCATTTGAACCATTTTTTGAACGAATGGCAGCGCCATCTAGCGGGCCAACCATAGCGCCATCTGGTTTCCCCTTTCAAGCTACACGAGTTTCTTTCTTTGTAGTTTTATCGTTTGATGCTTATTTCGTGAGATATTTTGCCCAGTCACGAACAATGGACCACCCTGTATACCGGTAACAGATAAGCTGCTCCTGGTGCTGCTAGCTTCCGCTCTGCTAAGAGGCTGGAGCTCTAGCGTCGCATACAGGCATCCACTCCGCCACATTTTATGCAGGAACTGTCTGACGAATTTTCACAAACTCCTTCATTCTCGGTCTGTTTTTCTTCGAGGAGATGACACCTCATGGGCCTTTAATTGTACAGTGACATCTGCACGTTATAAGGACCTTCCCTTGCAACACGTGATTCCAGCTTTGCAGGAATGGAGTTGTGTCCACACACTATTTCTATCGAGCGACACCACATGTCACTTCCCAGGGGAAAGATAGTCTTCGGTAACGACCGCATTGTATCTAGGAAATTTCAAGATGTGTGGCCTTCCAGAACTCCTCACCTAAATCCTTGTGACTTCCGGTTGCGGAGGTCTCTGAAAGATTGTGTCTATCAAGGATGTATCCGGACTCTTCCTGATCTGAAGGACAGGGTATGATGACACATTGCTCTCATTACCCTGGTTACGCTGTGACCAACTGTTGATTATGTCTAACGGATGCAGCATGTTACTGAGTGGGAGGTCATATGAAACACATGTCGTAACTTGTAACTACATCCTAATGAAAGTGCCAGAAACACCCTTACCGTGCATTTGATCGTTCCTCCCCTTTTCCTGCACCCACACCACGTTATGTCTGCTTACAGGAGGAGGAGGAGGAGATTAGTGTTAAACGTCCCGTCGACAACGAGGTCATTAGAGACGGAGCGCAAGCTCGGGTGAGGGAAGGATGGGGAAGGAAATCGGCCGTGCCCTTTCAAAGGAACCATCCCGGCATTTGCCTGAAGCGATTTAGGGAAATCACGGAAAACCTAAATCAGGATGGCCGGAGACGGGATTGAACCGTCGTCCTCCCGAATGCGAGTCCAGTGTGCTAACCACTGCGCCACCTCACTCGGTCTGCTTACAGCACCGTACTTGTACCCAGTGGCAACAGGTAGAACTACTGTTTTTTTTCCAGAATAATCTGTGAGCTCTCTAATTAATGAACACACCTGAGATGTTTCAGCGTCCTGTGATATATACAGCCTGCGCTGCAGCGCTTGGAACACCGTCAGTGTAATTATCGCCACGTGGTTCAAAGTTTTCTTGTGTTTAAAATTCATCATTTTGATTACACCTTTTGCGAGATAAGTACAATAAACATACATTCATATTCTTGATACGCCCAGATAACCATCCGCGTTAAAGTGCCGCTACCGGGACACAGCAACTGAAGCATTACTTAACCAATATCACTTCTTTTTATGTGTGAATTATTTCAAGATATTTTATATTTCACATATGTTCGCCTTATAATTGAACAAATCAGATCATCCACAAGTTCTCTGAAATATTTTGTGTTTATGCTTCCCATAAAACCATTTGTAATATCCTTAAAGGGTCTACCAAGCTGTTTCCTCCAAGTGTCATTGCATTAATTCGTATTCAGCGTCCTTAGAAAGTTCTATGACCGGTGAACCGAAAAGAGGAACTATTTTCGCTTTTTAGAAATTGAGACCCATTTAAAACCTTCTCGAATTTCTTCTTAATTTTTTTTATATTTATGTTTTATGTCTGCTGGAAGCAAAACTTCACGTGCTCTATCTATAGTTACTGCACAACATTTTGATTCCAGGAGTTAATGCTTGTTCCCTTGGCCAAAGCGTTTAACATCAGAATTTTTCACTTAATTTACGAATTTCTTATAAAAATTCAAAAGAAGCCAAGATACTCGTCTGACCACAACACTACTGTTCGCGTGATGAAGACATGGTGAGCATTACCCGATCATATGTTGAGAAAATTCTACGAACATTACGACTTATTCAGGCAGTGCTGCTAACCGCTTACACGTGGGACCAGACATTCAATTAAAAAATTGTACTTACAGGTATTAGTTGCAGTTCGAGGAATAGAGCTAATATGAGAGTTTTAACGTTATTTTCGAATTCATTAGTACCAAATTAAGGAAGTTTAGCTCATTTTATGACCATATTTTGCGGATTACACAGTGTACCTTGAAAGTCAACGTGACTGATAAAAACTTGGTTGCGGACTTCCATTCCATACCGGACTTCTGCCTTTTGTGGAAAACGCTGTCAGAAAATGAACCAGTCAAGAACTTCTCACTCGCCAGTTGAAATTTACAGTCGGTCAGTTAGTTTGGAAACTCCATAGAGCCACTCCCGTACATTCTGTTCAAGCAGAACTTCTGCAAATAAACGAAACAGATAATGCCTACATGCGAGAGTGAAGAATTTGCACTGCAGAGTCCCCGACATAAAATTGGTTAGGAACTTTTATGACGGCGTACGCAAAACTTTGTTGCACAATTAAAGATATCTTCAGAATGAAAATGTTTGTTCAAGCCTCGCATAGACTCTCACGCAGCGCCATTTTGTCGTAAAACTGATGTGAACATGCTATTAGTTGATTCAGAACTTGTGTAACCTGAAAAAATATTGATCACTGCATCTGAATTGCTGACTGATTGGTCTTGTGTCGGAGTGAGGGCTTATCCCTTCGAACTCAGGAATGCAGGTGGGATCCTACCTTCTGTACTATCACTTTCACCAGCCGGATCCTACCCTAATGCGAGAGGACAAAATTTACCACCGAGTAAGAGGCGCTCGCAGTCGTGTGGGCATTCAAAAAGTTCCATTGTTACCTTTCTCGGGCCCACATAAAAGTCTACTGTGATTGCCAGTCACTAAATTTTCTGCTAATTTGCAAATTATTACCCGTGGACGTTCTAGATGGTCTAGCACTCCAGGAGTATGGTTTTGAGATTATTCATTTCTAAGGGGAAGACAATATAGTGGCTGATCCCTTATCCCACCTCCCTGTGTGGTTGATTGAAAATTCAGAGATGAACAAGCCATCTTCACATTTAAGGGTGTTACTAACGAAAGAATAAGTCCACAGGAAATGTTATTTAGATTTGCCGAGCGGTCTAAGGCGCTGCAGTCATGGACTGTGTGGCTGGTCCCGGCGGAGGTTCGAGTCCTCCCTCGGGCATGGGTGTGTGTGTTTGTCCTTAGGATAATTTAGGTTAAGTAGTGTGTAAGCTTAGGGACTGATGACCTTAGCAGTTAAGACCCATAAGATTTCACACACATTTGAACATTTTATTTAGATTTGCGCAGAAGTATGTCAAGGTTACAAAATGCAGTTCCTAGGTGGAACCACGTTAAGCAACAGCTGCAGGAGTACCAGAATCATAGATCAAAGGCTTACCGAGCACTATGCAATCGTGAATGAAGTATTATTGCACCGCCGTACTCCGGAATCTGATCACTGGTGCGTTTTCACCACTGTGGATTATGAAAACAAATTAATCTGTTATACCTATTAAGCATGGGGACGCTTTGGTGTCATAATATATGCCAAGAAATTGTGACTTATTGCCATTTTCCAAGCATACATAGGAAAGCGCAGAAGTTACTGAGAACTTAAACTATATGCCAAAAGACAAAACCTTCGAACAGGTGCTGTAAAGGCGAGTTTCACGACTTACTACCTGTAAAACGATTCAACTGGTATCAGTGGCCACGGCCCACGAGCATATTCAGATGCAACGTACCATGCAGCTTTCTACTCGTATGATTTTTTCACCAGATTTATAACATTGTGTCCCTAAAACGTGCTACACGTTCGCCTATAACCGGGAAGCTAATGGACAACTAAACCTCGAAAGTAGGAAAGCCACTTGCTCTGTTCTCTGACAACGCCAAAACTTTCGCTCTCTGCCGGAGGATAATTTTACACTAGATCAACAGATTAAGCAGATATTCATATTAGAGTACCACCCCTTGAACAGATATTCACAGAGTTCAATACATCCCAAGGACGTAATGCTATAACAAGCAGATGACCAGGATCAATTATGAGAGACCATTTGAAGAGATTGGAAACAACCTTCAACACACGTCCACTAATTGTACTACAATCAAGTTAATGCTAAGGTTCAAATGGTTCAAATGGCTCTGAGCACTATGGGACTTAACATCTATGGTCATCAGTCCCCTAGAACTTAGAACTACTTAAACCTAACTAACCTAAGGACATCACACAACACCCAGCCATCACGAGGCAGAGAAAATCCCTGACCCCGCCGGGAATCGAACCCGGGAACCCGCGCGTGGGAAGCGAGAACGCTACCGCACGACCACGAGCTGCGTGCAGTAATGCTAAGGAAAAAGAAGAAAAAATAGTGGGTACATTTACTCCCTCAGATTCTAAGGGGTGCAGGTTCTTGGGAAGAGAAGATGCGACTGGCAGTGATCAGCCTGACGGACAGAGCTAGTCAGAGTAAAAAGTATTTTGACAAGAAGTTATTCGGAACCAATAATCATAAATCGTGGTGACTTTAGTGTAATTACTTTGAATAAAAGTGTCATTTCTGTTTCTCTCATTACGTATTTCTGTACTATAAGGTAGTGGTTTTTTCTATGCATGGTTCAAGTTTCATCAAGCTATGTTATTTGGCTATGAGACATCACGCAAAGTTAATTTCGTCCTTAAGTACTGCACGTCAGTCTATTAAGTTAGAATTCTTATAAAAATCAGTTGTCACCAATACGATATAAAACTAAAAAATTTGTTTAGATTTTGAACGCTCGAGGTTGCCCAGGTTACGTTGGACTACGTAGATTCATTTTCCTGTGAGTTTGCAAGCCTGATTGGTGACTTTCTTTCTTGATTGTTAGTTAGGTGTTCTGTATCTGAAAAATACTGAGCATGGTGCAAGACGTGACGCTTATCTGTGCAAATAAGTAATCATAAGGTGCATTCTGTCAATGCCTGAACCACTTGCAAGAGCGATGTGTACCAGGTATGGGTGTGACTATAATCACAGAAGGAGAGGTTTTTTCATCGATGGTTTGAGAGTAAATAGCTATTGTATGTTATACTGGTTATATTTGGTTATCACACATTCATATATACAGACTGAATTCGCGTGTGATTCGGAAGCAGTCTGAACTGTCGCACAGTGAGGACGCGATGTAACACGTGTGGACTTACATGTGCAAATGCACCATAATCACATTCATGTAGCAACGGCGTGAATTAGTTGTGAACAAACTGTTAGCTGAATATACCCGTTAAAAGAAGTCCATCTACTCATGTACACTACTGGCCATTAAAATTGCTACACCACGAAGAAATGCAGCTGTTAAACGAGTATTCATTGGACAACTATATTGTACTAGAACTGACATGTGATTACATTTTCATGCAATTTGGTTGTATAGATCCTAAGAAATCAGTACCTCTGGCCGTAATAGCGGCCTTGATACGCCTGGTCATTGAGTCAAACAGAGCGTGGACGGCGTGTACAGGTACAGGTGCCCATGCAGCTTCAACACCAAACCACAGTTCATCAAGAGTTGTGACTGGCGTATTGTGACGAGCCAGTTGCTCGGCCACCATTGACCAGACGTTTTCAGTTGGTGAGAGATCTGGAGAATGTGCTGGCCAGGGCAGCAGTCGAACATTTTCTGTATCCAGAAAGATCCGTACAGGACCTGCAACATGCGGCCGTGCATTATCCTGCCGAAATGTAGGATTTCGCAGGGATTGAATGACGGGTAGAGCCACGGGTCGTAACACATCTGAAATGTAACGTCCACTGTTCAAAGTGCCGTCAATACGAACAAGAAGTGACCGAGACGTGTAACCAATGGCACCCCATACCATCACGCCGGGTGATACGCAAGTATGGCGATGACGAATTCACGGTTCCAATGTGCGTTCACCGCGATGTTGCCAAACACGGGTGCGACCATCATGATGCTGTAAACAGAACCTGGATTCATCCGAAAAAATGACGTTTTGCCATTCGTGCACCCAGGTTCGTCGTTGAGTACACCGTCGCAGGCGCTCCTGTCTGTGATGCAGCGTCAAGGGTAACCGGAGCCATGGTCTCGGAGCTGATAGTCCATGCTGCTGCAAACGTCATCGAAGTGTTCGTGCAGATGGTTGTTGTCTTGCAAACGTCCCCATCTGTTGACTCAGGGATCGAGACGTGGCTTCATGATCCATTACAGCCATGCGAATAAGATGCCTGTCATCTCTACTTCTAGTGGTACGAGGCCGTTGGGATCGAGCACGTCATTCCGTATTACCTTCCTGAACCCACCGATCCCATATTCTGATAACAGTCATTGAATCTCGTCCAACGCGAGCAGCAATGTTGCGATACGATAAACCGCAATCGCGATGGGCTACAATTGGACCTTTATCAAAGTCAGAAACGTGATGGTACGCATTTCTCCTCCTTACACGAGGCATCACAACAACGTTTCACCAGGCAACGCCGGTCAACTGCTTGCTGTTTGTGTATGAGAAATCAGTTGGAAGCTGTCCTCATGTCAGCACGTTGTAGGTGTCGCCACCGGCGCCAACCTTATGTGAATGCTCTGAAAAGCTTGTCTTTTGCATATCACAGCATCCTCTTCCTGTCGGTTAAATTTCGCGCCTGTAGTACGTCATCTTCGTGGAGTAGCAATTTTAATGGCAGTAGTGTATTATCGTGAATGTTCACTTGCTTTGTGTTGGCGACATGATGATGACTCTTGAGTGTGATGCGTGACAGTTAATCACGAAAACGGACTAGTAATGTGTCATGAGATGATGCTATAAAGTTCCATTCACACGCACTGTGAGCATGCTAGACACTGTGCTCAACCGAACTGACGGTGAACAATCGCAACTTGCCAGGCAGGACTGGTGGCGGTGTGGCAGTGCGAGTGCGTTAGAATATTTGCTGTGAAACCTGTAATAAGTGTCCTACAAAGATGCACAGTGACTGCGCTTGTAGGTTTATGAACAGTTTTTTAGAGCCATATTAAGATGAGACTTGATTTTCGACAGACTATCATCTGCTGTATGAATGGAATATGTCAGCATCAAAATGTTTCTTTCACAGACTGCTGTCTCCCGTATCCCCCTCAATTCCAGCTGCTGTTAGAAAAAGAGATGATGAAGAGTTTGTTTTATCATACTTACACTAAGGTGACACAAGTCGTGGGGTACCCCCTAGTACCGCGTCGGACCTCCTTTTACGCTGGGTAGTGCATGGACTCAACAAGTCGCTGCAAGTCCCCAGCATAAATATTGAGGTATGCTGTTTCTATAGCCGTACATAACTGCGATACGGTAGGCAGAGCAGGATTTTGTGCTCTAACTGACCTCTCGATTACGTATGATTAATGTTCGATGGGTGGCCGAATGATTCACTTGAACTGTCTTGAATTTTCTTCAAACCAACCGCGAACAGTTGTGGCCCAGTGATATGGCTAATCATTGTTTGAGAAATTTACGTCCATGAATGCCTGCAAATGGTCTTCAGGTAACCGAATATAACCATTTCCAGTCAATAATCGGCTCAGTTGGACCAGAGGACCCAGCCCATATAATATAGACACAACCTATACCTTTATGGAGCCACCAACAGCTTGCACAGTGCAGACAACTTGGGTTCATGGCTTCGTGGGGTCTACGCGACACTCGAACGCTACCATCAGCTCCTAACGACAGAAATCGCGACTCCAGGCAACGGTTTTACAATCGGCGGGGGTCCAATCGATATGGTCACGAGCCTAGAAGAGGCGCTCTAGGCGATGAGCTGTTAGCAAATGCACTCGCGTCGGTCGTCTGCTGCCATAGTGTATTAACACCACATTTCGTCGCACTGACCTGACTGATACGTTCGTCATATGTCGTATATTGATTTCTGCTGTTATTTCACGCAGTGTTGTTTGTCTGTTAGCACTGACGTCTCTACGCGACGCCGCTGCTCTCGGGCGTTAAGTAATGCCGTCGGTCACTGCATTGCTCGTGGTCAGAGGTAAGGCATGGAATTCGGTATTCTCGGCACACTCTTGACCCTGTGGATCACGAAATATTGAATTCCTTAACGATTTTCGAAATGGAATCATCCATGCGTCCATCTGGGACCACTATTCAGCATTCAAAGTCTCTTAATTCCCGTCGTGCGGCTATAATCATGTCGGAAACCTTTTCACATGAATCACCTGAGTACAAATGACAGTTCTACCAATACACTGCCCTTTTACACCTTGTGTAAGCGATACTACCGTCACCTGTACTTGTGCATACCGCTGTCCCTCGACTTCTGGCACCTGAGTGTATGAACGTGTGGTTTGAAACAGTTTCACTACCAGGAAGTTGTGGCTTAAATTATTTCCGACGTTAAAAAATATTTCTTTTTAAAATTCAGTCTTGATCACACCACGTGTGCTACAAGAACATAAGTGACCGGTTTCGGTCATATCACATGACCATCATCAGATCTGTAATTTAATTTAGAAAGTAAGAGAATCCTTACTAGATTGACAATAAAATACGAAAAAATGCTTATAAGGATAAAGTACAATGTGTGATCAAGACGGAATTTTAAAAAGAAAAATTTTTTAAAAATTTTTGATCACTGTTCCAAAAATGTTTATTAAAATTTCTGATATTCTTGTTCGACTGTGGCACGTAACACTGCAATCGGGTTTGGTGAATGTCGTTATTCAAGAGCTGTTCCCTGTAGTCTTTTGAGGGGCACTGCAGACGCCACACCTCAGGCGGCTCGCAAGAAAGCTCAAATTACAACACACGCCAACGTCGCTCCGACGTCACGCCAACAACGAAGTAAAACAGGCGGAGTGTAAAAGAAATCATTACCAACAAGAAAAACTATTATCCTATATTAACACCGTAAGCAGTAAATTTGCTCTACAACTCATCTCAATTGAGCAGAATTACTCAGTAATGTTTAATGTTAATGCTGAATATCACATTTTTGTGTTTAAAACTCTAAAATATTATTTTAGAGGTTGGGCAGTCGCAGCCAAAATTGCACATGGTGAATCGAAATTTCAACATTGGCTGTCAATATACTTTTATTAAAAAATCGCTGCCGGTTTCGCATCAGTGGAGAAGTATTTCCAGGCGACAGGATTCTTCATTTTTTCAAAACTGTGATGGCGCGGAGAAGTAAATACTGAGAGCCATGTCCCTACGTGTCGGCATTTTCCTTGTAAAGTGCATATTAATATTTTTAATTTATTTGATATCGTCCCTATTCCAATTATCTATATGAACAGAAGTCGGGTACTGAAGCCAAAATCTTCTGCTAACCAAGCAGTGCAAGAACCTCGAGAGTTTTATCTCTTTGAGTCAACGACCACCAGTGTACTTTTTGTGTTAACGTCATGTGGCTAGGGCCTCCCGTCGGGCAGACCGTTCGCCGGGTGCAAGTCTTTCGATTTGACACCGCTTAGGCGACCTGCGCGTCTATCGGGATGAAATGATGACGATTAGGACAACACAACACCCAGTCCCTGAGCGGAGTAAATCCCCGACCCAGCCGGGAATCGAACCCGGGCCCTTAGGAATGACATTCTGTCGCGCTGACCTCTCAGCAACCGGGGGCGGACACTTTTTGTGTTGAACAGTAGTGAGAAACATGATCTTCTCGACACATAGCCGAAATGAAGAGAACGTAATGAGAACATGCCTTCGTTTCACATCTTATTTGAAGATTCTTCTGGTAAGTGTCCGTGTTGTTACAAGTAGTAGCAACAATTCTTCTGGTCCTTTCAGGGAATTCGTTTTCCTTTTGTATGAGTAGCTCATAAAACTAGAACCGGACAAGCTCTTAAAAAGCTGGTTCCGCTTTGTGGAATTCGATGAGGAAATAACGCCTCTTCGGGCGTTCAATAACGCAGCAGGGCGATGAACTTAAAATTTATGACCTTGTAAATATGGCTATAAATTCTGAGAAATTTAGAGCTCTTCTCGGCATTTGTTTTATGACCCAAGGTAATTTTACGGGAATGTAATAAAGTTGGATATACACAAAAAACTGAAATACTGAGATGACCTGTCAAATGAAACTAATATCGTACATCTTTCCTGAAGATTCTGAAGACACTTTACTGTGTATTAAGCCAGTTGGTGATGAAGTAACTTCTGCGAAATCCAAGGATTTCAAGAAGAAATAACTTTGAGATTTTATAAACAAAAAATATAATAAAAGTTGGCTTACCTGCTAGATGAAACGTAAACCGCAAGTAATTTTGACTGGGGTACTTACGTTTACAAGACACTTCTGAAACTCTTGAAGTGCAGAAAAAACCAGTAGCAGATATTAATCATAAATAAAATTCAAGGAAAGCTGGAAAGCTCAAAAGAACCAAAAGGAAAAGAGTTATGTGAGAGGGAGTTAGAATGAACGAGTTAAAGCAAACCTGATTTGTATCCTCATAATGGTGCAAAATGTACTATGGAACTTAACATCTGAGGTCATCAGTCACATAGACTTAGAACTAACCTAAGAAGATCACACACATCCATGCTCGAGGAAGGATTCGAACCTGCGACCGTAACAGCAACGGAGTTCCGGACTGAAGCGCCTAGAACCGCTCGGCCACAGCGGTCTATTGTTCTACTGAGCAGTTTTTGGGTAAAGCTTCTGTAGTGGGAACGATTTGAATTGGAATGATCATATAAAATTAATTGTTGGTAAGGCGGGTGCCAGGTTGAGATTCATTGGGAGAGTCCTCAGAAAATGTAGCCCATTAACAAAGGAGGTGTCTTACAAAACACTCGTTCGGCCTATACTTGAGTATTGCTCATCAGTGTGGGATCTGTACGAGGTCGGGTTGACAGAGGAGATAGAGAAGATTCAAAAAAGAGCGGCGCATTTCGTCACAGGGTTATTTGGTAAGCGTGATAGCGTTACGAAGATGTTTAGCAAACTCAAGTGGCAGACTCTTCAAGAGAGGCGCTCTGCATCGTGGTGTAGCTTGCTGGCCAGGTTTCGAGAGGGTGCGTTTCTGGATGAGGTATCGAATATATTGCTTCCCCCTACTTATACCTCTCGAGGAGATCACGAATGTAAAATTAGAGAGATTCGAGTGCGCACGGATGCTTTCCGGCAGTCGTTCTTCCCACGAACCATACGCGAGTGAAACAGGAAATGGAGGTATTGGCAGAAGCACGTAAAGTGCCCTCCACCACACACCGTTGCGTGACTTGCTGAGTCTAAATGTAGATGTAAATGTAGATGTAGTGGGGAGTGAGGGGCGGAGTGGGGGGGGGGGTTCGGTGAATGGGACGTGAGGGGGGAGAGACAGGGGAGCAGAATCGAGTGACTTGGTCCAGCGGTAAGACACACACAGTACTCGTATTTGCCATGTCGGCGGATAAAATCCCTGACCAGCCATCCAGATTAGGGCTTTGCACAGTTTCCCTGAATAATTAAAGGCAAATGCCGGGATGATCTTCTTCTTCAGGGACTGTTAGTATATGTTCGTAATGCTCTACATACGTGTAAGGGATGTATTTCATAAACTTCATTATCTGAGTATCTATATAAAAATAGATGTTTCCTCGAAACTAGCCCATTGTACGCTGCACGCAGAGGAAGAGACACTCGTTTTGCTATCGGAAAACTGAAATCGAAAGTGGGCTTTTCAACTCCACCAATGTAATTAAAGTTGGCCAGCAAATGTGAAAAACATGACTAGTAGGACTCAATGATATCTCCGACCAATGTTCCACTTTTATTTCTCTAGTTTCCCTGGGTACTCCACCTTTGTTATCGCAATTCTTTCTTCCGTTTCCACATTGTAGACTTATATATTGTTCAAAGTCTAAGCGACAAACGTCTAGGGGTGACAGATCATGTTATGGAGAACACCCTTTGTTAGAGACAGAATGTTCAGTGACGCTTCCCGGCTTCGTACGTAGGCACTCTAGGGTGTTCGTATGCAGTGTGTGTTGCCTATCGTCAAGTCATCTACTATGCTTAAAATGCTGAAGGCCGAGAAAAACTAAAATTCCTGATTCACTTCTAAAATATCGTTCTGCACTGCAGACTCTCATTCTTGTGGTTTTTTTTTTGTAACACTACAAACTTACTGGGGTAAGTAATACGCTACACACCTTCCTGCTAGTTCGGTGAAAACTCGTAGTACCACGGTCAACGAATACTAAAGGAAGTCTAGCATCGCCTTGATGTGATTTATCGCCACTAGACTTTTGTTACAACGATTTTGACATAACCTGTATAAACGTGTGTGTGTGTGTTTGGAATGGTGGGAGGGTGTTTCCACACAGCTCGTAATTGCTAAATACTTAAGGAAAGTTATATTTATGTACCATCAGGAGCTGTTCATAAAAAGAAAATATTTGCTACTAGCGTTTCGGATCGAAACAATAACCACCAAGAAGCTTTCTGGAACCAGAAACAGAAGTCTTCTGACTATCTTTTCGATGAAATTGGTTGTAAATAAAGCTCTTCTTACTCGGCACCGCCTCCTGATCCAGATGTATGACATTCTGTAAATTTCTTGTTCTTACCAGTTTACGATAGTTTCAACTTACTGTTTTCGTACATAGTTAGTGTCCAACTGACGAAAAACTCGTTGTTTCGTTTGAAACATTTGTCGCATAGTAAACACGAGTATAGATTTAAAATACGTGAAAAATGTCCTCAAAATATTGAATTCCAGACCCGTATAGTTGATTGATTTTTGTTCTGACATGCACATGAATTTGGCCACGAGTGTGATAGTTACACAGAATGGAGAGCAAATGCCTGTATGTAGTAACAGAGGGAAGACCTGACCTCATTAATCCCTATGTTTGCTGCAGCCTTATCATAAACGTGCGTCAGGTTTCTGTACACAATAAACGTTAACCAACAGCTGTCGTAAGTAGAACAGCTCCTTCACTGGAATAACAGGCGAAGTTAAGTTCTGCAGGAAATCGATACTGGAAGTACATAGACCCCGCCACGGCAAATTTCTACAGAACCCATCATTCTGGCAAATACCTTATTCGTGAACCACAAATTCAGCTATAGTATCCCGCTCAGTAATGCCACTTAACTACTGACTACTTATTTTCATCTCCGGCTCCTCGCATGTGTAACATGAATATTTCTGTGATTTCCCAAAGGGAAAGTTGAAATTTCTGTTGAAGTAAATAAAACAGAAGTAGTCACTGTTGGAGAATCACAATTGACTGTTTAGATCTCATGCATTTGTCTCGACATTAGGGTAGACGACTTCTCCCTGATAGGAAATGATTCCATGTGCCTGTTTATTCTCACACATTCCTATTTATTCTCACATATTCCTTAAGGTAAGTTGGCTTCTTAACATTTTGTAATCCATTTTCGTGGGAAACAACTACTCTCCAAGCATTTGGTGGCAGCCAGCGAGGGCCAGCCGGTCCCTTTTGTGTCACCCGGTGTAAGAATCGCAGGGCTATCGGAGCCATGCCATGGGACAGTGTGAACTATTTCACAATTACATACTGCTTAGGAGATGCAATGTGGGATACCGCTATCATCATAATGTGGGGTGTACGACGCAGGCTTTCGGGGCATCGGGAGCAGAGTAAAGTTTTTGATCCGGAACAAAAGTGAGCATGAGTGCAGAATCGGCATTCGACCACTACCATTTCTTGTCGTGCTCAAATTCCAAAATTTCTGGGATAAAGGTTTGGTTGCCACGATTCAGTAAGACTTTGTCCATACCATGGCACAATCGGACATCAGACTAGTCTTGAACTTGGCATGGGAGAGGTCGTCCTGCACAAGGGTGCTGCCAATTGGGTTAGACTCGAATATACAAACAGCTGTTCCTCTAATTTGACCTCAAAAACCCGTCAACAAGAAGAGGAGGAAGTGACGAAAGAAATTAGGAATGTAATAGAGCAGGACGTAAAGACAGCACCAACTATCAAGCCTGCACGATGGGTTGAGATGTGCGACATGTTACTGCAGAAGCTGACGTTCTTCTGCCAAAACCAAGGACAATAAAGAATTTTCAATGTGAATTCAAGGTACAAATGCACCAGAAATTCTTTGTCCCACCCTATGCAATTCCTTTTGTCTACAGGTATAAAACAGTGAAAGGAGTTTCCAGAATGCCAGCTGATGGGGTGTTTGAACGTAGAGCAAGCTAGAAGGAGGACGGATCGATCCAGTTCGTCATAGACTCTCGAAAAATCGGCACCATAGTATATCCAGGGACTTGCAGACCCCAGAAGCTAGAATAACGTTTTCAGGATTTATACAAAATCTCTGTTTTTTTTTATCTGTAGACCACCGCTCCAGTTTGTGGCAGATTGAATTCCATAAAGATTGCTCACTATACATGGCTTCCCATACGTTTTCTAAATGTTAACAATTTTGCAGACTTCCGTTTGGACCTACATACTGTCAGCAGCTTTTATCCAGGCTCTTGAGAGGATTCTTAATGAATTCCTCATCGGTATGTGAACAGTTGCGTAGACGACTTTCTCATAGCAGAAAAAACATGGCCAGAGCATAATACAGTCCATGGGAAGTTCTTTGCATATTTAAGGAATAAGGCCTGACTGTAAACATCGAAAAGTCCTGTTTCGAAACATCGAATGTGAAATTTCTGGGCCACATTGCAGCAGATGGAATATCACCAACTCAGATAAGATGGGGGCAATCACTAAATTTGAAAGACCGACGATCAAAAGACGATTATGAGGTTTGCTTTGAAGTGTTAACTTCTATAACCGGCTTATACTCGTAGATACGCAAAGCAGTACTCATCTCAAGCAGCGAACTGAAAAAAAAAATTGCTAGGGTCTGGGACTACACTGTGGAGAAAGAATTCAGGCTTTGGCAGCAGTGTTAGTTGAAGCACCAATACTCTCCTATCCCAATTTAACACAAGATTTCTGCAAGATCACAGATAGTTCCTACATAGGCCTTGGTGTAACAATCAAATTGGTTCAAATGGCTCTGAGCACTATGGGACTCAACTTCTGAGGTCATTAGTCCCCTAGAACTTAGAACTAGTTAAACCTAACTAACCTAAGGACATCACAAACATCCATGCCCGAGGCAGGATTCGAACCTGCGACCGTAGCGGTCTTGCGGTTCCAGACTGCGGCGCCTTTAACCGCACGGCCACTTCGGCCGACGGTGTAACAATCCTCCAGAAATATGTGGTGGGTGGAAACCATGTGTGAAAGATGGCAAATACTCTCCAAATTCTCCACTTCATGTTACCAAAGTGTCAGAGGGTCCTCAATTTTAAAAAGCATTTACTAGGTTCAAAGTGCTTGTAGCTCATGAGGGTATGTCATATGACTTTGTTAATATGGTCCTCAGGAAAACAAAGACACCACAACAATTCCCTCAGGTTGCTTCTGTGGAATAGTATACCATTCCGCAAAAGACAGAACTGTCTCAGCCGTGCTCACTCCGAACTATGCGTTTTCTTGAACTTGGCTGTCTATCTGTGTTTGATTTCCCGCTGTTGCTGCAGTTATGCCATGGTTCTTCCTCCTTCCACGTGTGGCAGCAGCGATGTGTATCGATATTTGCACCGTGTACCATCTTTGATCATGTGCATATAGTTTCTAGTTAGGGAGTCTGCCGGCAGTAGGTAGGCTGGTGTGGACCAGGGAGGATATCTCCGTGTGGTGCAGTCGGCTGGGTCCGCTGGCGGTCCCTGCGGATTGTCGGAGCGTGTGGGGAGCTGTCCAGTCGCTACGAACTTCGTGGCTCACCGACCCAGGGTGTCAAAGTTGAGTGGTGTGTTAAGTACCCAAGCCACGTCCGTACATGTTGTGTTGTTCGTTTCGGTGGTTCGCTGTTGGGGGCTTTTCCTGAGAGCAGCATCAAGTGTTTGTAGTGGTGAAATCGAGACGCCATGCGGTGGAATTAACTATAATGGTTCACTACAATTCAAGTGCACCAGCGGAATTTTCTGCCTTGTGGCCGTTAGTGTTCTGGTTACCTGCACTGGCCACTCACGTAAATTCAGGCAGTGTTCTTCTTTGGAGAAGTTAACTGTAATACCTTAATTGAAATTCAAGTGTACCAGCGGAATTTTCTGCCTTGTGGTAGTATTCCTGTTACCTGTCCTGGCCACTAACGTAATTTCAGGCAGCGTCCTTTCCTCACCTGTTCTCGCTGTCCAACATGGTGTGTAGTTTTGACAGCTTAATACATATTTCATTGTGGATGATCACGTCTGTAACAGATTGGTCTTTTGAGTTTTTATGTACCGATTGGTGGCAAGCAAGTCATTTGGTCGGTTGGTCTGTGACTGTCTCTTGGTTGAGGTACCGACAGATCAAGTGTAGTTGTGTCTACCACCTGTCTCACCTAAGTGAACGTTAATGTTTCGAGGGAAGGACCACCTGCCTTCCCCCCACCCCCCACCCCCCCTGCTGGAGGTGTCTTAGTGCCATTGACTACAGGATGGTCCATTGATCGTGACCGGGCCAAATATCTCACGAAATAAGCGTCAAACGAAAAAACTACGAAGAACGAAACTTGTCTAGCTTGAAGGGGGAAATCAGATGGCGCTATGGTTGGCCCTCTAGATTGACCTGCCATAGGTCAAACAGATATCAACAGAGTTTTTTAAAATAGGAACCCCCATTTCTTATTACGTATTCGTGTAGTACGTATGTTTTAGTTGGACCACTTTTTTCGCTTTGAGATAGATGGCGCTGTAATAGTCACAAACGTATAAGTACGGTACGTGGTATCACGTAACATTCCGCCCGTGCGGACGGTATTTGCTTCGTGATACATTACCCGTGTTTAGATGGCCTGTTTACCAATTGCGGAAAAGGTCTATATCGTGTTGATGTATGGCTATTGTGATCAAAATCCCCAACGGGAGTTTGCTTTGTATGCTGCTCGGTATCCTGGACGACATCATCCAAGTGTCCGGACCGGGCATATGGTCCTGGTGTACAGACACCGATGGTATGGTCCATTCCAGAAGCGTCGCATTTGCCGTCCCACACTCTGGAAAGGGTCACTTTTTGAGCTTTCATCACTATCTGAAGGAATGTCCATGTTGGGCCATCCACTGTCACCTCTGCCATCTCACAACGAGAGCCACCTGGTCCAGCTGCCGGTACCTCTACCACGACAGAAGGTTGTCTGGAGCAGCCCACAGGTACCTGGATCTTTCCTCACTCAGCAGTACACATATGGGATAACGCTCGCTTCTGCTTGCACATTTCACCGCTCACAGAATGTCACCAACGCCAATCCGCGTCCTTGGGCTACAGATTAAGTATGTGATAGGTATTACCTCCGTTAGACCATATACCTGCATGATAACTCCCGCTCAAAACACTCGTCGATTCCCATTCAAATAAAATTCTCTTCCTGTATTGTACAATAAGTGAATCTTTGCCATAATTGTAACGGTTATTTTCTTAACGCTATTTCTATATTTCTTTCTTTGTTGTTTTTGTAAGATAGATCCCATCTGACAAGAAACAATTTTTTTTTGGCACACCTATGTCTACACAGCATACTTTTGAAATCTGTGCACCGTGTCTAATTATTTCTGTCAATTATTTTGTTTCTTACTAAGCTCAAAGAATGCACAACAACTCTCACAATTCTCGAGCCACTGTTAGTGCAATTTTTAGCCGCTCCCTGTCTATATGTCAATGTGACACGAATTGTATTTGTCTCGCTACTGTAGTATTCAACCTTGATCATAGTTTATGACACAAAACTTTTTCAGTTCGTTTTTATCCAGCCATTCTAATAAGCCACATACGTTATGATCAATATATTTTTTGTGTTTTATGTCTGATTACTACATTACTGTTGCACTCATTAAGATGCCACTATCACGACGTATATGAAAATTGTTGTATATATTTTCACTACTGTTCGAACTTACATGTATTCAGTGATCGCAGTTTAAATCAATATACAATTTTCCTGCTTTCTACACTGTATTTATGAGTATGTTTTTATTTGTAATGTGTTACACACGATTGTTCTTTTTTTCAAAACAGTTTCCAAAACTGTAGACCGTAATTCAGGTATAAAAATTCTTTGCGTGTCTTGTAGGTATATGAGTGCAGTAAGAATCCTGCAACTGTCATGTATCAATGGATAAATATCAGTTGATTGGACCATCTGTCATTTTGCTCATTATGTACGATCTATGTTTTGATCAAGGATACGGTATGTATGAGATTGACTGCTTAATTTCTTGAGAAAACCATTGTATTAGAATTAATTTTATAAAAGAATGTTCAAATGTGATGTGTTGGACACCTGTCAGTACATTTTTATTGTTTTAAATATTGACCGAGAAGTATTCAGAGACCAAGAGATTGAACTGAAAATAACAGCAATTTCCAGCACGGCCAACTGCCCTGTGCCCAGTTTCAGTCGAGTGTGTGTGAAACAGTGTGGGTGACTGTGGGCGTCACCTAGGGTGTTTGGGTGTCATATGAAAATACACTACTGGCCATTAAAATCGCTACACCAAGAAGAAATGCAGATGATAAACGGGTATTCATTAGACAGATATATTATACTAGAACTGACATTTGATTTTATTTTCACGCAATTTGAGTACATAGATTCTGAGAAATCAGTACCAAAAACAACAACCTATGGCCGTAATAACGGCCTTGATACGCCTCGGCATTGAGTCAAACAGAGCTTGGATGGCGTGTACAAGTACAGCTGCCCATGCAGCTTCAACACGATACCACAGTTCATCAAGAGTAGTGACTGGCGTATTGTGACGAGCCAGTTGCTCGGCCACCATTGACCAGATGTTTTAAATTGGTGAAAGACCTGGAGAATATGCTGGCCAGGGCAGCAGTCGAACACTTTCTGTATCCAGAAAGGACCGTAAAAGACCTGCAACATGCGGTCGTGCATTATCCTGCTGAAATGTAGGGTTTCGCGGGGATCGAATGAAGGGTAGAGCCACAGGTCGTAACACATCTGAAATGTAACGTCCACTGTTCAAAGTGCCGTCAATGCGAACAAGAGGTGACCGAGACGTGTAACCAATGGCACCCCATACCCTCAGGCCAGGTGATAACGCCAGTATGGCGGTGACGAATACACGCTTACAATGTGCGTTCACCGCGATGTTGACAATCACGGATGCGACCATCATGATGCTGTAAACAGAACCTGGATTCATCCGAAAAAATGACGTTTTGCCATTTGTGTACCCAGGTTCGTCGTTGAGTACACCATCGCAGGCGCTCCTGTCTGTGACGGAGCGTCAAGGGTAACCGGAGCCATGGTCTCCGAGCTGATAGTCCATGCCGCTGCAAACGTCGTCGAACTGTTCGTGCAGATGGTTGTTGTCTTGCAAACGTCCCCATCTCCATCGAGACGTGACTGCACGGCCCATTACAACCATGTGGATAAGATGCCTGTCATCTCGACTGCTAGTGATACGAGGCCGTTGGGATCGAGCACAGCGTTCCGTATTACCCTCCTGAACCCACCGATTCCATATTCTGCTAACAGTCATTGGATCTCGACCAACGCGAGCAGCAATGTCGCGATACGATAAACCGCAATCGTGATAGGCTACAATCCGACCTTCATCAAAGTCGGAAACGTGATGGTACGCATTTCTCCACCTTACACGAGGCATCACCAGGGAACGCCGGTCAGCTGCTGTTTGTGTATGAGAGATCGGTTGGAAACTTTCCTCATCTCAGCACGTTGTAATTGTTGCCACCGACGCCAACCTTGTGTGAATGCTCTGAGAAGCTAATCATCTGCATATCACAGCCTCTTCTTCCTGTCGGTTAAATTTCGCGTGTGTAGCACGTCATCATCATGGTGTAGCAATTTTAATAGCCAGTAGTGTATATTAGCTGTAATAAGGATGATATTTGGAAACATCGAAAACGAATTCCCCATATTCATTCAACTATTTGATCTCATGTGTACTTTCCAATTTATTGAGATTTTTTCTCTTCTTAATGAGACACTAACCAGTTCTAAGTGGGCATTCACGGAACAAATATCCTGTTGTGAGTCAAAGAAACAAATCTTGTTCCTTTCATTTCTTATTGTCTACACGAGTTACTTTCTGTGAGAGTGTGTCAGTTGACGTAATAAGTGATTCGGCACTGAGAGCTTTAAAACTTCTTATTGTTCTGATTAAACTGGGTGATGACACTAGTTTTATTTCCGAATGTTTTTCTGGGACCTGTTTGGTGACCTCTGTGCACAGTCGAAGCAAACTGGGTATGACAGTTTTAACGTACCGGCGACTAATGGAAGTACGCAGGTTGTTGACAGTCATCCGAAGTAAGGGTAAGCCAGCCAGCAGGGGTCAGCCGGTCACTTTTGTGTCTCCCGATTTAAGGACAGCAGGCTTTTAGGATCAGCAAAATCGACGGTCTGCCCCAATGTTAATCGCTTTATGGCAGGGCAAACGAGTCCTTACCGCCTTTTTGGCGTTTCGCTCACAGAATGTGGAGATACCTTGGGTTGTGCGACTCAGTGGCGCCCACGTATGTAAGTCGATTTGTTTATTGTTGTGTGTCCAGACGCCTATGGCTTCCCAACCATGAAAAAAAAACGTGACTAAGCCTATTTGAGGATAGCTGGTGACACTTGCTGATGTGCTGCTACGTTTTGGCGGCAAATCTGGGAGAGAATTTTGAGATGTGTTTTGGAGCGGTTGTCGCAGAATGATTTTCATGATTGTGATTGGAGTTCAGGTGCACGAATGACCACTAGTGACAGTCTTGCGACTTGGCGGAACTGATACGCACTAATTTTTTCTGCAGAGAGGATCTTTCGAGAAGAGTCTCATCCAGACTCATCGCGGGCGAGTTAGCAGCGTTTTTACTGTCTCGGTGTGGCGGTCTGAGTTACTTGGATTCCGATCCAGACAGTTGGTTGGAATAACTTCGATTTCGGAGACGTGATTCATTGAGGTACATCAGCCGCAGCTGGAGACGGAAGTCTGCAACGCTGATAGCAGCCTGCTGACCAACTTGACGCTGATAGCTGGGAGATCGGTGACTCGTGATGTATCGGCAGCACCGGCACAGTAGGCATTTAGACGTATTATCCCGGCAGTCTCGCCAGCGTTCACGTCCGCATTGGAGCCGCAGCAGACCTTATTAGCATGTTGACTCTATTTACTTGCTATGATACTCAATCACTGTTCCACAGTAGTTATACTTCAATCAGTGAGGAATTATCATCCTGCTCACAATACATGATAGGAACCGTAGTCACTTGTCAGGATCCTGCTTCAACATCGCTAACTAATCATTCTTAGATTCCAACCGTATTCCTTTGTGCACTGTGTGTTATGTCATTTCATTTCCTTGTATTTAATTAATAAATATCATGATTATTCAGAAACCCACTACCATTTCAGTAGTAAACGGACTTCATTTACTATACTTGTAAGCGTATTGCCAAATTGATGGCTTAGTTGTGGAGTATCTTTGCGGGCAGCCGCGTCTGTAGAGTCTAGCACGGGACACGGAACTGTTATGTTGTGTTGTAGGTGTGCATGTGAGAGGTATTGTTAGTGTGGAAGTTGAAGTGTTGCTACAAGTGCTATTACTGTAAGGTGATGAAATATGGAAATGGTTCAGAGGAAAATGTGTCAAGGAGTAACTAAAAATGAGCAGTGCCGCCGATAACGTATTTGTGTATCCTCTCGTTTTGTGTCGTACCGTACAGTATCAATCATCCGCGCCGTGTTCGGTCTCCCAGAACGAACTGAAATGAACCAGTAAAAATTAGTTACCACAAAAGAGTGCAATCCAATGCCAGTGTCTTGTAGCGAGCGTGAGAACGTGCGTTCGATCATCGCATTTCCGCATTATCAACAATCAGCAGCGCCGCGAAGGTTAGGCGCACGCTCGTACAACTGAGAACTGAGAACTGAAAAATTAACTTTACGAACGGTGTTATATCATTACCAGTGTCAAGGAGGACTGGTACCAAAAGAAATCTGTGTATGCGTGGCGAGCGTAAGAACATTCGTTCGATTATTCGGCTTTCGCATCATCAACAATCATCCGCGCCGTGTTCGGTTACGCGTACCCTCGTCCAAGTGATACTGTGGACAGATAATCATCTTGAAGTTGGCATCAAAACTTGTGACTTGAATGTAAGCAGTGCAACCTGTGATTTCATATCGTCTCAGAATAAAGATGTTCATACCAGATGAAGGACAGTGTTGTGCTTGACGCTGAGTGGCTCCCCTAAACCCGCTTGCAAATTTAGATAATTTCAGGCAAGCCAGCAGCAACGTGGAGCAGAACAATGTGACCGACGCGGATTATCAGGTGCGTGGTGTGGACAGGGCGCACTGTCAAGAAAAGCAGAAACGACAACCAGTTGAAGAATTCTGCCACCCATTTATACCCCGGGCGTGTTGTATACTGTCATCAGCCAGCTCTTTTGCGGGGGATGTTGATCAACATATTCATTAATTATGTAAAGGTGTCAGCTGAAGGACTGTTCACTAAAGGCGAAATACATTCTTTTTGCGTTACTGATTTCCATTGCACAGCACACACACTGAGTTGACAAAAGCCAGGGTATTTCTCCTAATATCACATCAGACATTCTTTTGGCCAGCGTAGTGCAGCAACTCGATGTGACATGAACTAAATAAGTGAAACTTTCTGGCAGATTAAAACTGTATTGCTGGACCAAGACTTGAACTCTGGACCTGTGCCTTTCGCGGGCAAGTGCTATACCAACTGAGCTACCCAAACATGACTCACGACCCGTCCTCACAGCTTTAATTCCGCCAGTACCTCGTCTCACTGGTCCCGAGTTCGAGTCTCGGTCCGGCACACAGTTTTAATCTGCCAGGAAGTTTCGTATCAGCGCACACTCCACTGCAGAGTGCAAATCTCATTCTGGAAACTCAATAAGTCTTTGGAAGGCCCCTGCAGAAATATTGAGCCATGCTGCCTCTGTAACAGTCCGTAACCGCGAAAGTGTTGCCGGCGTAGGATTTTATGTACGAACTGAATTCTCTGTTACGTCCTATAATTGTTTAATACAAGTAGATGACCAAATCATTAGCTCAAATTGTCCAAAATATTCTTCAAAATAATTGTGAACAATTGTGGACCAGTGAGATGCATATTGTCATCCATAAAAATTCCATCGTTTTTTGGGAACATGAATTCCATCAATGGCTTCAAATGGTTTCCATGTGGCCGAACTTAACAATTTCCCGTCAGTGATCGCTTCAGTTGGGCCTGAGGGCCCAGTTCCTTCCACGTAAACACAGCCCACACCTTTATGTAGCCACCAGAGCTCGCTCAGTGCCTTGTTGACAAACTGCGTCCTCGGCTTTGTGGCGTCTGCGCCACGCTCGAACCTTACCATCAGCTCCTAACAAATGGTTTTCTAGTCATCAAGAATCTAAGTAATGTGGTTACGAGCGCAGGAGAGGCGACTGCAGGCGATAATGTGCTGCTGGGAAAAGCACTCGCGTCGGTCGTCTGCTGCCATAGTCCATTAACGCCAAACTTCACCGCACAGCTCTAACGGGCTGTTCGCACTGACAACTCTAGACAAACGCCGCTGCTCTCAGTCGCTAAATGAAGTCCGTCGGCCACTTCATTTTCCTTGGTGAGAGGTACTGCCTGCAATGTGGTATTCTCGGCACGCTCTTGACACTGTGGATATCGGAATACTGAATTCCCTAACGGTTTCCGAAATGGAATGCCCCATGCGTCTAGTTCCAACTACCATTTCGGGTTCAAAGTCTGTCAATTCCCGTCGTGCCGCCACAATCACGTTGGGAACATTTCACACGAATCACCTGAGTACAAATGACAGCTCCGCTGATGCACAGCCCTTTTATATCTTGTATACGCGACACTACCGCCGCCTGTATTTGTTCACATCGCTATCCTATGACTTTTGTCACCTCAGTGTATAGATACAGCTCTTAGGGCGTGATGCGTTTCAAGGTCACACGCTGATAGAGGGTTTTGTAAAATCAGGCAGCACAGTTTCACCCTATTCTTTCAACCTGTCATATAACACGGTGAAAATGTTAACCTTGAGCGTTCATACATACCACTAAACGATTATGCACTGATACCACTGCACGCTGAATCTCATCGTCACCCCAGCACAGGCCCTCGTTGTACAGAATTTTATTCGGGTGTAGGCCGTATTTCCTTGTAAACCTCCTCTTTTAAGGTAGAAAAGGTAATTTTCTTGAAAAGGACTGTAAATATCTGTACGGAACTGCGAGATATCTATCATGTGGATACCACAAGGATGTCTTTCAGTACGTGCGAAGCATATCTGTTAGTAATAATAGTATATAGTGTTTACAGTCCCACCAGTTAAACAGGAACCGATGTTGCAATTCTTGGTAGGATTGCACCATACATTGACAGATGAAGGTCGTTGTTTACCCTCTTTTCTCAGCCAGCTTGAATTTCCAGCTGACCAATAGTCAATATTGCGAACACTAATTTGCCGGTGGTTTGTAAACGATACTTCATCCGTAAACAACACCTTCCATACAGATGTTGCGTCATTTTGCAGTTTTCATATACAACATTCGGAAAAACTATAATCTGTTTTGAGTCATTATCATGAAACAGTTGATGGAGCGAAATGTGAAATCCATGAAACAGTATCCAAAGGCAGATAGTGGGAAGTAGGCTCGATACCTTCCCCACCGCTGCTCTAGCCGTTTTCTGACATCCGTCATAAATGAAAATCATATGCACTTTTGCAACTTTCGTATTGGAAGGTCAGTCAGAAAGTATGCCTCCAATTTTTTACATTTTTGTTTCACAGGACATGTATATACCTTATATAAAGGATACTAACTACTATATTCACGATTAATTGTCACTTTTCAGTAAGTTCACCATCTTTGTCTTCCACCTTGAAAGAAGGTCATGTATATCTGTACGGTAAAAATCATTGTCCTGCTTCCTCAGCAACTGACGCACAGAATGTTTCAACGTCTCTGCATCTTGCCTCCCAGTGAGGTTCTTTGAGTGGGCTGTACAGATGGAAGTCTGATAGTGCAATGTCAGGTTTGTTTGGTGGATGGGGCAAGACATCCTAGATCATTTCTGCAATATCACTAGTGGTGAAGTGACTGCTGTGCGATCTCGCATTATCGTGCAAAAGAAGAATATCCTTCGTTTACTATCGATGGGCCGCCTCCCTGAAGACATGCTTCCAACATCTTGAGAATTTTCACCTATTGGATAGAGTTTATTGTGCAAAAGTCTCCAAAAAATCAACCCCAATCACAGCCTCTGTATCTCAAAAGAGTGTTGCCATAGCAAATAAAATGGTTCAAATGGCTCTGAGCACTAACCTCTGAGGTCATCAGTCCCCTAGAACTTAGAACTACTTAAACCTAAGTAACCTAAGGACATCACATACATCCATGCCCGACCGTAGCAGTCGCGCAGTTCCAGACTGTAGCGCCCAGAACCGCTCGGTCACTCTGGCCTGTTGCCATAGCCTTCACCGTAGTATGCACTATTCTGACTTCTTCCCATGTCGGCGATGTTATGTGATGCCATTCCTTAGACTGCCTCTTGGATTAAAAAGAAAAAAATAATCCGCTTCTCGTCTCCATTCACGATTTTTGCGAAAAACTCCGCGCCCTTGACAATGAAGCGCTGCGGCCTGGTCATCGATTCCCGCGCACACCAGGCAGGTTGTGCGAGCAGCCACCCCGCCAGAAGGAAGTGCGTAAACTGTACTCTTAAAAATAGAGATATTTTCCTTGTATAGCCTGGTCTGTTCACCACGTAATTATATGTTCAAATGTGTGTGAAATCTTATGGGACTTAACTGCTAAGGTCATCAGTCCCTAAGCTTACACTGTACTCAACCTAAATTATCCTAAGGACAAACACACACACCCATCCCCGAGGGAGGACTCGAACCTCCACCGGGACCAGCCGCACAGTCCATGACTGCAGCGCCTTAGACCGCTCGGCACGTAATTATATGTCGTCTCCACAGCCCCTGGGAGCGCCAACCTCGGAAACAGGCCACGTACCTGTCGCAGCAGAGAGTGCTGTCCTTAGGCCGGCAGACCAGGCCCAGTTCGTCCTGGTCTTCACCAGCAGCACGTCAGTTGTCACTCTTCCAGTAACGCCACTGCCTGTCACTACTCTAAGATTGGTCGTGTAGGCACGTTATAGACGACGTAAAGGAGAGATAATTCTGTTGTATGTAGTACGCCAGAGACCGACCTTTTCCAGACCAGCCGGACGAACCGGACGCCGTAAACACGACGCAGCGGAGGCGTTCCGCTTTCCAGTCCGGGCGTCCCTGCCGTGTCGGCGAGGCGTTATGATCCGCGGCGGCGTTCCAGCAGCTTCCAGGGCGGCGCCGTCTTTAATCAGCGCGCGTCGCGGCCGCCCGCCCACCCACCCAGCCACCCGGCTCAAGGGGCGCTAACGAGCCGCGCGCCAGGTCGCGCAGTCAGCGCCAGACGGCCAGTTAGCCGCTCCACGGCGCTGAGTTATAGCCCAGGCGGCCGCATTTACTGCCCTTTCTCAGAGCTGTCTCGAGGCTGACGGATAGAGAGCCGTTCTGACCTACCACAGCCGCTCCAAATCCAGACCAGTCGGAGAAAAAGTTTAAGAACTCACCAGCATGTGCCAGCTGCTTGTTGACGTCAAACCCAGGGACATACATCCGATAGTCATTGTAGCCGAGGATTAGGGTCGAATCGAGTTCGACCTGTGGGTTTTGCTGGCGTAGTATCCTCAACTATAGTTTACCTTTAGCCCAGTTCAGTTCCAGAAGGCAGGGCTTGAAATAATAAGATAACAATATACGAGGGGCTTTCAGCAAGATATGCAAAAAGAAATTTCTTTTCTCGGCCAGTTTCACTTGAAAAAATGCGGAATTTGTTGGGGGGCATCGTCGAACAGTCTCGCTGCAGCCCCTATAATTTCATGAAGTTGTGATAGGCGGCGGTGCTTTATGTAGCCTTCAGAGTGGCGTCTGCAACTTAGGTGCGTTCCAAGTAGAGAGCTGCCCTTGAATTTCTTTGGCGGGAAACCAGAGAATCGCAGATATTCGTAAGTGTTTGCAGAATGGTTGTGGTGGTGGTAGTGGTTAGTGTTTAACGCCCCGTCGACAACGAGGTCATTAGAGACGGAGCGCAAGCTCGGGTTAGGGAAGGATTGGGAAGGAAATCGGCCGTGCCCTTTCAAAGGAACCATCTCGGCATTCGCCTGAAACGATTTAGGGAAATCACGGAAAACCTAAATCAGGATGGCCGGAGACGGGATTGAACCGTCGTCCTCCCGAATGCGAGTCCAGTGTGCTAACCACTGCGCCACCTCGCTCGGTCAGAATGGTTGTGAACAAAAGCATGGTAAGTCGTTAACGAGGCGTCTGTCATCATCGCAAAAAGGTCGAACAAACCTATTGCACGGGGTTCAGCCAAGACTGGAGAGCAGCATCTCTCGAGGGAAACTGGCCTCTGTTTTCCAAGCCAAAATTACTGCAATCAGGGCATGTGTGGAGGAGAATATGAGTAGGTGCTACAATGACCGTAGCATCTACATCTATTGAGACAGCCAGGCAGCCCTGTAATCATTGGCAGCTCCTGCAACAAGATCTAAGATTTTTGCAGATTGCCACAGGGCTCTGGTGGAGCTAGGGGGGAGCAATAGGGTGTACCTAGTGTGGGTCCCTGGCCACTGAGGGATCTGCGGCAATGAACAAGCCAATAGATTGGCTAGGATGGGAGCAACAACTCAATTTAATCTAGCGGAACCTGTCTTGCCAATCACCAAGGCTATGATCAAATTAGAACTACGGAACTGGCTTAGGAAACAGCACGCACGATATTGGACCAAGGTCCATAAACAAAAACGTGGGAAGGTAATGATGCCTGTTGTGTACATAGTTCCGTGTGGTCAGCGCGTACACAACTTTCCCACAAGAGCGCGCCCCGCTAAGCACAACAGCGCAGGCACAGCGCTCGTCCATCTCCGCACTATGAGATGGCGCTGCCTTAGAGATGGACCCAATTCTGCTTCCGCCGATCTGCATATTAATATGTAACGCAGCCAATGAGATTGCTGCTAACGTAGAACCTTTTCTCCTCACGGATCACACTCGTGCAGGGATACCTGATCGCGCGAGATATTATAACGAGTGTACAGACCTCTGATTAGTCAGTCTGCTTTTGTCTGCACCAGTCTGCATTAGTCTGTACCAGTCTATAGCCAAGTTCCAGTCTGCACCTAAAAAGATTTCATATTCCTGTACATAGCCATGAAGATAACTGTATAGACACTTTGTCAAGTATCAGAGATATGTGAGAATAAGATTAACGTACCAAGACCAAAGGAACTTCAGACTGTCAGTTGTAAATAGCATCCAGAATCAAGTTAATTAATGTTTATGCTTGTTATTACTTTAATAAATGTGCGTGAAAATTAATCAAGTTCTGTTTAAAGTTGGTCACCGTCAATCTGCTACTCTAAGCGTGCAAGTGGCATTTCTATCGTCTGACCTAATGGCAGAAGATAAACACGCCACAATAAGACCACGAGACATATTGCTGACACTCGTCTAATTCGTTAGAGCGACAAGTCAAATAATCTGATGGTGTGTGTACGGAAGGTCTTACAGTACGCACACCACAATGCCCAAGCCATGTTTTAAAAGAAGCTCTGTAATCCTGGAATTGAACAGGAAAGAGATCAAACTCATGACTGGACTGATGACCGGCCATGGGAACTTCAAAAAAACACCTGCACACAATGGGTATAATGGAAGAGGACCCTAAATGTAGGATATGTGAGGAGGGTGAAGAAACCGCATCACACCTAATCTTTGAATGCAGGGCATTTGAGAGTAAAAGATACAGAATCTTCGGGACAACTAGATCCGAAGAAATTGTGTCTAACAAAAAAGTGGTAGAGGGACTCCTTGCACTATTTAAGGGCACTGGTTGGCTTTACTAGATATACAGGGAGCGATACCGCACAATAAACCTAGTTTCGGTGCGGGCAGTGGCAGTTCAGACCTAAGCTGTTTTAGCTCTACTGTTAAAATCAATCAATCAATCAACCTGTCCGATCTCCCGCTTGCCGGCCGGCCACACATAGCTATGACTCCTGCAGTGTTGGAACGTGTGGACACTCTCATTCGAGGTGATTGACGGATCACAATCTGAAACTCCTCCTTGCACAACAGGCCGCCACTGTTGGCAGTGCTGACTCACTCATCCACCAGTTGTACTCCAGGATATGTTCCCGCTGGGTTTCTCGCCACCTAACAGAAGATAATAAAGAGCAACGAAGGACCATCTGTGCGAAATTGCTAGCGCAGTACGAGGTCGAGCATGACAATTTTTTGACGAACTTTGTCACAGGCGATGCAACTTGGGTTCATCATTTCCAACCGGAAACAAAATGGCATCCATGGAGTGGCGTCACACCACCTCTCCCCCAAAGAAAAGGGCCTCACCCTGAGCCGGTAAAGTCATGGCGACTGTCTTCTAGAACTATGGAGGGGTTATTCTGTTTGATATCCTTCCTCCTGGAGCTATGATCAGCTCTGAAGTGTAGTGTGCTACCTTCAGGAAACTGAAGAAAAGACATCAGAGTGTTGGACGCCACAAAATTGCAGGAGAAGTTCTCCCTCTCAATGGCAACGCAAGGCCTCACACAAGTCTGCGCACCCGAGAGCAGCTCACAAAATCTTCGTCAGACTGTTCTTCCTCATCCGCCCTAAAGCTCGGATATCGCATCTTCCGACCTCCATCTGTTTGGCCCAGTGTAGGATGCACTCCGCTGGAAACAGTGTGCGGATAATGGGAGGTTACTGATGCAGCAATTCGTTGGATCCGACGTCGACCAGTAGAATGATACCATGCGGGCATACAGACCCTCCTAGAAAGGTGCCGTAAGACTGTCACACTGAGTGGGGACTTAAATAACACCTTCCTGGTTTCAGAAAAAAAGAGTTGCGTTACTTATTGAAAGTCCCTCGTAGAATCCCTTCCGCACAGTACAACAAATTTTAAATTCACTGCAGTAAAGAAAACTGGAACAACAACGACAGTAGCTCACAATATACAGTATATATAGTCCTTGGCCACAGAGCCCAAAATGGCAAATGAAAACAGCTTCCACTGACAACCATTTAGGCAATGAAAGGTGTCAGAAGTCTAGTATCTCGGTTAATTAGGGATTACTTACATTAGCACTCAACTAAATCTATATCCATGGGTACTCCTATCACTAACACTCCCAAATACTAACCTAATCAACGCTAATGCCCATCTTACCCACAGAATAATTTCAACACGCCGTACTGCACACGCAGATCTCTCGTATGAAATACTGCTGATAATTCGTCACACTAAGTACACAGCCTGTCCTCATACCACTGTCGGTCAATAAAGCACCTTTTCCAGTGCTCCAAAACGCTTCATTATTTTTTGTCCTACTTTTTTTATGCTCGTAACTGAAAATAGAATGAAGTATATTAAGAAAACCCTTTTTCAGTTGTAAGGAAGCACGATTTTGATATGTGTTTCAAGATTGCATTTAATACGCAGAAACTTCCAGTTCTAAAACAGGTAAATACTAAGCCACCGAGAATAAATGAAAGACCATTCCTCTTTTATCTTCTTCTTGTGTTATAATTTTTTGTCAGTTGAGTTGTAAATGTCGTAACTGTAATTATATTTGTTCTATAACAGTTGTTTGAATCTATCTGTTACGTTGGCTCCGTTATTGATTCAGCCCATTGTCGTGTCTTTTAATTATTTATGTTATCATTTCTGAATGTTACAACAAGAAAAATGGGCGAGATTGGGGGCGGATTGTTCGGACACGAAGGATGGAAGATAATTAGTGCCCTTTCGTTAATTACTTTTCAGTGAACTGCCTGAACTCTCTTGAGACAATTATTTCGTTCATTTCTGTGTTTAAGCAACATTTCACAATTAAAACTGCGCGAATCTGATCGGTTTCTGTTTGCGAACAATGATATATGCCAGCCTACTGAATGGCCTAAACAATGCAGATTTGCAAATGAACTACAAGAGCGTGGATTTTTATAAGACAAACTCTGGTATAAAAGTAGGGAAGTTACCTGTGACGCACTACATTGTTCACTTCTTACTAAAATTATCCTTTCCTATGTGAGAATCGTGGCTGTTCTATTGTACTAAACTGTACCATTTCTGGACTCTTGAGTTCTTGCTGTACGTTTGAGAAACCGTTAAGTTTCTTTAACTCTCACTACGAGACTTAAACGCATCTTCTGACGCCCTGTTTTGGCTCTTCTTGTAATTTGGAAACCCCCATCTGCATCTCCCCTGGAATCACCGTCCTTTCGCCCAGGAAAAAGCACCAATTGCCACAGTGGGTTGTTTGTGCCCACAGAGTGACTATGTCCTCTGCTGACCTTTAGTGAAGTTCCAAACTTCTGGGCGCACCAGCTTCAAAAAAAGGCTTCACACTCTTGACTGTCTCCCTGAAATTGCAGCTACAACTGCGGCCACTGCGATCCTTCGGAACTGCTCCCTTAACTGAAACAAGTCGGGCCAACGCCCCAATTGTTTCCCTGTGCCTCGCCCCTACGCCACAACCTCACGTACCACTGCTACTGGCGAAGGCTCACGTTGTTGTTGCCGTATCTCCGGCTCCACTGTGCTCACCTCCAGCCTATCCCTCTTCAGCAACCTCGGCCCCCCCACAGCTCCGACAAGGACTCATGTTGACCAGTGGCGACGCTGCAGGCTTCCCAACCACTGCCCGCGGTCACGGCACTCGATTCTACGATTTGTGACCACACTAGTACCGAAGCAGGTGACGTAATTTCTTGCGTCTCGCGCCGCCCCATATTAACTGGGAGCGACAATAGCAGTCACCACGGCAGCACCGCCAACCGCGCCCTCTCGCCCAACACGCGCGCGAAAGCAGAGGTGTTGCGGCCGTCTGGAAAGGGCAGGAAGAAAGACGTGCCGCAAATTTCAGATTCGTGGCACATCACCTCAAAAAATAAATCAATTTATGACCATGAAACTTCGTGATATTAGTCCTTCTCTACATACACTCTAAGACAAGAAAACTACGATGTGATTCTTCAACTTCTCCCTGCGTATTTCTTGCTCGAACAGTCCACGGGTGTACTGTTGGTCCATAGTGTCCAACGGGCACAATATTTCGGCGATCAGACATATCGCCATCGTCAGGTGCGCTGACGAAGTGAGCTCCTGAGGGCGGGCGGCCGTCTAAATCCCCTTCCCCCGCTAGGCGTTCTCTCCGCGGTCCGCGCCCGCGGCCACGCGTCGGCTGTCGCTGAGAGGCTGGCGTCGGCGTCTGTGGTGGCGTCGGTGTAACTGCCTCGTCCGCCCTGGTCGCTCGTTCGTTTTCTTTGCTGAGCCTCTTTTTAATTCGACTCAGTGCTGGTTCCCTTGCCTTGCTGAGGTTATAGCCGCAATCTCTGTTGATGAGTCCGTCCCTTGTACGAATTTCGATAGCCTCTCTAACGATGAAGTCGCAGTATATATAGATGTTTGTGCCAAGACCCTGATATGTTGGTAGTCCATTTAGTGATTTTCGGACAAACAGTGCTCTGCAACTGCCGAGTTGTTGGGGTACATAAGTCGAGTGTGCCTCTGATGTTCTCGGCAACGATCTTTGATGGTGCGCACTGTGTGTCCAATGTAAGTCTTCCCACACTCCCAGGGAACCTGGTATATGCCGGCCTTCCACAAGCCGAGATCGTCTTTGACATTTCCCAATAATGCTCGTGTTTTACTGGGCGGGCAAAAGACAGGTCCTACTCGGTGTTTCCTCAATATTCGTCCTATTTTCCCCGATAGTGCGCCAGTATACGGTTTACAGGCGGTGGCTATCTCTTCCTCCATGACTTCGTCCATCTCCACACTCTGTACTGTAGAGGTGGGGCGGAGAGCGCGTCTGATCTGCCACTCCGAAATACAATTTTGAGGTGTTCCAGCTCATGGGGAATATTCTCCGCGTCCGAGATGGTGCGCGCCCTGTGCACCATTGTTTTTAGTACCCCATTCCTCTGCGAAAGGTGGTGGCAGCTATTTGCATGCAATACAGGTCGGTGTGCGTTTTGTTCCTGTATACTCCATGGCCCAGGGTGCCATCCGCGCTTCTTTTGATCATGACGTCCAGGAATGGTAAACTTCCTTCTACTTCGGTCTTCATAGTGAATTTGATGTTCGGATGTATGGAGTTCAGGTGTGTAAGGAAGTCTAGGAGCTTGTCCCTTCCATGGCGCCAAATCGCGAATGTGTCAACATAACGTAGAAAACAAGTAAGTTTCCATTTGGGTGACGCCAAAGCTTCCTCCTCGAAATACTCCATATAGAAATTGGCGACCACACGCGAAAGTGGGCTCCCCATTGCGACTCCTTCTGTTTGCTCATAGTATTCTCCATTAAACAGAAAATACGTGGAGGTCAGAACGTGCCTGAAAAGGTCGGTCGTCTTCTCGTCAAATTTCTGTGCAATGAGCTCAACTGACTCTCGAAGAGGCACTATGGTGTATAACGAGACAACGTCAAAACTCACCAGGATATCTGAGTCTTTCAGCTTGGAGTTCTCGAGACGTTTTACGAAATCCATTGAATACCGAACGTAAAGAGGGCATTTACCCAAGTAAGGGCTTAGTAGTTCTGCCAGGTATTTGGCCAGCAAATATGTAGGTGGCCTAATATTGCTGACAATTGGGCGTAACGGCACCCCTTTTTGTGGACTTTAGGGAGTTCATAAAGTCTTGGCGGTACAAGTCCTTGAGGTTTCAATTTCTTGATGACAGCCTATGGTAAATACGTGTCCTTGAGAAGAGCCCTAGTCTTGTTCTCCACCTTCTTTGTGGGGTCAGCGTTGATCTTTCTGTAAGATTCGTCACTTAGCGGGCTCTGCGTCTTCTCAATGTAATCCTTATGGGAAATGGCAACTGTAGCATTGCGTTTGTTAGCTGGTAAGACAACAATCTCAGGTCTCTGTCTCAGGTCTCGAATGAGGCCGAAATCGGTAGATGTGATGCACGTGTGCAGGCAAATAAATGATTAAAATTTCAAAAAAATTTGACGATTTATTCAAGGGAAAGAGCTTCACAAACTGAGCAAGTCAATAACGCGTTCTTCAAGCTCTGGCCCTTAAGCAAGCAAATATTCGCTAGGTATTGTTTGATAGGACGCCCTTTTACGTTATATCACGCCAAATCCTATCCAACTGGAGCGGTAAATCGTAAAAATCCTGAGATTGTTGGAGACCCTGCCCACAATTCTCCAAACATTCTCGTTTGATGAGAGATCCGGCAACCTTGCTGACTAAAGTAGGGTTTGGCAAGCACAAAGACAAGCAGTAGAAACTTTCGACGTGTGCGGGTGGGCATTATCTTGTTGAAATGTAAGCTCGGGACGGCTTGCCATGAAGGGCAACAAAACAGGGCTGTGCCGTGAGGGTGCCGGGGACGTTAACCAAAGGTGTCCTGGTATGGAAAAATTGGCACCGCAGACCATCACTCCTGCTCGCCAAGGCATGTGGAGGGCGATAGTCAGGTTGGTATCCCACTGAACTCCAGGGCGTCTCCAGACATGTCTTCGCTAGCCTCAGGGTCCTTTTCCAGCAGGACTCGTCACTGGAGACAATATTCTACTCAACGAGATTCCAGATCGAAGGCGCCTCTGAGGACCCGCCAGACAGCGGTGGCATATCAGTATGTATGTCGCTTACAATAGGACCAACAACAAGGAGTGATGGTGTAGGGTGCCATTTCTTTTCGTATCAGAACCCCTTTGGATGTCATCCAGCGCCACGCTTACGTCTACGATATTCCACTCCCCGTTTTATTGCCCTTTATGGCAAGCCATCCCGGGCTTAAATGACAGCAAAATAATGTCCACCTGCACACAGCGAGAGTTTCTGCTGCCCTAACTTGGTCAGCAAGGTCTGCGGATCCCTGCCCAATCGAGAACATTTGGAGAATTATGGGCGGCACGATATCCAACAACCCTTCAATCAGTGCCAAGACGAGAATTTGATGGCAAGGACCAGAGGTGGACCAAGGCGTTTTTGAATTGCTCAATATGTGAAGCTGTTTCTCTTGAAAAAGACATCGAGTATTTCTGAAATTGTAATCACTGGTTTGTCTGCACATGTACATCAGATCTACCGGTTTCCGTCCTATTCGTCCTTCGTGTTGCGTCGTTTCCTTTTTTTTCCCCCTTCCCCTTCTTCATTTTCCCCTTAGAGTGTACTTTATAAAATTAAACTTTCTTAGCTTCAGTTACGTTTATTTCATATTATTTGACGGCTCGAAGCGTTTCAGAAGCATGCAGTCGTCATCTGTTGAATAACTGTTACTTAAACATCTTTTATTAATTACAAATACACGTGAAGAGCGAAAATATTTTCTTTCTGGCTCACGAAGCAGAAGAGCAAACACAACGGTATCAAATGATATTGTTGTGTTTGCTCTTGTACTTTGTGTGCCATAAACGAATACTATTCCAAAACATGGCAGGGTTTCTGGACACAATATCCCTAACATATCTAGCACAAAATCTTTTCGCTCTTCACATGAGGCTGTAAGTCATTACTGCTGTATAAGTAGCAGTTAATCACCTGATGTGGCAACATGCTGTGGAAACGCTTAGTGCTAATACTTTTATTTTTTATTTTTACTGGTTTGATGGGGCTCACCACGAATTACTCACCTGTGCCAACCTCTTCAGCTCAGAGTAGCACTTGCAACCTACGTCCTCAATTATTTGGTGGATGTACTCCAATCTCTGTGTCCTCCTATAGTTTTTGCTTTCTGCAGGTCCCTCTAGTACCACAGAAGTCATTCCTTGATGTATTAACAGATGTCCTATCATCCTGCCCCTTCTCCTTGTCAGTGTTTTTCCACATAGTCCTTCCCTCTCCGATTATGCTCAAAACATCCTCATTCTTTACCTTAGCAGTTCACCTAATTTTCAACATTCGTCTGTAGCACCACATCTCAAAAGCTTAGATTCTCTTCTGCTCGCCGGCCGCTGTGGCCGAGCGGTTCTAGGCTCTTCAGTCTGGAACCGCGCGACCGCTACAGTCGCAGGTTCGAATCCTGGATGTGTGTGATGTCCTTAGTTAGTTAGGTTTAAGCAGTTCTAACTTCTAGGGGACTGATGACCTCAGATGTTAAGTCCCATTGTGCTCACAGCCATTTGAACCATTTTTTCTCTTCTTCTCCTGTTTTTCCACAGTCCATGATTCACTACTATGCAATACTGTGCTTCAAACGTAGATTCTCTGAAATTTTTTCCTCATATTAAGGCCTATGTTTGATAACAGTAGACTTCTATTATCCAGCAATAACGTTTTAGTCAGTACTAGTCTGCTTTTGATGTCCTCCTTGTTCCATCACTCATTGATTATTTTACTGCCTAGGTAGTAGAATTCCTTAACTTCATCTACTTTGTGACCATCAGTCCTGATGTCCAGTTCTCGCTGTTCATATTGCTGCTACTTCTCATTACATTCGTCTTCGATTTACTCTCAATCCATATTTTCCACTCATTAGACTTCATTCCATTCAGCACATCCTGTAACATTCTTCACTTTCACTCAGGATAGCAATGTCATTAGCGAATCATATCACTGATACCGTTCCACCTTTAATTTTAATCCCACTCCTGAACATTTCTTTTATTTCCATCACTGAGGAGTAAAAAACTACTCCCTTGTCTTATACACTTTTTAACCCGAGCACTTCATTCTTGTCGTCCACTCTTATTATTCCCTCTTGGCTACAGTGGGCTACTGCATGCTACCGGTCTCTCGCTATAGCTTACCCCTATTATTCCCAAAATTTCTAACGTCTTGCACCATTTTACACTGTCGAACGCTTTTTCCAGGTCGACAAATCCTATGAATGTGTCTTGATTTTTCTTTAGTCTTGCTTCCATTATCAACCACAAAGTCAGAATTGCCTCTCTGGTGCCTTTACCTTTCCTAAAGCCAAACTGATCGTCATCTAACACCTCCTCAATTTTCTTTACCATTCTTCTGCATCTTACTCTTGTAAGCAACTTGAATGCTTGAGTTGTTAAACTGATTGTGCGATAATTCTCGCACTTACCAGCTTTTATAGTCTTCAGAACTGGGTGGATGATATTGTTCCCGAAAGTCAGATGGTATGTCGCCAGACTCACACATGCTACACACCAACGTTAATAGTGGTTTTGTTGCCGCTTCTCCCAATGATTTTAGAAATTCTGACGGTATGTTATCTATCCCTTCTACCTTGTTTGATCTGAAATCCTCCAAAGCCCTCTTAAATTTTGATTCTAGTATTGGATCCCCTATCTCTTCTAAATCGACTCCTGCTTTTTCTTCTATCATATTATACAGATCTTCCCCCTCATAGAGGCTTTCGGTGTATTCTTTCCACATATCCGCTCCCTCCTCCTCATGTAACAGTGGAATTTTCTTTGTACTCTTGATATTACCACCCTTGCTTTTAATGTCGTAGAGCCTTTCAGTGTATTGTTTCCGCTTATCCGCTCTATCCTCCTCATCTAACAGTGGAATTTCCGTTGTACTCTTAATGTTACCACCCTTGCTTTTAATGTTATCAAAGGCTGTTTTGACTTTCCTGTACGCTGAGTCTATCCTTCCCACAATCATTTCTCTTTCGATTACTTCACAATTTTCGTGCAGCTATTTCGTCTTAGCTTCCCTGCACTTCCTATCTATTTCAGTAACTTGTAATTCTGTATTCCTGAATTTCCCTGTACGTTTCTGTACTTCCATCTTTCATCAATCAACTGAGGTATTTCTTCTGTTACCCATACTTTCTTCGCAGTTACCTTCTTTGTACCTATGTTTTTCTTTCCAACCTCAGTGATGGCCCTTTTTAGAGATGTCCATTCCTCTTCAGCTTTACTGTCTACTAAGCTATTCCTTATTGTTGTATCTACAGCCTTAGAGTACTTCAAGCGTATCTCGTCATTTCTTAGTACTCCTGTGTCCCGCTTCTTTGTGTACTGATTCTTCCTGGCTAACCTCTCAAACTTCAACCTGCTCTTCATAATTACTACATTGAGTATATATCTGATTCTGGGTACGCCTTGCAACTCAGTACCTGGTTTCTGAATCTCTGTCTGACCATGATGTAATCTGACTTCAATCTTTCGGTATCACCCTGCCTCTTCCAAGTATATCTCCCCCTCTTGCGATTCTTGAATAGAGTATTCGCTATTACTATCTGAAATTTTTTACAGAACTCAATTAGTCTTCCTCCTCTCTCTTTCCTTATCCTTGCCCGAATACTCCTGTTACATTTTCTTCTACTCCTTCCCATACAGCTGCGTTCCTGTTCCCCGTGACTGTTAGATTCTCATCTTTTTTCACATTCTGTATTACCCTTTCAATATCCTGATGCACTTTCTCTATCTTTTCATCTTCAGCTTGCGACGTCGGCATGAATACCTGCAGTACCGTTGCCGGCGTTGGTTTGCTGTAGATTCTGATAAGAACATCCCTATCACTGAACTGCTCATAGTAACACACTCTATTCTCTACCTTCCTATTCGTAATGAAACTCCCGTTATATCACTTTCTGCTGCTGCTGATATTACCCTATGCTCATCTGACCATAAATCCTAGTTTTCTTTTCATTTTACTTCACTGACCCCTATTATATCTAGGTTGAGCCTTCGCATCTCCTTTTCAGATGTTCTAGCTTCCCTATCACATTCAAGATTCTGACATTCGAAGCTCCAACTCGTAGATCGTTATCCTTCCATTAGTAACTCAATCTTTTTCTCATGGTCACGTACCCCTTGGCTGTCATCTCGCCGAGACCCTAGTGGGCGACTATTCCGGAATCTTTTGCTATTGGAGAGATCATCATGACACTTTCTCAGTTACAGGCCACATGTCCTGTGGATACACGTCATGTGTCTTTAATGCAGTGGTTTCCATTGCCTTCTGCATCCTCATGCCGTTGATCATTGCTGATTCTTTCACCTTTAGGGGCAGTTTCCCACCACAACGACAAGAGAACGTCCTTATGTCCTCTCGTCCGCCCTCTTTGACAAGGCCGTTGGCACAATGAGGGTGACTTCTTAAGCTGGAAGTTTTTGGCCACCAATTAAAATTTATGCAGTGGCGCGTTCCGAACCCGGGACCGAGGACGTTTTGATTGCTAATCAACGGATGCGCGTAGCTAATAAATTCCGTAAGATGGAGGTGACTGGAGATGACAAAGTGCTAAGTTACAAATTTCATAATACAGTTATAGGCATCTTTTTGATTTGCAGCTCTCGTCCTTCCTTTATGCATTTACAGTTAAATTGTGGGATATGGGGTCGAATTTTTGCAAAAACACTTCTTTTTCTTTTCACCTACTGCGATGTCTTTGCAAAAAGGCGGAACCCATATCCTATAACAATTACAGCCCTTAACGAATTCCACGCATACTGGACTAATTAAAGCTTCTCTGCATATTCGCTCCTCAGTGCGACAATTTTTCAGAATGACGGGTGACTTGGTAAGGTCCTTGATTGTATAGATATGCACTTTGATCGTTCAGGGAATCACAGTCGTCGTCATTCTGGAAATGACTGTCACGCAGTGATTTCTTCATTTGCGTTAGAGGAAGGACACACCGGTGTCATATCAGGAGAGCATGGCGGAGGGGAGGGTAAACAAAAGAGGTGGAGGTGTTGAGGTGGAGGGTAGGAGGCAAACTATCATTGCACAAAGAAGCACTGTATGCGATGTTGTCTGGGGGCAGAATGAGCTGAGTGTGTTCGTGGAGCAAAATGCATCCCCCCCACCTCATAAAGCTTCCCACGACGCTTTATCTCGACAGTTTCCTGTAACCTCGCCACGAGGTAGTATGCCGCTGTGACAGTTTGTCCCTTATGTGTAAAAACTGTTAACACTGCACCGTGACAGTCTCAAAAAACAATCAGCGTCACTTGCGGAATGATGGTTGAGGCTTCGACGATTTTGGCAGTGATGGATCAACAATTTTTAACTGCCAGAATAAGATTTTCACTCTGCAGCGCAGTGTGCGCTGATATGAAACTTCCTGGCAGATTAAAACTGTGTACCCGACCGAGACTCGAACTCGGGACCTTTGCCTTTCGCGGGCAAGTGCTCTACCAACTGAGTTTCAATTTTTAACTGCTTGTTTCATTCCTTCATTTTGGGCTCGTAATAATAAATCCAGCACTCGTACACGATGATTGAATGACTAAAGAAGTCATTCGGATTGGACTGCGAAAACTGCACGTTTTCCACTACTGCCTGAGTTCGGCAGGCATTTTGAATGGGTGTGACCAGTGGCACACAACGGCGTTACTGTAGTGGTAACACCGGTTCTCATCGGGTCACCGACGTTAAGTGCCGTCGAGCTGGGCTAGCACTTGGAGAGGTGGCTGTCTGGCTCTGCCGAGAGCTGTTGACAAGTGGGGTGCACTCAGCTTTGTGAGGCAAATTGATGATCTTCTTGATACTCGTAAACTGCCAATAGTCGGGAGTGCGGTTACCTAGCCACATCCCCTCCGTATGTCCATCCAGTGATGCCTATGTGCTGAATATAGCAAGGAAGTACCGTTGGGCATTCGAGGCCTGTTTGGACTGAGAGAGTGGCCAGTCATAGAACCCTATAGGCAGCGCACTTAATAGTGGTTCAAATGGCTCTGAGCACTATGCGACTTAACTGCTGAGGTCATCAGTCGCCTAGAACTTAGAACTAATTAAACCTAATGCCCGAGGCAGGATTCGAACCTGCGACCGGAGCGGTCACGGGGTTCCAGACTGAAGCGCCTTTAACCGCACGGCCACACCGGCCGGCCGCACTTAATAATGTTCGCGCTGTCATGGAACATGTCGAAAATTTTTTTCTAGCATCGCCGCGATTGTAACACTATTCCGTCGGGCTTGCGATTCCCGGGTCTTCACAGAGAGATGATCTGCTGCTTCGTTCTTCAAATAATGGAAGCATTTGTGCCATCTAATCACTGTGTCATAAATTCGTGAATTGGTCCGAACATTCCCAAAAAAAAAAATTTAACTGCATAAAATTGTTTTTGCGAGGTGATAATTAAAACAGAATGCATGCCCGTCGTAGTATTAGTAATCCCTTCACTGTTGTATTTCTACCATCTTGCCAAATGCTATACACTGATATGCCAAAACATTATGACCACTGCCCACCGCAACGTCGGATGCCGCCTGGTGAGGTTGCGAGCACATGACACGGTTGCAAGAGTGTGTTGGCGAAGCAGATACGAACGAGGGATCACACTAGCCACGATATGGGCCTCAAATGGGGAACATCCACTAAGATAAGCGACTTTGACAAAGGGTAGATTATTACACTACTGGCCATTAAAATTGCTATACCACGAAGATATCGTGCTACAGACACGATAATTTAACCGACAGGATGAAGATGCTGTGATATGTAAATGATTAGCTTTTCAGAACATTCACACAAGGTTGGTGCCGGTGGCGACGCCTACAACTTGCTGACATGAGGAAAGGTTCCAACCGATTTCTTATACACAAACAGCAGTTGACCGGGGTTGCCTGGTGAAACGTTGTGATGCCTCGTGTAAGGAGTAGAAATGCGTACCATCACGTTTCCGACTTTGATAAAGGTCGGATTGCAGCCTATCGCGATTGCGGTTTATCGTATCGCGACATTGCTGCTCGCGTTGGTCGAGATCCAATGACTGTTAGCAGAATATGGAATCGGTGGGTTCAGGAGGATAGTACGGAACGCCGTGCTGGATCCCAACGGCCTCGTATCACTAGCAGTCGAGATGACAGGCATCTTATCCGCATGGCTGTAACGGATCGTGCTGCCACGTCTCGATCCCTGAGTCAACAGATGGGGACGTTTGCAAGACAACAACCATCTGCACGAACAGTTCGATGGCGTTTGCAAGGAGGAGAAATGCGTACCATCACGTTTCCAACTTTGATAAAGGTCGGATTGTAGCCTATTGCGATTGCGGTTTACCGTATCGCGACATTGCTGCTTGCGTTGGTCGAGATCCAATGACTGTTAGAAGAATATGGAATCGGTGGGTTCAGGAGGGTAATACGGACGCCGTGCTGAATCCCAACGGCCTCGTATTACTAGCAGTCTATATGACAGGCAGCTTATCCGCATGGCTGTAACGGATCGTGTAGCCACGGGTCGATCCCTGAGTCAAGAGATGGGGACGTTCGCAAGACAACAACCATCTGCACGAACAATTGGGCGACGTTTGCAGCAGCATGGACTATCAGCTCGGAGACCATGGCTGCGGATACCCTTGACGCTGCATCACAGACAGGAGCGCCTGCGATGGTGTATTCAACGACGAACCTTGGTGCACGAGTGGCTAAACGTCATTTTTTTCGATGAATCCAGGTTCTGTTAACAGCATCATGATGGTCGCATCCGTGTTTGGCGACATCGCTGTGAACGCACATTGGAAGCGTGTATTCGTCATCGCCATAATGGCGTATCACCCGGCGTGATGGTATGGGGTGCCATTGGTTACACGTCTCGGTCACGTCTTGTTCGCATTGAAGGCGCTTTGAACAGTGGACGTTACGACCCGTGGCTCTACCCTTCATTCGATCCCTGCGAAACCCTACATTTCAGCAGGATAATGCACGACAGCACGTTGCAGGTCCTGTACGGGCCTTTCTGTATACAGAAAATGTTCGACTGCTGCCCTGGCCAGCACATTCTCCAGATCTCTCACCAACTGAAGACGTCTGGTCAATGGTGGCCGAGTAACTGGCTCGTCCAAATACACCAGTCACTACTCTTGATGAACTGTGGTATTGTGTTGAAGCTGCATGGGCAGCTGTACCTGTACACGCCATGCAAGCTCTGTTTGACTGAATGCCCAGGCGTATCAAGGCCGTTATTCTGGCCAGAGATGGTTGTTGTGGATACTGATTTCTCCAGATCTATGCACCCAAATTGCGTGAAAATGTAATCACATGTCAGGTCTAGTATAATATATTTGTCCAACGAATACCCGTGTATCATCTGCGTTTCTTCTTGGTGTAACAATTTTAATGGCCAGTAGTGTATTATGCAAAGCCTGTGAACGAGTATCTCGAAAACGGCGAAGCTGGTCGAATGTGCATCTGCTACTGTCGTGAGAACCTACGGAAAGAGTTAGGACAATGGAAACGCGTCGGCTCTTCGGGTGAATCACATTTTGGTAAGCTACGTCGATGGTTATCTCCACCAACGCCGTCATCAAGGCGAACAGCTGCTCGAAACGTGCAACGCGCCACGGAAGCAGGCTGGTGGGAGCAGTATTATGCTATGGGAGACATTCTGCTGCGATAGCGTGGGATCTGTGGCAGAAATCAAAGACACGCTAACAGCTGTAAATCACCTGTATCCCTTCGTGCTTGATGTTTTCCCCGACGGTGGTGTCATCTTTCACCAGTATAATTGCCCTTGTCTTGGAGCAAGAACAGTACTAAAGTGGTTTGAGAAGCATTATAGTTAACCCACGTTGATGTCTCGGCGATCAAATTCGCCTGATGTAAATCCTATGGAACCCATCTGGGTCGCTATCGAGGGCCATCACCGCGTACGGAAATTAGCGGCCCATTATTTACGCGAATTGTAGACATCTCCACAAAGCTACAAACAAACTGGCGGATGTCTGATAGGTAGAAATCAGTGTATTACACCATTCCAAAGATGTATAAACAAGCTATTAAACAGATGGTCATAATGTTCTGGTTCATCTTGCTTTAAGATCAGGGATATGATAAACTTGGCGTAAACGGAGACCAGCACGTGGGCTTTACGTCTTTTGATAGGACTTCCGCATACTCGGTTTGTTGGCGGCTGTGGATTTCATAGGAAGTTCGCCGAAATTCCATACCATTGCGGCTGAACTACCTTCTCCATTCTGTTCGTTAGATAAATATGTTTGCACCTCCATATTGCTGTGGTCATAGTGCACTTATTCGGTAGCTGAGCACGAAAACTACTGGCTCCATTTCTCTCGATTCTGTGAAACTGCAGAAAGCACTAAGCCAGCTGTTGACAGCCAGTCCCCGGTCGATTTTCCTCTCTCAGCCGCGAGCAGCACGGACGTGACTGGCGGCAAATCCCCACAGGACACGACGTCGCCTTAGCGCTCGCTTTCCCCGAGCAAGCAGAATAAAAATGTGACGCAACGCTGCATCCCGACAGCACTTTACGGGGTAGCGAGTGGATCGGCAGAAAGACAGTTCTGACTGTAGTATGTATGGAATCAGTGAGCTGCGGACTACGTCTGTTCAAGACGAAAACAGACATTCAGTAGGCACCCTCGCCCAGTAACCAAACGCGTTTACATGTCTAAACATGTCTGGCTAACGCCAGAAGTGCAAACAAGTCGATCAGCAAGTTAATGAAAAATACTTACTCAGAGTTGATATTCGACGGAGTTACTATTTGGGAGTTACTCGTTCGTTGAACATTATCTCAGGTTACAGAAGAATTATCAACTTCCTACATGTATACTTCGTGAAACAAAAGAATAAACAGTATAACTGCAGGACTAACCAACTTGCCCAAGATGAAGCTAGACCAATAAGAAAAAGCAAGTCCTGTAGCAGATTGCGACTGCAGACACAAGTCTGGTTGAAAAGTGACATCAGTAACAACTGCCAATTCTGTCTGACTCTACAGCGTGTTTCGAACATATTCGTCTGATGGCATAAGACTGTCTTCTACACGAATCACGATAGAAGCTTCGGCTGAGTTTTAATAAACAAAGTTTATCTTGATTTCAGTTTTAAGGGCCGTAAAGATTTCGCAGTTGAACATTGGTCTCCAAAGTCGCTGGATCTAACGCTATGAGATCTACACTATGTGATCACAAGTATCCGGACACCCCCAAAAAATACGTTTTACATGTTAGGTGCATTATGCTGCCACCTACTGCCAGGTAGACGATATCAGCGATCTCAGTAGTCATTAGAACTGAGAGAGCAGAATGGGGCGCTCCGCGGAACTCACAGACTTGGAACGTAGTCAGGGGATTGTGTGTCACTTGTGTCGTATGTCTGTACGCGACATTTTCACACTCCTAAACATCCATTGGCCCACTGTTTCCGATGTGATAGTCAAGTGGAAACTTGAAGGGACACGTGCAGCACAAAAACGTACAGGCCGACCTCGTCTGTTGACTGACAGAGACCACCGACAGTTGAAGAGGATCGTAATGTGTAATAGGCAGACCATCACACAGGAATTCTAAACTGCATCAGGGCCCAATGCAAGTACTCTGACAGTTAGGCCGGAGGTGAGAAAACTTGGATTTCACGGTCGAGCGCTACTCATAAGCCACACATCACGCCGGTAAATGACAAACGACGCCTCGCTTGGTCTAAGGAACGTAAACATTGGACGATTGAACAGTGGAAAAACGTTGTGTGGAGTGACGAATCACGGTACACAATGTGGCGATCCGATGGCAGGGTGTGGGTATGGCGAGTGTCCAGTGAACGTCATCTGCCAGGCGTGTGTAGTGCCAACAGTAAAATTCAGAGGCGGTGGTGTTGTGGTGTGGTCGTGTTTTTCATGGAGGGGGATTACACCTCTTGTTGTTTTGCGTGGCACTATCACAGCACAGGTCTACTTGATGTTTTAAGCACCTTCTTGCTTACCACTGTTAAAGAGCGATTCGGGGATGGCGATTGCATCTTTCAACGCAATCGTGCACCTGTTCATAATGCACGGCCTGTGGCGGAGTGGTTACACGACAATAACATCCCTGTAATGGACTGGCCTGCACAGAGTCCTGACATTAATACTATAGAACATCTTTAGGATGTTTTGGAACGCCGACTTCGTGCCAGGCCTCACTGACCGACATCGATACTTCTGCTCAGTGCAGCACTCCGTGAAGAATGGGCTGCCATTCCCCAAGAAACCTTCCAGCACCTTATTGGACGTATGGTTGCGAGAGTGGAAGCTGTCATGAAGGCTAAGGGTGGGCCAAGACCATATTGAATTTCAGAATTACCGATGGAGCACGCCACGAACTTGTAAGTCATTACCTCGTCATGACGCTGCAACTGCGTGACCAGTAACACATTAAAATAATTCAACCTGTGATCCATGCAGAGTTCAGTGATGGTCACAACTACTGATGTAACTAATCCTGTGTTTTTATATGGGAACTGCATGATCAGGAAAGGTTTGGTCAACAAGCCTTAAACGGAGTAAAAAAATGAAAGGAACCAATAAAAAATTTTAATTTTACTATATTCTGACAGTTAAGATTCATACTTTGATAAACTTTAACCAGACATTTCTTTTCCTTGAACAATTTGAAAACTTTAATTATTCCACAACGTCTATAATCAATAACCACGTATCTGGTCACAACAAAGGTATGAATTTAACTCTCAATGTATGCATACACAAAGCCGACAAAATCCTTCCAGTGGGCAAGAAAGGTAGATTACCAAAAATCCTCAATTAAAACCAAAATCTCCTCCGGCGCTACTAGCATGGCCAGGGCAGGCTGCGACATCTCATGACGCACGGCGTATCTCCACGCCAGCATCCGTATGACTACTCTCAACATTTGTTCGCTCACTTCCACTCGCCGTAATAATATCTCAGACTTAGAGCTTGTCTATGCACGCAACAGAGGAATCAGTAGCCAATTTTCCAAATAGTATGAGCGTCTAACTTTCAAAATGATTGCAATTTCAGAAAAATTGGATGATTTATTCAAGGGAAAGAGCTTCACAAACTGAGGAAGACAAGAATGCGTTGGTGCACCTCTGCTCCTTAAGCCACAAGTCATTCAGCTTGGCACTGATTGACAGAGTCGTTATATGTCTTCCTGAGGGCTATTGCGATAAATTCTGTCCAATTGGCGCGTCAGATCGTCAAAATACTGAGGTGGTTGGAGGATACTGCTCATACTGCTCCAAACGTTCTTAATTGGGAAAAGATCCGGCGGCCTTGCTCGTCAACGTATGTTTGCCGAGCAGGAAGACAAGCAGGAGAAACTCTCTCCGCATGCGGGCGGGCATTATCTTGCTGAAACGTAAGCCCAAGATGACTTACCATGAAGGGCAACGAAACGGGACGCAGAATATCTACTGATTTCCGTCCTGTTTGGATAATTCCTTCGTGGTCCGTCTTCTTTTTCTTCTCTTGAGTTAACATTTTTGTGAAATAGTATGAATATTTTTGAAACAGCCTAGAATTTAAAAAATAGCAATATCTACGTGGTCAACCGTGAATCAAAACGTCTTTTTATTAGCGTTATTGTTAATTAAAGAACTAATTCGAACATAGTTACAGAATGTACAATATGATATGATATCACTCAAAGAACGCCACTTTTTTTTACATTTCGTATCACCATTTACCATTTTTTGATTGAACTGGTTATGCCAAGAGGTGATATTTAAAAATAGCTGTTGTTCCTCTAAAGTACAAAATTAAAAAGAAATGGTTTGATAATGCATTCATTCACCTGCATTTGGAACGAAAAGGTTGATTCTCTCATTAAAATATTCCTGAGATGTATGTTCATGGGGTAATATATGTTTCAATGTGCCTGTATTAATTAATTCTTTGCTGAAGTTGTCTTTAATCCTAGGACTAGTTTGATGCTGCTCTCTGCGCTGGTGTATCCTCTCTCATCGTCTCTACATAACTGCTGGAACCAACAGCCATTTGAATCTGCCGACTACATGATATTCCTATAGCCCCATCCTCCCCTGTCACACACACACACACACACACACACACACAAAATTCGCTCCATTGCCAAACTGATTATTCCTTGATATTTGAGGATGCGTCCTATCAACCAGTCGCTTCTTTTCGTCAAATTGCACCATTAAACTTCTTTTCTCAACATTTCGGTTTAGCACCTCGTCATTAGATGCCCGATCTACCGATCTAATCTTCAACATTCTTCTTAGCAACACATTTAAAAAATTTCTGTTCTCCTCTTGTGTGAACTGTTTATCGTCCACGTTTCACTTTGGAAAAGGATTCCTAACAATTACGTTTATTTCCGATCTCAATGAATTTCTCATTTTCAGTAGGTCTTTTCTTGCTGTGGCATTTTTCATTTTTACCGAAGATATAGCTGTTAACTTGCATTGTACTGTCTGCTCCGAGACAGTTTGACACCCTGTGTCATGAGCACGGACACAGTAACTCTAACATGTGGCGTGATCGAAATGATACAATAGGACATTTGCGAGTCACTATATATCATGAGCGATAGAGCATTTAAATGAAGCTCTCTCCAGAAACGCCTATTATGTCACTATGTACTGTGTTTTCACCAATCTTCTAATAAGTATTAACAATATTTAGCCTGTGCACAAAGCTGAGGAACATAATTTGGATTCACTTAAATACTGTAGCTATAAGAGAAAAAATATTTTTTTTGTCACGTATCAAATGAATCTGAAAATTAGGTGTACAGTTAAAGAGTGTCAGACCTATGCACTGTGTCATTGAGATGTAACTGACGCATTACATAAATTTAGATTCTATACGAGTCCACATGGCTGAATTCAGTGAATACTCGATATCGCACTTTAAGTTCATTAAAGCATAACATAGCTGGCATTACAAAAAATGTGCAACAACGATAAGACGCTCCATTTAGCGCAATAATCGCTTGTCGTCGACGCGTGTATAACTTAACATTTCTTCATTATTATAGTCTACTTACTATCAACCTTTAATTTGGCAGCAGAACTGGACACGACACATTTACACGGAGACACTCACTCCAATACTTTAAAATGACGCACGTAAAATTGATATAGTGCGAAACAGAAAGTACGTCCATTAGTTTCCTTTTAGAATTATCAGACTATGTTGGTGTTATTATTTTGCTGCACGTTAATGAAGTTTATTGACTGAGTATTCAGGATAATTTCTGAGCATAAAATTTTTTGTGCCCTACTTCGTTAATGAACTCATTTGTGATTACTAAAAATTTACTGTTAATAGGTGCCCTATTACGAGGTTCAGTAACGTTTTTTGCTTATGGCTTCACACCTTTTAAAGGCACGTGTTTCAGGACAACTAAGTAATTATAAGAAATGTCTGCGTAGTTTTGCGTACAAGAATGCTTCTGAACAGCAAAAAGAAATTACAAAAAGTCTTCACACAAACGCGTGTAACTGCTTACTGCATCCGAAATGAAGCATGTCACAGTTTATTTAGTTCATAGCTCTGCTTGCAGTCAACAGTTTTCGATGGCTAAAGATGAATTCAAGGATTCAGACGGTTCCCGATGGCGAAATGGTATGGTAGCTGATACCGCTCTTTCTGCCTTAACTGAGTTGTATCCAGTACGGTGACTTTTTCCTTAAATATTACGTATCTCATAGTTCAAATTATTGATGATATGACTGAAAGATCGTCAGCGGCTCGTGGTCTTGCAGTTAGCTTTGCTGGCTGACGGTCACAGAGCCCCAGGCTCAACAGCTAGGCGGGACAGGGATCTTCTGTGCACGAGATCGGCTGTGTGTGTGTGTGTGTGTGTGTGTGTTGTCTTCATCATCATTTCATCAACGTCGAAGCGAAAGGCGCCGAAATTGCTTCAAATAAAAAGAGTTGTAATAGATGGCCGATCGTCCCAGATTGGGTCTCCCAGCCAATAATGCTATGTGTACATTTTTTCAGTGATTTAACAGTTTCTGAAAATAAAAATGTGACATTTATTTTTTCACTATTTCATTGTTAATTTTATTGAGGACGTAGTGGTCACATCTGCTAGGAGGAAAACCTTGTGTTTTTCTCACTGGGAAGGTGTTCTCTCGCTGTGGTCTCTCGGTCTTCATTATGGGCAGGGGGCAGTCAGTGATTCTCATTAGGAAGTGCGAAGCTCCTCTGGAAACTGGGCAGTTTTCACGAAAGTAAGGCTGTGGCCTACTTCATGCTTTTTTTTTTTTTTTTTTTTTTTTTTTTGGCAGAGCTGGTATCTCTCCTAGCCATTAGCGGAAGGTATCGTCCAGTCACTGCCATCTGCCATCCTCAGACAATAACTGAGCATGAGTTCTTGCCTGTTCTGTTCGGACATTAAAGGTCGAGACACGGAGACGCCACCTGATTTGCATGCGAAGATCCGTTGCTTTCACTCCAGAATTTGGCGTACTGAATCGAACTGAGCCATCCCGCCACAGTATTGGCGCGAAGAAGGCGAACGATCGATGGCACACTGTACCATCCCAGTAGAAACCGTTTTTTTGTTAGTTTTGACATCAGGAGTGGGAAATGCTGCAGTGTTCCCATTTTTTCATGAAATAAACGAAATTCTCGTCCATTACGCTCGCTAAAGCTTTTTAAGTAGAGGGCGGTGTAGGGAGATCTATGTTTTGTGTGCATTCCATCAGCTCCCACCGTGTGGCTCACATTTGATGCTGATAGTCACATGGATTACTGATTTTCGGGAAATGTAATTCGCGATTCCGGCAGTACGATCCAAATTCTGAGTTGCTCTTTATTTGCTTATTTTGCCACGCAGCATGTGTTGCTTAAGCTGGTTATAAATTGTGGTATCTTGTTGTATCGTTAGAGAATTTTGTTCTTTGTCAATATTATAGTGATCTTTGCCACTCATTAGAGTAGATATGTATGTGTTAATCTTAGGCTTGACTTAGACCCCAAGATTCTTCACATTGTCTTACAATTTTCCCATGGTTAAGCTGCCCACTAATAATAAATATAACCTACTGTACACCTAAGCTTGTTGTTCTCAATGCAACGGCATTGTCTTTGTGCCACGTGGCTAAATTCGAAGATCAGTTATATTAAGAGTTCAGGGAAAAGAAAGTGCATTGCACCCGCTCGTCTTGCCTGACCATATATATATGTTTCTCAAGGAGCATTGTGCTTACGCTCCTCGATTCTGATCTGAACTGGCAGAACTCGGACGCAACATTCAAAATACACTGAAGCGCCAAAGAAACTGGTATAGACATGTGTATTTAAACAAAGATATACAAGTATGTAAACAGACAGAACAGCGCTCTGCGCTCTCCAAGGCCTATATAAGACAACAAGTGTCTGGCGCAGTGGTTAGATCGGTTACTGCTGCTACAGTGGGAGGTTATCAAGATTTAAGTGTGTATGAATGTGGTGTTACCGTCGGCGCACGTGCGTTGGAACACAGCATCACCGAGGTAGCGATGAAGTGGGGACTTTCCCGTACGACCATTTCACGAGTGTACCGTGAATATCAGGAATCCGGTAAAACATCAAATCTCCTATATCGCTCCAGCCACAAAAAGATCCTGCAAGAACAGGACCGACGACGACAGAAGAGATTCGTTCAACGTGACAGAAACGGAACCCTTCTGCAAATTGGTGCAGATTTCAAGACTGGGCCATCAACAAGTGTCAGCGTGCTAACCATTCAACGGAACATCATCGATATGGGCTTTCGGAACCGAGGGTCCACTCGTGTACCCTTGATGACTGCGTGACACAAAGCTTTACGCCTCACCTGGGCCCGTCAACACCAACATTGGACTGTTGATGACTGGAAACATTTTGCCTGGTCGGAAGAGTCTCGTTTCAGATTGTATCGAGCGGTGAACGTGTGCGGGTTTGGAGACAACCTCTTGAATCCATGGACCCAGCATGTCAGAAGGGGACAGTTCCAGCTGATGGAGGCTCTGTAATGGTGTGGGGGGTGTGCAGTTGGAATGATATGGGACTTCTGATACGTCTAAATACGACTCCGACAGGTGACACGTACACAAGCATCCTGCCTAAACACCTGCATCCATTCATGTCCATTGTGCGTTCTGAGGGACTTGGGCAAATCCAGCAGGACAATGCGACGCCCCACACGTCCAGAACTACTACAGAGTGGCTCCAGGAACACTGTCCTGAGTTTAAACACTTCCGCTGGCCACCAGACTCCCCAGACATGAACATTATTGAGCATAGCTGGGATGCCTTGCAACGTATTGTTCAGAAGAGATTTCCACTTCCTCGCACTCTTACGGATTTATGGACAGCCCTGCAGGGTTCATGACGTTGATTCCCTCCAGCATACTTCAGGCATCAGTAGAGTCCATGCCACGTCGTGTTGAGTCACTTCTGCGTGGTCGGGGGGACCTTACACAATATTAGGCAGGTGTACCAGTTTCTTCGTTTCTTCGGCTCTTCAGTGCGTATGTACCACAGCGTACAGCGGAATGTTCAGACAGGATGGATATTAAATGTAACAAGACACCGGTTTTGTTGATATAAGATCGTAACACTCTATTTAGATTTGAGAAAACGGAAATCGTTTATTCACTGTTAACCACAAGGAATTAGAAGTACTACGTCCTCACACTGTAACTAGTTATATTTTCTTCTTTTCACAGTATTTACATAAGCAGCCTCTCAGACCGTAACGTTCTTTCCGCGAATAAAAGTAGCAGACCATACAGACGTTTTGCTGCTCCCACAACGATAATTAATGCCTAATGCCTTCTGTTGTAATTTTTCGTGCCTCCAATCGCCTTCACTATCTTTCTACTGTTTTCATCTCTTTGTTCCTGTGAATGTAAATCTATATTAATTCTTCAGACACAGCACTCAGGCCAAAAAATATAAACGAACAAATTGTTTACACACATAAAATTTACATGTCAGATAAAGAATATTATATTAATGTACAATACCTGCGAAGAAAATAAGAGAAATTCCGTTACGGGCTGTTCAAATTATCTTCCAGTCGTCCTTATAAAGCTTCTACGTGGTTTCTTCAAATCAACTGAGGCGAATGCCGGGGTGGTTCCTTTGAAAGAGCCACTGCCGAATTCTTTTCCCATCCTTTGGCAGGACAAACCTGTCACATCTCTAACGATCTCGTAATCAACAGGTGTTCAACCCTAATTTTCCTACCCTCCCTGCATCATGCTAACCTGCTATATGGATGGCTTGACTAGACCTCAGGGATTTCCCGCCTACCTGATGTCTCTCGCTGTACTGCATCATCAACTCAACCGATCATCGTCACCGCGGCAGACAATTTGATATCAGTGCTTAGCTCAGTTCTCCGAGTCGGACTATCAAGATTATTCAAAGCAGTGTAGTCACGCTCGTTAATGAGGCCATTAGAACGTTATTTGGGAACTAACAGAGGCGTATCGCAAAATGCACTCAGACTTTATTGGATTTTATACACAAAATATCTAGTGTCTCCCAAGACCAGAAGACAAAAAGCATCAGCTCGATCGAAGCTGTGAGGCGCTATTTGTACGGTCTGGTTGTAGTTATGGTTATCTGAAATTATTTCGTGAGAATTTATGATGATTCTGTTGGTTTCACAACTGCACTGCTAGCCATTCTAATTGCATCACCAGGAAAGGTGGCAACAAGCGAATTTTGATCGTCGTGCGTGTACACGATAGTTGGAAGAACACATTATTAAATCAGTAGTTGATCTGGAGGTGAACGGGGTGCAAAATTTACTACAGAGAGCTGGCTCCTCTGACAGCAGCAACTGCACCAACATGTTAGGGATGGAGTCAATCTGAATCTGAAAGACAGACGCTTCAGCTATGTGCCCCAGTTCATACGTCGTATTGGCTGGCAAGCTGTAGCGTGCCATTCTCTTGGCAACTCACGACCAGATGTTTTCAAAGACTCTGAGGTCAGTAGGACGTGCTGGCCAGGGAAACGGCAAACAACCTTTATATCGAGGTGGCTGAGAACGGTTGAGGGTATTGGCCGTCTTACGTTATCTTGTTGGAAGAAGTCGTCATGGAGACCCCGAAGACAGGGAAAATTCATCGAACATAATACGTCAGATACGTAACAAATGCTGTTAAAATTACTCGAAACAGTGACGATCGTGTCGTGTGCTCAGTGGCACACCCTGCTGTCACACCAGGTGCAAATGTAGACAGCAATACGGCAACGTTCGTTCTCCTCTGACCACCTCTCCTTCTCGCCTTCCCCTCCCAGTCCTACTCACAGAGGATCATTTCAATCGTGATCCATCTGAGAAGACAATCTGGTGTCACACATATACCCCTGTGCGTCGTTGGGCGCACCACAGTGGGCGCAAAAATCACTGCTGCAGCGACAAGAAAAGCTGCAACGATGGTTACCGTGCTGAGAGTCAATGGTGTTCTAGATGTCGCCGCACTGCTCATGTGGATACTTGTCTTGATGCACACAAGCCCATTTCCTGACACAGTAAACATGACTTGGCTGTACAATCCTTCACGCCCAAGAGAACAATATGTGTGTCCTCTCAGGCGCTAGTCGAGTGGGGCTGCTGAATATGGTCCTCCTGCACCTATCGATTCCATAGTTGTCTGATGGCCTTGGAATCCCGACCAACGTGAGCTACATTGTCGCGTAACGAGAAACCCCCACCTCGATATATGCCACGGTCTCACGGCTGTCGAATTCCGATACGTGCTGGTAGCAGTTCTCCTTGTTATACGAGGAATAGCCCTAACACGATCTTCTCTTAAACAACCAAAATCAAACTGCGATTTCATGTACTTCCATATGCGTACTCCACAAGCCACCGTATGGTGCTTGGCGGAGCGAACCACGTACCACTACCTATTATTTCCATTAGTGTTCCACTTGCAAGTAGAGCGAGAGAAAAACGACTGTCTAAAAGTTTTCCTACGAGCCTCAATTTTTCGCATCTTGTCTTCCTGATCCTCATGCGAAACGTGCGTTAGCGGCAGTTAATCCTTCCGCAGTCGCCCTCAAATGCCGGTTCTCTAAATTTCTGCGATAGAGCCTCGCGAAAAGAGCGTCGTCTTTCCTCCAGGAATTCCAATTTGAGTTTAAAAATCATCTCCGTAATACTTGCGTGCTGTCCTGACTACCGGAAACAAATTTAGCAGCTCGTCTCTGAATTGCTTCGGTGTCTTCCCGTAATCCAACGATCCTAAAATCTCGAACAGTACTCAAGAATGGACCGCTCTAGCGTTCTGTACGCCGTCTCCTTTATAGAAGTTTTCACAACATTTTCCCAGTAAAACGAAGTCGAGCGTTCGCCAACCCTACTGCGAACCTGGCGTGCCCATTCCGTTCCATATCGCTTTGCAGTGTTACACCCGTATATTTAATCAACGTGATTGTGTCAAACAGCACCCTATTGAAGCTGTATTGCGGGATCCTCTTTCCCACTCATCGGCATTAACTTACATTTTTTTTTTTTTTTACATTTAGATTAAGCTGCCATCCAACACACCAACTACAAATTCTTTCTACGTCATCTCGTATACTCCTACAATCACACAACTACGCAACTTCCCGCACACCACAACGCCATCAGCAACCAGTCGTAAATTGCTGTTCACCCTGTCCGTCAGATCATTTATGTACATGGAGAATAATAGCAATCCATCGCACTACCCTGATGAACATTTGCCGTCGAGGACAGCGTATTGGGTTGTTACTTAAACAAGTCATCGAGCCACTCACATATCTGAGAACGTAAACCGTACGCTCGGACCTATCAACCGTCTGCAGCGGGTTACCGTGCCAATGCTTTCCAGAAATCTAGGGATATGGAATCTGCCTGTTGCAGTCCATCCACGGTTTGTATGATATGATGTGATAAAATGGCATCCAGAGTTTCGCACGAGCGATGCTTTCAAAATCCGTGCTCATTTGTGAGCAGATGCTTTTCTGTCTCAAGGATATTTACTATATTAGAACACAGAAAGTTTTCAAGAATTCTGCAGCAAACCGATGTTCAGGATATTCGTCTGTAATTATGCAGGTCCGTTGTTTTATTTTTCTTATATAAAGGTGACGGAGACGTACTTTGTACAGTTGCAATGAAAAGCTAATCACTCGTGTATCCGAACATGTAGTATACTTCACGTCAGTTTCACGTTCATTGCATGCCTGTCTTCTCATATGTTGCAATTTCAATGGCTAACTGTGTAGGTAATTTAAAGGACTATTTCAGCAAACTCTCGGGGCAGTGATATTGTTTAATGATATATCATTAGAGAGAATTCGGACCGTTTATGAGAACTATCAGCATATGTTGCGTTTTTTTTTTTTTTTTTTTTTTGCTAAGATCTTGGGCTAAGTGAGATGCAAAATAATTTGCCGCGTCCAGATTTAGAAATAATCGTATTTAGTACTGCGTAGTATATGAACCGAATTCTAGATTCGTGAGAGGCCTTTTCAAATTAATCTAAATAATTAAAAGCAGTATTCAAACTTCGCGATGGTCAGACGCGTTTGGATTAGTTGCTCTAGGAAACTGTAGTCCAAGTGTAAAAGATTTTAAATAGTAAAAATGTCAGGTAAAATGTAAAAACAGAACTGAATTTGTTTCAGTGGCAGTTTATTCGCTCCAGTAGTTTGAAAGTTGACTGTTAATCGCCACTTTGAATGCTCAATTTTACTTTTATGCTCAATTTTACTTTTCCTATAATTTTATTTCTTCGAGAAACAGCTATCGCATCTTAATTACAAAGATGATTCCATATCTGGTATCGAATACAGACACTTGCTATCTTCGAAGTTTATCTCTGTGAGGATTGCGGATCGCCTGGTCAGCCACTCCCGGGTATCCGAACCAATGAGAGCGTAGCCTTCCACACAAACCACACTGGAACACAGATTTTCAAACAGGCTTCTCTGGGGCGTGCTTTCACGAGCAGAAGATTTAGTTTGTATTGAATGGGGCGGCTATTGGGTTGCTGTTTGCTGATAAGGTTTACGTTATGACGTTGTCTATAGGCACTGCGTATTTTCAGCGTTATTCCGTGAGTCACTCATAATGTATTTGCATGTCATGGTCAGATTTCACCAATTTACATTGTGGGCTTACGTCGCACTACGAACTATTTGAGTCAGAAGACTTCAGTCATCTAATGAAGAGTTTTACGGTCAATTCAATCACTCTACTTTTCAGTTGAGGGCATTGAATACTTTGTTTCGTGTTTGGATGCGTTGGTTCACTTGATCAGTACTTGTCTACATTTTCCCTACCACGTTTTGCTGTAGACAACGAAGCGTGGATTGTTCTGTTCAGTTGGTTTCAATAGCCGATTATTATTATGTAGTGGTCTCCACCCATTCTCTTCCACTCAGATTTCCCTGATCTTTTATCTGTTACTGAAGTGCATTAATGTAACTGATATTCCGCAGCCACTGCGGCCATTACTCACTAGCGCAATGCAATATGCTACTTATGACGCTATTAAGTGATGCATTCGAATTCTTTCATGCGATATTTCACATAAAAGACAGGTTCCACTAGTAGTAATATTATGCATCCCATTCTATGCATGCTTTTCAGAGTACAATGCGTAAGTGGGGCATTGATACAACTTGTTGAGACAGTGTACATGATCTGAAGAGGAGAGGGTATGTTGGGCGTTTCATGTTTGAGTTATAATTGCAGATCTGTGTTTACATCCCCAAAACACCGTAACCGACTGTATGTCAAGTTGCTAAAACACATTCACTGTTGATGGAATCTCAGAAATAACTTTTCACATTAATTTACCTTCAATTTTCTATGGCAATGCGCGCTATTTGTCGTATATAAAGTAAATGTGAACTGCTCAGGTAAATTTAATATCTTATACTGTAGTTAGATTACGTCCGTTAGTTAATTATATGGCTCACTACTGTGCTTACGATGGGATACAGCTGGATCAAGTCAGGGGACGTTAAGATTCACTTACACTAGTAAGGCAAACTTTAAATCAAGCAGTCACCTTACAAGTCCACAAATCTTGGAGTAGGCCACACTAATGGAATTTTTATCTACACCAAAAACTGGAATATTTCAGCGGCAGGACTCTGAACTCACATTCGCGATGGCCGAGGTTCAAGTCGCCATGTGGCCATTGTAATAAAACTAGTTATGGTGAAATAAATGTACTAACCGATCTTGGATAATATGAAGTGACTGATTCCCAAGTGACAAACTCAAAATACAGAAATCCACTACCACGAACATATATAAAGACTTTATGTATTTACTATGATGGTTATGCACTTCTTAAAAAGATACGGAATGATAAACCATCAATTGTACTTTGTTTTTGTAATATATGTTCCAAAGATGATTTTGCCTGAATAGATCGATATATGATAGTATTTTCTTTGCTACATGTTATTGTAGGTAAATCTTTGTTTGTGTTCTGTACAAGTATGGAGGAGACCCGTGGTCTAGGACAGTCTGCTTTCGGCCGGTGAGCGGCGAGGACGTCTTGTTTACGTCCCGTCCGCAGTGTCGCGGTCCCGTCGGCAGAGTCACGAGCGCGCGTAGTTTGTTTACTTCCTCGCCGCAGCTAATACTCGCGTCCGTTAACACTGAGTCGCCATGGCTCATTCGTACATAAAAGCTACCATCAAGATCAGCTTCCAGCCCGACTACGCACGACCACGAGCCTTTGAAGTCGAACGATTTATCCGTGACGAAGTTCAAATACCAACACAGCACATCATCGGTATCCACCTATCCATCACAAGCAGCGTCGTTTACGTCAAGATGGTCGATGACGAGTTATGTCACGCAGTTGTGAACAGATGCGCGAACACTCTCAAGTTCAAACACTCCGATGGTCACATCGGAGAGGTTACTGTTGACCATGCTGGACTAGGATTACGCACACTAAGAGTCTTAGAACTCCCTTTCGAAGTACCACCGGACGTCGTTACATCAGCTTTCCGCCCTTATGGGACGGTAATTAGCCACGTGGCCGAAAAATGGAACACCTTTGAGACGTACCAAGTCCTCAACGGCGTCCGACAAGTGAAAATTGAATTAAAGAAACATGTGCCGTCCTACTTAGTCATAGGTGGCTGTCGAGCAATAATAATGTACGACGGCCAACCTCGTACTTGTTCTGGTTGCGGCCAGGAGGGTCATGTCCGCTCGGCGTGTATTCAACGTCGGATTACACAACTTCCATTGCATGACACGACACCACCTCCTACGCTCACGGCCCTCCCCCTCAATTACGCAGAGGTGACACGATCGACCGTCATGACAGACGACAACCCCCCCGGAAGACAGGACGCGTTAGAATGCGCACCTGTCGCCGGTCCTGGATTGACTAACACCATTACGGTGTCTGCAGGGGTTGAAGAACGCCGCCCATCGACTCCACAAGAAGATTCGGACGAGAGAATGGAACTCGACGCTAGGGTTGTACCGACCTCTGCCTTTCTCCCTGAGGGGGATGCTATACGGGAACCACAAACTCTTTCGGACTCAGAAACCCACGTCCACAAACAAAGGTAACCGAGAAAACATAAAAAGCGACGTCGCACACCCTCAGACGATTGCCTCCAGCGGACGTCTTCTCCAGTTGACGACCGGACGGCCGACGAAACGACGAGGAGAATGGATGACACGAGATTGCCCTCACCTGTCACTTTGTCTGATTTTGACAAATCCGTTTCCGCTCTCTCGGACAAACGGATGGCCAGCACAGCGCCCGCCGTTGGTACACAACCGGAAACAACTGCGGATTCACCCTTAGTCACTCAGCCCACAAGTGTTCTGCCGCAGCCACCGTTAACTTGCGGACCTTGGGCGGATGACATTGAAGACGATTCTACGGCCGCTGTGGTGGCGGCCGCTGTGGTGGATGAGGAGAGGGGTCTCTCCTCCCACACCTCGGCCCCTCCCGAGTAGCAACAGATGACGGCGCGGACGCGGCCAGCAGATCACAGGCCCCACCTTTTACGGCGAAACTGACGGCAGCCCCCACCGCAGGAGACGATCTACAAACCTATCGCTTAACGACCATCAACATTAACACCATTCGGACACGTACGAAGTTGTCGCTGCTCCAAGACATGCTCAGTGCAGCAGACGTTGACATTGTCTTTCTCCAAGAAGTCTTCGTCGAAGATTTCCCGGGTATGTATGGTTATACGGCTCATGTGTCCCACGCCTCGCCAACTAACAGTGGAGTCGCCATTCTCCTCAGAGAGGGCCTCGAGGCGGACGAAGTCCGATATCTCCCCGACGCTAGAGGAATGGCCGTAACGGTGCAAGGCGTTCGGTTTATCAACGTGTACGCCCCTTCCGGAACGAATCGCCGTCGTGACCGATCGCTCTTCTTCGCAGAAGGAATAGCACCGCTTTTTCAGGGCAGGCACGATGACTTGATATTAGGGGGCGATTTCAATTGCACCCAAGCACCTAAAGATCAGCTGCTACGCCATTCACCGTGCCCCGAACTTGGGACACTCATCGGCGATCTCCAGCTAGTAGATACATGGGAACATGTCCGAGGAAATAGACCGGGATACACCCATTTCACGAGTCACTCGTCTAGTCGCATCGATAGGATTTACGTCTCCCGTTCTCTCGCGGCAACGGTGAGTGACGCGGAGGTGTGGCCAGTAGCCTTCTCTGATCACGAGGCCTATATATGTGCCGTCACCCTTCGTCGCCAACGGGTGTGGCGCAGCCGACATCCCTGGAAATTAAACCTTGCTCATCTCGCTTCTCCGGATTGTCGACGCGCCATCGAAGACACGTGGAGTTTGTGCGTCCGCCGCCTCCCAGCGTATCCTACGTCGATTAGTTGGTGGTTAACCTGCGCCAAGCCGGCCCTACGGCGAACCTTTATTATGTATGATCGTGAGACTGCTGCTTGGAGGCGGCAGACCCTTGATTTTTATTTCACCGTCCTTCGCGAATGCGCCTCCTTGCCACCCACACCTGAAAGACAGCTGACAGTTCAGCGTGCGAAAGCACAGATCGTAGCCCATATGCGCCGACACCTCGAAGGGACGATCGTCCGAGCGCGGACACAAGACAGACTCGCAACGGAACGACCCACCATGTACCACGTCATCCGAGAACGTACACTGCGAAGACGGGCGCTGATACATGCCATCACCACTGAAGACGGCCTTCATCACACCACACAACGCGATATTGCTGCAGCCTTCTTCGACCATTACGCACGACTTTATTCTGCTCAATGTTCCGACCTGATGACGGTGACAGCAGTCTCACAACTGGTTTACGGCATTGTCCCACAGGATTTACAAACTGAATTATTGAACGACATTACGGAAGACGAAGTTATCGACGCCATCGGTAAAGGAGCGGCGAATAAGTCTCCTGGCCCCGACGGGCTCCCTGTGGAGTTTTATAGAACTTTTCAGTATTTACTGGCTCCCAAGTTAACAGACATCTGTCGGGAGCTTATGTCCCCCGCGGTGCCGCTCCCTGCGACCTTCGTAGAAGGAATAATTATACCGGTTCACAAGCCTAAAGGTGGGGCTCGAATACAAGATTACCGCCCGCTAACACTCGTCAACTGCGACATGAAGATATTCACCAGACTATTAGCAAACCGTCTACGTCCGACCCTACCTTACGTCATCTCGCCAGATCAGACTTCCCTAGGGGGTATCAACAACATCCACACAGCACTGTGTCGATACCGTGACTTAATAGCCCTAGCCAGGGCACGCCGCGTCCCGGGAGTGCTGGCATCACTAGATTTTAGCCACGCGTTTGATCGAGTGGATCACGCATACCTAACGTCCGTTCTCCAGCACATGCAGTACCCACAGCAATTCACAGCCGTCGTGATGCGCCTACTCCGAGGAGCGACTTCCAAAGTGCTCGTTAACGGGCGTCTCTCGCAGTCCCTCCCGATTTTCCGCTCCGTCCGTCAAGGCTGCCCCTTGTCGTCGTTACTATATGCTCTGGCACTGGAACCGCTCCTCTGTGGTCTCCGTCAACGCCTCACCGGTCTTACCCTACGTGACGTCACATTTCGCTGTACAGCATATGCAGACGACCTGGTTCTCGTGTTCCGCAATCGCGATGATGTCAACAGAGCACTAGAATGGATTACCACGTACGGTGTGGCTTCCGGCAGCTGTCTCAACGTCGCCAAATCGGTCGCCATGGCCATAGGAGACGGGTTGACCCCAGCGTGTGTCGAACCCCTACAGCTTCGTGGCACTATCAAATGTCTCGGAATAGAGTTTCACGACGACATACGGCGCACCGCGGCTCTTAACTACCGCCGCTTATTACAACAAATTCGGGTCCAGATCTTCAACCTTCGTCTGCGGACCCTCGACATTCTCCAAAGGACACACTTCGTTAATGTTTACCTCGCATCGCGCCTTCCACACATAGCGCCTGTTCTCCCAATACCGTTACTGATGGCTCGACGTCTATTAGCGGCATTCGGAGCCTACGTCAGCACAGGCATGCTCTTCAAAGTCAGTTATGAGTCACTGACCCTTCCCCCAGAAAGGGGAGGTCTTGGCCTAGTCCATGCCCACGACAGAGCTGTGTCCCTGTATGTCAGCTCACACATCAAGCTGTGGCGCTACCACCCGGAAAGTTTGACAGGTTTACTGTTGGAGTCCATAGCTCCGCCGTCCATTATGCCCCCACAGACGACGCAAGACATACCCCCACCCTTCTACTACTTCGGGAACTTTTACATTGAACACAGCTATTTCCGTATCGCAGTACCACCGACGAAACAGGCGTCGGCGCGGGATATATATCATGTCCTACAGCAGAGGCGCCCACCAAACATCGTGGAGACGAAAAGCCCTCAGGTTAATTGGAAGGTGGTGTGGAAGACGATTCACGCGATTCCACTGGACACAGCCGTCCGATCCACATGGTACATCACAGTCAATGGTAAACAGATCACCCGATCACGCCTCCACAAGATAAACATGGCGGAATCGCCTCTCTGCGTAGACTGCGGGATACCAGACACGGACAAACACCGTCTCACATGTGGCGCGGCAGAAGACGTATGGCGCTTGGTGCGACAAATTTTGTCGTATTTTCTACGAGTGACTCCGGAACACATTACACCTCGGTTTCTACTATTTCCGGATCAACAGTATTTCCCGCGCGCCAAGACCAACGCTGTCACGTGGATCCGCGCGCATGCGGTACACTACTTATTTCACGATGGACGTAAAGATGTATTAGACTTTTGGAACTACCTACAAGAACGTCATTGCAAGATCGTACGGAACCCAAAATACAGACAGTATTTTTCTAATTACTTAGGGAGTGCCCTACGCGACCCTCCGCGCAGCTGGATCATCAACAGGTAGGAGAAGATACCCATTGAGTGAGCTGACATGACTAAGTTCGATTCTCGGTGGAACAACATGATATACGTGAAGACGTACCTGGATGATGAAGCGTAAGGAGAGTAGCGACACACCCTTCTGTATCCTGTATGAAGCACTTTTTTTTCGTTTTCCCCATATACATTACCTCGGTGTAGGAACGTGCCGAGATATTGTTTTCTTTTTCTCAGAGCACGATGCGGTGCTAGATACATTTATTTTTGTTGTGGTATAAAGTAAAACCACATTAAGAATGTATTAAAACAGTAAATAAAAATAAATAAATAAACAATAATTCCCACAAAAGATTTCCCCTTCCCATCCCTGATTCCTTGACGGACGAGGGGGACACTGCGACCAGGCCTCGGGTTACGACCCCTGGTCGCTCTGCCTTCCGCACCCTCCCCCACCTTCTTATATATAAAAAAAGGGGTAGCGTCTTTGATTCATAATCAAAACGTCTTCGGTCCTGGGTTCGATCCCCGCCACTGCCTAAGTTTTGATAAATAATCAGCAGTGGTGGCCGAAGACTTCCGGCATTAGAAGTAAGCCTCATTCTGCCAACGGCCTTGTCAAAGAGGGCGGAGGAGCGGATAGAGGTTCAGGGCACTCTGTTGTCCCAGGGGTGGGAAATTGCCCCTAAAGGCGGAAGAATCAGCAATGATCAACGACATGAGGATGCAGAAGGCAATGGAAACCACTGCATTAAAGACACGTAACGTGTATCCACAGGACATGTGGCCTGTAATTGAAGAAGTGTCATGATGATCTCTCCATTGGCAAAAGATTCCGGAATAGTCCCCCATTCGGATCTCCGGGAGGGGACTGCCAAGGGGAGGTTACCATGCGAAAAAGATTGAATAATCAACGAAAGGATAACGTTCTACGAGTCGGGGAGTGGAATGTCAGAAGCTTGAACGTGGTAGGGAAACTAGAAAATCTGAAAAGGGAAATGCAAAGGCTCAATCTAGATATAGTAGGGGTCAGTGAAGAGGAAGGAAGACAAGGATTTCTGGTCAGATGAGTATCGGGTAATATCAACAGCAGCAGAAAATGGTATAACAGGTGTAGGATTCGTTATGAATAGGAAGGTAGGGCAGAGGGTGTGTTACTGTGAACAGTTCAGTGGCCGGGTTGTTCTAATCAGAATCGACAGCAGACCAACACCGACAACGATAGTTCAGGTACACATGCCGACGTCGCAAGCTGAAGATGAACAGATAGAGAAAGTGTATGAGGATGTTGAAAGGGTAATGCAGTATGTAAAGGGGGACGAAAATCTAATAGTCATGGGCGACTTGAATGCAGTTGTAGGGGAAGGAGAAGAAGAAAAGGTTACAGGAGAATATGGGCTTGGGACAAGGAATGAAACAGGAGAAAGACTAATTGAGTTCTGTAACAAGTTTCAGCTAGTAATAGCGAATACCCTGTTCAAGAATCACAAGAGGAGGAGGTATACTTGGAAAAGGCCGGGAGATAAGGGAAGATTTCAATTAGATTACATCATGGTCAGACAGAGATTCCGAAATCAGATACTGGATTGTAAGGCGTACCCAGGAGCAGATATAGACTCAGATCACAATATAGTAGTGATGAAGAGTAGGCTGAAGTTCAAGACATTAGTCAGGAAGAATCAATACGCAAAGAAGTGGGATACGGAAGTACTAAGGAATGACGAGATGCGTTTGAAGTTCTCCAACGCTATAGATACAGCAATAAGGAATAGCGCAGTAGGCAGTACAGTTGAAGAGGAATGGACATCCCTAAAAATGGCCATCACAGAAGTTGGGAAGGAAAACATAGGTTCAAAGAAGGTAGCTGCGAAGAAACCATGGGTAACAGAAGAAATACTTCAGTTTATTGATGAAAGGAGGAAATACAAACATGTTCCGGGAAAATCAGGAATACAGAAATACAAGTCGCTGAGGAATGAAATAAATAGGAAGTGCAGGGAAGCTAAGAAGGAATGGCTGCAGGAAAAATGTGAAGACATCGAAAAAGATATGATTGTCGGCAGGACTGACTCAGCATACACGAAAGTCAAAACAACCTTTGGTGACATTAAAAGCAACGGTGGTATCATTAAGAGTGTAACGGGAATTCCACTGTTAAATGCAGAGGAGAGAGCAGATAAGTGGAAAGAATACATTGAAAGCCTCTATGAGGGTGAATATTTGTCTGATGTGATAGAAGAAGAAACAGGAGTCGATTTAGAAGAGATAGGGGATCCATATTAGAATCGGAATTTAAAAGAGCTTTGGAGGACTTACGGTCACCGAGCGAGGTGGCGCAGTGGTTAGACTCTGGACTCGCGTTAGGGAGAACGACGGTTCAATCCCGCGTCCGGCCATCCTGATTTAGGTTTTCCGTGATTTCCCTAAATCGCTCCAGGCAAATGCCGGGATGGTTCCTATCAAAGGGCACGGCCGACTTCCTTCCCCGTCCTTCCCTAATCCGATGAGACCGATGACCTCGCTGTCTGGTCTCCTTCCCCAAAACAAACAACCAACCGACTTACGGTCAAATAAGGCAGAAGGGATAGATAACATTCCATCAGAATTTCTAAAATCATTGGGGGAAGTGGCAACAAAACGACTATTCACGTTGGTGTGTAGAATATATGAGTCTGGCGACATACCATCTGACTTTCGGAAAAGCATCATCCACACAATTCCGAAGACGGCAAGAGCTGACAAGTGCGAGAATTATCGCACAATCAGCTTAACAGCTCATGCATCGAAGCTGCTTACAAGAATAATATACAGAAGAATGGAAAAGAAAATTGAGAATGCCCTAGGTGACGATCAGTTTGGCTTTAGGAAAAGTAAAGGGACGAGAGAGGCAATTCTGACATTACGGCTAATAATGGAAGCAAGGCTAAAGAAAAATCAAGACACTTTCATAGGATTTGTCGACCTGGAAAAAGCGTTCGACAATATAAAATGGTGCAAGCTGTTAGAGATTCTGAAAAAAGTAGGGGTAAGCTATAGGGAGAGACGGGTCATATACAATATGTACAACAACCAAGAGGGAATAATAAGAGTGGACGATCAAGAACGAGGTGCTCGTATTAAGAAGGGTGTAAGACAAGGCTGTAGCCTTTCGCCCCTACTCTTCAATCTGTACATCGAGGAAGCAATGATGGAAATAAAAGAAAGGTTCAGGAGTGGAATTAAAATACAAGGAGAAAGGATATCAACGATACGATTCGCTGATGACATTGCTATCCTGAGTGAAAGTGAAGAAGAATTAAATGATCTGCTGAACGGAATGAACAGTATAATAAGTACACAGTATGGTTTGAGAGTAAATCGGAGAAAGACGAAGGTAATGAGAAGTAGTAGAAATGAGAACAGCGAGAAACTTAACATCAGGATTGATGGTCACGAAGTCAATGAAGTTAAGGAATTCTGCTACATAGGCAGTAAAATAACCAATGACGGACGGAGCAAGGAGGACATCAAAAGCAGACTCGCTATGGCAAAAAAGGCATTTCTGACCAAGAGAAGTCTACTAATATCAAATACCGGCCTTAATTTGGGGAAGAAATTTCTGAGGATGCACGTCTGGAGTACAGCATTGTATGGTAGTGAAACATGGACTGTGGGAAAACCGGAACAGAAGAGAATCGACGCATTTGAGATGTGGTGCTATAGACGAATGTTGAAAATTAGGTGGACTGATAAGGTAAGGAATGAGGAGGTTCTACGCAGAATCGGAGAGGAAAGGAATATGTGGAAAACACTAATAAGGAGAAGGGACAGGATGATAGGACATCTGCTAAGACATGAGGGAATGACTTCCATGGTACTAGAGGGAGCTGTAGAGGGCAAAAACTGTAGAGGAAGACAGAGATTGGAATACGTCAAGCAAATAACTGAGGACGTAGGTTGCAAGTGCTACTCTGAGATGAAGGGAAAGGAATTCGTGGCGGGCCGCATCAAACCAGTCAGTAGACTGATGGAAAAAAAAAAAAACGAGTATGGAGTGCAGCCATGTGTACGTTGAGTTAGCATGTTGTGAAGTGATATAACTGAAAATACATCTATTGAACAACATAAACGCAACCAGTGTTCATATTATTTAAGAAAATGAAGCCGATCATCCTCTAGACTGCTATATAAAGTTGCATTTCACAATCTAGCGTGTTGTGAAGTGATATAACTGAAAATACATCTATTCAACAACATAAACGCAACCAGTGTTCATATTATTTAAGAAAATGAAGCCGATCATCGACATGGATTACGAGCCTACAACTTTCGACAAAAACGAACAATAACAGACGAGTGCTATGAAAGCTGTTTATTTAAATTCTACCGTTTCTCTCTCTCTCTGCAGTGTGTCATACTCTATGCGTGCCATGTGCTGTGAATTTGTGACCAGCCGCCCAAGTCTAAACTTAGTGTTCAAAATTAATGAATCAACTTTGCGTTGTAAGAGGATGGTGACGGTTAGACCATGCACATTTAGATTCTCCGAGTTTTGTCTAATTCGCTTAAGGAAAATGCCGCAACGGCTTCTACTTCGTATTTAATGACCTCCTAGTCGGCAGAACGTCAATCCCTAATGTTCCTCCCTTCCTTCCTTATAATGCAGTGTTGCGCAATTTATTGGTACAGAGAACATAATGAACTAATTCTGACAAACAGTGACAGTGAGTATGGTGCACTTTCGGATGTTCGGCTGAGTTGTGGTTTCCATGTTGTTGTTACGTGTACTCGATGCCGGGATTTCGACCTGACCGTGAAGCACTGTTGGTGTCTCGCACCTTTTCCTCACTACGTCGGCCACGCACTTTGATACTGATTTGTTTCTTGGCGACCACTGTCTTATTTCGTGAAAAGTACGTTATCTATGTGTTTTGTGGATCTTTTGTATCAGATGGCCGGTAACACATTAATGAACTGAGCTCTGGAGCCCAAGATACGCTTTACAGTTTATAGAACACTCTTGTACAGGAACTACCGGAAAACTTTTAAGGTGTTTGGAATCCACATAAGATGCGGCTTTCTGGAGATATCGAACATAAACAAGGATGAGTCAAATGAAAACTATAAAGCTTCGTTTGCATTGTTACTTATTATGCACACACAGTACAAAGCTGTATCTGCTTTATAGTCTCCTTCCTCTCACTTACTAAGTGCTTGAGTTCCCATAGAATACAACTCGTTTGGAAGTCTGCATAACACACTGTGTTAGCGTGGTCTACATATTAGTCAAAACAGAACTCTTGCCAAATGTGCTACAACGAACAGTACAAAAATGTGTAAATCACTCGGGGAAAGATCTGGCGAGTATGCTCGATGCTGAAGGTACTTAAATTCATGTCTGTTTTGGTTACAACTGTTACAAGGACCTTATGTGTCCTTGTATTGTCATGCTTCAACACAACATTTGCAGGTAGCAATCCACGTTGTTTCTATTTGATTCCAGACCACAACTATTTACTTAGGAAGCTGGGGTTTTACGGGCCTCTAGAGGCATGTAATTGTCCCATGTTTTCCTATGATCGCATGTTGATCCAATGATATCGCCATTTACGACTGCAGTGGGCAAGGCATTATCAAGATTGGACCTTGGATCAATGGAAATATGTTGTCTGGTCTGATGAATCACTTTCTTGTTACACGAAGCTGATGCTCGTGTCCGGAAAAGCCATCATCCACGGGAACGGCTGCTCAAAAGGTGCACCGCACCATGGACGCCGGCTCTTCCATGGGGTTTATGGTAATAATGTAAGGCATCATGACAGTTGCGGACTATGTGAATAAAACTGCAGATCGCCTGCATATTTTCAAATTTAATGTCTTTCCCGACAGCGATACATCTTCCAGCACGACAGCTGTTCGTGTCACAAGGGCAGGAATGTGCTACAGTGGTTTGAGAAGCACGACGGTGAACGTACGTTGATGTTGTCTTGGCCATCAAATTAGCGTTGCCTGAAACCGACGGAACATATCCGAAATGCGCTCACTGACTGCCGGATCTCAATTTACGAGACTGCGTGGCCAGTGCTTAGAAATATAGTACCACATACTTACAGATTTTTACCAAGGGCTTGTCTAATACCTGCCACAAACAATAGCTATTATACTGAGTTCCAAACGTGAAGCAACATTCTATTAAGTAGTTGGTAATAATGTTTTGATATTCCTTAACAAAAGATTTGTCAGTACAATACGGTGATGAGTCCTCATTGTGGAAACTGAAAATGAATTTTCGAGATTTTCTGAATTTGTGTGGTCCCTTATCTTTTGTCTTTCTATAGGTTGTAGTTTACTAAACCCATTATTGTCGGTGTGCAACTTTTACGTGGTTCTCACTACAAGTTTGACTCCCTACTCCGATTTCGTGTAGGTCTCTTGTGTGTTTTATGCTGTATCTACATCTACACACACCGCAAGGCACCGTACCGTACGGTGCGTGGGGGCACTTGCACTCGCAAAGAGAGCGAGGGAATATCGTCTGTCTATATATGTACATAAGAGCCCTAATTTCTCTTATGTTATCTTCGTAGTTCTTATGCGAGCCCTAATTTCTCTTGTCTTCGTAGTTCTTACGCAAAATGTATATTGTTGGCAGTAGAATCGTTCAAGTGTCGGTTCTCCGTAACAATAGTGTGTTGTTTCAGCAACCGGTAATAAATTTAGCAGTCCTCCTCTGAAATACTTCGATGTCATCCTTTAACCCGACCTTGTCGGGATCCCACATACTCGAGCGGTACTCAAGAATGGGTCGCATTAGTGCCCTATGTGCGGCCTCCTTTACAGTTGAACCACACTTCCCTAAAATTCTCACAAAAATTCTCCCAAGAAACCTTCTATACTGCCGTCGTTACATGTTCGCTCCATTTCATATCGCTTTGCATTGTTACACTTACGCTGCTAATACTGTATTCGAACATTAAGCGCTCGTTTTTCCTACATCCTTCTACATTCAAAGCTGGCTACCATTCACCACACCACACCAGCTAGAAATTTGACATCAGTCATCTTGTATCGTACTGCAGTCACTCAACGACGAAACCTTCTCGTATATCACTGCACCACCAACAAACAGCCATAAATTGCAGCTCACCTGTCCGCCAGATCATTTATGTACATACAAAACAACAGTGGTGCTATCAGATTTCCCTGGGGCTCTCCTGACGGTACCCTTGTCTCTGATGAGCAGTTACCGTCTAGTACAAGGGAATACTTTCTGTTATTTAAGAAGTCTTCAAGCCACTCCCATATTTGGCAACCTATTCCTTATATTCGCTCCTTCGTTTACAGTCTGCAGTGGGGCATCGTGTCAAACTCTTTTCTGAAATCTATGAATATGGAATGTACCTGTTGTCCTTCATCCTTAGTTCACAGGACATCATTTGAGAAAAGGTCAAGCTGAATTTCGCACGAGCGATGCTTTCTATAACCGTTTTGATTCGTGGACAGATTCCTTTCCGTCTAAAGAAAAGGTATCTTATTCGAACTGAAAATATGTTCAAGAGTTCTGCAACAAACTGATGTTAAGGATATTGGTCTGTCATTCTGAGGGTCTGTTCTTTTACCCTCCTTGTACACATGAGTCAGCTACGCGGGACTTTGCTGGGCAAGAGATTCGCGATAAATGGAAGCTTCATAGATAACTCTCTCTCATTTTTATAGGCACCGCGGGATAAATATCTCGTGTGCGTTCGAACGCGTCGAATTCTTGCGTGCTCCAGGCTCGTTTAACTGGGGCCTCCTGTAGCAGGTGACCGCAGCTGCTGTGGGCGTCGACACGAGTTGAGACGCCAGCCGTAAACCAGTGGCCGGCCACGGACAACGCTGAGGCTGCGCAGCTCTCGACAGTAAATCTTCGGCCACACTTAGGGCCGGATACTGGGAAGTAGTAAACCAACAACTCATTCCTGCTAACAGGTTCAGACCTACGGTAAACAACGCACTTGGCGGCAGAGCGACAAACAGTCTGCTTAATGGATACGACGTCGTTCGCGGTTACTACTTAGCGTGATTTCAGTAGGCTCCTCCTTCTCGCCCTGCGCCAGGAAACACAAGAGATGGTACTGAAAAGCTCCTGAAATGCACTGAAGGAAAACAAAAATTAGAACACAGAGAGGGAGTTGTGCGACATAAACACAAGTTGGGAGGCGTGTTTCTGCATCTGAAACATAATAACTACGCTACTGGCCATTCAAATTGCTACACCACGAAGATGACGTCCTACAGGCGCGACATTTAAGCGACAGGAAGAAGATGCTGTGATATGCAAACGATTATCTTTTCAGAGCATTCACACAAGGCTGGCGCGGGTGGCGACACCTACAACGTGCTGGCATGAGGAAAGTTTCCAACCGATTTCTCATACATAAACAGCAGTTGACCGGCGTTGCGTGGTGAAACGTTGTTGTGATGCCTCATGTAAGGAGGAAAAATGTGTACCATCATGTTTCCGACTTTGATAAAGGTTGGATTGTAGCCTATCGCGATTTCGGTTTATCGTATCGCTACATTGCTGCTCGCGTTGGCCGAGATCCAATGACTGTTAGCAGAATATGGAATCGGTGGGATCAGGAGGGTAATACGGAACGCCGTGCTGGATCCCAACGGCCTCGTATCACTAGCAGTCGAGATGACAGGCATCTTATCCGCATGACTGTAACGGATCGTGCAGCCACGTCTCGATCCCTGAGTCAACAGATGGGGACGTTTGCAAGAAAACAACCATCTGGACGAACAGTTCGACGACGTTTGCAGCAGCATGGACTATCAGCTCGGAGACACGGCTGCGGTTACCCTTGACTCTGCATCATAGACAGGAGCGCCTGCGATGGTGTACTCAACGACGAACCTGGGTGCACGAATGGCAAAACGTCATTTTTCGGATGAATCCAGGTTCTGTTTACAGCATCATGATGGTCGCACCTGTGTTTGGCCACATCGCGGTGAACGTACATTGGAAGCGTGTATTCGTCATCGCCATACTGGTGTATCACCCGGCGTGATGGTGTGGGTTGCCATTGGTTACACGTCTCGGTCACCTCTTGTTCGCATTGTCGCACATTGAACAGTGAACGTTGCATTTTAGATGTGTTACGACCCGTGGCTCTACCCTTCATTCGATCCCTGCGAAACCCTACATTTCAGCAGGATAATGCACGACCGCATGTTGCGGGTCCTGTACGGGCCTTTCTGGATACAGAAAATGTTTGACTGCTGCCCTGGCCAGCACATTCTCGAGATCTCTCACCAATTGAAAACGTCTGGTCAGTGGTGACCGGGCAAGTGGCTCGTCACAATACGCCAGTCACTACTCCTGATGAACTGTGGTATCGTGTTGAAGCTGCATGGGCAGCTGTACCTGTACATGCCATCCAAGCTGTGTTTGACTCAATGCCCAGGCGTACCAAGGCCGTTATTACGGCCAGAGTTGGTATTTCTGAGTACTGATTTCTCAGGATCTATGCAGCCAAATTGCGTGAAAATGTAATCACATGTCAGTTCAATATATTTGTCCAATGAATACCCGTTTATCATCTGCATTTCTTCTTGGTGTAGCAATTTTAATGGACAGTAGTGTATTAAAATTTCGCGCCAGTAGTATCAGAGTGATGCTAGTAACGCCACTAGGAGGATACAAATCAGGTTAGCTTTAAATACATGTTGTAACTGTCGTGAGCGTTAGTTACATTTGAGACTCGACGAGGTGAGTAGATGTCAGTCAAGAATACCGCTGAGGCGACAAAGACACCTTTATCAACACCTCAACGAGTTTCAACGAGGTCGTATAACAGGGCAACGAGAAACTGAATGATCTTTCCCCGATATTTCTGGAATGTAGCCATTGTACATGACTGCTAGCAGAGGTGGTCCCAAGAATGTACCGTCGCAAGAAGACCGTCCTCCCGATAGCCGCGTGGCACTACCGAGAGGGAAGACCATAGTGTTCGTCATTATGGCTCTGGCGAATCATACTGCGCCTGCAGGAGCAAATTGAGCAACAGTTGGCACCACGGTGACGCAATGAACTGTTAGAAATCGTTTACTTCAAGGACAGCACCGAGCCAGACGTCCTGTAGTGTGCGTTCCACTGACCCTATTGGCGGCTTCACTAAAATGTAAATGTCGTGTGACTAGGGCCTCCCGTCGGGTAGACCGTTCGTCGGGTGCAAGTCTTTCGATTTGATGCCACTTCGGCGACTTGCGCGTCGATGGGGATGAAGTGAGGATGATTCCGACAACACAACACCCAGTCCCTGAGCGGAGAAAATCTCCGACCCAGCCGGGAATCGAACCCGGGCCTTTAGGATTGACATTGTGCCGTCGATTTCAGTGTCGTCAAGCGAGAGCCGGGTGGGGATTTCGTGTGATAGCAGGAGCGCTCTCGTGGTGATCCCACGCAACCCGGCTGCAAATTTGTACGTCAGTCTGGTGATTCGACCTGTTGTGCTGCCATTTGTGCACACATTCCACGAGGTGTTTTCTAATGGGATAACGGTCGCCCACATGCCGCTGTTGTTGTACCCCAACATGCTCTACAGAGCGTCTCCATGTTGCCTTGGTCTGTTCGATCACCAGTCGAACACATATGACACATCATAGAATGACGACAACTCCAACGTCACGCACAAACAGCATTGACCGACCATGTATTGACCGACCACGTGCAGCAGGAAGGGAACTCCACCTCACAAACGGACATCCGACATCCGACACCTGAACGACACAACTGATGCTTGTTTGTAATCTTGAGCTCAACGTTCTGGCAACTACAACGCTTATTGTCGCACTAGGATTTTACATTTGCAGTGGCATCTCTCGCACTTACATTAACCTGTGACTTCACAATATTGACCAGTTGAATATGTTGCCTAGACAAATTTCATTACTCTACGTTAATTATTTTTTGACGTTGTGATTTTTTTCCGTCAGTGTATTTCTGCATCTACAGGGTGTTTCAAAGCTCGAAGACTAGACTTCAGGAATCGATTCCTCATATAAAAAGGAGAAAAGACTATGTCTGGAAATGCATCATAACGGATCTATTGGAACTACAGTTCCTACAGACTGCACTGTACGTCTGTTACACCAACTGCTACACTGATTACTTGTCAGCGGGAATGTTCAAATTGGCCTCCTCCTGTTTGAATACTTGTCTGCTTTCGTCGTCTAATTGAATTCCACACAGGATCAAAAAGACCTGGTATAATTCCTACTATCTGAAAGGCTGCTGTAATGCATGCATGAAGAACAGGTTCGTCCACAATAGCAATCGAATACACTAGAGACTTTGGGTGCAAGTGCAAGAGTTGTTAGTCAGGAGAACGGAGTTGCCAAGTAATCGGTCCACCACTACGTATCCAGCTCAGGAAAATGTGCATTCAGGGATCTCCGGGCAGACAGACTGAAATGTAGAGAGCACCATGGTGCATGAAATAAAATTGTTGACGGGATGGAACTAGTGTGTTTTCTAAGTAGTCAGGCACTGCAGTACGCAAGAAATCTGTTTAGTTCTGTCCAGTAAGTCTCTCTTAAAAGACTAAAGCCCCGACAAGTAATCGCCAGCAATGGCTGCCCAGATGTTAATGGAGAAAGTCTGTTAGTGAGATGAGTGGATAGATGCATGGGGATTTGTGTACACCCACAAGTGCTGGTTATACAGATTCTAGATTCCGTCCCTTGTGGATTTCACTTCATCTGTGAATAAAGCAACACCTGCAAAGTAGGCGAAATAATACATTGTTGCAGGAACCAATGGCAGAAAGTTACTCGTGGAGGACAATCCGCAGGAGACAAACTTTTACACGCTGCAGATGGTATGGATACAATAAGCTTTCAAATTAAACGTCAAGTGCGGCACATTCCTCTGCAAGCCCAATCGCCTTGCGCTGACAAAAGGACATTCCTCCACAGCGTTCAGTAGACCTTCACCGGCCGGGTGGCTGAGCGGTTCTAGGCGCTACAGTCTGGAACCGCGCGACCGCTACGGTCACAGGTCGAATCCGGCCTCTGGCATGGATGTGTGTGATGTCCTTAGGTTAGTTAGGTTTAAGTAGTTCTAAGTTCTAGGAGACTGATGACCTCAGAAGTTAAGTCCCATAGTGCTCAGAGCTATTTGAACCATTTTAGTGGCCGAACTCCGTTGCCTAATGGACGTATGAAACTCCCATATTCGCAGAGGCAGTGATGAATTTCTTCAAATACCTTTCGATCTGTAATCTTTGAACTAGATAACGTTCCTGGTATAAGAGATGTACCTTCGATTCATTAAAATCCGGCAAACCGTACATGTAATCCACAGTCGCAAGCTCTTGGTTGGTGTACATTTTTAGATTGCAACCACTGGCACAGGCAATTACAGATCACCCCATTCACACCTCTGATAACTCCTACGGATACATTTAAGATTCCTAGCACTTACATGTAAGGAATATTGAGGATATTGAGGCCAGTTGTCAATCGTGTGATTATTGCTACATGTTTCGGGACAACATATTCCCATTTTCAAGTGCTAACAAGTGCTAAAAACAATGAAACAAGATAAAATAATCCTCCTTATACCGACAGACGTACAAGGATTACATACGTCCTGAGTTATAACCTAACTTAAAATTTTCTGTGCCATTAGGCCTCGTCTCAACTTAAAAACAATCTGCACACGTGCATTTTCAACTCAGACCACTAAACATAAAACATCACAAACTGGTGCATCCACCGTTCCCGAGGCGCAATTGAAACTGAAAGCCGCTGCCATCATCTACTAGCGACGATATTTATTAACGTAGGTTTCCGCCGCCTTTATAAACAAAAACATCCGGAAGAAGGTCACTTGCAACAGTGACTGTAACGTCGGTAGTTTTACATATTGGCAAAGCGGTCACAAACCCAGAAAACTTTTATTGACGACAACGATGATATTTACTTAAAGCCTAATGCTTCGCACCAAATATACATCTGTCTGTCATCGTTGGTGCTGAGCATTACACGTTAATTAAATATCATCGTTGGTAGACGATGGCAGCGGCTTCCAGTTTGCAACTGTATCTGTGGAACGATGAATGCAACGGCTTCTGATGTTTTATGTTTTATGGTTTGAATTGACAATGCACGTGTGCTGCTTGTTTTTAAGTTGTCACGAGGCCTAATGGCATAAAATATTTTTTAAGGTATGTTACAACTAACATGACCATTTTTTGGTGATAGCGGGACGCTTGCAGAATTTAGGGAAGAAAACTTATTTAACTATTTATAATTTATTCAAGAACAAAGACATGATAACAATGGATTACATATAACGTGAATTAATCAACATTATATTGCAGTTGCTGGCGCATTTGTTTTATATTTGTCGGCGGAGGAAATCAGTTGCAAAATGTCGGGTTTAGTTTTCAAATAGTAATGGAGCTTATCACGTGATTTGTTGAAGTGAGTATTGGTTATCAAGATAGCGTTCGAAGCATGTGACACTTAACAGTGTTTTGTCATTTGTCCATATCTCATTCATTACAGAAAAAACTTTTTCGACAGGTGTGTTACCTCCAGGCAAACATTAAACGTCTTGAATAATTACACGAAATTTTGTACAGTTCGGTTTGTTGTCACGGAAATGTGTGAATAGCTCCATCCAACGGTCTGTAGTAGCAACATTTTTAGCGGTCCAGCTTGATATTTTTTCATCATAAAGTTATGCAGTGGGATTCACAAAGATGCTCTTTCAATTCCTCCATCACCATAGGCGCCAGCACATTTACAACCTTGGGATTTTGTACGAGCTGATCCATTTTTTAACTATGTTTCAATGAAATCAGAGGCACAGTCATTTGAGCGAAATTGTGGTTTTCTTGAACCGTGTGATACGCCCACGCGCCTCCGGCTGCAGCTACATCCAGATCCTTCGAAGTTGGAAAATCGATTCTTTTGAGAAAAGCAGGCATTGACGAACTGGAAGATGTAGCTTGATCGGAAAGTCTGTATTTTTCCTATTTTAAATGTTTCTCAACATCGCTGGCACCACCATGCCCAACACTAAAAACAGTACGACGCTTTTCACACGTTACATCCGATGCACCACACCTTTGCGCACATTGCCACCTTGCACACTTGCGTAATGGCATTTCGACGGGGCCATCAGTCTTCTGACTGGTTTGATGCGGCCCGCCACGAATTCCTCTCCTCTACCAAACTCTCCATCTGAGCGTAGCACTTGCAACCTACGTCCTCAATTATTTAGTGGATGTATTTCAATCTCTCTCTTCCTTTGCAGTTTTTGCCTTCTACAGTTCCCTCTCGTACAATGGAAGTCATTCCCTCATGTCTTAACAGATGTTCTAGCAGCCTGTCCTTTCTCCTTATCAATGTTTTCCACATGTTCCTTTCCTCTCCGTTTCTGAGCGGAACCTCCTGATTCCTTACCTTAACAGTCCATGTAATTTTCAACATTCATCTCAAATTCGTCGATTATCTTCGGTTTCGGTTTTGCCACAATCCATACTTCACTACCATATGATGCTGTACTCCAGACGCTCGTTCTTAGAAACTTCTTCCTCATATGTTTGATACTAGTAGACTTCTCTTGGCCAGGAATGGCCTTTTTGCCATTGCTAGTCCGCTTTTGATGTCCTCCTTGCTCCGTCCATCATTGGTTATTTCACTACCTACATATGAGAATTTCTCAACTTCATCTACTTCGTCACCATCAATCCTAATGTTAAGTTTCTCGCTGTTCTCATTTCTGCTGCATCTCATTACTTTCGCCTTTCTTCGATTTAGTCTGTCCATATTGTGTACTATTAGATTGTTCATTACGTTCAGCAGATCATGTAATTCCCCTTCACTTTCACTCAGGATAGCGATGTCATCAGCGAATCATGTCATTCATATCCTTTCACTTTCAATTTTAATTCCACTCCTGAATCTTCCTTTTATATCCGTCATTGCTCCTTCGATGTACAGATTAAACAGTAGGGGGCGAAAGATTACACACTTGTCTTACGTCCTTTTTAATCCGAGCACTTTGTTCCGGGGCCGTCCACTCTTATTATTTCCTGTTGTGCACATTGTGTATTACCCGCCTCTCCCTATAGCTTACCCTTATTTTTCTCAGAAGTACGAACATCTTACACCATTTTCCATTGTCGAACGCTTTTTCCAGGCCGACAAATTCTATGAATGTGTCTTGATTTTTCTTTGGACTTGCTTCCTTTATCAACCACTATGTCAGAGTTGCCTCTCTAGTGCCTTTACCTTATCTAAAGCCAAACTCATCGCCATCTAACATATTCTTCTGTATAATAGTCTTGTCAGTAACTTGGATGTATGAGCTGTTTATCTGATTGTGCGATAATTATCGCACTTATCAGCTCTTGCAATCTTCGGAGTAGTATGGATGATATTGCATGTCGCCAGACTCATACATTCTACACACCAACGTGAATAGTTGCTTTGTTGTCACTTCCCCCAATGATTTTGGAAATTCTGAGGGAATGTTATCTATCCCTTTTGCCTTATTTGGTCTTAAGTCCTCCAAAGCTCTGTTTAATTCTAATTTAAATACTGGATCCCCTATCTTTTCTAAATGGACTCCTCTTTCCTCATCTATCACATCATACAAAACTTCCGCCTCATAGAGGCTTTCAGTGTATTCTTTCCACCTATCCGCCGTCTCCTCTGCATTTAGCAGTGGAGTTCCAGTTACCACTCTTAATGTTACCACGCTTGCTTTTGATGTCACGGAATGTCGTTTTCTCTTTGCTGTATGCTGAGTCTGCCCCTTCCGATAATCAATTTTTTTTCGATTTCTTCACAGTTTTCATGCACCCATTTCATCTTAGCTTTCCTGCATTTCCTATTTACACTACTGGCCATTAAAATTGCTACACCACGAAGATGACGTGCTACAGACCCGAAATTTAACCGACAGGAAGAAGATGTTGTGATATGCAAATGATTAGCTTTTCAGAGCATTCACACAAGGTTGGCGCCTGTGGCGACACCAACAAAGTGCTGACATGAGGAAAGTTTCCAACCGATTTCTCATACACAAACAGTAGTTGACCGGTGTTGCCTGGTGAAACGTTGTTGCGATGCCTCGTTTAAGGAGGAGAAATGTGTACCATCAAGTTTCCGACTTTGATAAAGATCGAATTGTAGCCTATCGCGATTTCGGTTTATCATATTGCGACATTGCTGCTCGCGTTGGTCGAGATCCAATGACTGTTAACAGAATATGGAATCGGTGGGTTCAGGAGGTTAATACGGAACGCCGTGCTGGATACCAAAGGCCTCGTATCATTAGCAGCCGAGATGACTGTAACGGATCGTGCAGCCACGTCTCGATCCCTGAGTCAACAGATGGGGACGTTTGCAAGACAACAATCATCTCCACGAACAGTTCGACGACAGCTAGGAGACGATGGCTGCGGTTACCCTTGACGCTCCATCACAGACAGGAGCGCCTGCGATGGTGTGCTCAACGATGAAGCTGGGTGCACGAATGGCAAAACGTCATTTTTTCGGATGAATCCAGGTTCTGTTTACAGCATCATGATGGTCGAATCCGTGTTTGACGACATCGTGGTGATCGCACATTGGAAGCGTGTATTCGTCATCGCCATACTGGCGTATCACCCGGCGTGATGGTATGGGGTGCCATTGGTTACACGTCTCGGTCACCTCTTGTTCGCGTTGACGGCGCTTTGAACAGTGGACGTTACATTTTAGATGTGTTACGCCCCCTGGCTCTACCCTTCATTCGATCCCTGCGAAACCCTACATTTCAGCAGGATAATGCACGACCGCATGTTGCGGGTCCTGTAGGGGTCTTTCTGGATACAGAAAATGTTAGACTGCTGCCCTGGCCAGCACATTCTCCAGATCTCTCACCAACTGAAAACGTCTGGTCAGTGGTGGCCGAGCAACTGGCTCGTCCAAATACACCAGACACTACTCTTGATGAACTGTGGTATTGTGTTGAAGCTGCCATCCAAGCTCTATTTGACTCATTGTCCAGGCGTATCGAGGCCGTTATTACGGCCGGAGGTCGTTGTTCTGGGTACTGGTTTCTCAGGATCTATGCAGCCAAATTGCGTGAAAATGTAGTCGCATGTCAGTTGTAGTATAATATATTTGTCCAATGAATACCCGTTTATCACCTGCATTTCTTCATGGTGTAGCAATTTTAATGGCCAGTAGTGTATTTCATTCCTCAGCGACTTCTATTTCTGTTTTCCTCATTTTCACGGAACATTTTTGTACTTTCTCCTTTCATCAATCTGATGAATTGGTTCTTCCGTTACCCAAGGTTTCTTGGCAGTTTCCTTCTTTGTACCTATGTTCATCTTTGGAAATTCTGTATGGCTCATCCCTTAGTACCTCTGTATCCCACTTATTTGCGTGTTGATTCTTCCTGTTTAATGTCTTTAAAATAAAACACACAAACGCGAAAACGCTAAATGACATAGCGGAGATGCTGAGTCGCAGATAGGCACAACAAATAGAGACTATCGCAAATAAGCTTTCGGTCAGCAAGACCTTCGTCAAAAATAGACGACAGTCACACACACACACACACACACACACACACACACACACACACACACACACACGCGCGCGCTACTCCAACACACACGAGCGCAGTCTCTGGCAAACTGAAGCCACCATTCCAGCCTAGAATTTCCATTATTTGAAAACGTTGGATGAGTTGTTTGATTGTGCATGTGCGCCCGTACCTTCCAGTACTAACTAAAACTAAACAGTGTTGCCTCACGTCAAGTTCACACTCGCATGACGTGAATGTTGGTTGAGTTGAGCGGTTTTCGAATCTGATGAATATATGCACGTAGTGGTTCTGACTGCAAGAATATCTGTCAGCAATTTTAAAGCAAACCAACACTGCATGAACTTACGCAACACAAAACTGAATCTGATGCAAGACTATTAATTTTAAATTGGCCTTAGTGATAAAACAAACTTGATCAATCTGAAAATAATGGTTCCTGAGTTTAATGATTGTTATCCCTGAAATAAAAAATTCTTTCCTTTATCGCGAGATGGTAACGCTCCTCGCACTGCTCTCTGTTAGTACTTGGAATTGAATAGTTAGCATACAGCTGCTGTGCAAGGCTGTCGCTTAACAAACATTTTAATTAAATCTAATATGACTAAGACAGCAACTTCTTGAACAAAATACTTAGCCAAAAACGACATGGATCTGGGAACAGGTATTTACTTGTGGTAAGTAACAATATGGCACTAACTTCAAAACTTGTTTTTTCTCTCTGAAAATTAATAATGCCAACAATTAACACACAGTGAATTCATTATACACTAAAAATTATCTTTACAAAGTCATTGGATGTGAGTGCTATTCATTGTCTCAATCATAACTTACGAAACGCGCATTGCACTGATAGCAAAAACAATTTTCTATAACTTAATTATTTCCAGTATGGTTGTTATTGTTGTTGTTGTTGTGGTCTTCAGTCCTGAGACTGGTTTGATTCAGCTCTCCATGCTACTCTATCCTGTCCAAGCTTTTCATCTCCCTGTACCTACTGCAGCCGACATCCTTCTGAATCTGCTTGGTGTATTCATCTCTTGGTCTCCCTCTACGATTTTTACCTTCCACGCTGCCCTCCAATACTAAATTGGTGATCCCTTGATGCCTCAGAACATGTCCTACCAACCGATCTCTTCTTCTAGTCAAGTTGTGCCACAAACTCCTCTTCTCACCAATCCTATTCAATACCTCCTCATTAGATATGTGATCTACCCATCTAATCTTCAGCATTCTTCTGTAGCACCACATTTCGAATGCTTCTGTTCTCTTCTTGTCTAAACTATTTATCGCCCATGTTTCACTTCCATACATGGCTACACTCCATACAAATACTTTCAGAAACGACTTCCTGACACTTAAATCTATACCCAATGCTAACAAATTTCTGTTCTTCAGAAACGCTTTCCTTGCCATTGCCAGTCTACATATTATATCTTCTCTACTTCTGTTCATTCCGTTCAACTGCTCTTCCAAGTCCTTTGCTGCCTCTCATAGAATTACAATGTCATCGGCGAACCTTAAAGTTTTTATGTCTTCTCCATGGATTTTAATACCTACTCCCAATTTTTCTTTCGTTTCCTTTACTGCTTGCTCAATATACAGATTGAATAACATCGGGGATAGGCTACAACCCTGTCTCACTCCCTTCCCAACCACAGCTTCCCTTTCATGCCCCTCGACTCTTATAACGGCCATCTGGTTTCTGTACAAATTGTAAATAGCCTTTCGCTTCCTGTATTTTACCCCTGCCACCTTCAGAATTTGAAACAGTGTTCCAGTCAACATTGTCAAAAGCTTTCTCTAAGTCTACAAATGCTAGAAACGTAGGTTTGCCTTTTCTTAATCTAGCTTCTAAAATAAGTCGTAGGGTCAGTACTGCCTCACGTGTTCCCATATTTCTACCAGTTTTTCCATTCGTCTGTAAAGAATTCGCGTTAGTATTTTGCAGCCGTGACTTATTAAACTGATAGTTCGGTAAGTTTCACATCTGTCAACGCCTACTTTCTTTGATAGTGGAAATATTATATTCTTCTTGAATTAGGGTATTTCGCCTGTCTCATACATCTTGCTCACCAGATGATAGAGCTTTTTTTATGAGTGGCTCTCCCAAGGCCGTCAGTAGTTCTAAGGGAATGTTGTCTACTTCATCTACATCCTCTTCCGTTTCCATAATATTGTCCTCAAGACATTGCCCTTGTGTAGATCCTCTATATACTCCTTCCACCTTTCTGCCTTCCCTTCTTTGCTTAGAACTGGGTTTCCATCTGAACTCTTGATATTCATGCAAGTGGTTCTCTTTTCTCCAAAGGTCTCTTTAATTTTCCTGTACGCAGTATCTATCTTACTCCTAGTGAGATAAGCCTCTACATCCTTACACTTGTCCTCTAGCCAAGCCTTCTTAGCCATTTTGCAGTTCCTGTCGATCTCATTTTTGAGATGTTTGTATTCCTTTTTGCCTGCTACATTCACTGCATTTTTATATTTTCTTCTTTCGTCAATTAAATTCAATATTTCTTCTGTCACTCAAGAATCTCTACTAGCCCTCGTCTTTTTACCTACTTGATCTTCTGCTGCCTTCACTACTTCATCCCTCAAAGCTACCCATTCCTCTCCTACTGTATTTCTTTCCCCAATTCTTCTCAATTGTTCCCTTACACTCTCCCTGAAACTCTGTACAATCTCTGGTTTAGTCAGTTTATCCAGGTTCCATCTCCTTAAATTCCCACCTTTTTGCAGTTTCTTCAGTTTTAATCTATAGTTCATAACCAATAGATTGTAGTCAGAGTCCACATCTGCCCCTGGAAAAGTCTTACAATTTAAAACCTGGTTCCTAAATCTCTGTCTTACCATTATATAATGTTTCTGAACCTGTCAGTATCTCCAGGCTTTTTCCATGTATACATCCTTCTTTTATGATTCTTGAATCAAGTGTTAGCTATGATTAAGTTGTGCTCTGTGCAAAATTCCACCAGGCGGCTTCCTCTTTCATCTCTTACTTCCAATCCATATTCACCTACTACGTTTCCTTCTCTTTCTTTTCCTACTATCGAATTTCAGTCACCCATGACTATTACATTTTCGTCTCCCTTCGCTATCTGAATAATTTCTTTTATTTCATCATACATTTCTTCAATTTCTTCGTCATCTGCAGAGCTAGTTGGCATATAGACTTGTACTACTGTCATAGGCATGGGCTTCGTGTCTACCTTGGCCACAAGAATGCGTTCGCTGTACTGTTTGTAGTAGCTTACCCGCATTCCTATTGTTTTATTCATTATTAAACTTACTCCTGCATTACCCCTATTTGATTTTGTATTTATAACCCTGTATTCACCTGACCAAAAGTCTTGTTCCTCTTGCCACCGAACTTCACTAATTCCCACTATATCCAATTTTAACCTATCCATTTCCCTTTTTAAATTTTCTAACCTACCTGCCCGATTAAGGGATCTGACATTCCACGCTCCGATCCGTAGAACGCCAGTTTTCTTTCTCCTGATAACGACGTCCTCCTGAGTAGTCCCCGCCCGGAGATCCGAATGGGGGACTATTTTACATCCGGAATATTTTATCCAATAGGACGCCATCATCATTAATGCATGCAGTAAAGCTGCATGCCCTCGGGAAAAATTACGGCCGTAGTTTCCCCTTGCTTTCAGTCTTTCGCAGTACCAGGACAACAAGGCCGTTTTTGGTAGTGTTACAAGGCCAGATGAGTCAGTCATCCAGACTGTTGCTCCTGCAACTACTGAAAAGGCTGCTGCCCCTCTTCAGGTACTACCAGTATGGTACCTTGCAAATAAAAAATCATTACTTCCCGTAGCAAATAAGTATATATTCAGCACACATTATATACAACACGTCTTTACACTAGAGATTCCCCCATACATATCTGTATCTAAAGTTACTCTAACGCTTTATCCATAACACATTGAACCAGCAATCGCTGTTGAGCAGCAACGCTACTACACAATCGATACCACTTTTGACCAACTCTGGTTCAATGAAAATTTTCTTACAACATTTTACCCTGTGTAAATACCTTTCAGTCAGCACTGCTTCACAGCATCATGCAAGAATAACTCGGTTGCTACGCATTTACGGACCCATATTGACATAGCCATTTTTCTTCTTGTTATATGAGGAATCCATGCTTGAAGTTTGGCAGTCGAGTTTCGAAACACCATGTACGGTCCACAGTCTAACACGTACGGTGGAGGGTATTTTGTGCACCACAGACACTTTCCTGATCCAGTCACGAAAGATGCGCGGAAAGAACTATTGTTGCCTACCTCCCAGATGAGCTCGAATCTTTCTAATTTTTCACGACATAAACACTGGTAATATGTTGTAGCGCCTGAAATTACAGTCGGACGAGCACCTCCGTAACGCATTCGTGCTTACTGGACGAACCTGCGATGAAACGCACTGCTCTTCTTTGGATCTTCACTACTTCATCTATGAATCATATCTGCTAAGAGTCCCAGACATCGGCGGAACAGAGGTTTTGGAAGTTACCTGCTTCGTGAGTGGACTAACCTTCCTGTGGAGTCTTCTAGTGAAACTCAGTTTGACATCTCCTTTCCTACAATTAGTTTTTGTGGACGTTCCGTACGCATACTCCCAGATGAGACTGTTTAGCTCTCGTGCAATCGTTTATTCGTGCGCAGTATTTTCCATTTGTTTATGTTGAGGTTCAACTGCCAATCTCTGTAACAAACGTCGATCCACTGCAGGTCGTCCTACATTTTGCTACAGTTTTCTAGTGTTTCGGAGTCTCTATATACAATATACATATTAAAATTATTATGTCTTACCTAGACCTTGTTCTACACCATCCCCTTCAAATTAGTCCCCTTGGGAGGGAATATACAGTTTCCAGCGTTTCTGCCAATTTCGAAATGCATTCTAGAAGTGTTCCCGCACATAGTAACTTCAATGGTTTAGCTTGAATCTCCTCCACTCTATCGTATCTTTGCCCCTTCGATTTGATTTTCATGTTGCGGAAAAGGAAGAAGCCACACGAAGCGAAATCTGGGAGTATGGTGGAAGGGAAGCAACTGCCATGTCGTTTCTAGTTGTAAATTCCTGAACAACGTAGGCCATACGTAGTTAGTAATTTCAAGGTAGAGTACCCAGTTGATTGAACGCAACTTGCGTGAACGCTTTCGTCCCTCCAACGTAGAACACTACGATAGAGCTATTTAGTGATCGTTTGACCAGGAGCTACGAACTATTGACGAACGATGCCGTCGATATATATATATATATATATATATAGTGATTTTTTCCACCGTGTACAAACTCTAGGGATTGATCGATAGGATACGGAAGAAAAACAGGCTAATGAACTTATGTCCGGAAATGCATGGTTTCCGTGTTAGAGACCATTTATTCTATCATAACATTGTTACAGAGACTGTGGTTTATTACGTGCTGTACCACGCAGCCACAGTTACAGCATGTGTTGAAAATGGTTTCCATCTGACTCAACGCATGCGTGTACGCGCCGCAGCACGTTCTGTGTCACACGTTTATATCGGCCAGGCTGCATCCGAACAGTGTCAAAGGCAGTCTGAATACGCTGCTCCAGTGTCTCCACATCTGAAATGGGCTCTGCATACACGATACTTTTGAGATAGCCTCATAACCAAAAATCGCCCAGGTTAAGATACTGTGAACGAGCAGGCCACGCAACTGGACGCTCTCGTCCGATTCATCGACAGGGGAAGACACGATTGAGATGTGTCCGGACGTTAACGGTGGCGTGGGCTGAAGCACCATCATGTAGCAGCCACATGAACCCTCGAATCATCAGTGGCACTTTTCCAGCAGGAGAGGAAGAGTCACCCGTAAGAAACGCAGATACGTCCGACCCATTAGGTGACGTGGAAGGAAGATTGGTCCTAAAATACAGTCGCCAATTATCCCGCCCACACATCACGACTGCACTGATGTTGATCATTCACTGTCACCATACCACGGGGGTTCTGCATACCATCCCACAGATGACTGTTATGAATGCTGAAGATAGCTCTCAGCGTAAAGGTGGCCTCATCTGTGAATAGGATGGATGACACAAATTCCGAAATCGTGGTTGGCTGGCGAGGAAACAAATGACAAAACTGCTCCCTATGTGTAAAGCCTGTCGCTAGTAAGCCCTGCACACGCTGTAAGCGATAAGGATAGTAACAATTGTCACGGAGAATGTTCCACACGGTTGTGTAGCTTACGCTGTACTGGCGGGCCAACTGCCTGGTACTGACACGACGGTCGCCTTCCACAGAGTTAATCACATGTTCCTTCAAGTCTGGTGTCCGAACGTTTCGGGTGTGTCCTTCATGATTTCCTGTTTCCTTGAACGATCCTGTTTCAGGCAAACGGTGAAACACTGTTGCAAACATTGAACGGTGTGATTATTGTCAGTGGGCATAGGTCTCCTGATACACCCTTGCTGTCCGCCGCCCGTTGCCATTTTCCTTTTCGTAAGTAAACGCCTTGTCGGCAAGTTCTCGATACGGAATACAACGCTGTGTCGCATCCATTACAAGGTGAGTCAGCAAGAGAAGTGAATCGGACACAACGTTAAAACTTACTGTGACAGGAGAGGGCTCTAGGGCATGACGTGTGAGGAACAGTACCATCCTCTATGAGGACACCATGCATACTGTAACTGTGGCTGCGTGGCACATCACATATTCGTATTAGACCGCAGTTTCTGTAACAAAGTGTCATTAAATATATGGTCTCTAGTACGGAAACCATGAATTTCCGGATATAAGTACATTAGGCATTTTTTGTTCCGTATCCACTCATCGTTCAAGCCCTACGGTTTGTACAAAGTGGAAGTGGCTTTTGACTCATCGAGTTTCGTTGGCCGATGCGAAAAAAAGGAGTATGCCATTGCGAGTGTGCCCCTCACTGCTACCAGTGATACGCACGCTAAACCCGATGAGCAGAACAGGTAATTAGGATTGTCGAAAGAGCCATATAGGTTGGGATCAGTTTCACCATCTAATTGTAATTTATTGTACTCTAATAACACTTTTACAACCAAAGTGGCACATAGCCGGAACTTTACCGAATGCAACACTTTCACGGTTGAAGGCCTCCAAACAAGAAATCTTAACTAATCAACAAGATAAAAATCCAATTAAGGTAGCAATAAAATAATTAAAAAAACAAACATCACAGTAAAGTAGATAGAACAAACATATGCAAGGTGCAATACAAATGGCTGAAGGCCACAATTACGTTTCAAAATTTTAGAATATATTACAATAGACTTTTAAAGACAGAAGGCCACAGGCTTAAAAACAAGAAATTTTAAAAATCAACAAGATAAAAATGCAATTAAAGAGGCAAATAAAATAAAAACTAAACGTATCATGGCTAAGTGGAAAGCCTCAAGGCAAAGCAGGTAGAACAAACATATGCACGGTGCAATACCAGTAGCTGAAGACCACAATTAAGTTTCAAAATTTTAAAATATACCATAATCTTTTAAAGGCTGAAAGTCCGCAATGTTTCAGCTTGAAAGATAAATTTAAGAATTAATTTTGCAAAATTTTTAAGAAAAAGAAAAATAACCATATATCTTAAATTTTAGGTAGCTGAAAACAGATAATTAAACACCTGGGGCACTCAGAAGCCAGGGAGGTCAGTCTGCTCTCGTTCATTTAGGCGAGACAGTTCGTGAGCCCAGCTACACTTGATCCGTCGGAACCCAATCAAGGGCAGCCACGGACCGACCGATGCAACGACTTGCTTCCCATCAATCAGTACATGAGAACTCAAACAGAAAAGGTTACAACGTGATAATCCCCAATGGAGTACGTATTAGCTGTCAGAATTACACACCATGTTGAACAGCGACAACAGGTGAGGAAAGGACGCTGCCTGAAATTACGTTAGTGGCCAGGGCAGGTAATCGAAACACTAACGGCCACTAGGCAGAAAATTCCGCTGGTACACTTGAATTTGAAACACAGTAATATAGTTAACTTCAGCCAAAAGAACACTGCCTGAATTTACGTCAGTGCCCATGGCAGCTAACCAGAACACTAACGGCCACAAGCGGAAAATTCACTGGTGCACTGGAATTGTAGTCAACCAAAATAGTTAATTCCACTGCAGTGCGGCTAAATTTCAGCAGTAGAAACACTCGATATTGCTCACAGGAAAACGTCCCAAACAGCAAACCACCGAACGAACCACCACAGCATGAATTGATGTGGCTCGGGAAGTTGAAACCACTACTCAACTTTGACGTTCTGGGTCGGTGAACGACGATGCTCGTAACGATCGGACAGCTCCATACACGCTCCGACACTGCGCAGGGGCCGCCAGCGGACCCAGCCGTTCAAACTGATTGACAGACCCGAACTCGCGATCCGAAATCGCAACCCGAACTCGCGATGAACTCCCATGACAGACAATGACTGGTAAGTAATAGCAGTCAAGCAAAGATAGTACGAGAGGGGATATATCGATTCTCGACGCTAACTCCGCTCACAGTCAGGCAAAACAGCAACTCAGTGACAGTAGCAATTTAAATTAACGTAGTGAGATGGAAGTACGTTAAAATCATGATGTAAAATACATGATGGCTATAAGGTGTCAGGCAAATCCAACACCTTCCATGAAAACTCTGACATGATAAGCAAATCCAGTAGTATGTCACATAGCTCCGAATAAATCGTGACATTAAATTAACCAAAGTAATACGAGTAACGAGTGAGCAAATGGAATACCACAGACTAACACAAGAATGCCTAAATGCATGTCATACTTTCCCACCGTGAGACAGTCGCAGTTCCGAGGGGAGAAACGAGAACAGAAGCCGTTAGCAGAACCGTGTTAAGCGAGAGGGCCCTATGATAAGGGACGGATAACCACGTCGCCAGCTAACCGCTACGACCACACCACCCGCAAGTTTTTAGCGTGAAACTTTTTCGCGTCTCTGATACTTTAGGACCACCCCCCAGCCCATATTAAAAGATAGAACCCTCCGGAACAACAGTATAGATCTTACGATAACGCTAAAAGGACCACACCAGCTGCAAGTTTTAGCGTGAGACTTTTTCGCGTCTCTGTTACGTTGCAAACTTTAAAAAACATTGCCCCACCACGAAAAGTATAACGTTTCTCATTGGATAGACAGAATTTTTGTAGGCAGAGCTTAGGTTAACATTGAGAACCTGATTGGTCAGATGAAAACACAGCCAGTTAGTTTTTTTTTAAACCAACTTTGGTAAATTGTAGTAAGGACAAGTTAGAGAGAGTTGCTTCCGAGAGGGCGAGCTGGACGGAGCAGCGCTGGCCGCCACTCCCTGACGAACACCGACAAGGTAATGAACGCACGCGATGCCGCATAACAGCGCATAAAGCTTCACTCAGAACTGCAGAAGTCTCATCTGTTACACCCTCTTTTTGCGTAATACTAGTGTCGATCGTCAATTAAAGCTCATGGTGTTCACATTTGCCACTTGTAGTAAAAATCTGAAACTCAATGATTTTTCTGTTATATAGTTATTGAGAAGCCACATCAGCCACTGTAATTTACGACAAGTTAGATAAGTAATTAAAGATAATTGAGGGTCACTGTAGACAATTTTGATAGTTTTCTCTTTTGTGAAACTTAATTTAAACCTAGATTATAGATGTGATATGGCATAGGTCATCCTTCGACCCATTGTAGAACTTGGAAACCCATTCAGGGAATATTCGTTCACATTTTTGTTGAACGCAGTTGGTTTTTACCATCCTGTATTAAAACATTTCCTTTTATCAATAGTGCAATTTATAAACGATGTTTTGTGAGTAGAATAAAATTTCCAATGGTAAACTTAACTGCTTTTTCGACGTTATTTTACCAGCTAACTAAAAATAGGAAAGCCTTGAACCCCTTCCAGTAAATTTAGTTAGTATTGAGATTCTTTTACAGGGAGTGCAGTGGAGCTGACACTGAAATCATTAAGTATTTGGTTATATCATCGCTAGTCTCACTAAACTCTTCTGAATTCTACATGTCATGTGTGGTCTGGCGTCTCCTTACCAGCAACAGGTCCCAGGTTCAAACTAGTCACTTCCCTAAAAAACACGCTCAGAGCGTCGTTGCGCGAAAGTGGTAGGGAGACACGATATAGAACAAACACACACCACGCAGAATGTTTAGATGGCGGGAACATCATGTATTCACTCATCTAAAAACCAGATGCCGACATACAGCCTACATCTTTCGACTAGCATCGAGATGGCTACTGCGTAACGTCCTCACACGATGGAAGAAACAGGAACATTTTCGTCAGGGTCACTTGCTCTCAGTCCATGAGACATTGCTAAGATGTGTGGAATTTAATCTAGAACGTTGAAGCAAAGTCTGCTGACGAAGAACTTCACGCCACCATCTGTTCATTCCTTGCTGGCCAGGTACTGACGGGTCAGAGTTACAGCTAAGACATCTAGGTGGCCGAGCGGTTCTAGGCGCTGCAGTCTGGAACCGCGCGACCGCTACGGTCGCAGGTTCGAGTCCTGCCTCGGGCATGGATGTGTGTGATGTCCTTAGGTTGTTTAGGTTTAAGCAGTTCTAAGTTCTAAGTGGCTGATGACCTCAGATGTTAAGTCCCATGGTGCTCAGAGCCATTTAAGACATCTAGTACTCTTGCCGCCGAAGTGGCGTAAGTTACAGAGGTCAGTACCAGGCTGTAAGCCAAATGAGGAAATAATTAAATGTCTGCAATGCGCAGAAAAAAATCTAGTCTTGACAGAGCAGTGTACGAGACTTCGAGTCGCCCATAATTTTCTACGTAAACGTAGGTCAGAGCTGCACAGCTGTGGCCGTAAGACGGTAGCCAAAAGTAAACTGAGGTATATGCGTTGAACCTAACTTTTCCGACTAACACCTGTTGAATGGGGTAGGTGGTTGTCTAAGCAGACTGTTAGCTAGGCATGCCTAAAATTTTTGTTCATTGCTGGTTACACAGCGTGTGAGTATTCTCCGATATCTATTCCGTTAATTATACTACACGTGCCGTAACGCCATCAGCTTGTTAAAGAAATTAGTTGCACTATATTAATAACACTGAAATAATGTAGTCGACAGATGGTATTGTAAGATGCAGTGTTACTTATAAAGGAGGTTAAAGCCCATGTGTTTTAATTTTAGATAATTTGCAGATAGTATAACTGAACTTTTATTATACGAGTATCAAGAAACTCAGCTTCTTAAAAAAAGTCATTTTTCTGCGTACGTTGTCCCTTTTTTAAATTAACAACTATTTTATTATTTAACAATTAGCTAATTTCGTCTCCCTGGGAATTGTCAAACTACATCACAGCACTTACTGTTATGCTTAGATCATGTTTGCATCTACACAGCAATGCGTGAACAACTGACATGTGATATGTGATGGGGCCCGTAACTAAAGCTCTGCACATCCACAACAGTTACTTGCCGAACCTTTAACTGCATTATCACAGATGATGAAGCAGAAACGTAAAACGAAACAGGTGTAACCGTTCAAGTTGCTTCTCTTTACCAGACTACATGACACATAATAATACATTATCTCTGAACTATAAACACAGATGTGATCGAGGTCTTGAAGTCCAATACCGTTCATATCAACAAACTCAGCGGCAAAGCCGTATCGTCAACGACATGTAAAAGTCTGTAAACAGAAGCATTGATGAAAAATATACCTGAAACTAAATACAAACACCCACTTTCTTATATCACGTTTAGTACTAAAATTTCGAAACATCTGCCTCCAACATCGCTTCAGAGCTGACAACATCGAGTAAGTGATAAACTCAGCCTCTCTAAAACTGTTAATGTTGTGAATAATATTCGTCATGGTTCAAATGGCTCTGAGCACTATGGGACTCAACTGCTGAGGTCATAAGTCCCCTATAACTTAGAACTACCTAAACCTAACTAACCTAAGGACATCACACACATCCATGCCCGAGGCAGGATTCGAACCTGCGACCGTAGCGGTCGCGCGGTTCCAGACTGTAGCGCCAGAACCGCTCGGCCACCAGCGGCCGGCAATATTCGTCATGTAACATCGTAAATTTGATACTTAACCCATTTTAAAGTTCGACTGTTTACATTCCTATGACTGAAATTCCGATGAGACGAAGCTATTTTTTAAACAATGTGAGACGTGCACGATGACGTGTAAGGCGCATGCGCAGCGCTTCACTCAGGACTTTTCTAATAAGCGATTAGCGGATTACGGAACGACTTTCTGGTGGTAGTTCTCCGCTTGAGTACACGTGTTACGACTTCTTATTTGAAGCTAATCTGATGCATTGTTGAAAGTCAGTCATCTTGTCAAATTTGAAATTCAGGAAATTTAATCATTTGCTGAAGTCGTAATAAGATAGATACAAACAAGATTTGTTATTGTATAAGAAAAATGTTGGAAAATACACCATTTCGTAATGTGAAAAGGTAACTACGAATCCTATTTCAAATGATACAGCATATGTGAATCCAGACGTTTGCTCATCGGGATAGACTTTCGGACGGATTTTATTTGGTAGCAATCCAAGAGCCTGCGCAAGGCCAGAACTTTTCTGGAGAATTTTATTCGCCGCAAAAGTGTTTTCCTCCTTTTTTATTGTTTTCTGGGACAGATATTGTTTACAAAAATCCACTCTAGAGTCTTGTCATTGCATGGACAACTTCCGAACTGTCTATTACGAGCAGTCTAATCTATTCCTGAGTTGCAGCCTACGACGAACTTAACATCGAGACGTCAGGCAGCAGAAGACTCATTTCGCCGAGGTGCATAAATCTCGATAGTAACTCCCAATACTGGGAGTGACTTCCACTTAATAAGCGCGCTGCTACATACGACAAACATTACATGCACGCAGTTTTGATTTGTAGATGAGTAGTTAGGACTTTGTTTTTTTATATTGCAAGATTAACTGAACCCATATAAATTCCAGACTTTTTCTTTCCTTTATTGGCGTTAAAAATTCTTGTGACCGGCACTTTACGAGTCGGAGGTGACTGGCTACCGTCTTATACCCATAGCTCCACGAGGACGACATTCCAACTAGTGGTTATATGGTAACTTATATCCGCACCCTATAAATGCTGTACATCGGTAACGAGATCAACGTATTTTTGTAAACTGTGTTTGGTTCTAAATTATTATATGTTAAAAAGGACAGCGATTAATGAATAAAAATGCGTTGAAATTGATCGCAAAAGGTGGAAACTACTGTATTTGCTAAGCTGTAGAGCGTGCCTTCCTCCAGATCCATTTTCATTTAAATATCATTATACCTCTACAAGTGTCTGTCCAAGCGACTATGCCTAGATAAAAAAATCTTCTCGGAAACTGAAACCATTCGTACAACAGCGCAGGAAATGTACCACTAGCTTCGTTTTCGTCCATCTGCTCAGGACTTCCGCAGGTACTTTCTAAAAGAAGCGCGACTCGCCAGAGAATCACTCTAAAGCTGACAACGGGAAAGAAAGGATCGTCCCCAAGACGAGATGAGTTTGCTGAGTATCGGTCTGGGACGTCTCTCGTGGCGGGAAGGCGGGAGGACTTATTGGTTCAATTACAGGATTGGCCCCGTTTCCTGCGGGTCCCGCTGCCGGCCTCAGCCAGCTGTGTGGTCCGCCCTGCGACCAAAAAGAAGCGTGCGGCCGGAGATCGGCTGACTCACCACCGCACAGACCCCTGTTCAGAGGGCCAGCCTTGGGGAGAGACCGCCAGGTGGATTATACGTCGGCAGGAGAGCGTCGTAAGCCGAATTCAGCAACTTCACGCACACACAAACAGTTCGTACCTCCAGTCAGCTGCAGTGCGTATCTGTCTGGTTATATTGTTTATAGATACAAATCGAAGCGTTACCTCAGTCATGTAATATCTGTACTCTTTTAATACAATCCCTGACAAGAATATAAGTGACTGACAAGGAGGTTACACGACAAACGGATATTTATAACGTGTTGCGAGGGCTGCTCGGAAAGTTAGGTCCGATCGGCCGCGAAATGAAAACCACAGTAGAAATCAAAAAATTTTTATTCGCAACAGTTAGCCACACCTTCCAGGTACCTCTCTAAATAGTCGCCGCTCCGACTTAGACATTTGTCGTGGCGTTGTACAGACTTTCCAGTACCCTCGTCACAGAAAGCAGCCGCCTGTGCTTTCCGCCAATTCTTTACGCTGGTCGGACTTTCGTTGTTTGTGCCAAAATGTTCTCTTGGGAGCCAGCGGTTCATGTGAGCAGAGATGAACAACGGAAGGAGCCAATTAAGGGCTGTATTGTGGGAGATAAAACACTTCCCATCGAAAACGCTGCATGAGCGTCTTCATGGCGCCCGCAGAATGCGGCTGAAAATAGTCTTGAAGAAAGAAACGCATAACATTTCTGTTATTTGAGCTGCATAGCTTCAGGCAAAGTTCCAATGGATTTTGACAGTGCATTCCATTTCGCGCCTAATCTGACCTTACTTTCCGAATATGCCTCGTATATTTATGCCACTTAAGTTCAGAACTCAATGCAGTTCGATGCAAATCTCACAAAAATTGACGAGAAAATCAATTTTTAAGGTTTTAAAGTGTATTTAGGTCAGTAAATCTTGAACTGTAGTGACTCTGATAGAATGCTCACGTGCCATAAGAGTGGCCCAGGTTCGATTCCTAGGTGCTGTAGTTTTTTCAATAAATCTGCATCTCGTACGAGATAAGAGAAAATTGTTGGCACCCAAGGCTGTTAATCGCTCGTTCGAGTCTTGTTTTGGTCATTACTTTTTTCACTTTCCCCATTTATTTTGAATACCTACGTAAATGAATTATAAAATACCAAATACTCTGGCGTAAAAATTAAAGCAGCAAACAACTGTTTCCCCGTAATTCACGATATGATCATACCAACTGTCAATAGACAGCCGTACGATCATGTCGTGCATGGAAGACGGCATTCCGTTCAACTGACAACCACGCCAACGATGATGTTATACACCTACCAAATGGGGTAGTGTTTAGCTTCTGTATTCTTTACATTGGATCCACTTTACTGCCTCCTGTTTATACTGTTCTATCGCAAAGTAAAAGCAATTTCGAAAAATTTCCATTGTTGTTTTACTTTTGGACACCAGTGTATATATTAAGACATATGCTCCCCTTCAGTGTCTCTGCACTCCCTCCTACCCTGTTTTCACTCTTCATCTCCTGCCCCACCACTCTCCTGCCTCTTAGTGTACCCGCTGACGCCACTACTCTTTTCATCCCGCTGCCTCCCCTGCTGCCCCTTGCTCTCCCCTCCTTTTCCATCCTCTCCGGCCTCTCCCTCGGCAGCTCCCACCTGGCAGTTTTATTATTCATCGTGTGTGCTCCAAGTTGGTTTTAAGTGTGTTGTTCTGGAGTGTTTTTAATACTGTGGCTGACTTTTAACCTGTGTGTGTGTCTTCAGTGTCTTCTTTGTGTTTTAAGACTCGCCAACTGTGTTTTTTTAACTTTATGTCAACCTTGTTTTTTAATTGTCCCCCCCCCCCATGCACGTCACCATGTCAGTGTATTTTTACCTCTATTATCTCCCCTTACTCTGTTTTATGTCTCCCTTTTTTATCGCCTTACATGTCACGTTTTATTCTTGTCTTAGTCGTCATATCACTCGGTTGAAGAGCGGTGGATCGTGCCGCTGACAGCCCTCCCCTGCCCATGTAGGGCAGGGGAATAAAATCACAATAAAGAAAAGAAAGAAAACAAAAAAAATATTAAGACATATCTAACTGTCAATTTTTATTCTGATTACATATCCTGCACAAATCTCCAGTTTTAATACAAAATGTAAGTTCGTAATTACCAATCTTCTATAACAGTTGTTAGTCAATGGTTTAAATTAGGAAAGAATTAAATTTAAATACTGGAGCAAAAACCAAAAAGCAAATACCGTCTATCTGGTCTGTATCCATGGATTTATACCACAGGCATCATCTCTCATGAGACTCAGTACTAAGTATCATAAGAGCACAGAAAAAATAACTCGCAGCATCGAGCACCCCACACAAATTCTCCATTTTTATAGTTCAATCGTTTTTCAATATATCAGATGGAAAGCAAACTTCATTTAAGTTCTCCTTTCCTGTAAAATTTGCAGCAAGCAGCAATCAAACACACCCACTTGGAAAGCGAACACTGTGTAGCCCACCGAAATATTTTACTGATTTTAGTGAATTAAAGACGCCTGCAAAACTTCAAAGTCGATTTTCACAAGAATTTTTTAGAGTTTCTGCGGAATGCTTAGGTACAGTGATATTTCAGTTCTGAACTTCACGTGCCATGAATATAAAAAATTACAAAAATCCGATTGCCCTGTGGTCTCCTTGTAAGATCAACTTCCCCTCTAGATACAGTAACGAAAAAATCGCAACACCCAAAGATAATTCATTCAGAAGGTAGGAAGAAAGGGAGGAAGACTGGGTTTAATGTCTCGTCGACATCGAGGTCATTAAAGATAGAGCACAAACTCTGTTTGCATCAAAGATAGGGAAGGAAAATTGACCGTGCACTTTCAAAGTTACCATCCCATCATTTGACTGGAGATATTTGTAGAAACAATGGAAGACCTAAATCTGGACGGCCAGATGTGGGTTTGAATCACCGTCCTTCCGAATGCGATTCCAGTTCGCTAACCACTGCGCCATCTCACTCGGTATTTAATTTAGAGTAATAAAATTGCTGGAATATGTTTCTGTAGACAACGTATTTAAGTGATTAACATTGCAAGGTTACAGGTTAATGTAAGTCTGTGAAGTCATGGCAAATGTGAAATGCTGGTACATTAATAACCGGTGTAATTAACAGAATGTTGAATCCAAGCATGCAAAAATGCAAGCATTCATTGCATTCTATGTATTCATTGTGTACAGGTGCCGGATGTCAGTTTGGGGGATTGAGTTGTATGCCTATTCCACCTGGTCTGTCTATACAGAGACGGTTAATGCTATTTGTGGATAACCCTGGAATTGTCATCCGATGATGTGCCACTGTGTTCAATTGGAGACAGATCTGGTGATCGAGTAGGCCAAAGCAAAATGTTGACATTCTGTAGAGCATGTTACGCTACAACAGCGGTATTTTGGAGAGCGTTATACTGTTAGGAAACACCCTCTGGAATGCTGTTCATGGAAGGTAGCAGAACAGATCAAATCACCAGACTGACATACAAATTTGCAGTATGAGTACAACCAGTATGAGATAACCACGAGAATGTGTCTGCTGTCATACGAAATCTCACGCCAGACCACAATTCTAGGTATAGGTCCAGTGTATCTACCACGCAGACAGATTGGTTGCAGGTCCTCAACTGGCCTCCGAACCAAAACACGGCCGTCACTGGCACCGGGGCAGAACCAGTTTTCATCAGAAAACACAACAGATCTCCACCCTGCGCCCCCCCCCCTCCCCCCCGTGAGCTTTCGCCGTATGTAGGCTGTTTAGGTTTTTATGTTGGTAAGCCACGCAGCGCTCTATATGAAAATCACTGACTGTGCTGTATGAAGTCTGTGGCTGGTTTGCATTGTTGAAATATTCGCTATTGTAGTGTTGGGCAGTTGGATGTGAACAACGCGTAGCGCTGCGCTGTTGGAGGTGAGCCGCCAGCGGTCGTGGATGTGTGGAGAGAGATGGCAGAATTTTGAGAGCGGACGATTTGGACGTGTATCCATCAGAAAGAGTAAATTTGTAATATTGGATATCATGAACAGATATATATATATATATATATACACATACATACACTCCTGGAAATTGAAATAAGAACACCGTGAATTCATTGTCCCAGGAAGGGGAAACTTTATTGACACATTCCTGGGGTCAGATACATCACATGATCACACTGACAGAACCACAAGCACATAGACAAAGGCAACAGAGCATGCACAATGTCGGCACTAGTACAGTGTATATCCACCTTTCGCAGCAATGCAGGCTGCTATTCTCCCATGGAGACGATCGTAGAGATGCTGGATGCAGTCCTGTGGAACGGCTTACCATGCCATTTCCACCTGGCGCCACAGTTGGACCAGCGTTCGTGCTGGACGTGCAGACCGCGTGAGACGACGCTTCATCCAGTCCCAAACATGCTCAATGGGGGACAGATCCGGAGATCTTGCTGGCCAGGGTAGTTGACTTACACCTTCTAGAGCACGTTGGGTGGCACGGGATACATGAGGACGTGCATTGTCCTGTTGGAACAGCAAGTTCCCTTGCCGGTCTAGGAATGGTAGAACGATGGGTTCGATGACGGTTTGGATGTACCGTGCACTATTCAGTGTCCCCTCGACGATCACCAGTGGTGTACGGCCAGTGTAGGAGATCGCTCCCCACACCATGATGCCGGGTGTTGGCCCTGTGTGCCTCGGTCGTATGCAGTCCTGATTGTGGCGCTCACATGCACGGCGCCAAACACGCATACGACCATCATTGGCACCAAGGCAGAAGCGACTCTCATCGCTGAAGACGACACGTCTCCATTCGTCCCTCCATTCACGCCTGTCGCGACACCACTGGAGGCGGGCTGCACGATGTTGGGGCGTGAGCGGAAGACGGCCTAACGGTGTGCGGGACCGTAGCCCAGCTTCATGGAGACGGTTGCGAATGGTCCTCGCCGATACCCCAGGAGCAACAGTGTCCCTAATTTGCTGGGAAGTGGCGGTGCGGTCCCCTACGGCACTGCGTAGGATCCTACGGTCTTGGCGTGCATCCGTGCGTCGCTGCGGTCCGGTCCCAGGTCGACGGGCACGTGCACCTTCCGCCGACCACTGGCGACAACATCGATGTACTGTGGAGACCTCACGCCCCACGTGTTGAGCAATTCGGCGGTACGTCCACCCGGCCTCCCGCATGCCCACTATACGCCCTCGCTCAAAGTCCGTCAACTGCACATACGGTTCACGTCCACTCTGTCGCGGCATGCTACCAGTGTTAAAGACTGCGATGGAGCTCCGTATGCCACGGCAAACTGGCTGACACTGACGGCGGCGGTGCACAAATGCTGCGCAGCTAGCGCCATTCGACGGCCAACACCGCGGTTCCTGGTGTGTCCGCTGTGCCGTGCGTGTGATCATTGCTTGTACAGCCCTCTCGCAGTGTCCGGAGCAAGTATGGTGGGTCTGACACACCGGTGTCAATATGTTCTTTTTTCCATTTCCAGGAGTGTATATATATGATGACTTTTGAACATTATTAAGGTAAATAAATTGTTTGTTCTCTATCAAAATATTTCATTTTCTAACTATGCCTATCAGTAGTTAGAATCTTTTATTTAGTTGGCAGTATTGGCGCTCGCTGTATTGCAGTAGTTTGAGTAACGAAGATTTTTGTGAGGTAAGTGATTCATGAAAGTTATAGGTTATTGTTAGTCGGGGCAATTCTTTTGTAGGTATTGTTGAAAGTCAGATGCGTTGCGCTAAAATATTGTGTGTCAGTTTAGTATTGATCAGAATAAGTAAAGAGAGAAATGTCTGAGTACGTTCAGTTCTGCTCAGTTGTTTCAAAATCAAATAACGTAAGAGGTTTATCAGCACAGTAATTCATTAATTTTTCTAAGGGATTTCATCGCTTTACACCACTGAAGTCGCAAACGGTGGTGGTTTGGGGTCAGAGGAATGTACGCTGCAGGACATCTGGCTCGCGCTGTACGTGAAGTAACCGGTTTGTAACAGTTCGTTGTGTCACTGTGTTGCCGACTGCTGCTCAAACTGCTGTTGCAGATGCAGTACGAAGCGTCAGAGCCACACGCCGAACACGATTTGTCTTCTCTGCCCATAGTGCCATCTAAACATCCGGATCCTGGTGTTCTTGCTATCGTACATTCCCATGATCACCGCTGCCAGTAATCACGCACAGTGTCTACGTTCCTTCCAAATGTTTCTTCTATGTCGAAGAAGGAACATCCAGATACTTGTAGACCTACTACACGACATCGTTCAAACTCGGTGAGTTGTTGATAATGGCGTCTTTGTCGCCTTAAAGGCATTCTCAACTAACACCGTCTCACGGCGTCCAACCTCAAACGTAACTAACGCTCAAGACCGTTAATGCGCGCATTTAAAACAAATCTGATTTGCATCTTCATAGTGGCGCTAGTAGCACCACTCTTATGCGACTTGAATAGACATCGTCTTCAAATGTAGAACCTCGTCTGCGAACTTTCGTTTTGTCGCACAACTCCTTCTTAGTGTTGCGATGTTTCCCCGTCAGTGTACCGATACATCAACACATCAGAATCCTGATAACCGAGATCCACTCCTGAATGTCTCTCTCTCTCTCTCTCTCTCTCTCTCTCTCTCTCTCTCTCTCTCTCTCTCCACACACACACACACACACACACACACACACACACACACACAGAGTATGAAATTGCAGTAATAACTGAAATGTTATGTAAAATTCGTTACCGTTGGCAGCATCCTTATTTTACACGTTCTTTGCCTTATTTCATCTTTTTGAGGTTCAGGTTTTAGAAATTGCACGTAGTGAGAATGCGACCGTCAGTGAGCATTGAGAGGTATTTGCATTTACATTGCTATGCACCTATGCAATCAAAGCGTCCGCATAGCTATGAACCGTATACCAAAATAGTTTCTTTATCTTTTGCTGCCAGTCACCGCGACAAGTTACCCGAACTTATACATACAGCATACAAATCGTTCACGTCTTTGTGACATAAACGCAGCACCTGATGCTGTAGGAATAATTCTGCGATATATGTAGCATCAAGAATAATGAATGAGTGACTGGTTACAGTGATCTGGATTTTCGCTTGACATACTAACTCATTATTAAGCAGCCATTCTACCTTCGACTGAACCAGATGTTTGCTGCAGTCATTCACATAATATTTTTAATGCCTATATGGTTTCGAATCACCCCTCATTAACAATACTCCAACGAAACTGCAGAATTGTAAATAGACATATAAAGACTTGGCAATGATAAAATACATAAATATATTACCAGGTTACATGAAATTTTCAAGTGGTGTAGTGATGTACTTTATGGCACTAAAACAATCTTTTTAATTTCTTGGTGATGTACTGTAAATGATTGGTAACACCAAACCGGTTTAGTCATTGACATAATTGACAGCCATAAAAAATGGTTCAGATAGCTCTGAGCACTATGGGACTCAACTGCTGTGGTCATCAGTCCCCTAGAACTTAGAACTACTTAAACCTAACTAACCTAAGGACATCACACACACCCATGCCCGAGGCAGGATTCGAACGTGCGACCGTAGCAGTAGCGCGGCTCCGGACTGGAGCGCCTAGAACCGCACGGCCACCGCGGCCGGCTGACAGCAATACACTTTGTTGTTAAAATGTGCCACTTTCTGTCAGTAATAAAGCAAATAATAATAAATTCTAACGCTCGTTGACATTGTGGTGTGCAACTCTAGCACGAGGGATTCTGCCAGTTCAGTACGGTGCCGCTCCTGCGTGAGTCAAACGAAACTATCAGTATTTGAGTTTTCCTATTACGTATTCACTGTTAATACAACGCCACACGGACGATACACAGTTCAGCAGCGTTCCCTTAAAGGTCTCACTGGATTGTTATCTCGTATCTTCAGTTGTTTAGTGTTCTATAATGAACCGATATTCGTTTGCTTAATCCTCATTGTGTAACATCGTTGCATTTTACCTATATAAATACCTTATCTGCGACAGTCAAAAGACTAAAACTAATGTACCCATTAGGTAGATAAGAAAGCGATTTCAAATTTACCGCAGAAAATTAGATTGGTGAAAAAGTGAGACAGTAACAAATCAATTACGTGGAGTGTAGCGAAAGATGTGCAAATGAAATACACACGTACGTAAACATAGACCGTATTAAGGGCCGCGTTATCGCAGTACTGGCTTCCGAAGCCGAGACGCTTACACACCACTGTACAGTGGCGTTCGACAAGGATAGCTGGTTCGAAATCTGCTGGATTAAGAAATTTTTGTCAGCAATATCGGCTGGCATCGAGACAATAAGTTCTTGGTCACCATACTTCACAACATCGAGCTGCGTTGAATTCCAAACATCTTCGCAGTGTTTCATGGAGTGAAGGCAAGATACACAGTTGTTGTGGTCATCCGACTGTCGGATGGGGATGTTAATCGCTCTGGTCCCCTTGGTGCGATTCCACAGGAGTAGGCACTTCTATTATTATACACGGCAAAATTACACAAGGCAAAACTGACAACGTATTATTCAGGTCCCCATACAGCAGCCTAAAATTTGCAGATACACTTCAGAGACAACTCACTGCGATTAAACGAGCCACTGGTGGCTCAGGGAAAGAAAATCCATTCTGGTTAGGCGACTGAGCTACCTCTTGGAACGTCCAACACAAAAATGTCATACGGTTCTTCCTTTCCTTATCGGTATATGAGAAAGAGACCAGTGAATCGTGGGAAAAGAGTCAATAATGGAGACGAAACAAACTGACTGGCAAATAATGCTGAAAACTAATTTTTCAATACACTGAGTTTCCGATCTCCCAGAGGCCGTTCGTCAGCAAACATATACAGAGTTTTTATCTAACAACGTCTTTCAGATATTCCTTCAAACTAAGATTATTCTCAGAGCCGTTTCAAGTAAATATTGCGGATTTTTCGTAGTTGGATGCTCTTGAATGGGAACAACTTAAGCTGGTGAGGCCACATCAGTGGAACCCTAGACGACTGGTTCACCCCAGCCTTTAAACCACATAATGTTTGCGTGTCATTTTATAGGCTAAACCTTAAAATATAAACAACTTAGTAAATTACAGTCCTTGTTACGTAGTCAGGGATCTAAGCGGTCTATTATTTTCATAACGTTGATACCCAACACTGAATGTTACTATAACTGCAAACACGGCCAATACAAGGAGCTGCAAATCAAAAGATGGGTACTATAAGCTGTTACACGGAGGCTCATAAAATTTAACGTAGTTCTAAGGCGGTTCACTGTTCCTGTTAACTGGTAGTTTATCCATTTTGTGTAGGTACTCGACAGTTAAACAGAAATTTTAATGAGGAATCTAAATGGTCGGCACTAAGTCAAGGAAATTAAATTTATAGGGGACTAGTAAAGCAAACTCATTTAGACAATTTTATTACCCTTAAAGTCACACAAAAATATTTTACAACCGTCAAGTGTCCAAACGGTTCACAAAGTGCGTGTAGTACACATTTTAATAATAGTAGGACTTTTCATTCTAAGAGACGATAAGTATACAAGCTTGTGGTCCACTCTGCAAATCAGTATTATTGTGCAATTTCTTTCAGAAAGATGAGTGAAAGAAATAGGAATGAATGTTAGGCGACACCTCCTCTGGATGTACCACTAACTGAAGCTTTCGTGACTGTGAAGTATGTCTTTGTGAAAACTAACAGCGTAAGAATATGAAAATTCTTTCCATGTAGATACGATAATCAGGAATAACCATCGGGGTATGCATGTGTTCTTATTCCGTCGTGAAATCGCGATGTGGCTGTTTATCTCTTTTTTCTGATTTCTTTATTTTACCTGGGAACATTAAAGTCTACATACCCTGTTTCAGTTCGATCCATCAACATGTTGTAATAAAAATAATACTAAATATACTACTAATAATAACAATGACTATTATTATTATTCTTATTATTAACAGTTGCAGTGACGACAGAAATAATTTACGTAATTCTTCAGCTATTCATATTATGAGAATACCTCCCCTTACGTGACTTTACCGTCAGGAGGGCGTAAGGATGCATTAACACAATAACACGTCAAGAAATCTGGAGTAGACCTCAAACAATAGTTTAATAAAAAAGCTAGAGGTAGTAAGCAAAAGTCAGCAGGAGACAAATTTAAAAAAAAGAAAAAAAACTATGGACAGAAAGGAAAATTCGAAGATTCATAAATAAAGCTGGAAGACTTCTGGCAATCGGACGTGTTAGGTACTGCGCACTAGTCAAATATGGGGTGCCTATGAAACCTGCTTCTCGGACTGCTAGACAGAAATTCTGGCAAATCGGAATAATACGTTTTTGAGCCGTGTGTGGCTCGTGTTCGTGCAGTCTATTGCTTGGCATCTTGTCATTGCGGTCGTGGCATCTCGTTTCTTATTCGATTTACTGACGTCACTAAGTTGCTGGCTTGCCTGCCCGTGAGTGGCAGCAGCAGGGCTTATCGATACGAGTACTGTGGCACTATCTTTGGAGCGACCGCTAGTATTTCCGGGTCGCCTTGCGTGAAGTGGAGAGTTGCGAACGGACATCAGGTCGGTTGGGGGCACAGCAGCGAGCACGTGTGTCCAGCGCGAGGGCAAGCCAAGTCGCGAGAACGACGACTTCGTTGCACACCGAACCCAGGACGTTTAAGTTGAGTGAACAGTTAACTGCTAATGCAACCACGACTATTCTGATATCTCACCTTTGGTCGGCGGGTTGTTGCTCCCAGGGCCGCTGAGCCTGGCCGCAACGAGTGAATTGTTTCGAGGCGGTGAAATATTGCAGCCATCTTTCTCTATTTGTTATTCATCATTGAATTTAGTATTATTCATATTAGTGAAGTGCAACCAGTGGTATTTTCTGCCTTGTGGCCGATAATGCCCCAGTTACCTGCCCTGAAGATTAGCGTACTTTTCCGGCAGTATACCTTTCCTCGGCTGGTCCCGACGGAGGTTCGAGTCTTCCCTCGAGCATGGGTGTGTGTTTGTCCTTAGGATAATTTAGATGAAGTAGTGTGTAAACTTAGGGACTGATGACCTTAATTGTTAAGTCCCATAAGATTTCACACACATTTAAAATTTTTGTTTGTACCTTTCCTCGTCGTGTTGATGCTGTCCGACACGGCGTGTAGTTCGACAGCCTCTTGTATTGTATTGTGCATTTTTTTTGGGAGGTCTATCTTGGTTCTAGTGTTTCCTTCGGCCTTGGGTGTTTTCTGAAGACATAGTACTGCCTGTCTCTTCGTTCTTGCCTAAAAGTATTCCATCGTTGTACCGGTGACCGGACGTTAGGCGGATTGGTTAGTCGGTTGGTCGGCGCTTAAGCTGCCCCTAGTTTGAGTTGTCATCCTGTTACGTGAGTACAACACTTGGCTGCCTGTCTCAGCTTACCTTATGTTTGAGTAACCTTCCCAGGCCTATCAGTGGCACACTTGCTATGAACTGCTTATCCTGATTCCTTAGATTGTTATGTTTGTTTAAAGGTTATTTGTAATTTTCTAATTATTGTTGGTGTGGCCTTCAAATGGTTCAATTGGCTCTGAGCACTATGGGACTTAACTTCCAAGGCCATCAGTCCCCTAGGACTTAGAACTACTTAAACCTAAATAACCTAAAGACATCACAGACATCCATGCCCGAGGCAGGATTCAAAACTGCGACCGTAGCGGTCACGCGGTTCCAGACTGTAGCGCGTCGAACCGCACGGCAACCCCGGCCGGTGGTGTGGCCTTCAGCCGAGCAATAATTTCACTTCTTTTATGATAAGGTCTTCAGCCGTGTTACAGTTTGTTGTATAACAAAGTATTTATCTTAATATGCGCTTTTTGGAATTGTTCTTTTGACTTTTAATTCGGGCCTTCAGCCGTTTGTTGTTGGAAGTTATTGTTGGTGGCCTTCGGCCCTAAAATTGTGGTTTATTCTGTCAAAAGGCCTTGAGCCGTCATACAGTAAACTGTGTTTTTTTTAAAGACTTTGTTTTAAAATGTTAATTTCTTTAAATGAAGTTTGCGTATGTATTGTGCAACCGAGAGTTTCTGATTACGGCTCCATCCACAATCGTAACCTTATCCTGCTCCATCCTGAGAAACCAGCTCTCAGTTTTATTACAGAAAATTAAATGACAATGCTTAACTTTGAGAATTTACAATTGTGTGTCGCAAGCAAATGGCGACAGACAAATAAGAAGTCTCTACAGTACATACAATTCGTAGTACAAGAGGAGTAATACAGTGTCTAAGTGGCTGTGGAAGTCGGCGGACTGCCGCCCCTTGATGTTACGCCGGAATATTTCTCTCCCCTCCCCCTCCAAGCGACGGACTGTCGTTGTATAAGGAACTCGACAACAGGAGAGGAACAACAGGAGAGGAGGCAGGATCGTGGACGCTGCGCTGGACCGCAAGCTGTGGCTGCAGGGGACGTCAGGCTTCAGCTCGTACACCGCCATCCGGCCTTCGCTCTGGCGGAAACGTCATCTGGAAAACGACCAGAAGGGTACGCGTCCACCTCCTGAGGCCCGTAACCAGAAGAACAAGGCGTCGGCTGCTGCGGCGTGGGCGGGTCCAGCTCCAACTGTAGGACGGGAGCAGGCGGAGGATACGAGGGCACCGTCTCCATGGGGTCGTCCCGCGGTGTCGTGATGATGCTCTCTGTCGGTTGCTGTGGCCGCGATGTCCACGGGATCCGTGAATCTGGTGGAAGAGACACAGAAGGATCACCGGGCACAATACAGTGGCGAATTTGATTGTGATGTTGGCGCTGCAATCCGTCTGGGCCTGAAATGAGATACATGCATGCCCCAAGTCGACGAAGAATCTCTTCTAGCGCCCACCATCTTCTGCCGCTAAAAACCTGTAAAACACAGTATCATGCGGCGCGAAGCGATACTTGCGACCTTCCGTCCGGATGCTAAGGAGAGTGGAGCAAGTGGAGTAGTGGCGGATGGTGGAGGACGCGAAGCAGTTCCACCGACGATGGTCTATCTCGTGGGTGAGAACAACAGGAGGCGAGAAACAGTTGCAATGCTTGACCCTTGGCGTGTGCGGTGCGAAGTCTGGCCATCTGTACCTTGAATGTTCTGCCAAAACGTTCCGCTTCGGCGGTTGTCTGTGGATGGAACGATGCACTAGTTAGGTGCTGTATGCGATTGCGTTCACAGAACGTTTCAAATTCATTTGAAGTGAACTGAAGGCCGTTGTCCTAAAGTATGTCTTCAGGCAAACCTTCGAGGCAAAAATGACGGGTCAACACCTGAATTGTGCTACGTGACGTTGTAGAGTTCATTGTCACAGCAAAAGGAAACTACGATGGCGATTGCGACTTAGGTTACGCGGAGATTCTTTGCCGTGGAGCAGACTGGTCTTCCGCACATGCGTGACACTGCGGCATCATCTGTTCTATTTGGGTGTCCATACCCTGCCAAGTACAGTGTCGACAATCCCCCAGTGTCCCTGGTGAAGTAACTGCAACACTTCTTTTTTCAAAGCTTTGGGGACCAACACACGTGCTTGTTCACTGTCATTTTGAACAAGATTCACATCTTTCTATATAGCGAGGCTATGCCGACCTGCAAAGTATCGGCGCACTACAGAGTTCTTTACGCTAGGCAATGAACGAGGTCAAGATGTGCGAATGTATTTTAGCAAAATGTGGAGATCCGAATCAACTTTCGTGGCCTGTGCAATTTTCCTATCGTTCAGAGGGAAGGATTGAAGAAATAACGAATCGTGAGCATCGATGTGATAACAAGATGCAGCAGAACCGTCAATGTCTATATCAGGACCAATCGGAAGACGTGAAAGTGAGTCCGCATTACCACCTTTAGCCGTTGGACGATACACAATCTCGTACTGACATTGAGACAGCAACAAAGCCCATCTTTGCAATTTTTGGGCAGTTTATACAGGAACCGGCTTCGTCGGATGAAACAAGGACTGCAGTGGCTTGTGATCCGTTGCTAATTAGAATTTTTGGCCATACAAATAGTGGCGGAATTTGTAACACCATACATAACAGCCAGTGCCTCTTTCTCTATTTGTGAATAATTACACTGAGCTTTGGACAACACTTTTTATGCGAAAGCAGTAGGCCTGTCTTTATCACGAAATCTATGGGAAAGCATTGCACCTCTTTTGTAAGAAGAAGCGTCAACTTGCAACACAACCGGTTTGTCAGGATTAAAATGAACCAAGCATTGATCACTAAGCAATGCATCTTTAAGTTTCTGAAAAGCATCTTGGGTTTCATCTGTTTGAACAAATGGGAAATTCTTGCGACGCAAGCGATGCAATGGAGCTGCGATTTGTGCAGCATTCGGTACGAACCGAATATAATAGTTAATTTTCCCTAAAACTGACTGCCATTCTCTGACATTTTGACTAACTGGCAGGTCCCGTTCGGCTGCCAAATATGACTGAAGAGGATGTACATCTTGACGCTTTATTACATGACCAAGATATTGCAACTCAGGTCTAAAAAATCACATCCAGTCTACACTTCAGTCCTGGATCGGATAACACACGAAACAACGCAAGAAAATTTCCAATGTTGTCTTCAGGTCTACGACTTGCTACGGCAAAATATCGTCCAAATACTTTGAACAGTATGGTACTTGAGCAGTTAGCTGTTCCAAATACCACTGGAAAATGGCGGGTGCAGAAGCACTGTCAAAAAACAAACGCTAATACTGTATTTAAATAAGCCCAAATGAGTGTTCACAAAACACACGATTTGAGTTTCTTTGTCTAGTGGTATTTGAAGATATGTGTCCCGCAAATCAATTTATGAAAAGTAACGACCAGCGCCTAATCTGTCCAAGAGATCCTCTGGGCGTGGCAGTGGATACGTGTCAATCACACAATCTGACTGTAGACGTATGTGACCTGAAGGTTTGGGGAGCAAAACCAGTGAACTTGCCCACTGACTGACTTGTATGGACGCAATTATTTAAGTTCAGCAGCGACTTTGTCCCGTAATGCAGTTCAGACCCGACAAGACCCGACAAAATGTTGGCTGAGTTCGCGTATGCAAGTAATACATGGCAGGCAAAGTACATGTCCCTAGAAAATGTGTATGTTTATCTTAATATGTCTACTCACACCGATCTTAAAACCCATTGAACCACTACTGGAAACAGCGAGTAATTTTTCGGTGTCGTCTTAGTTTTGCAGAAACGGTAGCCACAGATTGCCACTTTGTGTTTACCTATGTCATCTTAAAGGAGCCAATATTAACCTAAAATCGGAAAAATACGTAGACTGATCAAACACTTGACGGTGAGCCCCCGGTGCTCGAAATGCATCGTGCTTTGAAATAAATATCGCGATTAGTGACCGAAGGCAGTTTGTTTCTTATTTTACGAAAGTAACACAGTCGCGAAATCAAGAATGATAGAAATGGGTTCAATACATTTACTAAACTGTTCTTTGGGGGTGGAGTGGTAATTCCCCCCACCCTCCGCCACCCTCCATGATTCCCTCTCCTCATGCGCCCGCACATGCGTGCGATAGTAAGTGCAGATATATACATATGAAGTGGTATAATAATTTCAGCAACGTTTAAAATCATGCCATCGCTAATTCCATCAGTATCTACTCTCTCAGCGCTCTGCTGTTTCTGTTTGCTTTTCTTCTGCTAAATTAAGCTATGCAACGCGCCGTTGTAGCCAGCTTTTTAAGTGTTTGATATAGCGTCCTCCTTCTACTGACGCGACATGGGACTTACTTTATTACCTCGGAACTTTAGTATTTAGATAAGGAACAATTAGCTCCCGCTAAGACGGAGTTTCCGGTTTAATAAGATCATATTAGCGCGACAAACAACAAGTGCATTAATTTCCAGCACAGAGCTTCTCTGAGGCACAAAGCTCTTTTAAAGATGGAAACAGCAAGCCTTGCATCTCAGATGCTTCAGTCTCGCTAATTCATTAAGAGCGACTCTCATCTCTTCCGGCCCTGTCACTAACTTAAATGACCGCCATAATATTAAGAACAGCTTGTCTTCCCCTCGAAACTTCCGCTAAATAACTTGCTACTTACAGTGAACCGCACCGAGCGTACCGCGTCCTCCTAATACTGTCATTTGTCAGGCTGAAGGAATCTGCGACGAAGTGATTTTTATTGTAGTCCCAGTACTGCGCAATATACTACTGTGTGTATGTACTGGGAAATA